>NC_138343.1:122125736-123373861 GCF_046562875.1 Panthera onca
GGATTCAGGAATGGTGGTCACGGAAAAAAGAGAGTAAGAGGACTCAGAGGTTCAGATAAGAAAATAGGGTAGGACCATATGACATAGACAGAAGGTTATGCCAATCATTTTGGATAATTTATGGAATAGAAGAAGCAAAATTTAATTAGCATTTGAATGTGGGGTGGAAAAGAAAGTTACCAAAAGAAACTCGTAAAAAATCTTTTCACGACGAAGACCTTATACATACATCAATGTTGTCAAATATTCTAGTGTGCTAGGCTCTTTCCTTGATAATGGTGCTGTTCTTCTTCTTCTAGAAACGTTATGTATCAAAAAGGGGACTGGGGGGAGTCACTCAGGATGCCTGTACTGTTCTATACAGGGAATGCGTTGTACAATGTCTATATGTTAAGTGGTCTCACCTTACCTTGACTCTCCTTCCATCACAGAGGAAAACAGGGTCTAAAATTATCTGAAATAATAACCATGATATATTTTAGTTTTAACCTAATATCTTCCAGCTTTCTCTTCCCTGTTTTTTAGTTACCCTGGGAACAACAGGAAATATAGGTGTTAGTAATCACAGGGAAACAGCCTTAGAAAGAACCAGGAAAGACAATGGGAAAAAATACACCAAACTGTGTTTCCAATTACCAGCAGATGCTTCCACTTATTATAAGCATTCTTATTTAAATATACACATTTTTTTAACTGTACAAATTTTTAATTGCGTAAATTGTGGTAGTGTTCTAGCCTCGTGCTCTTGATTACCCTTGTCTCCCATTTGATTTCACATGCCTCTTGCTTCTGGCATCACTTTCCCACACATACTATCCCTGGGGCTGCATAAATTCTAGGCAATACCTGATAAAGAGTGCAGCCTGTTGCAGAGTTTATTTTATTTATCTCTTGTGTTTTGTTTTGTGTTTCATTGTGGCTGTGACATTACAGTATGTTTCTCTGAGTCAGCAGCACCATTGGCTCCTGGCTATAGCTCCATGAATGCCTACTTATTTTTTTTCCCATTTTTGCTTAGCGGGAATCATCTGGCCACCATTCACTCATGCCTGGAATATCACAGTGGGAAAGATTACCAAGCTTCATCCAAAGACCACTTTATAAAGACCTCTGATAAATCAAATGAAGGAGCAGGTCTTGGTGAGAGTATCCTTAATGATGGAGATTCAAGACTCAGAGCCTTGCCTGTATTCTGATTGTTCTAAACATAGCAACAGGACCACAACGAAATGCTGGAAAGAAGAGGGAATGGCAAAATTGGCCTAAGCAAATTTTTTTTTCACGTTTGGTCAGAAAAGATTTTCAAAAATAGCCACTTAGTTTTGAAGTTAAGACTCCATCACATATATTATTCATCACAGTAATTTATATTGGACATTCAACCATATTTTTAAAGTTAATTCACAGGGGAAAAGAAATGAATGAATGAAACAAAATTTAAAAACCACGTAGTTGTTCAATGTCATGAATGTTGCTGGACACAGCCCTGCTCTTACACCGTGGTTCTGGTTGCTTATTTCCAATTGAGACTATCTGACCTGTGCCGGTATGAATTGATTGTTTTCAAGAATCCTACTATGTGTATCTGTAAAGATTAGGATGTTAGCTGCATTTTCCTTCATAAATAACTAATATGGGAGAGGCAGAAAGTATCTGTTACATGGTAACCCCCCAGCCTTGCTACTGAGTGTGGTCCACCACCAGCAGCCTTGTCATCTCCAGGAAGCTTGCAAAATCTCAAGGCCCCACCCAGACCTGCCTGATCAGACTCTGCACGTAATAGGGTCTCCAGGTGATTTATATGTGCATTTACATTTGAGAAGCATTGCTTTGGAATAGCATCTGAGAGACACCTTCAGGTATAGATATTTTATGTAACTCATAATCACCAGGAAGTAATAAGTGATAGATGAAAAAATAAAGAATACTTTGAAGAGGCAGTAGGATTATACTCCTACACGTGTAGCAGTTGAAATTTCCTTCTTTGAAATTGACTTTGAACTCCATAAACATAAACATAAATGAATGCCAAGGGAACAAATAGGTCCAGTTAGAAGATTATGTGTTTTGCCATCTTATAACTTTCCTTTTATGCTGTTTCCTTTTATGTTATGTAATATTGATAATCTCTCTATATCTTATTAGTGGTCTAGGGTTTTTTTTTTTTTTCATTATTATATTAAGAGGGGAAGAAACCTCGCCCAGGCATTCCTCAGCATTTCCTTGTGGATGTCTAGATAATCTCCCCTCCAGCCTCCTTGAGATCTACTCAGCCTGGCCTAATTCTTGAGAGTTTCCAAAATTCAAACATCCCACCAGCAAAAAAAAAAAAAAAAAAAAAAAAAAAAAAAAAAAGTAGAAACATATTTCAGATTTTGCTTAGGCTACTTTTTAAACATTATATTTAGTTTTACCCACGATACTTCTTTTAATTTTTTTTTTTTCAACGTTTTTTTTTTTATTTATTTTTGCGACAGAGAGAGACAGAGCATGAACGGGGGAGGGGCAGAGAGAGAGGGAGACACAGAATCTGAAACAGGCTCCAGGCTCCGAGCCATCAGCCCAGAGCCCGACGCGGGGCTCGAACTCACGGACCGCGAGATCGTGACCTGGCTGAAGTCGGACGCTTAACCGACTGCGCCACCCAGGCGCCCCACGATACTTCTTTTAAAAACACATTAAATGAAGACCAGCAAGGAGCAATCAAAATCATAAAAATGCTGGAGGCATATCCCCACAAGCAAAAAATTTGAGGCCCACATAAGTTAGTCTAGGGAAATGAGACCGGTGGAAGGCCTAAACACACATGTTCACAACCACAGCATATGACACAGAGCCGTACAGCTCATGAACATCAAACATACCATTAGTCATCGCGGGCTAAAATTGGAATTCCCAATCAAAGGAATCTATACAGTACTAACCAGAGCACTAAATAATAATGATGGTGCAAATCATGCAAGCTGACATCCTAGGTATGAGTCATGAGCTGTTCTCACAACTCCAAAGGGCAGTTATAATAAATATTTATCCTATTGAAACACTTTTTTTAACTCATATTCTCTCCTTTATCTACTCTCATTCACCTGTCAATGTCAAAACATTTTACCTACTTTACCCCACTTTTGTACCATTAAATCCGTCACCACCTCTCCCAGTACTCTAATACCCTTGCCTTTGATTTCCTCTGCTCCTGCATCCTCTTGGGGAACACAAATTTCCAAAGTAGGACCTACTTCAAGGGTTGGGGGATTGACTTTTTCAGCTTTCTAATAGACCCCAGGAAAACATAGCCAAAATCTGAGTTTAGGTAAATTGTCAATTATGACTTCTTATAGTTTAGAAATAATCTTTTAAAACATTTATAGCTCATTATGGCTTTAAATTAACTCAGAGGTTACTCTTCTTTTATTTTTACAAGATCCCAATGTGACAGGTAATGTGGTTATTGCCATCATACCCATTTATGGAGATGTCACTAAGTTTGAGGCAAAGTTCAGTGGTGAGCTGAGATCGAAACATACTTTTTGTAACCCTAAGTAGTCTCAGAGAGCTGCTTTGGAGATTTCGTTGTTGTAGCTATTTCTTCAGAAGCTGGCACACCTGAATATGAAATTATAAAAAGTTTACTCCACTTACAATCTTCTACAATCGGAAATAAGTTCTGAAATCCTAGAAAGGTTTCAGCCAGAGGATGCCTTGTCACACAGTAAAGCATCAAATGTTTGGTAATGGAGAGAATAACGGGGTGGGGGGGGGGGGTTGTTTGTTTGTTTCAGGTTTTTGTTTTGTTTTTGTTTTTACTATGCAACAGTGTCAATGTATGGTTTTTCAACAGCAGGGAGGAGGAGCAAAGTGGCGAAAATCAAGTGTTCCTGCCATTTTGTTCTCAACCCCTGTGTTATTGGACTCGTTTGTTGTGGGTTGTCAGAGACAGTATACTTAGCATTAGTTAAGATGTCTGAGAGCCAAGATAGATATCTCATGCTAGTTCCAGTTAAAACCCTGGTTTTTCTCTTTAAATGTGCAAAGCAAAGAAATGGAAGAAGCGGTAACTCAAAATGAAAACCAGAACCTGAGGTGGGGAAGCCAGGCAGGTTAGGGTCCCTGAAAAGGGTTGGGCAAAAGGTTCTCCCTTCTGCTTGAGCTTTCACTGTTAATACACATTTGCAGAGTGAATAAGGGAAGACTTGACTGTAGTTTAAATACTTGTTGTGAAATCAAACCGTGAATCTACTTTTCCCACCTCGTCGTTCCTCATTTTGCACTGTCCACTGTCCTCCCTTTCCATGGGACAGTAGAGATGTGTGCTCCCTGATGTGCTCCTTATCTGCAGACCAAGTCCCTTCCCCTATTTGTTGGCATCATTCCTCGAGATTAGTTAAGGTCAAAGTTATTACATTTCTCTTTCTTTCGAAGGACACTGTAAATTGTTTGAGCTTCTTCTACTTAGACAACATTAAACAAAGTTGAAAGACCTGTTTTTCCTTCCTTGCTCATTTTGAATTTCATTTGAATTGCATTTGTGAAACCAGGGTGGTCGTGTGTGTGTGTGTGTGTGTGTGTGTGTGTGTGTGTGTATTTACACATTTGTATTTAAACTGATGGAGAGGAAAGGCCAGGACAAAATTAATAAACTCCCTCAATAGTTTGAAATTTTTCTTTAAAGATAGAAGCAGAATGGGGGTTAATAAGCGTATGAAGCATTACCAAACTATCCGTGAATGAGATTTCAATTAAAATGAAGTTTTGTGAGAATCTACAGATAGATTCCAAATTATAAAAATTGAAATAAACACATATTTCCAAGTTTCCATTAAAAAATTCATTTCTGAAAAGAATTAGAAATATTTAATATTATTAATATTTTCTTTTTAAAATCACACATAATACTTACCTGCTTAATGACTAGAACACCCACAAGTCTGTAAGAGTTTAACATAGCCCCCAGAACGATAGAAATTCTTCAAAATAATCCAGGTTCTAAATCATTAGGTCTTTGAATCTTTGTTCTTGGCTATATCCGTTAGTACTGTGGTTACCAATTCTTTCCTTTATGGCTGCAAACACATAGCAAAGTATTTTTGGTAGAATTAGGTATCCATTGGAACGAGGATTTTTTGACTTGGTTAGTTCTCATTACACTTCTTTTGCACAAGAAAAGAACTACCCTATTTTCCTTTTAATGGAAAGTTAGGTTGGCTCACAATGCCTGAATTAAAAATGAGGTTATTTTGAAAGTTTAAAATGTCCTATATGTAGCACATTAACTGCAGATATTAAGATTTGTAAGAATCCTCACAAGTCACATAGATGAGACCTCTTTTCTCCATGACTCCTCTGGGTACAGAACCTCATCACCAGCCCCTTGACCCCATCCCCAGTGATCCAAACTTCTGGCTGCAGGTACAAACTCAAGGTGAATGATGCCCACGGAGGAAACTTAAAATCATAGGTTTACAGGCATGCTCTTCCAACGCAACTATCTGAAGGACAGAAAATATCACAGCCTATGAAATGTAACAAAACCACCTGTTAAAGAATATGTGTGGCATAATAATTTTAGTCTGAGTACTAGCATCTTGTCAGTTTATCCCAACCTCTTGAGCCTGTAGTTGAGCCAAAAATCTCCTGAGCCAAGCTTTCCCGCAAGATTTCCTGTACTTCCTGTTTCTATGTGAGACAGAAATACCATGAGAATGACCTTTCTTGTGGTATTTTTGCACTTCTACCCTGGGATGAAGATAATCCCATATTGGGGAGAATTTTTTTTTTAATTCTGCAAACTTTTCAATTTTCAAATCTTCAAACAAAGTAGACTCCTTCTTGGGAAGGAAAATTTGAGATGCTACTTGCTTGGCCCTAACTCATCTCCACTAGGAAGTATTCATGTCCAATGATCCAACATTTTGTAACTTCTCTAAGATATTTTTTACAAGGAAACAACTTGTTACAAGGAAACAATACAGAGAACACAGTGGAAATTTATATGCTTGGATTTTTAAAAATGTCATTCTGAAAGAAATGTTCCACGAAAAGTTGTATTCTTAATGCATTAGTGTATGTGACATATTATATCATATATTTGTTTTCTTTGTTCTTAACCCCTTTGTTCCAAGGGTCAGGATATCCTGATGCTAAGTACTATTGCAAAATAACTGAACAAAAATAAAAATAGTCAAACACTTAGGAAACTCTTCAGTTGTTATGTCAAGGAAGTTTGTGACTGAGGAGTGAGTTTAAGACGTTATTCAGGAAATATGCTCATAGAGTGCAACAGCCTACATGTGCTTTTTAAATAAAATCATTTCAAATCTAGAGAGCTTTGATGCCTAGGTGTGATACAAGCATAAGAGCTGGAAGGGCTGTCAAACATGATGGAAGCATCACACTGATTCTTAAGTCCCTTTACTTCTTAACAAAGAGGGAAGTTAGGGGCTTCTGGGTGGCTGAGTCATTTGAGCATCTGACTCTTGATTTCGGCTCAGGTCATGATCTCACAGTTCGTGAGTTCGAGCCCTGAGTCTGGCTCTGCACTGTGTCAGCATGGAGCCTGCTTGGAATTCTCTCTCCCTCTCTTTCTGTCCCTACCCCACTCATGTGCTCGCTCTCGCTCTCTCTCTCTCTCTCTCTGTCTCAAAATAAATAAATAAACTTTATTTTTTAAAAAAAGGCTCATCTTTCTCATAAGTGGAACACTGATTTTTCCCAAATTGGGCTAAGTGAATATGTAGTTGTTATAGGAAGAGCTGTCTGATTAATATTTCAATAATGAAATTCAGAAGCAGCTGTGTCTTCAATGTCTTTTATTGTTATTTTATACCCCAAAGATGTTGATGCTTCCTCACCTAGTAGGAGAGAAAGTAGATTTACCAGTGTATTTTTCCATCCAGAAAAAGAGAAAAGCCATTTAACTCAGTGTGGAAAACTAAACTTATTAACCCTAGATTTAGAGGAATAATAACAACAACAAAATTACAGTAGCCTTTGCTGGTTTCACATTGTAAAAAATGACGTGAGGGCAATGAAAATAAAACACACCTTACAACAGTCTTTTTCCTTTCCCCGAAGTCTCCTCTTCTCTCCCCCGAAGAAACATCAAATGACTGTGTGATAAACATGCCCCGCAAGGAATGTAGAAAGGAGCAACAGATTGTACATCAGCAAAACAAAATGCCAAGCAAAATAAAGCCCTTTGCAATGGCAGAGATGTGAAGAGGAGAAAAAGATGGGCTTGTTGTGATGGCCGCCAAGAAAACAGGAGCCTGCCACGTGAATGTTCAACTTCAAATTGTTCCTACAAACCCAATTTGCTGACAAAAGTGCCCAACACAATACCACCCCACTTTCATTTATGTCTGGGGCTTTTCACATAAGCTACAGGGGGCACCCCCTTCTGTTGTGTGGTTCTGACTTGCAGGGCTGGCTTCTCCACCTGAGCCGTGGGACCCGGCTTGCGCCTGGCCCAGGACTGTCCTCAGCTGAACCCCTCACAGGTGGGGGCACAGCAGTTAGCGACCCAAATATCAAGTCCACAGCGCTCTGTCTCTGGAAAGTGGATCTTCAACACTCTCTCCTTTCTTTCCAGTGCCTCGTACGCCCCCCCCACCGCCCCCCCCCCCCCCCATGAATAGCCTTTAAAATGATTACAGTTTTCTTTGCAAGGGGGTTTTAACAAGCCCAGGGTACCTATCCAGACTACGCAACCCCACTGCACGATCGCGTGAGGATCTTGGTGCTTCCCTAATTCACTTCTTTCAGAGTTAGCTTTGGGATGTGATTCAATGTTATTTCCCTTCCAGCTGAAGGGCGGCTGAGGTTACGAAGGGATTTGACCAATAGGCCAAAACCCAGTTAGGTTTGCTGAGAACCCAGTGACAGCGAGGGGGAGGGGTGTGGGGGAAGGGAGTGTGTGAACTGTGGGGTGAGGATCCATCCCAGAGCCTTCAGCCTAACCCCATCCCAGTGCAGACGCGGTGGACAGACAAGGTGGCCCCCCGCCAGACCTTCCAGAGAGCAGCAGCTGCAAATCGGTTCTGCCAGTGCTCAACTTCCCGTTTTCCGAGAGCTCCTTGGGACTTGCGGGGCTAGAGCCAGGGAAGCTTCTAGGCTTCCTGCAAGGAGGGGGGGGGGGGGGGGCGCACTCTTCACCTGACACCTTCAGATAACCGACCGGCCTCTGGAGGAGCCCTCGGAGAAGCTGGCAAAGGGGGAGCCCCGCTTCTTGGCCTGGAGACAAGCCACTTGACAAACTTTGACAAGCACCAGAGGAGAACGGGGAACAAATGAATCGGAAGAGGACAGGCAAACGCTAGAGCCTCGATGGCTTTCCCCCCAGCAGCCGTCCCAGCGGCGGCCTGGGATTAATTAAGCGCGGTGCCGCCAGTGCCCGGGAGAGCTGGGTGGGGGGAAAGTGCGCTCGTCTCCAAGGAGCGAGCGCGGTGGCACTTCTCACCGGCGAGAAACCTGGGCAAGTGAGTCGCCGCGTCGTCAGTGTTTGCGAGCGCCTGAGCGACAGGGAGGCTGTGCCAGGCTGGAGGAGGCTTGCCTTTCCGGAGCTGGAGGAGATTTCCCGGGGCTTCGCCTTCCCCTGCCTGGGAAGACTCTCCCGTCTGGCGGCGGCGGCGGCGGCCGCGGCGGCCCCGGCAGCAGCGGCCCCAGCTGCTCCGCGGGGGGACGGGGCAGAATGCCTGTCCTCGAGCGCTACTTCCACTCGGCAGAGCTGGGCAGGAGGTGGACGGCCCCGGAAGGCGTGCTGCCCTCCTCCGCGGGCGGCCGGCCGGGGTGCCAGCAGGGGCCGCTGCCCTGGGACTTGCCCGAGATGCTCAGGATGGTAAAGCTGGTCTGGAAATCCAAAAGTGAGCTGCAGGCGACCAAGCAGAGAGGCGTTCTGGAGAACGAAGATGCTCTCCACAGCTTCGCAGGTAAATGGTGAGGTGCGAGAGGTAACAGGGCCAAGTCCGATTGCTTTGGGTCCCTGCCGTGCAGAGCCCGAGCCAGAAAGACGGGAGAAGGAAGGAAGACCACTTGCAGCACGGGGTTCGAGGGCTGGGATTAATGAATGTCTGCTCCATCGTAGGAAGGCATCTTTAAAATTAAGAAGGATGTGGTAGGAGGAGCATTAACAGACTGGGGATCCAGTAACCTGGGCTCTGGGCTCCGCTCACACTTGCTTGCCCCGCGGCTTAAACAAGCGAAATTTCCTGAACTTCAGTCCCCCCAAAAGAAGGTGGAGGTGGAATTAGATGTTCTTTACTGGCGATCCTGCCCCTGCAATTCCTTATTGGCAAGTCAGAATTCTCTCCCAGACGATATTCTTCCTGGGCTGCTTTTTATAAAGTAAAATACGTTTCCCGATCTTTAACTATGGAGCTACGGCATGTATCGTGTTCCCAAGACTGAGTGGTCTGGAAGCTTTGCATGTCCTGGGAAAGTTGGCAAACTTCCTTGCCTCGATTTCCCCTTTGGAGGTGACAATCAATAATACAGATTCCCCCATTGATACCAGGAAAAATCAACTCCCTCACAAATGTGGAAATGATGACTCATAGGGACTTTGTCATGTTATAAGAATGTGCTGTGTTTAGGACAGTTGTGGAGAACCTTTCTGACAGCCGGCACCACAACCACCAGGACAGCTAGGATCCCTGCGAAGGATCCCAAGAGGCTCTGATAAAACTGTAAACTAAGAAACGTAACTGGTCGCAGGGTGCTCTCTTCCTTTGGGGAATGTGTTGGTAGCTATTTGGAAAGTGGTGGTTCACTTTAGAAGAACAAATACGAGCGTGTGTTTATGCATTTGAAGTCTTGGCTAGCCCTATGCAACGGAATCCTGACATACCGTTGGTGGTGAGAAGTAGGAGCCTAGACGGGAAAGACCAAAAATTACCTCTCTTCCTACACGGAAAGGGACTAAGAAGTCAAAATGCAGCTGATCTGATTTTTAACAATTTATGTAGAAACTTTTTTAAGTTGCCTAATGATCTAAAAAGAATATCATTACAAAATAATGTTCTGGACCAAAAAAAAAAAAAAAAAGACTTGAAAGGAAGGGGAAAAATAGTGTTGGTCTCTAGTAAACATGAGTACTTAGGGATGAGAAGAAAACCAGTGAGACTGAGGTTTATGTGGCAAATTGGAGATGAATGCCCAGGGAAACGGGTCTTGGTCAGAAGAAATGAGGTAATGCCAAAGCCATCCGTATTTCATGGGAGTCGTACAAGACAGATGGAAAAACCCACCTGGACAGACACCTTCACTGTGACACTTCAACTGTTACCACTCTTGGTTTGTTTCAGTAAATTAAGTGATTAAAATTCATATTTCAAATTGCGCTTTTGATAAAGTTACCTAATACAACAGCCGTTAGCACGTGTTGGGGATAGGTTTATGTTGTTATTTTTACTATAGGTGAGTGGGGGGTTAATTCTTGAAAAAAGCAGTACTACAGACAGAAAATAGAACTTCTGTGACTCTCACTTAAAAGGAACATTTTTCAGGACGTTGCAAAGCTGACTAGAGGAGTCTTAATTTATCCCTGGACCACTGCCTCACTCGCAGTGGAATCTCTCAGCAGCCACTTTGGCTCCCGGACAGGCTGTTCCCTGGTCTGCTGTCCCCTTTGTCCTGTTTGCAGGATACCTTCTCCAAGGAGGTCTGCCTGTTCTTCTTCCCTCCCTGCCCTGGCATTCTCAAGGAGATGAGGGGCTCTCCCTTCCTGTCATGGGTATGAGAACTTGTCATCCATGTATGCAGCCTGAGCCATGTGGTGCGGCCCCAAAGACAAGTTGCTTCACTTTCCAAATTGTCTCCTACTTCCTCCCGTCCTGTCCCTGATGCTGAAGCTCCTCCCTGAATCAGGTGTTCTGTGCCATTCCACCCAGAACAGAGTGACAGTGAGGGTCTCAGGAACGCTTGAAGAATAGTTCCAAAAATCTGGCGCGTTTCCATTTTTAGAAAGACAGGGTTTAGGCTGTATTCAGTTAGTGTACTGGTTTTATGGTAGAAAGCTTGTCAAAAAAACACCAAGACGTATAATGATCTCTCTCTCTCACTATCTCTCTCTCTCTCAACCTCGCTCTCTTTCTCTCATCTGACCCTTGCCTCAGAACTCTCACACAATTCATATTTTGACAGTGCTAACAACTTCCTGTTCCTCAAAATGCGTCAAGTGGTGCCCTATCTCTGAGCTTTACCTAGTGCTTGGAATGTCTTTCTTTGACTTAGCCAACTAAAAATGCTTTAATTCAGGGGCGCCTGCGTGGCTCAGTCGGTTAAGCATCTGACGTGATCTTACAGTTTGTGGGATCCAACCCCATATCAGGCTCCGAGCTGACACAGAACCTGCTTGAGATTCTCTCTCTCTCTCTCTCTCTCTCTCTCTCTCGCTCGCTCTCAAAATAAATAAATAAATAAATAAAATTTTTAAAAAATAAAAATAAAAATAAATAAAACAGGGCACCAGGGTGGCTCAGTTGGTTAAGCATCCGATTTCAGCTCAGGTCATGATCTCACAGTTCGTGGGGTTGAGCCCCACATTGGGCTCTGTGCTGACAGCTCAGAGCCTGGAACTGCTTTGGATTCTGTGTCTCCTTCTCCCTCTGCCCCTCCCCCGCTCATGCTCTGTCCCTCTCTCAACAATAAATGTTTTTAAAAAGATTAAAAAAAATTTTTAGTAAAATAATAAATAAATAAATAAATTAATTAATTAATTAAATTTTAATTCAAACCACAAAGTCCACTTCAAGCATCCCTTTCTTTGTAAGGGCTTTCCTGCTCTCCACCCCCATGCCCGGGCATCTTCCCCCACAGTCGTTTGTTTCCTCCTCTCTGCTATCTGTACCTGTATAGATGTTACATTTGTATCACACAATATATTTGCCATGCTATAACCACACACAAGAAAACTGAAAGCTAAAACATTCTATGTATATTTTCACTGCTTGTGGTAACTGATACATAGGTTTACATGTTTTAAAAACCATGAAATTGCAGAAGTTCCAAATAGAACCAATAGTCTTCAAGACTTTAGAGGTGGATATCACTGTTTTTAGTAAGTTGAATGTAACCTTAAAGTCTCCAGCTCTTCTTTTCTTTAGGGAGGGGCATCCTTATTTTCGTTCATACATCTCACACAAGACTGGGACTTGGTTTCTCACAAGTATAATGGAAAAGTGTTCTGAGATTTTGCTTAGGTAATAAAGGCAGACAGCAAAAGAATTTGTGGGAAAATAAATGCATAAATATGTATTCATGAGAGGCTTTAAGATGAGCTTCACTAAATTGTGAGTGATGGACGACAGACCGGAACAGTGTCCCCTGAAGGGAGCAAGGACGTGCGAGAGAGGAGGTTACGTGTATGAACATCTTCCTTCCAGCTTCAGATGGGTGTTGGCTGGAGACTAACAGTGACTGTCATAGCGATAGGCTGGAGGAGGGAATGGGGGATGACAGGAAGAAGTGGGGCTCGTCATCTTCACATGTTGTGCATCTGGGCTTTGGTGGAGGCACTGTTTGCTCTGGAGAGAGCTCTGGAAGTGATCACCGTGCCCAAAGTTGGAGCACCAACTCAGTTCATTGGATCATATCCAACTGTTTAATTTGCTTAATACTCACATTGTTTTCCCTTTATGAAACAAAGGATGGTCTAATTATCTAGTTAATCCAAAGAGGTGAAGAGTGGATTAGAGACTAAATAACTTGTCTTGGGTCACATACTGACCCTGTGTTAGAACCAGAACACGATCTCCATCACCCAGCTGTAGTCCACAAAACTGACACAAGTCAGGCACATGCTAGGTTATTTAAAGTTAACTAAGACATTGTTTTATTGATTATATGTAGAGGTACAAACATAGGAACTCATGATATAATACAAATCTTGGTCAAACCAGAAAAATTATATTACCATGCAAAATAAGCCAGACAATTGTGCCTTTACATTTTTCTACTATTTTGAGGGCTTTAGTTTTAGATCCAAGCTTCAAGTGCTGGGAAGGCCCAGGGGAAGATTCCCCATCTATCATCAAAAAAAAAAAAAAGTAAGCTTTAAAGCATGGTGGTGGTAGCATGCCCAGGAGGGGGTTCTGGGGAAGGAGAAGAAGGGCAGGAAATAAATAGGCAGTTTCTCAAATGCAGTAAGTGCAAATATTAGTCTAATTGTGATTCTCGGCAGCAACCTAAAGCTAGACATCTCCTAACAGAGCTTTCTCAGTTGAATAAATAATTTTATTTTGGAATTCAACCAAATAACTACAAATTCTATAGCCACAGAACTTACCTTTCTTTTGGTGTCTCTGGTCTAAATTTTACATTATTTACTTATTTTTTAAGCTTGTTCTCATTTCAATAGCCTTTGGTATCAGAAAAATATAAAAATACCTAACTCCCTAAAAAAAAATATGTATATATATTTTCCCCATGCCATTGTAACTTTCCAAGCCTTTCCAGGAGAATAAAATATCAGAAATTTGCTTTATACTTCGCTCTAAAAATTAAACCACCTTAGAGGAAAAAATGTCCAAAAGAATTCTTTGATTCCAGAACTCTACAATTCAAATTGACATTCAAAGTACTATTTTAAAGTACCTCAAGTATCAAGCATAATATAAATATATTGAAGATTGAACATTATTATGATTATAAGTCAAGGAGCATTTATTGAATGTTTAATGTATGCCAGGGACTCAGGGAAGAATCAAATCCTTATCAAGAGAAGAACAATTATAAATTGGTGAACGGGAGTTCTATCTACAGCATCTATGTGAAAACAAGCATTCATTGGTTTAAACCTTTCTGTCAACTCCAAGTATTGGCAATAAAAGTGGTGAAATTCAAAATCATTTGTTAAAATTCAAACACATTTTCAATCACTCATCAGTATTAATGATCTCATTCAAAGCAGGACAAATTGCTTTGATCAAAGTATCAATGAGTCTTAATAGTAGATAACGTGACATTAATTCATACCATTTTTCTAAAACAACGACTTGTGCATTAGTTTGCACTCAATCTGTAGCTAAACTGGGTAATAATCGTTGACACTTGAATCTGTTTTTATTTATTTATTTATTTTAGAGAAAGAGTGTGTGAGTGGGAGGGAGAGGAGTAGAGGGAGAGAAAGAGAATCTCAAGTAGGCTCCACGCTAAGTGCAGAGCCCCGTGTAGGGCTCCATTCCACGACCCTGGGAACATGACCTGAGCCAAAATCAAGAGTTGAATGCTTGGCCGACTGAGCCACCCAGGCACCCCTAATCTGTTCTTAAATCAGAATGCAAAATTGAGCAAAAACTGGAAGACAGCATCTTACTTTCACTAAATCTTGTCCTTCACATGACTTCCTTATTTTTATAAATGACATGACCTCTGCAGAAACCCTTTTTCAAAACTGTTCTAACTGCCCAGTTCCAGTTGGTTCTAAGTCCATAATACAAATTAGTAGTACCAGACTATTGGTACAGTGCTGAGATTTTCAAATTTTTAAGTCTTACCTCTCTCACTCAAACTGTGTGAACCTGGGCAAATTATTTCACCTCTCTGTGCCTCAGTTGCCTCTTCTATAAAAAGGGAATACTGATAACACCTTCACAAAAGGTGAAGACTAAATGAGATAATACCAAAAAAAAAAAAAAAAAAAGCCTAGAAAAGAGCCTAAGCTCTACTACATTCTCAGTAGATGTTAACTGTTATAATTATTGGTATTATTGCTATTTTCTCAACAATACCTCATGCTCATCACCTGCTTTCTATTTAGTTCCATGGCCCTTGGCCAAACTTCATGTTTTGTTTATCCTCTTGCAGTAGCTCCTAACTCTAGTACTCTCTCTACCCTTCTTTTTTTTTTTTTATGTTTTATTTATTTTTGAGAGAGGGGGAGAGAGAAAACGTGAGTGGGGAATGGCTTTGCTTTGAGATCAGACTGTGATCAGATCAGACAGCCCATTGCGGGACTCAAACTCATGAACTGCAAGATCATGACCTGAGCCAAAGTTGGACGCTTAACTGACTGCCATTCTCTACCCCTCTTCTTTCTACTGTGTGATTTAGATCAGTAGCATCAAAAGAAAAATCAGAATATGTCTTGCCCTTCTTCAGAATCCTTCAGTGATACTCTATTGTCTGCAGAGAAAATCCAAATACTTTTATCCTGCATTTAAAGCTCTCCACAGTCTGGAACTAGCTCACTTTTCCCATCTTATTTGTCATTATTGCCCCATAAGCACTTGCATTCGACCCAGACAGGACAAGCATGCCATAGCTACATCCTGGCTTTCTGTCCATTGTTGACTTCCCTCCATGCCCCCAACTTTTGCCATTCCTTAAGACCCCACTCATATACCATTCCCTGCACAAAGCCTTCCTGAGGTTACCGAAGGAGTGTGTGTCTTTCTCTTTTGAAGTCTCACCGAACTTTCTCTGTATTTCTTTCACAAACAAATCACTTTGTCATAATTAATGTACATTTTCTTCCTTCCCTCCTGGCTTCTCAGCTTTTTGACAATCTGAAGAACATTCTATTTTCTTTGTGTTCTTCCTAACATCTTTCACACATTAGCCACTCAATACACTTTGATAAGTAAAAAAAAGGAAATTATCAGAAGGAACAAAATAGCTTACAATTTGCCATTAAATGCATGAATGAACATTTTTTTCTAGGCAAAGATTACTCAAATATGAATTTAGTTATTCCTTTTAATGGAATCATTTTTAAGTTTATATTCTGGTAGAGGATCAGGATTAATCATTATAGCTTTTAAAATAAAAGAAAAGAATACATGACAGTGGATTCCCCAACTATTAAAAAGCTATAAACTATGTACAAAACTAATATGAGACAGTTCTATATTCATATAGGGAAGTTGAAATGCACTGATAATTATAAAATTTTAGAGCAAATGCATATAAATTGTGAATGCTTTTATATACTTTAAAAATAATTACTCTGTTCAGGCATTTTGGAACATTTTATATAAACTAAAGTTTGAAAAGTTGCTTTTTTTACAGATAACAGTCTGTATATTCCTCAACGTAATTTCAAAAATAGAATGCGGAAGGTGTGTGTTTACCCAGTCCTACAAATGAGCTTTTGAGGGGTTGGAGCTGAATGGAGGATGTTATTCCCACGTCCTCTGCTCTTTGCCTGGAAACAGTTTCTTTTTTCCTTTTCTTTCTTTCTTCCTTTCTTTCTTTCTTTCTTTCTTTCTTTCTTTCTTCTTTCTTTTTTTTTTTTTTAAACAAGTCTGGTTAACTGAACAGCAGAGCATTGACTTTGGCATCTTACTAATTTCTAAAAGGAAAACATTAGAAGCTTTATTGTAAAAAGACCAAAATCTCCAAGTTATTTTTTTCACTCACAGAAACAATGTAAAGAAGAGTGTGGTCTTTTCTACTACCTGATTTTTCTCACTCTTCAATTATCAATACACCTCATAGTATGTGGTAGGTATATATCACCCTATCAAAAAGAGGAGGCAGAACACAAAGTACTTGTGATTTAATACAGTGTCCTAGCCTAGATCTGTATACAGTGTAGACATCATTGTTTCTTTTTCTATTTTTTCCCTGTCTTTCCATAAATTTCTCTTGAGAATTGACTTCAATCTCTAAAACGCTAAAAGACCACCCAAGAGGTGAGCTTTGTATCTTTCCGTTTGTCTTAAATTCCTTGAACTACAACATTATGACAGAGTCTTTCTTCAGAATACTTCTTCTCACCTAAAAAATCTGCTTGGCATGATATGTTATAGATTATAAACCACACCCCTGTCCTGAGCATTTTGTTATTCCCTCAGCTCTCACACACGTGCTGAGGGAAGACTAAAGAAGAGCCTTTAGGTCATGGCCCTTACCATTAGTAACAAGATAAAACTTAAAAGTAGGCCTTGTGTGCAATTGGAAGGCAGAGTCGACAAGACAAAGCAAGGTTTAGTTGTGTGTGGCCTTAAAAGTGAGTCCAAGGGGCCAGGCTGATTACAGAAAAATAAAATCCCTAGAGAGAAAGGGACAAATTTTTCAAAAGAGATTGAGTAGCAGTTGCATGTACTTGATAGTAGAAATCGAAAGGTGGAAAACCAGAAAATTGTAAAATAAAATCAAGGTCAATAGAGAGATCAAACAAAAATAAATGTAAGTAAATGTAATGTAATGAGAAATGTAATAAATGTGCTAAAGTAAATGTAAATCTTTAGTTAAAGCATTCATAAGGAAAATTAAACAACCAAGGGCATTGAGACACATTTAGTGCAATAATTAGAACATCCTCAGATTTTCCTTCCTTCTAGAATTAAAACCAAAGCACAAGACTCTTTTCTTACTTATTTCTGCATCTCTTTTGGATGGCACCCAGATATCTCACACAAATATAGATAACCTTGATGACAACTTCTGGAAACTGAAAGAGATATTTGTTCAGAGGATCTGTGTCAAAAATTCATTGAAAAAAGTTGATAGCTTTTGTTGAAAAAAAAAAGTTAGAAAGAGAAGAGAAAGAGACAAGTAAGGAGACAACCGTGGAGTACCAACAAGAAGGAAGTGAAGTGAGATCACTACAAAGAAACTGGATCCAAGTAGAAGTGTAAACAAAAACATATAGAAATGAAAACAGTCACTGTTGAAGACAACTGTAGCAGAGATCTCAAATGTCCACACTGAAATGTGCAGTAAAATACAGCCTGTTTCTCTTCAACTAATCAAATCTTCCTCTTTAGCCCACCTGAATGGGATAAAAAAATTTGTATTTGCTCATTATCATGGTGGAGGTCAATCTTCTCCAGACTAAATTACTTCTTTTGGATAAATATTTCCCCTGCCCCTTGCTTTTCTGCAAGGTGGTTCTGGGTGATTGTGTGCCTTGGGCCCACGCACACCTATCTGAATGTGCCTACTGCACAAAATGCAAAATGCCAGCCTGAGACTGGGGAGCCAAGGCATGTTCATCTGACCACTGGGTTCTGTCTTTGACTCTCTTCCCCATAATTCTCCAGGCTGTCAGGAGTAGATGGCCTTACTTTGTGCCATATTCTCCTTCCCCAGAGAGAGCCTCTAGTGTGGAAGTGGCAAGAAACCATGTCTGCCAGCCTAACTCTCAATGACAATGGGATCTAATGAGAGAATGTAGAGAGTCCCTTTATCTTTCCACAAAGACCAGTTTTCAAGTGTATTGTTCTGCTGCAAGCTCACACAAAAACCAACAAACCAAACAACAACAACAAAGGAAAGCAAACAAACACAAAAACCCTTCTCACTCTGAGGGTCAATGATGAATCTTGACTCCCTCTTCAAAAAACACTATCTCCAGCGGCACCTGGGTGGCTCAGCTGGTTGAGCATCCGACTTCAGCTCAGGTCATGATCTAGCAGTTTGTGAGTTCGAGCCCCATGTCAGGCTCTATGCTGACAGCTCAGAGCCGGGACCATGCTTCAGATTTTGCATCTCCCCCTCTCTCTGCCCCTCCACCACTAGTACTGTGTGACTCGTTCTCAAAAATAAATAAAAAACATTAAACAAACAAAAACAAAAAAAACCCACTATCTCCGTTACACACGGATTGAGCTACCATGTGCTGGGCCCGTACTTGAGTATTGCATATTCAATAGTATTTATTTTAGTTACATTCCTATGCACATGCTGGACCCAGTTATTCTACCCTATTACCTCTTTCTCTTTCGGTTAAAATATACACATGCATTTGAGCAACCAATCTCAGGACTTCGACGCTGACTGTCGAAGTTCAACTGAACTTCATTGAACTTCATTCAACTTCATTGAACTTCATTCAGTTCAACTGAATGACTGTAATACATGAAACAGGATAGGAACAAGTGACACCTTTCTGGTTGGTTTCCACATCAAAAGCTGAGGTTCTATGTCTAATACAAATTTGAATTGCAATCATAAACATACAGTGCATTGTATTCTGGTCAGGTCTGATACATTTTCATTGCTTAAATGTGCTCATTGGAAATTTCTAAGAGGTATTCTCCTTTCTCTGTACTCTGGCTCCTAGAGAGAAGGATGGGAGGGATGGGAGATGCCAGTAGAAGTGAGGGTGACGAGGAATAAGGCTGCCAGCGCTGTAACAGGGAAAACAGCACTGTTTTCTTCTAGCTCTGTAACAGGAGTCATTATTACCTTTTCCATGGTAGCTGATATGAAGAACCAGCTACCTCCCTCCCTGTTCTTCTGTCTATAAGTCATTCAAGGTTTATGTACACCTATCTTTTTGCCCTTAGTTTCTCCTTTGAATATTAGTTGAGTTCCACGTTGCTTGTCTTGGTTCAATGTATCATTCTACAGTAGAACAAAAGAAAAGATTTCCTTGTCAGTTAAATAGGTATATAAAATCAAGAACTGTGAACTCATCAGATTCATCAACTCTAAAGCAATTTCTACCCCCTTTAGTCCTAAATGCCCTATTGTTTGATTTGGTGATAAACGCACTGTAGAATGTGAATAGATAAAATTGAACTAAAAAATTTTTGTTTTGAAAAAAATTTTTTTGAATGCCTCCACCCTCCAAAAATAATGAGAAACACCCTAGGAGGTCACAGAATAGAAAATGGTGTTTTAATGTCATATCCAAATATTTAGCATCTTCTACCATGCAAGAAGTCACAATTGAATAAGGACTTATTCCTAACTCAGAAGAAATTGAGACCTCTATTTACTTGTTATTTATTCAAGATATTCAGAAAGGGAAATAAATCAAATTTCTATGTTTTTCTTGCAAAGCAATTCGATTGAATAATTATGGTTTGAGTGTCTACTCAGTGCATAGCATTATGTTATGTGCCTGGGACAAAAGCAGAAGAAAAAGAAGTTATGACCTGTTAGATGAGACAGACGTATAAACAACTCACTGATATCAAGGTAGAAAGGCATATGTCTCAAGATATAGTAGGAATAATACTCTGTGGAAACACTGAGGAAGGACAAAGACTGCTTATTCATAGGGAGGTAGTCTGGGGCCATATTACCAAAGACCTCATCTACCTTTCTAAGGAGTATATCCTCCAGGTACGAGAAGGCTTCAAATAATTTTAGTGGGAAGTGACATGATAAATTTTAGATTTTAGAAGGATTGCCCTACCAACAGTGGCTGGTGGAGAGTTAGACTTGAGGTAAAGATACTAATGTATTCTCAACCATCAACTTGGTGTTCACTGGCCATATTTAGTAAATATCAAGAATTTTGAGATGTTGAATACTTTCCCTTTAACTTACAGACCAACTTTCCCGAGTGCTATAGTATTTTACACAGAACTACAAGAAATAATATATAAACCATCCAGTTAAAGCGCTTTGCCACTTGGTACCAACCTGTCCTGAAAGAGGTGTATTCCACGTGTTCTTCCATCCAGACCTCCCATTCCAGCTATGATCCTCACTTCCACAAATTCAAGACCTGACACAACTGATCTTCACAGTTTCACGACAGCCTGTCCCTCCTACTTTGCCAAGTCGTATTTCTTCTGTCTTCAGGTTGCCATGTTTTTTAAGCAATTAGTTCAAGGCTAGGTGCCACAGGATGGATGAGAAAATGTCTAAGAAAAGTGTAATTTTTATATAGTTTATAATGTAGTGAGTTAGATAAAACCACATACTCAAACACAAACCTAGTGTGATAGATACCCCAGAGGACTCCGTGTTAACTCACCCTTCTCTAGAGGGACCCAGGAAGGCTTAGTGTGGACATAGCTTACAGCTATGTCTCTAAGATCATTAATATCTCAACAGATATGACAAAATGACCTTCTTGGTGAAGGAATTAACGTGAATGTAAGTACAAAGGCAGAAAAGCATAAGAAACGATTGAGAAATGGAGGTTAATCGAATTAACTTAGTATGATGTTTAAAGTAAAAACTAGTGGGGGCGCCTGGGTGGCGCAGTCGGTTAAGCGTCCGACTTCAGCCAGGTCACGATCTCGCGGTCCGTGAGTTCGAGCCCCGCGTCAGGCTCTGGGCTGATGGCTCGGAGCCTGGAGCCTGTTTCCGATTCTGTGTCTCCCTCTCTCTCTGCCCCTCCCCCGTTCATGCTCTGTCTCTCTCTGTCCCAAAAATAAATAAAAAACGTTGAAAAAAAAAATTAAAAAAAAAAAAAAAAAAGTAAAAACTAGTGGGAAACAAAGAGAATTAATGGGACTGGGTTGCATATGGACAAGAAACTTTCACTTTTGTAGAACCATTGACAAATTATAAGAGGAAAAATGGAGACGTCTTTGAATTTTATAAAGGAAAGTGCCTCTAAGTTCATCTAGTTAAACCACTGCAGTTTTTTTGTTTTGTTTTGTTTTGTTTTGTTTTGTTTTGTTTTGTTTTTTGATGAGAAAACTGAGAGCCCCAGAGAGGTTACACACCATACTTGGAGCCAATTCTAGGTCCCTCAATGCCCAGCCATGCTATTGATTCAGCCATGCTGCCTGCCATGGTCAAACTCCAAAAATGCCTCTCTCCATGATAACCTCTCTAAATCTCATTTTCTGTCCTTTTCACTCCAAAGCACTAACGTCTCTATGATTGTGTTATATGTGTGGTATCCATCTTACAAAAGCAAGAAGTACGTGTGCACCCATAAATGCATGCGTGTATGTGAACACACATGTTTTTCTTGTTCCCAGACTTGAATTATAAATTGTTCTGGACAAGTCCCAAGCTCTGGTTGTGAATTTCCCATCTAGCGTGCTGCACTGTACTAAAAGGGTAGTTGCCCACCAGAAAAGAATACCAGATGTAAGAATTTAAACAGGATTGTGAGGTTAAAGGAAGTTATATATGAAATAAATAGACATGGTAGCTGCTGGTTGCTATAGCCATTATAAGTGAAATGTTACTGTGATCCTATATAATAGTTATGTTTCTTTCTGCATGGTTGCCTGGAGATAGAGTGCAGGAGGGTGGGCCAGACAGGGCCAGTGCATGTGGCCATTGAAAGTGTGGGTCAGTGGTACGTTTGCCTGTGAACCATTGAGGATTAACCCCTCTCAAGCTTTCTTTGCAAACATAGTGTTTAGCTCAGAAAGCACATGGAAGATTTAGCAACATTTAGGCAAGATTTTATAAAGCTCATCTGCAGCCACTGTTATTTTTCCTGATTCTATAAGGTGTTTGTATTCCCAAAAGAAGCGTATAGGCCTTGGTGGCCAGTTTTCCTCCTTTTTGCTCTGAAGCTATCTCCTGTCCTCTCAAAAGCCTTCTTAGCTGCCTGCATTATGCCATTCACAGCCCGCCTGCTTATTACCACCCAAATAAGGTAACAGAAATACAATGGAAGTGGCTTCTTCTTTTTAATGAACAATAGACCTTATTCCATTAAAAATAAGACCCTACTCTGAACCATTACAGAAACATTTTTTGATGTTAGAAACGTCAGTGGCTGCGGGGTGGGAGTGTTGGGGGCAGACAGAGCTTTCTGCTGCTGTTCTTAATTATTTTTACTTCATGCCTCCTCTACCTCTGGGTCTAGCTGAGGCAGAAACGGTGAAATGCCATAATATAACCCTCTCTCGAAGTATATTTGGCCTGACAGGAAACAGGAAATACCAGAAAAGATCACAAGAAAAGCTGTAATCATAAGATTTCTAGCCTAATTCTTTTGACGTCAGCAGTTTAGATAAGTCAGATAAGCAATCACAAGCATCCGCGAGCTCCGGAGTGCCAATCCAAATACCCGAAGTGCATCTTCAACCCCTTTGAACTTGCACATTGTTGTTTTGCCCCTGCCCTCTTCTCTTCCCCACAAGAAGCATATCCTGAAATTGTGAATTATGAGTTTAGTGTCAACATTAAGGTATTCAAAGGCATTACACAGAACTTCTAAATTGGTCTTATAGCTAATTCAGCTGGCTTCGTGCATCATACACTCTGGATGAAGCTGACTGTTGATAAGGCATGAAAAAAACTGACTCTGGCTTGTTTCAAAAGGAGTTTGCTTCCTAAAGTTTAACTTTTCCAATCTTGACAACTAAGTGATAGCTGTACTTTGTCTTTGATAATATGCTAAAGGACACATTACCATCTCCAAAATATGCTAAAGGATTCAGTAACATCAGCCATCATTATTATCACCTTTCCTTGGCCACCACTACCTCTACTGCCCCCCATAACAAAATACTTATGGGTTGGTTAGATATAAATTGCATGGGGTATATACTCCCCTCTAAGTTTTCATAACTTCAGAAATAGAACTAGAGAATTTAACCGTTAGATAATAAGCAGAGGCACAGGTATAAGCTGTTCAGAGAATGACATGAGAGATTAAATTAAATTACATAACATGGAAATTTAAAATTAAAAAAAAAACTTTGAGGACAAGAACTTATTTAGACATCTACCTATTTCCAAAAAGATTTTTAAGCTTATAAGAAAGTCACAATAAAACATAAGAACACAAAGACATAAAACTATTCTGTCAAGATGAAAGACAAAAACTACATAGTAAAGGAGGAGGAAAGGAGAACAATTACACAAAGTAATTGAGCAAAACTGAGATCTCAACTTCCTAGCAGACAGGGCAAAGGGGTAACAGAATAATTATAGCATTCATTATCTCTAGGAAAATTCCCTGGGAAGAAAAACATTTTTCCTGGCGTTGGGTACTAAATAGGACTCTCTTATCATGATCATGATAATGATGAGATATGATATGATATATGATATGATATGATATGATATGATATCTATAATATAGATGATATGGTATGATAATGGGAGTGATATGGTATGATATTGATGACTTGGTATATAGTAATGGAGGGTGTCCCTCCAAGGACTTTAAGCAGATATGAAGAGGTGTGCCACCTATGGGTGGTTTTACACACTCAGTGAAAGATGATTCCATAGAGACCATTCAGTTGGGAGTCAAAGGAGAGGTGGCCCCAGCTTGTGGCTTCGGGGTGGTCTGACATAATGAGGAGTCAGGAACATGTACACAGTCATGAGGAGTGAGAATGGGATAGTCTGTCTTTGTCAGGGAAGTGCAAGCCTCAGCAGAGCTCAGCTCTTGTGAATGTAGAAAGTTAGGTCACAGGTCCCTGGAACATGGAACTCACACAGATCTGCTAATTTCATCATGGGCATACCTGCCCTTATAATCTTTAAAATTGTAAGAGAAAAATTAAGTAACAAATGTTTCCTCTTAGATGGTAGAAATATTTTTATATTTTCCCTGGTTGTGCCAGACATTTGGCTCTAACAAAATACACATGGGTAAAGTGTCCCAATTAGGTCAGAGGTGAGTTTTGAGTCTTCCGTGTGTGTGTGTGTGTGTGTGTGTGTGTGTGTGTGTGTGTTATATCTGATACTCTGTCTTGAGTAACACAGCTAAGCCCTTTACTTTGTCAGTGTTTCCTCAGTGCATGAACACATGTAGGTACTCAAAAAATGTTATATTTAATGTTCAGAATAAATGCTATCTGAACATATTTTCATTGTATTTGAACCCATTACCCACATTCTGCCTAACATCTTGCTCAGTGAAAGCCCTCATAATATTTCCCAAGGATTCAGAAAATTGGAAAGAATGTATGTGTTTAGATTAAAAGATAAATATTATATTCAAGAAAGCCCAGTAAGTATGAAAACAAGTGGATTTCTTCCTATTTAGTACAAAAGTGATGAGCATCTGGGTGTTAAGCATATGGAGAGCTGCAGCCAGTCATCTTTTCTGAGACCGCTTCCAAATAACTTTACCAAGGAGTGTGTGTGTGTGTGTGTGTGTGTGTGTGTGTGTGTGTGTTGGGGGGATGGTGGGCTAAAAGAAACAGATTCATGTCAGAGAGAAAACAGGCCCTCTCTTTGTCTAATACACTGGACCATGATCTTGCAAAATAAGTAAAGACAAGAGTAGAAAACTGAAAAATGAAAGGAAGCACAATTGGGCAGAGTAACACCTGATTTCTACAAAGAACAATGGAATTTAGAAAGGAAAAAAGAAGGCCTGACCCAGATAACCCCAAACGTGGCCTAGAGAGTAGAAAGAAGAAATATCTGGACACCCTAGAAAGACTTGTTACATACTGTGTCTTCTAGCTTCTTAGAGCTGAGCTGCTCTTCCTGACAAGTCACCAAGGCCAAGGTGAGTCCTTAACTCTCAATAGTTGCTATACATTTATATCATCAGTCTTGGTCACACTAACCAAGTTGAACTCTTGCCCTTTAATTGGAAACCAAACGTGAATTAAGGGTCAACCAAGATGTATTTAAACACAGGCATTTTGTATACTTGCTACTGTAAAATTACTTTGAATCAGTGCTTTAACGTGCTTTAAAGGCTTCTAGGGCCACCTTAGAGGTTACTGAATTCTTTCTAGGGTCACTGTTATTTGCTGTTGCTCTGCAAAGCTGAAAAGTTAAACGATATAAAGAACTGCACTTCTCGGGAAGCCTTCAATTCTCCACTCTTTTGGAAATATTGCATCCATTGTTTATAAAATTTTGTGGTTCTGATTCATGTTCTTTTTTTAAATCTTGTGAAAAATTAATAACCTCCTACTTTCCTACACCCTTCCCCCTTTAGGCCTGTCACTGGGAATGCTTCTCTTTAATTCAGAATTATCATGGTTAAGTGATGGGCTCTAGAATCCATGCATCTTTACTAAACTCTTTGGACCTCAATTTTTTTGCTATAATATGGAAACAATGATGGAAACTGCATTATGGTGCTGCTTTGGGGAGTAAGCCAGATAATCCATGTAAAAAACCTACCATACTGCTAGTGCTAATGATTATTATCCCACAATTTTCTTATTTCTAATAATACCAAGGAATATTAAATTGCCTTTTTACCTTATCCTTATATTTGCAATTCTAGTAATACAATCTTGAAACTAGTCTTTAATTTCTTTAAGTTTATTTATTTATCTTGACAGAGAGAGAGAGAGAGAGAGAGCAGGGGAGGGGCAGAGAGAGAGGGAGAGAGAATCTCAAGCAGGCTCTGCACTGTCATCACAGAGCCTGATGCAAGGCTCAATCTCACAAACCATGAGATTATGACCTGAGCAAAAATCAAGAGTCAAATGCCTAACCAAGTGAGCCACTCAGGCACCCCTCTTTACTTCCAATTTTTAATTCAACTTTTACTCATTTTACATCAGTATGTACAGTGAAAGCCTAATACTTCTAATCATACAATTACCAAAATATTCTAATTGGTTCAGAGTGGAGATACAGAGTTGAAAATTTGGTTGAGTCCAAGTACATGCAAAAGTAATTTCTAAAAGGATGTTGAATTTGCCAGTACTTGGTTTTCAACTAAATCCTTTGTTAAAACAAGTTAAAATTCGAGAGGCTTGTATTCTCATTTTTGAGTTGTCAATTGTTTATGGTATGAATCGCCACTTAACATCAAAAATCTATTTAATCACAAAGTCTCTATATTACCATTTTTGTCGAGATGACATCCACTTAGACTTTTTAATGCAGAAAACCAGTTCATGGCATGTTGGCATTAGAATTCCAGCCACAGCTTTTCAGGAATCAAGATTGATCACTCTTGACAAGCGGCAGACCTTTCCAAAGCACCACAGGGAGAGAAACTTCTCAGAAACCAGAGGTTTTGTAAGGAGATCAACATAATAGCTTATTTCCTAATGAAACTGGCAGGAGCTGATGTCTTCTAGTTATGTTTAAGAAAACCATTAGATTTCCTCATGAGATTTCAAAGTTTGGATGACCTTCAATTAGAGACAAAGGACAACCTGAAAACATATAACATCTGGTCATCCCAAAACGTCCAAAGAAACCTGAAATTATTCAGCACCACCAGCCTGTTCATTGAACAAAAATCATCTCACCTCAAAGGTCTATTTCCTGGGAACTCAGCAGCAAGGTAGAAATAACAGCCAAGGGGAATTAAGAAAAATACTCTCTGATTAATTGCTTTCAAAGGAATAGGTTTAGTCAAAATTATCCCACTTTGGAATGTACAGTCTTAGTATATGATATTCCAGTGTTATGAGCAATGGTAGATTCAGGAAGCTTATGTACCTCACCTTATCAACTCAAGTGTTGGTTGGTAACCTCTTATGCTAAACAACATGTGGATTTGGGAAAGATGAAAGGGAAGCCATGTGGGTGGGGAGTAGGTGACATTTTCATAGGTGGCATTTTATAGAATTCAGGGGAAAATATACTATATCATGTCCATTTACTTTAAGTGTTACTAGACCAAAAGGAATTCCTTTGAGGACACTGATTTGCAAGAGAAAAAGTGATTTATATAAGGAATAGTCTAATGGAACGTAAGGCTTTTAGGTTCTGCCATGAAAATATCAGAAATAGGATTGAAAATCAGCAAACTAAATACAGACAATCCACTTTTCAGATGCATGAATTATGAACGAGCCACTCTGAGCAGTTGTTCAACATAAGCAGTGGTGACATGTCAGGTTGACCTGTGCTTTGGACCAAGGGTGACCTAATAGCAACTTTACAGTGTACGAGTTAAAAGTGACCTGTTTCTGAGGCAGAGAGAAGGCAGAAGAATGCATGCAGACTCCATCCTTGGGGCCGATCTCTCAGTAGTTCCTCAATGCAATTATACAGAATTAATCAATCCCTGGACATGGAATCAAAAGACACCTTCCTACTTGCTATGCAGATGTAAACTTTCCTCTCTCTGCACCAGAGCCAGTCAAAGTGCAAGCCGTGGAGATCTGAGCCGTGATGGAACCGTGCCGGGAGGGCACAGTCACTTGAAACAGAGCCCGTGTTTGATTTAAGCTCAGAATGACAACTTTGGCAAGAGTGGGTGATGGCTTTGCTGCATTTGAGCAGGAAAAGCCTAGACGCTAGGCATAAATTTCTAAGTTTTAATTATGCAAACTCCAAGAACATAGTGGCTGTTTGAATACTATCCTAAAGTCCATTTGATTAATTTTCCCAAAGTCATGCCATTCAGTTTTCAAGACTTTCACGTTCAGGATTTTAGCTCTCACCTCCTCACACTTGAAATAAATGAACTGCTTCCATGTATAGAAGGCTAATAATCCTACATTTTAATTAAGAAAATAGTGATGCTGATGCTTGGAACATTGAACACCGCTCTAAAGAAAATATTTGCCATAAATTGATCATTCCATCCACCAGAAATCAGACCTCTGCCAAGCTTAGAGAGTGATGTGAAGAAATACAAATTACATCCCCCTTCTCTTCAAAATTTACAATCAAAGGATCAAGCAGGAAAATTAGCTAACAATTCAAACCCTTGTATTCTGATGTCAAATACTAGTCTGAAAATTTAGAATACATCTGAATCAAAATGGATAATTATTTTAAATCTTGCTGATAAAAATAAATATCTAACATACCCTTCCTTCTTTTTTTTAGCTAATCTCCATTTGCAGAACTTTTTTCCTGAATAAGGCTTATTTCTAAATCTGGGTCATCATCCCAGACCTTCACCTTGTCCCTGACTTTGATGGAGGAAAGGACTGATTCTTTTGCTTCCATTTGATCTATATCATTTTTCTCTCTGTCTCCTCTGCCCTCTCTTCTTTACTGCCCACATTAATAAAATTTAATATATTAAACTTCATATTTATAAGTAAATAACCAAGTTAGTATAGATATTGGCTTCATAGAAGAAACATGTGAACAAGAACCTAAAATCATTTTATTAGCAGAATAAGAAACGTAAGAAACCAGGGAAAAAAGTATAAACTATAAGAACATCTAAGTTGTGGTAATAAAAACAAGTTTATTATAAAAATGTAAGTATACAAGGAACTTTCACATTCATATTATTTCCTTTAATCCTCAGAACAACCCAGTGACATAGACAGATACAGAATTACTACCCCACTTCACAAATGGGAAACTGAGGCTCAGGTTGTGTAAGAGATTTGTCCCAGATCACAGAGCTTAAACAAAAAAAGATAAGAAGACTTTGTATATGGAAAAAAAACTAAAATGTCATTTGATAGATGAATAAATAAAGAGTCATATAGATAGATAATGGATAAATAGATAACATGAAAAATATATATAATGGAAATTATATGTGTGTGATGGAATTTACGTGTATATAAAATAGAAATTATTCAGTCTTTACAAAAAGAAAGAAAGAAAGAAAGAAAGAAAGAAAGAAAGAAAGAAAGCCTGACATTTGCACTGTGAAGCAACCTGGAGGACATTTTGCCAAGTGAAATAAGGCAGACCCAAAAAGGAAATATTGCGTGATCTCACTTATATGTGGAATCTAAAACAGTCAGATTCATAGGCTGAGGAAAGAGGAAAATGGGGTGATGTTGGTCAAGGGGTACAAAGTGTCAATTATGCAGGACCAATAGTGCAGATCTAACTTACAGCGTGGTGACAACAGTTGTATCGTATACTTATAATTTGCTAAGAGAATAGATCTTTACTCTTAACACAGACACACGTACCATGGTAACTGCACAGAGGTAATGGACATGTTATTTATCTTGACTGTGATAATCATTTCACATTGAATGTATATGTATATCAAGACATCAATTGGGAAGACGCATGGGTAGCTCAGTTGGTTAAGTATCTGACTCTTGATTTCAGCTCAGGTCATGATCTCAGATTTCGAGTTCAAGCACCACATTGGGCTTTGCACTGACAGCATGAAGACTGCTTGGGATTCTCTGTCTCCCTCTCTCTCTGCCCCTCCCCTGCTCACGCTCTCTCTCAAAGTAAAAAAAACAAACAAAAAAAAAAAAACAATCATTTGTACATCTTAAATATATACAATTTTTATGTGTTAATGAAATCTCAAACTATTTTCAAAATTAAAAATAATAATAATAAACAAGAAGGCTTTGCACAATACCTGCCACTGAGTACATGTTCAGTAAACTCCAAATTTTATTACTGTGAAACAGAGCTGGGGTTGTAGTCCTCTGCTTCTGATTACAAGTCCAGGGTTCTTTTCACTTGGTACATACCCCTTGATATAAACCACTTCTTTAAAAAAAAAGAAGTCCTTTGAATTATTTTGGTTGTTCTTCCAGGGCAAACCCTGGCAGGAGGATTTTTATACTATTTCCTAGAACATTGTGCTGTGCCTGGTGGCTGCCATATAATAGATGCACAATAATGATCTCTTGAATGCATAAATGTAATTGAATGAGACAAATGCTATGAAGTTGACTGCCACCCTCTGTTTTATTTTACTCTTAAATAAGTTCACTCATTAGCCAGTAGCATAACAAACAGCTTTCTTTTTGAATGAATCAGTATTAGTGTGAATAGCATTGTTTACGTGAGAGTCTAATAAGAGATTTTTAAAAATTCTGCCCTAATTCAAGGATAGTTGTCCTCGGTAGAAAGACCTGAGAACTAGTCTGGGATCAGGAATTCTTGAACAATTAACCCACCCTTCATGACTCATCCTCCTCTCCCCTCCCCCATGTAAGAAAAGAGGATGGCATTACCTGCCAAATCTGAAAGTCAAAGGATTGTGAAACTGGGGCCATTGTTCCTCTCAATGCTTTCAGTGACTTAGCACTATCCATCGGAAGTCATGAGATGTGTTCAAATTTAACCACGCATGGGGTCAAATCCACCAAACACATCTCCCAGGCTTTAAATGAGCATCTAATTCAGGCTGGGCATTGCGCCTGGCCCAGGGGGTACAAAGAAGACTACGATTAAGATACTACGGGACAGTTACGGAGAAAGCAACTCAACATACCCAGCTTCTAATCCTGGTCTGTTGCTTACTAGGTATGTGGTGCTTGACTAACTAACCTGTCAGGTCTCAGCCTTCTCATTTGTAATGAGTGAGCACTGTTCTTGCTATGTTGTTAGACTTCAAGCATGGGATATTGGCATTACTGTACTGGCCCTCAAGATGCTCATGGTCTAGTGAAAAGACAAAAATGGAAACAAAGAATATTGGGGCACCTGGGTGGCTCAGTCAGTTAAGCATCTGACTTTGGATCAGGTCAGGATCTCACAGTTCATGGGTTTGAGCCCCACATTGGGCTCTCTGTTGTCAGCACAGAGCCCACTTGGGATCGATCCTCTGTCTCCCTCTCTCTCTCTCTGTCCTTCCCCCCACCTCTCTCTCTCTCTCTCTCTCTCTCTCTCAAAAATAAATAAACATAAAAAAAGAATACTGTGTGGTATTTGACAGAGAGTAGGGCACAGCTCCATGAGGACACTGAGGAACAGAGACCTAACCCCTTAGTGCTGAGGGTGGAAAGTGGTCAGGAACTAAACAGTGTTCCAATGTTTTCTGGGTGATCCTTACACCATCCTCGTGAGGTAAGGCCTATTACAGTTGTCTCCCCTTATCCGTGGGGGATATATCCCAAGAGCCCCGGTGGATGCCTGAAACCACAGATAGTACTGAACCCTATCTACATTATGCTTTTGCCTGTAAACACATACCTATGATAAAATTTAATTTATAAATTAGACACGGTAAGAGATGAACAACAATAATGAAATGGAACAATTATGACAACATACTATAATAAAAATTATATAAATGTGGTCTCTCTCTCTAAATATCCTACTGTACTCACCCTTCCTCTTGTGATGATGTGAGATGATAAAATGACTATGTGATGAGATGACGTGAGGAGAATGACGTAGACACTGAGACGTAGTGTTAGGATACCATTGACTTTCTACACTGCACCAGAAGGAGGGTCACCTGCTTCCCAACCACGAGTAACTGAAACCATAGAAAATAAAAGCATAAATAAAAGGGGACTATTGTATCCTATTTTGTGGCTATGAGAAGGAAGGCACCTGGAGGTTAGGATAGTTGTCTGAAGCCACACAGCTAGAGGGACAGAATTGGAACTCACATTGGGGATCTCCAGAACACACACTATTAGCCAAGGTGGCACACAGCCTCTTTTCATGGAAGTTTTTCAGAATATCAGAGAATTGCCAAGCAAACAAAATAGGAGAAGTCCATTTCAGGCCTAAGAACAGCAGCTCTGGGGTCCTGAGAGATTCCTTTCCACCTGCCACCCCTTCCTCTCTACCTACAATGCCCAGTTAAGCTCTGACCCAACATAAACATCCAGATCCCTCTCTAGAATGGATCTGAAGTTGTTTCCAGGGTCTTGTGTTGGCCTGAAGGCTGAGTTGTCCTAGCAATGCATTAGAATCCACCATTGATTCTAAGCCATCTTGAATTCTTGGTGGGGAGAAGGGATGTGGAGCAGAGACTGATCACACTGACCTGAGTTTGGATTAGATTTTCTACTGTCATTCTAGATTCTCAAGACCTTAGTAGGGTCAGAATTGAGGCCAATTGAGAGAAAATACTCTCCACACTCAGTGTGGAGCCCATTGGGATTCTCTCTCTCTCCCTCTGCCCCGCTCCCCACACACACGCACCCTTTCTCTTTAAAATAAAAACACAACGACAACGACCACAACTCACAACATCAAAGCAGTTATATACACCCATTACTATTTCCCATCCCTGTCTTCCTGCCTGTTTCTCCCACCACCCTGGGAAGTCACAGCCTCCCTCTTTCAGATCTAGATCACTGCAATGGTCTCCCGAGTTCCCTGTTTTCAACATCACCTAAGGGCGAATCCATCCTAAACACAGGTTACTCTTTCCAAAGCATAGCTCTGCTTATGCCGTTCCCCTCAAAATCTTCCAGTGGCTCCCCACTAATCCAGCATCCGAAACATGCTGCAAGCTAGCCCCACTCTGTACTTTCCACTTCTCTGCCTCGCTTTTGCTACATGCCAACAAAACAGGACAACTTGTGTTTCTCTTACTATAGTTTCCCTCCTCTGAACGTTTACTCAAAGTTGTCCTCCCCCACTGGACATTCATGCCTCATCCCCAACCCTCTAATTTCCAAATTCCCTTAGCTTTCAAGAATCAGCCCAATTAACACTTTCATGTAGCCTTCCCTGATATCTCAGGAATAAATACCTCCACACCTGTAACCCACAGCATCTCTTTTTTTATCTTCCACCTAATGCTGTAGGTACTATTGTATTTTTCGTATCTCCTGGCTACATAATAAATTTTCCTCCAACATGCATTTCCAGGGGCAAAGTGGGGACTTATTAAACTGCATTTAATTAATTAATAATATTGAATGAAGAACATACAATGTGCGAAATAGCATCTTGTTTAGGACTCTATTAACATGTGAGAAGGCTATGAAAATATCCACAACTCCTTAATTGTACATCTTTTTCCTCTGGGGTTCTTTTTAGTGTGCAGCAGAAGACTATTAGGAGCTAACATTGTTCTGCAAGTGCAGCTGTATTAACATTGCAGCTCTAAAGAAAAGCATAAGCAGGTCAAACATATGCTTTGAAAGAAGAAAAACAAACCAAATTATAATTACTTTCTGTCTGTGCATGAGGAGCCAAAAATCACCAAACAATAGGCAACAAAAACCACTTCAGCTTTCTATCTCATAAAGGCAAAAGGTACCCACCTGCTTCTCTGCTGGTGGCAAGTTCATTGAGTAAGAGGCTGGGGACAAGAGACTCAAACAGGAGGAATCGACAACAGACTACCTGTTTCCTTACATGTGGGGCCTTAATGAAGACCGTTCTCTTGAAGCTACGAAGGGCTCAGGCTAAGTCCAATTTGGTTTGCTTGCCTGGTCCCAACTCATTTCTCAACTGTCTCATATAATTATCTCCATCTTCATACCTGGAACCTTGGCCAAGAACTTCACAATGTGGGTAAGACAACCAGCCCCATTCCTTTCCCTTCCTTCTAAAAGGAAGCCCATTCACATGCCCCATAAAGTATTGTTTTCATTGTCTTTAGCTTAGTTGTCACTATTTTTTGGAGGGCTGTCCCTGATGCCCCTAATAGATTAGGCCCTTAGTAGTGCTAAGTACACATACCTTTCATTCTCCTTTACACACTTGCAATGACATGTTTAATTTCTACCTTTCCCCCAAACACTGTAAGCCCTTTACAAGCAGAAACAGTACTTGTCCCTTATTATGCCTGGCACATGGTTCGTGCTCGATAAATATCTGTTGTGAATAAACGCACAAACGAATACAAGTCACAGAGAATCCAGTGGCTTGCAAGTTTACGAGAATGGCGCGTGCTTGTGTGTGTGTAAGTACATTCATACCTCCTCCTTACAGGCAGCCCATAGCCCAAGTACCACAAAACACAGTTTCACACGTGCCTAGAAGTGAGTAAAGGAGACACCTACTGGGACTCATCTGGGGACAGGAGAACTTGACAGCAACCACCTGGGAGCCCTGCCAAAACCTGGGCTTGTTGGGTGTTCTCAGTTTACTTTGAGGACGTCATATCATCATGCGACGAACCACTTCCCTGACATAATTATTTATAAATAAGCTTATCAGATTGAACCTTCACTCTGCAAAACTACCTTTGAGGCTGTCACAGAAGAACAACGGTCGGAAAAACTGAAACTGTCATCCCTTTTCTCTCATATGAGAAACCATGCTAACGCTTACGAGTATCAGCTACACACTCTCTTAAAAAGAGACCACAGGCTTGATCTGATCATGTTGGGAGTCCACTGCTTTTACTGTAGCTAACGCAACTGGTCGTCAACCAGCATCTCATTTGCTCTCAGGGCTTCAGGAACGTTGCTTTTTTAACTCTGGTTTAGGGAGCATTGTGGGATCCTGTTTGGAACCTTCCCACCTCTTCCTGAGGCCATAGGTGTTGCCTTCCAAAAGGACCAAACTAAACCCAAACAGCAAACAAGGGATCCAGGGTGTACACGTGTAAGTTAAATGACATTATTAAACAGTTCAGTACACCGGATTAGGTTGCATGGTGTTTACGTGATCATTTAATCTAAATGTTTTTTTCTGGATTAAAAAATAAAGTCTGATGAGGCATAAATTTCAGAAAGATCAGTTTTCTAGAGTAGCAGCTGTCATTGAACAGTTAACATTTCAGATTGTAAGTGCTAAGTTAGGCTCTTTTTTATCAGTTCTTAGTAATAATATGAAAATGGTACTTCCCCCTATGATTTTCAGTTCTAACCAGTGGTTTACAATCAGATCACCAATTCCACACATCACTGCTTCTTCAAAGCTTCTCACATTCCAACATTTCCACAGAAGTTTCTCTTTCCTTTTTTTTTTAAGTCTTAACCAAGCATATCCACATGTGGCTCTTACCTTATTTTTAATCAATCTCACTTAGTCACAATCCAGAAGGAAGTACCTGTAAGACAGCACAGCCATCTCCTGCCCCATTGCACAGCAGCTGAGACCCATTCCCATGATTTTATCCCCGAGGCAGGGAAATTTGGCTCCCCAAGGATGACTCAATGAGCTATTAAAACAAAGGTACAGCCTGGATTCCTTGTTTGCTCTTCAGGTTTGATTGGTCCTCCTAGAAGCCAACTGTATGGTCAGTGTGTGGGATGATGCTGAACAAAATCTGTAACAGAAATGAACCCTTGTTGATACTTATTTGCAAAGCCATCATTTTCTTATTGGAGCATCCGTAAATTGTGAGGAATGCAAACCCCTTAGAGAGTGTGACACTTTGGACAAATCAGTGGAATAGTCATGGCCTGGGCTACAGACAAAGAATAGCTATTCAGCTCTCTCACTATGCAGATGCTAACAGCTGTGTCACATAAAAGGGAGTTGTTAAAAAAATTGTCAGGTATGCAGTATATTCTGTTACATAAAGTACCACGATAAATATTCTTTAAAAAGGAAAAAAAAATTGCACAGCATCACTTAGCAACCGAAGCAGAAGAGATGGGGAGATAGAGCACGAACCTGAAAAGAGAGAAATATGAATTCCAGTTGCATTTTTGTCCATGATTCCCTGAGTACTCTCCTCTGAACAGCCACTCCTTATCTCTGTAGGAATTCCTTTACATAATGGAAACAACATGCCTTTCCCCCTTATTCACAGAAACGTTCTAGATTATAAGATGAGGTATGCATATAAAATCTTTCACCTCGAAACATCTTCAGTAGTAACAATTTACCTATTTTTCTCCAGACTAAATTATCCCAATGCTAAGTGAGACCGCATGAAGTTTATTTCTATTTCTCAGTGGTAACCATATGCCTTTGTTGTTTTCTATCCACCCCAGCCCCCAATTAGGCTACACGCTTCATGAAGAGCTGCACACCCACAGCTGAGCATAAATATTTGTGATTGAAGTGACTGCATGAAAAGCGAACAGTATTTAAATTATAGAACCTAAAACTCTGTAAGACACTCTGATTAAGACCTGATTAGCAATATGTAAGAATTTCTCTGCACCGAGCACAACTCGAACTAAGGTCTTTTACTTTTTTGGTTGTTCGTTGTATTTGTTTTCCATTTAAACTATTGTAGATGTGACTTTGAGCAGGATTTCATGTTGATATAGATGTGGCTTCACATCTAAGCGAGGAAGGTGTTTTTCAAGTTGCTGGCAGCGAGCTGCCAGTATTTCCCACACATTGGACCCTGTTTTTTCAACACCTTGTGGATCACTAATTGGAGTTTGCATAATCTACCACCAAATTGCAAGCATTCCTTTGAAATGAGTGGAGCACACACTTCCCTTTCAGAGTCAATGAAAAGAGAAGGTCAGGAAGAGGAAAAGCGGCAAACAATGATCCTCTTAATTAATTTAGAACTGAATTTCTGGTTCTTGATTTTCTTCGGGAGAAGAAAAAAATGGGAACGCAATCTGAAAAGAAAGTTTGTGGTTTATGTTTTAATCCTAAAAACAGTTCAATGGTTAGCTGCCCACAGCGCATTAATCCACATAGCAAAGGAAAAACAATTTTGAAATAACTTGCAAATGTACTCTCTATGCAACCTTAAAGGCAGAGAAGCTAGAAGCAGTAAGCAGACAGGGACAAATCATGAGACAGAAAATGCTCTGTGCAGGCAGTGAAATAACCTTTCAACAATTTGAAAGACTGTGTGTGACTGCACATGCGGGTGCAAACATGGACATGTGAGGTCACATTAGATTGCACTCATGGAGGACTTAGAAAATAATCAGCAGTGAACGTGTCCTCAGACAGAAAGTCATGATTTTCCCCTCTACTTCAGTTCTTGAAATAGTACAGTTTAAACCGTCTCAGAAATGCAACACTGTTATTTAAAAAGCATTTGACTGTGTAAATGTGCAGTTTTCAAGGCATTCAAGAAAACAATTATTAATGTACTATCTTAAATGCTTTAAATTAACGTCTAGCCAATTAAAATAAACTGGGTCTTTTGAATGAATCATTTCCAGTGTTTTTGAAAACTCAGTTTTTAAGTATACAATTATGAAATATGAAAAATGATGTTAAATTTTTGTTTCTTTGTTTTTATTACTGCACCGAGATCACGAAATCTTCATCAGGAAATAACTCAGATGAATTACCTTGGTTAAAAAAAAATAAATTCAGAATGGTAAATATAATGCTAGAGGATTCAGTTAAAGAAGTAGCATATCTTTTTCTCTACTTCTCTATCGATCTATCATCTATCTCTACTCTGAGTCGCCATTAAAGAAAAAGTGTTATTCACACAGCAAATGTAAGCTAAAATGAGCACAAAAGACCACTAAGTTTAAAGAATTTTAAACTGGCAAATAGCAAAAATTAGAAATCCTCCAGTGGTTAACTTTTTCTGGGCATACATATTATGTTGCAGGCAAGACACTGCACTGTATTTTAAAGGTTCAAAGCCTGAGGTACATGGGGGGCTCAATCGGTTAAGCGTCCAACTCTTGATTTCTGCTCAGGTCACAATCTAACGATTGGTGGGTTTGACCCCTGCGTCAGGCTCAGTAGGTTCTCTCTCTCTCTCTCTCTCTCTCTCTCTCTCTCTCTGGATTCTTTCTCTGCCCCTCCCCCCCCACTCATGTTTTATCTCTCTCTCTCTCTCTCTCTCTCTCTCTCTCTCTCTCAAAATAAATAATAAACTTTAAAAAGAAGAATCAAAGCCTAAAAAAAGTAGAAGCACAATTTAAAACCAACTTTAAGAAACAGCTACCATAACTTGAAAACAGTTGATAACATATCATTTTGATGTGACACATAGAAGAGTTTAATTAGAAGTAGATTGAGTTTCTAAATTATAATTGAACCGGAGAAAAAGTCCATCACATTTGAATTCCTTTGGATTATAATCAGTAAATTAAGGCAAATTATTTATTTCACAATGGTGTCCAGGTAGAGTATTAATTAAGGTCTATGAATACCCATTCAATTTGTGTTCAGACCTATGTTTTTCACATTTTTAATGATTATGTTAATATGTGGTTCTGAAATCATTAATATTGCCATAATCAAGTCTCATGAATAACAATATTGTTCAAAGAAAACAATTTAAGTGTACTCTAATTTTCTCTTGCATTTTAAAAGTTCAGTAACTGATCTAGATGGGATAGCATTTTACACATTCATTTATGCCATACATCATGTAATTTAAAAAACAGAGGGATTTTTGTGTACTTTAAAATACTAATACACACACCCTCTCTCTCCCTCTCTGTCTCTCTCTGGCTCTCTGATTATTTAGAATGTCACTTTTTTATTTTTTTCTAAAAATTTGCAACATTTTGACTTCGTATTATCGTCAAACTAAAATACTATGGTGGATCGATTTTCCTACATGATCATATTACTTGAACATTTACAATTTGAATCCAAAAATTTAAAGTCAGTAGAAAACAAGTTATTTGGGATTACATAGGAACCAAACCCAAACTCTTGCCCAAATGAACAATTGAAATTCCTGTTGAGGTTTGAAAAAGTCTCCACCACCCCCTCAAGTGTCCTACTTTTCATGCAGCTCAGCACTATCCCAACCGAGCCAGAACGAGGAGCCCTGAGATCCCTGTGGTCGGCTGTTTCCCAAGTATTCCAAACCCACGCCTGGACCAAGAAGCTCCAGGACCTCATCAGAAGCCTCGACCCCAGGAGATTTCTAGCTATATTTCCAAACCAGAGAGGTTTGGAAAAGATCTCATTGAACCTTCGACCCACTCATGACTTGCCCATCAGTGTTTCGGTTTGAGGAGCTCACCTAAGAGTACTGACTACTTTCACTATAGCTGCATAGTTAATATGCCATTTGCACTGGAGAAAAGTTGGCTGGAGATAGGCAGCATGGTTCAGCTTAACAACCTAATAAATATATTGAAAATAACCAATGAAAACAAAATTACAGAGACTGTCTTGTAGCGAAGCTGCCATAGTCTCTGCAGCCAACCTCAGCCTTCACCTCAGCACTGCTCAAAATGTAAAATCACTAAAGCATCAGAAAGGTTGGACAAGAGGAGAAATAAAGTAGAACAAAGTTGAATTTCAAAATTTTGGGAATTTTATTTTCAAAGTGCTAAAAAGGGGAACAGAGGAATAGATCATTTCACAATAGTTACAGAAACGCCAAGATATGACAGTCCTCTGGGCCTCAGTTTTCTCACCAGAGAAATGGTGTTCAGAATACATCGTTCTAATGTTTTGAGAATTAAATGAGATGAGCCTATGACAGCGCCTTGTAAGATACACAACACAATAAGAACTAAATAGATGTTAACTTATTTCTTGGCGTCCATTGAAATTTTTCATTAATTCAGTCATTCAAAAATATTTAGTGAGGGGCACCTGGGTGGCTCAGTCGGTTAAGGGTCTGACTTTGGCTCAGGTCATGATCTCACAGTTTGTGGGTTCGAGCCCCACGTTGGGCTTTGTGTTGAAGGCTCAGAGCCTGAAGCCTACTTTGCATTCTGTGTCTTCCTCTCTCTCTGCCCCTCCTCTGCTTGCACTCTATCTGTCTCTCAAAAATAAATACACATTAAAAAAATAAAATAAAATAAAAATATTCAGTGAACATCCATTATGGGGCAAGCATTAAAATTTGTCCTAAATATATATTGGTAAATACTACAAATATCGTCCCTGCCCTCATGAAGGCTACAATCTAATGGGGGAAAACAGCAAATAAACAGTGAGGGAGGAGGGCAGGGAAAGACAGACAGATAAAAATTGTCATTAGTGTTATGAACAAATTTCAGTGATAGGAAACAGTGGGGGAGAGGTACCTGGTAAGACAGATGCTTGAATTTTTGTTTCTTTATTTTTCTATCCATCTTAAGAAAGAATAAGTGTCTTCTAATAATCACATTTTACCTTCATCATTTTAGCATAAGTTTCACACTGTCACATTACCATATGGAAAAACTATCCACCTTGTAGGACAGAATATTTCAGACAGAGGCTATACCACTGAAGACTTTTCTGGACATAGACGGCCTAGCTAACTTTCGTTTTGTCATTACTGAGAAAGGTCATAGGAGAGGTTTTGACAGAGCGATGCTGTTGATATTTAGAATCCTGACTTTCTTGATCCTGTTCAACTGAGCTGTAGACCAGCATGTGCGATGGAAACTGGCCTGGTTGCTATGGTGGATAATGTCTTAACAACAGACATGGGTCAGGTGTCCCTTTTGGATCTTTCAGGCTTGTCAGCAGCTCTTGATAAAGTTGGTCGTGTGGTTCTTATTGGCTCACCTGTACATTCTGGTAGGACGGGCTAACAGCCACTCAGTGTACCCTTCTCTTTTTGGAAAAAGTCCCAAGGGTTCCTTGTGGCTGGTGTGTCTGAGAACATGGTTGGTTCCTGTGTCGTTTTGGCCTACTCTCCTGGTTCAAGCGTGTTGATGGAATATCTGAGGCAGCAATGTCAACAGGGGTGGCTGCATTTAAATCTGCCTTCGATTTCACAATCCAGGTCACTGTTGCCTTGTTTCTGTACTGCAGGAGCACTCAAGTAGGGCCACAGCCAAAGACCTCCTTCTGAATGACGTTAAAGGGAGGGTACATAACACATATTGCTGAACTGTCTATATGCCAGCTACTGTGATTGGTCCTGGGCAGCAGCTATTCAAAACACCCCACCCTTTTTATGTAGAGAATGTGATTGGGGTAAATAAAGGTATAATGTTTCTTTCCTTAATCACCAAATTAAGGGCATCTGTATTAGTTTCCTAGTGCTGCCATAACAAAGTATCACTTATTTTCTTATGGTTCTGGAGGGTAAATGTCCAAACTCAAAGTATCAAGGTTTGCTTTCTTCTTAAGCTTCTCTTCTTGACTTATATATGGCCATCTTCTCCCTGGGTCTTTACATGGTCTTCCTTCTGTGGCTGTGTCCAAATTTCCTCTTTTAGAGAGACATCAGTCTTATTGGATTAGGACCCATCCTAATGTCCTCACTGTAACTTAATTACCTTTTCAAAGACCCCCCTTTGCAAATACAGTCAGATTCTGAGATACTAAGGGTTAGGACTTTAACATATAAATTTGGGCCATAGGGGCACAAGTCTAATGTAGCAGCATCCTTATAGCCACATATAGTGTAAACCTAGAAATATATCATTAAAGTGTATCAGAGTATAAGTAGCCATGGATGATGGTAATTTGTATCTTTCCAATTGCGAATCTCAACATACTTTATAAAAACCTGTTATGAAAGTAAAATGCAAATTAAAAACTGGTATTTCACCAAAGTCTCATATCTGAATCAAATGAAACATTTTAGTTCCCACATGGTACCCAATAGACCCAGTTCCCTGGTGGAGAATTCATTCCCACCCCATTCCTAGGAATTTTCTTTCCAAAAAGAAATTTTGGAAATGAGATCATAGGAAGAGCTAAAAACCTCGCAAAGATCAAAGTTTGGAATCACTAATCTTCAGAAAGGTTGGACAACAGGAAAAGTAGACTAGAAAAAAAAAGCCATACATAATATATAAAAGTTGAATTTCAAAATATTGAGTTTTATTTTCAAAGTGCTAAAGAGGGAAAGAGAGAGATAGCTCATTCCACAATAATTACACAAGATCATTCAGTTAACTCTAATGAGGAGAAAGGTCTGAAATAACCGCACTAAATCAAAGACTTTGGTCGACACTTGTTAATGAATAAAATGTTTTCAAGCCACAGTCACCGTCGGTGAAAGAGGTTCCATCAGTCCTGGATTTTTATTTTTCAAATGTAGGGTATAATTTCTTTGTTGTTTATTCCAGAGCTGAGCCACTTGATAATGAGCACAAATGTGTTTGGTGTTCCGGTGTGGTTCACATAGATGCACACAGGTTTCCATGATTATTTTAAATCCTATGGAGTCATCCATTGCTAATTCAAATCTGGCCAGAATTCCCGGTTCTGATCTCATCCCAGGGTGAATTGAGGTTAGCTGCTGGATGAAATGCTCAGTTCAGTTGAATGTGAGCCTCGCGCCAAGCTACATGTGAGCTGAGTGCTTCAGGGTGCCAGTGATAAATCGAGAAAAGAGAGATCACATGAGGCTGAGGGTCCTCTTCTGCAGGAATATTGAGCAGGGTTGCAGGTCAAGGTACAAAGAGGATATGTCTTTGCAATGTAAAAGGCATTCCTCAAAGGACTGATTAATCTGGGGAATAAATGCCAGCGAGGGCTGAATGTGAGCTATGCTCATCTTTGGTTAAATGTCTGATGAATCCTTGTATTCTTGGAGTGCCTTTCCTCCACCATTTAGCTAAGGCCACTCATCCTTCACAACACATTTAACTGAAGGCAAATGGATGAGTGCCCACCTGACAACTTCAATAATCAGACGTTGTTTCCCTTACCGACCTCCCCTTGCAAGATCCATTCTAGGCCACGCCTAATTGATTCCCTGAAAGAAACCTCATTGTTACAGTAGATTTGGATATCTGAGCATCCTAGTTCCAAATGAGTGATAATACCACAAGGATATCTCAGAATGCCAGTGGTGATGAAAAACTTTAAATATCCTGAAAAAGAAATTAGATGGTTTCTAAAGGAGACAAAAGAAAAAAGCATCTCTTTGGAATCTTTGATTAGGAAAAGTTATACACAACTTTCTGTGCAAAATCCCATCCCAACTCCCAAATAGTCTTCCTTTGGGCAGTATAGATTATATCATAAGGAGTAGTGGAACTTATGTTTTATAAGTACATATACATTTTAGAGTAAATGTTGAAAGATGCATACCATATACTCATAAAATAGCTTTATAATTAAAATAATCTTTACATGCTTATTACAGATATTAAAAACAAACAAAATGGAAAAGCACCAATTAAAAAGTGGCCCAAATTCTGTTACTCAGGAAAAATTTATTTTGTTAATACCTTTCAGACATCTCTATATGGACTCGCATGCAATCTTCATATAAACGGGGATCATACCTTTCATACTGTTGTCTAACCTGGAGAACTATATATTCTTAACGAGTAGATAAACTTCCTGACTTTGTTCTTCTCTTTAGAGACCATCACTTTTCATGCTCAATGTATGTTTATATATTGAGACCACATCTTGAAGCTATGCTGTCCAATATAGTAATCATTAGCCATGTGTGACTATTTGAATTTAAGTTAGTGAAAATTGAATAAAGTTAAAAATTCAGTTTCTCATAGCCACATATAGCCGATGACTACACTATTGGACAACACAAAATAGTTTCATCATTGCAAAAAGTTCTATGGGACAATGCTATTAGAACCAGATTTTCTTCAGACACAGACCACTTAAAGGCTGGGATCTTATTTATACACTTGAACTTTTCAAGCACTTTGACTTTTGACTCTTGCCAACATAATATGGGGTCAAACCTCAACTTTATCAGACACAAGTTGCGACTCAGAAACCAAACATTTGGATGAAGAAGGCAAAGAGACTTATTGTTTCCAATGATTTCTCCAGGATCGTGGCTTTCAACTGTTCTGGTGACCAAAACAACATTCTTCATAAGAATCTGGTCCATTGAGACATTATGGCTCCTGCTTAGTCAGATGAAATACCTATCTAAAGTGTGAGAATTTGAGGGTACGTTCTCCTGGGTAGATTGGGATCCATCCTACTTCAGCAGGGGAAAATCACTCCAAATATCAGAATATAAATTAAAAAAGGACAATTAATGAACAGCAGGGTCTGGGAACTGGATCCAAACCAACCACCCACCTGCAATTCTTCCAGATCTTATGATACAATGATGAGGAAAAAACTGGAAAAAAACAAAAAACAAAAAACAAAAAAAAACCTGTGTTCAGTATCATATTCTCAAGCTGAGCAAATAACTCTTCCCCTTTTTTGGTCCCTATATCTCTAAAGAACATAATACAGAATTAAATTCCAGGCTTGGGGCACCTGGGTGGCTCAGTTGGTTAAGCGTCTGACTTTGGCTCAGGTCATGATCTCACGGTCCGTGAGTTCAAGCCCCGCGTAGGGCTCTGTGCTGACAGCTCAGAGCCTGGAGCCTGCTTCCGATTCTGTGTCTCCCTCTCTCTCTGACCCTCCCCCATTCATGCTCTGTCTCTCTCTGTCTCAAAAGTAAATAAACGTTAAAAAAAAATTAAAAAAAAAAAAAAAATAAAAAAAAAAATAAATTCCAGGCTTGTTCCAATAATTCAAGAAGATAAACTTCCAAGTTTTTATAATTTATATTCAGTTTAATAAGCACCTAAATTTACATGCTCTCCAATCTGACACAAACTCCTCCTCCCACCCCCAAATCTCTGGAGGCTGAAAGTTTGGCAGTGAGAACAAACATTCTCACGGAAGATTTCTTATCCTTCCTCCTTCCACTTCAATTTTAACTTCCTCGAAATGGCCTTTGGGGTTTCATTTCAACACATTTTCCCCCAGTCTTGGTAGGAGTGTGGAAATATGAGGAGAAATAGCAGCATGAAAAGAGATTTACAGTTTCTGTAGGTTCCCAATATGGTTTCGTTTGAGGTCTGTGGGAAAGCTTGGAGTCAGTTTTCATTTGATACGAACTGTCTTATCCCTGCTCATGAGCCATTTTTGTTCAATGGATACCCATCTGACAGGAAGATCTTTCTCAATGCTCTATGCTCAGGAGAAGCTTCTAGAAGGACTATTGTCTATTAATTGTCTTATTAATTCATTTTTCCTTTGTTTAATAAGCATTTATCGAGCAGCTGCTGTGTACCTTGGAAAGACCCGAGTATCATGCTTACGTACATTAATGAGAAGTGGCTCCTGTCCTTAGGAAGCTCTAAGGAGAAAGAGAAGCCAAATGTGATGAACGTTAGGATGGGGTGCTGCACAGAGGAGGGGCACCCAAGGAAAAATGGGGGAGGGGGATGTGATCTGAGAGAGTTTTCACCAGGAGGAGAAATTTGAACTGAGTCTTAAAGCATAGCTATGAATTAGCCACATGGTGAAGGCGGGTAGGAATAGCCCAGCCCTGGGAAAGGGGGGAATGGCACCATGTTTGCAGAAGACCAGTAAATTGGTGAGGTAGGTATAGTAACCCAGGCAGGCAATAAACCTGAAGAATTAGGCAAAGTCAGATAAGGAGAAGCCCTCTGTTTCATTCTGAGAGTAATATAAAACCATTGAAGAGTTTTAAACATAGCAGTGAGAGTCATAATTTCAGGAAAATTAATGTAGCCTGTTTGTAAGGGATGGACTATAGGGGAACACACATGGGAAGAGAGAGAGAGAGAGAGCCACCAAATAGATGTGACCAATGTGCGTTAGAAAAGAAAAGCATACTTAAACTAAAGCGTATTGAAGAAAGCACCCAATGGGATAAATTCGATAAATAGTAGGAGGTAAAATTTCCAGGATCTGATAACCAGTTGGACAAATGGAAGAGAGCTAGAATGGCTTCAGGAACAACTCAATGATTAGAAAATAAAATAGTCTTATAAGATTTGTTTTTTTTTGGGGGGGGGTGGTTAGTATCAGAACATCTACTAACATTCTGAAGAGCACTTTTGGGCTTTTCTCCGCATATCACAACTGATTCTCTTTGTCCTAGAAAGCTTTGCCTCTCAGACCAGTATTCTTCCTAGACTTCAATGACTCTCTCAAAAACAAACAAGCAAAGAAATCTAAGGCATCATTTGGTTTGTGGAATATTTTGAATTTTGGCATCAACCTCAATAGAGATAGACTCTCTCTTCAAACTGCTCTTTATCCCATTTTTATTTGCATATTTATGTATTTGTTTGATTGTTTACTTATATATAAATATCGTCATCATACATTAGAGCAGTGGTTCTCAAACTGTAGCATGGATAAGAATAATGTGGCAAGTTTGTTAAACTCGCTTCCTGGGCTTTAATCCCAGAGATTATGATTCTGCAGTTAGCCCATGGATCTACATTTCTAGGAATTTTATAGTTGCTGCCAATATTGCTGGTCTGAGGATGATACTCTGAGACCCCCTAATTTATAGTTTTGAGAGAATAACTGATTTGTGGAGCAATGCAAGGTTCTTTCCTGTGTCCTAAAGTATCCATAACATAGAATTGACGTCAATGGGAATTACACAGGCCACATAGGTGTCACACTGAGCTCTTAAGTGTTTGTGACCAACCCCTCATCACTAGCTCTTGCCTCCTGTTTTTCAGCTGCATTTCCCATTGGGCATTGCTGTTGCTATTGGTCTGTAAGTTGCTGCAGTTACGGCTCTTGATGATGTCAAACAGTCCCAGCTGGAGAGAGTTGAGAAATGGGAGCAAACTTTCCTCTGTCTGAACTTCTTTTATCCTATCTGAACTTAAAAGTCAAAGACTAATAACCTGATCGCCTAATCACCTGGAGAAGGTGGCGAGATTTGCCAAATATTACCAGACACTGGAAAGTCTGTGATGTCAGCTCAGAGACAGTCATGCAGTTAGCCTGGATCACAAAAAAGATAAATGGGTAAGAACCTGTCTTACTATAGCATTGTGAATTTAACGGCTTGCTAGTTGTCTTGGCTATGAATTTGTTTTCTTGTGAATGGTTTCAAATTGTGTATCTCTCCTAGGCAGAATGAGCCTCTTCTGTCTATTTATGATATTAGGGAGTTTTTCTGGTCTTTGCCTTCAGCTATATATTTTTAAGTCTCAGGTACAGAAAAATCAAACCAGAAATTACTGAGTAATTCAGGTATCAAGTGAAGAGAGGCAATGAGAGTAGGAATAAGGGACAAATGTAAAGGATATTGTAAAGCAAATGGTAAAATACTTGGCTTCTCCAACAAGGACTATATGGGATGAGGAGAGATGGTTGAAATTAACTCCCAGGTTTCCAACTCTTTTGACCAGGAGAAGGATAGCGTCAGTGACATAAATATGGAGATTAAAGGGGGATTCCTTTAGGTAAAAATGGTGAGTTCTGTTTTGGACATCCAGGTGACCGTGGGGCAGCCAAGTAGAAGGGTTTTGAAAAAGTTGGAAATCTAGAACTGGAGTTCAGACGAGAGCAGTAGCTTGGGGGATAGCATTGGAACACCCCTCCTTAGAAGTGAAAACTGAAGCCCTGTCAATAATGACTTCACTGAGAGAACATCCATGAAGGAACGAACAGAGGACTGAGGACTGAATCCGAACAGTCCTTCCAGAAAGGTTCCAAATAAGTTCTTCTTGGATTTGATAGCGTCATGTATTTTCAGTTAGTGTTTTGGTTAAAATGTAAATAGTATTTCTGTAATATGGTTTGGGGTACCAGTAAAGAAATGCCCCATGTGCCTGCGGGTGTGCACATATCCACTTGTGTATGTCTACCTATATAGAAAATATGGCTTAATCTGCATGGTATAGAGGTTGAATTGGGGAGCATAATAGACTTAATGAAAGGCATAATAAAATAGTCTGAAATGTCTTGCTAACTACTATGAAAATGTCTGTAACTTTTCTCCCTTTTTTCCATATCATTCATGCCACATGATACTGATGTGGGGATACTTTCCAGCCACATTTGAAAAACCTCCCCTGAAGTCGCAAACCCAATGGTTTGGAAGGGAGATTTCAAATAACTCAAAATATACAGTGTAAACAAACTGGCCTTTTAGTATGAAGTGTACTAAATTAAAGAAACCAGATGCTTTGGTTGGCTTGGAACAGCTGGATTATGATTGGCTCTCCTTCACTAACCATTTTCTTTGGAGCCTCTTCACCTCCTGGTCCTTCCCCCTCCTCGCCCTCTTCCCCTTACTTTCTCCCTCCTCCCCCAGCCCTCCTGCTCTGTCTGATTTTTGTTTTTAGGCAGCCATAAGCTCATCAAATACAGGAGACATATCTCCCAGATATCAAATGGTTTCTGAAAATAGAGTTGTTAATTTAAATTGTTTGCCTGTACTCATAAAAACTTGCTTACTGGAAACCTGGTGTGTCTGAAATACACCTTCAATCATACTTCTTAATGTGAAGGACTTTTTTATGTAACAATTTTATTTGACTTGAAAATTAAACGTTAAAATATTTCTCTTTCAATGCTACCAACTGGGACATTTTGAGTCTCTAGGAAATCACTTAGATCCATAAATCTCCAAGTTATTTATCCATATAAAATCATGAAGTCTCACAACCCTCTGAGAAAGGAATCCAGACCCAAATATCCCAGTTCATTAAAAGTTAGATGAACTGATGAAATCGAGTGGCTTTCCCTGACACAGGAGTTTTTACTGGTCAAATATACCCTATCCCAAATCATTGATGCCATGGGAAATTATTTAGCTAATTTGGATTGAAATCTACTTTCGTATGAACTATCTATAGAACTGTACCAGAAATGTATTTTCAGCTTGAACTGTAGAGATAAGATCCCAAGAAAGGGAATGACAGAAAGAAAAGGATAGGGAAGAAAACTTTCACACAGCCTGAAAGATAAACACTTTTGCCTCAATGAGTTTTCTGTTATTTTTGAAAACAGACTATTTTTTAGAGAAGTTTTAGGTTCACAGCAAAACTGATCAGAAAGCACTGAAAGTTCCCATGTAACCCATCACCCCCCAACCCTCAGCCTTACCCACTATTGACGTCTTGCACAAGGGTGGTACGTTTGTTATAATGAATGAACTTATATTCACAAATCATTATCATCCAAAGTCTATGGTTTACATTGGAGTTTTACTCTTGGTGGTGTACATTCATTCTATGGGTTTTGACAAATGTAAAGTAACATGTATTGTTCATCGTTATAAGCCTCAATGATTAATATGCCTTATAATTGGGGGCAATTTCATGTTTCTGTGACTTAAGATAAACACCAATAATCTCTGTCAGAAGGCTTAATTATGGCTTAGCTATAAAGGTGGTCATGAAAGACTTTGTAAGTATAAAGTGTTCTATTAAGTATTAGATATAAAAAGCAATTGCCAAACACTTCTTCACAACTGTGAATCATATTGTATCTCAACTGGATATGGAAATTTTGTTGTAGGCCAGGGCATCTAAAGTGCACAAATATCTATGTTCTTCCTTTAAAGAGAAATTTTTGTGGTGCTTTAGTAAATCAAAGCCTACTGATGACACTGGTTCCAGACAATTGGGGAGGTGGAGGTGGTAATTTTATTTCATTTCAAGGAAGTAGAAAGAACACTCCAGAAATTCTCCATGACCTCTTTTTTTCTCCAAAATACCCATCACCACTACCCTTTCCCTCCACCCTTCTTTCTCTTCTGGGGCTCAGCTCTGAGCCAATGGCCGACCACAATGGCTCCATTCTGCAGGAGCACTGGGTGTAACGAGCAGGGCACGTCCTGGAGGTGATAGTTCCAGTGTTTTTCCCACCTTAGTTGAGCTTGGCAATAAATCTTTTCAAAAATGCAGTATTGGGGGCCACCTGGGTGGTTCAGTCAGTTAAGTGTCTGACTCTTGGTTTCAGCTCAGGTCATGATATCACGGTTCATGGGTTCAAGTCCCGCATCAGGCTCTGCACTGACAAGGCTGAGCCTGCTTGGGATTCTCTCACTCTCCCCATTTCTGCCCCTTCTCTCTCTTTCTCTCTCTTTCTCTCTCTCTTTCTCTCTCTCTCTCTCTCTCTCTCTCTCTCAAAATAAATAAATAAGCATTAAAATTGTTTTTAATTTAAAACATGCAGTGTTGTATTAGACATTTTCAGGGGGTCATATCATATTAGATACATTTTAGAGGATCTTAAAGCAGTAAGTAATGCATCAGAGATATGGGACCTTTTTGTTAGCTAGCCTTTCATTTCACAGTCTGACTTGGCTTCCCAGTTTTGAAACAGGAAAAGGAAAACAAGCCCGCCACTCTCCGCTGCTACATCACTCACTTCTCAGAAGCAGGAGAAAAAAGAATTATTCTTTTTGCAGAACTACACATACAAAGAATGAGTCAGGAAATTATTTTGTGTGTCTTCACTCTGCATACTTGTGGTAGAAGTGCTGTCCTGGTACTAGTCTGTTTTGATATCTATGGGGATTTGCAAAAAAAGCAAAGACAAAAGCTTCTGTGCCGGTAGCCCAGTTTGTCTTGTTTCTGTCATGCACCAGCAGGCTGGGTGTTCAGAGAAACGGCTCCGTGCCTGACTGACTTTGAGTAGGTGGCATCAGTTCACATCCCCAGGCAGATATGGAAATCTTGACTTTCATCACTGTAGGATGCTCACTCTCCAGAGGATGCAGGGCTAAAAGCAAAGAATTGAGGCAAAATAGCAAACAGAAAAGTCAATACTGAAAAGTAAAAGGAATTTCTGAAGCTCTCACCCTTTTCCCAGGACAGCTCCGCTTGTAACACGGAAAATGATTGCAAGGCGTCGTATTTACTGTGTGTCTTTGCTCCACTTTAACCCCTGGCCTCACCGTACTCCACCTCACTGGGCGACACTGAGATGACAGTGTGACTGAGCTGCAGAGGCCACACTGCAGACTTCAGCGTATTTTATAATTCATGCCACTTTGGGGTGATTATTAAGCTCTGAGCTTTGTTAGGTTTTTTTTGGATTGCTCATCCCCACCATGCTTGCCCATAAGACCCTTAGTATCGCTTCGTTGGCTAGCATTTGCCGCCTCCTGCTAGGCTGTGATTGCTTCTTTCATACATGGGTGTTTTTAGCATTTGCCCATCAGGTAGCTGTTCTGCAGCAATTAACAGGCCCCACAGAAATGCATCTCTGTCAAAAGAGAACTTTCCCTATTATTTTGTTTTCTGTGTATGGATTGCATCTCTGGGTAACTGGGGTTATGACGTGCAGGGAACATTTTGTACTCTGCACCGATTCTGAATATTCTGTACCTTTCTTTTGCACAACTCCTACATTAGTATTTCCTTCCATGTCCACCATGATGCTACTTACACTTTCGTGCTCTAGTTCTTTTTTTTGATGGCTTTGAAATATTCCCCTATGCCATCTGCTTTCATCGTTCTCTCCCTCTCCCTCTTTTATTCCACTTTGACCCTGTCTTGAAGCTTTTCCAAAAGGGACATATCAGAATACTGGTATACGCGGGAATCCGGTTTGTCTTTTCCCGACCGACACCTCCACGATAATTTACAAAAACATTGACACCAAGGTTGACTACGAGTGCATTTCAACCCAGAGTGAATTTTGGCTGCATCTCCTAGAATATAAAAAGCGTGAAAAAAGGAAAGTCCTGTTATGGGAGACACTCGGCAAGAGTTTGAGAACGTGGGCGACCGAAGCTGTGTGCACACAGCGCCAAGGTGGAGGGCGCAGCCGCTTCGGGAGAATATTGAGAAGCCAGATGTTCTTCCCATGGGCACGGAATGTGCCAATCACCATCCAGACCGCAGGAAGCCTCGGCCAGATTCTGGGGGAAGGAGCGCCTTCACATGCCAACTAGGAAAGGGCTTTGTTGTTTCTAGGTGTCAAAATTATACCTGCGTTTCCTTATGGACCCTTCTGTCTGTAAGCACCCATTCACCCGTCGTAGGTGGGTGGGAGAAAGAAAGCATACTGAGGACAGAAACATCTTTCTCTTCCATCTTACGTCATCTTAACAAATAATTTTATGGTTTGTGATCATAGAGTAGCTGGGCATCTTATGTTGATCAATGGTGCGGGCATAAACAAACACAAATGACTTGTAGAGGGTGACTTAAGCTACTGTCCCTAATGGGTCAGTCCATTTTCCCAGGCTCACTATCGGAGAACCAGAAATGTGGGCTCCCAAAAACTAGTACTTCAAAATTTCCTTAAGAAGCTTTTTCATCTCTAAGCAGAAAGAGAAAAAACATTTTCTTCTAAGTTTGTTTACCATCAAGGAGGAAGAACAAGACACATTTCCCTCCCACCCGCCAAATTTATTCTGACTTGGAATTTAAGTCAATTCCATAAAAATGAGGCCCAGTTAACTTTCACTTTGGCTATACGTAAACAGTTTTCTGAGGTCTGAAGCATTAACTTAGACAAGCAAGCAGAAAGCGGTAACTTCACGGCCCCACTTTTCAATGCGTGTGAGGCATGCAAAATTTCCTATTGAACAGCAAAGGGAAGCAAAAAAGAATCTTTCTTGTGGATATAGTTCCATACTTTGAGGAATATATACATGTACATATTTCCAGCTTGAGAGCAATTTGTTCTCATATGTGAGTTTAGAGATTGTAATGCAATATAGATAGGTAGCAAGCAGAGTTCTCTTCCGCCACTGAAACTGGTGAGTCTTTTGCTCTGAGAACTGTCCCAGAAATTTAAATAAATAAATAAGCAAATGGCTTAACTTCCCATAATTTCAAAAAGTCAGTCCTGGTGGCAGAAAGTCTTTTCTGTAAATCACATAAGGAAGAGTGGACAATCAGGGGGAATTCTGTGGGGCGATCCATCCCATTGCTGGTATACCGGTGCCCGGAAGACCTGAAGTTCAATGTTACTCTCAAACCAAGCAAGTGGACTGCTATAGAGAATTTCTGAAAATTAGACAGAAGGGAGATAAGACAGATGGAGATGGATATAGTAAGACTAAGTGCACCAGTCTAAGTGCACTAGACTAAGTACACTAGTAAGATGTGTACTAATGTGCTATACACGTATTACACGTGTTGTAACATGTTATGCCGGAGGGGAGAGAGGAGAGACTACTCCATAACGTGGGAGCCAAGCAGAGTGACCTTTAGGGGGATATTATGGACAACTTCTCTTGGTATTAGGAGAGAAAACAAGAGAGATTGATTCAAAATTCGCCAACACTAACTGAGGTTGTGCTGTATCTGTCATACCCTACTGGGTGTCCCTGACTCAAGGAGAGCATAAGCTACGTGAGGAGAAAGGGCAGGGACACATTAAAAGTTTTCAAAGCACAATGCAAGATGTCACAACCACAAATAACATAAGGAAAACAAGATTAAAAGCCAGGTGAACAGAAGACCACAGATTATATGATTCCATTTATACAAAATGTCCAAAATAGGGAAATCTATAGAGATAGGAAGTAAACCAGTGGCTGTTGGCCAAGGAGAATAGAATGGGGGCCTAGGAAGGTGATATCTAAAAGGCATGGGGTTTCTTTCTGAGGTGATGAAAATATTCTAATGTTGACTATGGTGATGGTCGCACCTATCTGTGAATATACTAAAAATCATTGAATCACACACTTGAAAGTGGCGAATTATGTGGTATGTAAGTTATCTTAATAAAGCCAGTATTTGAAAAATGTAAGATAATGAAATATATGGAAAAAGAAAAGCTAAGTAAAAGGAAGGAGCAGTAAGTTCTCCTAGGAGTGGGGTCTTCCTTCTCAGTCTCCCCACCCCCAGTCTGTACTTCTTTACCAGCTACTCATAGGGAACAAAACAGAGGGAGCACTGAAATACTCTTGCTCACCTAGAAACAGTGAGACGCAAGTAAAAGTCTTCAGAAAACATGGGCTTGTAGCCCACTTAAATGCGAGGCTCGATGGGGCCCCAATTCAAGCCGGGGAGAACTATGAGCATGTGATGATTATCAGCCTCTCCCCCAGACAAAAGGGCTTTAGCTCACAACAACACAAACCCTTGGATTAAAAAAAAAAAAAAAAAAAAAAAGTAGGCATTCAAACTCTCTGAGGCCCTCTCATAAATAACAAAAAAGATTGGCACCAGGTAGGGCTTACCAGAGTCTACAGCATTTACAGAGTTCTTCTATTTGAATTTATTTCAAGCAGTCAATAAATAAATGGTTCCATGCTATTAAAAATGGAGAAAAGAGAAGACTACAAACATGTGCTCTACCTCCTGCAATTTGGTCCATTTCCCCGGCTCCCTTCGCAGAGAAAGATGTAATTGTTCACTTGATGACCCTGGTACCTAGCATATTTTCTTTGGGGCCATCTTTTGAATATTATTTTTGTGTAAAGCCAAGTAAATGAATGGGGAAGTTGAAAAACATAATCAGAATGTTGTATTGACACTGTTGTAGATTTTCCGAATACCGAAAAACAAGAAATGAATGGAAACGAATTTGCCAAAGTGAACATATTATGCATCTTTATATAGGGCATCGTCCCAAATGGGAAAAAAGTACCCTTGGATGAAACAAAATGACAAAATATTTATTGAATATTTTAAATTTATGACATACATTTGTCATATTTAGGCAGAATGCTTACCCTCGGGGACATAAACTCTAAACATTTACTTTTTTGTGTGTATCTTTTTCTCTCTTCCTTATTTTTATCTCTAGTGCTCAGAAGGCACTTCTGGCTATTTGGTAGGAGCTACAAATATTCTGCCCAGGCACAGGCATATAATTCCCCTAGATTCATCTCTCTTTCCAAAATGTCTATCTTGATGCTATACACAGTGATTGCTAGTGATTTGTGTAGGTCCTCTGAGATAGTCTAAGACACTAAATGAAACTTTTAAACTAATTCAAAGAGTTCTATATTAACATTAACCTTGAATGACCCAGCAATGACTGTTCTTTTGTACCACAAGTGATGCCATTAAGGATAACATCCTTCCATTAACAGGGTAGCATGGATCCCTTGACACAGCTATGAGAAAGGCTGATCATGTGTAGAGCATCAAAGTTTGGAGGGGGAAAAAAAAAGCTATGCTGAAAATTTTAGAAAAGACCCAGAAGTAAATGCTCAATAAAATTGGTGATGAGTTATTACTAAAAGTGTACTATAAACCTAAAGTTCCTCATTTAAGAATTTGGAGAATATCTGCCTCTAGCTGAAGGGATTATAAGGATATGAGATGGCTTCATAGATGCTCTATAATAAAGTCAGATTTTGTACCATTACCTGTATTTTTTTCCAGTACTTGAATTGCAACTTCTATATATTCAACAATATGAAATATATATATGTTTCATATATATATGAATATATATATTCATTCATTCAATCAGCCCTGATGGCCCTGTTTCCTTGGTATCCACAGGCTGGTGCCATGGCCCATGTTATAAAGCACATGAGAAGCAGCTGAAACATACCTATACTTTAATGTGCTCTTAATCTTGTCAGTAAATATTTTTAAGACATAGTCCATTATATTATTTTGTTCTACTTTTGCTTTGAGAGTACAGATTGTTGTTGACAAAGTCCTTCCTCTGCTCTGACTGCCCAATTCAAGAACAAATGTGCCCATTACCCTTCTGAGTCTGAACCAGGGCATACACAGAGTGCTCTAATTTTTGCTCAACAGCCAAGCTTCTTATTGCAGGCCAAGAGTCTTTGTCTCCCATTCCTCCACCCCAACCCCACCCCAAGTTTTCTTTCACCAAGCAACCCACTCTGCCATCTGTTTCTCCATTTGCTGCTCTGACCCTTCTTTTTGCCAGTCTATGAATTCATACTCTACATTTTCACTACCTTTATCTTTTCAAGATGTTCTACAAGTCTATTTGTTCCACAAAGCCTCTCCTAGCTCACCAGAGCAGTGATAATATATTCCTCCAACTGAAGTGCCCAATTCCAATAAGACACAATTCAGAAATACCTAAAGATGAGGTATATTATAAATATTTGCTTTCTGTACTATTTGCTTTTGCCTCGTATCTTATCTCTACTTTGCTGAACAACTGTGCTTTGGGGTATCTCCTTTCACATGTGTGTTCAGTTACAGAATGGGATATTTATCTGTTTTCAACAGTGTCTCCCCCCATTGAAGTCTCTGGGAATCTTTGTAAAAATCCTATGCCCAGACTCACTCCAGACCAATTAAATCAGAATATCTGATTGAGAACAGCTGCTCTTAGATAGTTGTAAAACAGAGGAGAATGTTAGTCTAATTTTCCCCTCACATCCTGGGGTAAAGAGGGAAAATCCTGACCAGTTTGAAACTATAATGGAAAAAAAAAGTAAGAGAAAATGTTCTGTTGAATCATATGATGAGGCTATAGGTGAGCAAGAGCTTATCTCTCTTCTGGTCACTCCCATGTCAGTCCAGAGAAATAACAGCATTTACTCTAAATGATGGTCCCCTTCTTCTACTTTAAGTTTCCATGACCCATACACCACTCTACCCAACTTGCCCTGATGATGAGTGGTAAGATTCTAAAGATTGATTCCATGATCCTAATGAAGTATGCTGACCTCAAGAAACATGTATTCTAATACATCAAACTTATGATGAGCTATGTTTGAAGGTTCTTTCCAGGTAGTGTTGTCTTAATTGTATAGATCAGAGTTTCCCGGTCAAGGGGTCGTGAATAGGTTTCTAATGTTCCGAGACGTTGGTCCCCCTCAGCCGGTAGGGTGGCCAGGCAATTCTAGTCTGAGACTCTGGACTTGCATAACCAGATACATTTAACCCAGTAGGAATCAAATGTTATTTTCTGTGGTTTATGAACTGAAAACGCAGGGAAGTCTTGGAGAAATACAGACAGTAGAATCTTCAGTGGCTGAAATACTAAGCAATACAGAGCACCAAGTTTGTACTCAGTATTAAAAAATTATATACTGCGTTTGCGCAGTATATATCCATCCATCAGTTACAATTACACTTGTAAGGGTAAAGCCATAAACAGCAAAATATCAGATTTGAAAAACTAAACAAATGGTTCTAAAAGAAATTGTCCCCCTGGTATCATCACCTGGCAGCATAAAAAGTCATTTTCATTATATGATATCGCTCATAGTCATAGTAATCTTGTATTTAATAATACATGAGTATAATAGACTCACAATTGGTACTCAATCAATAGAATCTGATCGAGAATGAATTTATTTGTTTGTTTCTTTGTCATCTCCAAAAAAATTATTTCAATATATTTGGATCAGTTTTTTGATTCTAGTTCTCAAATTCAAATAGATTAAAGTTGTGTAATTAGGTTTGGACATGTAGAACTACTTTTCTTGGTTTAATTATCAAAAGAGGAAAGTGGTGGAGTGCAATTCACAGAAAAAGGAATTCTGATAACCGTTAGGGTTTAATTTCAAAAAGTGAGATGTGTATGTTGCCATCAAAATTGGATCTGTGACTTGATAAGGACGGAAAACTCTAAAAGACAAATTTATTATAATCCATATTCATTCAGTGAATTCAGACATTGTTTTCCTAATAATGGCTAAGACAAACTCTCAAACTTTGGAGTCGGTAGATAAGAAACATAGAAATCATTTTATACTGAGATCACAAAACACTCAGTTAAGAATAGAAAGGTTTACCTAGAGAAGCCAAATGAAGGCGCACAGAAAGTTCTCTGATGAATCCAAATATTTTAAAGATATTAATGACATGCATAAAAGACAGAGAAAGCTTCATCTAAACAAAGGCAAACATAAATGTGTGACACAAATCATGAAGAAAGAGGATTTTACAAGGATTTATAAAAATGTTTTTAAAGAACAAGAATGAAACAGGACCAGTCCATGGCGTAGGATATGGCAAAACATTAAGAACAGACGTCTAAGAGAAAGTAGTAAAAGCTCAGGGTCTTTTTTTTTTATTTCTTCTTGTCAAAAAGAATTAATTCAAACTAAAAAAAAAAAGGAACAGCTTTGTTTTTAAAATGGTTCAGTGGGGAGGGTTGAAACGGAAGCCCAAGAAAGTCAAAAACAAGCAAACAAACAGAAACGATGGCCATTTGGCAAAATGTCAGGTTTCAGAGTCTAATGAATTATAATCCCACCTATTTGCAGATATATTTGCTAAACTGTCAGTAATCTTCATGGAAACATGGAGGATAGAAGCATGTTGGAAAATGAGTAAAAGGCAAAAGTTGTCTCAATTTTATTCAGTTAAAAGAAAAAATATCAAATGGCCTCTGTTTATAAAGTACCTCCATTTCAGTTTGGTCTCCAGGTTGAGTTATGATGGCCCCGTAACCACACAGGAGGAGTATGCCCAGAGCAGATCAACAGAGGTTGATACAGGGATATCACGAGTTAGTTGAGTTCCAGTCACACAAGTGGGACTTTCTGGGACTGCTTCTACAGTAGCCAATGTTTCTGATTTTTCTATTTTATCTGCTTCCTGACTAGTCCTTACTCCAGGTAAATATCCTGCAAGGTCTTTCTTCCAAGAGTGTATCTTGCAAAGATCAGTTCCACTAACTTTACAGATAAAATGCTCCAAAATATCTCTCTCCTTAAAATACATGTATTTGTATCTTATATGTTTATAAAATTGATAGGCAACTTGTGTGAATGAAGTAGCCACATGGCCAGGTGCCGTAATCCATTTTCTGTGAAGCCAGGAAAATACTTACTGTGGTTTAGCACCCTCATATAGAGAGGCCCTGCACACTTAGGCCCTGAGAGAACACCTACACCGGCACCCTGCTATGAGTGATAAAATCATAAGGCAGGGAAGACAGGGAGAAGGAACGCACACAGTGACAGGCCTTGGTGACTGACTGGATTTGCCATAACTAGGACACTGGACAGGACTCCGGTTATAAGAAAAGATAGCACATTCATTTTGGGATCTGCTTAATATATAAATCTCCCCCAATAGCCTATTCTCAACAGAGCAGCAAGTGCGATCCTTTAAACACATTACATCATGTCTCCCTCATAGTAAACCTCTGTGTCTCCGTGTCTGAGTCCTTAACCTCTCTACCATCCCCTCCAAGCCCAGCTTCTCCTGGCTTGTCACTTCTCTGCCCTTATCTCTCCCTCTGCTTCAGTATGCTGGCCTCCTGGCTGTTTCTAGTACATGCCAAGCATGTTCCTTGCCGTCTTGTGCTTGCTGTTCCCTGAACCTGAAATGCTCCTCCCAGATGGTCTCCTGGTTCTTCCCACGTTTCATTCAAGTCTTTGCTCCCAGTCACCTCAGAGCAGCCTTCTTAGACCCTCCTGTATTTAAAGTGCAGCCCACACCCACCTACCCAGACCTCCCAGCACTCCCTCTTCTCTTCCCTTCCCTGCTTTATTTTGCTCCACGGCACCTATATCACATCTCTATAGGCAACTTATTTGTTGATTTTGCCTGTTGTCTGTCTCTTCCCAGTAGAATCTGAGCCCCATGAGAGCCGATGTGTTTTGTCTGTTTTGCTCACTGCTATATCCTCCGGCTCTATAACAGGGCCTGTTCAAAACGTTCAAAAAGATTTTTTAATTGAATTATTTTGAGTATAGTTGACACACAATGTTAAACTAATTTCAGGTGTACAACATAGTGATTCAAGATCTCTATACATTATGCCATGCTCACCACAAGTGTTGTTACCATCTGTCACCATACAACACTGGTACAATACCATTGACTATATTCCCTGTGCTGTAACTTTTATTCTTGTAACTTATTCACTCTGTAACTGGAAGGCTTTATCCCCCATTTCCCTTCACCCATTTTGCCCATTCCCCCACCCCCTTCCCCTCTGGCAACCATCAGTTTGTTCTCTGTATTTATGGGTCTGGTTCTGATTTGTTTGTTTGTTTGTTTATTCATTTGTTTTGTGTTCTAGATTCCACATGTGAGTGAAATCATATGGTATTTTCTCAGTCTAGTGTATTTCACTTAGCATAATACCTTCTAGGTCCATCCCTGTTGTCCCAAATGACAAGATCTCATCTTTTTTTTAAGGCTGATCAATATTCCTCAGACATATTTTTGAGAAAGAAATAAATAATTATCCAGCTGGTCTAGAGATCCCAAAATAAATTAGAACCAGAGGTGTAGGTTTAGTTATACAGGACAAGAATCGAATGGGCAATGGTACTTGATAAGGGAAGCCAGCTAAGATTTTGAGCTCAGTATTACACACACACACACACACACACACACAAGCTCCATGTAGAGCAAATATATAGCCAAGTATTTTCCTCAGTCATCTTAGAAGACACTTGAAAAGTATGTTTTGTGTCCAAATGTGTTTGGGAAATGCTGTGTGATCTCACCTTCTTGGATATTCACAGTAGACATCAATATATTGAAAGATCTGAAAAATCTTGCACATATTAGTGGGGGTTTTCCAGGGTTCTCCTGACTAACACAGATTTTGGTACCAAGGGTGGTTCTAGAGGAACAGAATCTTAAGGATGAGTTTTGTGAGTTGACTCTAGGTTTTCTGGAATTGGATCTCTAATTAGATTTAAAGATGCTAATTAATCTCTTCCCAGTAATAAAGAAAGCACTAGAAATCCATGTTGTGATGTGGCAATAGAGATATGAAAAATATCAACCTTGGATACTCCTAATCAAACACTTATAAGAGACAAGTTTCTGGGTAGCCATATATAAGATTCCTTTGAACATTTTTGTCGAACTAATGAGTATAATGAGATTGGCTGGTTGTTCCTAATGTTGCTGGACAAAATGGAGAAAGAAAAAGCGAGTTAAGGGATTCAGATTTCCAGCTCAAGCACTACATAAACGACCTACAAGCTACTATCTCTGTTCTGAAAGAGACTTTTCTTTCCTATAGCTCTGGATCTGAGATTCCTGAAAAACAAGCCCAGAATCTCATCATGCTAGTGGCTGAATTGCAACATAAGCTGATTCCCAATATCGCAGGGTGTCTACTATTAAAGTGAGGACTTTGACTGGGAAGGAATGGAATCTTGGCCATTGGAATGGGGACATATGGAAAGCCCTGCACAAAGCTGGTGACACCGAACCCCTAAATTCTGATGACTTTCTTTGCCCATAGAAGCAGCCTCTTCACCCTGTCATAACAAAATACTATAGACTGGGTGCCTTAAACAACAGAAATTTGTTTTCTCCCAGTTCTGAAAGTTAGAAGTCCAAGATTGAAGTGTCAGCATGTTTGGTTTCTTCTGAGGCCTTCTCACTGGTTTGCAGATGGCCACCTTCCTGATGCGTCTCACATGGTCTTTCTTCTATACTCATCAGATTAGATTAGGGCCCACTCTAACACCCTTGTGTTAACTTAATCCCTAATTTAAAGGTCCTATCTCCAAATATAGCCACATTCTGAGGTACTGAGCATTAGGGTTTCAGTATAAACTTGGGAGGCAGGCACAGTTTAGCCTATAACACTGCAATTTTGTAAAAGTTCAATTTTATTAAAACTCCATGCTTCCCAAGAGCATTTGACTATAGCACTCTTAATTCACATGTTCAATTACATATCAGAGAGTAATGTTCCTGACTTTGAATATACTTTAACACTGACCCAGATTTACATAGCAATATCAATAATACTATTAAACAATAAAAGTATAATAATATAAAATAGAATTTACATAATGTCTTTTATATATATTTAATATTTAGCAACATCAATAATAATATTCTTAATAATAAAAGTTTATTACAAAGTAATTGACAGAGTGCTTTTATCCACATTATTTCATTTGATTTCTACCTTCTATGAAGAATACAGGGCAGATATTATTATCTTTACTTAATGGAACAAAATATTTCATAAAGCCTAGAATGGTTAAGACTTAGTAAAGTCATAGAAGTAGTAAATAGTAAATTGATTTCTTTACTCTGTAATACAGCTTTTAAACACTATATAATACCCACCCTCCCATATACCATGGCTCTCACTTCAGATCAAGATGTGTTTGAACAGGGATCGTACCATATTAGGTAAGAGCACATGCTTTGGAGCCAGTCTTCACACTCACTGGTTTCAAATCTGCCTTCACACCCACTGGGCCATGTTATCATGGAAAAGTAATTTAATACCTCTCTGTCCTTCAGATATGCTATTGATAAGAGTACTTCTCTAGGAGAGTTATTCAGAGAATTAGTGAAGTCATAAAAAGTACTTCAAACATTTCCTAGCACATACTAAATGTTCAATTTATTGAACTAATAATTAGTTCAATTATAGCTAATTATTACTATAGAAATAAAAGTTACTGGCTTTAATAGCAAAATAATATCCCATAACATGGATATAATATAATCAATTTAATCGTTTTCCTATATAGCCCATGTTTGTCACCTGTTTCCCTTCTGAAAAAAAAAAAAAAAAAAAGAACAAAAAATGAACAATATTTGAAGATTAAAAGAATCCTAAGTGCCATGTTGAATTAGAAGTGAATTAAGAACTTCCAAATACCTCCTAGCTCTGAGCAGACTTCAGCAGTGATTATGGTGGCCTGGTGGTCCTTCTGAGGTCAGCAGACTTGGTGTGGAAGTCTCTTAAGAGCAGGCTATCTCATGGGACTTTGAGTATTTCCTGCCCGTGATCAGCAACATCTTTTCTTGCAGTATTTTGGCAGGTTTGTCCTTGTTCCCGGCCAGATTCAGGAAGTTCAGAAGCACATGAAAACAAACAATACATTAAAACACTTCTCTCAAATTATTCAAAGTTCAAAAAAACAAGAAATTATTCAGCAATATTGGGACTTGGCCATTATTTTATCTTATTAATTATATTTATTCTCAATTGATGTACCCATTCTTTTCTTCCCAACAAATACTTTTCTTGGCAGTGATTTACATTAAAATTTTTTCCTGAAGTATATTTAAGCATAGGTAGTGATTAGCAGGGTATCAATGTATTTTGCAAAACTATACAGGGATTTTCATAACTTGGACTATTTTGTCCTCTGTGCAATTTTCAAATTATACTTTGTTATTAATATCATTCTTAGTGACTATTATTGTTCTTAAGATAAGCATGATTTTTTCCTAAAAATCTCTTCCCTTTATTTCAGTGATCATAGTTGGATGAATCACAAACCAACAATATAACATGCTGCTTTTCCAAATTTTACTTATCACTTAAGATCTGCCTAAATATCTGCTCCTTGATGAAAACCTTCCCAATTTCCCAATTCCACATGATGTAGTGGCTTCTATTTCTCACCATCATCACTCAACTAAATTCAATGGACTTTTTTCAATCATCATTTCACTTACTCTTTAAGCAAAATTTATCTGAAAACCACTCCCTCCCTCTTGAATAACTGTTCCATGACACAACAAGCTTCTGGATTTCCTCTTACCTCCATGGCTTCCCCTTCTCCCTTATAGACTCTGCCTCTAACAAGACACTAAATGTTATAGTTGCTCAAGGTTGGATGATAAGCCCCATTCACTTCTCACTTCACTTTCTGTGCAACTTCATACATGCCTATAGTTTAATTTGACTTATACATTTATATCTCCATCCCAGACATTCCCTCTGGGTGTCAGACTCATGTGTCTAGCTGCCTACTTGACATTTTTGCTTTGAAATCTCAGTAACTCATTCAATGTGACCAAAGTTGAGCACGTGAACTTCTCTCCCCAGATCTGGTCCTTCTGGAATTTCCTTTTTCTATGATAAATACAATCAGTCATCCAGTTATGCAAGCCTATAGGAATTATCCTCAATACGTCCCTCTCCCTCAGCCTTCATATACTATTCCTCACCATGTGTCAATTCTACCTACTAAATATCTCTGAAATCTATTCACCTCTCTACCAGTACTACCACTCTATTCCAAGATACCATCTTTTCTCACCTGGACTATTACAACGATCTGTTAACTTGCCATTCTTGTCCCTCCAATCCATTCTGCATATTGTACCCGAAGTTGTTTTTTTCAATATGTAAATCTGATAACATCATCTTTCCCTTAAACTCATCCATGGCTTCCTAATTCTCTTGGAATAAAGTCAGACTCCTCAGTCTATCCTACAAAGTCCTGACACTTACCCAACCTCATTTTATACCATACCCCACCATATCCACTTCGATCTTTTTGCTGTGATGCACTTGCTCTTATTAGGTTATCTCAGATATGCCATCTTCCTGCCATAGGGCCTTTGAAAATGCATTTCTGTCTGCCTGGATTGCTGCACTCAGGGTGATCATGTAATGTGTGATTCGATCAGAATACTTCTGAGTGTGAAAGGGGCACTATTACTAATTATACCTGGCAAAACAACAGGTGTAAATAAAGATTTTTCCAGGGAAAATCAGGACATATGTTCACCTAAAATGATTTTGTGTTCATTCAACAGATCTCAGATTAAATGTCACCTCCTCAGGGAAGCTCAAAACAACCTTCCTGGCAAGGTGAAGTCCATTATCAGTTTATTAATACAATATATGTCTCTTTTACTCCACTATCCAAAGTTGCAACTTTACATTTATGCACATAATTGTTCCTTGATGTCCCTTCCAGTAGACTAAACTCCATGAGGCCAAGACTCTTCCCAAGGTTCTATACTATTGTATTGTCTGTCAAAAACACTGTATCATAAATATCATATATATTAAATATCATTTATTGAATGAAAAACATAAAATAATGCCTCTTTAAGAACTTCCTTTTTTCTGTGATTGGCACAACCATCCAGTTATGCAATGCAGAAATCTAGGAATTATCCTTGACACCTTCCTTTCCCTCAGCCCCAGTTCTTCCTCATGTCCCTTTTCTCTGTAGCCTCCTCTCTCTCCTCTTTATCCCCTTCCTCTCTCTCTCCTCCCTATCTCTCCTGCTTTGTGTGTGTGTGTGTGTGTGTGTGTGTGTGTGTGTGTATTTATATATTTTTTTCAATGTAAAATTATACTTAATTTAAATATACTTATCATGATATGCACTGAGTAATATAGGCAATTGTTGAATCACTATATTTGACACCTGAAACTAATATAAAATTACATGTTAACTAAACTGAAATTAAAATTTTTTTAATTTAAAAATTATATTTAATTTAAATATTTTAAATTAAATATATTATTAAATATTTATCTTTAAATAATTATCTTTCAATTTTACCAACTGAAACATTTTATAAGATTGCTAGGAAACCACTTGAGGCCCAGAAATTTTCAAGTTACTTATCCACATAAAATCATAAAGCCTCACAATGTTTCTGAGAGAGGGATCCAAACACAAATATCCCAATGCTGCTAACGGTTAGACTTCTTCTAGCATATATCATATTTGCTTATTTCTGTGACTCTCTTCTAGATGATTATCTGAGTGCCAAGATGGCATCCTATGGACCTTTGTATTTCCCTTTTCCTCCCCTACATTCTAACACTTTGTATAATGTTGTGAATGAGCATTTGTTGAAATGAACTGAATTGATCCGGGGTCTGCTCAGAGCCAACCTAGAGTTGGTCCCTTTACTTACTCACTTACTCAAAAGTCCTACTGACCTGCAAGATGCCTACATCTGCGGGATCCATACTCCCTCTGGTCTAACCTGCACCACTGGGGCCTCATGGGTTCCCATGACATGGGCCACAGCATTCTTGTCATGGTGGGATTGCAATGCTCCCATGAAAAAGTACCAGGATAAACATTTGTCTTTCCCCAGGACATGGCTTTGGTACTCTTCTTTTTAACCCTAAACTACCCAGCACAGAGAAGAGAAAGAGCTCGGGAAATCAAAGGAAACTGTAATAATGTCATGAGTGGTTGCACTGGTCGCTGCTGTGGAGAATGGGGACGGTGGCCCTGTGCAACAGTGGTTAGAGAGCAAGTGTTCCCGACGCCACTTGGCTTCTAATCCCAATTCAGTCACTTGTAAGCTCTTTGCGTTCCTCAGTACAAGGGGGACGAAACACACATCTCCCTCAGGCAGACTGTCATAAGGACTAAACCATCTTATACATGTAGAGTCCTTAAAACAGTTCCCTACTTAGAAATCTTCCTAAATGATAATGACTATCATAGGAGAGGGGAGGTGAGGGGGCAGAAATCTCAGAAGAATAGTAACAAAGAATAATAGTTACTATTTTTTGAGTGCCTGCGATGTACCAGGCATTATGAAGGGGTGGGGTGTGAGCAGGAGCAGAGATACCTACATTTACAACTATATAACACTTATTTAAAAACAATAAACTTTGCTTTGATGAGATTCTGGAAATGAAAAGCATTATCCCAGAAATAAGTGAATAATATGCAAGTTTACATCAGTGTTTTCATTACTTAAGGCAGACCCAGATCACATATTCCCTAAAATGACTCTGCAGATTATTCCCCTTATTCTTAATCTTTATAAGAGGACATGTTCTTTGTGTTCTTTTAAGTTCTTTTACAGCTTTTTGGAATTCTCTTTAGGCATTTCTGCTGCTTCTTGTTCAATATCTTTTTTTTTTTTTTTATTAGACTCCTGTGTTCCTGGTGATTGTAACTTTTTTTTTTTCTCAACTTTTTTTTCTTATTTTCCCTCTGTATAACCATCGAGCTGAAGAATGTCTAGTCTGAGTTGAAACCTACCTCACTTACTTTAGAAAATAAAGGCAGTGCTATTTATACATTCACCTTTGTAACATTCAAGTCCCAAAATGCACCTCTGTCATAAAGTATTTAATAAGTCTAAGCAGAAGTTGCAAGGTAGTATATAGAGTATTGTCTGGGGACTCTAACTTGGTGAAATTTCTCCTTTCTCTTGATTTTGATATAGAGACCAAGGTTTTTAAAAAGAAAAAAAAAGAAAGAACTTTTTTTTTCACATGCAAAGAAAACTTTATTTTGTTTCTTTTTGCCAGAAGTGTGGTTTTGGCCAACTAACTCTGGTTTGTCTCTTTCCTACACACAAAGCCCTCTCAGCAACAGCCCAGAAATACACAATTAGTGCAACAGGTCAATAGACAAGAAGCCTCCTACTCAGCCAGATCAACACATAGCCCTTAGTAACTAGACAGGCCCAGGCTCACTCAAAAAAGTAAAGCAGAAGATTGAAGCCCCAAATGGGAAATTTGGTCTATCAGCCATCTTGGATCTCATGCAAGCTCATAGCACTCAGAACAATCATCTCTGCCTGAGTTATCTAAACTGGCTGCCTGTACTATCCCATAAATCTACGGAGTGATCAAATTGCACAACCTTCCTCCTCTTTGTTTGGCTAGATAAACATCTTAGAAGAAATAATTCACTTTGCTAATTGAGAGTAGTCATCTGAAATGTTCGAAGCCGCCAGCTGAGGCAGTGCACCCTGGCGAAAGCTCCTGTCTGAGATCTGGGGGTCTGGATTCTGTCTGCCCTCATTTTGCAAGTTTACAGCAGTGATGTGAATTAGTAGTGTCTAAAGAAGCTCAAAGCAATAACTTTCACGAGAGCTTCTTCTCCCCACCATATTTGGGCCGCTCCATGGTTGCATCTTTCTGACGCTATCACCAGCTCATCTTCCTTGTTCATAGCGACACCCCTGCTATGAATCTCTCTCCGTGTTTCCTGCAGCTGTCATCATCACCTTCTTCATTTGTCTCAGATGCCACAGGAGCACAGTAGCCACTGCTCTGTTCCTTTCCGACCCCATTTCCCCACCCTGAAGTGACCTTGACTCCACAACCGGGGCCAGAGTCTGGTTCTCGTCATGTGGCCCATGTTTCAGCCACTGTAAGTTGTCATTGCTGTCAGAGTCTCCGCCATATTTGCCAGTTACATAAGAGGCCACATAATGTCTGCTCCCTAGCGCAAGCTTTTATTAAACAGAGACAGCCTGAGAGGCCAAGTGGGCAAGAGGTCCATCCCGGAACCACGTCCCCTGGGAGGGTGAGTGGCTGTCTCCGGGTCTTGGCTCCTGGAGCCACTCAGCTCAGCTCTCTGCCTGTGTTTGCAGCCTTAAATACCCGAGGACGACATGTTATGTTTTCGGCCTGAAGGGGCAAAAGAGAAGCAGCCCTTTCAAAATAAGAATTTCCCTGCTGTTTGTTTCATTTTGGAACACAATAAGGACAGGCTGAGGACACGACTCTGAGCTGTCAACACTTCCGACCCGGCTTCCACAGCACCTTTCGCTTGCCAGAAAAAAAAGTTGCTTAAGTGAAACAAGGGCCTAATGAATAGTCAAAATAATTGTTTAGCTTGGATATAAGGCCTTAGGTAAATAGATGATTGCCTGAGACCAGAGGCCAGAAAAAGCAGTTCAGCAGGACGCTACTTGTTCTGTTTTTCGGACATCAGCCCAGTGGCCTCTGCTCCTCCAGGGACGGTTGTTACTGAATTATTTCTCTCTTCCCACGAGCATATTGAAGCAATTTAGTATCAGAGGGGCTAATAACAGCAGGGAGAATGAGAGAGAACTTTCTATGTTGGAAATATATCCTTAAAACATGAATATTACCTTATTCTCAAATAAATTGAATGCTCAGGATGTGGACTGTTTGGTTTGTTTGTATTTACCTTTCCGTGTTGAAATTTTCTAAAATGCTTTGTTAGCCCACTTACAATTGTCCTGCCTCCTGCCTTACTAGTACTTTTAATGTGATTTCATCCTTTTTAAACACTATTATTTACTACTCCTAAAAACCATCATTAGGTTTATGAGTAATCCACTTCCAAAACTATAATTGTAGTTATAGACAGAAGAAGCATTGAAAAGGAAGCTTTCAGGTATGGGTTTTGTAGTTTGTTGTTGTTGCTGTTGATTTGTTTTGTTCTGTTTGTTTATTTAAGTGCCTTTGCTATCAACTTTCTTCACTGTTTCTTTTTCCCCAAAATGGCATTACATCATGAAAATTCTATTTAATTAAGAGCTTGATTAAATTAGTTGCTAGGTAATTTCAGTTCTACTGAATAATATTTTTAATAATTTCTTTCCATCTCTTACTTGAAAATAATAGATGCCTTGTTGATCCAGAACAGGATTTGGTTGTCTTACTCGTTCGGCTCATTTCCGCTGGACTGCTATTCAAATAAACAACATCTATCTGATTGAATCTTGAACTCATCAAGGGGGTGGATTCCCCTCGTACTCAAGTTTCAGGAGTCATGATGAATATATATTTGGTTTATTGGCAAATAGCAATCAAAGCATACATTGGGCCATAAAAAAGTGAATGCTTAGCTGTTTCTATGATTTTTTATCCTGATGATATAGGATAAAGGTGAAGAACATGGGGTTTAAGAGCCAATTTCGAATTTGAATACAAACTCCACCCTTACTAATTCTGTGAGCTTGGACAAATTATCAAATTTCCACTGGTTTCAGTTTCCTCATCTGTAAAATGGTCTAATAATAACACCTACTTCGCTGGGTTGTTGGGTAGATGATATTCAATAATACATGTAAAATGCTTAGTACCGTGTAAGGTTTCAGGAAATTCTAACCCTCATGCTATTTTCATGCACCTTATAATTTTCTCACAACAACCCTGTGAGGGAGGCGAAGCTGCTGTAATTATGCCAATTAATTTAAATATTAGAAACTGGACCTCAAAGTGGTTATTGAGTTGCCCACAGTCACCCAAGATGGTGAGATATTGATCCTGTCAGTAACAGGAATCTCTGAATTACTCACATACTGCCTTCCCTTTACCTAGCTTGCCTTGTGATGCTGTCTCCTCCATGTTCATCCCTAAACCTAAAGCCCTGAATGATAATGGGCGTCCTCTGCCTTAGACTGTCAGATGGACAAAAGGAATAAATTTTGACAGAGGCTTTAAAACCTCTATTGATATTATACAGAAGTTTTCTGGGAAAATGGTACCCTCTGAACTACACAGTCAGGAGGGATGCTTTGCTAATCCTGGGAAAAAAAAGTACTAGTGGACAAGTGATTTCCAATTGGTGAGCCTGAAACCCCTTAGAGAAGCCCACAGGGATGGCACAACAGGTCAACAAACCTAAAGCCTAGCCGGCTTCATAGACCGAACGAATACAGGCTTATCCATGCATAAGTTTTGAAGCATATGTCTATCTGATTATCATTTAGAAAATATAAATCATTTAGGCACTGCTGAATTTATTATATCATTTTGGCGTGCTGTATTTTCCCAATGGCTGCTAAATTTCACCTATCATGTGAGGGTCTGTGATTTTTTTTTTAAACCATTATGTACAGACTCCTTAAGATTAGAAACCAATGTTATTGAGGAGAGAGCTCTGCCTATGAAGTTTAATAACCTAGATTTAAGGACCAGCCCTGCTAGTTATAAGTTAAAGCACCATAAACTCAGCCAGTCAGTTAAAGTCCATAGATATCTACTGAGCGCCTCTAAAGGGCCCGCCCGCACCCTGAGCTGGAGCTGGGTAGGTGAACAGCAGGCCTGAACTTTCTTCCTGAGCCTCCATTTTCTCACCTATAAAGTAAGTAGAATAATAGTGGCTCTCCTCACAAGGCTATTGTGAGCATCCAATGAGATAAACAAGAAAATAAATACACTGTGATGTTTGTGAAAGTGCTTTGTGAACTCTTTAGAGTGCTGTAAACATGGAGTGTTCAAGACAAGCTGCTGAAGACAAGCAAACCCTTCAACTCTCCCTAGTGGATTTCCTATAACTGCTGGCCATCTACCCCCATGAACTTGCCAAATGCTAACAGCATTCCTTTCTTTGATCTCAGATGATATTCATATTTATAAAAATGCTTTTCCATCTCTTTCTTCCTCCTCCCCTTTTATTCCATAAATTGTAACATTCCTTAATATCAACATGGCACTGTAATATCAGATTATACAAAGCATTAAATAAGGCACCAATATAAAATTCAAATCACAGAATAACCCAGAGGCTCACAGCTTGCAGTTTGTAAGCCCAAACATACACAACGCCCATCTGTAAGGGATATTTTAAACATTGCCAATGGCACTGGTTACAGCTGAAGGGGATCTCACTCAGACCCTGGTTAACTCCAGGGGGTAGGAATGGAGGAGATATGACTGTCCCTTTTCTCTACTCATAGGCTAAGGCCTCACTGCCACGTCATGTCTGGGAAAAAGTGGTTTATGGGAGGGGACCCATTACTCGTGGAATTGAAACTTTCCCTGATTCAGTTCTTCCAGAAATATAGAAGATCTCACGTATTTTTCTCTCTCCTCTAATTCCACATTTTATGTGCTAATTTGTACATTTTGTCTTTATATTTATTCTTGTCAACAGAAGACATTCACTTAGAGTCTGCTAAGTGCCATACAATACACAAAGCACTATGGAAAAATGCAAAACACATAATTAATATGCATGATCCTTTGCAGGAGTTTAGAAAGAAGTAAACCCAGCATTTATTGCAAGGCAGCAAGTGTTATTTTATATTCTTCAACCCATGACGCTGTGAACCACTGAGGTTTAGAGAAATAAATTTCCCAAGATCATACAGGTAGCAAGTGTCTGAGCCGAGATTGTCCTAGGTCTATTTCGTCTTAAAGTACATGCTCTTTCCATTCTATTTCATTCCCTCCCTTGATCGGGAAGGCAGAAGACACAGCAAAAAGGAACGTGAATGCAGACATTAAAGAAAACCTGCAAATGAATAAGTTCTACAAGCTCCACTGACTATTTCGTGTACAAGGGTGGCAAGTGTCTGAAGTACCTGGAGCTGGGCTGGCCTTCATGGAGCAAATTCTAAAGCAGATCAATGATAAATCCTGGGCGGGCAACAGGGCAATGGACACTAGTCAGAGAACAATTGTGCTGGAACCAAGAGAAATAACACTGGGCAGTTAAACATTCTAACAAGAATAAAAGCTTTAATCCCAGAGCATCATTTGTTCTCCCAGATTCAGATGCCCCCTCCTTGTGGCCCTCAGACTATGGAAATCTTGTAAATTACTAAAATTTTCACAGATCCACCTTCCAGGCAAATCTAAAAGACAGCAGAGTGCTGCTTCACTTATTAGAGTACTGCTAAGTTCATTACACTTAACATTCATTAAATATCCCCTCTCACATAGCTCTCTCTTAAGCAAGGTAAGTGGAAATCATTTTCCTTCTGACATTTGGCTCCAGTGACATAAGTGAGTAAGAGGATTTACAGAGGAAAAGTGAATACACTTGGCAGTGTTTTCAAACATTTGTTTGGATTTTCTGTTTTTTAGGAGATGTGCGACTAAGGGGTCAGACGGGGGTTCCTGCTGAACGCCGCGGCTCCTACCCATTCATTGACTTCCGCCTACTTAACAGTGAGTAATCAAGTGTACCTGGAAAGGAACAAACGTTTTCTTTAAAAAAAAAAATCTCACTTCCCTCTGAACTTCAAAACCCTCAGAGGTCTGCCTTCCTTCCTCCATGTCTCCCCTCCCAAATGGAACTTAACCCTTTGTCTTTAGATTTCCTCCCTAGTGAAGTGATTCTGGCACTGCCCTACCTCCCAGCGCTTTAGTGAGAATCAAATGAGATCATTTCAGCTTTCAGAATGTAAGCCTTAAAAACCGTGAAGCCCTATACAGGGAAACTTATTCCTTTCATCATCCAGCACATTCTTTCCACCTTCATCCAGAACTAGACCAGATGAGATTCTATTTTATTGTTAAAACCCCACAGGGAAACCTACTCACATATGGCCCTTAGTAACTACCCATTGTCTAATTCTCCCTTCTTTGTCTCATCGAAGTCCCTGAGATCTGTTCTTGCATTCCTCATAAAGCTCTACACCATGGCTGAGCCCTTGTAGTGTGCACTTGCTGCTTCTTCCATTAGAACTACCTCGGAAAGTCATTTCTTTCTATCTTTCCCCTTCATATATTACTCCTTATTTGGAGTTTTGCTCAACCTCTGGTTCATAATTCTGTTAATTTCAAATTCCTTTGGAAACCCAAACCAGTGACCAGTCACCCTGCCTGATAGCATGCCTTCTATTGCAATCATCCTGCACTTTGGACTTGGGGGTGGGGGCGGTGGGGGGAGAAACTGTATAAATTTCACAGTTTGCTCCAAGGTTTTCAGTGTTTGGTTCTCATACCACTTCCCATCGATAAATTTCAAAGTTCTGGGTTGCACCCACAGAGTATTACTTTCCTTTGGCATAAACAAGTTCAGCAGAAAGGTAATTTGATTTACCTCGACCCCTAAAAATTACTAGGAGAAGTCAAAACTTGCTATCCTTGGATCCTCAAAAGGTCAGTAGTGAATAGAGATGCTTGTATTTCTCCTAGCTTATTAAACTTCCATAGCAATGTGAAATATCCGTTTTCTCAGCTCTTTCTGGGACACAGAGACTTGGAGTAACCTTTCCATACTAGAGATAACCTCCCCAACCCAGCCCCCCAAAAAATGCATTTTCGAAGACACAGTTGATTTGCTAACCCAATGTAATATTGGATACAGACTATGGGGAGCTCAAATGGTATCTCAGCTTTTCTTATGACCCTGATTAGGCTGGTCCAGCTACTCATGGAAGTTACCCCTTTTGACAATATCTAGATTGTACTGACTTCCAGTTCCCAGGCATACGGTTCCACCAAGCAAGATGGGGATGAGCAGAGGGTCCAGTTAATTCATTGTCTCAAAGAGATCAGGACTCTCCAATGGCTTCACATACGAAGTGTGAGATGGAGAAAATAACCAAAAAAGTCTCTTTCAATATTAGATGAGATGTTATGTCATGTTTTCGAATATAAGGCATGAACAAATTAGGAAAAATAGGAGATACTTCTCTTTATAATAATTCCAAGGTTCCAAATGATATAATCTGTTTCTAAATTATTCCAATGTTAATAAGCAACATCAGCTAAGAGCAGTTATCTTTGCAAGTGGGATTAAGGAATAATTTCCCTATATACATCATAGGTCCTTGCAACACTTGGATTTGGGGTTTTTTTTATCATCTGTTTTACTTTCAGAACGTTAAAAAAAAACTGAAAAAATGTATAAAAATTTTAAACAGAAAACCAATGCAGATAATATTTCACTACTATATTATTTACTATATAGCAAATCACATACAAGCAGGTACTATCCTGTCATCCCTCTTCTGAAGGTCCTCCAGAAACTTCCTAGTGTCTGGACTGACCCCCAGCCTCCTTCCCCTGGCCTGGGATGCTATCTTCCCGCCACCCCCATTTCACCCCGTATGTTGCTCAGGACCCTCCACACATTAAGTGATAGTGTTGGCCATCCATTCTGAAATTTCTTTTTCCTCTGCTCAGCACTGCACTCTGGATAACTCCTTCACTCATGTCTCTTTAGCAATAAAACATGCTAAGGCGATATCAACTTACCTTCATTGTATTTTGCTTTCTAGTGGACTCACTTTTTTTTTCCTAGATGTGTAGAACAGTTCCCTAAACAGACTACAAGATCCTGAATATCTGTCCAACTAGATCAAAGGATCCCCTCAAAAAGACTGTATTAAATAATTATAAATGCCAGTCATCCCCTATATTTTTCTCGACAGCTCAGATAGGACTGAAGCCCTCTGAGATTCTTCCTTATTTGTGGTACTGTCTATTCCATTGTCAAATGCCTGGCATACCCAGTTACTGAGTTGAAAATTGAATCAATAACATTACTGCAGTCATTCTCCACAATTTCCTGCGTTAGTCAGCAATTAAAGTAACTTGTCGCCAGGTAGAACCAGGTATGTTCTATCTGTGTTATGTACAGTCACGTAAGATGTAATATACATGTCATACCTCCTACTACTTTATATAGAGCCTATTTAGTTCTCTTTAATGTCATTCATGTTCCTGTTGGGGTTTGCCTGCCTGAGTTGTTAGTGTGTGCTTTCTGCCTAGAGGGAAACATTTTAAATATACTTCTATAAAAATTTAAAAATAAACCCCAAAGATACATTTTGGGACCTTTTGCTAAAACTCTTATTTTTACCAACTGATTCCAATTCTACACAGTAAGTACAAGACTAGTTTAAAGTGATTTTTTTGTATCATTTACCTTAATTTTGAGTCATTTTTTTCCCCAAGTACAGGCAGAGACCAAAGATTATTTTCCTCAGGTGCTTGCAGTTTTGCTCTCTCTCCCAAGGTAGAACCTACCCTTGGACTTGCTTAAAAAGACAATTTATAGGAAAAACCAAAGCACCATAACCTCTATACCCTGTGTCTCATCCCTACAGCCTTTCTTCTAAAATGCTTAGTGAAACCCACATGGCTGCCACCCCCTGTCCAGAGTGTCCCTGGGGGGTTACCTTCTACCACTCTCTTCAACATATGTCTTGAATGGCTGGAACATGTGTAACAAAAATGTACATTACTAGTAAGGCCCATTGCACTTCTCCACTAGCCCCATCAGGCACAGCCCAACCTGCCATAGCAGAACAGAAAACATCAGAATTAATATATAAAATAACTTCCCTGGGGGCACCCCGGTGGCTCAGTTGGTTAAGCGTCCACTCTTGATTTCAGCTCAGGTCATGATCTCATGGGATTGAGCCCGGTTCATGGGATCAAGCCTGGTGTGGGGCTCTGGGCTGACAGCACAAAGCCTGCTTGGGATTCTCTCTCTCCCTCTCTCTGCCCCTCCCCAGCTCAAGCTCACTTTCTCTCTCTCTCTCTCTCTCTCTCTCACTCAAAATAAAGAAATAAACTTAAAAAAATAAAATAGCATAACATAAATAAAATAACTTTCCTTTTTTCAGAATAAAGTTTACAGATACTAAAACAGTTAACCAGAATGAGACTGGGCCAATGACAACCAATGCAGTAAACCTGTGCTCCCGTCCATGCCTATTTTGTGACAGATAGATATAGAGATAGAGATAGATAGATAGATAGATATGATGTTTATTTATTTTTGAGAGAGAGAGACAGAGCACAAGTGGGAGAGGGGTAGAGAGAGAGGGAAGCAGGCTCCAGGCCCTGAGCTGTCAGCACAGAGACCGACAAAGGGCTCCAACTTATGGACCTCAAGATCATGACCTGAGCCAAAGTTAGATGCTTAACCGACTGGGCCACCCATAAGCCCCCAGGCCTGTTTTGTAAATAAGATTTTATTGGAACATAGCCATGCTCATTCATTTATATATCATTAACAGCTACTTTTATCCACAGAGACCATATGGCCCACAAAGCCAAAAATATTTACTATATGGCCCTTTACAGAAAAAATTTACTCTTAAATTAGATTTTTAAACAAAATTGAAAGGGTTTATGACATCTCCATAGGTGCATTCAGCCTGGTCTGTTTTCCTTTGTTCATGTCATTTTTTCTTTTCAACCCCCAGTGCCATCAGTTTACTTTCAAGGATGGATTCACATTGGCTTAATTTACATGCGACAGAAATATAAACAGAGAACTTTCTTGCTGGTTCAGCATTTAAATTCCACAATTATAATTTCTATCTGCACAAACATTCTTCTGTAAGAGGTGCCCCTTTCCCATATATTTTGAAGACATGGGACTACCACACCTATGAACTTGTCTACATTCTACATTCTACATATAAGATGACAATATACACCTAGTTTGCCTGGCATAGTCAAATTTGTACCTGTTTTCTAGGCATACTTATTAATAATGCCATTTCCCACTCCCTAAGTATTCTGGTTTAGACGACAAATTACAAAGTCAATGGATTTTATAGTTTTTCTACAAAAAAAAAAGTTACTTCAAGACAACACCTCTTAAATGTCACTTTCAATCCAGGAATAAAGATCAGAAAATCCTCCTCATAAGAGATACAGGCAGATCCATGCATGTCTTGGTTGAGAATAGGTAAGATAAAGTTACCTGTTGACAGACAGTATTATTTACTATTTATATTTTATACAATTTAGAAAACAGGCATTTATATGAACTTTGAGAAGTTTCTCTGGATAAGTAGCAGAAAAACGTGGCTTCATTGCATAGGCCACAGGAATCATAGACCTTTAAAGAAGATTATCTTTACACCTAAGCATGGGAGGTGGGGGTGGGCAGAAGAGAGTGAGAGGAAAGGGTGACGATTATTTTTATTCTACCTGAGATACTAAAGCAGAGACCTGAAAGAGGGCCGGAAGAATGGGAAAGCAATGGCTTGATTATCCCAATGCCAATTTCCTATGGATTTATGTCATTTACTAACTCTGTGTGGAGGGAAACACGAGAAGAGAAAATGGAGAGAGGAGTGTTCAGAGAAACGTGTGGCCTCAGAGGCGAATGTCGCAGAAGCAATCACAATTTTCTGCAGAACAGGTGGTTACAGCTCCCTTGTACATCTCTGTCTCCTGGTTTAATATAATCAGTAGGCTGAGTAGATAATGACTAGGTGGAGATGTTCCCATGGCAACCATTTCAGAGCAACACAATGTGATTTCCACACTCGCTCAGCAAAGGAAGTGACATACAAAGCAAACATTCCCAGTGACTGTGGAGCTTGAAGGAATAAGGCAGCTTTAGCTGCAAGTTTCAGGGCAGCAAATTCAGCTGCCACAGAGAGCCTGGAGCCCCAGACGAGCCCCAGGACTTTGCAGTAGTAGGTTAATTGGCTATTTGGCTTTTCCTGTTGGTTAATTTGCTAATCTTGATCTTTAAAGTTCTATTCCTCCAGATCCGCCTCTCCAGGCGGGGCCATTATCGCTGCACAAGCATGAGGTAATTTTAGCAGAGCTACAAAAACATTTTCCTTTACTCATTACTTTTGATCGAACTAATAAATACTATATATTTATGATATATAAATATATAATATACATAATATATACATATATAATTTTATATACATATATATATATATGTATATCTTTTTATGGAAAACAAGTGACCCAGAGACTCAAATACTTTTTTTATTTTTTTATTTATTTTTTTTTAATTTTTTTTTTAATGTTTATTTATTTTTGAGACAGGGAGAGACAGAGCATGAACGGGGGGAGGGTCAGAGAGAGGGGGAGACACAGAATCTGAAACAGGCTCCAGGCTCTGAGCTGTCAGCACAGAGCCCGATGCGGGGCTCGAACTCACGGACCGCGAGATCATGACCTGAGCCGAAGTCCAACGCTTAACCGACTGAGCCACCCAGGCGCCCCTCAAATACTTTTTTTAAAAGCTGCCATCTAAAACGTTACACCATGCAAAAATATAAAGTACATTCACAGAAGAGCTGTCAACCAAAGGCCACCCAGCATGTTACAAACCATCTAGTGCTTAAGTGATGTCCCCATCTTAAAGAGGGACAATTTGCTTATAAACTCAGTTTTCTAAGAAAGAATTCCTAGAGGATGGTGATAGCCTTTTAGTAATCTTCTTAAAGGTGATTCTTAATGTTACCTGTGAGAACCACATAAATGCAAAGAACCTAAATTAAAATGTTACAGGGTGAGGTGTTTAAGGGCACAAACATGCAACCCGTCGATAAATAAGTCCTGGAAATCTCATGTACAACACAGTGATTACAGGCAACTGTATTATCAACTTCAGAGTTGTTAAGACACTACATCCTAATTATTCTCACCATGAAAATTAAATGATAATTATATGACCTAATAGAGATGTTAGCTAACACAGTAGTAATCATATTGCAATATATAAATGTATCAAATCAAACACCTTGTACACTTAAGCTTACACAATGTTACATGCCAATTAAATTTCAATAAAAAAAGAAAAAAGGAAAGAGAAAATGAAATACAAAATACACTTTAAAAAATGTTATGGGGTGATTTAAAAGAAATCATATTGACAAGATGATTTCCCATTCTCCCCAAAATTCAGGCCCGCAGCCCCATGGCCCACAATAGAGAACAGAGATGCGAGCTGGGACTAGCTTAGACTTCTCCTGAGTGCCAGGTAACACTCCACAACTTCAAAGTTCAACATTTGTCTTCCTCTAGAAGAAAGACAAGACGTTGATTGTGGTTGCGGCTCCTTTCTGACTCGCCTGGATCGTGCTCCATGTTCCAAGCTCCCCAGCATTTCACATACAGAAGTACCAGACCAACAGGATAGTTAGCCACTGAAATGACTGCATTGCAGAAGACAGAATTGATGTTGCCCTCACTGTTTCACCCATTCCCTGTCACTATTCACCAGTGACCATCGATGGAGCACTTCCTAGGGTAGACCGTGAGCCAGGTCCTGGAGATATAAAGATAAAATGAGAGCCCCCGTCTCTGAGAACTTTATAGATACGTAAGCCTGTACATTTTGATGTGATAGGATACATTTAATAACACATGCATGTATAATAAAAGCATACATAAAATGAGAAACATGTATGCGTATACAGGATTCAGGGGAAAGCAGGATTAACTTCGGGGAGGTTGGGGACGGGAGCAATTAACTCAGTCTTGGGAAATTATAGAAGGCGGTCTGAAGGAATGAAAACATGAACAGGACTAAAGCAACAATGAAGTGAGGAGGGCTGCACACTTTTAGAGCCATTCTGAAATGTGCTTCAAGACCTAAGGAACCAAGAAAGAGTCGTCCACAACTCTACTCAACTAGACATAAATTTTATTGGAAGATGAGGTATTCAAGTAGAAGCCGAAGAAGTCAGGAGAGATCACTCAATATATCTGACTCTCTGGGGAAAACCATAATGAAAAATAAACAGTTTTCACCTTCTTTTTTTTTTAAGTTTATTTATTTATTTTGAGAGAGAGGGTGCATGAGCAGCAGAAGGGGGCAGAGAGAGAGGAAGAGAGAGAGAATCCCAAGCAGGCTCTGCACTGTCAGCACGGAGCCCAATGCAGGGCTCGAACTCACAAACCACGAGATCATGACCTGAGCCAAAACCAAGAGTTGGCCGCTGAAATGACTGAGCCACCCAGGCACCCCAACAGTTTTCACCTTCTAAAGCTAGGACTGAAAACAGCCATTGCCTTTTGTTAACCTGGCTGACACTGTTTAATCGATTCATTATTTTTTAGATGAGCGATAAAAAGTAGAAAATTGAATCAGGGAGCTCAGGGAGGCCAGTATTCCCTCTGGGTTGCCATTCATTCATTCAATAAATAGAATATCCAGTCTGCCAAGCAGGCCATGAGGCCAAGGTGCGCTAAGCCACACCAGTAACCACGGGGCTGCGATAGCTCTTGTCCCAGACAGCAATGAGACTGGAGTCTGCCAGAGACACCAAATACTAATACCTCAACAATTCCTTTCAGGTCAACAAGGACTGGGGTAGCAGGGGGCACCTACCACATCCTATACCTCGGCTGGGGATTCTGACTGCTCAAAAGGAAACTTTAGAGATTCCTTTACCCTCGAAGACCTAACAATCTCATTACACAGGCAAGACAAACACACATTAAACCAAGGACCTTACAAGAGCATAAATGGTCTAGTTCTAAAATAACTGACAAAAACAATAAATCAGAGACCAAAGAAGGCAGAGATTACTGAAGTGCTCTGAGCAGGAAAAGAAGGCTTTATGGTCTTGTGCTGAATTCTGAAAGATAAGATAGAGTGTTGTCTTGTGAAGGAATTGCCTAAAAGTGAGACTGAGCTGACATATGGGAGACATTAAGTCATTAAGTAGGAGAAGGTCCAGAAAGTAGTAAAGTATGTTGACTAGAGAGAAAACGAAAGGCTTGGAATGCCAAGATAAAGAACTTGAACTTGACTCATTAAACAAAGAGGGTCACTAGAGAATTTTGAGAAAAACATAGATGCCATAAAATAGTGCTTAAGAAAATTAACTAACACTCATATGTAGGAGGCGCAGACTCACTAAATCAAGAGAAACGTGATCAGGCAGCAGACTACAATGGAAGTAGAAAGAAGGTATAAATCCAGAGATGATGTGGAGAAAAAGAGATAAAACTTGATGATCCTGAATGCTGGGAGATCCTGGGGTTGTTCTGGCCATCTGAAGAATTGGAGATGAGATCAACAGTGAAGAAAGTTGGAGGGTGAGTTAGGGAAAGATAGTGAGCTCAGGGACAGGTTTTTTGCAGAAGTCAAGTCCAAGAGAGAGCTGTTAATAAGGGAGCACAGTACAGGTCAGAAAGGCCTGTTTTGGAAATTCCATTGTATTCCTTGGGTATTACAATTATCCATGAGTCATATGGCCAGAACAGGTATCTTTGTTCAAGGGTCAACAACAGCTACTTTGTTCAAGGGTTCCTATGATTCTAGTTTATAATAAGCTTGATTTAGCAAAGCATAAGATTATCGATAATAAAACCCACAAGGATGTCTCACCAGCAATTTATTTTCCTCTATGAGAAACTATGTAAACATGATTCAGACACCATCCTACCCCACATCATGGATTCTGTTATGGTACAAACGTGTTTGCTTATGTCAGAGCCCAGCAGGTTTGTTAACTCCCTGGAATGTAGCACAGAGAAATGGCCATTTTCTACTGCAGCACTTCCTTGAGTAAAACCCTGATCCACTCAGAGTATTTCTGGTATAGTGGGTTCTTTGGATTTCTGGAGACAGTAAAACAGGGAAGCAGGAGTAAATTAAGTTTCTTTTGACTGAAGTTATCCTATGAGTCACTGAGCCAGAATGAGTTGTTTGTTAAATAAAATTAAATTCAGCCTCCTACCCAGAAGGAAGCACAGCCTACCTCTTGTGACTTCATTAATAAATAAAAGGAGGGGTTATGCCCTCTCATTTCTATCGTACCTTTAAAGTTTGAGAAGATTTAAATGACTTGCCATAGTCCATATTTAACTCTACATATGAAAAAATAGAGTGTTCCATCCTTAGAATCTTTTTGTGTTTCCAACTTGAGATCACTGGGTTAATACAAGATCAAGAAGATCATTTTCTCTCTAACTAGCAAACCAAATTGCCTTGGGGCACCTGGGTGGTTTATCACTCATAAGTAACCTAAGAGAGGGCAGTAGAACCAGTGCCAAAGGAAAGTGGCAGCATTTACCAAGGAAAGTCCCCAAGGAAGATGGTGGTGGCCACTGCACCCAACCACAGCCACCACAAGAGCTTTAAGATGGGAAGTGCTTAATCCCAGATACAGGACCCATGAGGCCAGGTGGAGAGCCTTCTTAGGCAAGGCCCCCAAGGCTATAGGTCTCCAAAGGCCTGGAAGCCCAGGAGGGCAGCTGCAAACACCAGAAACATCAGAGGTCCTTCTCACCCAACCCGGTCCACCATGATGGCCCCACCCAGAGCCCCATGCACACTGCATTCCCCCTGCTGAGTGCACACCCTAACCCCAGTTAATGGAGGAAGTTGGCAGAAAGACAAAGAGCTTTGAAGTCAGACCTGGATTTGAATCCTACTTCTTTTGTGAGTGTGGGAAAAATGCACACACTGCTTACAGTTCACATTTATGGAAGGAGATTGTAACACCAGCCTCACTAGAGAGGTAAATGAGCTCAGTGAGTCCAGCAGTCCGTCTTGCTTGTAATAAGTCCTCAGTAGATGTAGTTGAACTTTGGATGTACCTTCCTCCTCTACTGAGTACACCCCTCCCCAGCCACCTCTTCTCCTAAGAAGTATTTATTCACCCCTCTCCCACCATTATGACCTTTGTGAAACCTGCTTCAACCTTCCCAGAGGACTAATTACTCAGTCCCTCCTCTGTGCTCCCACCACATCTCCAAGAAAGCATCCATCACACTGTGACTGCAAACTCATTGAACTTGAGTCTCTGGAGAGTATATTACAAAACTTTCTGAGGCTACTTGATGTAGCAAGCCTGGCTCTGGACCTTTCTGTGAGTATTAGGGAACCACTGACATAGGTCACCTATGCCATACACATATTATATCAAACAATAATAATAATAACAATAATAGCTAATATGTGTGGAGCTCTTAGGTTCCAGATACTGCTTTGCACATGGTGATGCATTTAATCCCACAAGATCCCTATGAAGTAGGGACTACTATTTAAGATGAGGAAAATGAGGCCCAAAGAAAAGAAATAACTCACCTAAAAAATAATTTGTAAGCCGGGGCACCTGGGTGGCTCAGTTGGTTAAGTGACCGACTTCGGCTTCAGGTCATGATCTCACAGTTTGTGAGTTTGAGCCCCGCATTGGGCTCTGTGCTGACAGCCCAGAGTCTAGAGCCTGCCTTGGACTCTGTGTCTCCCTCTCTCTCTGCTCCTCCTCCACTCATGCTCTCTCTCGCTCTGTCTCAAAAATGAATAAACATTTTAAAAACTTTTTAAATAAAAAAAAGAGAGAACTTGTAAGCCAAAATTCACACCCTAAAAAATCCAGTACCAGAAGAGCACAAGCTCTTAACCATGTGGACTATAATTCATCTTTATATATGAATTTTAATGTTTAAAGGCAATACATGTATGCAAGATATTCCTTTTATGTGTCATATATATAATTACTCATATTAAATGTTTTCCTTATAGTATAATAGTTATTTTCTTTTTATAGTACATTGAGACTCTCCTTTTTGACATAAAAATGCTTCAATATCATTGAACAAATATAACCTAATGAGAAAATATATAACAAATATATAACAAATATAACCTAATGAGAAAATATATAATCATACATGTAACTAATTTCAACTACGTATTCCAACTGCTCTGGTAGAAGGTGCCAAGTGACAAATTACTCATTTTATCACTCGACCTTGTATTCTTTGGTAAGAAAGAGAAGGGTGTGGTGATGACAATGGAGGACACTTGTCAGCTGTCCCCAAAGAAGAAGGAAATGGAATCGCTATTGTGACAAAGTCAGATTTGAGGCTGCCACCGGTTACTTTAATTTTTCTCAAGGGGGAGTTGGTTATTTCCTGTCACGCAAACTGTGCATCATCAAAAGAAAGTTTCTCAAAACGTCTATAATACATTAAAAAGAAGCAGGGTACTGTAGATCTTAAACAAAGATCTCAGCTACATTTTTTTTAAAGCACCAAAATTTTAACAAGTATTGTTTCTAGATGAATATTATTTCCTTCTTCCTGTCTTCTTGTTTTTCTATCTTTTTTTTACCATGAGCAAGTATTCCTCTTATCATCAGAATGAATGGGATTTTATGAAAAAGAAAAAGCAATGTCAATCTGAAATAGAATTTTTTTTCTAAATAAAGTAATATTAAGATGCAGAAAATGAAGGGGCGCCTGGGTGGTTCAGTCGGTTAAGTGACGGACTCTTTGTTGCGGCTTAGGTCATGATCTCACGGCTCCTGAGATTGAGCCCGCGTTTGGGCTCTATGCTAACAGAACAGAGCCTGCTTGGGATTCTCTGTCTCCCTCTCTCTCTGCCCCTTGCACTCTCTCTCTCTCTCTCTCTCAAAATAAATAAATAGACAAAAAAACATGCAGATGATGAAGCTACAGCCATAGGCCAGAAAACATTATATTACTTCCACCTTAGAAAAATAACTGAAAATTATGAAGTTAGGTATTTATCAAAGCTATGTATGGTACTTCACAATAATGGCTTGTCATTAGAACTGAAATTTATTCCACAGAGCACGAAATCAAAGTTCTAATTCACGTTTAAACAGCAATTTACATTTGACAAAACTTTCAAATGAAGTCACCCAAGAATTCTTTCAGCCCAGTTTCTCAGTTTTACAAGCAAAAACAAAAAACAAAACTGAAAACAAAACAAAAAAGAAAACAGTGACGCTGCAAGGTAACTCGCTGCAAGGTAATGACAGAGTTAAGATCTGGGATTCAGGTCTTTTAACATTCTGTTTTTCCATTCAACCACAGGCCTTCCTTATTTAAATTTACCTTAAATATATTTTTTTTAAAAATTTACCACTTGCAATGAAAGAAAAGACAAACCAAGGGTTTCCCCTGAAAGTGGTGTGGGAGCTAGCTCCAGAACAGTTGCCTGGAGTTAGACTCTGGCAGCAGGGGCTTCCAGACCTCTCTGTCCTCCAGCTTCCTGGGCTGGGAGAGAAGGATTGAAGAATACGTACCTCACAGAGCTATCATGAGAAGTACTGAGTACTGAGTACTGAGTACTATCATGAGAAGTACTGCAGTGCTAGCACAGTGCCCATCACAGTATAAATTCTCAATAAATGTGGACTGTTGTTAGTTCTGGTATTGGTATTTCCATTTCTCTATGACCATATGTAGAAGTTCTTGGAAGAGTATGAAATACGTAACAGTGCAATGCACTTGACTTATGTTGAGGAAGAGCATGATTTATTCCCCTTTTCAGTTTCCCATTCTTCAACTTACTCATTCTTTCAACACGTCTTTATTGAGCCCCCTCTACATTACCAGACACATCTCTTTCCAAAGTATGATTGTAAATAAAGTGGTAGAGAGAAAACAGTAGCTAGAAATCTGGAGTAGGGAAGGCTTTTGTGGTTTATTTTTTTGCAAGACATTTAAGCGTGCTGAAATTATGGTGAGAAAGATCTAGTTGAGAAAGAGCAATGGGCTACATAGGACAGAAAAGTCATAACTAAAAGTAAAGTGTCCTGAAAAGGTGGGAGGGGGACTGGCCTTAGAAAAGGAAGCAGCTCTTGTAATAGAACAGGCAGAAAGAAGAAAAGAATGGCTGCCGAGTAGGAAGTTTTGTAGGTTTTGTATCAGAGAAGGAAGGAATTTCCTGCCTAATAATTCTAGTTTCTCTGTGAAGTAGGACACAAGACGGGGAGTCAAAGAGACAGGGCAATGGACAACCCTCTGATGGTCATGTAACTGTCACCCAGAGTGCTAGTTCTGTGCTCCACCTGGCCACCAGTACTCATCATCAGAAGTACCACAGCTGTGGTACCACCAAAAGAGAAATTTCCCGCAACAACATGGTGGCCTAGCCCCACCTTGGTTGGCTACGCATATGCCATTGCTTTCTCTTTTTCTTACAGTGTGGGCCATTATAGAAAAGCCCATCGCGATTCCGGCTCTACTCCACACCCTCACGTCCCCCTGAGATACAAAACTGCAAAACAAAGAGATAACCTCATGTCGGAGACTCTTCTCTCCTGTGCTTATTTGTGCCGCGTGGGTAATATAATCTGTAAGGAATGTTTATCCACGAACACAAGTTTTACCTCTGTCTTTCAGTAGCTCTGTCCTGCACACCCACCCCACTACCATCCAGAGGAAGCAATTCATTGCATGAAGACAGTTGTGGCTGTAGCTGTGGCTTTTCTAGGCAGAGGCTGGGCCATGTTCCCTCCTTGCCCTTCTTTCCCCATTGGCTCAGGTTCCCACGGCAATGGACAGACTTTTTTCCCAAGTTGCCAAGAAATTAGTCAAGTAGGACGTACTTACCTTAGCATAATTATAAGCCCCATACCCCCCTTCCCTCGTTCACTCACTATTTTTTGACAATCCTTGCCATGTGAGGAAGGAAAATCTCCCACCTCTTTTCTTATTCTTTTCTCATTCTTTCATTTTTGTGCCTTACCACATTAGCTCTATTTTCTATTTTGGAGACAATTCTGGTAAAGACCAGAAAGCTAAAAATCTGTCCCAAAAATCTCCTTGGAAGACCTGGAACAAACCTCTTCTTTTGTAAAGAAGAAAAGATAAATTAGATCAAACAATTCTATTTATTGAGCAACTGCCGTGTGCCAAGCTATAAGTATAAGGGATACAGGATGAAAAAATATATATCTTGAGAAACACTTGTACACAACTCAGATAAACACCAGATCAATTGACAGGTGCCAAGGAAATTCCAATGAAAAGATGACTGGAGATTCTAGGGAAAGACCTCATGAAGAGATTGACGTTGACACTTGGACAATGATTGGATTTTTGTAAGTGGAGTTTTAAGTGCATTCAAAATAAAGATCAGGGGTGGGACAATGCTGAGTTTATTCAAAGGGTGAGTGCCCTTAGGTCCTAGAGTGAACTCTTAGTGGTGAAGGGAGGGAGTAGCAGGGTTGGAGGGAAAACAATAAGAATTGATGTTAAAACTGGTCTGAGGGACACTTGCATGGCTCAGTTGGTTAAGCATCAGACTTCAGCTCAGGTCATGATCTCATGATTCATGAGTTTGAGCCCCACGTCAGGCTGCCAGTGCAGACCTGCTCTGGATCCCCTGTTCCCCTCTCTATCTGCTCCTCCTTGACTCATTCTCTCTCTCTCTCTCTCTCTCTCTCTCTCATAAACATTAAAAACAATTTTTAAACTAGTCTGAAACTTTTACTGCTTGATAAGGATTGGTTAGAACAAGAACAGAGACCATCTCAAATAGCAATTTGTCATTTACTCTGTAAAAAATAAAGTGGAGAATCACTGAAGGCTTTTGAGTAAAGAAAAACACGTTTTCTCTCCCTTGTATCTTGCCTAGCAAGTGGTTGCTTCTTGCTAATATTAAAACTGAGTTTCAAAAACATGACCAGTTATTCCTGGGTATACAGTGAAAATGCGCTCTTGGGACACCTGGGTGGCTCAGTCAGTTAAGTGTCTGACTTCAGCTCAAGTTACTATCTCACGGTTCATGGTTTCGAGCCCCATATCAGGCTCTCTGCTGTCAGCATGGAGCCATCTTCAGATCCTCTGTCTCTTTCTCTGCCCCTCCTCCCCCCTCGTTCTCTCTCAAAACTAAATATTAAAAAAAGGGGGGGGGGGCGCCTGGGTGGCTCAGTCTGTTGGGCGCCTGACTTTGACTCAGGTCATGATCTCACAGCTCGTGAGTTTGAGCCCCGCGTTGGGCTCTGTGCTGATAGCTCAGAGCCTGGAGCCTACCTCAGATTCTGTGTCCCCCTCTCTGTCTCCACCCCTCCCTTGCTTGTTCTTTCTCTCTCTCTCAAAAATAAACATTAAAAAAATATTTTTAAAAAATAAAGAAAAAGAAATGAATTCTCTATCACATCAACACCTTTAACCCAACCTCCCATACCTTAGATCAAAACTTCTTTTCAACATGCTTCACAAAAACAACATGTACTGGTCCCAGGGCTTAACTCTGTGTCAAATTTGTTAAATGGAAAGTCCCGGATCTCAAGCCACTCTCAGTACAAAATCTGTAATTGTAACTGTAAAATTAGCTAATGTTTATTGAAAGTGTTCTATGTGCCATGCCGTATATATAAAACCTTGTTTATGGTCTATACACTAAGGCTGCTGGGACACCCTTTTGCATTTGTCTACTCGCCGAGTGAGTGTTTACTGAGAACCTACTGTGTGCCAGACACCGTTCTAATGGCTTAGCTCCCACAGTGGAAAAGAAACAAAGTTCCTTCTTTCAAAGGACCTGTTTTCTTTAAGTGTTCCCTCTATCACACGCATCCCTCTTGATTATAGCAATAATTATTCTTTAAGGGGTAATATTAGGTTCCCAAAGTGTCAACAGTACTCTTGATGCCAAAGTGTCTCAATACTTATGTAAAAAGTCACAGGCAAATAGATTATAACACCTCAGAGGGACATCTCTTAAAAGATTCACATATCGAAAGGTGAGCATTTTCTAGTCAATCAGATGTTCTCTTAGTTCAGAATTGCCAAATATGGGTAGCCTGTTTTGAAAGAATCATAATATAACCAAAAACTCCTAACACGAAAGCTATCTGAGGGCACAACTTAGTTTTTCTTCAGTGACTCATGACTTCTCAGAATCTTACAATTCTTCAGAGTCAATTATTTTAAGTGGCAGTTATTAACTGGAACTTCAAAGCAATCTTTGTGAAGAGTTTAACTTTCTTATTTTTAAAATTCCCATTAGCTGAACCTGTAAATGCCAGTCGTGCCTCCAGAGATTTTGAAAATAATATAAAGCACTGGGGTTTTATTTCAGCTGTTTGAAAATGACTAACAGGGTAATACAATGGATGAATTTCATCAAACATTAATAGCGGGATAAGTAAGAAACACCCACTATATGGAAATTAATAATAAGACGTGTCACCATAGTCTTATGACAGGAATGTTCTCTTGGAGTATTTTGAGCGGTGTAATGGCTCTCACCACCGGTATCTTTTAAGTGTCTTAAACAGAGAAGATTTAAGAGAAGGAAACACTTATGCTCCTTTAAATGATAGGAAGCACTGGTAACCATTAACCGATGATATTAATGGCATAAAGAATAGAAACGGGCGACTTGAGGTGACTTAGGGACAATTTAAATTACGTATGAAGAATGAAAACTTGGGCTGAAGGATTAAGAAATTCTAAATTCCATTCCTTAAATTGTGGAGTGGAATTTTAAATGAGGCTGAAAAATATGTGCAAAGTATCAACAAAATAGTATACTGTTAGAAAAGCTATACAAACAAAAAAAAACATTAAAATAACTTTGGTAGAAAAAATTAAAAGCCAAATGACAGTATCATGTGTACACATCCTCTGATGCCAAGCTCAGACTGTCTGACTGATTTGGACTTTATCACTATCATTTGGATGTTGTATCACTATCTATTATCTTGTTGGGACTAACGAAAATTAAATTTACTTTTATTTTTTTATAATTTTTTAAGTTATTTATTTATTTAGAGAGAGAGAGACCACATGCACGCATGAGGGACGGGGCGGGGGGGGCGGGGGGGGGGGGAAGAGAGAGAATCCCAAGCGGACTCCGTCAGCGAGGAGGAAGAGCTTGAGTCAGGGCTCGAACTCACGAACCGTGAGATCATGACCTGAGCCTATATCAAGAGTTGGTCACTTAACTGACTGAGACACCCAGGTCCCCCCATTTCTCATCTTATATTAGTGAAATATAAGCTCACAAAAAAAGAAACTCTATTTTGTTCACTGCTAATTCTAATGCTTAGAACAATGCTTTGCACATAGTAAGGGCTTGACAAATATTTGTTGAGTGAATAAACAAATTATGTAAGGTGTTTATTCAAAAAGACTTGTTGCTATGGATGGCTTATTCTCTTCTTACTAAATTTAAATTATATGTAATATGCTTATAGCAGTAGCTGGAGAGTTTGCCCTGTTACAAGAAGTTTTTCAAATGAGTTTGCTTAAGAGTATCTTCATAAAGATTAGCAGTATTATGTGGTAATTGCCTTTAAATCATGTTTTCCAAGCCAATCATCTTCATTGCTATATATCTTTTTTAGCGCCGGTTCCCAAAGTGCACTGTGCATACCACAGGGTGCACTTGGTGATCTTTTTGTCACAAAGCACAGCCTTCTTTCTTTTACTTTAATAATTACACATTTATTTTCATGTATAATAGGAAAAGTATAATGCACATCCAATCTGGTTTTTTATTGGTGCCAAATTTATAAAAGACATTTTTAGTAAAAATGAATTTATTTGATTTAAAGAAAGATATTAAGTAAATACTGGTATAGGTGGGTATGGTAAAAATCATGATGGCATGTAGATGGCTAAGTTCGGAAAAGTCTGATCTTGGCTCTTGCTTGGAGTATTAAAGCACAGATAGCAAATTCTGTGTTATTGTACTATCTCCCTATGCTACTGACAGGAATCTGTTACTTTACCACCTTGATCAGCTAAGTTTTTATCTAGCTTTTAACCCTCTCAAATCCAATGTCTCCTTTTTGTAGCAAATATTTTATATTTGCTTTTACTATCCTGAAAGACTATCCATAGCCTACATATTCACTACATTCAAAAAAGAAAAAGTCAACCTAAAGTCCTACCTGTATTATAAAGCGGAAATACAAGAAAAGCAATCTGTGGCTTCAATTGTTCATTTTCTTTTATTATTTTTTTAAATTAAAGTTAGCTAGCATACAATGTAATATTGGTTTCAGGAGTAGAACGCAGTGATTCATCACTTACATATAACACCCAGTGCTCATCCCAGCAAGTGACTTCCTTAATTCCCATGACCCATTTAGTCCATCCCTCCTCCTACCTCTCCCCTCCAGCAACCCTCAGTTTGTTCTCTAGAGTTTAGAGTCTCTTTTATGGTTTGCCTCCCTCTCTTTTTTTTTCTTTCCCCTTATATTCATCTGTTTTGTCTCTTAAATTCCACGTATGAGTGAAATCATATAGTGTTTGTCTTTCTCTGACTTATTTTGCTTACCATGATACTCTCTGGCTCCATTCCCATCATTGCAAATAGCAAGATTTCGTTATTTTTTATGGCTGAGTGATTATATGTGTGTGTGTGTGTGTGTGTATATATATGTATGGCACATCTTCTTTATACATTCTGCATACTTTGATCATTACACATACATTACATGCTTTCAATGTGTAAATGCCAGGGCATACCCAGCCCAGCCGGCAAAAGGATGCAGTCACATACTGCACCTCCATGCTGAGTCACGGTGAGTGTGACAGCTGCGAGTGCAGATTGACACAGGTTTGTCATAGTGGTAAGGCAATCCGATATCACAAGCAGTCTTACCTCTGGTGGTTTCCTAAGACCAAGAACCACTCTTGGGAAATCCTGTCCACGACCCCTCCGGCCAAAATGACATCCCTCCCTTAATTCGCATAGTGCTTGCATTCCTGAAAAGGGACAATATAAACTGCGCACTTGTACGTGAAGTGGGGGAACAGGTCAGGTTCCAGGTTCTGACCATGATATAGAGGCTTTCCGCCTACGCGAACACCTGCACAGCCACTTAGAAGTTGAATGAGATACAGGACAACTGATGTGTGGAACTGTCTCCACACTTCGAGACATCTAGCGTCCCTGGCTCCCTTCCACTGTCCATGAGGGCCCTTTCCATCATTGTGACAGTCAAAACTGCCACCCCCATCATTGCCCAAATGCCTCCCACACTGATCTCTTAAATCCAACAACACTCTTGGGGTTGTTTCTTAAGCTCCTCGTCACTAACTAACGTGTAGTTAGTAATCTACTTTGGGCTTTTTATTTATCAGGGACAGCTTTTGGTTCTAAAGTATCTTAAAAGATTAGCTTTATGGCTTCAACAGCTATTATGATAATATCTATTTTATTATTATTACTGAAGTTTTATTGTTTATAGCTTGTTAACTGTACAATTTCTCTTTGGCTTAAAGCTGGTAAGGAATAAGTTTTGTTTTTGTTTTTTGTTTGTTTTTTCTTTTTAGTTGGAAACATATTTATTACATTCTTGTTAAACAGTTCACTACATGCCTTACAGAATGGGTACCACAGCCAGAGAATAAGTTCTCTTAAAGCAAATTTCGGAAGCTTTGGTTGCTTTTAAGGAAAAATATTTCAGAGTTGAGGCTTCTGAAAGAATCTGAAATTCAATATAACTAGAAATCTGGTTACTGAAAATCAGATACTTCTTGAATTATCTAAGCCTCCCAGGGCTGCAAATGTTGACAGCATGGCTTTCCAGGCAGATTCTTGGCATAATTTTGAGTGGGTTTTGACCAAATCATGCTAAGAAATTTGCAACTGCAGCATTCACTGGAGTGTACAAGAAAGAGGAAAAAAAAATAATGAAAACTTTCCAGGGTGAAAGACCTTAAACTTACTGAACTTCTGAACTTTACGCCCTGTTGTGATGTTTCTGACACTTTGAAGAATAGTTCTGGAGAGTCTCCAAACAGCACTCTCCTCACTCCATTCTTAAACAGTGTGAAATCTGTCAACCCAAACAGGTCATCAAGAGGGCAGACTATCACTTGTCATTACTGAGAGGGATGTTCTCTAGGACACTGAAGAAGCTGGGCAGATTTTGCTTTTTACCAAGAGGTAAGGCCTGCATTTTGAGAAAAAGACTGATTCCCATTCATTCAGAAAGCCGGCTTTAGCACGTACATCTGAATCAAATCTGCCCTATCCGAGTTACCAAAGTAATGACTTGATATCCGTCCCCTGAATTCCTACCAGAAAGCTGACTGTTGGAAATAACTGAGCTTTATTTGCAAAGATGGAAAGTTTAAACACTTGCCTCAGCTCAAGATAGAACCTGATTTTTTTTTTTAATTAATTCTACTGCATGTGACAAAGAAACAATATCAGTTAATGAGAGGCGTGGGAACTCTTTTGATGCCTGTTCTACTTTTTAAGTTTTTTTCTACCGAGTTCCTTAACCTTTTGTTACTCTGTTTCTCTACTTATAAACCCGGAACAATGATAGGTATTATTAGCTCAAGCTATTTTGTTCAGAGAACTGGGACCTCTGGGCAAAATTACCAAGTCAATGAAGTTTTTCTTTGACTTTTACACCTTCTTTTACTCATTCCGTTGTGCTAAGTGCTGGGGATTAAAAAGTACATAAGACGTAGCCCCTGTCCTCAAGGAACTAACAGTTTAGTGGGTATGAAATAACTATGACAATTCTGAGATGCATGAATAACTGTTTTGCTAAATATAAATTGGGGGTGGGGTAGTTATGGGAACCCAGCACAAAACATCAGCAACTACTGGGAAACACAGGGAACAGACTTCCCTCCCAACTACCTTCTTTCTCCTCTCTCTGCCTCTCCACCCCCACTTCCAGCTGTTTCCAGAGCAGAGCCTCCCCCATGTCTTTCCTTATGATATAGAGCCCCAAGCTTTAGACTGACTTCTGCCTTCTTCCATCAGAATCTATCTGATATTACCTACCTACCTGCAAACTAATTCAAGCTAACTTATTCATTGATGGGTTAACTCTTTCCAGATGATATTTGCCTTCTGACTGGGGCTGTCCTTACATATTCCACCAGTCTTTTTGAGCATGCACAGTCTAGGTAAATTCCAATTCTTTTCCCCAAGACTGGTGAGTGGAAGAACCAAGACTTGAACCTGGTGATCTCACTGAAAGCCAAGGGAATTTTCCTTGGAATTACACTTTTTTAGTCCATCCACTTATAGTGTGCTGGCTCTACCTAGCTAGACAGCCCTACTGGCTGAGCCTTCAGGTGGAGCAGTAGGACGGCGCTAAATATGGTGTACCTAAGTGAAGATGCAAGAGAACCCAGGGAAAATGGCACCTCTACCAGGAGTCATTGCTACTCCTGGAGGTCCAGAAACTATGAGGGCACTGCTTAGGTATCCAGCCACACTACCTGCCTACTGGAAGGGCAGCTGGAGGTCCCAAGAGAGTGCAGATATCCACCCCACCCCGCCCCCCAAACCCAGGATCACTGTTTTCAGCTATTGCTGCCATGGAGGAGCAGTAGTAATCTCCCCTCTGGACAAGGAAATCTCTAGGAGAAGAAGGTGTGTCCGCCTCATGTTTCACCACCAGCCCTGCCCCGTGTCTGGACCAAAGTAAACATTTAGTTAATACTTGAAGAAGGAAAGGAAGGAAGTCGGGAAGAATGAGAGGAAAAGAGAAGGCAAAGGAAGAGAAGGGAAGGGAGGGAAAGGGAGGAGAGGGGAGACGAAAGGCTGCACTATCAAGACAAGCTTTCTGGAGGAGGGAGAGCTTTTGGAGAGTCTGGATGGACTCATGGGTTTGGATTGCAGAAGAGCATATGGAAGAGTGTTTCTATATGAAGATGAACAATGTTGGTTGGAGTCTGTAAGTAAAGATGAAATTTACATACAGTGAAATGCACAAGTATTAGGAGAAATGTATCTACTTGTGTAACCACCACCATTATAAAGATAAAGCCAATTTCCATCCTCTCAGAAAGTTTCCTCTTACCCATTCCAGTCTTCCCCTGTTCCCACAGCACTCAGTTTTCTGAGTTTTCTGGTTACCATTCTGTAGATTAGTTCTGATTCTAAAAATTAATACAAATGGGATCATATAGTATGTGTTCTTTTGAATCTAGTTACTTCATAATGTTTTTGAGATGTATCCACATTGCTTGTCAGTAATTCATTCTTTTTTACCATTGACTAGTATTCCATTGTGAGAATTTACCCTGATTTGTTTACCTGTTTTCTGGTTGATGTACATTTAGATCATTTGGAAGGGAAGGGAAGGGAAGGGAAGGGAAGGGAAGGGAAGGGAAGGGTGAGCTATTGAAACAATCGAGGATAGTTCTTCTCCTTGGTCATTCCACAAGTCTTATAGCTGCCAAATCTCTACCAATTCTTCCTCCATACTGCCTCCTTCAGACACAGCAATTATACTCTTCACTCTGAACAATCCAGTGCTAATGATCTCGGGCAAAAGAAACCTCAGTACAAACACTTCATACTCCTCTTGGTGTATTTCTATGCCACACTGCCCTTGCTCCCTGCCTTTTCATCCCCACAACTCCTACTTGAGCAGGACTGTCTACAACTTTAGTAGGTTTTGCGTGTATTAATTTTTTTTTTTTTTTTTGCCAATACAGGGTTTCTATATGCTTGTTTTTAGAGTTTAGAGCTCTATTGTCTCTGAAGCCCTAAAAATAGGAACATATTTTAGACCAACCACTCTACACCTGTAGTTAGGCTTCACCTCATCTGGAAGGGCATGCAGAACCCTGTCCATTACCAGAAAGAATACAACCTCACTCAAACACATGTGGGATTCAGAGGGCAGTGCAAAAACTTCCTTGCATTTTGTCTCAGATTGGCTTTCACTGGTATATAGAGACCGCTTCCAATGGGTGCTTGTATGCCTCTTCTCTTTCTTATCTCTCTCTTCATTCCTCTTCTCCTGTCCTGTCTTCCAAGCCTCTCCACCGTGCCACACCCCCTACATACATACCAGGAGCCACCTTGCCTCTACCCTTTGGGGGTTATTTGACTCCAAAAAGGGCCAGGGGCAAGTAAATCATCATGTTTTTGAGAGTGGAACCCACTGGATTTTCTTCCTCTGGATCATATTTTCCGCTTTGTATGATAATTTCTAGGCATTTTCATACATAAAATATCCCTTGCCCATCACAGCTGAAATAGATATGAAAGTAGCGAAGTCAATCAAACATCTATACTACCACCTTCCTTTTTGAGGTCAGAAACACTGTCTTAAAAATGTTGTATATGTAACTACCTAGCACAAAGAAGATGCTCAATAAATATTTGTAGGTGGAGCCTAATCGGTGTTTACCACACTGCTTAAGCACTGAGACCCAGTAGGACAAGTTGCCAATTCATGATTAAAGGGCTTCTATTTCATTCCTTGTCAGCTACCAAAGAGTAGTGTATGTTTATTAAATATCTGTTCCTGAGTTGAATATTATTTCACATTTTAGAAAACACATCAAGGACATATATATTTCCTGGAGGGAAGGAAGGGGGGAGAAAAGAAAGTGCCCATGAGCCACGTTGAACAAGTAAGATCAGGCTCTCAGAACACGTCTCAGTCAGCAGATGCCCTTCAGGTAAAACCTTAGGTGACTTTAAGGCTTTCCTCCAAAATGGTTAAACTAGAGGCCTGTGTGCATCCTGTCACGATTTTATTTTCAGCAGCTTGTTTGCCCAAGTACCTCCCACTCTTTCCCTTCCCCAGAAACTGCAGCTCTGTTCTGCATCCACAACAAAAATGTTTGCCTTTTCCAAAGCTTGAGGCACTAACCCAGGCCTGCAAATTTCTTTGTGTAATAACATAATAATCAAATCACGTTAAGTCAGTGTCAGTAATACATGTGTTTTCAATTTTAAAGCTCACAAGTGATTTATTATTCACCTCCTAATATTCCATTTGTATGTTTACTGCTAGAAACAAGAAAGTTACATACACAGAATCGCTTCCAAATTTTGCTATGAAGCTATTTCTCTGGTTGTCTTGTAGTTGTTTTATAAGTTGCCTTTCTATATTTCTCACTGTGACATTCCTATTCAATGATATCGATTTTAATCTTCAACTTTTAAATCTTTGTTGGTTTTAAAACACTTGTATTTGTGAATTATATTGACATTTCCTTTTATTATTTTTGTTTTACTATACTTTTTTTATTTTTTTTAACATTTATTTATTATTGAGAGACAGAGGGAGACAGAGCATGAGCAGGGGAGAAGCAGAGAGAGAGGGAGACACAGAATCCGAAGCAGGCTTCAGTCTCTGAGCTGTCAGCACAGAGCCTGACGCGGGGCTCAAACTCACAAACTGTGAGATCATGACCTGAGCCGAAGTCGGGCGCTCAACCGACTGAGCCACCCAGGTGCCCCTTACTATACTTTTTTAAAGGAGAGGAATCTGGGTATTGATGTATGACCATACCCCAGGAAAATAGGGTCCTATGCTGGACCTCACATGTCTCCTACTCTTTGTCCTTTCCTGTAAAGGATAAAATATAAGGAACTCCATAGCATCATCTTCAAGGTCAGATATAGCTGGGTCCGAACCCCTGCTCTGCTACTTATCAGTTGTGTGACTTTGGATAAATTACTAAACCTTGCCAGATACATGGCTTCATCTCTAAAATATACCCATTACCATCAACTTCACAATACCCACTTTTATGAAAATTAATAGGAAGACAAATGTATATGACTTAGTACATACTCAGTATTTCCTACTTCATCATTCCTAGCCCCAAGCCCTCTTGTTCTTGCTATGGATAGAACACATGAAATAAGAGGCCAGTTGCATTTGTTCTAGATTAAGTACATCCATTATATCTTTGGGAATAGTTTGGGTATCCATGCATTAGTAGTCATCTAAATCGATTCTTTCTTCTCTCTGCTCTAGCTCCATGTGATAATATATAGCTTCCCATGGCCTGTTAATGATATGAGTCTTAATGGAAGCTTGTTCCTTAAGAGTGCCCTACACCAAGAGTTGTAGATGTGAATGCACCTAAGGTGCCACACCTAAGCCATAGAGAGCCATGGGCCATAAGAGACAAATCTCAATGCACAGATAAATATCTCAAGTTCCCTACTGCACTAGGGTGGGTATTTACGTTTATAGAGTTATACCCCAACCACTGCTAATACCCACTTGATTCAATCCATTAAGTCAAAGTTTTCACTCAGGTAAAATATCTTTCAAGTAGCCTTTGTAGCCTATAAAAGAAAAGGAATTCACTTAAGATGCACTTAGTTTCCAAAGAATAAACTATAAAGGATCATTTTCTGGACATTTTTCAAGATACATGTTCTTATCCAGGCCTCTACCAATGGATAAACTCAGCACTAACCTACCACCATTCTCAAGATGTGCTTATAATCATCACAGAAAATCCAACAAATTGAGAAAAGAGCTAGACGTTCAAGTTCTTCTGCACAGAGGATCACCCTTGTTATCTGTTGTTAGATGAATGAATCTTTCCTCTTCTGGATAATTCATTCAATCCTACAATCCCATGGTAGCACCTATTTGGAAGCAAGGTAATGGGCTACAGTAATGACGGGAAAAATAAAAATCTTGCACCTCAATCAACAATCACCTCATCCTTTCATTTCTTCATTCAATAAGCACCTTTTTAGCCAGTCCACACACTATTTAAGACGTGGCCATATCCTGACGGGGCTTACAATAGTGAGCACAGCACCTGCTGCCTCGTCAGAGAGCTAAGAACGCCTGTTACTACCATATCAACTGCAATGCATTAAGAGGACTCCCAGAAGGACCTGAAGGTCTCTGACTGGGAAGTGAGGAGGAAATATTTGAGGTGGGCTGTGGTAGTGTGCATGGCATTTCAACAGGTAAAGATAAAACTCAATGGAAAAGGAATGTGGGAATCAGTACAGAAGCAGAAAACCATAGGGGACCTGGTAGGAGGTGGGAAACAGCAAGAACAGAGACCTATTTATCTGCAAGGGGTCTGGCAGGAGACAAAAATGGAAAAATAAGTTGGCATCACGTTTGGAGAGCCGTGAATACCAGAATAAATAATATGAACTTACCTAAGTAGACATTGGGGAGCCACTGAAGAATTTGGAGCAGAGGGCTGACACAGTCGGGATTGTGCTTGAGGAATAAATCTGTCAGTGGCAGGTGAGGTAGATTGGAGGGGACATCTGGGGGCGATCAGAAGGTTTGCCCAATATCCTGGGACAGGCGAGTGAAGAAGTAGCAGACCAAGTGAAAGCAGAGGAGCCAATGCACATTACAACACACATCTGGAATTTTCGTAGTGAAATGGAACAATTCAAATATCTATCTCCAGATAAAAGACCACATTTATTTTAAATATGTGCTGAGAATCAGGAAATTAATGCAGCAATTTTTAACCTCTGGAGACTTAGAATCAACTGCAGTTTGGTCACCTCAATTTGCTCACCACAAACCATTGCCCTCAAAACTCAGGATCTGCTAAACATTTCAAACTCTGAGAAGCCAAGGGTTCAATAAAACCGCATTGTGCCTGGAGTGTATTTCTTCTTTAGGATGGAGGAAATTTGATCTGCTCCTTACTAATTCATTCAAATTTCATTCAAACTAGGATTTTGAAAACCCTCTCTATTGCCCAAAGAATCTTGAGTTTATTTTAAAGGCCTTTTCCCCTCCTTTACAAAAAGGAAGTAATAGCTTTCCATTCATTCCTGAAGCCAGGAAGTTAGAGATCCATAATCCTTAGGTTGGAATGGATTGTATGGTGGACAAAGCACCGGGCTGAAAACAGCACATTTTGCCAAAAACCAGTGTGTTGTGTGGCTGAGGACAAGCATATGACCTTCATGAATACTTTCTGAGCCTACTTCCTGGTGCCGATGCAGCAGGTGTGGGGACAGGGAACAAGAGAAGGGGGTCATTCTCTTCTATGACTCCTATCTGGTATGCTGGTACCCTCTTCACTGCCAAGAACATGAAAGAGAAATGGCAATTGAAAAAAATAAATATGTTAGGAGTGCCTGGGTGGCTCAGTCGGTTGAGCAACAGATTCTTGATTTGGGCTGAGGTCATGATCCCAGATCATGAGATCAAGCCCCACTTTGGGATCTTTGCTGACAGAGCAGAGCCTGCTGGGGATTCTTTCTCTCCCTCTCTCTCTCTGCCCCTCCCCCACCTGCACTCTTTCTCTCTCAAAATAAATAAATAAACATTTAAAAAAAAGAAAAGAAAAATAAACATGTTAAAAAGTAGAACTAGAGAGGGGCGCCTGGGTGGCTCAGTAGGTTGAGCGTCCAGCTGCAGCTCAGGTCATGATCTCACAGACCATGGGTTCGAGCCCCACCTCAGGCTCTGTGCTGACAGCTCGGAGCCTGAAGCCTGCTTCGGATTCTGTGTCTCCCTCTCTCTCTGCCCCTCCCCTGCTCATGCTCTGTCTCTGTCTGTCTCAAAAAATAAATTTAAAAAAGCATTTTAAAAAATTAAAAAAAAATAAAGTAGAACTTGAGAAACAATTTACCCTGTCTTAAAGACTCCTCTTCCGCCTCCTCCTCCCACTCTGTGGCAGTGTTGACACAAAGCTCTTCTTCTAGTGACAGCCATCAAGGAGTCGTGAGTATTTGTTGTACACAGAAGAGCTAATGACATGGGGCTTTAATACATCTCTATTCAAGAGCTGATTTTAGAGAACTTAAAATAGCTGCTTTTAACTCAAATTGATTTCCCAACTTCAAGTTACATTTTCAAGTGATGGTGTACTTTGTTTGAGTTTATTTTCTTTCTCTTTCTTTCCTTTTCTTCCCCCAGTGTTTTGTTATTGTTGTCATTGATGTTATATGTATTTTTGTTTATTAGCTTTTTGGTATCACCACTGATTTTCCTCCTTTTCTATTAAAGGCTATGGCTAGAAAGTGCCCTAGATGTTAAGGAATTTCATTTGTATTTTATCTCAATCCAACTGTTCAGGACTTCAAAGGTCATTTGTAATGACTATGTCTTAAAAATATGTCCCTCCATGTGCACACAGTCTCCACATTTGATGCTACAGGTCAAATAATAACCTTGGTTGTCATCAGTCTTCCCCACCATTTTCTAAGTGCTGGGAATACAGGAAGAAATAAACAAATATGGCCACTTATGACCACTGATGATTTTTGAAAGACTGGGATGGAGATCGTAACATATTTTACAAGGCTTTTTGGCAGCTAGTTCTTTCATGACTAAACACAGACTTTAATATCTAGAGATGCTAAACTCTGAAGGGTGGAATTTGAGTACTGATGTCATTATAGCCAAGTCTGAAGTATGAAATTTGCTGAAAGCACATGAAAATGAATCGAAGTATTTAATATGTTGAGAGGAGCACTAGTCTTATTCAGAGGCTGATGTCGTTAGCACCTCATCAAGACTACAAGCCCACATTGTACCTTTTAGAAATCATAGATATTATTTTTTATATACAGCATCTTTAAAATGTTTTCACCTTTTAAAGTAGTTTACTTAAAATTGTATCTGCAGGGCAAGTGCATCTTAGAAAAAGTTGTTTCACTCTTCAACCTTATGTTTTTCAAGAAAATTGCCATTCTGGACAATTCCTCTAGTTTCCAACTTTGCAGGGATCCTGAACCCTGAACTAGAAGAATTGGTAGCAAGAGATAAAGAGCTATGCTACAAATCTGCTTATTTGCGCTCCAAGGCACCTGAAATCGAGTGAATTAACTTTTTCTCATCTTTTTAAAACCTACATATTTAAAACTAGAATTTCAACCCGATTTCTCCAAGACTTATTGTTCCTGAACTGGAAACTGGAGCATAGACACAGGAAAGTCACTTAATCTGCTCATCATGTATTTAACACCTATAACTTGCAGGATATTGTGGAAATTCAAAGGAAACAAGCAGGAATGTGGCCTCCAAGACCAGTACAGCCTTATTAGAGCATCAGGTGTGTAAAAAAGAGTGAATTTGCAATCATACAGGGCACAGTTGAGGGTTACAGTGGAGCCGATCACAGAAACAGTGGTAGGGGAAGGACCTGGGCCCTGGAACTCCTTGAGGGTTTGAGAAAATGATTTCAAAACTAACCTATAAGTTCTAGCATCTTGCACTTTTTAAACTAGCTTATTATTTAAAAGAGGCATTTGATGATGATATTTCTGTAAACTGAGATAATTAGTTAAATTAAATCAACAAATTGTGTATAGAGTTTCCATTATGTACAAGATTATGCACTAAATACAAGGGTTTACTGTCGTGTGCCAGTCTCCACCTATCAATAGCTAATGTTGTGGCTGGACCAATGCTTGTGGTTCTTAAGGTTGCAAGATACCCTTGAGTAGTAACCATCAAGAAACTTTAAAAAAATAAAGGTTTATTACTTACAGGACCTGGAAATTACACAGCACACGTGGGGTCACACAGCAAAGTCATGGGTAGAAAGAGAGAGTGTGTGAGCACGGGCTAGTGTTCTTTATTGGGGTCAGGGGTGGGGACCTAGGGTTTTGCAGACTCAACTCTTTATTGGTGAATTTAAAAGGTAAGAGTGGGGAATTTAAAGCATAGGAAGAGAAAAAATAAGTGGCCCACATGGTTAGTTATCGAAATCAACCAAGATCTCTAAAACAAGGGAGCCTCAGTGGAAGGGAGGTGACCTGGCTCTTTATTTAGTCCTGTGGCTGACAATGTGTTTATTTAGAAGAGCCTTCTTTGAAGTGGATTTCCCTTTGAAGCGAATGGCCCTGCGAGCAGAGCAACGTTTAAGTCAGGCACTGGCATTACCAAAACCAAATTTTAAAAGCTGTCAGGACTTAACACTACAATTGCAAAGTTTGGTGAGATGATTTATGCTCTTGGGGGCTAATAAGTTATTTATACTAATAACTCTATAGTGCAAGACATGTTAAAAATCCTATAAAAGAAGAATAACAAAGCCTATGAATAGCCACTAACCCAGCAAAGACTTTCATTATTATTATTATCATCATCATCATCATCATCGTATAATATAGGTATTATAATGAGTACAATAATTATCAGAGTAGGGCATTTATTAATAACACATTATTTAAAAGATTCAGGTGCATTAATGCTCCAAAAGTATTAAGTTTATGGGAGTTGGGTCTCCATGTTTGCTTGAGGCGAATTCTGCTCACTTAAATATAAAGGCATTCTTTGTTCTTATAGCACCTGCTTTATTTCTGCATCAGTTACTAACTATTCAGATTCAGGAAACAGTTGATATAGACCTTGCTTCTGTATAAGCAAGACTTATACGTTGACAGAAACAGTAAGTACGCTTATAGATTTTCTTATCCTAGATATTTATTCTGGGCTTAAGGTTTCTCCTTGTACCAAAATTTATCAGCCCCTATAAAGAGAATATGCCATGAAGAAGGTACTCAAAATGAAAATAATTTTTATTAACATTTTTTGTATTTAAGCCAACCCCAACTTGTGAAATTTAAAAACTACCATATCAGCAGTGCCAATATAAACTTCGTAACCCTAAATTAGTGTCTAAATTGTGCAGAGATGTGTTAATATGTACATATTTGTGAAATTTATAAATGAACAAGTGAGCAGAAAATGAATTTCACAGTCCAGGTCAATGCACACATAGATGAGGCAGTGAAACTATTCTGGAGCACCATTTTAACTGTTCCAAATGAAAATTCGGGGACCAATAGCCCATAAAACGACAAAATCCAAGCAAAAAGCACCATTACAATAACTGTGAATGCCTTTAAATAATGACTTTTTTAATTATATAAAGATATTAAATAAACAGCAAGTCGTTATTAGGCACATCGCTAAGACTCTCCAGATTTTCACGAGTTGAATTCAGCTGAACTATCTGTAAAATGAAGCTTAATCATTTAAACTTCTACCCAGATATGCATATCACTATACCCCTAATTACCAAAGTCAGTACACTGGTTATTCACTGAGAGTTCTTTTGGAAATAAATGTATCCGATGTTATTCAATAATTGTATGATACATTTGAACACTTCAAAAAGCAGTGCCTGGGGCAAGCATACAGCATGGCAATCTATTCACGTGTTGTTTCTTATACGGATTTTTTTCTCCCAACCGCACCTTCAATTTATATCCTAATTTGTCATGATCCCACAGAGCACAAAGTGATCCCTAAATTACAGTTAACAAATACGTTATTAATACTGTTTTAAATAAATTTATCTTTCTTGCATTATTGAATGTTCTCCTTTTTAGAGAGCTAGCCTGAGGATTTTTTCATTTAGCTTCATGTACGTCTTCAAATAAACCCCATTGTTTTCATAAGCGGCTACCTGAAATCAATTCTGAAATATTTTCTTACCTGGTAAAGAATAACCCAGATAGAAGTGCCGAATGGCATGATCATGGCTTGATTGGTATTTTAGAAAAAAATGGCCACCAGTTAATGCTGCAGCAGGGTAGATAGCTGCCTGCCAATCTCAGGAAGTTCGAAACTGCACAAATAAAGAATATACCTCATGATAACCAATTTGTTCCAAAACTTTGAAAATCCTCACTGTGAATAACATTGTATGCTACCTTTTTTTAACCTACAGGCTACCACAAAAAATTAACCATGAGACGGTTTTATTGTCTAGATTTATTTTAATATTGAGCATGTTTTACATTATCTGAGCGTGTGCACCAAAGATGTAAGACAGGGTAAGAACCAGGGCAGTGGGGTACTTACTTCATACTCCAACTTAGAAAGGGTGCCAAAAAGCTCAGTAATCAAGGTATATCCTATTTTAAAGCAATATTTTTTAAATAACAGTTAAGGCCAAAAAATATCAAAAATTTAAATAAAGATCGAAAGAGACCTACATTCTGGCATGTTGGTGGACTACTATCTGTTTGACTACAAGGTAAAAAAAATAAGCAGGGAAGAAGGGAATCTTGCCATGTTCTTTGGCTTAAGGGCAAAATGGATCTAAGTTAATACTTGATAGCATCGTTAGATTAGCAGTATTTTTGTCAACATGGTAACTGCAATGAATACAAACCATTATTTCCTGTCATCTGTATTTACTATATGTAACTTAAGTGTCATTATTACCTATGAATCTGTTTAAAGTATCACACCATTTAGAAAGCTGAATGGACGTTTACAAAGGAATACAGTTGATACTTGAAAAACATGAGCTTGAACTGTGTGAGTTCCCTAACACAAAGATTTTTCTCGGTAAATACAGTACAGTACTGTAAATGTATTATTGTCTCTTCCTTATGATTTTCTTAATAACATTTTCTCTAGTTTACTTTATTATAAGAATATAGCATATAACACATGTAATGTACAAAATACGTGTTAATCAACTGTTTATGTTATCAGTAAGACTTCCAGCCAACTGCAGGCTATTAGCAGTTATGTTTTTGAGGTGTCCAAAGTTTTATGCAGATTTTCAACTGCACAGTGAATGGGCCCTCTCCAGTTCCCACATTGTTCAAGAGTCAACTGTAATCCATAATTTGAATTTGCTATGTTTGTGGCATACTTCCATCATTCAGGCTTACCTTGTTTACTTCTGGTGCCATTATGGAAATGCCCTCAGCCACATAGGAGATTTTCTTTTAGTATCTTAGAAGGGGGGAATTTTCATAGAATGCTAAAAACAGAATAGATCATTGTATGGCTTTTTCCTTTTAGATTTATACATAACAGGAATAACTCATTTCATTTACTTATCGACATACTTGCTCTCATTCTATATAATTCTACATAGAACCATCACATTTCTTTCCTCCGCCGTGTAGCAAAACTCCTTGAGCTGTCTGCACTTGATAGCATTGCCTGAGATTTCTCTTCTCATTCTCTCTTCTTTATATATAAAATGCCTTCAGATTTACAGAAGATTTTCAAGGATAGGATAACATTCATATACCCTTTACCCAGATGCACCAATTATTATTTTGGCCTATTTGTCTTTGCTGTATATTTTTTCATAACCCTTTGAGAATTTGTTGTGCACATCGTGCCCCTTTATCCCTAAATATTTCAGCATGTCTTTTCATAGAAAAAAAGGCATTCTTTTGCATAACCACAGCTCAGTGATCAAATTCAAGAAATTTGTAGATAGACTATGACTATATCATATCCAAACTTCACAAATTATTCTAATAAAGTCATTTTTGGAAAACTTGCTCTGATCCAGGATCCCATTCAGTCATGCAAATGCACTTAGAGCATGATATCTGGTATCCGTTATCCTAAAACAATACCAGAGGCTATCTTTGACTTTCACAACATCAGCATTTGTTAAGAGCACAGGCTGATTATTTTTTAGAGTGTCTTTCAACTTAGGTTTTTCTGATGTTTCCTCTTTCGGGGGGGTTGGCTGTGCATTTGAAGCAGGAACAGAGCATTGGCAATGTTGCGTCCTCAGTGCATCACACCAGGAGGCATGTAATGTCACCTTCTCCCATTATTGGTGGTGTGAACTTTGACTACTTAGGGAAGATAGCGCCTCCTCCACTAAAAAGCTACGCGTATTTTCCTTTCCAATTAGTAAATCCGTAAGGAGATACTTTGATACTATAAATTATCCTGCTGCTCTTTAAACTTTCACCGAATAACTTTAGTGTCCACTGATGATTTGGGCATGAAGCAATTATCACCATAAAAGTTGCAAAATGGCAATTTTCTGACTCTATTGGCTCACACTCTCTGCAAGGAAGAGCTTTCCCTTCTCATTTATTTACTTACTTAGTTGCTTACCCATCAGTATGAACTCGTGGGTTCTTCTTTCAGTCAGTGGTTTATAACCAGCTCTTCCACTATTTATGTTGATGCTCAAAGTTTCCCCTATTTGTTCACAGGGACCCCCTTCAGGTCATCTCCTCTGTCATGTTAAATGATCTCATCATTTATCAACCTCTCCCTTATCTTCTGGCATTATAAGAAGTTACAGTCCTTCCTGTACTTTGCGGCCCCGGTCCTAGACTCGACCATTTCCTCAAGGTGGTCTGGCTCCTTTTAGTGAGAAATTGTCTTTTAAAACCAAAATCTGGAAGCTAGACGCGTGACCAGGGTGTTGTTGTTTCTAGGTTGGATAAAATGTGCTCTATTAAGTGCATAGTTCAGCTCATTTTGACAAATTTATACACCCGTGGTCAATTTTCAGTCTGCATTGTACTTGATTTATTAGCAGCATTTGATACTGAGGACATCTTCCTCCTTGCAATATTGTCTTCACTAGGCTTCTGAGAAATGATCGTTTGTTTGGGTTTTTTCTTCCCCCCCATACCCACTGGATAGTCCTTCTTAGTCCTTTTGATTTTTCTCTGTTCTTCTCTATATCCTTTCAAAGTTGAAATACTGTGGAACTCAGACTCTGATGCTTTTCTCATCTGTATGCATGCTCACTCCCTAGTTAATCTCATCTGACAACTCTCGGATTTGTATCTCTAACCCAGTCTTCTCCCCCAAGCTCTGGGTTTTATAGCTACTTATTTCTATCTGACATCTCCACCTGAATTTCCAGTAGACATCCAAATTCAGCACATGCAAAACTGAAATCCCCTGTACAACTGCTCTACCTGCAGCTCTCCCGTCTCAGGGGATGGCAGCTCCATTCTCCCAGTTATTCGGGGCAAAATATACTCTGGATCCCTCCCTCTACTTCTGGTTCCTTCACTGGTCTCCCCCCTGCCCATGATCTCTTGCCATCATCTCTTGCCTGGATCATTCCAATGGCCTCATAACAGCAGAGCCTTCTTCAGATCCTTTGTCTCCCTCTCTCTACCCCTCCCCAGCTTGCACTCTCCCCAAAATAAATATTTTTTAAAAAATAGAAAGAATTTCAGCCAAACAGCATTTCCAGAGAACAGCAGGTTTTGCCCAGCCCGAATTAAGCCTTTGCATGCATAATGGAACCTAAGGACAAACTGATTTTGGTAGGTGTCTACCATTGGGGAAGGCCACATTGCCCACTGTTTCTCTATCCATTGTGATTCTGAGTTTCCTAAAGGAGAAGGGAAGACAGGAGGAAGCATCAAAGAATCCAGAATTTCTTTATATATGAACTGTACGTGTTTCTACTAGAGTGTTCAATTTTTATTTTTTTAATTTTTTTTAACGTTTATTTACTTTTGAGACAGAGAGAGACACAGCATGAACGGGGGGAGGGTCAGAGAGAAGGAGCCACAGAATCTGAAACAGGCTCCAGGCTCTGAGCTGTCAGCACAGAGCCCGACGCGGGGCTCGAACTCACGGACCGCAAGATCATGACCTGAGCCGAAGTTGGCCGCTTAACCGACTGAGCCATCCAGGCGCCCCTAGAGTGTTCAATTGACTCCAGATTCAAATTGGGCAGAAGATGTCTCTTATGTGACCCTGGAGTGACTCATAGAATTTCAGCTGAGATAAGACATACCTTGACAGGCATTCAGATAATGTGCTTGGAGTATTTCTAGACAGTCACCACAATGTCAATAGTCAAGTTTTGAAAGGCCCATGTCACATGAGTATTAAAATATCTCTACTGACAGGATCAGGCTTTCATGGCCACCAGTAAAAGAGAATATACTCCATTACAAAGTAGACACCCTCTCTGCTTCTCGTCAGGGAAATCTAGGTCCCTTCTGAACGGAGAGTATTGATTCCTTTGCCACTGATGTTCTGGGACATTAGGAAACATTTTCCTCGTGTATAAGCTAGTGTATTTAATTCAGAGACTGTAGGATGAGAACCTGGTCTAAATTTTTGAGACTTGGCTTTAATATCATAGAAAAAGCATAACTACTCCTTTCAAATGCATGCAAAAGTATGTGGATTTCACTTACAAAGCATACCAGTGTCATTAATAAGAAAATGATGTTTTTAATTTATATATTTCATGTCTTCCAAAATTACATTCAGAAATGTCTTGACATTTTAATGAATGTAATATATAAGAAAGGTCATTTTCGTTCTAGAAGAACTTCAGATGTAGAATTAATAGACTATTAGTCTTTTCAATTTATCTCCTTTATAATACATTGTATTTTTACATAGTAGAGAAAATAGGGTTTGTTAAATATATAACTTCTTATTTGATTACTTTCCACAGATACAACACACTCAGGGGAAATTGGCACCAAGAAAAAGGTGAAAAGACTGTTAAGCTTTCAAAGATACTTCCATGCATCAAGGCTGCTTCGTGGAATTATACCACAAGCCCCTCTCCACCTGCTGGATGAAGACTACCTTGGACAAGCAAGGGTGAGTCAGTTACCTCTCTGTTCCCTCCCATCAGGCTAGTGGCCAAGAGCATGTGCCTCAGTTGATAGCATTGGGGTTGGAGTCCAACTTCTGCCACTGAGACGCTCTGTGATTCTGGCTAGTTAACACGTCTGTACTTTTCTTCAAATATGAAATGAAGTTAATAGAAACACCCACCCATAGGGCTGATGCAGAGATTAAATGAGGTAAAGCATGTTTACATGTTTTATATATTCATGCCTAGCACATGCTAGCTATTTTCATTTTTACCAATGGGCAAAACATATGTGCATAACAGTAAGTAAGTAAAATTTTGAACTGACGGATTACCACTGAGAGAATAACTAAATCTTTAAGCCCATTGAATTATCTCCTTGTAATAGCTACACTGAAATTAACCCAATAATTACCAACTCCTTTTTTTTTTAATGCTTATTTATTTGTTTTGAGAGAGAGGGGGAGAGTGAGGGAGGGGCACAGAGAGAGAGACCAACTAGGCTTCACTCTGTCAGCATGGAGCCTGATGCGGGGCTTGATCTCCCAAACCATGAGACCATGACCTGAGTGGAAAAGTGGAAATCAAGAGTCCGGTGCTTAACCAACTGAGCCACCCAGGCGCCCCCAATAATTACCAACTCTTAATTCCATTTACATCTATCAATACAGTGCATTGTCCTTTGTATAATTTTTATTTCATTTAAATAATTTTCACTAATTTTACAATTATTTTTACCATTCATTGATCAAGGGTTGAAACTAACATGTGACTATCCAAAAAAAAAGGTTAACAAGTTATCTCTAGCCTAAATTGTCAAAGGAGTTTAAATTTCAAGATAAACTGGCATAGTTTAAACAAAGTCAGAAGTAGTGTCTTAGAGTTTATATGCTATGTAATATTATGCTATCTATATACTATTAAGAAATATATACTATTAATATATAGTATTAATGACTAAGCAGCAAGTAATATCAGAAGAACTAATTCCCAACATTAGATCTAAAAAAGGTGGGGGTGGAAATCACTCCTTCTAACAACTTAAGTCTTGAAATTGAGTGAATGTCTGGTTGGTTGGTTGGTTGGTTGGTTAGAGAAAGAAGAACAAGCCTGAGATCCCAGCACTGGGGCATCAATGACAGAGCACTCTCGTGCAACCTGCTGAGCAACCACCACCGAGCAACCACCCCTCAAGAGAGGTGACACAGACATGTAGAAAGAGCTGTGGGTCACAAGTCAAGAAGATATCAGGGATCAAGTCCTGGTCCTGCCTTTAGTATTTGACTTGGGTAAAATGCTCGGCCACTCTAAATCTCACAGATAGCCTATTATTCTTTCATTTTTCTGATAATGTTGTGAAGGTCCATGACAAGACCTTTGGACTTTATTGGAAGATGCAGGGAAGACCTGTAGTGGCAGGAGAGTGAGCTTGTCCTTACTGGGAGTGGTGGCTTTGAGAGGAGAGAGGAAGGTCAGTCGCAGAAGCGACTGATTGGACAGTAGGTCTTTAAATTATCCAGTATTTGCATTTGCCCACTCCGGTTTCCTATCTGTTAGAGTGTATTAGAGTGGTTCATTTCGCATTTAGTCCACATTGAGCAGAATAAGGTGCTCAGCAATCATTTTTACTTCATTTTTGTTTTAAATTTGATGTAAACATTCTCAAGTATATAGTAGTTTGTGATGTAGAGACTTTACTGAACTACAATTTTAACAGATAGCAAATTTCATGTGTGCTTATTATGTACAAATACTATTCTAAGCACTCTACATACACTACCTTATTTAATACACACAAAAATCCTCTGAGGTAGGCAATATTATCAGCCATATTTTTCATATAGGAATCTGAGGTACAGAGAGGTTAAGGAACTAGCCCAAGTTCCCACAGCCAGTAAGAGATACGGCTAACACTGAACCAGCCAGTTTGATTCCAGAGCCTGTCCCTTTTACACTGTTGTTATTAGTACATAGAGTAAGGTTTGTTTTCCCACAGACCAGACAGCAGTGTGCTACTATCTTCAGCTTCTCAATTGTTTAATTCATTGTCTGAAAGTAAATGTTTAAGTCTCCGTTATGATTCATTGGAGTGCTGTTTTTTGTTTGCCTTTTCAGCATATGCTCTCCAAAGTGGGAATGTGGGATTTTGACATTTTCTTATTTGATCGCTTGACAAATGGTAAGTCACCCAAAAGAATTCTATTTTCAGACACTGTTATTCTTTTTCCTTCTTTTTCCATTTTCATAAGTCTGCAGCCACTCGAGAAGGGCCAGGGCAAGGGAAAATTGGTTCAGATGAAAAGTAAGGACTGAATTAGGCCTTAGAATCTTAAGACCATTTCCTTCTGGCCTTGATGATCCCAAAGGAATTTGGAAACCACAGATTAGATTCTTTCCTCGCAGAATACTTGGGCCACATCCAGACGGAGGAAGTTCATTGTTAGTGGGCGAAAACCAGAAACATTAAAGCTCATCTGATCAGTCCTGACTCTTACAGGGCAGACATTTGTACATTTTCATTAAGTGAGCTGAATCTTCCCCAGTGCAAGTATTGTTCAGAGAGGCTGGGCATCATTGGAGGAAAACATTAGCTGATGATAGTGTGTAAAAGTATAGGTTGCAGCTGAAGGGGAAAATAGACATTCCCATTGATTTCACTTTTAAAATCATGGTGCCTATAAAGATTTTGCTTAAGAAAATAAAATCTGATTATACATTCATCTGCCCATTAAACAAATGCTGATAGGCCTAGAAAGCCAATGAAAGGAATCCTATCTGATGCTGACCTTCACATGCTCCACCATCGACCAGGCTTGTACTTTAAGTCATTACAGACGGTTTTCTCACCATTCCGTTACTTGACAAATAACATACAGTTGAGAGAGACAGCCTAAGCCCATGAAGCCGAGCTTCACACTGTGGAAAACTAGCCATATAAGGACGGACCCCACAATCTTATATTTCTCTTTGCTCAAATCAACTGAGAAGTGGGTGCCAGTAGATGAAATCAATTGTGAATGAAAGGATTTGTTCAATGATATTTGTTCAAAAGAGAGTATAATCATGACTCTCATAGAATAAGAAATGATTCTGTGTCAAAGAATTTAACTCAGGGAATTTAACCTGTCAAAGATTTAACTCAGTTAGAGATCCAGTAAGATGCTACAGCTAGTTAAAGGAAAATTCAGAGAACAGCACATATATAAACAGTAAGAAATGCTCAAATGAACTTATAAGTAGCTGTAAAACTGGGAGAAACTCTACTGCATTTTCACCCGAGTGATTTCGTTTGCATGTATATGGACAAGAGCGACTCGCAGTGCTGTTAGTTACCTACAGCTTTGAGAGTTATGAAATAGCTCAAAGACAGTGGAAGCTGCAGAAGCACAGGATCAGGCACCCTGGAAGAGTGTGTCTAGGCAACACTTAGTTTTCCACTGAAGACATCCAGTCATCATCTTGGTCCATTCCAAAGTCTTTCATAAATTCTATCATGCTTTTAAAATTCAAACTCATTATTCTTTAATAAATTAACACATTTTTATTCAGGAAGGAAACAATATTTCCTGAACGCTTACAAGTCACTATTGCTTCAATTTTGCCTCTCTGATAGTTGTAAACTATCTCATGGTCACATCTCATCTTGGGTGATTTTGAATGGGGAGAACAAGCAATGGCCATTAAGCAATGCGATGACTTGGATACCCCTGTGACTCTAAGAATTAATTGGAAGCAACTTAAGACACATTGCAAGTGACTATTAAACTGTGTCTTTAAAAAATACACACACACACACACACACACACACCCGTGTGTGTGTCCCTGATACAATAGTCAGACTCCTTCTAACTCTTAATGCTTTCATTGCCTTTGGTATAGAGTGAAGGTCTGAGCTAGCTCGTTTCACTTGTTCGGTACGAGACAACCTAGGATCAAACCACAGTCATAGTGTCCTTTATACTTGAAAGAGTTCAAAACTAACAGGGAAAAGGAGACCTATCAGAGAACTTCCATTACAGAAACTTTGGATTCTTTTGTCAGTCTTGATAGTTCAGTGGTGATAAAAATGTGTTGAAATAGGTGACTGTTTTCCTGTAGGAAACAGCCTGGTAACACTGCTCTGCCACCTCTTCAACACCCATGGACTCATTCACCATTTCAAGTTAGATATGGTGACGTTGCACAGGTTTTTAGGTAAGTCTTTATTTCCGTATTCTACCTCCTTTCCCCTGAATTATGGCAGTCCATAATATTCTTCAACGTTAAGTGGCAAGAACAAGAGCAGGGTAGATGAAGACCTCAAGTTAATCTTAAATTATCCCATCTTAATTTTAAAATATGGTTTACCCATTTAAATCCTTGAAAACAATATTTACTTGGTCATGTTTATAAGAGATAAAAGCTACATAAAGAAAACAATCAAGAGCATGTAACTGTTAAAGAAATTATTGATCTGCTTACATATCAGCAAAACCCCAGTTAACGTGTGCCTCAAATAATTCCAATCTGGACACGAGTTGCTGAAAGTCTTCAGTAGACTTTTTTTTTTAGATAATAAAAACTACCATTTATGTAGTGCTCCCTACATGCAAGATGCTCTCAGTATATTATCTCTAACCATTTCAACAAGTCAGCAAATTGGGTGTTGTCACCACCATTTGGCTCACAGTTAAGGAAAAGTAGAAAGACGTTTCATAACTTACTCAAGGTCAACACTTGTAATTGGCAGAGCCTCAGTCCAAGCCCAGGTCTGTCTGACTTGAAAGCCTGCCATGTTTCCACTCAACTCCGCCCCATCACTCTCTATCAAAAACAGCCCCAGTTCTTACTGGACTTTGTGCACATGATTATTTATCTGCCAAATTATCCAGGGCACATTTTTAATCACCATATAACTTCCTGATGCCACTTAGCTTGTTTCTGGCTCCTTTGATGTGCCCTATGGCTATGCTTTGGATTTGGAAGCTGACTTAATGCCTCCAGAGTAAAGTAACAGTGACATGAGAGCAACAGAAGTAATGACAACCTACCCTATCTGGTGCTTAAATATGCTGGGAACCCTTCTAATGACTCGCATATATTAATACATTTAATCCTTAGAGCAGCTCTTTGAAATTGGAACTATGGTTATCCCCATTTTATAAAGAAGGAAACTGAGGAAACTTATGGTTAAGCAATTTGCTCAACATAAATACTAAGTGATAGAGCCAGAGTTTAAATGTAATTGTTTTTAAAACCTGTAAAATAAGTAATACGTGGCACAAAAGAAATATTTGAAAACAGCTCTAACGTGGCTCAGTTCCAGAAACACAAATGACCTCAGGCTAATTGAGTTTAGATTTCTTGGGCAAGGTAATGGCCACAAACTGGCCAAATAATGTTTATTTGTCTAAAGAAGGAGAACACAAGATACTTTGGACATGTGTATGCACACAGAGTAACATAAAGACTGTAAAAATTTGATGATAGAAATAACACCAGAATTCAGAGCAAAATTCATAGCATGGGCTGTGAAAATATGGCCACACTTGCAAATCTGGACATTCTGTACACACTGAATATATTGCATCCTAAGCATGCCCTGACTGTTAACTAAAGCAGACTAATTGCTTCTGTAATTAGCAAAACAAAATGGCCTTGCTCATGTCTCTACTCGGTTCCAAGAGCACTCTGGTCCTTACACTGGAAGGGTATGAGAGATGCTAACTTAAATCTGAATAAGATAGAAATAAAACCAAGCTCTCCATTCGGTCAACACAGTACTTTGAATTTCTGTCTGAAGTAACGTCAGATTTGTTTTCGCCAGTGTTTGCTGTTCAAGTGATAATCCAATCTTTGGACATCAGGGGTCTGATGCTCTTTAAAAGGAAACCTCTTTTATGACATATTATTCATAAATGGCAGCAAACTTAAATAATTAAACTATAGTGTGAAATAAAGTTGTCCTTTTCCTACATATTTATTTTTCCAATGAATGAAAGCCTTGATGAATGCCAGAAAGGGGTGATTTATGAAGGTGGTGAGGAATCCCAAGGGCCTCACAAATCCTTTTAGCCTTTCTCCGGTCTGCCCTCCCCCTCCTCCTCACTAAAAACAGCCCAGTAGAGCTGCCAAGCTTGCAAACCACATTTATTTTTAAAGGATCCCCAGGCTGCACATTTTGGAGACACTGATATTTTTTAAGTAAAAGGGACCCTCAACAGTTCAGAGCTAGTCTGCCCTTCCTGTTTTGGTTCTAGCTGATTGAGTTATCTGTTTGCCTCCTAGTCATGGTTCAAGAAGATTACCACAGCCAAAACCCATATCACAATGCTGTTCATGCAGCCGATGTCACCCAGGCCATGAACTGCTACCTGAAGGAACCCAAGGTAAAGCAAGACTCAGCCACTGCCTCAGCATTGGAAATGCCAAGTAAACTGCCTGCTAAGCCCCAAATCACCCAATATATCAGAATCACTGTGTATGGATCATTCACAATATGAACACAGATTATTTCTACTAAAGTTCCAGTATCAGCTCTGAAAATTATACGAAAGAGAATGTAAATTTTCTGATTTTTTTTCCTCATAATTTCTGTGTTTTTGAGCCTGCATTAGGACAAAAACAACCCTCTCCATGACAATCTACATCTTAGATATCTTCAAAACTCTCAAGAAATCATTTTGCCTTGGACCTTTGCCACCAGTGTTACCCGCAGTGAACTTTTCTGGGAAAATCTCCCACCTCATGGTTTTTGATCAATGAATAGAGTCAAAACTCCTCAAAACTCAAGCTCCATTTCCTATAAGCCAATGGGGCATCCTGATTCAGGCCCAAGAAAATTTGTGACTTCAAAGATCTCAAAGTATGTTCTGATGCAACAAACGAATCCAATACTAAAAACATAACAATAATATTCATTAGTTGAAATATAAGCATTTTTAGCCATATAAAACTTAGTTGCTAGAACATACAGGATGAATTTTCTTAAGCTTTTTCAAAAATGATATCCTAGTCCAAGTCTCTGTTTAGTTCAGTTTTAATATCAATCACTAAATATATAGATGCCTAAATATATAGACAAGCATTCCCAAAACAAAACTGGGTAGATGCCTCACCCTTATAAAATATCCCATTAAAGGTTGTGTTTTTAATCTGTAAGTTGTCCAAAAATTGTAATATATCACACCGTAGTATATTTAAATTTAGTGCTAGATTTGCATTCTCCTGCTTGGTTTCTTAGTGAACAAAAAAAAAAAAAAAAAAAAAAGACAGATTCTTACACATTCCCCCACTATTTATTACACATTGAAGAAATATGCAAATTTTGTAATTCAGCCCACTCTTGATTTCATATTCAGTGGCAATGATATAGTGGATGGTTGAAATACACAAATGATTTTTTTTAACGTGTTCATTACTTTGGCTTTAAATTTTTCCTTCATTCACTGCTTTCTCTAGGAGCAAGGCTGATTTGAGGCTCTGCCTTCTCCCCGCTCACCAGAGAGCAGTCTTGCCAGCAGTGCAGGAATACCACTGCACCAACAAAAAGAAACAGATGGGATGCCTGGGTGGCTCAGTCAGTGAAGCATCCAACTCGATTTCAGCTCAAGTCATGATCTCACAGTTCGTGAGATCGAGCCCTGCACAGAAAAAGAGAGAGAGAGAGAGAGAGAGAGAGGAGCAGTGGGAAGAGGAGGGTAGTTGAATGAATGATCCAGAAAGATTTGACTTGCTTAATTCCCTTCCATGCTGTCCTTTCCTCCCTGCCATTCCATGTGACTATCACCTCACTGACTGCTTCAAGAGGGTAAAGGTCAGGATGAAAGCCTAAAAACTACTGTGCAAAACTATGTGCATAAACACCAATCAGTCTCCCAATTTGATTTTTTTAACAGCTCGCCAGCTTCCTCACACCCCTGGACATCATGCTTGGACTGCTGGCTGCAGCAGCACACGATGTCGACCACCCAGGAGTGAACCAGCCATTTTTGATCAAAACTAACCACCATCTCGCCAATCTATACCAGGTAAGGGAACCCAACATTGAGGCACAGTTCAGCCAACTGCCTTAGGCCCAGTCCTGGAGCCTGAGTCTCATCTTTGGAGTTAACCTTTTTTCAGGGCCAGCCTCAGTGACCACAGACACAGAGCATGGATTTGAAATAGGTCTAGGATATCCCAAGCTAGATTAAATTGGTATCACAAGGTAGATGAAATTGTCCAATGTAAAACAGGATCTCTGAGCCTACCCTCTCAGATGTGAGAATATCTGTCTCCCTGGACACCGTCTCATATATAATGGCCAATTGAAGCCCGTCCTTGTAGGACCTCTATAAACGATACTTCCCAGCTCCAATCCTAATTCAAATTTATGTCTTTAAGGCATTTCTGAACTTGACTGGCCTCTAGGTCAGAGTATGTTATCAAAGACAATAGGCATATTTTGTTGTTCTAAAATAGGTCAGCAGTATGAGTAGGTTGGCCTGGAGAACTTTTATCTCTGATGTTATTTAAAACAGTAAACTTTAAATCATAAATGAATAACTCCCAGAATTTTTAGTATGGGTCTTTGGAGACCTTTGGTTGTCTGTCACAAAATCATTGCAAACAAGGTAGTCATTGATCTCAATTTTAGTAGATCTTTTGAAAAAACACAGTGCTGAAAAATTCCTGACAGATCCCTGTAAAGCACAAGTGGAACTTGAAAAAAAGAAAAAAAAAAAAAAAAAAAAGCCTTTTTCCATCCAATTGATTAGCTTTTAACATCAGTAGGAACTGGCATTCCAAGGTTTATGGATCCACGTGGCCAGCCAGCACCCAGAGCCTGGATAGATGTAGCCACATAGAGGGGACAGGATGACAGAACTAAGAAAGATTTTGTTGATGAGCTATAAGTTAAACAAAGAAAAATAAAAAATAAAGCTAAACTTTCTAAAGCATCTCACAAGCTAAATTTATTACTTAGAAAAACATAGACCTGAATAATGGGACTGAAAGCCCCCAGATGGATTTTCTATTCCTGTCAATTCTGTTTTTTTCAAATGTCTTTTATTAGACAAAGGAAATCAATCAACAAAATTGGCTACTTGATCCATTCCCATATAAAGTAAATGCTTACATAATTCTAGTTTCTCATCACCATGTAAATTATGTCAATGAAGTTTAAGAGAGTATCAGCTGTGGGGCACTTGGATGGTTCAGTAAGTTAAACTTCTGACTCTTGATTTTGGCTCAAGTCATGATCTCACGATCTGTGAGATAGAGCCCCAAGTCGGGCTCTGCACTAACGGCATGGAACCCACTTGGGATTCTGTCTCTCCCTCTCTACCTCTCCCTGCTCTCGCCCTTATGTGCTCTGTCTCTCTCTCTCTGTCTTTCTCTCTCAAAATGAATCAATCAATCAACGAGAGTATCAGCTGCTACTGACTGATTTGTACATAAAATGAGAGTCGTAAAACTGTACTTTGACATGTAATATATATAAAACGTGTAATGAATTCACTTTTAAGCAGGAAGTTAAAAAGAAATACGCCAGATGTTAAAAACAAGAAAGTAGTTGTAGAATTTAATAAGAATTAAGTACTCATTGCTAATTAACAAAAAATTATTCTCAAAGTAAAAACACTAGTCTATCTTGTTCAGATATTAAAATTGTTCTCAAAAAAATGAATTTCTTACCCAAACGTTTGAAGTGCAGATACCTTTTAATAGTTCTTATTTTAATCTCTTTGTTAAAGATAAACATTCCAGTACAACCAAATTCTTCAGCCTTTTCAATGCAACATATAGTCTTGTATGTTTTTAATCAGCAGCTACTTATTGCATCTGTCATACGGTACACTAAGATCTAGGAGTACAATGATGGATAAAATGTAATCTCTGCCCTCAAACATTTGCTCAAACTCAGATGTTCAAAATGTGCAAAATCTGAGAAGACTTAATCTCAGTTTGAAAGTTTGGGGACTTAGCTAAAGGTATACGTATAGATACAATTTTTTTAAGTCTTGAAAGAATAAATACCGGCTCTGTTCTTTGTATCCAAAATGTTACTATAATAACGCGAGCCAGTATTTTTTCTAGCAGTAAATTTGTCCATCTGAATTGTCTGGCCTGATCCTTGATAGGAAAGACAAGGATCCTCTTCATAATAACTAAAAAGAAGTTGGGATATAGGACTTGAAAACCATATATGAGATATTGTCTTCATCAGTATCCTGCTCAACTGGTGTTAGGATCTCTTGGAAGCTAGATAGAGATTCTGGTCTTCAGGTTGTAAAAATAGTGTTAAAGGCAAACCAGGATCGCATAGTATCATCAACATAATGTCTACTATCTTAGAGCCGACGATGATAAAAGCTGAAATTTTTATCAGCCAAATTGGGATCTAACATATTAAAAGTAAAAATCGCTAAGAGGACCTGAAAATATTATGAGATTTCAATTCTGCCCCCAAAATTGCTGATGCCTTTTATATTTGGCTATATACCATTATTTATTAACTATCAGAGGGAATTTCAAAAAGGTAGTGAAAATTCTACGTCCAACACAGTTCAACAAATTATATAACTAACCTTTGTTCAATGCTTACTATGGTTCAAAAACTGTGCTGAACGCTTTTTATGTATTATATTATTTACTCTGCACAATAGTCCAGTTAAGTGGATATTATTATCATACCTATTATTCAGAAAGAGGAGAAGTGATACTTAGGAAATTCAAGTGTTTTTCCTGAAAATAAATAGCTGATTAATGGCAAAGCTGGAATAAGTCTTTTGTCTCCAGAGCCAAAGTGAGCATTATACATACTGTCTCTAAAATTCACATTGATCACCTCCTTTCTGTGGGTAGGACACTAAGAGCTCTCCACCAGGTTTTCCTATTGCAGTGAGGGAGACAGAGGAGTTAGAGCCAAGTGGCTTCAAGTGGGAGGGACTTTGGGAAGTACTCTTCCGAGGGTGTGTAGCTACAAAGTGGGATGCAAAGACAGAAAGGGATTCCGCAGAGGGCTTGGGTGGAGAAAGAATGGTAAACTGAGCCGTGGCATGTAACATTTTGAGTAGCAGAGCTGAGAAGGGCACCCTAGAGGCAGCATGAGCTGGGGTACCTTGCGGATTAAAACCCACAACCCTAGAATAACCAAAAACAGACTGTGTCTGTGGCCGTTAGCTGGGCATAGTCCTGCCATAAACCATCCCTGCTCTCAGAGCAGTGTCTTGGGTATATTTTCATTAAGTATATATTCTCTCTTTTGTAGAAACTGTACATTAACTGTACAGAACATGACCTGGGTCAGAAAATATCTTCTCTGCACCAGGTTGCAGAGCAACTTGGCATAACTTCAGGTTTTCAATTTCAAGAAAAAAAGAGTGTGCCACATAACACATAAACTGAGCAAGACCATTTAACAACACGTGATATTTAAAATCTTTGCAAATGTAGACTTTCAGCTTACCAAGAACCTTTTAGGAAACTGTGTGCAGATTTCCAGAGGATATACCTATGCAAGTCTTTCTAGGGTAAGGATCCCTAACTTACACTCATATTTTAAAATGAGTTATAGATTCTGAAAATATTAAGAACCATGGTAATGAGTAAAAAATATGTCTATATACTATATATATTACACAATGTATTATAAATATGTATATACACTATATATATTATGCAATATATTGTGAATATATATACACACACAAAAATTATACACACCCACACACACACATTTGGTTAATGAGAATCCAGTAGAGAAGATGTGCCAGGAATTATGTGGGTTGAGAACACCCTGTGCGTGACTTTGCTACAATCTAGCCTTACTATAAATGAGATAAAATAGAAGAGAGCTTCCTCTCCCTCCTCTTGTTGGCTGTGCTCTTTTAGTTCTAATAAATAAGATCATTGCATAACTCCCAGCCTGTGCTTCTGCCCCGAGATAAAGAGAGAGCCAGGGCAGCTGGAGTGAAGGCCAGGTCAGAGGGCTCTCTCCCATTGTCTGCTATCTGGACCGGACTCATTTGCTGAATTGCCAACCCAACTTCAACATGAAAGTGATAAAGGCACTTCCACCTGGCACCTCTCTCATCAGACTGGAAGCCATCCAGTTGCCCATGGTGGATTGAGAAAGGAACATGTGAGAGATTGAACTAAGCATTTATCTTGTGTCCCTCCACCCTGCAAGTCCCCAACACACAATTGCGCAGCAATTGAGCAAAGTAACCATTGAATCAGATAAGATATTGGCTATTACAATTGCAGAAGGAATCACTTTCACCTCAATTTCAAGTTTAATTTCTTTCGAGAAGAGGCCAACTAACTACTGACAGAACAACCTAATGAATAAAATAATTAATAATTAATTGTTCCTTACAGCCTAATATAATGTTTCATAATATTACATTCCATACTGTCTTGCAGAAGTTTATAATCATTTTTCTTAGTTACTTATCGCAAGCACTAAGAGCAGGTCAGCATTTTTCACCACTTTTTACTCTTAATGACTCTGAGCCATAAATATGAAGTTGACAGAGCCTGCCACACGGTCCTATGACCGCTACTCAAATAAGCAACTGCCAAGATTATACATAACCTCACAATTTCTGCTGTCTGAAAGGTGTTTTTGGCAAGTAGTGTGAAAATTGTAGGAAGGAGGTTTAAATTGGATCTTCTGTTTCATAAAGTTTCTGCTGTTCACAGTGAGGTAACTGGCATGTTGCCTGTCCGTGGCCCTCATCTGAACACAGGCCTGCCCCACAGGACAGTACTTAATGTCCAGTTTCCTTGGTCTCAGAGCAGTATCTTGGGAAGATGCCGATTGACCAAGAAAAAGATTTCTTGCAACAGGCAGTAAATATGGCAGTGCTACAGCTTTTCCAAGGGCCACGGTCTTTAGGATTCAAGGAGACCACCTGGCTTGTTAGGGAAGAGCTCAGCATCTCTGTGATCTCCTAGAGTCTTGCTTCTCTGGTTCATGAGCAATTAAAAATGAAGACACAGACGATGTTCCTATTGTTGTTTTTCTTCCTGTGTCCTCTGTTTTAAAAGGTGTCATTCACTCTGGTTCCTATGGTACACCAGACCTCTCAGCTTATCAACAGATTTTAGTCAAAGAAAGCGATGAATGGTGGAGGGGGGTGGGGGGGACAGTTTAAAGCCACCTTGTAGGATAGCAAATCTGCTCTGCCAGATTCTCTTTGACAAACAGACTCTTGATTTAATTTGAAAACCTGGGTTGGTGGTTTATTAAATGCCAGATGTGAAGCTATTCAGGAACAAAAGGATTGTTTTCTTCTTAGGGTGTATGATATCTTGACAATTCCGCAAAAAGGGAAATACAGGTTTTGCCATATGGGTTTTAAGAGTTTTATTTTTCCGAATTAAAATTCTAATAAGCCTTGTTATTTCCAATATGCTTTGTTACCTACAAAGGTAGCTATATACTCTTTCAACTCTAAGCTGACGATCATCTTTGAAATTACAAATATGAAGAGTTAGGGACACGAGAGCACACTGTCGTGAAGATGGTGCGACACTGCTGAGCCGATGTGGTCCCTGATGCAGGCCTCCAAACAGGGCGGGGATTTCAGCAGATACTCAAGTTGCGTCATTTCATCCCATGTTCAGATCTTTACCAGCATTTCAGATTATTTTCTTCTTTTTTCAATCTGCCCTTTGCTACTACTAGTCTTTGAGCCACTGTGAAAGCCAGGCGAGCCTATGGTCACTGAGCCATCCTCCTGTTAGCGAGGACACAGATAACTGGCCGCTTCCTGTGAAGCACCAGGATGTCCGCACCTGCTCACTGCAACCTCTCCCCTGAGTGCATTGCACCAACATTATCTCCTTCTCCACACACAGCCTGGCCTGGCTCCAACTCCTTCTGCTGTGCAGCCAGGATGAGTTTCCTGAAACTCAAGTCTGACCCCACAGGTGACTGCTTAAAACCCCATTTCCCTCAGGATTGAGTCCAAGGATCCTAACATGATTTGCAAACCCTGTTGTGATCTGGCCCTGTTACGCTTTCCAGCTTCTTTTCCTGCTATTACTCAACTAGGCCTCTGTGCATCATCCAGTCCGAACTACCAAACATATCACTCACTCTTTTATTCATTCAACAAATATTCATTGAGTGCTTAATACACACCAGGTGCTGGGAATATAGAAGATGAACAAAACAAATAAAAACCCCTGCTTTCTACTAGGGGAAACACAATAACTGAGTCAAATTTGTAATATGTTAAAAGTGATCATTTTTAGTGATAAAAAAATAAAACAGGGAAGGAAGTATCCCTCTTGCTTACAGGTTTTCACACACATGCTCTTCCTTGTGCTGATTTTAATGAAATGTATTCCTCTCCACTGACTGTACTTTCTGATTCCTCTCTAACTCACTCATCCGTTTGAGCTCAATTTGGACATATCTTTTTCCCAAAAGCCTTCTTTTTCTTTAAAAGCCCATTTTTGGGGTACCTGGGTGGCTCAGCGAGTTAAGCATCCTACTCTTGACTTCATGGTCATAGGATCGAGCCCTGCATTGGTCTCTGCATTTGCTTAAGAGGGTCTCTCTCTTTCTCTCTCCCTCTGCCCCTCCCTTGCTCATGCTCTCTCACTCTCTCTCAAAAAAGTAAATAAATAAAAGCCCATTTCCCATGCTTTTCCTGTAAGAGTTCAAAGTCCTTCATCACTTACCTTATCACAGTGTTCATGTCTCTAAATTGCCATTGCCTGATCGGAAGTCCACATTCCCTGCCCCCAACCCCCCCAAATTGTCTGAAAGCTTCTAGAAACCTACCTCATTCCCTCCTGTATCCTCAGCATCTGGCACAGTCCTGGTGTTCAGTGAATATTTGTTGGGTGGTAGGAGGTTTGCTGGATGAGTAAGCAGAAGGATGGATGGATGGATGGATGGATGGACAGATTGGATCCATGCAGGAGCAAAGACAGAACCTGAGTAACACTGAGAGATCAGAAATATTGGCAACAGCAAGTGCATGCAGAGACCTAGAGTGGAAATCTGACAAGCAGAGTCAATAACACTCAGACAGGGAGACCACAAAATCAAGACACACACTTCCACACTTCACTTCTTATTGATCATTAAGTTCTTATCACGTGAAGAATGAAAAGGATTGAATGAAAAATTATTTATGATGATTTTCTGATTTGTTTACCTTGGAATTGACAAATGCTATCTGATATATGTTATTTCTGGAGTATGTCTGATCCTGGATATCTACGAATGAGTAGTGGGAAAGAGCCCATCACTGTAATAATTCTAAAAATCTCTTTGCCTTTCACCTCAATATAAGGGTTTCCCATCAGAAGACCCCAAGTCTGGCTTCTTTCAGATACTGACTAAAAAAAAATTAACAGGACTCTTTTCTTGTAACAGTTATTTAAGCTTTTGTAGCTACCGAACTTTAAGGTTTCAGAAATTAATTACTATATCCACTCAACAAAGATTGACTTGTTTAAGTGGCACTGTGCCACATAGCAGGGCACGGAGATAAATAAGATATGCTCCCTGTTCTCAATGGCAATCATGTATGGCAGCAGTTTTCAGACCAGGCCTGTGTGCCCAGGGGAATACACAAAGCCTTTCCATGGGGGCACACAGGTAGGAAGAGGGGTAACAGAATGCATCTTAAGGTCTTTACACTGACCTGCCTGGACTGTGCTTGCAGACCAGTCAAGCCACTTCTGTATTTCTGCTCTTCTCACTTTACAAAAGAAGAGCCCATCTCTCACCCACCCCACATATTGCATATTGCCTGATTGCACCCATATTGTATCTTGTCCCAACAAAGGAGCAACTAAAAATATTAAAGGAAGTCTCCTACAGTTGAGAGATTATCACTCTCCCAACCATCTCATAAATAGATGTATTGCCAGAAAAGTTTTGTTCCTAGCCACAATTTTTTTTCCAGATTTGCAACATACATGTATTTTGATCAATCATAACAATTGCATTGTAAACTCAAAGCTGGAAAAACATTTCCTACTGAGAGTCTGATGTTAGAAATACTTTTTAAATTAAAATTTCCGTGTGTGTACTTATTTCTGTTGCAGAGAAATATGATCAGGTGACAATAAAAGAATTTCACACACAAAAATATATTTCATTAAAATAAAATTCTATGGGGAAATAGAATGGAAATATAAGTTCTAGAAGGAAAAGAATCCATTTAAAATTCTAACTCAAAGAATAAATTATTCATATGTGGTTTTTTTCAACAGGTGATAAATGAGGATTAAATGCCTTTGGTATTTAGATTTCCTTAGATACATTTAATACAGAAAAGAGTGATACGATGATTTTATATTAAAACACCAGTAGTTGCAAATATGCAGAGCATTATATCTTGTGTTACCATTGAAATCTATGATTTAAAAATTTTTTTGATGTTTATTCCTTTTTGAGAGAGAGAGAGCAGGGGAAAGGCAGAGAGAGAGAGGGAGACACAGAATCTGAAGCAGGCTCCAGGCTCTGAGCGGTCAGCATAGAGCCCAATGTGGGGCTCGAACTCACAAACTGCGAGATCATGATCTGAGCTGAAGTCGGACGCTTAACCAACTGAGCCACCCAGGCACCCTGGAATCCATGATTTTAGATACCGATTTTAAAAGCTACACGAAGAGCATAGTTTTTCAAAGTTATTTTCAGGAGTAAATGAACAAACACCTGTGAAGATCACTGATATGTGGGAACCAGCCAGTGAACAAAGTTGCTATGAAGTGTCTTGAACACCAGGAGATAAGCTTGGGGGGGGGGGGGGGGGGCGTGCAAGAGGGAGCTGTCAGTTCTGTTTAGAGAACTAAGAAAGTCTTTCCCAGCAGATAGCAGTGGTTCATCTTAGAAGTAAGAAGTGTGCGTGGAAGGCGGGGAGCAGGTATGGGTGGGTGGGTGCACACACACACACACACACATTTTCGACTTTGTTAGGTGACACTCTTTTTGGAGTCATAAAATTCTTTGCTATCACCCTTATACAAAAACCAAGCATGCTTATAGGTCAAAACATTGAGAAGGCTTTTCATTAACTCTTCCGGCGTAAAATGGAAGGTAGTAAATTAACTTTAAATTACTTGATACATTAGTGATGTAAACAAGGACAGAAGTTTATCTCTATCCTCCGTAAAAGAAGCCTGGAGGTTGGCAGGTCAGAGCAGGCACAGGGGCTTCACAAAATTAAGGATGAGGGGACCAAGAGTCCTTTTAGTTCTGTAGGTTACCGTCACGAGGATGTGACACTTGTCATCATTGCCCGAGAGAGCTGCTGGAGCTTTAGCTATCCCTTCTGCGTTCCAGACAGTGAGAAGGAAGAATGGGGAAAAAACAAAGAGGCCTTTGCCAGAGAAGTCAGTTCCCTTTAAACAAGTTTCCCAGAAATCCCACACATTTCTGCTTACATTTAATGAGTCAGAATGTAGGCAACTGATGCCACCTAATTATAAAGGAGGCTGGAAAATGTTATCTTTGAGACAGCCATGAGACCAGGTAAAAACTGAGGCTCTGTGAGTAAGGAGAAAAAGAAAACAGATTGAGGGGGTGAACACTGAGTAGTCTCCACTACACCTGATGCTTGATTTTAAAGCTGAGACTATCAGAATGATGAATCGGCATGGTCTTTCCCTTTATGTGACATTCCGTCTCCAGTCCATGAATCACTGCAACACTCATGCGAGTATTTTACTTCCCTTTTCTTGTTTTGGTCACTGCTTGGGCTGTTAGATATTTCCACTGTAATGCCCACGTGTCCAACAGGTATCTCGAACTTGACCTGGCCAACACTGAACTCCTGTAAACCCTCTCCACCCACAGCCTGCCCACCACAGGTGATGGGAATGCCATCCTTCCAGTTGTTCAGGCCCAAAACACTGCAGCCATCCCTGCAGAGCCAGATTAACCACCAAGACAAGTCTTCACTGTCTCTTGCCGGGATGACTGCTTTTACCCCCCAAATAGCCTGCTACACCTGCTTGTACACTTATTTCCACCAAAGTCCATTTGCAACATAGCAGCCTAAGTAATCTTATTTATTTTTTTCCAATATATGAAATTTATTGTCAAATTGGTTTCCATACAACACCCAGTGCTCATCCCAAAAGGTGCCCTCCTCAATACCCATCACCCACCCTCCCCTCCCTCCCACCCCCCATCAACCCTCAGTTTGTTCTCAGTTTTTAAGAGTCTCTTATGCTTTGGCTCTCTCCCACTCTAACCTCTTTTTTTTTTCCTTCCCCTCCCCCATGGGTTTCTGTTAAGTTTCTCAGGATCCACCTAAGAGTGAAAACATATGGTATCTGTCTTTTTCTGTATGGCTTATTTCACTTAGCATCACACTCTCCAGTTCCATCCACGTTGCTACAAAGGGCCATATTTCATTCTTTCTCATTGCCACGTAGTACTCCATTGTGTATATAAACCACAATTTCTTTATCCATTCATCAGTTGATGGACATTTAGGCTCTTTCCATAATTTGGCTATTGTTGAGAGTGCTGCTATAAACATTGGGGTACAGTGCCCCTATGCATCAGTACTCCTGTATCCCTTGGGTAAATTCCTAGCAGTGCTATTGCTGGGTCATAGGGTAGGTCTATTTTTAATTTTTTGAGGAACCTCCACACTGTTTTCCAGAGTGGCTGCACCAATTTGCATTCCCACCAACAGTGCAAGAGGGTTCCTGTTTTCTAAGTGATCTTATTTAAATTTTACATAATTTCCTTCCCCTTGCAGTGGCCCCTTATCTCTCTGAGTAAAAACCAAAATCCTTACAATGGCCAGAAGGCCATGCATGATCTGGTCTCTCATTGTCCGACTTCTTATCCTAATACTTTCTCTCTCTCACTCTCTCTTACCTTCAAGCCTTTGTTCAAATCTTACCTCTTACCCAACTACCTTACCAGCCCCACCCTCAAAGGCTCTCAAATTTCTACTAGCCTGCTCATCTTTTCTCTATCTTCTAATAGTAAACTGTTGTTTATTATCTGCCTCTCCCCATCCCTGCCACCTCTATTTCTCTGTCTGTTTTGTTTGTTGATGTACTCAGTGCCTAGAACATAGTAAGTGCTCAATGTGTTTATTGAATGAAATCAAGTAATTTGTCCAAGAATGTACTTTGTAAGTTAATAGAAAGCACTTTCTCTGTGCAAGGCTTAGAGTGGACTGGATACAAAAGGAACAAGACAGACTTTCTACTCACATGTAGCTTATAATCTGGTAAGTGCATGAGTAACTCTGGCATACATCTATGGCACTGAGTCTAGCAGGACTCGGGACTTGAGGAATGCCAAAAGAAAGAGCTACATGACTCAGGGAAAAAGCAAGTCTGCCTCTGACTGGAATAATTCTAAACGGCTTTGTGGATGGAGTATTTCAAGTGGACTTTGAGAGACAGGTGATAGTTTGATAAGTCAATACAGAGAAAGAGGGGTTAGAGGATCATAAATCACCTTGGAAGACATGAACTTAACAAAAAGACGCTGAAAGGAGACTCATATATTAATAATTTAATAATTACATCAATAATACATTGTCGTCTTACTAATACAGCATCATTTATTTGGACTGTAAGAGCTTTAGAGGAAAGGAGAGGTAATGATATTCAATTATCTCAAACATGTAGGAACAGGATGGCAGCTGGGACAATTTTCTGATAGCATTGAATGCTGAGCGAAGGAGTTAGCCTTAATTTATCTGATAAAGAATCATGTAGGATTTAGAGCAGGGCATGGGAGAAAGCAGGTGGCATGATCATACTGAAATTAAGTAAGGTCCCTGAGGGCAGCAGGGACCTTAATCTTTCCATTGTCAGTACCCACCATAGCACCTGGCATATTAATAGGTAGTCAAAAAATATTAGTTTATATTTCAACCAATGATTAAGGAGATGGAAAAAAAAAAAAAAAAAAAAACCTGTCCAGTGAACAAGCTGTAGGGAGGACGGATTCTGGAAGCTGTAGGGAGGACGGATTGAAGTAGGTTAGAATTAAGAAGGATAATAAAGCACTGAAAAAGGGTCACTTCAATGAAAGGAAGGGATGGGCATTAGTGACTCCGTGTTGCAAGAACATGAGACCAACAGGTCTCATCACACATGAGGGCTAAAAGTGGCTGCCAGATGAGTTCTCCCCCAACACAGCTTCAATCTACTCAACTCATAACGTTCCCACTACAAGAGTTTTCGCAGTGAAACTAAATTTAAAGTTAAACATGAAGATTCCAATGTGGGGCTAGAAACTGACATCAAAATAAAATCATCAACCATAGACCTTAAAGCAGCAACTATAGGTAACTTGTGGAAAATTAAGCATAACTGTAGGCCTTCCTTCATCAGTTTATAAATGTCAGGTTTCTGAATGCTTGGATATGGCCACACAGAGGAAATTCTTGGGAGGCAGCAAGGGGTGTGTGCAAAGCTTCAGCCTTGAGATCCGGCAGGCCTGGGTTTAAGGCCTTCTTCAACCACTCGCTAGCTGTGCAGCCCTTCGGAGAAACCTGAGATTTTTAGTATCTGTGAGTTAATGATAAAAACAGTAGAAAGTTATGTAAGGATTGAATGAGATCATGTAAACCAGTACATGTTGTACTAGCAGGTACACAGTAGGTGCTTCATAAATGTTAGTCCCCCCCCCCCCCTCTTTTTCTTATTGTCTGGAATCCACTGAAGTACTCCTACTTCTAACACAGTTCTGGCCAAAATATACTTTTATTTATAACGACTGTTCCACGAAAAGTTGTGACTGTAATCATGTATTGTCTTTTATTCTGTGCCAGCCTCCAGGCTCACTCAGTTCCCTTCCACTTCCCCAGTGCTCATCTCTAAATATGGTCTCACAAGCCAATTTCTCAAGTATCCTTTTATCCTGTCTTCAGGAAAATTATTAATGAAGATGTAAAAATCAGGCAGGCATGAATAACAATGCTTAAGGCAACCCTCCAGACGCTCTTTTTTCCACTCAACGGGGATAAGGTGTCATTTATCATCAGGTCTTGTTACAGTTTTCTGGCCCCTTAAAAAACTCACATGAGGGCACTCATGGCCACATCTACGAGAATTAGTCTTGCAAGTGAGTGCTGATGAGTGACTGAACTAAATGTCACAGCAGTATAGAACATCGATGACATCACACTAACCTATCACTCTTGGCTCTCATAAATCTTTACAGTCAAAACAAATTAGTCTGGCACGTGATTTATAATAAACATTCTCTTGTGTTGTATGTGGCTCGTGCCCAAAAGGAGATAATAGACCAGTTGATAAAAGGGACAAAATCTCATCACTGCTTCAAACATAGTCAAGTGGTGAATAAATAGTAACTTCTTGGCAAGGAGAGAAACAAAGAGCAATAGAACAGCCTATACAGAGGACCTGATGATACAAGACTCTGCCTCATGAAGCTCATTCTACAAAGTCCTGGAGAGAAATCATTGTCTGGCGTTAGAACCAAGAACAGTTGACGTTTTCTTGAACTTGCTTTTTCCTAATGGACCCTAGACTGTATCACTCATGATGCTTCTCTGTTCTCATTTGCTGAAGAAGTTGAGCATTGTGTGGGTGACTCAGGTATAGCGGGGGGTGGGCATGATAATGGAATGTTTCCCCATCTGTCTCCTGGCTCCGTTTAGTCTCCTTGCTTCTTCCCTCTCACTTTTTTTTTTTTTTTTTTGACTGTGGCAAAATTAACATAATACAAAGTTCACCATCTTCACCATTTTTTAATATTTATTTATTTATTTATTTATTTAGAGAGTGAGAGGTAGGGAGGGACAGAGAGAGAGGGGAAGAGAACCCCAAGAAAGCTCTGTGCTGTCCACAAAGAGCCCATGCAGGGCTTGATCCCACGAACCATGAGATCGTGACCTGAGCCAAAATCAAGAGTCAGGTGTTTCATCAACTGAACCACCCAGGCGGCCCACCATTGCTAAGTGTACAGTTCAATGGCATTAAGTGCATTGCCACACTCCATCTCTAGAATTCTTTTCACCTTGCAAAGCTGAAACTCTGTACCCATTACATAACAACTCCCTATTACCCCAACTCCTGGCTATCTTCTGTCTTTATGAATTTGACTCTGAGTACCTCAGATAGGCAAAATCATGCAATACCTCCTTATTTTTAATGAATCGATCTTCCTGTGTTTTGTGTAAGTTTATAACCCCATATGAAAAAAAATGGAGAATGAATAAATAAATAAGAAAATAGAGCAAAAATATTTCCTAGGGACTAGAGGGGCTCTATTCTATTAGAATAAAGCACAATGGATTGTAAGAAATAGTCATTATTTAACCAGCTAGCTAATGTGTACACAGCAGCATATGTAAGATAACAATAAAGTCAGAAGAGAGATGGAACATAGTAGAGGTTCCCACAAGGGAAGAAATATCAAGATAATTGAAGAAGGAAGTAATTGTGGATTCAAACTCAGACCTAATGGGCCACATGCCAATATACTGGTCACGAAGATTATTGATAGTACTGCTTCCATGGCAGTGGTTTTCAAACTTGAGTTAACATAAAAATTACTTACCACAAACCTACCAAATCAAAACTGAGTTGACCGGGCCTCAGAAATCCGAGTATGTCAGCAGCTTCCGAGGTGGTTCAGACACAGAAGGTTCTTATCAGTATTAAGAAACAATGGCCAGGGGGCACCTGGGTGGCTCAGTCGGTTACGTGTCTGACTCTTGATTTCAGCTCAGGTCACAATCTCATGCTTCGTGAGTTCGAGCCCCACATCAGGCTCTGTGCTGACAGCATGGAGCTTGCCTTGGGTTCTCTCTCTCTCTCTCTCTCTCTCTCTGCCCCTCCTCCCCTCTCTCTCTCAAAATAAATAAATAATTTTTAAAAAAGAAAGAAACGATGGTCAGTGCAGTAGATCAGAGTAGAGGTTGTGGGACCTGCCTCTGTTTAGCTGAGTAGTATAATCTTGGATAGTTATATATATAGCCACATGGGATCCATTACTACCTATTTTTACCTGCTTCGCTTTTTTTCTTCTACGTTGAGTGCTGCCTGACTGAGCTACCCAAAATGGGGGCATTGGCAAGAGAGAATGACACCAGAAATAGACTCTCATTCAGTCCTCCAACGGAGAGTCACAAGGGTCAGCCCTGCCACTATCCCACCATCATGATAGGCCTTGTGGTGGTTTTCTTTCATGTTTCTTTTCTCGTCTGCCTCTTTGTCAGCAAGTATCAACTGGCTGAAATGAAAATACTCGGTGAAACTGTTCAGTGTGAAAGATCAGAATCTGACTTCTCTCTCATTTATAGCTTTAATTTTCTTTCTTTCTAGAATATGTCTGTGCTGGAGAATCACCACTGGCGATCTACAATAGGCATGCTTCGAGAATCAAGGCTTCTTGCTCACTTGCCAAAGGAAATGACGTAAGTGGCGTAGAGATGAAACATACTGATGTCCACACGTTGGAGATAAGCTGCTTTCTCTAGGGCATGCTTGAGACCCCAGGGCTGATGGCGGGGAGCCAGCCGGCTGTGCTTCCTGCCTGCGCTTGGTTGTCGATCAGAGGAGACTCAGTGTCAGTTACAGCAGCCCAGAATCCACGTCTCTCCCTGAGCTTTGAACGGGCCTTGGATAGTCTATGACCTGACATCAGGAAAAAGGATAATAAACAGCTCTCAGCTTTCACACTCTTCAGCATCAATGCTCCACTTTGTCAAATCCCTGTCTGTTATGTTAGCAAAATTGTCCTCCTATAAGGATCCAAATAATAAATATTTATCAAGCAGGAACACAGGAGATCTCAAGCTAGATTTAACACTAGTTCAATCAAGTTTGTTTTGTAATTGCCAATCTTAGCAAAAATAGAAGTCAGAAATTCTTTCCTGAAATGTCTTTTGTTAAGTAACTGAATTGGCCCCAGCCATTGTTTTGGCCATTAATTTACCTATGTCTGTTGCATTTTAAACAGAAGGGGAAATACTAGTTTCCTGGTCCACTGTTTGTTAGCCCAGGTATTTAGGCCAAGCCCTACTAAATCCAAAGCCATTGCCTCATTTTCCACGTGGTCCCTAATTAGTTGCTGTAACATCTTCCAAGGTCACCACTAATTCTGATCTGTTAAATTAAATGCACAGGGCCCAAGAGAGTTAAAAGAGTAGATAGATCCCTGCACCCTTCTTTCTGAAGAATTGCGAAGGGTGCATAAGTTAAAGTCAAGTGCCAAGTTGAGTCTATATAGAACAGGCAGTATGCTCTGGCTCGTGCTTATTCCCGGCCTTGTGATACTATCTGGTGCTGTTCCCTAGCACCCAGAGGAATGTGGAATTTGCAGGAAGAACTTCAGTTCTGATAGCTTTTTACCTCCTGGGATGAAATAAAACCAATCTTCATGCACGGAATAAAATCCCGTGCTTTTTGCTACAGTGCTTGCAAAGATCAAAAGAATTAAATGCAAAAGAACTAAAAACTTGGGGTGCCTGGGAGGCACAGTCAGTTGAGCATCCAACTCTTTATCTCAGCTCAGGTGATGCTCTCACAGTCCCTGAGTTGGAGCCCTGCATCAGACTTGGGGTTCTGTCTCTCCTTCCCTCTGCCTCTCCCTTGCTTGTGCTCACTCTCTCTGTCTCACTCTTTCTCTCTCTGTCTCTCAAAAATAAAATAAAATAAAATAAAATAAAATAAGAACTAAAAACTTGAGTAAGAAATCAAGTAAGAAAGAGAAGAAAGGAGGAGGAGGTAAGTGGCAGGGGCAGCTAAAGAAAGAAGAGAAGGGAAAGAAGGAGAGAGGGCAGACAAGGAAGAATAAAACTGAAGGAAAAAAGGAGGAAGAACGCAGGACCAGACTTGTTTCTGTAATACCAACACTAATCCTGCTGGTTGCTCAGTTATACTCATTTCCTGAGATACTCCTACGCATCCCTATGGATTCCAAATAAAATACCATATTTTTCTGTCTTTATGGGATGCAGTGTTATAAATCACTTTTGTAGAAAGAATAATTGTGATGCAAGAGTCTGAAAAGGGATGTGGTGGGAAGTACAGTGGCCAGTATTTGCATGCAGTTGCCTGTTTGTTCATGGTCTCAACCTGGCTGGTGATTACAGACATTTACTTTATACCTATTCATTAAACTCTGTGTGCTCAATGCACTCTACAAAGTAAAAGGATGTAAAGTATGACCCATATGCCCAAAACATTGGCGGGGGGGGGGGGGGGGGGCAGAGGAGTAAAGAACGGGTTCAAACTTAAGCGACATCAACTTAATATAAACTGCTACATGCAGAAGATGTTATATACAAAAAATATATACTTAATTTTTAAAGATTAATTTTTAAAATTGCTATGGGTCTTGTCTTCCATTGATTACTTTCTATGTGTGAGGTAAAGCTTTAACTCGCTTATGTTTCCAAAATGTCTCATTTTCCTTACATACCATTTGTCGACTAACATATTGCTTGCCCGTTGGTTTTTAAGTGTCTTAACTACCTATTATTCTTTCTGAAGTTCCAGTAACTTTCTCCAGTCTGTTTTGTTCAATTGATGGATCTTTCCATACCATGTAGTATCAGCCATTATTATTGTCTTCCTTATTATTACTAATTATCATGCCCTTTCTCTCTCCATGCAAATCTGAATGTTTGAGCTGGCTTCAGCTCTTTAAAAGCACAACCTAAACTTCTGTGATTCTGTCAGTCTTTTTGTGTCCTACTTAAGGCATGCATGCAGTTTTTAGACGCACAGTTACCACGGCAACGTGTAAACTACCACAACTTTGTTCACTCGCGATTTCAATCACTCTCTACAGTTACTAGCATAGCTCCTGACCAAAGACAGAAGTGGTGGTGGAGGACAGACTGGCCCTTGGGCTCGGAGGGACTTGACTTTGAGTAACAAACAGAATCAAAGGCAGAAATGAGATTCTAAACCACCTGATGGTGACAGAATCAATCACCTACCTCAAAAGTATTTGCTTCGTGTGTGTGTTTTCTCTTTCCCTCTTGTGGATGCAGACAGGATATTGAACAGCAGCTGGGCTCCTTGATCTTGGCAACAGACATCAATAGACAGAATGAATTTTTGACCAGGTTGAAAGCTCACCTCCACAATGAAGATTTAAGACTGGAGGATGTACACGACAGGCACTTTATGCTTCAGGTAAACAACAACAACAACAACAATAAAGGCCCTTATCCTTGCTGAGTAAAAGCACTTGGGGACATGATCGATAATTTTAGTACATGTGAGATGGAGTATCCCCCAGGGTAGAAGTTAGAGCGGTGACCTACTTAATTGAAAGCTCTGAGACACATGAAATTTTTAAGCGGTTTCCAAGCAAGCGAAATCTGGGTTTCATGTCAGTAAGTTGATAATATCTCACTTTTCCTTATCTGGTAACTGGTACCCCACAGAGTAGCCCTGCTGGGGAATTGTATGTAGTAAGAATCTACAACATTTTGTGGCTTGATGTAAAATTGACCACGGTCATACCTGCGAGATTTAGAAATACTGTTTCTGTAACACAAAGATACATTATGTTAACTATGGCACAAACAAAAACTGAAAAACGAGTAGCCGTTCCTTCATATAAAACCTATTTAATCAAACCCTGCTTTACTTCCTGTTACTAGCTAAACTCATATTCTCACAAACATGTGTACCTAGTCTTGCCATTTTTAGACATCAATAAATAAACTATGTTAAGGTTAATTGAATGAACCGAATCGTATCAGGCCCAGTGCTTTTGGCTTCTTTCCACGGCAAGAAGCCATTTGTGGCAGGAGAAAAAGAGGACAAACGGACCTCAGAACTGGAAGTCTGACCTGGTGTCCAAACCACAGCCATTTTCTTGATCTTCCGTTTTCTCTCGTCTTCCTTCTTTCCTCCTGCCACAAAAGACTGGATGGAAGGACCCTGGATTCACGTACATAGACCAACTTTGACCAGGGAAACTGAACCGCGCCTTGCAGACTGAACAGAATAGTGTTTTTTTGTCCCATGCTTTCATGATGCCCCCTGCAGCTGTCCAAAGTGCCCCATCCTTCCCAGGAAATACCTCCTTCCCAGCTGTAGAACTACGTCTCCCTCCTTTTTTTCCAAACTAGTCTTTCTATTCCCGGAGTGTCACAACGATCAACCAGGTATCTGGTTTTCCTGACTCCAGCCAAGTTGGGAGTTGCTGAAAGATTTGGCCTGAAAATTTGCATTTCAAAGGGAAAGCTTGCTGACGCAAATGAATTGTAAATGAATTCCCAAAGGGCAGAACCTGGAGGACGCTTCTACCCCTTTCCTACTCTAGTAGTTACTGGCTTCCCCATTAACCAGAAAATAAAGGAACAATCAAATTTGTAAGTTAATATGATTGGGGCTTTCCCAGATGCCAGTGATTCTGTGATGCCAAGGAACTAGATCAAAACAAATGGGCACTGCTGGTGGGCAGGGCACGCTACCAGGAGCCCATCTCGGTGGTTGGTGGGGAAGGGTGAGAATCTACTTTTCTGGGAATTCATGGTAACCCTCTTAGGGTCAGCATTATTGACAAAAGCTGGCCTCCCCGATCCAGACCAGTGTGCGGTAAGCTTTGAGTTAGCTTTGCAAACAACACACTCCAAGGTTTGATAGGACTTAGCTCCCTGGACTGCAGTTTGAGCTTGCTTACACACAGACACGGGCACAGGAGGGCAAATAAATTGAAGCGATACATGGAGTCTGTCAATGTGGCCACTGTGAGAATGAGGTCCAAATGATCTCACTTGAGCCTGACCGGGCCCCTGCGGCTTCCTTGCCCATGAAGGGTGGGGCAGTAGAAGGAGCCAGGCCATGGCTTTCCTTGGCCTACCCACCCCAAGCCTCCTCCAGGAAGCTCCGTGTCCTTGGACGGTGGCTCTTCTCTCCTTCTCATAGCTATAAAGTGGGAATTCTGAATGAAGGTTTTGTGCGGCGGTGAGTAAGTGCTGTTTCCTGAAGAGGCACTCTGTAAACACGGGCTTGGTACCTGAGGCACACTGGCGGGTCGGACAGCCCCTTGGGCTTCGGATACATTTGCTGCTGAAGGATCATCCTCTGACCATCTCTCCCTGCCCTGTCATTTCTCAGATCGCCTTGAAGTGTGCTGACATTTGCAATCCTTGTAGAATTTGGGAGATGAGCAAGCAATGGAGTGAAAGGGTCTGTGAAGAATTCTACAGGCAAGGTTAGTACTGATCTGACAGCTGAGTTTTCAGTGCCCCTCTTCCTTTTAGGCATTTATCCTAATAAAACAGGAAATGGCTAATCTATCATGACATTTGTTCTTTCATCAACTCTTATTATCGTAACCTTTCTCTTCCACTCTCTTGCAAACCATCCAGACCTTTTTTGGAAATAACTTAAAAATAAATAACAATGTCTTACTATGTGCAAACAGGTAGTAAAGAGAGGTGATAAAAATGAGCAAAAGTGGGAGATAAATGTGGGTGTGTGTGTATGTGTGTAATTTTTTAATGACTTTCCTCTGTGGATATGAGAATGTAAGGGACAGCTTGATTTTTACTCTGACCTTCATTTTAATGAGTTTAGCACAGCCTAAAGGCTAAATGCCATTTGGGGTCAATGTTTTCTACTCTGACGGGACTTAGACTCTGTCTCTAGTCCTTCCCCTGTCTTTCTTAAATAAAGTTAATGAAACAGAGCACAGCTGACCAAGAATTGAACTCATCCTCTCAAACATATTCAGTGAGAAGAGAAATGGCCCCGAGTTAGAGTATAAGTTTTAAGACATTAACCTCATTCAGAAATAAGGCAATGAATTAGCCAACAGGATCTTGACACTGGGTGGCATATCGGCCTTTAAACCCAGCCTTATTTCTTCAGACCTGGTTTCAGTGCTCAGGATGTTTGTTCAGGTACAGCAGTGCCCTGATGTTAGTGACAGGATCGGGTTTGAGAGGCTGAGAACAAACGAAGCCTGAAGTGTCCCACATACCAGCTCCGTGGGGAGGTCAAGTAGCAACGGTGAGTCTTTTGGAGAAGCTTCCATCAAAAGATGTGTCAGGGACATTGAGATGGTCCCAAAGACACAAGACAAAGCAAAAGGGATTGGGTTCATGTGGGGCCAGAAGGCTCTGGCCACTGTCTCTTTCACTCAGAGAAAAAGCGCTCGTGAAGTGCCCACAACCCTATGTAATTTCATTTCAATTGAGCGTGAGGGGTTAGAAGTCAGAAGATCAGTTCAAGTTGCCTATGATATAAAATCTCCTCTGAGAGAAAACAAAGGAAATATGATGAAATTGGAGCAGGAGGTTTAGATTAGATAAGTATTTCCTTTATGATATAGAAAATACTGAAATGGCAACATGAGAGAAGGGCTAAGATCTTCATGTTTGGAAATCAAACAATGGGACAGGAAAGAGATTCTACTGTGTCCCTTTGGTTTTGACTCAGCCATGCAGTTGGCACTGCGGCAGTTTAACCCTTTCATTTGCTTATCTTGCATCCTATTTGGATTATAAGCAACTTGAGAAACAGGCCATGTCACTTGTGCCAAAAATAAGGCCCATGGAATGGGTGTATTGAAGTTACTAACTACGTGGTGAAGTTACTAACTACGTGGATCAAAGGAAGGTAATCCATAAGATCTCACCAAAACCAGGTGTTGCCCTAATAATACATGCACGTGCAGCATTGTAAGATGGAACAAACTAGAACATTTGTAACTCTAACCACGAAAGGTGAGCTACCATGCACTTTGCTCTGGCATGTCAGGCAGAGAAAGGAATACAGAGAGGGTATGTCGGGTCCTTCTTATTTAATAGCATTATGGTTGAGCAGAAGTTCTGTCTGTTTAGAAGGAGAAAGACCAGACTCTCTGGTCATCCAAACTGCCTACCCTCCATACTGAATTAATTTTTGTAATCCTATAAGCATGATTCACATCATTTTAATTAATCTGATTCTGGCTCTCAGTTTAGGATTTGGGTTTCCACAGATTGCTCATAGTCTTGGCCAAACTATCTTTAATGGTTCTTGATGTTGAGCAAAGGAAAACCTTTAAAATCAAGGTTGAGGAGATAGCAGAAAAGAAGATGAAAATCCCATGAATTAGGAAAACAGCATTAAATTCTGAGAGCAGAGATTAGGATTCTATACATCATTCGACCCCCTCCTCTCAATGTTTCAAGGAAGTGGAATCTCTGTCCTTTTGTAGCTATGAATTGATATCGTCTCAATCCACCACGATTCCCAGAAGTTTGTATTGAATATCTGCTTCCAGCCTTGTGTAAACCTTAGCAAAACTGTTACTTTCCCTCTCTACAAAGCCCCATTGAGGCAGTCACGAAGGACACAAGAATTATAGTTAATGTTTAATAACCTCGAAAAACTAGGAAGTAAATGTCCTTAAAGAGCGAAGTTATGCAATTTCCCCTTTGTATTCTCTACATTGATGAACAAAGAATCTAAAATACACAGTGCTTTATAAGTACATGTTGAATAAGTTAATGAATAAATGATCTAATTGGGTGATCTCTAATGGTGGAGGTCACGGGAGAAGATCTGGTTCTCAGGAAGGCAGAATCTGAACTGGGTACCGAAGGATGCATAGGGTCCTGTATTTTCCAACAGGGTACTCATGAAGCACTTGTGATTAGAAAATTTTAAATTAATTCAACAATTAAATTCAAATTTTAGTTCTTAGTTTTATTGATCAAATTGCAAAAAAAGTAACTGTAGTGGGCAGTGCAGAGAACATTTCTGTCATTACAGAAAGTCCTTTTGGGCACTGCTGGTCTACATAAGGAGGGGTGGAAATGGACAAAGGCCCTGAAAAGGGGACCTGCTTCACAGAACAACTTGGATCCACAGAAAATGAGAATGTGAGGATTTGTGGAGGCCCCTGTACACCAGGGGCCAAAAATGAGTTATTAATAAGTCAGACTGGAGTCGGGCAGAGTATAAGTAGGGAAAAAAGATACTCCAAGAAAGGAATAAACAGGATTTGACGCCTCAATATGGAGAGAGAATGGAAGGGAGAAATCAAAGAAGGTTCCTCTAAAATGTCAAGCTTGACTGAAAAATCATAATTAACAGAATTATGGAGGAAAGGAGTAGAACCCATTTTAATATTAGAACTCATTTTAATATTAAATGGCGTCCTGCTCTGTCCTCAGAAGACTATTATCATCTCACTTCCCTGAATTCCTCAGGTTAAGCCATGTGATTTCCTCACATCAGTCTTGAGAATAACCAGGCCTCAGGGGACCATGGGAGGCATGGCTACAATCTTAGAACAAGTGACAAATGTGTGGCATCTTTTAAGTTCTAGCTCAACGGTTAAGTGCAGACACATTGGGTGCAGACTTCGTAGGTTGAAATCCCCCTTTTACTAGCAATATGACTTGAGTGAAAATACTTCCTTTCATCTCAATTTCCTCACCTGTAAAGTGGGCATTATAATGAAGTTGTAATGAGGTTTAAATTAACATATGTAAAACGCTTAGCATAGTGCCTGGCACATAGTAAGCATGATATAAATGTTACATTTATATTGCCTGTGGTTTAGAGGTGTACATTCACAGCTGTGAACTCAGCTAATGTTTCTGAGGACTATAGCTTCTCTACTGATTAACCAGACTGTTTTCCCAACGCAAAAATTACCCATAATTTTTCATCCCCTGCAGGACTGATAAAGTATTCTGATAAAGCTTTACATGGTACATTTCTTCTTTGGTCTTCTAGCTGACAAAGGCATTAAAAAGAAATACTTGTCTGATTTTTATACTTTTTTAAAGCTTAGTTCCATTAGGTGAAACTAAATCAGAATAAAAGATAAGAAACTTTTAAGAAATGAAACAGATGAACATATAAAGGAAAAATAAAATAAGATAAAAGCAGAGAGGGAGACAAACCATAAGAGACTCTTAAATATAGAGAACAAACTGAGGGTTGCTGGAGGGGAGGCGGAGGAGGGGATGGGCTGAATGGGTGATGGGCATTAAGGAGGGCACTTGTTGGGATGAGCACCAGTGTTGTATGTAAGTGATGAATAACTAAAATCTACTCCTGGGGTACCTGGATGGCTCAATAAGTTAAGTGTTCGACTTCAGTTCAGGTCATGATCTCACATTTCATGAGTTCGAGCCCCGCATCAGACTCTCTGCTGACACCTCAGATCCTGGAGCCTACTTCAGATTCTGTCTCCCACTCTCTCTGCTTCTCCCCCACTCAACTCTGTCTCTCTCTGTCTCTCTCTCAAAAATAAACATTAAAAAATTTTTTTAAATAACTAAAAATAAAATCGACTCTTGAAACCAACACTACCCTATATTTTTTTTTTTTTTAATTTTTTAATGTTTATTTACTTTTGAGACAGAGAGACACAGCATGAGCAGGGAAGGGGCAGAGAGAGAGGGAGACACAGAATGTGAAGCAGGCTCTAGGCTCTGAGCTGTCAGCACAGAGCCTGACGCGGGGCTCGAACCCATGAACTGTGAGATCATGACCTGAGCCGAAGTCGGATGCTTAACTGACTGAGCCACCCAGGCGCCCCAACCCTATATTTTAACTAACACGAATTTAAATAAAAAAAAAAAATCTTTATTTCTGATTAACTTTGTAACTACAGACCAGGATGTTCCTCAAATGAGATTTTCTAGTCCCTCTTCTCTGTCTCCTACCTACTTACTATTCCTGGTGGTTCAGAGGAAATCAGACTAGGGTCAGGCAGAGTGAAAGGCAGGGGCAGCATAAAATCTGTTCTCTTAACCTGTTACTTAAAGCCAGAACTTCCATTTCATGTAGGAAATTGCTCATTACTTGTATCCTTGTTTTTGTATATCTTGGTCAAAGTTTATTCTAGTCCCAGAGCGTACCTATTTACAAGGAACCTATTGTAAATGGTCATTGACGCTCTGATATTTTAACTTTTCATGGAAACTACGAGAGCAAGACAGGGCAAGTGGGGGGGGGAGCGGTTCCTGATGAGAACAAAGCAGTGAATGGTAATTCTCAGAATAACTTCTTTGACCTAGAGGGTTAAAAGTAGCAACTCATTTTTTTTTACAAATTCTAGATTACCAATATTTCTTCTTCTTTCTTCTTAGGTGACCTTGAACAGAAATTTGAACTGGAAATCAGTCCACTATGTAATCAACAGAAAGATTCAATTCCTAGTATACAAATTGGTGAGTTGAATTCAGTTTTAATTTTAAACGAATACTTTTGGCATCTCTGCCAAGTCACAAAGAAAAGAAGATCTACCCACAGCTTTTGAAAGATCCAAACTGGAGGTTTAATGAAGAGCCGAATCCAAATAAACACTCTAATCATGACTAATCTACTAGGTAATTACCAATGGAAAAATTATGAAAAACAGGGTAACGGCTTTGTTATAGACCCTTAACTAGCCTGTATTAACTTTGTAGTTCAAAATCAAATCAAAACCAAATAGCGTAGAAGGAAACTAATAAGCATCATCCATCTATTGGCTGCTGAAGAGCAGGTTAGTTCATACTCTCTCTGGGACTTGAAGAGTAGAAAGCCGGCAGGATCAACCTTTAGGACGCTTCCAGTCTGGCTCACTACCCTTCACCCCCTTTGCAATCCCAAGAGCCCATGCTCTGTGAGCTATGCCATCCCTTGTGGCCCCGGGTCCCATGCTTCTTGACTCCCCACTTCCAAAACGTATTTTCAGTCTTATTCTCAAGTGCCAATTGCCGTAAACTGTTAAATTGTGATGCTAATGCATCTAAAATAATCATTACTCTAAGTTATGCATCAGATCATTACACAAGTCAAACTGTGGAAATCTTAGGCACATAGGAAATATTTTTGATCCAGTAAGAATTTCTATCAGCTCTTAAAGCTCTCCACCAATTCCACCTACATTCAAAGCAAATCTTTTCCTGGAAGTTCCTTCCATTTAAAACCAAACTCAGCGCTTTAAATTTTACCCATAAACTACAGCCCTCACATGCACGAGTCCTTGTTTTTCGCCAGTTCCCACAGACCTCAGAAAACTTAATGTATTCACAGTGCTGCAGACCTCTGCAAGGCTTGAGGCTTAAAGCCTCTACTTGGAAGGGAATGGGGCATCAGGAAAAACAAGCTGAAAATTAAGAAAGCCAGAGCAAGTTAGCCAAGTGATGATATGCCTATAATCACTAAGAGTCAAGTCTAATCCACGACAGAGTCATAAAGTCATCTTCAGGAAATAGAAACCGAATTAATCTGGTTACGAAGATTTGAATGACATATGCAAATATTAAAATAGATATGTTGAAATTTTGGGATTATTGGTGAGCCGTTTTTTTATCTAAATTGCCCTTAGTATTGTCATGGTGTTTTTACAATTAAATTGATTCTTCCACCCAAAAAAGGAAAGGGTGGGAGCATTATAAAAAACAAAACCCGGGAAGAATCCAGGGTGATAACATAGCTACAGAGTTGCTGGGGCAGTGGGGGAGGGGATCAGCATCAACAGAAACGCAGCCTTGGTCCCCTTGGATCAGATAGTCTCCTCCGGTTGCTTTAATTATGGAGGTTTTGCAGATGTGATCTGCAAGGAGCAGACCCTGTCCAAAATCCTAACCCCACGGCCTCGTTTGTTAAGCTCTGGCTAGAAAGAAATTTGCCAGGCTCCTGTTAAAGACATTTTGTGAAAAGCATTCACATTGTTAAGCACACAACCTGGATTTGCAAGACAGACCTGATTTTAGAGACTCTACCCTGTTGTTGTCATGAGAACACACTTATTTTGTCAGATCCTATGTCCTGGTTTTCAGCACAGGAAAATGTGGTTACCATAGATACCTGTTTTTAAAATGGGGTGGGGATTGGCTGAATAGGAAAATCTCCTGGATGCTACATTAGCACACCAATAATAAAGAGAAAGAGAAGGTAATTATAAAACAACCCTCCCTACGTAAATCTTTCTCTGTCTCCGTTCCACACCTCCCAGCTCTGTAGGGTCAGTGTTGGGAGGTGTGGTGTGAAGGGATAGACGAGGCTAAACTGGAAAAATCCAAATAGAGCCTAATGGGAGCTCTAGGCTTCAGCCCCCCCAGACGAGGATTTTGCCAGCAGGTCCTAAGTAATGCAGCTCTTTCCTCTGTCCTGATTCTCCCTGGGACTGAAACTGTCCCCTCCACAGTGAGAATCTCCTGAGTGCCATCTCAGGTTTAGATCTGATTTTCTGTTTAAGTAATTCATATCAACCCAAGAGGAAGTGGGGTTAAAAATCTCTTTCTCTCTCTCCATCAAATTCTGCATTTTTTAAAAAGAAGATATTAAATCAAATGAATATCTAATTGGTGAAATCTATAGAAGGAGGAAGAGAAAGAGGCTTGCCTGCAATCCCTATTTACTCTGAGGCCATCATTTCTCGCTTCCCCCAATTCCAACCCACCAGGAGGACAAAATCCAGGCAAAGTCAGCCCATCGCTTGCATAGAAGAGAAAGGTTAGCACAATGCACTGGGAACAGGTAGAACAGGTTCCCAAATCTAATCGTGCAGAAGCCATCTTTCATTTGGAAAACTGCCCCCTGGTGTCTATTCAGGCTTCAAAATGGCTCTCCTATCTACTAGGAAAGGTCTTTATATTGGACAAGTAGAAATCCAGAGGTATAATTTCAAAGTAACTTCAGGAAGAAAATGAGTCGATGTTGAAGTACCAGATTTTTAAATGTTAGATTTGTAGCTTTTTTATATTAAGGTAAATTTTATAAATATTCACACTTTAAACTTTAGAATAACATAATTTTGTGAACTATCTTTAATATCTAATCTCTCTTAAGGTGGAAGATAATAGAAATTAAATATAGATGTTGTGAAGAAAATGAAGAAAATTCAGGAATAGGAAACAAGAAAATTTAAGAAGGAAATCCTTACTTGCTGACTCCCTATATACCATATCAAACTACAGAAGTCACTCGCTTAAACTTGGATTATCTAAAATGATTTCATAATATTTAAATCATATTTAAGATGAGATAATGCAGAAGTGTAAAATAATATTTTGCATTTCTGCATCCTTTTTCCGTCTCTATAGCATCCTCAAAGGCCAAGTATCTGCTGTTTGTTCAATAAAAAGATCAAGTCAAGCCTTTATAATTTATGCCCTTGTAAACATTCGGGCTCAGTTGTTGGAAAGTTTGTTATGCTGAAAAACACTTGCCTTTTCTCCCCACACCTATATTTCAAGAACATACAATAAGACCTAAATATGTCCAAGTTTGTGATGATTCCAATAACTCCAGCCTAGACTGAAAGTCCTTCTCTGCTTTAATAAATCATGTTTAATATGGAAAGCGCACTAACATTGAAACATGATTAGAAAGCAACGAGTCTAAACTAATTAAGAGAATAGAGATATCTAATATCAACCAATTTTATCTGGTCATTGAAGTAGGGATTTTATGTGCATATTGAAGATGAATGAACTTCTATTTACCTACATTTAGTGGTTAACATAATTGATAGTAAGACAAAACTATAAATCAATACTCTTGAAAAAATATCCTACAGAGTAAACATATGAATTCTTCAGATGGTCTAAATCAATGATGTGGTATCATTTGCCCTTTCCTCCCCTCCCCCACCCTCCCTCCTTAGCTCCAACACAGACTTTTTCCTACCTTTCTCCTTATATGTCTTTCTCCCTCAGCAAATAATAATAGCCAATATTTATTGAGGATTTACTGTGCACCAGGAACTTTCTAAGCCTCTCACCTGTGTTGTTATTTCATTGTCATAACAACCCTGTGGGTTTGGCACTCTTCCTAGCTCCTTTTTATAAATGAGGAAACTGAGGCCCGAGAGGTTAAGAAACGAGCCCAAGGTGACGTATCTGGTGCTCCTAAACTGAGGATAGGGGCCATCTCATCTTTTTTTGCCTTCACTTCTCTGGGTCACAGACAGAGTGGGGTCCCGACTGGGTCCGGGAGGGAGAAGACGTGGGTTTTACCGCCTTTATGGAGCTGAGCTTGGCCTCGCCTGTTCTAGGTTTCATGACCTACATCGTGGAGCCGCTTTTCCGGGAATGGGCCCGTTTCACTGGAAACAGCACCCTGTCGGAGAACATGCTAAGCCACCTCTCACACAACAAAGCCCAGTGGAAGAGTCTGTTGCCCACGCAGCACAGAAGCAGCAGTGGTGGCGGGGGCAGCCCCGACCATGCAGGCCAAGGGACCGAGAATGAGGAGCAGACTGTGACCAAAGGCAACGCCCCGTAGTCCCAGCCAGCCTGCCCCTGCTCTGCACACGGAGAAGGAGAACCTCCTTGAGCAGAGGCCTCCTGACAGGGTGAAAGCTCTGAGGGGGTTCCTGCCAATAAGCCCAGCCACCTCGTGGCTGCCGTCCTGGGGCTCTTTGGAATGCTACCCTCCTCTATTTTCCTGCCTCCTCTCCTCTTTTCGAGTGTACAGAAGCCATCCGTCATCTCAGCACTAGCTGCCGAAATAAAGCAACTCCATTTAGGAACGTGGGAGCTGATGAGGGGCAGGCCTGCCCCTCCAGGAGAAGACTGGGGAGTCAGAAAGAGGTGCTTCTGCCATGTTCCCCTCGGGCCCTGGGTCCCACTGTGACAGGTGACCGTCGCTAAGGCCAGAGCATTTTAGTGTTAGCCATCTGACTGCTGATCTGCATGACAAAAACACCAGCATCTTTGGAGCTCCAAGGAGATGGGTCTTGGGTGCGAGCGCACAAACCAGAGCGTGAGAGAAAGTACCTTCTATTTTAATAATAATTCTTATGATAAAAATAATAATAAATCTTTTTAACTTTTCTATTTGATGCACTAGACAATGGATCTAAAACTTTGGACTAAAAGATTACTCAGTGTACCCAAACTTGAACAGGGGGTTCATAGTTTTTTGTTACTGACTTTATGCCACTTTGGGTCAGAGCTTCGGCATCTCCTCCATGTAAGAAACCACGTTTCCCATCCCTTCCGAGGTGAAGGTGCTTACAGTTCATTCCTTTGCACCATTAGCCAATCTGTCTTTTATCAATAACTCAGATTCAGTGACACGTTTATATGCACACATGTACATTTTCTGTAAATACCAAGCGCTACTGATTCCCATGCCAAAATACATGAGTATTATGGGATTGCTACCTGTATAAACAATGGCACTGTGAACAGAATACTGTTAGTTTTAATACAAGAGAATGCGTGTGTAAATAGGATATAGAGTTTATTAATATACGATTGTTTGCAGATAAAGGCCTTAACTTTAAACGTCTTTCATCTTCTGAAAGCTGCCCAACGTAAATCCTCACAGACATCCCTCCGAACTGCCTTCCCATGTCCATCTTTCTGCTTTCCGGCTAAGGTCACAAACCAAAACTGAATAAAGTCTTTGAGGAAATATTTTGGAAACTTCACATGCATTCCGCTTGAGACCATAGTGTTTAATCTATGGCACCAGGCACCGTTTCCTCAGCTTAATGAGACGTTTCAACAAGCCTGAAGTCACTTTTCAACACAGCGATGTTGCACACTCTGTTTTAACAAGCCAGCTGATTAGCTTGCGTTTATGTGACTCTTATCTTGGACCTTGGCGGTGTGTCAGCCTTGCAGGAGACATGGCAGGTCTCGCAAACCTTCTATGACCCTGTCACCTAATCATCAGGGAACTTCCTGCTCTCCCACCACACTCTTGTCTGTCATGGCTAAAGTACCAAAGCACCTTTGGTTTATGGTTGGCGTGCATTTCTTTGGTGTTAATAGTAACTGGATTTTTCTTTTTCCTTAATTTCATGTGAGCAACTACCTAACTGTTTAGCTGAAGTTAACATTATCTAAGTAAAGAAAACGATTTCGGTTTTCTGACCGAATTTCTCTTTCCGGCAGGTCATTGTGGTTAATTGCAGTTCTAGCGAACGGAGTCACCTTGGCATTTTGTTGGCAGTTTTTCTCCAGACACTTGGCCAGAAAACCAGTTTGCTACAGCATCCTCCTCTAGTGGCTAAACTCTGTGCATTCAACCTTTTCCTTAGAAGTTCGAGCATAACTAACGTTAGATGAAAATTGGCATGTCCGTTTCTTCTTACCTTAAATCATGTTGAAGTGGGAGGACAGTATTATGATCATTTCTGCCACTATCAAGCTGTTTGGCAAACTACAAAATGACAGCTCTCATTTCCTACGTGCAACTGTCGTGGGGTTTTTTTTCCTCCTAACATACCCATGAAATGTTAGAAACTTGACTGGCTTGTAATACGTTTCTGTAGCGAGACTGAAGTGTGCAGAGTTAAGGTTTAAGGGAAATTTTGGAGAGTTGGTTATATTTTCATTAAAGTAAGAGAGATTGTCAGATGGTACTAAAGAAAGTGTGAAAACCTCATGAAATGGGTGGGTGATAAGTTGAAATTGTTGATATGGGTAAGAGAGAAGTTGTGAAATCTTAACACCAACTTTTTTTTTCTTTCCATAATAACTATGAACTGACACATGATTCTTTGTTGCTTTAATCCTCTGAAGCTCTCAGCTTGGTGAGGCCCCAAAAGAGAAAATGTTGAATGTATTCCTGCTTCCAAATCTCTCTTACTTTGGTTTGATGGTGCAGAGAGGGCTTCTGAGTGGTCTGTGTTTAACGTTCAGGAGATCAAGTGAAGGAAAGCAATTGTCGAGGATGATACAGTAAAGAAAAAAGACACTATTTAGCTACTGGGGCCTCTATCTTGGGTTTAGGAAATGGACTTTGTGTAAATTATATTTATATTGTAACTTAAATAAATAAGATTGGAGGCATTTTTAGTAGTTCCACGTTTATAGGACAAAAGTGTCTATGTCACTATTAGGTCTTGAAGAAGAGCTCACAGAGAAAACTACCAAATACCCAACAGTTACGTCTATGAAGCAGCTACTCGTACAACAAAAATTTGAAGTAAAACGAGACATTATGCATAAACTAGATGCATTTTTGTCCTTCTCTCAACCATCTGGAGTTTTCTTGAGTTCCTCATGTGCTGGCAAAAAAAAAAAAAAAAAAAAAAAAAAAAGAATGTGAAAACTTTTTTCTTGCCTACTAGTGGCTCTCTTTCAATAGGAGGAGTTCAATTACTAGTTAAGACACAGCTGTTGGATCATCCATGGATTTTAAATTTATATTCTTCTTCTGGTCCACGGACCATCAATAGTTGACTTACCGAGTTTAATTCTGTCATTACATGAGAGGAAAGGAATCAAAGGGCTATTTTTAGTAAGTAAAGTAAAGATCAAATTAAGAAAGAGAGAATATATATCACTGCCAGGCCTGATCGTCAAAGCCTGCTTCTCCTTTAACAGCATTCGTGAATAGGCAGAATCCTGTTCATGAAGCCCTGACCTACCCATAACTCCCTCTAGGCTGAGTAAAAATCCTGCTCTGTTTCTACTTGCTTAAGGCTTCCCACAAAGGCATTTGGACTATGTCCTGCAACACTGTCTTCAGATAGTGCTTCCTACAAAACACAGATTTGTCTTGTAATCTTCTCATGTTAAATCAGATCTGCTCACTGATGTGAATTTGATTATGAGCTTGTGTCTCACTGTATTTCTAATGCTTTGTTCTTTTAAGCAAACCCTAAAACTTGTGTTGTTTTGTGTACACATGTGAGATTTGGGGGAAAAAAAAAAAAAAACCTTGTGAGTTTTGCCCAAAATGTGACCTAAGTATCCATTGGCATGTCTCAATGAATAATTAAAAATAAAGATAATTTCTTAAAAACATCAACGTATGAAAATATGCTGATTCTCACCAGGGAGCATATTACTAGCCAACCAATCAGATTCAACAGAAAAGGTCCACTGCTCAAGATGGGAAATTTTCGAGGGGAAAAAGACACACAGGTACAGATACATGGTCTCCATGTGACCCACTCTATTTGGGGCTGCAGAAGTAGCCATGTCCATGAAAGTATCACTTGGCAGTTAATCCCAAGTTTGGGAAAGAGGGCTCTCTATCACCGGTCAGTTCTACACTTCCCCTGACTCCTGATATTTTTCTGTTTCACATTTGTCAAACTCATATATGAGTGAGAATGAGGTAAAGACATAGCAGACTTAATTCAATAATTACTTATGAAAAATATGGTCTCGCATTTCAGGACCGGAAGCCATCAAGAACAATAGAACAGTTCATGCAGGACGACTGAGTACCCTAAACCCATCTGGAAATAGAGGAGAAAGGAAAAAAAAAAACACAACAAAAAACACCACCCTTATTTCCCAGAAACAACCTTGTATCTACATACTGTTCTCAAGTCCCTTTTATTTAAGATTGGATTCAGAATCTCATTAATTCCTTAATGCTTCCCTATGTCCGAATATAAAGCCACTTTTTCACTTGTGGATAGTCTATATCATAAAATAAAAAATCAAAATTGAGACCTCAATGGTTTTCCAAGTAAAAGTCAGGCGTGATTTTCAAATGTACCCGGGAACCTCGCTGAAACATTGTGAAATAAGTCAAGCCCGTGTGAGCGGTTGAATTTTGATTTGGCAGATATGGATTGAGTACCTACTGTGTGCCAAAAGTTGCACTAGATACTTGGGATAAAAAAAGGCTCCATTTCTGCAAGAGCATTTAGACTGTGACAAAGACTGGATTGCCAGTGAATGCTTCTTAGAGAATCTGCTTGAACATCTGTGGGGATTCAACCACAGCCAAAGCGCTCTCCTGACGCACAGCATAACAGAACACAGATAATCTTTGGACACTGTAGGGGCCAAGGGCAGGCTGCCCCAAAATATTCCACTTCAGCATATTGATCATTTTAGTTTATTTTTTTTAGTTCAACTTTATTTATTTATTTATTTTAATTTACGTCCAGATTAGTTAGCATATAGTGAAACAATGATTTCAGTAGATTCCTTAGTGCCCCTTACCCATTTAGCCCATCCCCCCTCCCACACCTCCTCCAGCAACCCTCTGTTTGTTATCCATATTTAAGAGTCTTTTATGTTTTGTCCCCCTCCCTGTTCTTATATTATTTTTGCTTCCCTTCTCTGTGTTCATCTGTTCTGTGTCTTAAAGTCCTCATATGAGTGAAGTCATATGATATTTGTCCTTCCCTAATTTAGCTTAGCATAATGCCCTCCAGTTCCATCCACGTAGTTGCAAATGGCAAGATTTCATTCTTTTTGATCGCCGAGTAATACTCCTTTGTATATAAGTGTATTGATCATTTTAAATAAAAGTCACTCAAGTGACAGCCTGTGTAAGAAGGACACTCAGATCCTCCTCTGTCCCCGTGAAAAGCAGGAAATAAATCTCCCATTTGAGAGGTGCCCTCCCCATACCAAGAGATAGAGACATCCTTGTCACCAGAGATGGGAAATTTAGAGCCAAGAAGGCTGTATAAACAACCTTTTTTACTCTTTAATAATTTGCCACCTCAGCCCAAATTCTGTTTAGTATCCCTTACTAACTGAAGCTTCCAAAGTTAAGTTTTCTTCATCCTGCCAACTCCTTGCAGATTTATTGTCTCTTTGTCTAGAGAGTATAAAACTGCCTGCCTTGGTCATTTCTTGAGGTCTCCATTTCATTATTGGGCCTCCATGCGCACGTAATAAAACTTTAGGCTTTTCTCCTGTTAGTCTGTCGCATGTAAATTTAATTCTTAGTTCAGCCAGAAGAACCTTGGACCGAGGAAAATCTCTTCCTTTCCTTCAAGACGAAAGGGGGTCCCAACCTTGATTCTGTCACTTATTCATTCTGTGACTTCAGGGAGGTTACTGAACCCCTAAAAAATTATTTCCAGACAGTAATACCTTTTATAGTATTGTGGTGGCGATTAGAAGAGGCCATACCAAAGGCACCAAGCACTGCCTCTGGTACATGGTAGGCTGTCAAGGCATGCAAGTTCTCTCCTCATCAACGACGAGAAGCTTGGCAAATAGCCATTCACACATGGGTAAGAATGTGAAGAATGTATGGGGGGAAAATACAGTAGAGAAACGCTGGTGATTCCATGTTAGGAACTCAAACTCATGTTTACTTTTTTTTTTTTTTTTTAAACAGATTGGCTTATTTATTTGCAAGGTTGGGTAAAAAGATTATCCTTTCAATCCGTTGCTCAAATGAAAACGCTGGGTCAGCTGCAGACTACCTTTGCTTAGCCTTCTACACTCTAGAGGGGAAGATACCGGATCTTTTGTTTGCTGTTCTGTCAGACGTTTCTGTGGAGGAAACAGCTCCCAAAACCAAAGTGAGAATCATTTATCTCCCTTGTATCTATGCCACCAAAGTGCTAATTCCGGCTGGTGATGGCCCTGGTCCTCTGTGTCAGGCCCTGAAAGGTTTGCTGGCTCCACAGGCTCCCCTCGAGGGCACACAAGTGGATGCCTCTCGGATGCACACACCTCACATTTCCAGACACATTCTCAGCCATTGCTCGTGGTCTGTCCCGAACAGGACGGAAAACAGAGGCACTTCACAAGTAACACCCTGGCAGAGAAGGGGAAAGACTCAGTCCTGCCTCCACGAGCATATAATGGACATTTGAGTAATGACTAAACAAGAAGCTTTTAGCTACAAAACAGTCTGCGATGGATTTTTTTTTTTTTTCAATTAAACCAGAGATATTAGGAAAAGTCTAAGTTTTAGCTGATATGACTTGAAGATCCTCTATTGCCTTCTCTTAGTCATCCAAGCAACAATGTGTTTTTGATTCAATTGCCTGAAATGTTTTAAATTCTAGTTAATTAAATGCAAGATTTAATCTTCAAGAGTTCCCCCCACCCCCCCCCCACCCCCCCCGCTTTTTTAAAAAGCAATGTAGCAGAGTTTTAAAAGTGTGGGCTTTGGGGTCAGACAGACCAGAATTCAAATCCCTCGTGATCACTTGCTGGTTAACACCAGGCAGACAATTTAATCTCTCTGAGTCTCCAGTTCCTCACATGTGAAATGAGAGTGGCACCTACCTTCTTGTTGGTTGTGATGTCAAAATTAGAAAACATGCATAAAAGATATAACGTGGTTTCTAACAGAGGGTCTTCAACAAATGTAAACTACGTCATTTAAAACAGGGGCGCCTGGGTGGCTCAGTCGGTTGAGCGTCCAGCTTCAGCTCAGGTCATGATCTCACCGTTGGTGAGTTCGAGCCCCACGTCGGTCTTTGTGCTGACAGCTCAGAGCCTGGAGCCTGCTTCAGATTCTGTGTCCCCCTCTCTCTCTGCCCCACCCCGGCTTGTGCTCTGTCTCTCTCTGTCTTTCAAAAATGAATAAACATAAAAAAAATTTTTTTAAACAAACCTACAAAGTGAGAGTTGGGATATATCTTTCACTTTCTCTAGGTTGTACAATTTTTGTGTAAAAGAAAACACAAGAAGCATTAATAGACTTTGGGCACAATTATATCTATAGGTGACCAGCTTGACCATAAAATAACCCTTATAAAATGTGGACAAAATATTATAAAAATATTTCTAAAAGAAGACAGTGTTCTTGGGGCACTAAGGATACACTGATAAGACCAGGGAATATAAGGAACTGTCTTTTCTGATTATAAAGTAAATACTCTTCAGCCCAGCCAGAGAGGACTTTTAATCTAAGCTCTTCATAGAATTGATGATACCACAATCCTGGCTAGAGAAAAGGTTTAGTTAGTAGACAAAACGTGATATCTTGTCAAGTTTTCACGAATTCCACTCATACCCTATAAATCCTATCTATAGAAGTTTCCAGCGGTTTGTCCCCGTGCAACTTCCTCAGATCCTTCTGTCTATGGACAGCAGAGGCAGACTGCTGTCAGTTATGGTCTCTGTAAATAGGTGACCCTAAAATAGATCCTGCTCCTTTAAACTAACATTTTCAAAATTGCTTAAAAATGTGTGTGCCAAAAGTTGTGTAAGCATTACCTGGAAGAAAAAAAAAAAGTCTTCACAGCCAAGGAAGTTTGAGGAACAATGGCTTAAGCACACAGGTTTCCTTTCTGCATAGTTCTCAGAGCCTCCGATATGCTAATGGACATCTCAACAAGATGATGTGGATGGCCTTGTTGGTTTGGATCTAATATCAGTTTCATATCATGAAGTCTTCCTTGACCACACCAAGCCAGGATGATTCCCCTATTCGTCATTTTACTGCCCTAGTATTGTTATTGACTATTACTTGTTATTAGTGGGGTGTGTGTGTGTGTGTGTGTGTGTGTGTATGTTCTGCCCAGCTTGAGATGTAGTATAACATTGTGGTTAGTTTGCCTGAGTTTGTGGATGATTTTACCACTTACTAGATGTCTGACCTTGGGACAAGTTTCCCAACTTGTTGTGCCTTACCTTCTGCAATGATAAAATGATAATTAAAAATGTGACCCATTTCATAGAGTTTTTGAAGATTAAAAAAGAGTTCATGCACGCAAAGCACTCTGGGCAGTGCCTGGCTCATAGAAAGCACTCAGTAAGTGTTGGCAGAAACCAATATCTCCCTTGCCCCTGCGTCACCCTCTCAAATCAGATTTGTAAGTTCCTTGATAACAGGATAACCATCTTTTTAAGTAATTCTCCTATAATACAGCACAGAAGGTCCTGAGTAGATACTTCTTAAATGAAGGAATATATTTCTATTGATAAAGTGAAAATCCTATCAGAATAATAAGCTAACATTTAAACTCAAATAAGTTCCAATTGCAACAATAAATGTCCAAATAATTTGAATGTAGATGTTGTTTTTCAGGTACACAAATTGCTACCTGACAATTTTCTTCTTTCTAAGAACATGGTTTTGGGGAAAAAATAAGTTTTCTTCTCCTAGTTTATGAGTCTACTCTTCTGAGTGGTGGGGACAAAGATCAAGTCCCTGAAGGACTTGAGGTCCAAAGACATCCAGATTTTTCCCACCCAGCTGGAAAAGCAGCCTACAAAAGGACCACTAAATGGCTTCCTTTGCAAGGAAAACAAAAGTCCCCTACTGCATTATTCAATCCAAGAGAGACGAATCCCTATCCTCATCTTTGAAAAGGAACATGAATCTCCTATTTTATCCTTGTTACAAACACTTGAGATCACACATGACCGACCCCTGCACTTCTTCCCAGGAAGCAATTTACATGTGCATTTTTAAAGTTGTCAGCAAAGTAAGCTAATGAACTAAAGTGAAGGGTCAGGGTTTTTAATTATTTACTTTTTCCTACTTCTCCCTGCTACATTTTTGTTTGGACCTAACAGGAGATTCAGACTTCACACATCAATGGATTTTCATCCACAGAAAAAGCTTATAAATGAAAACAAAATACTGATCATGTCACGTACTAGCACAGTGAGAAGTATATTCTGTAATTACAGACAGATTTTCAAGGGTTGACCTAAAATGGGGAACAACAAAAAGTTCTGATGGATCTTTCAATAGCTAGGTTGTGTACCATGCTATGAAATATTTCCTCGATGCTTCCACTGACTTTAACTTTTAAATATGTATTCATCATCCCATGAAAAGCTTTTCGAAAGATATCCTTTTGTGATGAAGCTTTCTTTACCTTAAACTCGAATGCAAAGGTTGAGCTATTTCTTCACTCTGTCGACCTTTTGTAACCGCAAATTTCCAGTTCTTAAGCATGATTTAGTGAATGTCCGGTCCCACCAACAACCTACGTAAGCGACAGGCACATCTCCACCACAATAATCATTCAGGTTATCATTGCACAGGCGGTGGACAATGGGGCACCTGGGGCACCAGCACCAGCCTTCAAGCAGCATGAGATGAGAAGAGCCTTCAGTGGAGCGAGGTGATCCACAGAGCAAGGGCTGTGTGCCAGAGCCTCATTCTGCTACCAAGTTGAAGCATACGAGCACCAAGGAAAATTGCCTTGGGAGTGTGGACGAAGGTGGAGAACCCGACTTGAACATCTAACGTGTCTACTGCCTCTTAATAAAGTTACGTTTGGGCTAGCAAACAAACCTAGAGCAAGCAATTACTGAACATGATGGTTCCCTCTCTGTTATATTCAGTGCTAAGTGTTTAAGGAACACTTACATTTCTTTTTATACATTGTTGGTAATGACTCTGAGCAGATGTCAAGTAAGTCATTTACACTTTGTCCATAGAGGTCACGGCACTTGTAAGAAGTGATCTCTGAGACTTAATCTCATTTCTAAAACAGTCATAATACAGCCTATTTTGCAAATGGGTAGTGAGGATTTGAGCTCGTGTATGTGGAGTGCTTTACACAGTGTCTTGCATACTATTGACACTTAGTAAATAGTAGGCATTATCCACCAAAAGCAGTGGTGGTGCTGTGTTCCATGTGCTGCAAGAGATTATTTCATTCTTCTTCTAACTCAGATGAAACTGTCAATGGGTATAGGAAGCAAGGAGGAGACCTGACTAGGGGAGTAAGCTTATATTGATTTTTCTCCAACATGTGAAGAAAATAAGCATTTAAGAAAGAATACTCAAGATGAGACAAAATTACCACTCTCCTTGTGTATGAGTCTCCCAGTGATGCTGTAACAAATTACCATCAACAGGGTGACTTAAAACTTTATTCTCTCGCAGTTCTGGTAGGTAGAAATCTGACACTAAGGTGTCACCGGTGCCACGTTCTGAGGTCTCCGGGGAAGAGTCCTTCATCACCTCTTCCAGCCTCTGCTGGTTGCCAGACATCTTCCATGCCCCTCGTCTTCTAGCAACATAACTCCAGTCTCTACCTACAGCTTCACAGGGTGGTCTTCCCTATGTGTCTGTGCGTCTGTCTTCTCATCTTATAGAACCAGTCATGGGATTAGGGTCCACTCTTATCCAGTGTAATTTCATCTTAACTAATTGCATCTACAAAGAACTTATTTCCAAATGAGGTCCCATTTGGAGCTTCTGGCTGGACATGAGGGTTGGGTGGGAGGGGGATTATTCAGGCCAGTACACCTTGATATTCCTCGCTCATCTACTCCCTCCTTCACCTCCCCTCCCCCCTGAACACACACACACCATATACACAACATGCACATCTTCCAGATTTCTCCTGAATGATGCTATGGGGATAGCTTCCTTCAGGTTTGAGGTAGGGTTGTTTTTATATATTTGGAGATAAAGTCGGGGAAGTCTCACAGAAAGGAGGATCGAAAGAACATCTTCATTTCTTTCTTCTATTTTCTTTCCTTACTCATTCAGATCTGCCGCAGGGAAAAAGTTTCCGAAATCCCACTGGCATCAGCCATCTGGAAATGACGATGTGAGTCTTGTTCCATATTTCAACTTCTCTCTCATCATCATCAGTGTTTCAGATGTTTCAATCCATTCATTCATTTATTTGACAAATATACAAGATGCACCGAGTTTGTGTTAGGCACTGGAGAGTCACTGTGCTTATAGTTAAGGTAAACAACTAAAGAGAATTCATAACCAATGAATCATAACAGGTGAAATAAAAGGAGAAGTAGGAGTACTATGGAAGGTCATTGAAGGGAAGCCTAACACACTGTGGATCAGGAAGAGAAATCAGGGAAGTTCCCATGGAGGAAGGGATGCCTCAATGGAGATTTAAATGTTGAGTGAGGAGAGGGGAGAGAGAAATGTTCCAGACAGAAGGGACAGTCATTGAAATGTTTCTGGGGGTGAGAAATATCAAGGCGCGTTCGGAAACTGAAAAATTTGGGGGAAAGGAGGTGATTCAAAGGAAATATTTAGATACTTGTGTAGATGATAAGGAGTTAAAAACACACAAAAATGGCAAGTGTGCCAACTCCCAAGGAGATTCAGAGAGCAGGAGGACTTGGAGGCGAGGGTGGACACACAACCGTCGTCGTAGGAGCAGGAGGGGAGGAGCACGTGAGGTGCACAGTTGTTTGTGGAGGGAGTGTGGGAACAGGCTCCCTCAGGGGCAGTTTTGACCAGGAGATCTTGGCATACAGCCAACTCCACCTCTTCCTCTGGGGCTCCAAGCCCAGCAATCCTACCGTTATCAACTCTGTGTGCAGTCTGGAGGCAGTAATAGGGTCTGTAACTAACACTTTTCAAGCCTCCTTTGTACTGTGTCCCCAGAGGCAGCTTGCTGTTGACAAGGAGGGCCATCAGGCCTGTAAGTTTTCCCGATGAAATGGAGATGCAAGTTTGGAAGTTTGGAAAAATAGAAATCTACGCCCAACCAATCAAATGGGCCACCCTTTTTTTTAATGTTTATTTTTTGAGAGAGAGAGAGAGTGAAAGAGAGACAAAATGCGAGTAGGAGAAGTGGGGGGGGGGGGGGGGGGAGAAAGAATCCCAACCAGGCTCCACAAGGTCAGCCCAGAGCTTGACAGGAGGCTCAAACTTACGAACTATGAGATCATGATCTGACCTGAAATCAATAGTGGGATGCTCAACTGACTGAGCCACCCTGGGACCCCAAATCAAATGGGCCACTCTTCAATGATGGAGAACACCATGGAGCAGCAAAGAGCAAAAGCATAAGCTGAAAGGTAAATTCTTTTTTTAATAAATACTGTCAGTCACACACTGGAAATGCAGACAATCTTTCTGTAGAGTATAAATCAAGAATATCCATATTTTAATCTCAGTACAGAATCCGTGTCCAGTGCCTGGCCACACTCAGTTCAGGGAGAAAAGAGTGCCCAGAAAACAGCTAGAAAAAGGGGCTCCACTCAAGCCCTTCTCCATTGGACCAGCGTTGGCTTGTTCAGTAGCACACATACTAAAATTGGAATGATACAGAGAAGATTAGCGTGGCCCCTGCACAAGCAGGACATGCAAATTCGTGAAATGTTCCATATTAAAAAAAAAATAGCGACCATGAAGAAAAAAGATATCATTTGATAGCATCCCTGCTGCACAATGATTTCCTATTAACATTTAAGAAAGAGACCATTCTTAGAATTTGAGAATTTGCTAGAAAGTAAAATATCTTTTTGTCCCTAAAAGTGACTTTGCTGTCCAGAAGCCTCCAAGCCTTCCTGGAATTTTTATTTAGAATTCCAAAGAGTTCCATAAAGACTTTCAAATGCAACCACATCTTCTACTAACTTTATATGTGGGGGGCTTCTTCCTCCCAGAATCATAGGGTATATAATCCAATATTCTCTAGAAATAAAAGTTAATTGGGGTAATTCTACTAGGAAGGGCAAGCACCACTTTCAACCAGAGTTTGATTTCCAAATCAAGACTCAAGTCAGCAGTCATTGTGCTAAAACATATAATGTGTTGAAGCTATCCTAGCATATTGGGTCAGTCCAAGAAAGATTTGGAAGAAAAATAGAGAATGGCTTGATTTGGATGGTTGCAAAACTTCTCCAAGACATTTCACCAAAAGGATCCAACATTTGGGATGTTACTATTCTCCCCTGCAACACACACACTCTAATACAATCAACCAGCACTTATCCGCCAAGCCAGTGATTTCCAGCGGCAGCATAGAGGGATGGTTCCAGATTGCCTCAAGTTAAACTCTGGCTAAGTCACTTATAGCTGGTTGTCCCTTGGCTGGTTTCACAATATCTTTGTTTCTATTTATTTATTTATTATTCTATTTTCTATTTTCTATTTCTATTATTCTATTATTCTATTTATTTAATTTATTTATAATATTTTATTTATTTATAATATTACTGTCTGTAATATTTTCCATATGTACTTTTAATGTATCTCAATATGAACCCATGGGTGCTTAGAAGTGTTTTTGCTCTCATGGTAGGTGTTGCCCTATTAGTGACATAATTTTGGAGTTGGCGTTCCCAGACAAAGTCTTCTCTGGAACTGTCTAATTCATCTCTTCAAGCCCAGAACAGGTCCCTGGGCTTGGCTAGCAGATAATAGTCCACAAATGATTGTTCAACTAAACTTAACCTCAGACAAAATAGTTATGGAAGACTTAATTTAAGGGCATCAAAAGGAGACAAAATGCAAAGGATGGGAATGTCCAGGAGTGGCGAACCAGGGTCTGGACAGAGTGGCCTGTAAACCAACACCTGGGAATGGAAGTAAAGCTCCCACTCCTCCTTCCAGTGGCTCCTAGCTGACCATCCTCCCTCCCTCATCATCTGTCCACATTGGGAAAATTGCCAACAGCCAAGCTGTGTGGAACAGAGCCACAGAAGTTAGAAGGGATAATTAAGGCAGACTTCCAATGTCCTGGTGACAAGTGGGCAAAAGCACATTGGGAAGAGTCCCAAACAAGACAGACAGCAACTGCAAAGGAAAATGGAGCCCTCTCTGTCTTCACTTCATAAAATTCCAAGCAAACTCCTACCTCATGCCCTTCTCTGGTATTTCTTCTCTTCTCTAGGATGTTTAAATGCCTACTTTTTCTTTTTTTATATATTTTTGTATTTTTTAAATTTTATTTATTTATTTACTTTATTTATTTGAGAGAGAGAAAGAGAGTGTGAGTCGGGGAGGGGCAGAGGGAGAGAGAATCTTAAGAAGTCTCCAAGTTCAGCATGGAGCCCAAAGCTGGGTTTGATTCCATGACCCTGGGATCAAGAGTTAGATGCTTAATTGACTGAGTAACCCAGCGCACCCCAAATGCCTACTTTTTTCAATCTCAGAGCTCTGACATCTCAGTCCTGTTGTCATTCATTCCATTCATGTAGAAAACATGTAGAGGAAGAATAACCATCAGAGGCTTGCTCAATTTGTGCAAGGGAGAATGAGAAAGAGCTACTTCCTCACCCAGAATAGAAAAATGGCTCACTCCAGAGCAAACGGGGATGGGGAGCGGGGGGAGGTGGTCACCCTACTCTTCAATCTTCTCTGAAGACTTCTTGTCTTCCACTCACTACTAACATGTTAGTATCCCAAGGGCTCCATCCTTGACTTTCTGTCTTGTTCACCCTATAAAGTCTCCTTGGTGGCTTTATGCAACATTGATATATTTGTGTGATGTGTTTGTGTCAGGGCAGCGTGAGCCAGGGAGAGCCCTGGAAGAAGACCAGCAACCTGGGTCAGGTATCCTTTCAGGTGACAGAGCGGCAGGGTGATCGACACACTCTAGTTTGCCCAGGTCTGTCCCCATTTTAAAATGAAAAATCCTGCATTCTGGGGAAGGCAGACCCAGATGGTTGATAGACCTTCATAGAATAGAAGCTCTAGCATAAAAAGAAGGCCTGGGTTCAGATGGGTCTCTGTCTCTTAACGACCTGGGTAGGGCCTTGGGTGCGTCATTTAACTCCCCGAGATGCAATATGGAAATGGAGTTGCTCATTGGTCCCTGGCTTTTCTGTTTAGTTAAGCCTTTTGAAATGGATCTTTTTTGTTGTTCAAAAGTAGCCACAAATCATTATTATGCTTCTCCCTAATATTTCATAGTACAGTTAGTAAGAAAGAGGAGACTGTGTCTATGAAAATACTTGGTAAATAGTTGAGAGCTTATAAATACAAATTATTATTGTTGTTATTTTTATTATAGAAAGACCCTTTATTTTCAACAGCTAAGTAGACACAGGCCTGGAGTGACCACAGGCCTTACTCAATGGGGGACCCCTCCCCCTTGTGTTGAAATAGTTTTTAAACTTCAAGAAAACTACAACTCTTTTATATTTTCTCATGTAGAATGTTGCCCTGCCCGAGATTAATGGTCATTCTGAAGTCTACCAGACAATTGGAGAGCAAGCCAACAAAGCCAAAAAAATGTTGACATCTGGTTTCCCTTTAAAACAAGAACACATTTCTAGGGGTGCCTGGGTGGTTCATTCAGTTAAGTGTCCAACATCGGCTGGTCATGATCTCGTGGTTCGTGAGTTTGAGCCCCGTGAGTCAGGCTCTGTGCTGACAGCTCAGAGCCTGAAGCCTGCTTCGGATCCTGTGTCTCCTTCTGTCTCTGCCCCTCTCCCACTTGTGCTCTGTCTCTGTCTATCAAAAATAAATGGGGGCGCCTGGGTGGCTCAATCGGTTAAGCATCCGACTTCAGCTCAGGTCACGATCTCACGGTCCGTGGGTTCGAACACCACGTCGGGCTCTGGGCTGATGGTTCAGGGCCTGGAGCCTGTTTCGGATTCAGTGTCTCCCTCTCTCTCTGGCCCTCCCCCGTTCATGCTCTGTCTCTCTCTGTCTCAAAAATAAATAAACGTTAAAAAAAATTTTTTTAAACAAAATGAATAAATGTAAAAAAAAAATTGAAAACAAGAACACATTTCTCACATTGCATTTCAGATATGTATCACAGTGGAAATAAATACATTCATGACAAGACGGAAGCCAGAAGTAAACTGCAGAGCTGATGCTACTTGGGTCACTGGGAAATATTTTGGGAAATAGAAAGAAATGAGCTCCCTGATTGCCAGAGACTAGAAACCTCGTGCCACCCAGAAATGTTTGTGTAATTAATTGAGGGAGAAATGTCAGGGTACTGCTTCAGTTTCATACACACCTCAGAGGTGTGCAGGATCAGAGGCAGAGCTCTATTCCTTGAGAGCAAAAGGAAGGAGCAAGAAATGAAAGCTGCACAGAAAGGGCACCGTCTATCTTGTGGGCCAGACATGAGCTCAGTCAGGGAGAGTGATCTAGAGCTATTGAAACAGGCCCCTTGGCCCAAGGCAGCTCTGTGAACCTTCTCTGACTTCACAGAACACTCACAGGCTGTCTATAACAAGGACACAGCTTCTCGAAAATCGGACTGCTTCAAACACCCACATTGATTTTGCAAAAATGACATCAACAAAAGCTACCAACAGAAGCCCGGGGCCCCCAGCAAGTAGGATGGCCAGCCACGCTGTAGTGAGAACACAGCTGCCATGCCCACAGCCTCCATGGAGAATAGAGGACTGACCGTACTCGCATGGTTCGCGTCCGCTCTTCGAATTACATTTATGTGGCTCGGTACTGATGTGTTAATTTGCAAATAAGGTCTTTGTTCCCTTTGTAACATTGAAAATTGTCATCACCTTTAGGAAAAGAAATGTTTCCAAGCTCTGACGGGGCAGCAAACTGTTTTACACGCACGCAACATTTAACTAATTTGGGGAGTTAATACGGCTGCCAAAACCCTTTCAGAACGTGGAAAACGAGGTCTAGAGCCAGGCCAGTTAGTCAGTTAGTGGAGACACCTGCTCCTCCTTCCCGCCACTTGCTTGCCAGTGGCAGTACCCTGGGAAGGGCTCCGCAACTGGCCCCTGGCTGCGACTGTCCAGGGAATGAAGCAGACGGCTGCAAGTCACTTGCACCCGGCTGCGTGCATGCACACACACCCGGCCACGCCATGGGATGGTGAGCTGTCCACACTAGTGGGGTCTTCCTAAGAGGCAGAGCAGGGTTCCCTCCTGAAGAGTGGCAACTGTACAAGCCCAAGGGGGTCTCAGATCTTGGAAGCTCATCAGTGGCGAGTTAAAACAGGAAGCAGAACGAGAACTCATCATGAACGGCGGTCCTCACTGAAATCCAGTGACCTGAGGTACTCCCTAAATCAAAAGAATCTAAAATGTGAAAGTTTCTCAGGCTTCCCCAAGGTTCTCAGAAGTCCGGTAACACGACGGTGATGATGACGATAGTCGCAGCTGACATTTATGAGGAACTTAAGGTGGTATGTTAAGCGCTTGGCATGAACTACACACTCACAACTGCCCCATGACGTGAACCTTTTGACTGCTTCTCGTCTCCACTAGAAAACCGAGGGCCAAAGAGTTAAATCATTGTCCAGGGTCCATGAAACCAGGCCAGCTGGCTCCGGAGCCTGCCAGTGCTGGATGGCCTCTCAAACGCTCCCTGAAGGGTCCTCTCTGCTTGAGGACCTCCGAAGCAGGCAGCTCTTCGTACCTCCAGCCAGCTCTGGGCGTTAACTTCATCAGTGTGAATGCGTGCCCGTGCACACACCCTTTTTATCAGCGATTGCATCTCCGGGAATTTAATACACAAATGTTCGTGCCGACGGTTATTTATTGGTGCACGGTTGTAGTTTATACAAGAAATAACCCAAATTTCCGTCAAGAGATAACTAGTTAAATACATTCTGCTGTGGCCACCCAGCACACTTAGTCAATAAGCCTGGCTTCGCTGCTTGGTCCTCCAGCAGCCCTGCCGGCACGTGGCTCAGAGAGTGGGTAGCACCTTGGTGGGAAGTAAACCAGGCCCTTTCTTCCAAGCGGAAGCAGCCCATTTGTACAAGGCTGCAGGACACCTGTACAAACCACACGACAAGCAGCAGCCCTCTAGCCCACACTGAATCTGCACCCAAAAGCAAAACAAAAAAAACGAGGCACCCCTACATCCACACATAGTCTCTGGAAAGACACACAGAACCCAATGCCCACCCTTGCCTCCCAAAAGGAGACCTGGAGAACTGGAAGATGGGGTGATATGCTTCTTACTTACAAGTCTTTCGGTCATGTTTGCATGCTTACATGTACACGTGAACCAAGCATACCGTAAAACAATTCAAAATTCAAACAAATGGAAATAACATAATTATGACTGATTGGTCACAAACAAAGCATTAGAAAACCCCAATCTAAGCATCCAACAATCTGGGGAATGGATAAGTACGTGAGCGGCTACCTTTTCAGTAAATTATTATTACTATTATTCAGTAAATCGTCAGAGTTGGTGGTGCAAAAGCCACGTAGCAAAAAGGAAAACTATGTCGATGATAATGTTAATGGAAGAGCACAGTACCACACTGTATGTGCAGGGTGACTGTAATCAAAAGAATATGAAGAGAAATGTCTTCTCTTAGCAGCTGGAAGGAACATTTCTCCTGAAGGTGGGAATGGGAGACATACCTTTGTTGGGAAGAAGGTTCAGGAAGCCTTTCGGGGCAAAGCTGAGCCTTTAGAGCTTCTCCAGATCCCCAGGGAAAGTGTCAGTAATTTCTACTCTGCTCCCTGATGACATTTTAAAGTGACTGGATTCTTTCCACAAAGACCACATAGGCAGCCAACCCTAATTATTTTGCGAAGTACCAAAAAAAAAAGGGAGGGAGGCTAAAATAAACTATGGTGAATTGCTAAGTAGTCATATTAGCAAAGGGTTCCCAAAATGCTTTTTTTTCCCTAATTTGGGATAATATGATTTTATTACCTCTATACTTTAAAAAAATCAGTGTTTAGGTGTCTATAGAAAGAAGCAATGAGAAGCAATGCCATTCCAGTTATCAGAGGAAGTTGCGCAGAAGAGACTAACAGGACAGCTTGGTAATGAAATCTCCATCTTTCTCAGATCCTCAGAATTTCGGGTTCTTTCCATCTTGGTGTTCAGAAGGGAGTCTGAGCTGCAGGAAGAGGGAGGTGGGGAGCAGGAGGAAAAACCCTAGAAGCAACAACTGACGTTTTCTCTTGTTTTTGAAAACACCTAACCCTAGGAATGCATCTCAGGTAGGTAACTCATACAATGCCCTTAGAGAAAATAAGGTTTGGTACAGAGAAAACAGCAGGATTTCCTGATAATACCTGTTCCGTGGAGTATATAACTAGACAGTCTGGAGGCCGATATCTCTAAAGATCACGTTGTATGGTCCTCTTTCACATCTAAGTAGGTGGAAAACGAAGAGCTGATAATGTTTTAAAACCATGTTTTTGATCCTCTTACCTCTGGTGTTCTTGCCAACTCTGACTCATCCTTCATGCCTCAGCCCGCAGGAGATCATGGGATTTGTAGGCAACAGGTGAGTCCCAAGCCTGCTATTGAACATATCATGACTTCTCACATGACTTAAGCTCTCTACGCCTCAGAATCTCCACCCATTAAATGGGAATAACAGTATCTACCCTTCAAAGTTATTTTGAACATTAAATGAGATAATGGATGTGAAAAGACCCCTTATCATTTTAAGGCATACTATATCCTATTATCCAAAGTGAACAGAGCTTATACTGTTTCAGAAAATACAGAATAATTCCCCCCTCCGGTAATATAAATGAATAAAAGACACAATTTTGGGATATCACGTAATTTTATGGCATTACAATTTAAATGTTGTTAATAAACCTACAACTATATATTGACTTCACATTTTTCTTTTATTTCCACGTGTACTTATAACTAGAACCTAGCATAGAGGAAAATGGGCTCATTTGACTTCTCTCTTACCTTAAGTCCCCTTAAAAAGTAAAAAAAAAAAAAAAAAAAACAAAAAACAAAAAACAAAAAAATAAAAGTCCTTTGAAAGAAGTTGTCTAAAGAGGAGGATAATGTCATTTTCTTTCTTTCTTTTTTTCCTTTTTTTTTTTTTTAAATTCAAGTTAGTGAACATATGGTGTACTAAGGGTTTCAGGAGTAGACCCCAGTGCTCCTCCCAACAAGTGCCCTCCTTAATGCCCATCACCCATTTAGGTCATCCCCCCGCCTCCCCCCAGCAACCCTCAGGTTGTTCTCTGTATTTAAGAGTCTCTTACAGCTTTCCTCCCTCTCTGTTTTTATCTTATTGTCCCTTCCCTTCCCCCACGTTCACCTGTTGTGTCTCTTCAACGCCACGTGAAAGACGAGGGTAACATCACTTTCTTTAAGTCACTTTTCCAAATTCAGCAGAGCTGCAGGCTGCAGCCTGAATTTAATCAGAAAGTGACAGCTGCCTGCAAGGTCCACGCGGCCTAATGAGAATATTTTCCCTGGTTCTTTAACTCATTTCTCTAGGTGAACATGTTCTCGGGGCACCCGGGCGGCTCAGTCGATTAAGCGTCTCACTCTGGATGTCGGCTCAGGTCATGGTCTCGCAGCCCCTGAGACTGAGCCCAAGTTGGGCTCTGCGCTGACAGCAGAGAGCCTGCTTGGGATTCTTTCTGCCCCTTCCCTGTGCTCACTCATTGTCTCTAGATAAGCAAACGTTTTTTAAAACTTTTTTAAATGTTCTAAGTGGACATTTCTTTTTCATTATATTGGCTACCAGTACATGCATACATACTATGAAATGATAAACTGCAGTGTCATCATCGCTATTATTATTGTTGTAAATAAACAGGCTAATCAATTACACGTGAATATTCTGAATGACGTACACTTTAATATCCCAGATCACAGACAGCCCAGACAGCCCATCCAGGAGGCCCAGGCAGGGAGCTCACGGGGCTTCAGCAAGCATAGCTCTGGGGTTAGAAGCTTCTTCCTGCCTCTGTCTACTCTGCTTGGACCTCTGCCGACAGGCTGGGAGCTTCCACCTAGAGCAAAGAGGAAGATCACAGCCTCTCCACATGAAGAGAAGTAGCGTGCACTCCATGAATCTCCTCTTTATTTATTTATTTATTTTGAGAGAGAGAGAGAGAGAGGAAAGCATGAGTTGGGGAGGGTCAGAGAGAGAGGGAGAGAGAGGATCCCAAGCAGGCTCTGCACTCACGGTTAGCCCTGACCCGGGGCTTAAACTCAGGAACCCTGAGATCATGACCTGAGTCAAACTCAGACGCTTAACCGACTGAGCCACCCAGGCGCCCCAGTCTCCTCTTCTAATTAAATACATCAGATTGTGTGAACTCCGTATAAAATAGGCCGTCCTGACCCCCTCACCATCCTCATCAAACTTCTCTGGATGGACATTATGGTGACAATCACCCCCCACATATATGCTCTCTAAATTCTTCAGTGTACAATGGAACTTTTCTTATGAGCAGATATTACTTCTATTGTTTGTAACTTAAAGTTGCACACATTTTATAGTGTTGAGGAGGTTTAAAAATCTTACTCTCATTCCAGGTGCCTACTGAGCTTGTTCCCTTAGAGCTGGAATTTCTACAATTATAGGAATAAATTTCTCTTTAAATTTTTCAGAAAACACCTTAATATTTTCATTTAAATTAACATCCTTAACATTCTTCAAGGTCAAAGAGAAAAGAATTACATGCATCTAACTATTAAGTATTTTCAAAACGTCGGGGCGCCTGGCTGGCTCAGTGGGTAGAGGATGTGACTCTTGATCTCAGGATTGAGTTTGAACCCCACGTTGGGCATGGAGCCTGAAAAAAAAAAGAAAAGGAAACTACAAATCTCTACCAAGAACAGGAGACCTCAGAAAAATGCTATGCGGTCAAAGCTAGAATGATTTTGCATCTTTCACATGTATTAGTTAAATGTCTTGGAAATAGACCTACTGGAGTGGTTACAGCTTAAATAAGAAAACTATTTCAGCTAAATGGGGCACCTGGGTGGCTCAGTCAGTTAAGTGTCTGACTTCAGAGTCTGCTTAGGATTCTCTCTCTCCCTCTCTCTGCCCCTCCCCCACTCCACTCACGCTGTGTGTGTGTGTCTCTCTCTCTCTCAAAATAAATAAATAAACTTAAAAACAAACTATTTCAGGGGCGCCTGGGTGGCTCAGTCGGTTAAGCGTCCAACTTCGGCTCAGGTGATGATCTCACAGTTCACGAGTTCAAGCCCCGCGTCGGGGTCTGTGCTGACAGCTCGGAGCCTGGAGCCTGTTTCCGATTCTGTGTCTCCCTCTCTCTCTGCTCCTCCCCTGCTCACACGATGTCTCTCTCTCAAAAATAAATCAAGATTAATTTTTTTTAAACAAACTATTTCAGTTAAGCTTATGATTGTGAAGTAAGCTAAGCAAGAGTTGCAATTGGGGTGAGCTTTCAAGTCTCATTATATCTCAAGGACGTGGCATAGTCATGGTACCTGGAACATGGTAAGCACCTGCAGATCAGACTGTGTTCTAGACGCCGGGGCTATGCCTTTGAATAAAGCAGGACAAAGTTCCCTACTTTGGTGCAGCTTCCATCGGCACACCCACCTGTAAGTATATACGTGGTGGTGATATGCATCCACGAGTTAACAAACACAAAGATACAGAAGTTCACGGTCCCTCCCACATCCTATCCTAAAGAGCAAGCTAGTGTGATTACTATCTCAGAGACATGATCATGAAATACAAGTGTTCACTGCCCTTAAGGGATTATTGGTGTGCTATGATTTAATTGGTCAATAGAGAATATGTCAGGCCTTCAAATAAAATAAATACAAGAATAGAAATCTCACCGTGGACTTGTCTACTAAATAGGGTCAGCATACTTGGCCATTTGTTCTGCTACATAATAGGTAAGGGATAAACACACATTTTGTGGCCTCTAAGTATTTAGTCATAGGGTCTTTTGACAAAGTCCTCATTTTAAAGAGAAGGAAATTGAGGCCAAAAGATGTTAAATGACTTGCCTGATACTATGCCATGAAGTAAGACCACAGCACTGACTCGTGCTCTCCTGGTCCCCAGGCCAGACTCTTGCTAGTCACAGCTTCTCTCTGTCACGCCTGGACCGAGGGAAAGGGCACGAATAATCGTGATGGAATGCACAGGAGCCCGTTTTTCTAAAACTCCAGACCTGAAATCAGGTTAAAAGAGGCAAAAGCTGGAATTCTTACAAAATAAAGCTTGCCCTAAAAACTATGAAACTTACAGTCAACACAGCATGTAGCAGGTGAAATGTTCAAAGACAGGGGGTAGAATTCAGCACAATGTTTTCATTCACTTCAAATTGATCATCACCACCGTCAACAATGTATGAGGTTAGAGATTCCTGGCAGCAGTCATAAGCCATTAAAGGAGAAGAAATTAGCATGTGTGATAGTTTACCTTCCATCTACTTTTTTAGTGACTGTTTTTGGTCATAATATTCAGTTTGAGTAGAAAATAGCTGACAGGCATGAAGGTCCTGTGTGTATCATAAAGAAATACAGGAAAATAGGTGTTTTTATGATGCAATACGTCAGTAGCTTTGGTCACAACTAACTTCCTTTTGACCTAAATAGACAAGAATATTTTCATCTTCATCCCAGATTTTTACTCTATCATCTGTTAAAACTAAATTTAAAATCTTGGATCCAGGCCAATAATCAGTCACAAAACATATTGATGATGTTAAAGTCCTATGACTTATTTACTGACAGTTCTATCAGAAATTCTATATTTAAAGTGAATATTGTGATGGGGCGCCTGGGTGGCTCAGTCGGTTGAGCGTCCAACTTCGGCTCAGGTCATGATCTTGCAGTCTGTGAATTCGAGCCCCGCGTCAGGCTCTGTGCTGACAGCTCAGAGCCTGGAGCCTGCTTCGGATTCTGTGTCTCCCTCTCTCTCTGCCCCTCCCCTGCTCGTGCTCTGTCTCTGTCTCAAAAATAAATAAAAACATAAATAAAATAAAATAAGTATTGTCTTTCCCAACATCATCCTGGGTAACACATCCCATGTGGGTAGGCATTGCTCAAAATGTTTTTGGAACCAGTCTTTAGGAAATGCCTTCAGAGCCAGATTACAATCCTGGCAAGAGAATCACTCGAATTACTTGAAAGTCGCACTTCATTTGTGACCAATTGTGATATCACCCAGCTTGGTCACCCACTCATTCATTAGCTTTGGCATTTATTTGGCTATTTCCAGAAGTCAAATTCATCATTAAAGGAGAAATAGTTACTCTCGCTGAAGTAGTTTTCCAAAGACTCTGAGCCAAGTCTTGGGCAGGCTGTTCCGTGACACATGCTGGGACAGAGAATTAGCAGGAAGGGAGGAAAATCTGGGCTGGGCAGAGACCTGCTCACCGGGGTCTACGGTGTGGTCAGAAATGTCAAGCAGGTCCCCAAGACTGGTGGTGGTCCCGTGAAAGCCAAAGGCCTCACCATCCCCAGGATGGCTCAGGCAGTCAGTGGTTTCAGCCTGACCCATCTGGCCAAGGAGGCCTGGCCTCACAGAAATCTTTCCCTCCAAACACGGGCCACACAGACTGAGAGCAACGGCCCTTGGCCTCAGCAGCCCTGGCTTAAATCCCAGCTCTGAAATCTTCTAGCTGTGTGAATTTGAGCAGTTAGCTTGCATTATTTTCTACACTTTTGGATAAAGTCTGTTGCTAAATAATAGGTGAGGTTTTAACTAAATAAATTGACATCGGGTCTAAATTTAAATAAATAAGTAAGCAAATTGACATCAAGTCTATTTTTTATCACATTTGTCAATGGAAGACAGAGTCTAATAGTTCCATGTGCGTACTCTAAAGTCAGACAGACCTGGGTTCAATCCCAGTCCTTCCACTAAGTAGCAACTAACTGACCTTAGACAAGCGACTGGGGTTCCATGAGCTCTGTTGTCTTCATTGGTAAAATGAAGATTAAAAAGACCTCTGTTGAATGGTTGTGATTAAATGAGATGACCTATATATATTTAGGATCATCCTTTTTTTTTTTTTTTTTTTTTTAAAGAGAGCGTGCACTCAAGCAGGGGAGGGGCAGAAGGAGAGGGAGAGAGAATCTTAAGCAGCCTCTGTCTGCCCCGACGAGGGGCTCCATCTCAGGGCTGAGATCCTGACCTGAGCTGAAATCAGGAGTAGGTCGCTTAACCAACTGAGCCACCCAGGCACCCCTACTTAGCATCATTCTTAACACCTCAAAGTGCCCATTAATTAACATTCCATAATAATATAACAAAGTACTATGACCATTGTTTGCGTATAGGAGGAAATGAATGACACCCAAGTTCTAACCTCAAGTTGTTCAAGAGCCCAGTGGAGTTGGGGAGAGACAGACAGGGAAGCAGTTATAAATAAATCCAGCAGTGAAGAGAAGGGCACAGTTTTGTGCGAACCACAGCGGGAAATACTGGAGGAGGTAGGTGGGAGAAGGAGAGTCAGAAAAGGCTTCTGAGGAAAATGCTCTTCAAACTGTGCCTTGAAGGAAGAGTACAAACTCCCCACGTGGTGGAAACAGCAAATGCCAAGATACAGAATTACGTCAGTATAGCGCTCCAGGGACCTGAAGTTTCATGTAGCTTCTGGAATTTAGATGAGGTGGTGGTGGGATCCACTGGGAGGGGCTGGCTTATCAGCCAAGTCAAGAACTTGGACTCTGGAACTCAGAGTTTGACTCCTGGCTCAGCAGCTTCCTAGTAGTATGACCTTAAGTAGGGTACTTAACATCTCTCGTCCTCTGTGCTCGCTTCGGCAGCACCTATACTAAAAATTGGAACATCTCTGGTCCTCAGTTTCCCCATCGGTAAAAAGGGAGTATGATTTAAATGAATACTTTTAAGGGGCCTAGTGCAGTGATTAGCACAATTAACATTTCAAGGAATTTAGCTACTGTGATTACCAGCATTATTAACCATAGGCAGCAGGACCACGGAACACAGAAAACCTGGTCTGGTTTCCAGGGAAGCAGGGTGTGTAGGGAGCAGACACAGCACAGGCTCCCTCGCTGGAGCTGGGGGGCGGTAAGGCTGAAAACCTTCCCGTGCGGGTGAACTCAAAGGTCTTCAGTAGGGGGGCCAGGCAGAAACCTAGTCAAAAGCTGAAGAAATCACACGGGACACACAGTTCCATCCCATTCAGGAGGTCCTCCTGAGCGACGACACCATAGACTCCATACCCCAACAGCTGGATCTGAGATCATTAATACCCCTCTCTGGATTAGTTTTTGACACGGTTTATTGTGAGAAGACGTGAGAGTAACATAGGAAGGAGGGAAAAGGCAGGCAGGACGATCTTTTAAACAATTACAATATCTTCGGAAACACATACTTGCATGTGTCAGTTATGGTATGTGTAATAAAAATTCCACCATGTTAATAACGCCAATCTTTACCAGATTAAAAGCCAAAACTCTAATCCTATTATTTATAATAAGCCTTGGGCTTCTCTCTCGTAGTAAAACAAATAGCTGTATTCAAACTGAGGAACTTATGAGAATCTTTAACAATTAAGCAAAACTATCTCTTGCTTTTATCATTGAATTGTATAAATATTCATTATTTGTTGGGAAAAGAGTTGAATAAGCCTGATGACATGGATAATCTCAAATCTATCAAAGACATGGCCATTTATAATTCATGCATATCCTTTAAAGAAATCTGCTTTTGCAAGTAATACCAAATCTAACTTCGTGTGGTCTACAACTTCTAAAAATTTGGTATCCCAAGGTGGGGTTGGGGGGGTCTTAACATCAGCCTACGCGCTTTCCGATGTTATACTTCCCTCTTGTGGTAAAATGGAAAACTGCAGCCTCAAAGTTTTGGTTTGGTTTGGTTTTTCTTGGAGTTTCCAGTTACATTATCTTGCCTGACTTTACATATCCTTGTACGATGCCTTAAATACTTTCTGGAATAAGGCAAAATCTAAGTAAATAAGAAAAAAATGTATAAATGGCTAGTACTGCCTAGGGGTTTAAAACATAAAACCCTGGGGTGCCCGGGTGGCTCAGTCAGTTAAGCGTCTGACTTCCGCTCAGGTCATGATCTCACGGTTTGTGAGTTCCAGCCCCATGTCCGGCTCTCCAGAGCCTGGAGCTTGTTTCGGATTCTGTGTCTCCCTCTCTCTCTGTCCCTCCCCCACCCACACTCTGTCTCTCAAAAAATGAATAAACGTTAAAAAAAAAAAAAAAAAACTTAAAAAAAAAAACAACACGTGAAAACCCTTTGCTTAGGTACAAACACCATCATCTGTAAAATGAGGATAACTATAGTAGTCAGTCCTGTTATGAGAATTAAATGAGTCAATATATGGAAAGTACTAAGTACTAAGAATAGGAACTGATACATGAGTGCCACTAAAAATGAGATCTATTGCCATCACCAAAAAGGTCCATTATAGCTCACTTCCAAGTACAGTGTTAACAGAAGTTCTCAGGGATCCACAGGCCACCTCCCCCCACTGTGTCCAACCCAAGACCGCATCCCCTTGGTAGGAATATTTAGCAGGGAGTACAGAAACTGAAGTGGCACCTAAGTTGAGCTATGATTATGTCTCGTTTCACAGGAGCAAGTAGGTCATAGAATATTCATATGTATGTTGGACCTCGGCACACTCGTTTTAGCTTCTTCATTTTACAACTGAAGAGCTTGGGGCCCAGACAACTGATAACGCAATTCTCCCGGCACATTTCCAGCACTTCTTCCATTGGTCCCCAAAGCAACATGATGTGATAACCGCTTAATGTTTCTGAGTCCTTAGAAACATAAGTAATTTCCATGAGAAGGCCAAAGCTGTGACTGACCAACCACAGGTTGCCCCTCCTCACCCCCGAATTTTTTAAATGCAAATATTTTCTTGCAAGTAAGCATAAGAACCAGCCTGGTGGAAGGATGACAGGGAACCTGGGCATTCTGGGCAACCAGTACTACTCAAGCTGACTGCAATGGAAGGCAGGCTGGGTTCTGCAACACCTTTGGAAACATGTCTTCGGTGATGGACTTGATGCACCACTGTGGTCTTAGAACTCACACACCTCTGTGGAAATCGCCCTTGCTCAACACCCTGCCCCCTTTCCCAGTGTTTGGTCAGTGAGAGAATACAGAGACTCAGCATCCTCTGATCAACGGGACACTACCCCCAGAAGGCTATCCCAGCTCCCTATGGGATCTGACAAGGGCCGCCCTCATTAATACTGCATCACACCCCAGCTTCTCGTGCACCCACTCCCGCTTCCTCCCTTGCAGGGTCTTCTCCTGAGAACCCCTAGACAGACTCCCTACATCTGAGTCTACAGAGAACCCCACTTGTAACAGCCCTTTTCTGATACGAAAATCTTACACTTCATTCCACTGACCAGTGTTTGGTTTTGTTTCCAATTTGAAACAAATCCAATTACACAACCTCTCCAATCTAAGGAGGGCCTCTGCTTAATATCCAGCAGAAATCCTCATTCCTTATTGCGATCATATAAATGGCTGCATCTCCCCCAACCCAATTCCTGTTTAAACTTCCTAATTAAAACACAAAGATACTCGCATTGTAAAAGCAAAGGCCCTTTGTTAGATACCCCACTCCCCACAATGGTCCCATGCCACTGGCTTTGATTTGGGGCCCCAGATTTTGCGGCACACCCCTGTGAAGCCTCTCGCCTTGCTGCCCCCACCAGCACCACTGCCGTCACCGGCATGTCTCAACCAGGCAAGATTCTGAGCAGTATTAAATTCCTATGGTCTCTATTATAAAACCAACACTTTTTCTTCATTTTCCGTGTTAAAATCCTTCATCAAATACCCTTGCTCAAACACGTTATAGGATTGACTAGTAGCCAGTTGGGAAGAATACAACCCAGTTTAAGGCATCTGTGGAAGAGGGAGAGAGAGGGTCTCTTCTAGGGCAAGTGGGAGAGTGTTTCAGTCAGGAAATTAAGCTAGCCTTTATATAATTTGTAAGAAGAGTTTCAGCATTCGTGGCATGTTTAGGCAAGTTTATGAGGTAAGCAAATGATTTTATAAATAACACAGAGTATTAGATCATGTATGTACAGGGTTCATGAAGGCTTACACAGAATCCCCGAGCCTCAGGAACTCCACAGTAAACCCCAGTCACCAGAAGCCCAAGTGTGGGCCCTTTGGGAGGCTTCCTGAAGGATTTCAGGGCATGTGGTTATGACTTCCAGGACACCAGAAGTCATGCTCCCAAACAGAGGGAAGCCCAAGGCCAACTCAATCCCCGTGTCATGGTGCAGAAATGTGCTTTGGGTAGGTAGGAAATTCATCCTGAAATAGAACAGAAAAGCCTGCCCCCGCCCCCCATAAAATCACCTTGAAGTCTAACAAGAAACGTACTTCCCTTGGCAGAGGATGGCATCTTCCAAAGATTTCTTCTCCTAGTTGTTGAGGAAGGATTGATTGTTCGTTATGTATTTTTGAGTAAGGAAACTATAAAACTGAAAACGCGAGACTCCTTTGGGGGTTAAAAAGCAGTTATTTCAGAGGGAAAAAACCCTCTAATTGCAAGGACAATGGAGGAGAAAAGGCAGATGAGGGAAATGTACATGAGGGGCAAGAGCAGACAGCTGATAACAGGATAAGAAGTATCAGAAAACTACATAGAAGGAATGACAGGCAAGTGTCAAAGCTACCCTGCTGCACTTGCTGTGTCATGAATGCTTTGGGCTGCAAGTAACAGAAAATCCAGAAGGCCCGTTTTTCTTATGTCTCTCAAATAACAGGAAGTCTGCAGACAGCCCTTGCTAGTATTGGCTCAACAACTCTGTGATGTCAGAGTTCACATCTCTGTGGTCCAAAGCCTGTTCCTAATGGTCATAAGATGGCTGCAGCATGGCCACTCCTAACTGGAAGGTGGCTGGGGAGAAAAGGGTTGGAAATGACGGTGAGCCAGGCAATGAACTGTCTAGCACAGCAACAGGAAAACCGGGCAAACCAGGCTTTTCTGAAAGGGGAGGAGTCTGGCAAAATGGGTAAGTGCCGAGTCCATTCAAATGCAACCTAGGCTCCCAGCTGTTGTTTAGGCTGAAGAATCTAGGGGAACATGTAAGTTTCCACATCTCTGTAGTATATGAATGAAGAGGAATAAAATACTTATTCCAAGCATACATGTGTTTCATTTTTATTACCCAAGGCATTCTCCCTTCAAAACTCTTTCAAAAAAATAAAAAGGTTCAGACGGTTATGACACAGTAAGGAGAAAACATGAATTTGATTTGCTACAAAACACAACCAAGTTCAAAAAGCACATTTATTTACAAAAGTACAGAGTATCAATGTAAAAAGGAAAAAAGGAAGTAAAATGATAGGCATTCATATTTACATAGACGTGTAGGTAAAACTTACCAAGATTCTTTAAATATTTCTGCTTCTAACAATCAAAGTCAGTTTCTAAGAATAATGCTTTATCATCTCAGGAGGAATTTTTAGGAGACTCAAGCTATATGATTCAAACTATAACTATTCTAATGAAAAAATTATATTTTGTATTCTTCGAAAATCTCCAAGTTCCTGGAGGTCAAGTAAACCAGATCACTACCAATTTCTAAGATTCAAAAACTCTTAAATTAGGAAGTCATAAATGCTTTTAAGAAATTGATTTTAGGGGTGCCTGGGTGGCGCAGTCGGTTAAGCGTCCGACTTCAGCCAGGTCACGATCTCGCAGTCTGTGAGTTCGAGCCCCGCGTCAGGCTCTGGGCTGATGGCTCAGAGCCTGGAGCCTGTTTCCGATTCTGTGTCTCCCTCTCTCTCTGCCCCTCCCCCGTTCGTGCTCTGTCTCTCTCTGTCCCAAAAATAAATTAAAAAACGTTGAAAAAAAATTAAAAAAAAAAAAAAAGAAATTGATTTTAAACATCCAGGGGCACCTGAGTGGCTTAGTCAATTAAATATCCAACTTTAGCTCAGGTGATGATCTCATAGTTCGTGGTTCAAGCCCCGCATTGGGTTCTGTGCTGACAGCTTGGAGCCTGAAGCCTGCTTCGGATTCTGGGTCTCTCTCTCTCTCTCTCTCTCTCTCTCTCTGTCCCTCCCCCATTCACACTCAGTCTCTCTCTCTCTCTCTCTTAAAAATAAATGTTCAAAAAAAAAATCGAAACATACTATCATTTGCTGAGTACTACAATACATACTTAGTTTACATTAATTTCTTAAAAAAAATTTTTTTATACATGTATTTATTTTTGATAGAGAGAGACAGAGCACAAGTGGGGGAGGGGCAGAGAGAGGAGACACAGAATCCGAAGCAGGCTCCAGGCTCCAAGCTGTCAGCACAGAGCCCGACGTGGGGTTCGAACTCACAAACCGCAAGATCATGACCTGAGCTGAAGTCGGACCCTTAACCGACTGACCCACCCAGGTGCCCCAGTTTACATTAATTTCTTAATCTATTAAAATGATTACCCTAGGGTGGGACCCTACCGTTCTCTAATGAGAAACATTAAGTCATTTACTACTTAGCTCCTAGGAAAATCATCCAAAGCGTGCATTCAGCTTTTAATAACATCAATATACATGTAAAAAGAAGGCCATACACCTAACCACTACCGTGAGTAGCCAGTTACCTGCTGGATCTTCCAAGAACAGAGACAGGTGTTCTTATGAGTCAAGACTCTTTAGACCTCCGCACTGATATATTCCAGTGCACAAACTTCATTCAACTTTGTTAACGGACTGAGATCCTTCAGCATGTAGTGAAAGGCACGCAGGCACACTTCAGCGACCTTTCCTTGCCAGTGTAGACTCGGCTGACATTGTTCACACATTGGTCAACATCTTTGGGGTTTGTCAGTTCTTCCTTTAGTTCACTGTTCTGTGAAATGGGACGCCAAACTGAAATAAAGCAAACGTTCAACCCGGAAATTATTCTCATGTAAAAAGCAGATGATAATGCAATGACCAAACAACTCCTGGAGGTTTAATCCATCCAACAATAAATAGTTCTCTGAGACAGGACTATGTGTCTCTCGGGCACTGTGCCCAGAGCTGAGCACACAAAAGTGAGCAGTCTCAGCTGCAGAGACTGAACGGCCCAGTCAACTACAATTTGAGTCCCCGTGTGTCCAGCCCTCAGCGAGGTGCCGTAAAATATACAAAAAGAGATGGTTCTTTCTCTAAACTGCTTGTAGTTGGTTGGAGATAAAATGCTGAACACTGAACAGTGTAAGACAACCCAGAACCTCCTCGCTTATCCACCATCACTGGGAAATATGTTCCACACAGCGAACAGCTTACATAACTGAAGGTTTTCAGATCTCCAAAATTTTAATAAACCCAGCTCTAGTCACTGCTCTGCCAATCCGATGTGGGGTTACAGGCAGATTATTTCAGCACTCTGAGGGTCAGGTGATACTGGCCTGACTTATTCATGCTTTTTTATTTTTAGGACATTGCTGTGAAGATCAAACGAGGCATGCAGAAAAGTACATGGCAAGTTATACATTTCTACACAAATGTCAAATGTTTATTTTCAGGCACATTGGCATTTTTGATTGTAATAATTCTAAAGTAAACCATACTTTCTGGCCCTCTTACAGTTAAGAATGTCCAGAGTCAACATGATGAACACACCCACGAGTAACTCAAGAGACAGCCCTGCCCGCGCTGGAACACAAGTGGGACAATTTCCCCCGCTCGGTTATGCTCTTTGAGTTGCTATCTGCTTTCCAGTTGTTCCGTGTCCACTGCTGAACCCCCCACCCCCCACTCTCCTCAGAGCTATGCACCTGCCGTTAGACCCCAGCCTCCCTCCCAACCCTCTCATTCCGAAGGCTTATTCTTCTGTACCTACTACCTCAACTGAGCTGTGATATGGGAAAAACAACCCCCAAATTAAAGCTATGTCTAAATCAAAGAGACTTCAAATAAGGAGCAATTTCAAGGGTCAAATATAAATATAGACAATGTCCTTTTAAGCAACCAAGAAGCATTGTCATTGAAGGTAATTATGATCCCATTTGCTTTTCAAAGAGCACTGTTAACATTCTATTTAACTAAATAATCCAGTCTTTATATTCGCCTGAGAAAAATACTGGAGTACTTAAGTTTCAGACTTCGTTCATACAGCAGACAGCAACATCAAGTTAGCACCCGTCCAGGACAAGCCTTTATAAACTTATGCACAAGTATTTTTCAAATCAAGTGTTTTATTTAAAAAAAATTCATAGTAAGGTACAAGCAAAAAAGGAGCATGTAAAAGTTAACAGAAACAACAGAAATGTTAGCGGTACCAGCAAATAACTGTATGGTCCATTCTGCGCAAGAACTTCAAGAGAACTTGAAGGCAGAGATACGTCATGGACAATACGCTTTTGAAAAATTAAAAAATTAACTTTACGTTATTATAGCTCACTCTTGAAGTTTCTGGACTAGAAAATGGAGAAGACTCCCAAGACCTATTTTCTTTCTCAAAGGAATCATCTTCTTGGAATGCAAATTTCTGCTTAAGTGCATGGGATATTAAAGACACTGGATCCCAGTGTGAATCTTGTCTTTTCCTCTTATGAATGGGTCTACCTCCAGGTGACCTATTTAAAAAAAAAAAAAAAAAAAAAAATTGAATTAAAGTCTTGTGTAATTAATTTAAGCTCCTTGTTGACAAACATGCCAGAAATACAAGCATAATAAATTACAATCTAATTATTCTTCAAGAGACTGAAAATTTTTGCCAAGGAATAAGGAATCTAGAAGGCACAATGAATTAGGAATTAGAAAACCAAGAAACCGATGGGGCACCCGAGTGGCTCAGTCAGTTGAGCGTCTGACTTCGGCTCAGGTCATGATCTCAGTTCGTGGGTTCAAGCCCCATGTAGGGCTCTGTGCTGACAGCTCAGAGCTTGGAACCTGCTTCAGATTCTGTGCTCCATCTCTCTCTACCTGCCTGCCCTCCAGCCCCCCACCTCTCTCTCCCTCTCTCCCCCACAAAAAAATAAACATTAAAAAAAGAAGAAAAAAAAAAAAAGAAAACCAAGAAACCAGGAAGTCTGGTTCCTAGATGTTTGGACTGAACAACTAGATGATGGTGCTGTTGCCTTTACTGAGATGCAAAAGACTTAGGGCAGAACAGGTTTTCATTAAGCCATAGGACTAGGTGAGATCACCAAAGGAAACAATGTGGATACAGAGAGAAGGGGACTGAGGTCTGAGCCAAAGGAAGAAAGTGTTCCAAGGAGGAAGGGACCACAGACAGTACCAAATACTGCCAAGACGTCAGGTAAGAGGAACAATAAGAATTGACCATTAGATTTAGTACCAGCGTTACTGGTGACCTTGACAAAGCACAGTTTTCAGTGGAGTGATGGGGACAGAGACCATATTACAGTGGGTAGAAGAAGGTGGTGAGAAATGCAAACAAAGTTCTGATGAGAAGAATTTATATCAGAAAGAGAAGCAGAGAAATAATAATAGCTGGGGATATACATGTTTTGAAGATGGTAAATACTCAGGTATGGGGAGAATAAAGTAGAGAAGAAAAATTTGATGATGTAGAAGACAGAAGGGATAATTTTAGGTAAAATCCTTGAGAAGATAAGAGAAAAGGAGACCTAGTGACCAAGGGGAGAGCCTGGGCACGAGCAATGGCATTTCATTCACAGTAACAAGAGAGAAGGCAGAGAACACGAACAGTGACTGTAACTGTGAAGATGTGGCAAATCTTATCTGACTCTGTAGTAATGTATAATGCACGGTTAGTTGTAGAAAAATGAGATACTGGGGGTGGAAGGGAGACTCTACCAGCCTCCTAGCTGTGTCTCCAGTTATGGTAACAGTCAGTCACCGTCTTACACTGACTGGGCCCGGTGATGCCAATAAGCCCTCTGGCTGGAACAAGTGTGCACATTCAGCCACATTTTTCTCTGTATCAGCTTCCTCACACAAGGGTCAAATCATACCCTCATTAATAATGAAATGATGTGTCTGCCCTAACACTATTATACAGAAAATATATTTTCTCACTAAAAACCTCATTGAGGGATTTCCAGATGAACATGGCAGATCTCTGTGAAATCCTACTAAAATGACAGTAAAGAAATTAAAAAGATACATACCCACAAAGACAAAGAAATTACGAGAGAGTGGGTAAGAATTGCAACAAAACCCTGGAAGACAGTGAAGATAGTGGAGGGTGAGCTGCCTTCCTGAAGGGGCTCTCCTGAAGGGACTGAGGAAAAGTCTACACTGAATAAAATGTAAAACTCAAGACTGAGTCCCAAGTGCCCAGCATAAGAAATTAAAAAAGGAACTCTCCAGGAAACATCGTCATGAAATTTCAAACCAGGACTAAAGAGAAGATCTTAAATGTTTCAAGAATAAGGAAAATAGATTTGATACATAGCCAGGAATGAGAACGACATCAGCTTCTCCACCGGAACAGAAGCTAAAAACTGATGAAACGATGTCTTCAAAATTCTGTGGAAAAATGGTTTTCTGCCTATTGTATACCCAGCCAAACTAGGAATGAAGTGTTAGAATAAAATAATAATTTTCAGATATGCAAAGCCTTAAAATAATCTTTTTTATAGACCCTTTCTCAGAAAGGCATGGGAAGATAGGACACCCAAGAAATGGGTGAGGCAACACAAGAGACAGGGTAGAGAATGCCATAATGATGGCCAAGGAAATCCTTGGCATGGCAACAATTCAGCAGGCTTGGGGGAACAAGACAGTGGAGCAGAACAGAGAGCTCCTACAGGGGAAATTATTTTAAAAAGAAAAAGAAAGAAACTCAGAGAGACAATTATTAGCTGCAATAAAAAATAAAATTATTCAACAAGCAAAATGTAATCATAGCATAAGGAAATGGCTTACCTGTGAATGTTTACTGTTATAAGGATGTAAATTCTGAATACTGATTTAAGTAAAGACGATGGATTTAACTATATTGGGAAGATAGAATAAGAAGTGTATTTATGCGTACATGTTAGGCGGTAGAATGTCTGAAAGGATGTACTCCTGAGTTTTAACAAGCGGAAATAAATATAGTTAAAATATCAAGAAATAGCAAAAGGAAGTAGTACACTGTTCCAAAAATATGGAGATAAGACACTAAAAGAAACAGTAAAAAAAAATTGAAAATGATTCTTTCTGGGAGAAGTGTTTGGAGTGAAAAAGAATCAGAGAGAAGACCTGTCTATGTTTACTTTGATAAATATAATAAATCATTACAACATCACTAATAGAATTTTGATTCATTTCTCAAGTTATGATAACATACCGTTCCACAGCACGGAGCTTAACCTTATTCATATCCTTTAGAATGTCCAACATATTCGGAACATCTTTATTTTCCTGGCTTTTCGAACGATGACTGTCATTAGTCTTACTATCACCTAACTGCTCTCTTTTCACTTCACTTGCTGAGTTATCTGAGTTACATGTATTATTAGTTCCTGGCCATGTGAGTGAACATGGACGTTGCGGAGAAGAAAGCTGAGGGGGCACTGGAGGAGGAGGAGCAGGTGGAGGGAAGAACACTGAACTTGAAAATGGATCTGGTTTGACACTCAGTTCAGCAGTTCCTGGCGATGGCCTTTGTCCCAAACTGCTAGGTTCGCTGTTCAAGTCAAAGAGGCCTAAAAACAAAGTAGTCTGTTGAAAAAATCATGCAAAATTCTCTCCAACATAACACATAACACTAATTAGAAACAAAAATGGAACAATTTCAGTAATGCTACTAAAATAATGACATGGTGGCCAGGAAAAAGAAGCAATCCCATCTGCTTAGTAATTTTTATAAGAGTCAAACCAAAGAATAAGCTTATTTTTAATCCAATTAGGATTTTCTGGGTAGGCCTTTAAAGGGAGGAAGGGTGAGAATGCATTTTAAAAAGAAATCAAAAAGTGCTTTTTCAGTAATTAACATACAGTCTGAATTTCATCCTCTATTTAAAAAAGCTAAAACACAATCAACAATTCGTAGTTAGAAACATTCAAACTGGTATATTCACTCTATGATGACACTGTAGAAATGCCCAAGCATATATTTTCTAGGCAAGGCCTAGGACGGATACCGAGTACTTAACTTTTTCACAACAGATTTGCTCCCAAAAGACTTTTTAACACGACTGCTTAAAAATAATGTGTGTGTATATTTCATTTTAATTGCTATTATTATATATCAATATGTATAATATTTATGCATAAAATACATATACAATACTGTATAAACATTTCATGTTATATATAAATTATATGTGTGTATATGGATGTGTACAGATACATGTATATATTATGCATGTGGGTGTATGTTGTTTAAAACCAGTCACATCTTGGGGCGCCTGGGTGGCGCAGTCGGTTAAGCGTCCGACTTCAGCCAGGTCACGATCTCACGGTCCGTGAGTTCAAGCCCCGCGTCGGGCTCTAGGCTGATGGCTCGGAGCCTGGAGCCTGTTTCCGATTCTGTGTCTCCCTCTCTCTCTGCCCCTCCCCCGTTCATGCTCTGTCTCTCTCTGTCCCAAAAATAAATAAAAAACGTTGAAAAAAAAAAAATTTAAAAAAACCAGTCACATCTCTAAAAATTTAGAAAAGGATCATCTGGAAAACATTATTCAACCTGAATTTAGTGAAAGAACAGCAGCAATAACTTCAAACTACAAATACATGAAGACCTTATATTCATCTTCTTTCAAATTAATATATTCTTCCTCATAAATATCGATGCTTTTCTGAAGAGTTAGAAAAGTTTACTTAGAAAACAGCTTTTCAATACAAAAGTACAATCTACAGCAGTACAGCTGGAACCAAAGCCATGCCCCTCACCGCAAATGTGTCTCCATTTATTCTACATAAACATCAGACGTAGCAATATTACACCCACGATATCCTCGACATATTTAATGTCATTCACAAGACACATTAGCATCTGATGCTCTCATTTGGGACCGTACTGACTGAAATGAAATGGTAGGTGAGCACCATCTAACTAAGACAGAATGCAGCATGGCACTCACCAGCGTTTGCACGGTTTTTCAGTTCCTGCATTTGCACAATTGCAGCGATCTGAGTGCGAAGAAAAGTCAGCTCATCTTCGAGGGCAGCTATTTTTTTAATTGCAGCTTCATTTACAGGCCCATCGTTTTTGGTTCGTTTATTCTGTCTTGGAGCAGGCAGCAATGGGTTCCAAACTGGTGGCAAAGGATGGAAAAATTCCATTTTCTTCTCTTCTTCATTTTTCCATATGCTATTTCTGTGGGTAGAAGGAAGGAAAAACTGAGGGCGAAGGTGGAATTTCCCCAAAGAAATAAATTCTTTCAGACAAAGAGGAATGAAGACACAAAAACAAAAATCAGAGTAGCTCTCTTTATCTCATCATTGTCTCCAGACTCACTGAGGACAAGCACAACAGCTTATGTAACTTTGTATTCTCAATATCTAGAACAGAACAGTTGCCTTTAATAAGTGACCAATAAGTGGTCAGTGAATGAAGGAACAAGTCTTGCTTTTAGACTGTAAAACAAAAATAATTGTCTTGTAACTGTTCTACCTAATTGGTTTAAACACAGTACAAATTGATTTATTTAGAAATAAAGTTGATTTACTTAGAAATTCTACATACTCTGAATATATGGGTACTGAATGGCCTTGTACTAAGCATTATGTCAGGGTTAAGTTTATGGTATTCTAATTTTTTTTAAATAGATAAACCACTTTGATACATAATAAATTTAGCCAGAATATTTGGATAATTGACCCTTATTGTGTTTATAGCCTATATCTGAATATACTAACACTAAGTTAGTACTCCCGAACAGTAACACATTCAAATTTCAAATATATTTATTTAACATCGTTGTCTGGTACACAGTAAACACTATTTAAGTTTTGGCTAAATATGTAAAAAATAACCAAATATGGTATCTAGCATAGGAAACAGCTTTCTCCTAAAAATGGACATAATGATTTTGACACCCTTTTAATATCATTCCTTCCTAGGCCTACATTAAGAGAAATGGGAAATAAAAATGTCATCCTTATTAGGAAGATATTAGTAGGTCACAGGGCAGTAGACAGACACAAGATTCAATTAGTATGATCGAACTTCAGCACGTGCAAGAATTAAGATTACAGCCCATATCCCACCTTCCACAGGAAGTATGTAAAATTACCGAAATCTGAGATAACTGCCTTCTTCATCATTTGCCACACGCAAAGTATCAGCAAAAGATGGAACTACAGATCCATAGTTACCAGGGTCTACAGAGTTCAATAGAGGGATCAACTAAAGTAAAAAAGGGGAAGAAAAAAAAAAGTCAGAGCTTTGCTGGGGTGGGGGGCAGGGGGTAGAACACATGCATGCCCATGGAAATTGCCTAAATTAAAAATCCCTGAGTTAAGAGGAAAAAGGATATGCAATAGAAAAACATGCACCTGTTAGCGGGGCAAAAAATACTGAGGAAAATGTTATCTAAAGTCTAAACATGTAGCAATATTCTCTACCCTGGTTAATGTCATCTATCATAAAACACAAACTAGAAGAATAAAATAAGCTATTCAGGTGTTGCTTTGTGTCTGCCCATCTTTGAATGTAATTACTTAAAGAAATAAACACAAAAACATGCAAGACGTTTTTGGCTTTCAGGAAACAGTTCTTCTTTTGTTCTACTCTATCTCTAGAAGTACCTGGGATTATTGTATACATAGTGCTTAAACAATGCATGTTGACTGACTTACCTCAAAATTAGGCCTGGGACAAGGTTCTAGAGGAAGAATTTTCCCAATAAGACGAACAATACTCCGAGTTGATCCATAGTCTTTATTTTCTCTAATCTGCAAAACCTATTTACACATAGAACATTGTTTAAAAACTACTCTGTTAGGGGCGCCTGGGTGGCTCAGTCGGTTAAGCGTCCAACTTCGGCTCAGGTCATGATCTCGTGGTTTTCGAGTTTGAGCCCCGCGTCTGGCTCTGTGCTGACAGCTCAGAGAGTGGAGCCTGCTACAGATTCTGTGTCTTCCCCTCTCTCTGCCCCTCCCATGCTCATGCTCCGTCACTCTCTGTCTCCCAAAAATAAATAAATGTTAAAAAATTTAAAAAACTATTCTGTTAAAGCATGTTTATATATCCATGAAGAAAAGTAGATGTAAAGGATGCACTAACACTTATTTTGAAAAGAAAATACAGAAGGGCATACTCAAAGTATTTTCTTCAAAGAATTAAACTTTGGGGCACCTGGGTGGCTCAGTCTGTTAAGCATCCAGCTCTTGATTTTGGCTCAGGTCATGATCTCAGAGTCCTGAGACGGAACCCCTGTCCAGCTCTGTGCTAAGCTCAGAGCCTGCTTGAGATTCTCTCTCTCTCTTCTCTCTCTCGCTCTCTCTGTCTCTGTCTCTCTGTCTCCCCTGCCCCTGCTAGTTCTCTAAATAAATAAACTTAAAAAAAAAAAATTAAACTTTATTCATATTTGTCCTAAAAAGAAAAAAAAAAAAAAAAAGGATGGGAGTTACCCTGTGTAATATTCCAGAAAGAAAGGTCTTTTAAGAAAGCACCACAGGGGCACCTGGGTGGCTCATTTGGTTAAACATCCAACTTCAGCTTAGGTCATGATCTCCCAGTTCGTGCCTTCGAGACCCACGTCGGGCTCCATGTTGACAGCTCAGGGCCTGGAGCCTGCTTCGGATTCTGTGTCCCCCTCTCCCTTTGCCTCTCTCCTGCTCATGTTCTGTTTCTCTCTCTCAAAAATAAATAAACGTTAAAAAAAAAAAAAAAAAGGACCACAAATTCATTTTTGTCCTATTTCTGATAGTGACAAAATACTTTACGGAACTTTATCCAGAAAAATTGCCTCCTCTCCTCCCAGCTAAACATATCTTTTGGCCCAGTCAAAAATTGACAATTTCAGTTTCTCAAACAATGAGGTAATACAGAGTGTACTTAAGTAATTCCTTTCAAAGGTGAAATAAAGAGGGGGAATAAACTAATCCGGCACTAGACAATTTAAGAATTCTTTACTTACAGTGAACTATATCTGCCAGAAGTCAGTTCTTAAAAAGATGATAGAAATGAAATACGCTACTATAATTCAAGTAACATCTTGTCTTTTGGCTTGGGCTTTCCAGATTGGTGTAAACAATTCCCACAGAAGCCTCCTCAAAAATATGACATAATATTTCTGCTTTTGGCAGAGATTTCAAGACAAAGAAAGCACTTTCTTCAAAAAGCATTAAAACTTGGACTTTTCATTTTTCCTAAGATCCCGTAACAAGGAGAGTTTATTACAAGCAACAGACGTAGGTAGCATCCTAACAGCATCTTCTTGGAAATGGACATACAGTTCTAGAACTCAGGAAACAAATCTGGGATTTAGATGGATTTGGGAATCATCAGCAGACAGAATACATGATAGGTAAAAATTAAAGCCATTTGACTAGTTGAGAAAAACTGGGGCTAGAGAGGAAGATCCGGAAGCCACTGGCACAGAAAATGCCATTCCTCTACTTTCAAATAGTAAGATTCTGAATGTATCCGATCACATCCAAACACCTGAGCTCAGAACCTTACTATTTGAAAGTAGAGGAAACATTAAAACATTAAACTGATTACATCATAGGGTGCCTGGGTGGCTCAGTCAGTGAAGTGTCCAACTTCAGCTTGGGGTCATGATGTCGCGGTTTGTGAGTTCGAGCCCCGTGTCGGGCTCTGGGCTGACAGCTCGGAGCCTGGAGCCTGCTTCAGATTCTGTGTCTCCCTCTCTCTCTGCCCTCCCCCACTTGTGCTCTCTCTCTGTTTAATGTTTAATAAAAAATTTGAAAAATCTTTTTAAACAGATTACATCTACTGGCCTCATAAGCTTCCATCAATTCTGCGATCTCAGTCTCCACAACATCCTCCATGTATTCTGTATTATTCTCCAGTCACTCTGAAAAGTCCTCTGCCACTTGGCCCAGTTCTATCTATCCGACTGAATTACCCACTCACTACGTTAATAACACGAGCTCTTTTGCGTATAGCAATTTTCCTCATGGTCTCGAAGACAAGCCAATGTTATCCTAATTGCCAAGCACTTACGCATGTGCCCAAAGGGCACCACTCTACCTCCAGCCCTGGCACCAGCTGTTTTTACCTGTCTTCTAATGTCAGATTCACACTCCTCTACAAATTTGACTCTGCTTTCGGGAGCTTCCTAGGCTCTAAATTCCTAAATCAGTTCCAAGGAGCACCACACAACAGGATACCTAACTACACGTAACTTTGTTTCATTTGCAGTGTTCCCTCTGCTCCATTAAGACTGTCAACTCCAGGGACAGAGATGTGTTTATGTTCCTTTTCAATCCTATAGGGTAGTAGTCCTTAACCATAAATCACAATCACCTACACCTACAATCACTTCAGAAGTACGTATTCTCCAAAAGAAAAAAAACACAAACCAGATATGTAAGACAAATTTTCTAGTAGCTACATCTGAAAAAGTAGAAAGAGGTAAAATTAATTTATGTTCATTTATTTTTGAGAGAGAGACAGACAGACAGACAGACAGAGCAAGGGAAGGGCAGAGAGAGAGAGGGAGACACAGAATCTGAAGCAGGCTCCAGGCTCTGAGCTGTCAGCACAGAACCAGATGCGGGGCTCGAACCCGCAAGACGTTGATTATGACCCGAGCCAAAGTTGGATGCTCAATCAACTGAGCCTTCCAGGAGCCCCAAGTGTTTATTTTACTTTTGAAAGAGAGAGAGGGAGAGTATGAGCAGGGGAAGGGCAGAGAGAGACTGGGAGACAGAGGATCTGAAGCAGGCTCTGTGCTGACAGCAGAGAGCCCAATGCAGGACTTGAACTCACAAACGGTGAGATCATGACCTGAGCTGAAGTTGGATGCTTAACAGACTGAGCCCCCCAGGCGACCCGGACTTTACTGATGTGACTTTCCTACCAAGCAGAGATTTTCAAGTTGTTTCAGTGATAGGTTCATTACCACTCAAAAAGTGCTCATCCTCTCGATATTATGTGTTCTCATATTACTAATGGATAAATTACCCCAACTACTCTTAGCTGGAGAAAATAAATTACAAAAACAACAATATTTAGAAAGACTACAAATCCATGCTGACTTCAGCTGGGTATTCTGCACAGGTATATTCTGCGACCTCTTCAGAGCATGTGTTGTTCTCTACTGTCTTGCCCAAAGCAATCACCAATCTCTGAAATCCCCAAAGCCACCATTTTTATTACCTGGCAGAAGCCTTGACTCTGCTCTTACTGAGAAAACCAAGGACTCCAACTTAACATACCTCGATTTTTATTTCTCTCCATTCCAAACCTCTCCACCATCTCTCACTTTTACCCTACTCAACTGTCTGTCTTCTTTCCAAGACTTATTATTTATATTCCTTGCCCAGCTACCTTCTCCAGGACATTGCTCCATCACTCGCTCTTTCATTTGAATTTTTAACTTTTTTTTCCTATCTATGAGGTTCTTCTCCAATGCTTGCAAACAGGAAGTTATCTCTAACACTGGAAAAAAAAAAAAAAAATGTCGATCCTACTCCTTCAAGTTGATGGCTCTTGATCTCTTTTCACAAACTTTTCAAAAGAAAGTTGCTGATGCCACTACCCTTCCTTAGTTATTCTTCAAACTACACTACAGCCACCACTCCACCTACACAAATCCTTAAAGGTATCAATAATCCAATAATAAGCAAATCTTTAACTACTATTCAGTCCTCATTATCTTCAATGTATTCTTGAAATTCAAAATGCATCAGTAACACCCAACATCTTCCATTATGTCACCAAAGTCCCCGAATTCAAATATCAAAAGAATGCAGATAACCACAAATCTGAAATCTCTTTTTCCTACATTCTAGAACTATTTCTCTATCTGTAGGATATTTGTATTTATGTAATCCAACAGCACATCTGGCTCACTTCACCTCCTGATTCAAACTAGTTCCTCATACTGAATTGCCTATTTATAATATAATAATTGCCTATTTATAATTTATAACCACTCTTCAACTTACTTTTGTTTAAAATCTTGAAAGTGTCCTTGGCTATTCTCTTCTAATTCACCCCAACAAATAGCAATGATTTGCCCATTCTATAAACTCCCCAACTATTCTTTCTTATATTCAATCTTGTATTATAGTTATCTGTATGTTTTTATTTGTCATGTTGTATTTTAAGCAGTATGAATACAAGATCGCGTATTGTTCTATATCACCCAAAGAACCAAGCATATTGTGTTGGATATGGTAATGCTCCATAAGTAGAGAAAATTGGATGTGCTTGTACTTCTTAGGCCTAAGTCATCCTCTCTCCAGATTTATTCTGAATTTGCTGAGCTATAACTTGCCATTATATACCCAAATATCAAACTTAAATTACTTTAAATAAAACCACTGGATAATTAAAATATATTTTACCTGTGAAGGTCATATCTATATTTTGCTGCATGTGCACCTTTTGCTGGCATTTGACCTACCTAGTAAATAGGTTGCTAATAATCTTATCCTCCCCCTCCTCCCACCCCCTCCCCCCACCCTTTTTTTTAAGTAAACTCTACACCCAACCTGGGGCTTGAATCCACAACTTACAACCTGGAGATCAAGAGTCACATGCTCTTCCGACTGAGCCAGCCAGGCGCCCTTAATTTTATCCCTTTTTTTTTTTAACGCAAACTACCTAAGGTACACTATTGCAAACTCAGCTTTGTTACACCTGAAAAGTAACAATCTTGCCTTAAATTAAATGTTTACATATATATAGATCATTTTCAAAGTAAGACCCAGCAACAAATACAACAGGTTCATTCAAATCCATTAAAAGACATTTACCTGGTCTATGGGAACACCGAAATATTCCATCATCTCTCTTAAGATATTCAGTATGAGTGACATTGATGAAACAAATACATAAGCGAATTCAAGGAAACATTATCAGTTTCTTGATACCTTCCGGAAAAACAATTTAGAAAATATTACTCTTGACCAAAAAAACAAAACAAAACAAAACAAAAAACAAAAAACAAAAAACACGATTGCCACCAAACTGTATTAAGTAACCTGGAGGAATCCTTTCGTTTCACATTACACCATCAACTAATCTCTTTTGGCCAGCAGTATTTTGAAGGAAGTCAAAGAGAGAGAGGAATGAAGACGTGGGGAAGGGCTGATAAAGGAAACTTCAATTTATCAGTTAAATTGCACTAAAAGTTCATAAGATGTTTCAGCCTTAATAAATATCAACCAACAATAAATTGGACACTTAGCAGGGAAGCCTGTAGGTTAGCTGCGACAGCGAAGTCCCCGCTCTCCTGGAAGCTCTGGGTTGAGGAGAGGGATGAGTTCAGCTCCTGAAGGCAGGCAGGGGGCCGACCCAACGCTTTAACAAATGAACAGGGGCTCTTCCTCACAAACGAATAGGGTACCATCCATCCCCCTCGCTCATTTTAAAGGCAAGGAATTTGGACCCCAGATACGCGACGTGACTCAGTCACCCAACTAAGTAACAGGCCGAGACTAGCCCCGGTGGTGTCAGTCGCCTTGGCCGCAAGCTTCCTCAGGGGCTCTCCTAACCCAGAATGATCGCCTTGCTCACCTTCCTCCGAAGCCAAGCCTGCGAGCAACCACCGGAACACCAAGCTGCGGTCGTTAAGAAACGCTGCCTCGAATCCGCAGTCAGCGACGCCCTACGTGTGCCCGTCCTGGTACCGGAGCGCTCGGACGTCGACTCGTGTCCGCCCGCGCGCCTCGGTTTGCAAGCCACAGACGGTAACGACGCCCCCCACCGACCCGGGGCTGGACACCGAAACCCCTTCCCTCAACCTGGGTAACTCCGCAGGATGCTTGGCCCTTACCTCCGGTCTCCCACCCACCTTGCTGCTCGCCCCGAGGCCTGGCACAACTTCCGCGTCCTTGAACGAAAATCAAACTCCGCGGGCCAAGCCAGTTTCCGAGCTCATTGGACAAGCCTAAACAAATGTGCTTCTGATTGGCTGCGTTATGACGTCAGGCCAGTTACGGTTATTTGGGCCGGCTACTGGGATAGTTCCTTCTTCCTCTAGGGGGCGGGCCTTCCGCGAGGCAACCAATAGAAGCCTAGAGACAGCAGGTGGAACGGGAGGGCGGTGCGAAAATGGTGACGCAAGCTCCTGACGCGTCCTTAGGTTCCTCCATGCTAAACTACTGGTGTCTACCACACGGTGTCATGAAGCTATTAAGGGTCTTGAGCCAGGCCCGCGATCCGGAATTCGTCCCTTTTCGCAGTGTCGTCCCCTATACACCCAGACGCTAAGCGGGGCCGCGCTCTCCTCTTCCCTTGAAGTCGCTATTTATTGTCTGATCATTTCAAACATTATCTGCTTATGGGATTAGCAGAACCTAAGCAGTCTTCGAAGGATGTGCACCTTTGCAGTACTTACTATGTTCACTCACCAAACGCTCCTGGTTATCCAGGCTATCAAATATGGACCGGATGTTAACCTGGCCGAGTATTGTTAAGTAAGGACTAAATCCTATCAAGTGATACCCATTTTTAATTCTGGTCTGGGTTTTACTGGCTTCGTAAGACAGAGCAACATCTTTTATTCCTACTTCAGCCAAGGATGCACTGGAATGACATGACAATTTAAGATCAACTGTGCCTGCTGCTGACCTACATTAAAATAAAATTTTTAAAAATGGGGTATTTTGAACTAATTTCTCTATGGTCCACATTTACTCATTCAATACGAAGTGTTACGTGCCAGGCACTATTCTAAGCATGGGAAATGCAGTAACGGGCAAGACCAGTAAGGTCCTCACCCTCCTGCAGATTACATTCTAGTAGAGACGTCAGAGAGGCTATCCCTGAGCATTTTTAAACCCCATCTCTTTCCACTCTTTTCTTTATAGCACTTATCACCACGTATATTCATGCTACCGCTATCGCCAAACTAGAATGTAATCTCTAGAACAGGTACTTTTGGCTTGAACCATGCTGCTTCTCTAGTGCGCTTTAGAAAAGTGCCTAGTATATGGGACGCCTGTCTGGCTCAGTTGGTGGAGCATGCAACTCTTGATCTCATGAGGGGTCAGGAGTTCAGACGCATTGGGTGTAGAGCTTACTTTAAAAAAATAAAATTTAAAAATTCTTAGAAAGTGTCTATTATATATAATGAACAATCAATACTTGAGTAAGATAACTGGATATGGGACAAAAGAAAACAGACATCAGAAATGATCTATAACTAAGTAACTGGCAGAATATCCCAGTAGTCCACACTAGGTTAAGGATGAAAAGGCAGAAGAGGCTGTTGGACAAGGTATAAGTGAAGGCAAATGGGTCAGCCACCTTACTTGGAATCAGTGAGTCACAATTTCTTCAAGTACCTTGTCCTTTCCCTTTGCCCTCATAAGTATATAAATCATGATCTTGTAGCCACCTCCCTTTCCAGTCTGATATCAATCAGCACATATTACAGCCAGACCAACACTTCCTCGGAGAATATTAGAATAGGAACCAGCACTAAAGCTACCTTCACCATGCACACTACACCCTCCATGAATGTTTTGCTGACAACTTACCCCTAACATTCTTCAGAGATCTTTCCTCCATTTTGTTTACGAAAGCACTCATACATACCACATCTTGATAACCTTTTGAGATTTGACAGTATTTTTCAATTGCTCATGTTTACATGAAATTATTTTCTTGGCCTTTTAGAATGATGCAAGATTCAGGAAAGCTTTTTTGACTTTAGTTACCTTTTCTGTTGTTTTTGAGTAATGTTCAGAAATACGGTGGCTTGCTTTCTAAGATTTTCCTGATTGTGTTCCCCTCCCCCAGTTTGATCTAAGCCCTCTCCTATGGTCTCTACACTCAATGATTATACTTTTGCTACTTTCTTCTCAGTGTGGGGTCCAGTCCTGTCCTTAAAAGGGAGTCTTGTCTTGGCTGGTGTTTTGAGAGTTCACTGGGGAAAATTGTCCCAGTCTCTCCAATCCTTCCTTTGGGTACCTTGCACTCACTATGGAGAGGGCAAAATCCAAGTTTCAGTTGAGTAATTTGAGATTCTCCTTTTCTCAAGTCTGCCAGACCCTACCCCAACTCTTCCTTCTCACATAGAAACCAATACCAGGCAGGTTGATGGTTTTCCCCATTTGATATTTGGAGGTTCATCACCTAGTTTAATTCCAAAAGCTGTCCATAGGTATTTGGTTTTGCCATCCAAATGTATTTTTCCAGAACTACTAACACTTTATAGATAATCATCATACTATGTTCTGGATCCCCAACACCAAGAATGTTTTATTCACCTTTACACCCATTGCCAGGCATACTTTTTCAGTGAATAAACGAAAGGTGAGAGGCTGAGGGCTGGTTTAGACAAAGGCTAGAAAGATGTGTATACTCAATTTTGCCAAATACCCAGCAGAGCCCCATTAGCCTATGCCACAAGCCTAAGTTTGTTTTTGGTGATAAACTCAAGTTACTGTAGTTATCTTAAACAGTGGGAAAGAATACAAATTAACCTTCTACCAAAGTAGGAAATAGCCTCTCCAATGTTAACCATAAGGGTTCATATGTAAATGTGATCTCCACATTGAGATGTGCTAACCCAGAAAGTTCACTTAAATTTTACATTTCAAAAAGAAAAATATTTAGGCCCTTTTTCTTTCTATTCTGCCTATGCTTGAAGCCTCTCAGGGGTAGTGCTAATACAGTACACTTAAACCAACCAGAGCTATTTAAAAGATTAAACACCTCTTAAAATTCATTAAACCTTTACAATTATTTATTCAAAAATTTTAAATATTTGAGAGCAATTAGACCAAAATTTTCCGATACTAAAATCATATTTCAAATTAAATTCTAAAAATGTGCTTTGTATTGACAATTAAAAGTTAATAAGAGACCTATTAACTATATTTCTAGGTCTATTTAACCTGTAGTAATATCTATACTATAAATTGCTATTTACTTGTAGTGTTACATTAAAATTATAAAACCAAAGTTAAATGTTTATAGTCTAAAAGCAGGATTTCTTTTTACTTGAGCCTTTAAAAAATTTATACAAAAGAAAAACTAGGTTATGCTTAGTGTATGAATCCAAAGGTCTTATGTGTCTATAACTACTCATACTATGTTTGAACAAAAATAGTTTACTATAGCTAGACCACTCTAAAGGCAGAAAGGTGAACTGCTGCTTTTTTTTTCTGGTTCCATTTTTTTTTTTTTGGAAGATTCATATGACTTCATAGACTCTGTACTCTGTTTTCTGATACAATCTTACGTTCACAAATAGGAATGCCTTGACTCTTGTGAATCACTTAAAAAGAGTTGGTTAAAACCTAGAACACAGAAAAAATAGTTAAAGGATGCCCTTCTAGTCTTATCCCGCTTCTGGATCACTCAGTCAGATATACATCAGTGCTACTAATGTTTGCATTTAGGCCTTTTCATTTTTAGCAATAATCGACTCATAATTTGATACCGTCATGGTCCCAGTAACAGGAATAAAAATATTCTACTTCATAAAAATTCCAAGTAACTGATTTGGATCATCTTACAACTAGTAACAAATTATTTGCCATCCAAAGATCTGATATGTATCGTAAAGAATATGGCATAAGTCTTACAAAAACAAACAACAAAACTAAATTCATTCCTATTGCAACATTGAAAAAAAAGTGGCAATATGCAGCATTTCTTTTTAATTATCACTGACTGGTACCCTCAGATGGTAACACACAATAAAGCAAGCACCTGAGAGTAGAAGGTAGCTCTTAAACTTCAATTAAGTAATCCAGAGAACTAGGAAAAAACTTCAGCTTCTTCCTGACAAAGACTTCCAGATTCTCAATACTTTTACAAGCAGAAAACTTGCTATTTACAAGCTAACTACTCTTTTTAAGTACGTACATGTCAAATATTGGCTCACTGAGTCAATCAATAAAAGTCTACATATCTATGACTTTTATCTACTGGCTCTGGTTGTCCTCTAAATACAGAACATGTTAAAATGATGAGGCTGGACAAAGTAACATCAAACGTCCATCCTGATCCTTATATATAATTTGAATTGTAACTCTCTATCTCCTCTTTTAAGGGAAACCCCTTAAAATACTTGAGGACTGCTCGCAAGGACCCATCTCAGTCATCACTGCTCTACAGCAAACATTCCAACTATTCACATGACACTATTTCAGACATCAAGCTTCTGGTCCCTCTCCTTTAAATATATTTACTCTTAAAAACATGGAACTGCACAAGAGTAACATGAGCCACATATAAAAAAAAAAATTAATGATCTAACTCTTCTGTTCACTGCAATCCGAAGTCTCTTCAGCACATTTTAAGGGAGCTTACACTGTATTATGTTTTAGCAGCAGCCACAAAAAAAAAAAAAAAAAAAAGGCTTATGCTAATCATACCTCTATACATATACAATTATATCATGCTTTCATTATACATTCAAGGAGCATTTATTTCATACCTATGTATGTATGCCATACACAATGCAAATTGCTAAACATTTATTCTGGCAAATAAAGACATTTAAATGGAATGAGTTGCTAGCCTAAAAGAATGTGCTACATTCAATGAGGACATAAAAAGAATTTAGAATTTTTGCTAGGGTGTAAGATTTTAAGATAGGTAAGTGAACAAGGGATGGGTAAGTGGGTAAAGCATAAAGGTAAAAACTGGCTCATGTTGTTCATCTTGACTAATATTTAGGCAAGAGAAGACATCGAAGGGTTTTAGCTAAAAATGACACCAATTTTACAGCTGAAAAATATCCCACAGGCGGCAACTAAAGGATGAAATTTAAGGGCTAAGGAGTCCAAGTCAGGAGTCTACTGCAGCAGTGGGGGTATCTTTACCACAGTATTAGAGGGGTGAAAAGCAGATCAACACTCTGATTTCACACTCTGATTTTGAAGTAGAAGTATCACCACCAAATGTATGCACACACTATAAGTATATACTGACATTAACCAGTTAAATTTTATATTTTATTGTAACTTTCTTTTCATGCTTACATTTGGTGTGATATTCAATTTCCTTCAAAAAACTGAAAGAGTACTTAACATTCCCCCCATGGCAGCTTTAGAAGTACCCTAATAAAAAGTTTATTACTTTCTCTTTCTGGTACATTAAGACAGAAAAATTATGATCTTCCATAGTCAAGGGCTAGATAAGGTAGCAAGTAAACAACTATTCTGGAGGATGAGAATGGTATTCTTTTTCGATGGCTTTATGCACTCCATGAAATTTGCAATTACAATGATAGTACCAAGAAGTTATCACTGCCAAATACACAGGTCATGCTGTGAGTAAAAATCCTTCCAAGTCATTTAATATGAAGGTGTACTTAATTATCATCTAGTTTTACTAAAAGGAGTACTCATTACTGCATCAGGAAGCTGGGCAACCCCAAGAGATTACTATGAAAAATCTCATTTTGATTTTTAGGAGAGTAGCATTAAAATCCACTTGCCCAATCCTTTTCTACTTGTAAGAATCAAGATTATCTTCTGCATCTTAAGAGTGCTGCCAATAGGTTCAACTGTTTTAAATCATCCAAAATATCTGTAGAAAAAATATTTTTGGGCGGCAGGGGGAATATTTTTCTTACGCAGAGATTATAATTAAGAAACATTATTTGAAGTTTTTTTCTAGTAGTGGGAAACATAGATCCTAATGTCTGTGTCTCTTTTTTTAACCAATGGGATCCATTTTTAAAGGCTAAAGTATGATGTGACGTAACAATATAAAGAGAACTAGAAGACTTAATTAAATGTAGAACTTTGGCTTCATCTGCATAGTCAACACACACTTATCATTACTGAATGTTTCAGAAATATAAGGAGTCCAGCTCATAAACCTACACAATCTCAAAGGCTCTTGAGTAAGACAATGGAAAAAACAAATTTCCATATATCTCTGAGATTCTAAGAAACTGAATAATAACAAATCCTGTTGGCTTAAAACTTCATTAATATAACCCTTGACATTCAGATGTAATAATGGTTTTAACTATTTGATAACCATAATATGGTAACAGATAACATTCTAAAATTTTGTTAAAGGATGTATCAGGATCTCTATCCAGAGACTATTAAGTCTAGACTAATACAATCCCATGACAATAAACTTTTTTTCTCCAATTGCCTCCTAATATATTATTAGTCAAAATATATACTATAGGTCTTAGCACACAAATGTCTGTGAAAAATGCTTTTTTTTTCAAGTTGACAGAATGGTCCACTTTGTTAAAAGGGGCATGGTAAGAATTACACCAGATTTTACACAAAATTATAGTCTAACAAAACAAAATCCAACCTCTTTTTAGTTATTAATGTACTACTATAGTTTTTAAAAAGAGAAGTAATGCTGATTCTCCATAACATTATGGCTGGCAAGTTCTTGTATTAAGAACAAGAACAGGAGAACTAGACTAGAAATCTGGAATTCCTGTATTCTCTAATAACAGCTTGGAATTACCAGGGAAAACAAAAAAATAATAGTATATGGGGTTTGAGTTTTGTGATGTATCAACCCCCCAAAAAAGCCATAGCATACCAGTAATTTTACTAACAGAGGAGTTGGTATTCAAAAATCTATAAATAGGTCACAGAAATCAGCTGTATAGATCAGATACACAGAAATAGTCTCAAAATCAGGTAAACAAACAACGGCTATTACCACTTATGACATTTTATTGGCATATGACAATTTACAAGGGTCCCTGTTGCAATATACAACACACTGAGTAAGAATCGTTTAGCCATCTACATTCGTTCGTATTGGGTAGTATTTTTACTCAAATTATAATTTAATTCCCAACACTTGATTTTAACTGTGACAAAAGGGAACAATAGTTAATTCCTTAAAGTAGGCTGCAATTGGAAAAACATATTTTGCTATTTTATATTAAAATTCCTAGAATGTTGAAAGGTATACACACCTAAAGACTGAGTCATGGCCTTCTTAAACAGGTTTCTTAATCCTTTCTGGAAATATCCTTTGGTTCATTTTTATTTTCCTTCTCTAGGCAAAAGGAAGTCTGTTAATGCAGGTATCAAAGAGTTATTTTCTGTCATTTGTAAACAAATACCCTTACCATTCAGCTTTGTAACATGTTATGAAGTGTGGAGTTAAATGTGGCTTAACACAACATAGGCTTTTCATATGTTTGGCTCTGAAAAAGAGAACATCCACAATGGCATCCTACTGCAGAGTTCTATCACCCTTCTTACTAAATTCTGGTATAATCCTCTTTCCTCAATTTTGTGTAATAGAATAAAAGTAACCGAATCATGTATCTATTTGGGTTAAATCAGCACATTTGCACTTAAAATATAACTTGCTGATAGAATTTGGGTAGGTTTATTCCCACTCCCTATTAAATAATTTCTCAGCAAATTCCCTTTTTCCTATTGTCTTAAGTGGAAAAACAAAACTGCACATTTATAGTCATGCACAGAGATCCAGTATCTAACCAAATAATAACTTAAAATAAAAGCTAAGTTTATTTGTATAAAATAAAATGGTTATGAAAATTCTTGTGTTGAAGATTAAATCCATGTTGCTTTCGCATGTAATTAAGTATTCTTCTGACTAGGAGAATATTAGCTGTGTCCTGACTAACATAACAACAAACTTGCTTTGACAGTATTTCCTCTGCTCTAACGATTTCAGAAAAGACAAAATTAATAAGAGAAATCATGCAATACTAAGGGTCCTAGGGCCATAAACATCATGTATATTGAATTTTGTTTTCTTATTTTTCCCTTACAGTTCTTAGCAAATGCCTTTGGCTGCAATCAAGGTGCTAGGAGCACTGCAAATCACGAAGGATGAAAGATCCATATATTAAGATCTTTGAAAAAGTTTACAGTTAACAGAACAAGCATTTCCCCCTTTTAATGCAAACATATACAACTAACTTGGTTCCTGAATTAACAAATGAAATTTGACTACTTTTACAGATGGTCACTGACAGAGACTTGACAGTGAAATTTACTATTTTGAGTTTTCATCTTAAGAGCTATCAGCATAAACAAACAAAAAGATAATCCACATCTGAAAGATTATCTACCTGAAGAATAGAACCCTTGGGAAGAAAAAGAAAAAGCCATTTTATAAACTGCAACTGAAAATAGGGAAAAAGTAAAAACCAAGTTAGACCAATGCTGCAACAAACTTCCTGTCAAAACTTTTTATTGAAAAACAAGTTACTTAAAATACTAATTAACATAATGGTTTTTTTGCCTATTTTTCCTTATGGTTAGACTACAAACTAATGTTTCAGCTGTCCAAAAGCTCAAATAAATATGTAAGATATGAAATCAGGTACATCTTTTTAATGTATCAACTTATTCTGCAGGACAATCCTCTTCCACACCAACACCAGGATTACAGGTTTTGTTCTGTTTCTTAGAAGATGATCAGTAAGAATGGATTTTGTCATCTGTATTATTACAGACCAGTTCCTCTCTCAAAGATTAGCTGATATCTAAGACCATGACTCAAACTTCCAAATAAGAATAGAAAAAACATTGAATTTTCAGCCCCAAAAGTAAAGGCTCCTAAGAATGGTTTTATAGGCCACTGCTTGCTTTCAATTAAAAAAAAAAAAAAAAATTTCTCGTAATTTTCAATCTTTTAATAGCTTGTACTTTTTAACTATTGATAAAGCTTTTTTCTCTTTTTAAACATTTGCTGACGTGTTAAATTAGCTTAGTTTGCCAAAGTAAGAACCTTTTCTGTGGTACACCTCAAAAATTAGTCACCCTACAATGTAGTGTGTTTGAATTAAGGAGAATGTTAAACAGATGTATATAGTTAAAATAATTAGTGTGGTCTCTATAAACAACTTCTGTCCAGGGATTTGTATGTAGAGCTAACGTTTACTTCAGAATAAACATTAACAAACAGGGAAGGAAGAGAATCAGAACTTTCACAGAGCTGTACTTGACCATATCTTATAGACAAAGCGAATTACAATGCATGTAACAAAAACAGTAAAAGTATTTTTTTAAAAGTTGATAGTTACAAATATGGTACGTAACAATTTTCTACTTTATTTCAGTACAATTTTCAACATACAGTCTACTATTTTTCAAGATATTTGAAGACTTAAAACAAAATTTCTATTGACTACTTGCAAACAGTAAAATTTAAGTAAAATGCTTACATTCTTATTTGAAAACAAAAATCAGGTAAAAAAATGGTGGGTGCAAGTTCTGCTCTCTGTTGCAATCTCACTTCAGATTTACTATTCCTAAAAAAACAAAGAGAAAATAAAGATTAGCAAAAATGTGGAGTGAAAATTATCCGTAATAATCATTGTTCCTAAAAATGAAATAATGAACTAACTGGCCCACCAAACCCATAATGAAGAAAATCCATTAGAATCACTAACAAGATGAAATTTTCTACCTTTTCTTCTTTGCGTCTGTCCTTCTTTTCTTCATTATTTTCCATGGTCTCTTCTTCATCTTCAACAATCCCGTCCCCTTGGTATTTGTCATGAGTCCATTTTGGACTGCTACCTGATTTTTTGAAGTTAAAGCGCCCTCTGCCACGTTGAAAAGTACCACGACCTCTTCCTCTTTTGGCCCAATAATCCACACCATCATCTCTGTCATCATGCTACAGAGAGGTTAAAAACAATCATCACTAAAATGTCTTTCTTGTAAGTAAAATGATTATAGCCCCATTAAGTCATGGTATAAATCTTCTGAAGACTGGGGTATGGGACATTGGTAAATGTCTAAAACACATTAAAACAAAGCCAGTAACACTGAATTTTACAGTAAAAATGTATTCCATTGTGAAATCAAGTAAATACATCTTACTGCTTTATAACCCAAGCACTGCAAACTGTCCAATTTTTTGGAGAACCTCAACTGCTAAATTACTGCCAACTTTCATAATTTTGACTTTTTTGCTTTCCATTATTTCAATCTAAGTCCACTTGTTAATATACTGCATGCAAATGAGATAAAATAACCTTTATTTTTCCCCAAAACTACCAGTCATAAAGACGTAACAGTCACAAAAATGTTATGCAACACTTATTAAATAAAATAAATGATATGAATTATACCATACATGTAGGAACAGATTTTAAAATCCTACAGAGATTTAAATCTAAATCAACGTATATGGCACATTAATCTTCTAGGCTAGAGAATTTCACATGCTAAATCATGACAGCATGGTCCCTAGAGTAATAACTTATTTCTTCTTCACTAACATAGTACTACAGCTTTCTATTACATTTTAACATTAATTTTTCATTAACTCTACCCCAATACAGATATTCCCCAATTACAAATTGTTCATTAATCAAACACAATCTACAAACTGAAAAGCCCTTCACTTTGTGGATAAGTAGAGGAGTATTTTCGCAAAATACCAAACAAAAAGCCAAAGTTCACCTGTAATATAATTTAATTAATTGTTGCCCACCTCAAACTCTCAAGTCTGTCACCTACAAAAATGGAGAAAGAGGCAAAATGATGCCCCTTAATAAGATACTGGGTATAATGCAAATAATGTTCCATAACCTATGAAGTACTGGTATTGACCAGCTGTCCAAAAGTCATCAAAGCTTTTTCTCAAGTATTATGTGGTATAAGCACCTTTTTCAAAACACAGAATGTGCCTTTGTGCATATTCGTGTAATACAGATCACCCTCCTGGCATGACTTGCAAAGCTCAGTTACACAAGTAACACACAAAGCAAAAGAGCACTTACCAATTTCTAATCCTCTATCTTTAACAAGCTGATGAAAAATGACAAGCTAGAGGTGTGTATGACTCCAAAAAGAGCGAGTTGAGGAACTATCAAAAGTGTAGATTTCAGAATGTCAGAAAGTTTAATTACAAACCTGAAATAAAGTATTTTAAAATATTCTCTCACTCAAAATGATACCCACACAACTACATAACTTCAGGTTCCCTTTTGGTATTGGCACAAACCACCACTTAAGAGTTTGTGTTTGTGGCATTTACACAGTATTCCACTTATTTGTGGGAAGAAGCAAACAGGTTTTGAGAGTCAGAGGCATGTTTAAATCTAAACAGAAGCTGTGACTTTACGTTCTCATTTTAAAAACTGGGAGATAACCATGAAGTCACACAGATGATCTATAAAAAGTGCCCATCCCAGTGTATGACAAGCAAGCAAAGAGTGGTATTAATAATGCTTACTAAGGGTAAGACGTTGTTCTGAGCACTTTCCACGTATTTACTCCTCTCATCTTCAAACAACCCTATAAAATACTGTTACTAATCCTACTTTAGATCTAAAGAAACTGAGGCACAGCAAAACTGAGCTACTTGCCCAAGGTCACAGAACTAGTTCTCTCCACTACTCCTTCAGCCATCACCCACAGTATACATTTCCCAAGTATCTGGTGGCAGTAAATGATTTCCATATAAGGCAACTAACAGCTACAGAAATAGAAAAAGCAGAGGCAAAGCTAGGCACTAAAGTTAAACAAGCCATCACCTTTAAATACCCAACAGCAGCTAAAAGATTGTATTTTTCAGAGTATCCTGGCAGCTAGGGGACATTTTAATGCTAAGCAAACTAACTCTTAATCTTCAAGTTCTAACTTCTAAGATATTAGTCCTACTACAATTTTTTAAAATGAATCACTTCACATGATAAAGGACCAGAGAAATTATTTGTAATGCACAAAAACACATTAACAAAGGAGGCCATATTACAACAAAACCTCCTGAATCCTCTTATCTCTTCTCCACAGAATGATCATGTTTCAAAGGGCTAACTGATTAAAACTCCTACCCTGAAACTCCTTCCCCACCAGAGATTTTCTCTTCCTCAGAAGACATCAACTCTACACTGAGAACCTATCCACTCCAGTACTTTCCTACTTGCTCCAACTCTTCACATACTCACCCCTCCACAGAATTTCAGGTTCTAAGATAGACTATCTTTCCTACTTGTTATTGAAAACATCACCATATCTTTGCATAAATCCAAGTGTTGAGATGAGAATTTTCAGAAAAGAATATAACAAATGTTACTATTACTCAATACTGGAGAAAGAAAGGTAGGGTGCTTTCAGAACCCTAGTTCTGGAGCCCAAGGCATGGGTTCAAATCCAAAGTCCTATTCTACTAACCATGGTCAAGCTGCTTAATCTGTATACCCCAATGTTTTTCATCTGTAAAAGTAGAATAAAGGACTCCCCTCGAAATGATTTTTTGTAAGCATGAAATAAATTTATACATGTAAAACAGGAACCTAGCACAGTGCATATGCTCAATAAATACTATTATTATTACTAGTAAGTATTAATGTTTCATTAATATGGGCAAAAGCAGGGTGCCTGGGCAGCTCAGTCCATTAAGCGTCTTTGATCCCGGCTCAGGTCCTAATCTCGCAGTTCCTGGGTTTGGTCCCATGTTGGACTCTGTACTGGCAGCGCTGAGCCCGCTTGGGTTTTTGTCTCACCCTCTCTGCCCCTTCCCTGCTTGCACGCATGCATACACTCTCCCTCTTGCTCTCTGATAAACTTAAAAAAATATATATGTGTGTGTCTGTGTGTATATATACACGTGTGTATATATATATATACATATATATGTACATGTGTATATATGTAATATATATATATATAATTTATATATATGTGTGTACATATATATATATAGTCAAAAGCTCCATGTTCGTCAATTACTCTTAGGAGAACATCTAAAAGTTTTCAACCTCATTTCTTATGAATATTTTTGTTTATGTTTCTAGTCTCAATGATAGCGGTCTATAAAATATATTTGCAAAAGAAGCAAAATCTTTCAAATTTAAAAATCCATGTAAAAACCAGAGCTGTCATTTCAATGGTTCATTAAGAACTAAAATAATTAACTCTGGGAATTGATTTGTAAGAAAAAAAAATGTCTTAACATATTAATTTGGGGGTGCCTGGACAGCTCAGTCAGTTAAGCATCCGCCTCTTGATTTTAGCTTAAGATGGAGCCCCACACTGGGCTCTGTGCTGACAGCAAGGAGCCTGCTTGGGATTCTCTAACCCTCTGCCCCATCCCTCCATCCCCCACCCACTGTGCATGCGTGTACTCTCTCAAAGAAAATTTAAAAGCTTAAAAAAAATGTTACTTCTGGGGCGCCTGGGTGGCTCAGTCGGTTAAGCGTCCGACTTCAGCTCAGGTCATGATCTCACGGTCCATGAGTTCAAGCCCCACGTCAGGCTCTGTGCTGACAGCTCAGAGCCTGGAGCCTGTTTCAGATTCTGTGTCTCCCTCTCTCTCTGCCCCTCCCCTGTTCATGCTCTGTCTCTCTCTGTCTCAAAAATAAATAAAACATTAAAAAAAAAAAAAAAAGTTACTTCTGGTGAACATTAGTCTGCGACAAATCCAAGTATGTTTTATATAGAAATGAAGGTTTTTAAATACAGCCCAAAATAGCAACACATAAAATGTTATTTGCTACTTCTAAGTTCCTAAAATCTTAAAATAACATTCTTCTTAATTAGTAAAACTACTACCTAAATGCCAAACGAAAATGATATGTCCCATTACAAGAAAAAATTACAACATCGGATTCTAAAAGTATGCCATAGAAAAATGAAGGTGTGGCCTAAATTAAGTATTAATTACTATCTACTCGTCCACCTCTCATTTCCCTCTTAATCTTTTGACCTATAACATTTGGTCTACTTCTCTGACATTTGTTTTTTTTTAACAGTGTGATATTTTTGCTATCACTCACCCACTGCTCGCCCCACCTTCAACAGGGTGGCCTTTTAATCTCTTCTGACTGGGTGATCTTAACAGGGCTTTAATTGTGTCCTGGAAGATGATGGCTCCTAAATTTTTTTTCTCTAGATTCACATTAGCAACTTTCCATTGCACATCTGCACTTAATTTCTCCCAGGCACCTCAAGAACAGAACTTAATCTTCTCAAATGGGATCCTTTCCCTTGTATTCCCTATCCTAGAGAGATCCCTTCATCTTACTACCAATACCCAACTACATACAAGATCCCTGAGTAAGTCCTCATTAATATTACTTTAACTTTTCCATTACCTAGCCCCTTAGTCCAGACACTCAGTAACTCTCAGATCGGTCTGTACAACCATGATTTTTCTAAACTCTGGTTAAAATCCGTATTTATTTAGATATAGCCTCCCACAACTTAGTTTCTGCTTTTTCTTAATTTTACCAAACTTACACCAACCACCTAGCCAAAGAGTTCTATCTCAGGATGTTTCACGCCTACAATCTGCAGTATACCTGTCTATTTTTTAAGCTCAATATTCAATCCCAGTTCCTCTATGAAGGCTCTCCTAATCACTCTCTTTGAAATAATCCTCCATTTCCTGCCTTGGATGAAATCCACTACACATATATTTTGAACTTTTGTTTCTAAATTTTTCCAGCCAAGAAATGATGTATGTCTTTGCATTCATGGTATCTACCATAAAGAGCAGTCTGTGAATATATAAATTCTGAAAATCAAAAACAAGATAGATCTTTTAAACTTTCCTATAACTGAATAAAGTGCCTTTTACTGTCCACGTTGTCAACTCAAGCAATTCAAACAAGTATAAATTTCCTCTTAGGGGAGCATATGTTGAGCAAACAGTATGCATTAATACCCTTTAAAAACTTTTTCGGACTTTGTTCATTAAACTACTCAAAAGAATCAAACAGAAGCTAATTTTTGATTGCCCATTCTTCAAACAACATAGATCTACTTCATCATTTAGCTCTCTCCTCTCAGCAGACAGGTCATGGGTATTCAGGTGTATTCAAATATATTCATAAAACACTAAATGAAAGACACAATTCTATAAATCTAGTACTATCTTCCTCCTTGCTTCTGCAAAACAACTAATCTTCAGAACTGATCTCTGAAAAGCTATTTAAGAAATAAATACTTCTGGTAATAGTTCTGGTATTTTCCTAAGTGTCTATAATGCTGGATGGACCCTTTTCTCCCATGCCAAACTACAGAAAATCTCCATCTTTACCTAGAAACTCTTTCAGGACCCACCTCCTCTAGTTTCACCCCTTAGAAAACTACTTCAGAGGAAAAAGTATCACAAAGAAGCATCAAATTAGTGTAGCTAGCAACTTTCCATATGGAATTTTTCATCCTCCTTTTATTCCAGAGGAAGTACACAGCCTCCCTGAGATCCTTAATTACATGTTCTGTGAAAGAATTCTTCTGTCTTTCATTTAAACAAACAGCTGTGATGATGGAAGATAAATCTTAATGAGATGTTTCTACAACTGTCATTGTCTTATAGACAGATATGAAACCTATGTTAATGTTCTCTGAATGTGGCTATCTAATCAGGTATAGTTTTAGTTTACCCTGATCAGCCTATAGGTGACATCAATAAAATATAAACAGGACTAAAGGGACCCACATTTTCGAAACTTCAAATCATCTGGGTAGTGAATTTTTAAAAGGTTTCCTAAATTATGGCAAAAACTCCTCATAGTAGTGGATACCTGTACTCAAATGTATTCACCCAGTATGCTTTGAAAATTAATGCAAACCAAATAAACACAGATTTCTAACACCCACCAAGAAGTACTTCTTGCTCTTTGGGGTATATTCTGGATCCCATTCCTCTTCCTTCGGTCTCTTTTGAAAAGTAGTATTTGAGTTGTTTGGACCAGTATTTGTCCCAGCAAAAACTCCTCTGGCTCTTCCTCTGCCTCTAATTCGAAACTGATTAACATTAACAAAGCTGTTTAGTAATGCAATCAAAAGGTATTTAGTTACATGCAAACTCTAATTTTACTGCAGTAACAAAAAACAAATTCCCTACTTTCCTTCCTAAATCTCAATTTCACAGCCACTGAGGACAGAAAGGGTGGCCATTTTATACTATAGGCAAAAAAAATCTGCCCACTGAAAGCTGAATAAGTTAAGAAATGCAGTCAATTTAAGTATTAGGACACTGACTACAATTTCATAGCCTGAACTAGTATTTTTAAATAATTAAGTTGGTTCTTTCCCCTTTTACTACCCAAAAGAGTGGTCTAATTCTTTGAATTATTATAGGAGTCCCAACTGTTCAACTATCACCTATCACCATATAAGCAAAGCTCTTCTCTTTCACAAATGATCTAATTAATGAGCCCTACTAATAACTAACTGGATACTCACTCGAGGTAGGAATCTGAATATAGAAATTAAAGAGTCAAGAAGATGCACTACTGTGAAGTTGTAATTAATACTTGTAACAAATTTATGCAAACATAGGGATAATGTGTATGCTATGTAGAATAAAAACAAAAGCTATATGATTTCTATGATTATACACATATAAACAAGGACTGGAAGGCAAAACAGGCAAAATAAAAATAGCTGTGATACAGAGATTAGGGTTTTTTTTTTAATGCTTTAAGATATCTATTCAAAAACTAAGTGATTAAAGAACTGGATCTCAGTAACTTTACTTGACTCTTGGGTCTTCATGCACCATGTATAGTTATTGATTCCAAAATTTTAAAAAGTATCTAATTGATATATGTATGTGTGTGTCTGTGTGTATAGTTATATATATATGTGTATATATATATACAGCTCTTTAAAAATCAGAAACACTTTTTACTCTGTATACAAAGAAAGCATCATCCCAGCTGCAGCCCTTCCTCCCAACCCTTAAATGGCATATCTTAATCAATATATACAAATACAATTTCACTTTCCAAGACTAATTCTAACTGCAGAAGTAATGACTCGCAACAATGTCTAAATCATGAATTTTACTTTATGTACAGTGCTCTAAAGTAAAGCCCTACCAACAATCAAAGGTAATTCTATTACTTACAAAGGTTCCTCGTGGTCGGCTAACTCCTCCAAAGCCTGAGTATTCTTTCAGTTCGTGGTGAGTTTTAAACTCGTCTTCTCTTTCCTTCTTACTCTCCTTTTCTTCCCGAGAACTGGGAGAAGAAGGTGACGCTGAAGATGATGAAGATCGAGAATGATCTTGCTCTCTACTTTTATGTTTACTGCAAAATAAATAGAGAAAACAAAAAATATGTGCTATTTTTAAAAAGACAAAGACCCTGTTGAATCTTATAATAAAAGGGATATTTTTCAAGTAAAAAAAAAACTATCCCCTATTAAAAATGATTACATAACTAAAATGATTGGGTGTTAAACTTTGATACAGCCTGTTTCCATTCTCCTTCAATATTTGTTTTACGTAACTACTGAAAACATGATACAGACTGCCAGTTAAAAACTAGCAGTCTGGAAACTTCAAGAATAAGGTTCAGTTCTTCAGTATTTTTAACTTTTTGTTGTTGTTATTTTAAAGAAAGGAAAAGAAGAGTAGGAATAAGTAAGAATGCTTTTAAGGCCAAGTTTCAAAATGACTGCAGTATGTACACTTGGGGTGAGAACAGTTGATATGGTTTGGGCCATTACTCCATTAGAGAAATAAAAGCATATGACATACAAATACCGGTAATAAATTAAAAAACACGAGTAAAATCCACCATTTACCTAATGAATAGCAAGAAAACGATTATCTATGATACTTAATATTCCTATTATTTATTTGACTCTACGATGATCAATTTTACATGGTTCTAACACAACACCCGGAAAGGTCATACCTGCGGTAACTCTTACCACTGCTAACAGTATCCATGGAAACATTACTTTGAAAGATTAATACACATTGCTATTTCATAAAAACTAGTCCTTCCTCCCCCCCATCTCTCCCATGTTAAACCACTAGATATCAGTTTAAAATTCTTGTACTCTGGGTGTTATGAGTTGAAAAAGTGCGGAATCAAGCATAACGAACCAAAGTTCTTACACAAACTGTTTCTAGAAATGCACTGCATTGAAGTCCAACCTCCTGATGTAGCCTGGATAATAGGACACATTAATTTGTCATTTTTTTTTTCAGTGTTAGCTTGCTATTCCAAAGTTTTTGTCCTCATCCACCATAAGCCGTGTAAAAGACAAATACATTTTTGCTGTAAAACAAATAATTTTAATTGTTTAAATTTAAACATTCGATTACACAGTCAAAATTGAAAGCAATTAAGCTGACAATTATTAAAGGCTAATTAGAAGCTAAAACCTAACTCAGACAGTTTTAACAATTACCTGTCATCTTTGTAAGATTTGTATTCCTTGTAATCTTTTGGAGTTTTTTCCTGCTTTCTTGATCCACTGGATTCCCTGGAGCCCTTGGAATCCCCCCGTTCTTTACTTCTTTCTTTTCTCCGACGATCAATGTCATGCCGAAGATCAGCAGAATCACACCTTAATTTTTTATCTCCCTATAAAAGACAAATGTAAAATACAGACTTCAGGAGAGAAAAAAAATAAAGATATATACCCAAATTTTATGCCAGTTTTTAATCTGGCATTTTAGTACCAGAAATGAGTGGATCATAGCATACTACTTCCATACTTAGTTTTAGTTTTTGTTAAAAAAAACACACTTGGTTGTTTTGACTCAACATTTGTATACACAGTGCAACGGGACTATGAAACTAGGGAAGTTATGAAAAGCTAACTATCTTGAAAATATCATAGGTTTTTGTTCAAAGCAATCCATAATAAACTTTGTACAGCAGAACAAAATAATTGTTTTTCAACTCAGCACATCCTCATTGTCATCACTCATCCTTTTCAAACAGCTTTTTTGTGAACAGTTGAACAATGACAGAAGTTATAGTCTAACTGTGGTTGTAGTATAGCCATCTACCTATAAAGTTAAGGGATCCTAAAGTAATGGTTCTCATTACTGAAGCCTCATTTTATCATCAAGCTGTTCCCAATTAGGTTGACGAACCCAATAAAAACCACTTCAAAAGGAAAAATTCTGTAATTTCCATAACATGCAAGTGGAAGATGATTAACAAAACCAAGTAAGGTTGAATAAGGGTAGAAACAAAGCCAGAAAGATATTATTCCCAATTCTGTACTCAGTATTTTGGGCCATATACTGCCCTTTCTCAATTCAGGTATTGCAACGGACATTAGTTTAACTGGGCCACAATTCACCTCCTTCTTGTTCCATTGCTTTTTCAAATACTATATAATTTAGGAAGATGGAAAGAGGCATCTAGGAATGAAGAAAAATTATACATCAGTAAGATGCTAAGCAATGTGGACATCCTTGCTAGTATTCAACAATAAAGAGTACTTACTCTGGGAAATCTAGCTATAATATAACTGTTCATCAAAAAAAAGTATAAATATATCTCCAAATGGTATCAACTACTCACCTATTTGCTCCCTGGGTAATTAAAAAAAAAAAAAAAAAAAAAGACTAATCAAGAGTAAAAACCTTCCTTACTCACCGAGGTATTACCAAGCCCACAAGTAACAAGATAATTTAAGTAAAACTACTTTGTGAACTCCAAAACTATACATACGTTAAATAATAACACATATTATTCATTCAGATCGGAAGACGAAGGACAAAAAGCAATGTCATATCCTCCACTATCTAAGTAATCACTATTTTCTCTCCTCTAGATGAAAACATGGTCTGAGTAATGAGGAAAGAAACAAGATACTCACTCTGTCAGAGCACAAGGATAGACTAAATTGTTGGCAAAAATAAACCAACATTGAACCCAAGGTATTGAAAGGAAAAGCCAAGATTAGTATTCACTTCTCAGAATCTGTTTTTCCAAGATCAGTATGCCCACACAAAGAAACCACTTTCTGTTAAGCTCTAAATTTCTCATTTAGTAAATTAATAGCATGCCCTATTAAAATATTTGTAAAATACAACCATTAATAACAGCTTCTGGTAGTAAAGTGCCAACGTTTTCATAATACCTCAACTATTCAACTCTGCAAACACATGTAGTCTCATTTTTCCGATTACAAAACCAATGTCCAAGAGACTAATTATTTTCCAAGCATCATACAGATAATACCTGGTTATAGCCAAAAGTGGAACCAAGCAGCATTTCCAAGTCCCCTGCCCTTTTCATTACAACAGACAGTTGCTCCTTTTCTACCTGTCCCCACATTTCTACTAGACCCATATGACTTGTCCTATGGACTAGTCTACCTAGAAAATGTCAGTTTCAAATCATCAGCATGTATCAGAGTCCCCTTAACAAACACATTCCATTCTCATAGACCTCCCTCCCCCACCATTCACAGGTTCTTTTCTCACATTGAAAACCTTCCTTCCCCAACCCACAGAATTCAATCCTGACAGTTTCTGTTCCAACTGTTCACTTGTAAATTGCTTCTCAGAACACTTATTTCATAGTCCAGACCAAAAATGCCCAGTAGCATGGGGGTTACTTCTTGTTCTCACTGTGAAAAACCTAGAGATATTAATTTACGCATATATAAATCAAGAAATACTTACTCTGGCTAATCTATTTCACCTCAAAACTTTATATAGAAACCCTGCTATAATTCTTATCTTTGCTTTTGTAATTTTCCTTTGTCTACTTAGAACTTTCTTACTTTCATTAGCATTTTAAAAAGTTGGTTTAACTAAGATACATAGCTTAATTTCTTTTATAAAGGAGCGCTATATACACTACCTTATATTCATATACTTACAAGTTAAAAATAGAGGACCTCTGCAAATACTTTGTCTACACAAACTATACTTAGCATATATCATTAACTAAGCCCAACTTAACAGTAAAAAGAAGTCCATTCAAAACATACCTTTTGATTTTCTTCTTTAAAAACTCTCTCTTCTCCTGCTAAACGAGTATGCTTCCTCAGGGCACTTGGAGAGATGTCAATTCTCCTTAATGTAAAATAAAATATTTGTAGTCACAGTAACTATTGTTCCAAAAATTCCTCAGAACTGTCCATTTTTATAATGTCCAGTTATTTCTCTCCCAATCAACTTTAGCATAAGATTGTTAATCTAACTCCTGGTAGACAATTAAGAAGACTACATCCATTAAAGGTGAATTAAAATGCTTCAGATATTTTTATATATAAAGAAGTTTAACTTTTTAAAAGAAATTTATTTTAATCAAAAAAAAAACGTGTTTTGATTACATTGAATGTTAAGTGGCAACCATCATACAATTATATACCTCCATATCTTTAATACACACATGAATATGGTTATTTGTTCTTAAGTATCTCCATAGTTTGACATATTCAGTGGCTCTTTAGTGTTGTCCCTGCCTTTCCTTGCCTTTTAAAAGCTAGTGTCAACTGCAACTTCTCAGCACTTCTTCAGCGGTCACCACCAAAACCCTACCTACTATTTACTAAGAACTCAGATACCTTATGACCAATACTAATTGTCACCACCACCCTGCAAAAGAGGCACTGTTGTCCTTATGTGGTAGATGGAAAAAACTAATGTTCAGAGATTAAATAAAGGGTTACTCTAGGCATCCAACTCCCTCCCAAAAAACAAATGTGTTAGCTATTTAATTCCTTACTGAGGAGTGGTTGATAGTATTTTAAGTTCTAGGAACCTGTTTAAACAAATAAAATAAAAACTGAAAAGAAACAGTAAATTATAAACTTCTCAAGGCTGGAAATATACTTATTCAAGGTATAAATAAAAACTAAAACCAAAGTTCATCTTGTATCATGATGACACTAGCATAGCTCCAATATGATCAGTATCTTCCCAAAAAAACAAACAAATAAATAAAAGAAACGGTGTCTTCCTATCAAAACAGTATTTTTATACGTCCATTCAATAGTGCACATACCTGTGTATCTCAGGGCTCTTTTGCCTGGCACTATGTTCTTCAGTGGCTTTCTGATACGAAGTGAACCTCTCGTTTAGAGTCACTGCAGCTGATTTGAAGTATTGCTCTGTTGATTTAGGAGAAATACTGCCCAATTAGTTATCTTTACTTCAAGAGAGATTTTCATTTGTGACAGAAGGGCATGTAGCAGGTGAAAAGAAAATAAAAATACTCAAGAAACCTAGCAGAAGAGAATCAAGTGTTACAAAGAGCTCCTACTCTGTCCCTTTTAACTTCTTCTACCTCAACAAGTAACTGATACAAAGTTCGTCAGAAAACCCTGTCAACGCTGCATAAATTCCACGAACAATCAATAGACTAAATTGAGAATCTCTAACTTGATTTGAATCATACACTACTTCCTCAAACAGAACAAAAGGAATAATATGTGAATGTCCTTATACCTTGCCAATATGAACCAGGGAAGTTACTTCAAGTAATCATTTGCAAAAAATACTGAAATAACTACACAGTTGGTTTTAGTGAATACAATTACTTCATCAAGAACTATACTGACAACAAAAACTGGATTTAAGAAAAAACTGAATACTGCCATTTCAATTGAAAAAAATATTTTTCAAATCAATTAACACTAATTACTCCAAAAATCTGGCATCTTGGCAAACCTGACAGCACATTCTCTATTATTCTCTTGTCCTTCTCTTAAATTTTAAAATTAGTATTATCAATACTAGTTTTTAAACCATTCAAGATACGCTGTAAACGTAAAATAGAAAGACGTATAAAGTCATGAAATGTTACATTACTAAGCAAGCTATCTGCTTAACAGGTCAACATACATCTTTGTCAACTTACCGCCCAATATCCAGCACATGTCTCATAACCAATCATTAAAACTTGAAACGGCCACTACAAGGGTAGTGCCTCAATCATAATTCCATGAAACCCAGGAATTTGAGCTAGCAACTCAGTTTTTATGCCATTTTTGCCAGGAAGACAGAAGATTCAACTTTGCCTGTATCTTTCAACAGCTATTTTACTTTGAAACATGGATTTTGCCATTTCAAAACATATTCCAGGACCTAGTTACAATGAAAAAGAAAACATCACTGGGCATTTTCAGCTCTAAATTAAGAAAGAGCTGTTCAGATCGGTTGCACAATACCAATAATGAAACATAACTACAGTTCTTTTAAAAAAAAAAAAAAAGAAAAAAAAGAAAAAGAAAATGAAAAAGAAAAAATTTATCAAAACCTGATCTCAAAATTCAGCAATAAACTGTAAAATGTGGAGACAGGTCAAAAAAAGGCAAAAAAAAGAAAAAAGAAAAAATGTTAATGTTTCATATTTTATGTACCACAATAATATGGTCACAAACTGGTTCACAAACCTAGTTATAGCCAAATAACAAAACTTTTTTGTTACCCTTTTTAAATAATTACAGTCAAAAAGAAATTAACTATTCACTGTTTTGAGACATCAACTGCATAAAGAATTTGCTAATGACAAGTTTCAGCTATTACAATGAGTTGTTCTCATAAAAAGACAAATTTTTTTTAAAAAATGGCTTTTAAGACCAACAACCACGTAGCTTCCTGGGTAAGAACCTATTTCATAGTAAGCTGCCTTTTAAACACAAAAAGAAAATAACAAAAACAAAACAACCTAATTGCCCAAAAAGTCATACCCTAAAACATTTGAAAATTATTAGTAACTTTGAAGCTAGAATTACATACGGGTGAAAATAGAGCATCATTACTTTAGCTAAAATGAACACATGTAACATCTTTAGGACTTAAAGAAAGGTTATTATCATCCACTATTCATGTAATCACTACTCATCTAACATATTTTTAAATCACTTGAACTCTTTCCCCTTTAAAACTTCCAATAATTCTTTTTCCAGTTTACCTGTCATTTTAAAAAGCTAAGTATTACAACAAATTAAGTAACACAAAAACATAGATAGAAAAACAATACTACTTTTCCACTGGTATCGGGTTTCTTTAAAAATTGAAGTATTACTCTCAGTAATACTCAAGTCACCATGGCCTTGCTTTTATTATAAATCTATGCAAGAGTACATTGTTAAGTCATATGCATGCAAGGATAAATCATCTGTAAGCATTCTACCCTTCCAATACAGCATGACACATTTCAAAGACTTTGCATTAAATATCTATCAGTTTTGTCACAATACAGATTTTTAGAGTGTGTTTTAACTCTATTTAGTGTTTCAATCACTTTGTATTAAGTACCTCTATGGGTCTTAATGCTAACAAAACTGACAGCTCTTTCATGAAACTATTTTTCCAAATTTCTCATGGTGTCTATATATTACTTGCTAGCCCTAGAGTACATTAATTATTAAAAGCCTAGTTGTTCACTTTCATTTACAAGAAATACTTAATTCGTACTAATAAACATACCTTTAACATGATGAACCAAGGACACAATGTGTTGAATAAATGACTCTGAAGTGCTTTTGCTGGCCTGTGGCAACTTAATGTGGTCAAAGATGGATCGGAATTCTTGTTCTTTCTTGACAGAATGGACAAGTGTACTAGCAAGTAGCCTGTCTTTAGTCAAGGAAGCAGGTCTGGAGCATATCGGTAACAAACACACACATAACAAACAAAATATACCATTGGTTTGAATACGAAAATGGGAGTGTGTTCACAAAATAAGATAATTAACTAGAATATTAACTAAGCAACCACAGGTTACTTCCTGGGTATCAATGTGGAATTACCTGTTAGAATCATCAAGTGGAACGGGTGCCATTTTGAGTTTGACTTCAGGTCGATGAGAATCACTGGCTATCATTTTGATCCTAAGTGGGCTCTCCTCTCTGAAGGTAGACTTTTCTCGTGCATCCAGATTCTTGTGTAGAGGGGGACTGTAATCAAAGAGGTCTTTGAGCTTTTCAGACTTTACCTGCTCAGGTGACTGAGTTTCTTTCTTTACTGTTATTCTTTCAGAATTTTTGTCGTCTTCCTTGTGCTTATCTTTTGCAGTGCTAGGCCTTTCCACTACGTAGCCAGTCTCTTTAAGTTTATAGTTTTTTTCTTCTCTAAATCCATCACTTTCTCTATTGCCTTTCAGTGAAACTTTGGACTTGTACTTGGGTCCTTCCTCCTCAGTATTCCGGTGAGATGTAGTAGCAAAATTTTTACCCTGATCTGCAAGGACTGACTTCCTGAACTGTCTATAGTCCTCTGTCTCCTCTGTGTCATCCCCTTCGGAATCATTAAACTTTTGTTTTCCAGACTCTTTATCGCTAAAGTAATCTAGAGCTTCCTGATCTTCCCATTCTCCCTCTGCCCTCCCTTTCTCTGATCCTTTCTCCTTTGGAGCCTCTTTATCCCTGGTATTACCCCTATCAAGCAGGAATACTCTAGACTCTTCATCTGTGAACCTGTGAATAAGCAGAGAAGAGGATGGTAACTCTGGATTGCATTCACTGTGGATCACTTGTATACTTCTACATGTTGCCCAACATCGCAGGACCAGTAATAAGAGAAAAAAAAACCACCGAAAACTGTTTTTCATAATTCTACTTTTAAAAAACATTAAAAGCAGCCATACAGCACTTACATACTGAGTTTTTAAATAAATATACATGAGACCTCCTGAAGTTTAAAAAGTAAAAGCCATTCTCAAAAACCTGTTCTAGTCATAGCCACAATTCTGCACGAACAAATCCAATTCCAGAAATTCTATAACATGCAACACTTTAATTTTTGAGGCTAAGAACCACTAATAAACAATGTACCTATCTATCAGAACTCTACATATAATTATACTCAAAATTTCAGACTATTACACTTCCCTACTAAAAGAAACGAATTCACAAAAGTAAACTTAGTAATATTATTTAATACTCTAAGTGAATCACAAAATATTTCACATCTGCTCTGCTGCAGAAAATGATTTCTGGCAATACTAAGTAGAAACTGTATTAGTTCAATAAAAAATTTTATTCTAGGTTATACAGCAATATGCCATAAATAGCATGCCTGTTCTATTTTCTCAAACTACATTTAGTAACCAATTTTCACTGAGTTTTTTAGCAACTCTTCGGCAATGCTTTAAACAAAGTATATTTCAAAGGTTACTAGAGCAAGAAATAATTAGCTTTTCTATAGTCAGATAGATTTATTAAGAATTGGCAGTTGCATGTAGAATACCACAAAAGTAAGAGCACGTACTGTAACTATTATTCACATAGGTCACGTTATAATGGTGAAGAAAACAAAATAAGCTTTCAATGCTCTAACACAAAATTAAGTTGTTACAACATAACTATTAGTTATGCTTTATGTTACTACATTTTTTGTTTACATTAATTCTAGACTGACTGAAAATGGATTAAAATTGAAAAGAAATATAAATTAGCTTCTATTAAAACACTTAATTTCCAAAGTTAACCAAATGTAGTAAAAACCACTTGGAATTATAAAAAAGTCAGGAGTAAAAACAATGCAATTGTAAGTCTTATATACCCAAACAGAATCCAAAGAACACAACTATTAATATTATAATCTAAAGATTTTAGTGTTTACCTTTTCAAGAATTTTCCTGTCTTTGCAGTTTCCTGATCTCCACCATCAGGATAAAATGAAGAACGTCCCCTAGCCTCATCTCTTGGAGCATTCTGTGGTGTGATTGTCTTTGCAGGGCTTCTTCGTGAAGGGATATGATGAATTGGACTATTCTGAGAAGGACTGTACCGACTAGATCCATTTCCAACAGAACCAGACCCAGATCTTTCAGGACTATGCTGAATGGAATGTGAATGCTGAGAGGGGGTGTTTTTTGCAGAGTGAACTGTACTGAGCATGGGGGCATCAGAGCAAGACGAACTCTGACTAGGTGGTGTAGCAATCGGTGAAGGACTATGAGGAGATCTGGGACTGTTATCATAGGCTGAAAGGCCAGGCCAAATATCACCAGATGTGGCTGATGATTTGTTAAACTCATCAATAGATTCAGATGGATCATGTTCAAATGTATCTTTCGGTTCCTCCTGTGATTTACTTTTCAAAGGACTCTCTTCTTGGGGCTCCCCTTCAGCTTTTTTGGTTTGTTTTTCCTGAGACCCTCGTCTTTTAGAGACAGGAGATTTGCTATATGGGGATGAAGAACGAGAAGAGGATGATCTTGGAGACCTAGAAGATCTATATGACCGGCGAGATCTGCTTCGGGATCTTTGAGAAGAAACGGATCTTCTTTTTGGACTCCTGGAACGTGAACGACCTCGTCTAGGACTCCTAGAGTGTCTTCTATTCCAGACAGGTCTATAACCACCTCGATGGTATCTACCTCCTCCTCCTTGATAATACCCTCTGCCCCTTCCTCTGTACCCATAAGGCCGTCTCATTCCTCTATTATTTCTGTAATCTCGACGATAATCTCTAGAATAAATACGATCTCTACTACGAGATCTTGAGTATGTCCTGGAACGAGACCTAGAACTAAAAATGAAATAAATATCAATGTAAGAAAAACAAACTATTCTATTCTACCGTTCTAAATACTTCTGGTTGAATATAACATGTAAATAGTCCAAACCAAAAATGTATATGGAAAAAAAAAAACCCCTCTCATTTATACAAAAGTAAAGTTTACTGTTTTCAATGAACGAAGTTTCATTACTAAGGTAAATACTGAAAGAATAAAGTAAAGGCCTTAGGAATGAAGGCACACAAAAACGGGAAAAAATGGATATACCTAACAGCAGGACATACTAAACAAATTACAGAAAAGTTATTCAGGTACTTATAGTAAAACAGTAAAAGAATATTTAATGGCATGGAAAAATATTCATCAGTGACATACTACTGGCCAAATGCACACATAATATTGAGACATCAGAATCAGAAATAATGAGAAACTATGAAATAATATGCAAAGATGATTTACTGTCAAATAGTTCTCCCATTATTCATCTCTTAATGTAAATTCAAAGAAATCTACCATACATGTACAGTATAGTAAGAATCTGAGATATGAAGTCAGACTAACTGAAATCAAACCTAAACTCTGCCATTTACTAGCTTGCAACCTAAACAATTCTCAATTTCCCCAACTCTACAATGAAGGTAGATGAATTCATTTCACAGGGTTATTTGAGAATATATTAATGACTTTAGCATTGTGTCTAAATATAGCAAGCACTCCATGAACATCAACCAATACGACTATCATTATTAAAAGAATTAAAAACACAGGAATTCACCTGTATCTCTTCTTTCTAGAATGTGATCTTGATCTTGATCGAGAACTAGACTGTGATCTAGACTTTGATCTCGAAGAATGTGATCTAGAATTGGAGCGACCCATTTCTTTTCTCCTAGTCAATAAGAGAACAAAAAAGTAAACAACAACAACAACAACAAAACTACCATTCAATTAAAGAAGTTTCACACAAGACAAATTGAATTTTACAAGGCACAAGTTTCTCTAAGGATCTTACTCATCATTGTTTCCTTTTTTTTTTTTTAAACTTTTTTTAACATTTATTAATTTCTGAGAGACAGAGAGAGACAGAGCATGAGCAGGGGAGGGGGGAGAGAGAGGGGAAGGGGGGGGAGGAAGAGAAAGAGAGAGAGACAGAATCCAAAGCAGGCTCCAGGTTCTGAGCTGTCTGTTAGCAAAGAGCCTGACACGGGGCTTGAACTCACGAACTGCCAGACCATGACCTGAGCTGAAGTCTGACGCTCAACCGACTGAGCCACCCAGGCGCCCCAGGATCTTACTCATCATTTTCAAATGAATACTGAGACAATTATCCCTGACTAAAACTATACCTTCACCTGCATAACAGGTACTATATATTGTAGATACAACAGCACCTACATGCCTTAATTCAAAAAGGAAGCAGCTGCAGAAGCCAGAAAGTAATATCAGACTGCAGCAACATGTTAGAGGTTATTCCATGACCAATACAAATGCCTACCTCTCCTGTAAAAAAGATAAATATCACAGTATTACAGATAAGGAACCTGAAACAAAACACAAGTGGCATAATACTGAAAATAATAATAATGATAATAATAATAATAAACCTAGCGACTGTCATCCTAAGTGCTTTATGGCCTTAAAATGGAACTAAATTAACCACTCCATGCATATAATGCTGCATGACTACATTAGAAAAATGGACTTATGTGACAATGCTAGTTCACCCTGTAGCTTTCTGGTAAGTCAATGGACTGTAAAGATTGCTGCAAAAAAAGACAGTGGAACTACAAGAGAGAAGTTGGGCACGAGTATTCTAACTTTTTCTAATATTGCATTAATATCTAATGGAATAATCAGACCTCACTGGGTACAGAAATCATAATAAGACAAAACGATTTAGGAAATCTACTCACAAAATTAAACCTATAGATGTACCTCCCAAGTTTATATGTGCCCCCCAAGTTTGTTTATGCTATAACTATTTCCAAGTTTCAACTAACTTATTACTGAAATCATTGTTTCCATAAAAATTGACTCACTAAACTTGCAACAGCCTCCAATTCTCTTACAACCCAGTATTTTTGAAGGCATTTAACTTTACCTACCTAGGCTCTGCTCAGTATTATGAAATAATATTTATAAGTGCTAACGCTGAGTTGAATTACAGAAAAAGCAACCATCATATCTGCATATACTTCATTAAAAAACAAATGACAGGGCACCTGGGAGGCTTAGTCGGTTATGTGTCCGACTTCAGCTCAGGTCCCGATCTCATGGTTTGTGAGTTCAAGTTCCACAATGGGCTTGCTGCTGTCAGTACGAAGCCCACTTCGGATCCTCCTCTGTCCCCCCTCTCTGCCTCCAACCCCACTCTCATGTGCTCTCTCAAAAATAAATAAACATTTAAAAAAATAACAAATTCAGGGTTTCAGATATATATATTTATCTCAAAAGAAAACATAACTATCCTCAAATACACAAACGTCACCTCTATCTTCTCATAAATAAGGCATATGTAAAGATACTACCTTCCTCAGAGTTGTACTGAGTACTAAATGAGTTGACACAAGTAATACAATCAACTTTAACATCAGTGCAGAAGTGTTAAAAAGTTATAGAATTTCTCTTATATGCATAAGGGAAGGAGTTATTTTGTTATTTTTAAACAGCTTTGTGTTCTGAGTCTTTGATGTATAAAAGTGGAAGCAGGCACACAACACAGAGGCAGAAGATAGAGAATCTTTCTCATAAACTTTTAAAATCTGGCTTACTTCATTCAAGCCACCAAAACAAACACCACAAAAGCTTCAGACTACATCACTTTTAATCACTCAGACAGAATTATGAATTAGGTAGTCACATTTTCTCAAACTAAAACTGAAAACTAGAAAAACGAATGCTATTTACCTTGGGTTTTATTCAGGATTAAGCAGTCAAGTGAAGTCTTTGAGATGTTGTTAAAATTCTTCCTGGAGAAAACGTTCTGAGAAATTAAACTCTGAATTCAAATTCCTAGCAAAGATTAAAAAAAAAAACACACAAGGAGTTTGATTTATGGTAAATTAAAATACCCACTTTTCACAAAAATGAATCATATTAGGCAGTGAAACTCTCAACAAAGGCACTAATGATTTTAGGGAAAGGGAGACTGATTTAGGAAATAAACTTTTAACCATAAAAGCTTAAGAAATTTTTTTTGTTTTAATCAGAATGCAGATGTGCACCATGAAACTGACAGCACTTTTACTTTTTAATTTAAATACTTGAATTTTAATGATAGCAATTTGAGCTTTAGAAAACAGAAGCTATGCTGCTATCCTATCAAAAAAATTTCAAAGTGGCTAATATAATGCCAAATATGGTATTCTTGGAATAGCAAAACATGTCACCTATTGGTTATTAGTATTCATAATGCTCTAACTATAACTTACCTAAAGTATGAGTTTAATGTTTTGCTACTTATCTTAATCTTTATTCCCTTTTGGCCACTTCCTTTCTACAATTTCATTTGAAACAGGTTTCTAAAATTCATATGAACAGCTATCACAGTAATCCTAGCTCTGTACCTAAAAGCATTTTAATACACGTAACAAACGTTCCAATAAAAGAACTTGTAAACGAAACAAGTATCTAATAAAAGCCAATACTGTTCCTAATTTACTATTACTACACAAATAAATTTAAATTTTGCACAAAATATTAAGCAGTTATCAATACTGAAAAAGTTAGCTTTATAAATAACATTCAGTGATTACCAATCATGTGCATAGGACATTCAAAAAAACATGAAGGGAGCAGAAACTAAAGAATACAAGATTGATACATGCCTAAAATCAACAAATTCATAAACCACTTTTAATGAAAAAAATACACATAAATATGAAAATCTGTGAATCTTACCAAAGATCCAATAAAAAATGCAATGAAAGTAGAAATACAAAGGAAAAGAAATGATAAAATTAAACTGGTCAGTCAACAATGTTGTCCCCTAGGGTGCCTGGGTGGCTTAGTTGGTTAAGCATCTGACTCTTGATTTCAGCTCAGGTCGTGATCTCAAGGTTGGAGGGGTTCGTGGGTTTGAACCCCACATTGGACTCTGTGCTGCCACTGCAGAGCCTGCATGGGATTCTCCCTCTCTCCTCCACTCCCTCTCCATCTCTCTCTCAAAATAAATAAACTTTAAAAAAAGTTAAGAATATTGTCCCCTAAATACCCATGGCCCTACCGCTAGGAAAATTAAGAGATTTGAGGTTCAATCTACAAAGAACAGGAACTTAGTAATTAAGAAAAACATACTAAAATAAAATACAATAAAAATACAAGACTGGACACAAAAACAAAAGGATTTCTAAAGTACATGCATGTTTAGTTTTAAAAATATCGAATCCCCCAAGGGGGGGGGGGGCAGAGAAAAACTCTAATCTTCTAAATTGATATATTGTTATGAAACTTTACTCTGGACCTTCTAAGTCCAACACTACTGATTCATTACTGGAAGTGACACAAGACTCATTTTAGTTAACACTTTCCCTAAACATTTCTAAAAGGCTAATTTTAATTTCTGCATATCTGAAGAAAAAGTCAACTGCCAAATCCCTCTTTACTCCAAGTCATGATTTTTTTTTTTAAAATTCCAAGAAAATATACACTAGAAATAATAAAGAGAGGAAGGGCTGAAGGCTGTTTTACTAATAGATACATATTCTTGTTCACAATCTATAAGTATATTCAAGTACCCATACCAAGAATTCAAAAATCATATGTGAAGCATGACACATAATATATTTAATACTATTTAATATATAATATTTAATGAAAAATATATTTAACATTTAACATTAATATTTAACATAGTACAAAGACTACAGTCAGCTCAGCGAATTCTTTTTTTAATGAAAATCTATGTACAAAGCACTGTGCTAGTTTTATGGGAAACATGACTATGGCAGAGGTGCCTGCTCCCCAAAAACTAACTAGTGAAGAACAGAAATCAACAAATCATAGCAAAGACATCTTAAGTACCAACTTAATTATGCTAGGTGACCTTAAATAAAATCATCTCACTTAATGCTCATAATCTCATAACCTCTTCTCTCAAGAGAACTCTAAACTTTTAGAATTCATCTGAATTTACAAGGTGCCTATTACATGCCAGGTACTATTATTCCAGCACTGGAAATAGTGTACTTTAAGTAAAACATTAAGTTTCCTATTCCCTTGGAAATTATGTTCACAAGGGAGAAAGGGAGAGGGGGAAAAACCCAGAACATGATGTGTTAGGAAGTATAAAGGACTACAAAAATGGGTTCTTGGGCCCTAAAATTAAGGTTAAATTCAAGGGACGTTTCAAGGTTCCACAGAAAGAACAGCATTCTAGGCAGAAGACACAAACTTGGCAAATTCAGGACAGAAAGAACACTAAGTTGAGGCACTAAGTTGAGGCACTGTGAGAGGAGAGGATGTGAGATAAAGTAGAAAAGGCAGGAAAGGACCAGATCAAACTGCATCTAGTAAGAAGGCCGGAGTAAAATCTAACTATATTGGGAAGGCTCCGCAATCTGGGAAGTCACAGCATCGCATTCACGTTTTAAGATGGCTGCTGTGAACAGCATGAACAACAGGGAGAGATCAAGGAGATAAATTACAAGGCTGAAATTCAATATAATTGGTTACCTGGAAAAGATAGTAGCAATAAAGCTAGAAAAAAGAAGCCCAGAATCTAGTTTGGAAGTGCAGTCAACCAGTACTTGTTCACAGGTTGTTGGTGTGGATCAGAGAGAAGAAGGGGGGAAAAAAGAAAATCAACCGCGGTCCTAAATTCTCAGTTTTGGGCTCAAACATCTGGGTGATGTGCAAGTTTGGGAGAGAAAACAAGAGATTAGTTTGCCATTTTTGGATGCCTATGGTCACAGAGTGTAAAATGGTTAATCCAAAATTTAACCCAGACCAGACCTCCTGATTCCAACTCCTGTGCTCTCTCCAATATACTGACAGGTGCTTGATGTGGCCATAACCTATATATAGAATTCAAAATGCCAAATCAATCATCCCTTTATTACAACCTTAGATCACTTACTAACATCAGAAAAAGAAATGTAAAAAGAGATAGGGAATAAATTGCTTTATGCATTTTTCCAACTGATTCACCAACCAGTGAGGAATGTAAGAGAGTAAGTCAGGCTTTATGTTTAAAGTTCTTAAATACCTTAACAAAGTATACCTTTTATGCAATACATTATGATCAGCTAGAACACAAATAATGAAAAGAGCAGACAATAGAGTTCAACAACACTGAAGCGCCCCCAAAATGGATTCTTTAGATAACCCAATCAAGCATATTTGAACCAAGTCTTCATTTTAGCAGATTCAGGGAGTTTGGCTTCCAAATTGTGATACAAATTATTGCTACTCACATCTTTAATAACGCTAAAAATTATATCCTAAGACTATTATTCCAATAGACTAGGTTCAAAAATCTGACTTGACCATTAGCTAGATGCCCAACACTGGTCAAGTTACCTTACTCGCCTTCAGCTTTAACTTCCACAGGTATAAAATAAGGCTAATAATGGTACTAACTCATAGGCTTAATGTTACACAAACTGAATAAATGTAAACAGCTTAACCTTTAGCACACGGTATGCACTCAAATGTTAGCTTATGCACTCAAATGTTAGCTATCATTATTGTTAAACTTGGTTTGTGACAGCTTTACCTACAGGTTATCCACTAATTTTACTTCAAATGATTCTTGTAAGAATAATATTTTTGATACAGCATTAATCAACATTATAAATGCGGAACAAAATAACTAGAATTTTGCTTTAAAAAACTCCAAATAAAGGTAAGTGAATAATATTAGAATTGGTAAATGGCTAATTGCTAAACTTAAACAACGAGAACATCAGAGTTCACTATTTTCTCTGCTTTTGTGCTTGAAAATTTCCATAATTAAAAGCTTCTGAGGGGTGCCTGGGTAGTTCAGTGGGTTAAACGTCCAACTTTGGCTCAGGTCATGATCTCACAGTTCGTGGGTTCGAGCCCCACGTTGGGCTCTATGCTGACAGCTCAGAGCCTGGAACCTGCTTTAGATTCTGTATCTCCCTCTCTCTCTGCCCCTCCCTTGCTCGCACTCTCTCTCTCAAAAATAATAAATAAATAAATAAATAAATAAATAAATAAATGCAAGGTTTTGAAAAATGATTTAGTCACAAGTTTTTAGTTCTTTGTCCACTTCTGTCATCCTGCTTTAAAAAAAAAAAAAAAAAGAGAGAGCATGGAAATGAGAAAAATACCTGCATTCTAGATCAGGCTGTGCCACTCCCCGGTTTATGGAGCCTTAAGTAAGTTTTCTACCTTCCTGGTCTCTAACCTAAGTGGGGAAATATTAGATCAAGTTTGAAAACTCCACAAAATATTATACAAATGTAGGCTACAATTATTACTACCTTAACATCTGTAGACTAGTTTTTTTTTTTTTCCAGTCCTGGGTCAAAAAAAAAAAAATCAAAGCTTAAGACCCTGAAATAACACACGAATGACCACTATGTAAGAAGCTGTGTGTGAAAAAGGAACAAATCCATAACCTAGAAGTATAACCTAACCATGTACACTTACTACCCAGAGATACGTTGGGCTTCTAGATTCCCTTACCTACTTCTTTATCAATAAATCACTGCAAATTACACAGTGGAATTCAGCTACTGTTCAACTAATAGTTTTGAATGCACTTCAAAACTACCCAGGGGCGCCTGGGTAGCTCCTCAGTTGGGCAACCAATTCTTGATTTTGGCTCAGGTCATGATTTCAGTGTTCATGAGACCCTTGAGTAGGGCTCTGCGCTGACAGCATGGAACCTGCTTTGGATTCTCTCTCATCCCCTTGCAGCCCCTCCCCCGCTCAACTGAGAGCACTCTCTCACACACTCTCTCTCTCTCTCTCACACACTCTCTCTCTCTCTCACACACTCTCTCTCTCTCTCAAAATAAACAAACAACACATGAATGTAGTTTCCGGAAACTCCCAATCCAAAGCTCTATATAGAACTGAAGAGACGACTTCTATTTCTACAAGTCTTCTGAACACAGTTAAATCTAATACAGCTAGTTAAATTCAACTAGACCTGAGCCTATCAAGGGTGTTTTACAGATCTGTCTCCAAGTCCTAAAGTACTATTGTTCTTACAAGAATTAGCTCTAGCTAAAAATCTCCCATGCCACCATTTTAATTACCTAAATGGAGGGCGATTCCAAGTTTACCACAACGTTACAGTGAAAACTGGGATCCTTAAAACAAGATGGCTATAAGCCATCTTTCAACTTTGGGTTGTTCAGCTATGAGTTTAGACACACAATCCTTCTCATCAAATTATCCTCAATTGGCTAGAATCACATAAAAATGCAAACAAACTTGCAGCAGCTTTTCCTATGTAAAGATCCTTTACTGTCTAAACAGTAGCCCCATTCCAACTAAAGTCCAACTGGAATGACAATTTACACGAGGATTAAGGAATTTTGGCTTACTTTTTAATACCAGAGAAACAGTAAAAGGCGCTGCTGCAAAAAGATGTGTCTGAACACATCTCTAACGTCAGTTTGGGTTACATTTGCCTTCAACTTTAGTCCTAAGTTTTCCAATCTAAAACGCTAAAAAAAAAAAAAAAAAAAAAAAAAAAAAAGTTTGACGTAGAAAAGTAGTTGCCAGTAGTACCGCTGCTTGATTCTAATAACTTAGGTCTTCAAAGTAAAGAAAGCCAACTTATGGACTTAAAATGAGGGCAAAGTCCCTAACTTTAGCTCACCACTCCCACCCATTTATCCCACCGTCTACCTACCATGGATGCAACATTTCTGACAGGACAAAAGACCTGAATCACTTGCCGAAAAAAGGACGTGGTTTCGCTTGTACTACTGGAGAACTGCCTTTTGGGACCGGGTGTGACAGGGCTACTCTTGGATCCATCAGCTAAGGCCTGCTCCCCATGCTAGGAAACAGTAACCAGGCACCAACTCTTTAAGGGTCAAGAGTGCAGGTTCGCTTAAAAATAGAGTGGGTTTCCAAGGCGATCCAGGAAGATTAACCTCGGAGAAAACTGTCCCGCGACACCGAGGGCGGGAGGCGGATACCGGGGTCAGTGACGGGGACAGCTGAACACGTTCCCAGAACAGAACCGAATTTTAAAAAACGAGGCGTAAACCGATGGGTAGCGTGAAACCGGGAAAGAGGAGTTTAAAGACGACGCAGAAAGGGGTCAACCTACCCAACGCACTTTGCTGCAGGTCATAGCTGTTTTATCAAAGCCCAAAGCCTGGAAAGAAAGGTGGCGATCCCAGCCAATAAGAAGCGAACACAAGCTGCACCTCCAGCGGCCTCAGGAGCCGTAGGCGGAGAAAGAAGGAAGCGCGCGTGCGCCGGGAGAGCTTTCAGTCGGGCGCGCGCAAGGGTCCGGGCCGAGGAAATGGGGGAAGGGTTGAAGAGGGAGATGTGCGCACGCGCAGGGAAAGGCCGCGCGGTCTCTGGGTTTCGAGCCAGGTTCGCAACCGCGCGCGCGCGCGCACCGTTCTCGCTACTCACCCCACCCCCCACCTTTTCGACCTGTAGTGCCTCGAAAACCTGAGAAGATCTGACGGGGAAACGCATAAATAACGGCGAAACGTCTCCTGGGTCCTCCTGTAGCCGCCAACCCGTCACCACCCACAAAAGATTCAACAATAATTCGCTCGTCCTCGGTATTTACTGCCTTTTGAGTGATTTGAATGCAGCATGAGGCCTACCTGAAACGCCGAAAGCACGGTTCCCGGGACTTATCTCCGTTGTAACTACACAGCGGCCATTTCCCGACTCAAGCACGGGAGGAAAACCATAGAGGTATCTTCGACGCGCTAGCTCGTTTCCGTCACTTCCGATTTGGGGCGTGGCCTCCAGTGCCGCTAAATATCTTGCCTAGCCCCGCCCACCCTTCCGCCCTAAACCGGCTTCCTGGCTGCTATTAAGATTTGCCTGAGGCTTTCTGGGAATTCGCGTGGCTAATCTCGCGCGAAGATGTGGCGGCTCAGCCCTCCGGTCTTGCGCTGCCGCCTTGGTTGCGGTGACGGTAGACGGTGGGTGGAGTGTGCTGTTGGGTCGGGAGGTCTTCTGGCCACACGGTGCGATTCGCGGGCGTCTCTACTTCGCTCTGAGGGTATACTCTGAATCTCTCTGCCCTCCCTACTTTTTTGCTTGTTTGCGTTATTCTTTCTGTGGCGCTGACTCAGACTAGAAACAAAAAGTCTCAGGCCGAAGAAAAGACCGGGAAGCAAGAGGGCTGTGTTCTCACACCGAGTCTCCTCCCTTTGCCAGCAAGCGCCTAGTTTCTTCTTGGACTCCTAACCGGACACTTGCAAGTGTCGCTTTTGCTTTGATATGAAATGTGCCAAACACACTTCAATAGTAGAAAAATGGCCACGAGCTAACTCCCTTCCAGAGTGATGTCAGACCAACTCTGCTATCCCTAAAGGAGTTTGCACCGCAGTGTTCTGAGCGTCTTAGGCTGTCTTGGTTTGCATCAGAGGGTGGTACTTCTTTCCTCCCGATGGTGCTAAAGCATTACCACTTGGGCACCTCAGAACGTTGACATAGGCATAAAAATAATGCACAGCACGAAGCATAATGATTATTTATGCCGGCCGAGAAACAGCCCAATGTAGCTTGGTCTGCCAAAAATGTAAGTCAGATTATAAATAGGCAAACTGCTTTTGATTTGGATAGAATTTCAAATAAGAGCCATAGCACATTTTCTGTTAATACTTGTCTGGGCTGCACTTTCTTCCTTAGGGCCTAAAACCGTTATTACTTTGATGTTTAGGGACGTAGACTACCTTAAAGCATTTCAAAGTTGTAATTAGCAACCAGTCTTCTGTCAGTTAAATCCAGTGTTGGGCCCTAGTTATGAATTTAACACTGTTTAGGGCGTTTTCTCAGCCCGATTTACCGGCTCAGCTAGAAAAAGTATCTCCGTTTTCTCTCACTATACGGCCTGCCCCTCACCCCACCACCAACACCATCTGAATGTGGAAGCAGTAATCTTTGGCCTCCATGGTGCACTGATAAGTCCCAAGCATTTAGTAGGTGCTGGGTAAGTATTTGCTGAATGAGTGAACTATGCTAAAAGAAAAGAACCTAGCCATTGATAGCTCAATACAATTCTAGTATTCTGCAGGTACAGGGGAAAGTTGTTGAAAGGTTTTGATCAGAGGTATGGCATGACACTGGACAGGAGGATCAGTTAGGATGTCGTTTTAGTAGTTTAACTGAGGTCATGATGATCATGGTAAGAAAAGGAAAAGTTGTAAATATGGTTTAGAAATGGGATTGACAGGGGGCTCCTGGGTGGCTCAGTTGGTTAAGCGTCCGACTTTGGCTCAGGTCATGATCTCACAGTTCGTGAGTTCAAGCTTTGCATCCAGCTCCATGCTGACAGCTCGGAGCCTGGAACCTGCTTTGGATTCTGTGTCTCCTGTCTCTAACCCTCCCCCACTCATGCTCTCTTTCTCTCTCAAAAATAAATAAACATTTTAAAAAATTTAAAAAAAAATAATAAAGAAAGAAATGGGATTGACAGGTCTTCCTGATGGACTGCATTAGGACTTTACAGAAAGGGAGGAAATAAAGGAAGTTGTGGCTTTGATTAACTGGGTGGATTTGGTACTGTTATAATAATTAGGAAGGTTGGAAAGAATGATAGGAAAGAGAAGAATGAATACGTTCGGATATGAGAAGGAAATCAGGAATTCCATTTTTACTATGTTAGGTTTGAGATGTGTGTGAAACATCCAAGTAGATACACAAGATATGAAGTTGAACGTGGGGGTTTGCAATTCAAAGGAGTGTTCTGGCTTGGACATAAAATATAAAAACAATGCTTAAAATCATGGAATGAAAGATAGACAAGAGATGACTGGGGACTGAATGATAAAGAATCCCAACATTTAGAGATTTGTTAAAAGAGGTGGAGGAGCTAGTAAAGGAAACTGAGAAAGAACGGCCAATGAAATAGAAAATAAGTGAAATCAAGTGTATTGGTTATTCATTGCTGTATAACAAACAACCCCAACATCTAGTAGCTTAAAACAACATTTTTATTCTTTCACAGTGTCTGTGAGTCAGGAATCTGGGAGGAGTTATCTGGATGGTTCTAGCTTAAGGTATCTCATGAGGTTGCCGTCAGTCTGTCAGCTGAGACTGCAGTCATCTGAAGTCTGCAGATTCACTCCAAGATCATTCAGGGTTGTTGGCAGGAAACCTCAGTTGCTCATCACATGGACTTCTCCATAGGATGCCTGAGTGTCCCTTTACACATAGGATGATCCAAGAAAGGGAGAGCCCAAGACACAAGCTATTATAACCTAATCTCAGAAGCGACACACCATCACTCTGCTGTATTTCACTTGGACCAAACCCTGGTACAGTGTGGAAGGGGGCTACACAAGGGTGTGAGTACCAGCAGGTGGAGATCATTGGGGACCATCTTGAAGGCTGACTACCACACCAAGAGAGGTAAGTGTTTTAAGTGTGTGAGGTCAAAAAGACAAAGGACAGAATATGCTTATGTGTCATTTCACCTGCAGGAAACACTAAGTAAATGCAGTAATTGTACCTGCCTGAACTGAGCCAGGTAGGAATACTGAAACATACAAGCACCTCAAACATCTGCCAGCTACTTCAGTTCACACCCATCTGCTTCTGATGTTACAGCTTTCCATTTGATTTTAGAAACCCTCCTTCTACCACTTCACAATAACAACTCACAAGCTTCCTGACACCCACTTCCACAAGTAAACTTTAGGTATTTTTAAGATAAAATACTATATCAATTGTAGTATTTATTTCTTGGTCAAGTCTGCTACCATTTTTGTTAGGTTCCTTTTTTTTTTTTTTTGTAACTGATTAAGTTTTTGAGGATCATACCCTAATCCTGTTTTTCCATACACCTGTGGTTTTTATTGTGTGATTTTTGCATAGCACAGTGATTTTTATGAACACATATGTTGCATTTGAGCAAAACTGCATAACAGTCAATATATAGTCCTAATTTTAACAGCAAAGAAATTGAAGCTTGGAGAGGCAGAGTATCTTGCCAAAAGTCACATGGCTGTTAAGTGAGGAATTCAGATTTTATCAAAGGTCCATCTGACTCTAAAACCACCTTGTTTCCACAGCAGTATTTATTCACATAAACAGTTAAAATAGAGATAATATTAATTAACCTCACCTCAATTGTTGTTCCTATTTTATGCAACTTGATTGATAGTTCCCATGTGTCCTATTCTAGGTAATAGAATATATACTGTAGCAAATGTGTATATATGCCTATTTACTTATCCGAATAGTTCTCTATTATCCATAAATAAAGAAACAAATTTATAAATTTCATAGTGTCCAAGCAATGATTAAGTGGTCTTGCTAGATGAGTGATGCATGATATAGTTTTACTTTGTATATTTTAAGTATTAATGTTTTCTTTTATTTCAAATTTCCTTTTTCATATATTTGATTAAGGCACAAGATAAGTAGTAATATTACTGCTTCTTCCTGCCACACTATGCTTTCTCAGCAATGACAGTGTTGGGGATTATCAGTCTAGATCTTACCTGAACCACTCATTGCATATACCACAAAAGCACTTAAATTAGGGAAGATTAAGTAGTTCCAAGATCTGGGCCACAGTGGTTTGCTACATAGGATAGATATGAAATGAAAATCTGTAGAAGGCTTTCAGGCCATTATATTTGTTAGTGCTGTAAGAAAAGACAAGACATGAGGGGACATGTAACAAAATGGGCAGAAATTGTCGATTCACTGGTCCAAGATGACCATTTGGTATGATATCCTTATGCAAGCCTAGACAGCTCAAGGGTGGATTTAGGTGCACATTAACTAAAAATTGAATATTTAAAGGGTTAGAAAAGCAAGGCACTAAGGGTAGGTACAATAAAATAAGTGTGGAAGAGAAAGCAGAATTAAATAATCTCTCTGAGAGGCTGGCTCAGTTATAAACATATGAATTCCCTGCATGGAAAGTATATGCCTGTCAACTTTCCAGAGATAAACAATTGCATTAATGTCAAAAAGATGATCGAATTTTGAAAAGTAGATAAAGTCAGCTGGATGAACTGTGATGCCATGTTTCAGTCTGTTATTCAACACATTTTTCATCAAGATAGGTAATGATCAGGGCCACAACTAAACCTTCTGTGCTCCTCCAAAATTTGATCATGCTCAGTTTATGGAAATGCCTGACTCTTGCCCCATGAAACTGAAAGGCTTTAGAGAGCAAATGTATGAGAGAGGAATGAATCTTAGTCGAGGCCTTAAAATTACTGGGAGTCTTGAGATAAATCCAGGTCATGAGCAAAATTTTAGCCATCTTTGCAAATGACTGTGCCTTCCATATAAGTAATATGATCTTATATAGGGTCATTATAATTTTATTTTGAATGCTGGTAAAATAATTTTACCTTGAATCCATTTACCTTGGATGTTCTACAAGCATTATTAGAGACCCAGCTGTTTTACTCCTAGTCCTTTAGCTATTTATAAAGAAAAGCACATTCAAATTTTCTTTTGCAATGAACTGGTGAAAAATTTCGTCATGAGAATATACATCTGTAATCACTTTATAACTGATTTTAATGCAGCATGAAATTTTTTCTGTTTTTTTTTTTTTTATGGAAAGGATGAGGCCTTCCCTTAACTGCCTTATCTTATTTTTAATATTATGTCCCATAGTCTGTATATATTGTTTACCTTAGAAACAAAATATTATACTTTGCTCTATAAAAAAAAAATTGTTTATAGCATTTTCACCAAATCTAAAAAGCCAATTGTAGTTCCAGTAAGAAAGAAAAAAAAATCCTGCACATTAATATTGTTCAACAATTATTACATACATTTTAGTTTCAAAGTTAATTAAAATGTGCAAAAATATGCATCATAAAAGTAATGTAGTATGGTATTTAATTATATCATAGAGTTAAATTTTTAGTTTCCATATAACTATAGCAATTACAGATACAACAGTGTCATAACAAATTTGTCATGAGTTTACTTCAATTTATATATTTCTTTTATTAGAACAAGTTTTCCATGTAAGTTAAAATATAAATAACCTTCTGATTATTTCTTCATTCTTTAATAAATGCTATTTAAAGAAGAAAACAGGGGCGCCGGGTGGCTCAGTCGGTTGAGCGTCTGACTTCGGCTCAGGTCACGATCTCGCAGTCTGTGAGTTCGAGCCTCGCATCAGGCTCTGGGCTGATGGCTCAGAGCCTGGAGCCTGCTTCCAATTCTGTGTCTCCCTCTCTCTCTGCCCCTCCCCCGTTCATGCTCTGTCTCTCTCTGTCTCAAAAATAAATAAATGTTAAAAAAAAATTTTTTAAAAATATTAAAAAAAAAATAAAGAAGAAAACATATGAAAGGAGCCAAGGGAACTGTGGAAACAGAGTCACAAGTGAATAAGTCTGTCTCAAAATAGAGTAACCAGAAATCAACTCATTCTATATGTTGGAAATTGTTAAGAAGTAAAAACAATAAAAAGCTACAAAATTAAGAAAACTCATCCTATCAAAATGACTAAAAAAAGGGAAGGAGGGCGGGGGGAGAGAGAGAGAGAAGGGAAGAGAGAGACTCTTAAGTCTGGGGAAGTTACTTAAAAATATTAGAAGAAATCTGGCTAGGTAGCTAGCTTTCCTTTGCTTCTCTAGAAACGTTAAAAGGGTTCAATTTGAATGCCAAATAGAATTATTCTTGGCATTAAGGATTGGGGATGGGTTGGTGGAAATAGAAGCAAATGGAAATGATAGCTCTTAAATATCTACTATGCCCCACATACTGTGATAATAATTTTAATAATCACAAACAATCCTCAAAGAAATGTATTGGCATCTGCATTGTATTAATAAGGAAACTGATTTTTTTTAGGATTAAAAAAATTCACCCAACAGGTAACAAATTGAAGAGCCAGGGTTTTAACTCTAAGTTTAACTCAAAGTCTGTCTTTCTACTACTTTTTGGCTGAGAATTTACAACATCGGAGGGGAGATTGTAAACTCCATCCTTCTGGATGTGTTTGAGATTAGGTCAGAAACACTTTGGGGAGTATTTTGTGAGAAATTATGCTTGGAGGCAGTCCAAATGGATGTCTTCCAAATTACTAAGCAGCTCTAACCTCTTGGAAAACTACCCCATCAATTATCCCTATATTTATTTGAGTAGTTCAGGAGAAAGATGGGTTGATCCCAAAAGGCCTGGATTTTTCCCTTCTAGGTTAATATCACTTGCTTACCTATCATTTTGTTTAAAAGTGGCCTGTCTTCTGAAAGCAAGGTCAGTATTTGTGAGTTTTTAGATAGGGGCTTTCATCATGCTTGTTTAGCACTGTCCTCTTCAATATCCAGCATCCTGACTAGTAAATGGGAGCAATGATAGGAGCCTGGTTCTTAAAAGGTAAAGGTTTTGTGGCTGCTCAGCTCCTAGCTTTTCAAGAAAACAGTCACTAAATCTTACAGCAAAAATAATATGGGCTTCATCACTGTGAAAATCACAAAGAAATGAAATACAATAAAAATAAAACTTCTTTGGAAAACTTTATGAAGACAGGCTGCCTCTTTTATCTGTTAACCAAGTAAGAATTAGTAAAAAAAAAAAAAAAAATCCTAAAGTTCATTAAAAAAAATTACGTATATTTGTATAGAAATATGAAGAATAAACCTCAAAAGTAGAGTATTTCTACTTGGATGGCCACATTATAGGTTATTTTTAAGTAATTTTTTTCCTTTGCTTTTCATATTTTCTAAAATTTCTACAAGAAGCATTACTTTTATAAAACTTTAAAATTTAGATTACTTAATTTTATTTGAATGTGTAAGATCACGAGGAGTTAAGAACTAAGAAAAGATGTTTTTTGTATGTTGTTCTTATAAATCAGGTGTCAAACTCTAACAAAGAGGAATAAAATATCTGTTACTAAATCATGTTCTTGATAAACCTAATTCTAACTTACTGCTAGGGGGATATTATTTCTTCCAGAAAGAATTTGAGTTGTTTCTTTCTTTTTTTTTTTTTTTTTTTTCCTGGTTGCCCTACAGTCTTCTGTTTTGCTTCATGAATCTTCTTTAGAGCAATGGAAGGAAGTACTACCATTCAGTGAGAAAACAATATACGTTTAATTGTTTGCTTCCATTTAAAAGGAACTTATAGGGGGGTCCCTGGGTGGGTCCAACAGTTAAAGCATCCAACTCTTGATTTTGGCTCAGGTCATGATCTCCAGGTTCTTGAGATCAAGCCCCACTTTGGGCTCTGCACTGACAGTACAGAGCCTGCTTGGGATTCTGTCTCTCTCTCTCTAAATAAATAAATAAATAAACATGAAAAAAAAACTTTAATAAATAAATAAAAGGAACTTATATGCTGAATTCCAACCAGCCATGATAGATACGCCTAAAAATGGCTTGATCTTTTCCAGGACAATTATTTTTAAAATTCATTTTGTCACAGTGGAATCTGGCTAGTTAGGTAAAAAGTTAAGGACCACTGGCTCATTTTTCAACTCAGTTTTGGAAAGGATTGTAAAATCATGGACCTGACTTTGTTTTTCTAGTGTTTGTGCCATTTTTTTGTTTTTCTGTCCATGACCCCCCTGCCCCCAAAAAAGCAAACTTAATATTGTACTGTAGCTGGATTGATTTCTGCCAACACAAACCCATCCAGTAACTTTGCCTAGACACAGAATGTCTAGAGAAATATTTCAGGGAGATTTCAGGGAGATATTTCTGGCAATGGCAGATGAGATGATCTGTTACCCCCACAATGAAATGCTCATTGTTTGAAAACAAGTTCATTAACGTGCTTAAAAATCATTCAGGAGCAGGAGCCATACAAATATTTATCATTATTGGTCATTTGCAATTTATTCATAGGGATCCAGCTGGCAACCATCTGGTGCATAAAACTGAAAACTGGAGGGGAAAAAAAATAAAGTAAAAGTCACTGAAAAAATATAATTTAGTCTCCATATGTCCTTGACACATATTAAGTTAGTGAATTAGTTGTTAGTGGAATGAGATACATATATGGAATTTAATACAAAGGTGAGTTGAAATTTTGCTCGCAAGTATATGTTGAAAGACAAAATGAAGTAGTAGCAATATCATAATAGGCAAACGTACTAGGGAGTATAGGCTAAGCTATAGTAACAAATGACTGTCATACACATAGTGGCTCACGTGCAGTAGCTTTTCCTCTCAACATTTTCAGGCAATTATACCAGGTTAGTAAAAATTTCCTTAAGCAGTAATTCAGGGTCTTAGGCTATGTTGTGGCTCCTTCATCTCATAGGGCCCATGGGCAGAATTCAAGGGTCCACAAACCTCCAAAGGATCCATGAATAGAATTCAGAGCTGTCAGTATACTTGTATAAGGAAAATTACATCCCTTTTAACTCTGAACCAAAATTTATCATTTCCTATAATTATGAATGTAAACAAAAACCACAGAAGTATTAGCAGTACTTGTGACTTTGTAGCAAATACAAATTGCAGATTTTTTTTTCTTGTTATCTACAGCTTTCAGATGATTACATCCCTGGTTGTCACCTTGAATGTAGCCTTTTGAAAGACTCTGAGCCAGAACGACTCAGCTAAGCTGCTCCTGACCCACAGAAACCAGGAGATAATGTATGTTTTAAGCACTAAGTTTTGGGATAACTTGTTACATAGCAATAGATGACAAATATATCCACATATTATCATATCGCTAATTTTATAAATAATTTGATAATTATATTCAATACAATTTATTTTCTTTATAATTCTAGTATTTTATTGTATACATATTGAAAACATTCTGAGAGGGAATGCAGAGGCTTCTTCGGTATGCCAAAAGAATCCATGATACAAAAAAAATTAATCCTACCCATGGCCTCATTGTTGCCTTGTGCTAGCTGGCAAAAGGAGAAAAGAACATGGAAATGTACCTCTTTTTTATCTCCTTGGCCTGGAAGAAGCAGATATCATTTTTAATCACATTTTCAGGGGGTGAACTAGTTACATAGCCACAACTTGATGCAATGGCGGCTGGGAAACGTAGTCCTTGGTGAACTGCCATTTGCTAGCCATTGCTCTATGTTAGGGGAGGATATATTTTAATAGATAGTGCCAGAGCAAATACCCAAATATTAAGAAAAGTAGTGAGAATAATATCTGCTAGAATAAAATCTTAAAGTTAATTTGAAAGATAAACACAGAGTCAAATGAAAGAAGCAGGTGGTAATGACATAAACTATTTTCTGTGAATTGATTTTTATTTCAAAGAATAAGACAGGTATAGATCTGAAAATGTGGAGAAATAATTTGAGTCCAGCATCTAAACCAGAAAATCAGAAATGAAATTTTTCTTTAGTTGTCCTTAAGAATAAATTTTGTCAGATTGTGAACACAGAATCTTAACATTTTGGAAGTAATTAAAGAATGGGATGGAACCACTGGTGTTCATTCATTCAGTAAACATTTTCTGAGAGCCTACTATGTAATGGAGTCTATAGTAAGTACTGGAAAAAATGAGATTGCCAAAAATAAGATAAGACTTTTGCTCCAAGAGAGCTAATGATGAGGGAAATGGCTTAGCCAAGTAAATCTGTACAGTGTTCTTTGCTGGGTACTGCGACATACATAACCACAAGGTGCTAACAGAAGAATAATTACTTTTTTTTTTTTATTTCAACATGCCTTGGGATAAAAACATGATATTAAATTGGAATGTCAGGCTTCAGTTGTTAAATAGGGTAGGATTTCTTTGGGATCATTTATGGAGCCCCACCCAGGATCCCTGAATCCACAAAGTAAAGCTATCCTCCTCAGTGTTCAGAGAAAGCTTCCAAAAGATTCCAGTCCTCTGCTGATGGGGGAATAGCAAGAAAGAATTCTTGGTAGTCCACCACATGGTCTCATACATGTAGTGTCATGTGAAAAATTAGCTATCCTGCGTTCCCTCCAATATTTACAAGCTAATCAGTGACTAATGATTCCCGGAGAAAAATCAGGACACAGGGAAACTGGGCTGCCAATAGCTCACCAGGTGTCTTTAAGATTAGGCAAGCCTGTTTTTCCCTTGGATTGTGGCAGCCCCATGCTCAGTTACATGGCTCAGTGAGGAAACAAGAGTGCAAGCTGGCTCTCAGTCCCATTTGAACCTGAGGGTGCACATGTGATGCAGACAATGTATAATTATTAATCATAGGCAAAGGCCCTGCTGGAAGTTCCTTCGCAAAATAGCACCTCTCCACTCTCCTCCTGAACACCTGTCACTATGTTAACTGCCCCCCTCAGCAACTTGGGGAGTTTCTAACACCACATCTATTCTCCCTACTTAGCCAACAGCATTACGCAAGAATTATATTCCATTTTATAATGTTGACTATTCATTCATCATTTAACAAATATTTGTTGATAAATTATTCCTTGGGTGAAATAATGGAATATTATACATTATGATGAATAAATGATAGGAAATTAGTGGTCTCGTTGAACACAACTTCACATCAAGAAACGTCTAAAATCTATATTGCATTGACACATCACTCTGTAATTGCCATATATTGGAAAAAATAAGGGAGTGAGTGATTATCCTAGTTCTATTTAAAGAAACATTTAGTTTTTAAGAGCTCTTCAAAAGGATCTGACTCTTACAAAGATACTACTCCTGGCATTCTGCCAGTTGACAGTATTTTGCCTCTGTTATAGGTAATTCATACCCTCCCTTCAGTCATCAGTTTAAAGCCATAGTTCTCAAGCCTGGTGTCAACATGCTTGTGAGTTGCATTCAGTTGTGCAGCATTTTGAATGCAACCTTTTTTTTTTTTTTACCAATGTCATGATATGAACTGAGATACTCCTTCCTCCTCCTACCATTGAAGTGTGTCACCATTCATCCCAGGTAATTCCAATTGAGCAAATGATCCTGGGACCAGCAGCCTTACCTAGGGACCTACAAGAAATGCAAATTCTCAAGTCCCACCACAGAACTACTGAATCAGAAAGTCTGGGGATGAGGCCTAGCAAGCCATTTTTAACAAACCCTTCAGGTGATTGTAGTATACGCTCAAGTTTGAGAACCGTTGTAATAGACCCATTCCCAGTTGATCAAATGGTCCTTCTATTGTAAATAAGCTCAGGAAAGAATCAAATGCTCCTTAACCCAATAGGCTAGTGCTATTATTTCACAGATAGAATAGAAGTCATGTTAATCGGAGGACTATGACAATTCTGGACAATGCGGGAAACAGAGGCAGTAGTAGGTGCCCCTAGGTAACTTGAGGCAGGGAGGGAGAATTGGCTGCAACCCTCACTGGAGTAAAAATTGAACTGAAATCTGAGCACGTGCCATCCGCTCCCTGCAACATCCGCATGGGACCATAGCTCTGCACTTTTTCCTGCAGAGCCATGGAAACCTAGAAAGAGAGAAGCCACTCTCAGCATCCATCATGGTTTACATAAGAAGAAACCTCTGCCCACCAGGGGTGGTCAAGCTGCATAAGAAGAAATCTATTCTAGAAAATTCTCCAGTAAGGACAGAAAGAAGGGTGTCTGTACACCAGATAGCTGATAGCAGAGTTTGAGGAGTTAGGAGCGAGGGTGGGGTGAGAGTGGGGGCTGAGGTTGGCAGAAAAAGGCTTCTGAAGCAAATTAGGAATGCCTCAAAGACCTGAGGGATTTTTGCCTACCTGTGTGTTAAAGGCACAAATCCCAGTTCATTCTAATTAAGTTGCTTTTGGAATGATTTTACTGTAAAAACAGACTGCTCAGGATGCCATTATAGTTCACTGTGAGAAGACAGATCAGATGGTACCCCATCTGGAAAGACAGCTCCACTCTCTGATCATAGGCAGGGCTTTCTCACTTTCATACTCCAAGCTGAAAATTCAGCAGCCAACAACCCAAAGGGCTAGTAGACTGTTGCCCCTGACTGACGGCTCTGAGAAGTCAGTGAAGGAAGTGGAGTAAATGGAGCGCTGCCCCAATGTCCTTGCACAGCTGATAACTCACTAGTCCTGCTGTCTCAGGGCCCAGCCCTTTGCACTCTACAGAAAGCAGTGTGCTGTAGAAGTCAATGAGAGCCCAACATGGGACTGGGCACCCTAGAAAGGGGGTATGTTATTCTTTCAGATCAGGCTCATTTAGGACTAGAATGAAGTGAAAGGTAATGGCAATTCCAGAAAAGATAATATTCATACAGAAGGCTAAATCTAAGCTAGATGTTGCCTTAAACCAGGGGTGATCAAGCTGCAGTTCATAGGTCAAATCAAACCCACATCCTACAACAGCAGAGTCCAATAGTTGCAATAAAGAATGTACGGCTCACATTAGGCCTAAAGTATTTACTATCTAGACCTTTCCAGAAAGAATTTGCTGGCCCTGCCTTAGACTCAACTCTAACTCTTGGGTCTTGGAAGTCCCAAAGCCCTCCACTCTCAGGGCCATTCTGTCAATGAGAGAACCTTAGTTATGTATAACTGTTGTTACCCACTAGTTGATCCCTACATTTAAAAAAAAATTTTTTTAAGTTTATTTTGAGAGGGAGAGTGGAGCAGGAGAGGGGCAGAAGGAGAGGGAGGGAGGGAGGGAGGGAGAGAGAGAGAGAGAGAGAGAGAATCCCAAGCAGCTCCACACCAGGAACTCTGAGCCCAACACAGAGCACAAACTCAGGAACCCTGAGACCATGACCTGGGCCAAAATCAACAGTCGGATGCTTAACCGACTGAGCCACCCAGGCAGCTCCCCGATCCCTACATTTTTACCAAAATAGAGTATCTACCTCTCTTTGCCTATTTTGCTCTTTTCTTTGCTTCTCTTCAAAATTACATTTGATGTTCACTTTCCAAAAGAATGTTTTTTTCTGCTTCTTTGACTTTTTCCAACAGTGGTTCTGCCTTCTGTTTGGCAGCTTTTTTTTTTCCCCCTTCAGCTGATGGTTGCTTACTATATGTACTAGGTGCTCATCTTGGTATCCATTTCTGGGTAGCTCACTCATTTTCCTCACCCCCAGCCACTGACAATCAAAATATTTTTAAAAGCAGTGGCCTGGGACACCAACTAACCACAATATAGATCCGAAAGTCCTCCAGTCCCCAACTGTGAAATCAAGCCTGTGGATCAGCCTACTTGACATCCTATAAGTATGTGCCCAAACATACATTTACCTATAGTCTGCTTTCTTTTTCTTTGAGACCAAATTTTCCAGTCAATATGAAGTCTGCCTTATTACTCCACATATTTTAGGGCTTCAATTCTTCCAAATGGCAAATGCTAGAAGCTCTAGAAGTTTGTTCTGAAAATACTATATGATAGCCATTTATTTCCTCTACTATGAATACGCAAACCAGCAGGGTAAGTAAATAGGCTTCATACCTCCTATGTGTTTTTCACATACCTTTTTGATAATCAAACTGTATCAGATATTCAAAATATTTGATAAATTATTTTTAAGGGTGCATCCCTTTTTAGGATGACCCTTTTTATAGGCAACATAAAAGATAATGTTGTAGAAAATTCCAGATTATTGCTCTCCTAGAGGATTTCAGATCCAGGAGAACTATTTCTATACTTTCTCTTGTTTATGCAATAAGCCTATAGCGCTTCATTGAATATGTGAAATACTTTATACTTTGCTAAAGTTTAGTGTAATAGAGATTCTTCAGAGGCCATTTTTGCCTCTAGTCAAATTCTTGCTCAAAGAAAGTCATCATGAAATGGCAGATTTATTTATCTTTTCTACATCAAGATCTGTAGTACAAAAAGAAAACCTAAATCATATTGGTGCTATTTGTTTAGAAAATGCATTCTAAAAGACTTAGGGATACGGGCACCTGGGTGGCTCAGGTAAGCGTCCGACTCTTGATCTCTGCTCAGGTCATGACCTCATGGTTTGTGGGATCGAGCCCCATGTCGGGCTCTGCACTGACAGCAGGAAGACAGCTTGGAATTCTCTTTCTCCTTCTCTCTCTGTCCCTCCCCTGCTTGTACTCTCTCTCTCTCTCTCTCTTGCTATCAAAATAAATAAGTAAACCTTAAAAAATTAAATATATATATTTTATTTAACCCATTATGTCCAAAATACTTTAATTTTAGCATGTAACTAATATTTCAAAATTATCAATGAAATATTTTATATTCTTGTTTTTTACACCAAGTCTTTGAAACCCAGTGTATATTTTACACTTACAGCATATCTCAATTTGGCAGCTAAATTTTTGCCAGAAATATTCAGTCTGTATTTAGATGTCGTAAAATTAACATCTTGAAAAAGTACATTCACATAAGCAAGTTGTTCCAAATGCACTTAAAATTTTTTCCAATAACTGAATCAATTATCACTTTTAAAACTTATATTTAAATTAAACTAAATTAGAAAATAAGTTCCTTGGTAACACTAGCCACCTTTTAAGTGCTCAATAGTCTGAAGTGGCTAGCAAAAATCAGAGAGAAAGAAAATGATCAACTCAGTGTAACAATTGTAAAATGTTAAGAGTTGTTGAATTTGGAAGATGGACATACAAAAGTCCTTTGTAGAATCCTTTAAACTTTACTGTCACTTAGGACTTATTTAAAACTTAAAAAGAAAAAATACAAAACTATATTTATTATACAAATGATCAATTCCCCCCAAAAACAAAACAAATATGTTCAGTTAAAATTTCTGAAAGTAAATTATGTGGGCTATTTTACAAATAGAATTTTATAAGCAGTTCTTTTCTTTCCAATCCAAATAATAAAATAATTCTCAAGCACCTCAAGTCCTAGCCATCGTGCAAAATGTTTCATGCAGACTCTGTTAGGACACCTTTTATTGAAGGTAACAGAAAAACAATTAAAGCTGGCCTAAAATAGAAAGGTAATTTGTTGGCTCCCATATCTAAGAATATTTGGTTATTTCACAGCACTGAAAGGAGATCTCCAAAAACAAATGCTCAGTGCCACACGCCTGGATTTTTATCTGTCTGTATTTCTCATTTCTGTATGTTGTCATTCTGCTTGTAGGCTGCCTCTGAAATATGGGGAAGATGACCATTGACAACTGCAGATTTATAACTTATCATCTTAGGAAAATAGCTGCTTCTTTCTCCCAAGTTAAATATAAACACCAGGGAAAGATTCTAAATGGCCCAGATTAAATCACATGCCTACTCCATGGACAAATTAATGTGGCATCTATGAGTGACCAGGCTAAATTCACATGCCCACCTCTATGGTCAGAGTTTCTAGGTAAGAGAGATAGTATATTCAGCTAAATTAACATTGGGATCATTCACAGAGTATCTTGCTATCTCATTTCAAATCTTCAGCAGCTCCTATAATCTCTTTCAGGAACATGCCTCCATATTCTGCCCATTTCTATGTCCTCAGATATTTGTCGTTGCAGGGAAAGAAAATATGGTATAATAGTTTACACTGCTAACTCTACAGCCGGGGTAGTAAGGTTTAAATTCATGTTCCATTACTTAATAGTGCGATCTTGAGCAAGCTGTTTAAACTTTCGGAGCCTCAGCTTCCTCGTCTATAAAATGGAGAACATAACACTACTCTAAAGAGCTAAAAGTATGTTAACTCATTCAGTTCTCACAAATAACACAATGAAGAAAGAGAAGAGAGAATTTAAGTAGTCAGTTCAAACTGATATCATTCCTAGGGAAATTCTGTCTAGCCTTCGTGACATGCCTATCCCCTGGAAAGGGGACTGTGGGGACATCTTGAATGACACCTCTGCCAGGTCCCTGTGGAGTGAGAGAGGAAGTCTACCAAATGAAGAGTGGAGATGGGAAAGCATGCTGGCAAAACAAAAGCCAGATTTCTGTATACTATAACACTGGCAATAATTGACAGAAAAATAAGAATGGGGTTTTACTTTCATGAGTCAATTGTGGGTCAAGGCAGTTGGATTAACTCTCCCTCTAATGACAACTAAAAATGTGGACAAATAACTTTTTTTTTCTTTTTGCTTCAAGGCATTAAAGAAGTAAAAGGGTAGGACTATTAGGCCACAATCTGGAGAAGATGATGGGTAAGGAAATTAACTAGGCACTTTTACACTGAATAATTTTACCTAAGGGGCATTTGTGGATTCTAAAGGAGGTGTCTAAGATGCTGGGAGGTACTTTTGACAGCTTCTCAGGGAAAGTGATTAGAATCAAGAGTTCTACCAGAAGGATGGGACTTATTTTGGGCTGGGAATCCAAAGGGCTTCACCAAAGGACTAAGCATGAAACAGAAGTAGATAGACCATCATTGGGACTACAGCTCGGCTTTGAGTCATCTCCTTCTCTTATTGAATGAAGTCACTAGCCAAAATCCCAGCTGCCCAAGTATTCCAGGGCCTGGTCCCCCAAGACTTTTGATAGAAGCAAACATAGAACTTCTGGCAAGGAAGATATCCTCTTAAGTCTCAAATTGTTTTTGCCAACAATTTGACAAATATAATGTCTGACATTCAATCTCAAATAACTAGGCACATGGGAAACAAGACAACATAAGAAAGCCAGCAGAAAGAAAGAAAGAAAGAAAGAAAGAAAGAAAGAAAGAAAGAAAGAAAGAAAGAAAGAAAAAAGAAAGAAAGAAGAGAAAAGAAAAGACCTCTGAGTGTTCTAGATACTGAAGTTATCATATAGAAATTTTATATTTATCCCAGTCGAGGTGATAAAAGGCAAAATTGAAAGTTTGGGCAGAGAATTGGAATTAATATTAAAAAATGAAAATTTGAGAACTGGAAACATTGCTCCCATCATATTAATGAAAACAAATTGGATAAACCATAAAAATATAGTTCTTAAAGCCCACCAGAGAGATAAGGTCATAAGAAAACCTAATGAATTCAAACCCAAAGAGTGGAAACTTCTTCTAGAAGTGAAAGGACCTAACAACTGACTGTATCCTTGGCAGGGCAGTGGTGGGTAGGACAGTTGGAGGGAAGGAGGAAGCTTCCACAGATACAAGTAAAGAGAAAACAACTGAACTTACAATGAAATTCCAAAGACTATCTGTGGGCTGACTTGGTCATTTAAAATCTCTGGGAGATACCCATCTTTTCCATGGGCCTTCTCACAGTGTTCATGAAAGAGATTGGGGGCCAAATGGGAAAACTGAGCAATACCCTGGCTGAGGCACAGGTCCATGGATAGGGCCTGCTGAAATCTGAGGTCAGGACAAGAGAATAAGTCCACAGACACTCTGGGCCTTGCATTACACATCAGACATCATTTACAGCTGGGGGGAGAGCTGAAGCTATGAGAGAAGACCCTCTCTCACTGAGGTACAAATGTGGGGCCTGCAGAGGACTGAGCGCAGGACAGAAGAGCAGAGATGAACTCTTCAAACATACAAATCCCAAGTATACTAAAGAAAATGTTTTGGCTCAACCCTTGAATAATCTGAAGACTGTGGTGAACTGAATCTAATTAGAATCACAACAAAGCCCAGGCCCAGCTCAACCATAGACTAGATTGACTCAACCTCCAATACTAACATCTTGACAGAAAAGGAGATGTGCCCCTTTCTGGATATAAAGTTTATTCATTTCAGTCTCTTCAGTTTCTCTACATCCTGCATTTAACCAAAAGTTATGAGACATGCAAGAAAGAAAGATGGTCAAGTTATGGCCCAGAGGCAAGGTATGACCATGCATGAAAGATGGCCAAGATATCAGAATTATCAGATAGGGACTTTAAAAGAACTACAGTAATCATGTTAATGGATCTAGTTGGATAGGTGGACAACATGACTAAAAAGACGGAGCATTTTAGCAGAGAACAAAGACATGGAAACTGTAAGAAAGAGTCAAAGGAAAATACTAGAAATGAAAAATACACAAAAGAATACTTTGGTGGGCTCATCAGCCAACTGAACACAGCTGAGGAAGGAATCAGTAAGATTGAAGACAAGTCAATAGAAATTATAGTAAAAAAGAAAAAATGAAAGCGAGAGCAAGAAAAAGAACAGAGCACTGAAATCTGTGAGTCAATGTCAAATGGCCTAACTTACTAGTAATTGAGAAGACAGAAAAAGAAGACAGAGAATAGGGCAAAAAACATATTTGAGTTTTTCAAAATTGATAAAAGACATCAATTTACAGATCCAAGAAGCTCAGATACACACAGATTAAGATTCAAGAATTACAAATTAAAGAAAACCACGTACAACACCCAATAATCAAACTGCTAAAAATGAAAAATAAAATCTTGAAAGCAACCAGAGGGAAAAAAGATACATTACCTAAAGGGGAACAATCTTACAAATGATAACTGATTTCTCATCAAAAAACACGGAAGCTAGGGGCGCCTGGGTGGCTCAGTTGGTTAAGCGTCTGACTTCGGCTCATGATCTCACGGTTCATGGGTTCTAGCCCTGCATCAGGCTCTGTGCTGACAGCTCAGAGACTGCAGCCTGCTTCGAATTAATTCTGTGTCTCCTTCCTCCCTGCCCCTCCCCTGCTTGTGCGCTCTCTCTCTCTCTCTCTCTCTCTCTCTCAAAACTAAATAACCATTAAAAAAAATTGTTTTTAAAAAACATGGAAGCCACAGAGCATTGGGTGGCTCAGTTGGTTAAACATCTGACTTCAGCTCAGGTCATGATCTCACAGTTCACGAGTTGAGCCCCACAGCAAGCTCTCTGTTGTCAGCACAGAGCCCACTTCAGATCTTCTGTCTCCTTCCCTCTGCCCCTTCCCTGCTTGTGTGCTCTCTTACTCTCTTGAAAATAAAGAAACATGAAAAAAAAAAAAAAAATGGAAGCCAGAAGACAAAAAGGTAAATCCTAGGGCAAAAGTAAATTCAATTGTAGCTTTATTAAATACTACCAAAATCCCCTCAAGAGGATTGTACAAGTTTGAAATCCTACCATCAATGTAAGAAAGTGTATTGCCCCACAGGTTTGCTGAAAGTGTATTGTTACCCTGTTTTCGATCTGATAAGGGAGAAATATTGTCTCAATGTAGCTTTAATTTGACTTCTATTATTATAAGCAAGGTCAAACATCCTTTTACATGTTTAAGGGTCATTTTTTTGTGTGTGCTGTTATTTTTTAAATTTTATTTTAACTCCAGTGTAAACACAAAATGTTTTATTAGTTCAGGTGTGCAATATGGTGATTCAACAATTCTATGCATTACTCAGTGCTCATCATGATTAGTGTGCTCTTTAATCCTCATCACCTATTTTACCCATCCCCCAACCTCCTCCCCTCTGGTAAACATCAGTTTGTTCTCTATATTTAAGAGTCTGATTTTTGGTTTGTCCCTTTTTTTTCTTTATTTGTTTCTTAAGTTCCACATGAATTAAATCTTATGGTATTTGTTCTCTTACTGACTTATTTCACTTAACATTATACTCTCTAGATCCATCCATGTTGTTGCAGATGGCAAGATTTCATTCATTTTTATGGCTGAGTAATATTCCATTATATATACATAACACTTCTTCTTTATCCATCCATCTATCAGTGGACACTTGGCCCACTTCCATAATTTGGCTATTGTAAATAATGCTGCAATAAACATACAGGTGTATATATCTTTTTGAATTACTGTTTTTGTTTTCTTTGGATAAATACTCAGTAGAAGAATTACTGGATCATATGGTAATTCTACTTTTTAATTTTTTGAGGAACCCCCATATTGTCTTCCACAGTGGTTGCACTAATTTGCATTCCCACCAACAGTGCATGAGAGTTCCTTGTTTTTCACATCTTTGCCGACACTTGTTGTTTCTTGTGTTCTTGAATTTAGCCATTCTGACAGGTGTGAAGTGATATCTCATTGTGGTTTTGATTTGGATTTCTCTGATAATGAGTGATGTTGAGCATCTTTTCATGTTTCTGTTGGCTATCTATGTCTGTTTTGAAGAAATGTCTATTCATGTATTCCTCCATTTTTAATTAGATTATCTGTTCTTTTGGTGTTGAGCTGTGTAAGTTCTTCACATGTTTTGTCTTCTGACCCTTTATTGGATATATCATTTGCAAATACCTTTTCCTATTCAGTAAGTTGTATTTTAGTTTTAGTTATTACTTCCTTTGCTGTGTAGAAGCTTTTTATTTTGATGTAGTCCCAATAGTTTGTTTTTGCTTTTGTGTCCCTTGCCTCAAGAGATATATCTAGAAAAGTGTTGCTACAGCCAATGTCAGAGAAATTGCTGCCTGTGCTCTTTTCTAGGATTTTTATGGTTTCAGGTCTCACATTTCTATTCTCAATCCATTTTGAGTTTATTTTTGTGTATGGTGTAAGAAAGCAGTCCCATTTCATTCTTTTGCATGTAGCTGTCCAGTTTTCCCAACGCTATTTGTTGAAGAGACTGTCCTTTTCCCTTTGCATATTCTGGCCTCCTTTGTTGAAGATTAATTGACCATAAAAGCATGGGTTTATTTCTGGGCTGTCTATTCTGTTCTATTAATCTATGTGTCTCTTTTTGTGGCAGTGCCATACTGTTTTGATTATTAGAACTTTGTGGTATGTCTTGAAATCTGGGATTATGATACCTCCAATTTTGTTTTTCCTTTTTCTTTTTAAAATTTTTTTAAAAAATTTTGTTTTGTTTTGAGAGAGAGAGAGAGAGAGAGAGAGCCTGAGCAAAGAGGAGGCAGAGAGAGAGGGAGACACAGAATGTGAAGTAGGTTCCAGGCTCTGAGCTGTCAGCAGAGTCCAATATGGTGCTTGAACTCACGAATCATGAGATCTTGACCTGAGCTGAAGTCAGATGTCCAACCAACTGAGCCACCAGGTGCCCCTTTTTTTCTTTTTGAAGATTGCTTTGTCTATTTGGGGACTTTTGTAGTTGCATACATATTTTAATATTATTTGTTTTAATTCTGTGAAAAATTTCATTGGTATTTTAATAGGAATTGCATTAAATTTCCAAATTGCTTTGGATAGTATGGACATTTTAACAATATTTGTTTTTCCAACCCAAGAGCATGGGATATCTTTCCATTTGTTTGTGTCATCCTCAATTTCTTTCATCAGTGTTTTATAGTTTTCAGAGTACAGGTCTTTCACCTTCTTGGTTAAGTTTATTCCTAGGTATTTTTTTTCTTTTTGTTGCAATTGTAAATGGGATTGTTTTCTTAATTTCTCTTTCTGATACTTCATTATAAGTGTATACAAAGGCAACATATTTCATTCATTTTTTTTTTGCAACAGATTTCTGTATATTGATTTTGTATCCTGTGACTTTACTGAATTCATTTATCAATTCTAGTAGTTTTCTGTAGTAGTTTCTACAATTTCTAGTAGTAGAGTCTTTAGATTTTTATATATATAGTATCATGTCATCTGCAAATAGTGAAAGTTTTACTTCTTCCTTACCAATCTGGACACTGCTTCTTTCTTTCTTTCTTTTTTTAATTTTTTTTTAAGAGAGAGAGAGAAAGCATTTGCGTGCACACTTGCAAACGGGGGGGGGGGGGGGAGAGAGAGAGAGAGAGAGAGAGAGAGAGAGAATCTTAAGCAGTCTCCATGCCCAGCACAGAGCTCCGATGATGCAGGGCTCAATTTCACAATTGTGAGATCATGACCTGAGCCAAAATCAAGAGTCAGACACTTACCTGACCAAACCACCCAGGTTCCCCTATTTCTTTTTCTTGTCTGATTGCTGTGGCTAGGATTTCCAGTACTCTATTGAATAAAAGTGGTGAGAGTGTACATGTTTGTTCCTGATCTTAAGGGGAAAGCTCTCAGTTTTTCATCATTGAATATGATGTTAGCTGTGGGTCTCTCTCTCTCTCTCTATATATATATATATAGCCTTTATTATTTGAAGTATATTCTCCCTAAACCCACTTTGTTGAGGGGTTTTATCATGAATGGATGTTGTACTTTGTCAAATGCTTTTTCTGGATCTATTGAAATGATCATATAGTTTTTATCCTTTTTCTTATCTATGTGATGTGTTGATTGATTTGTGAATATTGAACTACCGTTGTATCCCAGGACTATATCTCATTTGATCGTGGTGAATGATTTTTTTTAATGAATTGTTGGATTTGGTTTGCTAACATATCATTGAGGATTTTTGCATATATGTTCATCAGAGTTATTGGCCTCTAGTTCTCTTTTTTTGTAGTGTCTTCATCTGATTTTGGTATTAGGATAATGCTGGCTTCATAGAATGAATTTGGAAGATTTCCTTCCTCTTCTATTTTTTGGAATAGTTTGAGAAGAATAGGTATTAACTCTTCTTTAAATGTTTCATAGAATTCACCTGTGAAGCCATCTAGTACTGGACTTTCTTTTGGGGGGAGTTTTTTTTTATTATGGATTCAATTTCATTGACGGTAATTGGTCTGATCAAATTTTATATTTCTTCCTAATTCAGTTTTGGGAGATGATGTGTTTCTAAGAATTTATCCATTTCTTCTAGGTTGTCCAATTTGTTGGCATATACTTTTTCATAATATTCTCTTATAATCCTTTGTATTTCTGTGGTGTTGGTTGTTATTTCTCCTCTTTAATTTCTGATTTTGTTTATTTGAGTTCTCTCTGTCTCTCTCTTTTTTTTATTTTTGGCTAAGTTTTATCAATTTTGTTGATCTTTTCAAAGGAACATCTTATATTGGGTTTTTTAAATTTCTATTTCATTTATTTCTGCTCTAATCTTTATTATTTCCTTCCTTCTACTGGCTTGGGGTTTTGTTTGTTCTTCTCTTTCTAGCTCCTTTAGGTGTAAGTTTAGGTTGGTTTTTTTTTGTTTTTTTTTTTTTTTGAGATTTTTCTTGCTTCCTGCTGTAGCAGGAGATAAAATAGTGACATTTTATCTTTTATCTTTTTTATTATGAATCTTTTTTTTATCCTAATGTCTTGTGTTCAACTCTTTTCCATCTCACTTTATTTTTTCTTTTCTTTTTTTTTTTTCAAAAGAAATTTTTTAATGTTTATTTATTTATTTTTGGAGAGAGAGAGAACAGAAGAGGGACAAAGAGAGAGAGGGAGAGAGAATCCCAAGGTGTGCTAACAGCACAGAGCCCATTGTGGCACTTGATCCTATGAACTGCAAGATCATGACCCAATCAGAGAGCAAGAGTCAGACGCTTAACCAACTGAGCCCCTTAGGTGCCCCTCCCCCTCACTTAAATTTTTTTTTATATTAAGCACATTGAACCTTCAACTATGATATGTATTGGAAATATTTTGTCCCAGCTTAGCAACCCGACTTTGACTTTGATTATGGTATTTTTGTCATGAAATGGTTTTGATTTTTATGTAATCTAATGTGTCAGTTTTTCTTTTGCTGCAATCTGGACTCTCAGTCATAGTTAGAAAGGCTTTCTTCTCACCCAAGATAAAGATGAATTCACTCAAGTTTTCTTCCAGTACTTGTATGCTTTCATTTTTCACATTTAGGTCACTGATCCATTTGGAGTTTATTCCTATATATGGCGTGAAGTAAAAATCTAATTTTATTTTTTTCCAAATGGCCAACCAGTTGTCCTAGCACCATTTATTAAAATTCCATCTTGGTCTCAGTAACTTGAAATCCACCTTTGTTATATATTAAGGTTTCATATGCGCTTGGATCTATTTCTAGACTTTTTTACTTCAACTATTTCTATTCTATCTATATACAGGTGCACCTGTATATTCACATGCTAGTACTGTTTTAATTATAGAGTATTTTTTTAATGTTTATTTATTTTTGAGAGGGGGGAGGGGTAGAGAGAGAGGGAGACAGAGGATCTGAAGCAGGCTCTGCACTGACAGCAGAGAGCCCGATGCAAACTCCAACCCATGAACCACCAGATCATGACCTGAGCCCAAGTCAGATGCTTAACCAACTGAGCCACCCCGGCATCCCAATTATAGAGTCTTTATTTATTTATTTTTATTTATTTTTAAATGTTTATTTATTTTTGAGGGAGAGAGTGCATGCAAGCAGAGAGAGATAGAGTGAAGAGGACAGAGGATCCAAAGCAGGCTCTGTGCTGACAGCAGCAAGCCCGATGTGAGGGTCAAACTTACGAACTGTGATATCATGATCTCAGTGGGAGTCGGATACCCAACTGACTAAGCCACCCAGGCACCCCTAGGGTCTTTATAATATATAGTTTTCAGTATGGGAGAGTTAGGGGGATACTCCCTTTTCATAAATGTTTTTTAATGTTTTCCTGACAGTTTTTACATGGTTTTCTATATGAAGTTAAATGTCAACTTGCCTAGCTTCGAGTAAATGCTAGAATTTATTGGAAGGAGGACTGAGTTAATTGATAAGTACATTTAGGGAGAACTGACATATTTATGATGATGAGTTATCTTATCCAAATATGAGAGATGTCCTTTTATCAAAATTAGTTTTGAAAAAAAAATTAGTTTTGAATCTTTTAGGACAGTTTTAAAGTTTTCGTCATATAGATTTGTACATTTATGATTAAATGCATTCCTGTTGTTTTATTTTTGTTGCTGTTGTAATTAGTATTTTTCTTTCTCATTACATTTCTAGTTGGTTTCTGTTTGTGTATATGAATTCTATGATTTCCACATGTTAACTTTATAAAGGATATAAAGTTGAATTGTTTGTTAATTTTATTATTAATTTTCTAAGGTTTTCCAGGTATACCATCATATCATCTACAAATAGCTAACAAAGGTTTCTGTGGAAATTGCCAAGTTGATTGTAACATTTATATGAAAATACAGTAAAGCTAGAAGAGCCAAAACCGAAAGGAAAACAAATGTGGTGGCCTTATACTACATGATTTCAGGTTTCACTGCACACCACAGTAATGGTGATAACTGTGGCATCGATGTGAGGATAGACAAACAGATGGAACAAAATAGCCTAGAAATGGACCCACACAAACATGGTCACTTGATTTTCAACAAAGTCACCAAGATGACTAAATGAAGAAAAGAAAGTTCTTTTTTTAATGTTTATTTATTTATTTTGAGAGAGAGACAGAGAGCATGAGTGGAGGAGGACAGAGAGAGAGAGACACAGAATCCAAAGCAGACTCCAGGCTCTGAGCTGTCAGCACAGAGCCCAATGCGGGGCTTAAACCCATGAACCATGAGATCATGACCTGAGCTGAAGTCGGATACTTAACTGACTGAGCCACCCAGGTGCCCAAAAGAAGGTCTTTTTGAATAAATGGTGCTAAACAAGTAGATACACATATGGAAAGAATCGACCTTGGTTATTATTACTTCCTGACCTTTATTGAACTTTTGTAATCTTAATTTTAACATCTGAGAAAAAGTCATGCTGTAGGTCCACAACTCCTTATCTGTGGTTCCAAAACCTGAAATTCTCTGAAAACCACAAGCTTCTTTCTGAATCTTTTGGTGCCCAGATCCAACCTAACCTAATTTATGTGGCCACAAACCTAATATGAAATGATTTGTGGCTACTTATGTAGCCCCTATGTAATTTACTACATTCATATATTTTACTGCAGATGTATAAATTTATTTGATCATAAGCTGTTACCGAGATCCTGCTCATTGTGTTCCATACCACATAGTATATACAATATATTACCTTACCAGAATCCAAAATGTTCTGAATTCATACATATATACTCATGAGATAATACATATAAAGTGATCAGTATATAGTTTGGCACAGAGTAACTTCTCAATATAGGTTGACGACTTTGGCACAGAGTAACTTCTCAATATAGGTTGACGACTCCTCCTCCTCCTCCTCCTCTTCCTACTACAACTATCACCACCACCATGATTATTATTACTATTATAAAGTATAGGAGTAGCTGAAAAGGTGATTAAACACTTAAAAAGAATGAATTGAAATAATTAGTAACAGCAATAGAGGTTTAAAGGAGTGATTCAGTGTCTGTCAGTGAGTCCAGTCTCTCTGGCATCCACAGGGAAGTGGCACTGATGGAGCAGTAGAGATGTTTGTGAGGAGGGGGTGACACAAAGCCAAGTGCCCATTAGAAACACCTTCCCCTCCGCCCCAGCTGGAGAGTCTCTCTGCTCCTGCTAGTTTTAGAGAATCTGAAGGGATTAGAGGAGGTGGCGGGTTTCCTGATACAGCACAACCAGGCAAAGATTGTTACCATCGAAAAAGAATTTGCGGGGCACCTGGGTGGCTCAGTCGGTTGAGTGCCTGACTTAGGCTCAGGTCATGATCTCGCAGTTCTTGGGTTCCAGGCTCACATTAGAATCGCTGTCAGCCTGTCAATGCAGAGCCCGCTTAGGATCCTTTGTCCCCCTCTCTCCGCCCCTCCCCCAATTGCTCACTTCCCCCGCCCCCCACAACGCCCCGCCCCCCGATTTTTTTTTTCTTTTCAGGGAGAGAGGGAAGGGAAAGAGGAGAGAGAAATAAATACAGGAGAAAGAAGGGAAAGAGAGCAACCAAAAGAACAGCTCTTTTTCAGAAGCAGCTGCTTTTTCTTGGGCCAGTGCTAACAGTGAGTCATGACCAATGACTATAATTATGGGAACTTGAAGGTCCAATGAAAAACTTCAAGAAAAAATAAACTATAACACAAGCTGTTAAAGTTACTGTCCCAGAACACTAACAAAAGCAGGCGGCTTGTATTTTGCAGAGTTAGGTAAACTAAATAAACCCAGTTAGCCATCGTTTGACTACAACTCTATTTTAAAGGGATGTCTGAAAGTAGGGAGGAGGAAGATAAAATCTGTTATGATTAACAAGGACCTTGATAAAGGAATCCTCCAGGTTCAGGACGGATGGCGTAAGACAGAAACAGGCTGAGGCGCACAGCATAGAATTAGAGAAGAAAAGATCCAGACCACCAGGAATATGTCAGTTTTCTTCATTAGGAGCAGAGCTTTCGCCACCTCCTTCTGGGACCCACTGCACCACCTTTGCATTGTCATTGTTACGGACTAAGTAACAATGTCCTCTCTTTCCCACCAGACTCACATAGTGAAGCTGTACCCCTCAATCTGATGGTATGTGGAGGGGCCTTTGGGAGATAATTAGGGTTAGATGAGGTCATGAGGATGAGGCCTGTGATGCAGTCAGGAAGCGAGCTCTCACCAGGAGCCAAATTGCTGGCCACCAGTGATCTTGGCCTTCTCAGCCTCCAGAACTGTGAGAGGGTAAATTTTCTGTTGAAGCCATACACCCTACAGCACTTTGTTACAGCAGCCTGAGGAGACTGAGACAGCATGTAGCAATACACTTACACCTGCTCACTCGTTCCAGGATGTGGGGTCCGTCCTTCCAAATGAATCCTATTGTCAGTCCCAAAGACCCCTCCGGGTATTTTTATAAGCACATGGATTGACTGACCCCTGAGTATCGTAGCCGGGTGAGTGAGATAAAACCAGGAAGCTGCACCCCTTCCATGATGCTGCTTCAGTAAGGATTACTTCTGCCTGGGAATGTGACAAGTTAAACAAGAGAATGAGGATAAAATAGGTACAAATAGGCCGACTTCTCTATACAATGTAAATGACTAATAGGTGTTGGAAGAATGAAACCAGTGAGGCTGAATCTTCTTGGTGGCTCGCTGCCTCCACCTTCTGGAGATTTGGAGACATAACAGGGCTGTCGGTTAGGTATTTTTGTGCTTAATAATTCCTTATGATCACTCTTATTACTGAAAATTAATATTGGGATAAAAACAACCAAAATCTTACCATGTCAAGATCTTGTAGGTTGAAAGATTTTAAAAATTCCACATTATTTTTAATGTCATTTGTTATGTCTAAGAAAACATATTACTGGCTATTTAGAGTCTCTTCCTGCTCACACAGCTTATCCAGTTTAGAATGTACTTGTTCTTATTTTTAAATAAGCTTTATGCTTGAACTCATGACCCTGAGGTCAAGAGTCTCACGTTCTCCCGACTGAGACAGGCACCCCTAGAACAGAGATTTTATGATCAATAGTCCATTTTTAGCTAAAGATCAAGTCAAAAAGCACCTTCTTTCTCACACTTACACAGGACTCTTACTATCATAGATCTGTATGAGTTCAAGACTTTATGTCGTCCAGATATTTTAAAAATAATGTACCACCCAATCATGATAATAGACAATAGGAGATAAATTCCTTAATGTGAAAAAGCCTACAGCAAACACCATTCTTGTGACATGTTGGAAGGTTTTGCTTGGAGTCCAGGAATAAGCAGAGGCTGCCTCCAAGCACTAATCTATTCAACCTTGTACTGGAGGCCTCAGCCAATGCGTGGTGGCATGAAAAAGGACAAAAAGTAAGTATCGAAAAGGAATAAATAAAAGTTCTTCACAGATGATTATCTGATTGTATACATAAGAAAAAAAATTAAGTTACAGATAAATTATTAAACCAGTAAGAGGGTTTACTGAGAGTGCTAATACAAGATTTTTTAATTTTTAAAAAAATCATCCGTATGTCTATTTATCAGCAACTAATGGCTAGAAAATAAAATCTTAAGAAAGAGGGGCACCTGGGTGGCTCAGTCAGTTAGGCATCATGATCTCATGGTCGTGAGTTTGAGCCCCATGTCAGGCTCTGTGCTGATAGCTTAGAGATTGGAGCCTGTTTCAGATTCTCTGTCTCCCTCATTCTCTGTCCCTCTCCCGCTTGCTCTCTGTCTCTCTCCCTCTCTCACACAAAAATAAACCTAAAATTTTTTTTTTTAATCTTAAAAAATAAATCATTTATAGTACTATCAAGAAATATCAAATACCTAACAATAACTCTAAAGAATGTGCAATTCCTTTAGTTAGAAAACTCTAAAATTCTGAAAGAAATTATTAAAGAAGATTTCAATGAATGAAGTCATATCCCACTTTTGTGGACTGTCAGAAGACTAGATAATACAAATCAGTTCTCCTCAAATTTATCTCCCGATTCAATGCAAACCCAAACAAAAGTCCTATAGATTTTTGAAATGAAACTGGTTCTGAAGTTTCTTTGGAAATGTAAAAGTATGAGACCCACTTGAAGAATACAAGAGGACTCACTTCACCTGATTATTGTTATATCATGCAGTTTGGGCTCAAGGATAGACAAACCAATTATGGGATACAATAGAGAAACGCATCAAGAGATAAAATGGACATTTGGTTTATGACAAAAGTTGGTATTGGAGAAGAGTTGCTAGAGGGCAGCTTATCAACAGTGCCAGGACAGCTGGTTATCCAGAGAGAAAATATTAAAATAGATGGGCTAACAAAAATGAACTCCTAATGTAAGACTGTTGTGGACTGAATGTTTGTGTCCCCCTCCAAAGTCATATGCTGAAGCCCTTAACCCTCAGTGTGATGGTACTTAGAGGTGGGATCTTGAGGAGGTAATTAGGTATAGATGAGGTCATGAGGGTAGCATCCCCATGATGGGATTAGTGTCCTGAGTTCATGTGCTTTGCTTTCTCTGCCAAATCGAAATGGCCATTTGCAAGCCAGAAGAGGGCTCCCACCAGGAATTAAGTGCCACTATCTTGATCTTGGATTTCCCAGCCTCTAGAATTGTGGGAAATAAATACATGTTGTTTAAGCCACCCCAGTCTAGGTAACTTATTATGGCAGCCTGAGCTGACTTAAATGAACAACTTCTTGAGAAGGGTAAAGCAATGAAGATTTTTAAAGACTGTAGAGTATCTTCATGACATCAGGGTTGGGGCAGTTTTTTAAATAGGACACACAAAAGAAAATCCACAAAGGAATAGAATAACTCTTAAATTAAAATTAAGAATTTTGTTCATCAAAAGACCCCATTAAGAGGGTGAAAACACAAGTCTAAATTGGGAAAAGATATTTGCACAAGCAATAAAAAAAATTGCATGCAGATTATATTATGAACTCCTTGCCAGTCAATAAGAAAAAGACAAAACCCAAAAGAAAAATAAGAGATATGCATCTCCAAATGGCTGATAAAAACTGAAAAAGTGCTCAATCCCATTAATAATCCATGAAAGGCAATGGGATACCACTGGAATGACTAAAATTTTAAAATCTAACAAGACCAATTTGGAGTGGGAATGTGGAGGTCTCATCATTGGTTAGAGTGTAAATTCGTACATTTATCTTAACTTGGCATCACCAACCAAATTTGAACATTTGCATTGCTGTCATCAAGCAGTGCCACTCCAGATATATAAAATGTGTGTGAGTGCATCCCAAGACACATGTTCAAGAGTGTGCATAGCAGCAATGTATTTTTTGAGAGAGAGCGAGCGTGTGGGGAGGGTCAGAGTGAAAGGGAGAGAGAATCCTAAGCAGGATCCATGACCAACAGGGAGCCCACAAGGTGGGGCTGGAGCTCATGACCCTGGGATCGTGACCTGAGCCAAAATCAAGAGTCGGACGCTCAACCCACTCAGCCATACGGATGTCCCTGTCGCAGCAATATTTTAAAAAATCCAAACTGGAAACCACACTGATATCCATCAAGAGCAGAAACAATATATATAGTGGCATATTCATACAGTGGAATGCAAAAGTAAATAAAATGTGGATTCTTAAAAATGTAATGTTAATTAAAGGAAACCAGACATAGAAGCATACACACTGTATAATTTCCATTTATATTTGCTGTAAAAAAGACAGCAAAACCACAGTGTAGTGTTTAGATATGCTTAGGATAAAGGCAGAAAGAGAGCCAAACAAGTGATTATATTCAGATAAGAATAGTGATTACTTTTGAGGAGGGAGGAATTTGTGTTTTGGAAAGGACATGCAGATATTTTTGGGGGTCTGGTAATGTTTTCTCTGACCTGGGAGATTTACATGGGTGTTAGATTTCAAGTAATTTTTTAAGCTGTAATTTATATTTTACTATGTTTCTGTGTGTGTATTATGTCATAATAGGAAAAAGATTATAATATAATATAATATGATATAATATAATATAATATAAATCTATTGACCTGGATAGCTCATTTAAGTGTCTGACTCTTGATTTTGGCTCAGGTCATGATCTCGTTCATGAGCTTGAGCCCCGCGTCCATCGGGCTTGGATCAGGCTCTGTGCTGGGTGTAGAGCCTGCTTGAGATTCTTTCTTTCCTTCTCCCTCTGCCCCACCCTGCCTGCACTCATGTGCTCTCTCTCTCTCTCTCTCTCACACACACACACACACACGCAAAGATCAGAACTCCAGATCCTGCACTTTTAATCAGAACACGATAGCACCAGTCCTTCTATTGTCCCAACGTCCTACAGGATGCTTATCCCTGCCAGTTTGATTCTAGGTTTGGGAATCTTTTAGATTTGCAGCATTAAGGACAGAGACGGCTCTGAGGTCATGCTGCTGAGCTGCTTTGGCCCCATTCGGATCCGAGTTACTGGTCCAGATGGAGCGATATCTGCTAGTGAGAATTAAAAGCAAGAGGGCTTTCAGGCCCTAATAAGATTGTTCCCTGGCCAGCACAGAACAAAGCATTTAGAGTTTAATAAGCCTTATGGTTAAGTCCAGAGTGAACAAAAGCTTGGATTTTCTTTTGAGGTGAAATGAACTATATCTTTATCACTCCATAATGAGGCCCACTCTCTTTGTGGATTTTTAAAAATTGCTTTTACAGTGAATTCTGAAAATGTTTACCATGGGGCTAGATGTCATGTCTTTCTCTCTCTGAAATAAGATTTAACATTTGCATTAATTAAAAATACTGTTTTTAGGGACGACTGGGTAGTTAAATGTCTAATTTCAGTTCAGGTCATGATCTCACAGTTTGTGAGTTCGAGCCCTGTGTAGAGCTGTTTGCTGTCAGCCCACTTGGGATCCTCTGTTCCCCCTTTCTCTCCGCCCCTCCCCCGTTCTCATGCTTCCTCTGTCTCTCTCTCTCTCTCTGTCTCTCTCTCAAATAAATAAACATTTAAAATAATATATTGTTTTTAGCCTGCAGAAAGTCTTAACGAGATATTCATTTGTGAGACGGTATTTAAATGGAAGGATACATAGTAGGTTAATGGTACAATGGCACAAACGTACAATCAATAAATATTAATTACAGAGTATAAAGGAAGTTAATAAAATTTGAGGTCGAAGAGGAAGAAGAAAGAGAAAAGGGAGGAGGAGGAAGAAGTGCTGGAAAACGAGAAGAAAAGATGATGATATGATTGTAGAGATAAAGGAAGGACACAGATTCTTCATTTGAAATAACTCTCAGAAAGCACTTCATATTTCAAGTGAAAAGCCACCTTACACAATTGCTGAGAAATATCGGACTGGCTTGTGGTACTCTGCAGTCCTGTTAGTTACTAGAATGAAACTGTGCTTATTTAAAAGTCTGACGGGTCCTCTGAATAGTACAGATCTGGTCTTTGAAAACACATGTACATTTACATAGCACATAATTGGGAACAGCCAGTATTTACCTGATGTAATTGTGGAGCCTTGGTTCTTTTCATTCATTCAAATTTCATTCATGAGAGCTTGAATGACACAGACCATTTATATTCTTTCTTTATCACTCTGCCCTTTGTTACACATTTCCTGAGAGGATAAATCCCAGTGTAGAAGGAGCCATGATGACAAGGGCATACAGTACTTAATAAAGACTGTATGCTGTGTTCAAAAAAATGCCCAGTGTGGAAGTGAAGGTTAGAAAGGATTTCTTTGCTGGCTATGTTTCTTAATCCCATTTTCTGTGGTCTTGAATAGGATCAGGGCTTGGAGGGAGGCATAGAAGGAGGTACCGACTAGAGGGGAAAGCAAGGCAATGAACTGGTGTGTGCCAATATTTTCCAGCGTTGCTCTGTCAGCCTGCAGCGAGGAGACTTTCAAGCATATGGAACTGCAATGGTTAAAATATTATGTCAGTGGAACTTTCTAGTACAAGTTAAGTTACTCCCCTGATGGAAGGGGAACGAAGTTTTGCCTCACTCCTATTTTGTGCCAGGCACTTTATATTAAAAGGAAGTCTTTTCAGTCTATTCCCTTTAAAAATACCTGGTCTTAGGGTTTAGAAGAAACATTTTCACTCCTTGCTCACCATGTTTCTTATACTCTGGTTGCCTAAGTAGAATAGTTGAGTTGACAGCATGGAGTAGTAGAAAAGGAATAATGTTTACAATGAGGCACACCTAGGTTCCAATCCTGCCTCTGGCTTTTACTGTATGTGAGACTTTGATAGGTTCCTTAATCAAAAATATATATATATATATTTATTTTTGAGACGGAGGCAGAGTACAAGTGGGGAGGGGCAGAGAGAGAGAGGGAGACACAGAATCTGAAGCAGGCTCCAGGCTCTGAGCTGTCGGTGCAGGGCCCAACACAGGGCTTGAACCCACAAACCGTGAGACCTAAAGTCCGGCAGTTAACTGAGCCACCCAGGCACCCTAATAGGTTCCTTAATTTTGCAGAGTCCAGTTTCTTCACCTGCAAAACAGTAAATGGCTCTCCTTTTGCTTGTCTTGCAGGAGCCTTGTGAGGATTCAATGAGAATTGCACATGAACAGCTTAAGAGTCTGGCTTGTGGTAAACAAAACATTTAACATTTTTCTTTTTAATACGAGATTTGTATGTGAGATGAGGACTAAGCTTTGTTTCTCATTCCCTTTCCGATGTTCAGATTATTTACCCCATTCGCAAGGCAAAGAAGGGGTAGGTAGGAACCTCAATCAAGATTCATTAAAGGGGTACCTGGGTGGCTCGGTCAGTTAAGCAGTCAACTCTTAATTTCAGCTCAGGTCATGATCTCATGGTTCATGAGTTCTAACCCCACATGGAGCTGTGAGTGCAGAGCCTGCTTTGGATCCTCTGCCCCTCCCCATTCATGCCCTCTCTCTCTCTCTCTTTCTCAAAAATAAACACACATTTTTAAAAAAAGATTCATTAAAGTCTTCTTTCTAGGCTTAGGAAGACACAAGAATTAAAAAAAAAAAAAAAAAGAGAAACCAAAAAGAAAAATGAAGAGAGGAATGAGTTTTCCTTAGTTTTTTCTTTTTGCAAGATAATCCAATTTAACTTGTATTTAACATTATCACTAGGTTTTGCCCTTGAATACTAAAGTTCTTAGTTATTAATTTTTCACTCAAGAATTTTTTTATATGCTGAGTATGGGCCCTTTGAGGGACAGCAGTTTATATTTTGACCTAAATTTCCTCTCTTCCCCCCACCAACCTATCTTAAGAAGCAAGGAAAAAAGTAGTGCCAGAATGATCAAACTAGAAGCCCCATTTGATGCGTGATGGGCATCGAGGAAGGCACTTGTTGGGATGGGCAGTGGGTGTTGTATGTAAATGATGAAACACGGGAATCTACCCCCAAAACCAAAAGCACACTGTACACAGTGTAGGTTAGCCAATTTGACAATGAATTATATTAAAAAAAAAAAACCCATTTGCGACAAAACATGAGGCAGTATTTGGTGGCACATTTGATCACAACATTTTATCTGAAGATGATTTCTGTTTTCAAGAATCCCTGTTGTTTGCAGGGAATGGAATAAATCTTTTTTGCTAAAATGGCAGCATGAATGTTTTAATTAAGCAAGCACCCAGAAGGGGTGTGGAATGTCTAATTAGACCCCATGGGTACCAATGATGTCCGCCGATTGAGGGATGGTTCCCCAGCCGTGAGAGAAAAGCTTTGCCGAGAGCAGTGGCGCCTGCCATTCCCCACGGTCGGTCGCCATAGTGGTTTCTTTTTCTCCCTGAGAATGTTTGCAAATGGAGAAGTATTTTACTGAGTCCATATCTCATTACAAAATCCATCTCACCACAAGTTTCTAGTGAAAATAAGAAAGGAAGAGAGAAGGAGAGAGAAATGGAATGAATCTGCAGGCAGGGCTTGAAGGTTTGCACAGTGCCCGTCTCTCCATGGGTTTCTCAAAGCCCTCTCCGTCATATCCCCTGGGCACTTTATTCCAGATAGATCAAGGAGCTATGTCTCCATGGGAACAGCATAGAGAGAACAAAATGGGGAAGAAAGTTCATGTACATAGTGCATAACCGTTGATTTTTATGTGCTGGCTTTATTCATTAAGTTATCTCAGAGCTGCAGTGAGTATGGAGTGTTTCATGGGTACCTGAGTTCCCAAATCCTTTTTTTCCTATCCCTTCCCACCCATCCCTAAAATGTCAAGCACAAACAGCTGGAGTTACTAGCTGTACAGCTTATTTGCATAACCCTCCCTGGGCTGTGTTTGGTGGATGGAACACACGCTTTGGAGCCAAGGTGGTAAGGGTTCAAATCCTGGCTCTGGCACCAACCTCAGTTCCTTCATCTATAAAATGGGACTAATGATACTTCTACCAGCTTCTGGGAGGATTCAAAATGGTGCATAGAAAGTCCCTGAACCTGGCACAGAATAGGCCCTTAACAAATGGTAACTACTATTCATATTATTACTGACCTTCTGCTCCTTTAAATGGTTCTTGTCACATTCTGATTAACAGAGAAAGAAAGTAGGAATAAGGAATGGAAGGAAAAAGTATACTCTTCAGCAGATTTCACTGTTATCAGCAGAGCTTGTATCTAGAACTAGAAGAAAATGTCTTATAACTAAACATCTGGATTCTTCATGCCTAAGAAGCATAAGGAAATGGTCCGGTTTTCAAGGCATTGCTGCCTCAGTGTATGTTTTAAAAACATCATGTCATGTCGCTTGTGATTTCTCTATTTTACCGTTGTATCCAGGCTGTCAGACTGGCCAATCTCATCAGCCCTGAGAGCCAAAGACAGAGGATACACACACACACATACAAAAGCCTCTGCCAGCAAAGCCTATTTGTTTTGTCATGGCAACCCTTGTCACTTCCAGCTGGAGAGTGAGTGATGATGTCATTATCACGAGAGGACTGGGGAGCAGGCTGAGAACCCAGTCTGAGCTATAGGATTACAGAGAATTATATTTCAGATGAAATGATCATGTTATGGAGAGAAGCCATCAGTACAAGGCACTTAGGCTTGACATAAATGAACACACACTGTCTTTGGCAAGGAAAGAATGGAGTTTGAAAATTTGACATGAAGAGCAAAATCTCTGTGTATGTGATTTTAAGAGAGAATGCATGAAACTCCTTCAGTGTGCCAGCATGTCTGTATTAGTGTTGGGTGAAACTATAAATGAGTCTCATGGTCTGGTGGTTCTTTTAAGTCTCAGGGACCAAGTACAACATGGTCTGGTCAGAGATCTGCTGGCTAGAGATTGGGACGAACTGGGGGCTGCTGAGTAGACAGATTACCCATGAGAGGGGCCAAAAGCCAGGTCTCCAGCAGCCAATGACAGAATCTGGGTCCAGAGGCCCTCTGAAGACTAAAAGGGGGTGCCAGTATTACATGCCCCCAGTAGAGCAGGCATAAATGGGGACTGTTCCAGGCAAACCAGGATGCGTGGTCACTACATGTAAATCCTGGATGCATGATTCCTTCATATGAAAGCGGCCCTGATGTTTTAGCTCTAGAAGTACAGTCATACAGCAAAACAAGGCTGAGAGGGCGACTGGTCACCTACACGCAGGTCAAGAGAAAATACCAGACTAGGGGGCCAGATGTCACCTCAAATAAACTAGCCCTGGCAGAGGCTTCACACACATATGACTAGCAAGGGAGAGGTGTTTCCCCACTTGTCTGAGAGCAACCTGGGACACCACCAGACCAAACGAATCACAACCTCCAGAATAGAGACTGTAAATTTGTTTTCTTAATGTTTATTTTATTTTCGAGAGAGAGAAGGGGAGAGCAAGCAGGGGAGGGGCAGAGAGAGAATGAGACAGAGGATCCGAAGCAGGCTCTGCGCTAACAGGAGAGAGCCCAATGCAGGGTTTGAACTCACAGTGAGATCATGACCTGAACCAAAGTCAGATGGCTCACCAGCTGAGCCACCCAAGCACTCCTGGAAAAGAGAGAAAATGTGTGTCGTATAGAGTCTTAGTGCTAAAAGGAGGCAGCAGTCATCTAGGGCAATTTTGTCTTTTCACAAACTAGTATAGCAGAGTGGTAGTTAGTCTGAACTGTGCCTGAGGCAGAATTCACAGCCTGCTCTTTAACAGCAGTGAGCTCTTGGGCAAGGTGCTTTGGCCCCTGAGCCTTGTGGCTTTGTTGAGAGGACGGTGTAATGTATATAAAGGGAGATGTCAATAGGTACAAGTTATTGTCACTGTCTGACTTTCTGGAGGTGGGAGTCCTGGTGCCCTTTATGGCACAGCTGTGACCTGAATTCTTAAACTAACTAGGTCATAATTGTCATTACGTTTTCTGTGCTCATGGCAAGCGGAAGGAACCGAGATCACTCCAGACTTGTGTACGTGTAGTTTTTAAACTTCTAATTTTGGAATAGTTTCAAATTTTAGAAAAATTACAGGAATAACACAAAGAGCTCTCACATACACTTCATGCAGATAGATTCCCCAGTTGTTAACTTTTTATATTTGCCTCATCATCGACTCTCTTCACACTCACACACACGCACACACACGTTGTATCTATTATATGTATATTCTATGTATTTCTCCTCCAAGCTAGGAGTACCAGCATGTGCCCCATTACCCTTTACTACCCTCAGTATCTAGTTCCTAACAAGAGTACCCTCCTACCTAATGAGAGTACAGTCTGGAAATTAACATTTATATGTTACTTCCAGTTATTTCTCAGAGCCTCCCCCATTTATTGTGCTTATTGTTCCAATATGGTCTTCTGCAGACAAAGGAGGCAATCCAGGAGTATATGTTATATTTAGCTCTAATATTTTGGCTCCTTCCATCGGGAAATATTTCTGTCTTTCCTTATCTTTTATGGCATTAACATTTTTGAAGTGTACAAGTTTGCTACTGTGTAAAATGCTCTTTTGGGGATTGTTGGATGTTTTATCACTGTTAAAGTTCAGGGTATGCATTTTTGTCAAAAACAAAAATATGCCATGTTTTCTCATGGATCGTCATGTGGGTTTGTCTCATGACTAGGAGGACTAGGAGGTTAGTGTTTATCTTTTGATTAATATATTTGCCAGGTTCCTCTACTTTGAGTAAATAAGTATTTTATACTTTGTAAATTAATAAATATTAGGTACTTTGTGGGAAAATACTTTAAGACTATATTTCTGTGTATTCAGCTATACACAGATGCTGTACCTCATCAGTTTTTCCCTATTTGTGGCATTCATTGATGATTATTGCCCGAATCAATTATAATTGCAAAATGGTGGCTTTAAAATTTCATCCTCTTTCTGTATTTATTACCCGAAATTCAACCATAAGGTAGAATTTAGAAGCAAACTCAAGGAATGGGCAAAGGTCAGAGTCATGGTGCCCGTCTGTTGGTTCCCTTTCACACTGACCTGTGCGACACTCAGATTGAGCAAGACTTCAACATGAGGAGGCAGCTGGGTCAGAACGTTCAGTCTCCTGAGGCAAAAGGTGCTTCAGCAGTGGCATTCGGCTGCAGGAGCCAGCAGAAAACAGAGTAGAAAGAGTTTGCGGAAAGTTTCCTAACAGTGAAACTTGGAGACTGAATGTGGACTGGAAAACCAAAAAAGTACACGTGATGTTTTAAGCCTGGATGATGGTAGGATAAAAGATAGGGATGTCAAGAGACTTAAATTTGCAACAGGCTTAAATGAAGCAACAGGCTTAATTTTTGGTAGGTTGAGTGTGAAATGCTGGCAGGAGGTACAAGCTGTATCGTCTGACAGGCAGGTGGGCCAACAGAACTACCTCAGGAGGGAGGTCAGGGCTGGAAGTGAAGATCTGTGAGTCATCTGCACTGGAACAGGAAACGGATATGGGTAAGACTGCTATGTGAGCCAGTTTTGGGGAAAGAGAAGTTGGTCCAGGGCAAAATCATAGTGGGTGAAGTGGGGTGCTGGAAAGAGAAGGAAGACTCAATGAAGTGGGCACGGTCAGGGCTCAGGAGGACCAGGACACTGGCAGAGCCACAGGAGCTGGTGAGGATACTGGGCACGGACTTGCTCAACATCCAACCCATCCAGAGTCTAGAATGTCTTCCTGTAGAGTCTTGAAGGCTGAAAACTACCTTTGCCTGACTTCCTTGCAGCTAAAGGGTCTGGATGTGATTTAGGTTCTGAGAATCAGGTGCATTTGAGTGAGACTTGAAAGCTGTAGATAGCACTTCTGGCAGCTTCTGCTGTTCTGCTGGCAATTGTCCTGGAATTGTCGGTTTTTTTCCCCTACAGTATTCAGCATCCAGGCACTAGCTTCCTGAGGGATGAGAGGCAAAGATCTGGGAATCCATGTTTTGCTTATGTACCTCTAGAAGAAAGTTCAGTTGTGGTGGCTCCTGCTGAAGTCAGTGGTTCCAGGGACAGCTTCCTGATTTATCTTCCTCATGCGGGAGGGATAGCATCTCTCCCAGTGGATTATATTTGCTGTGATCTGGAAGTCACTCCTGAAGGCCCAGTCTGGAGCATACTCTTCCAGTCCTTCCAATAATTTAAAAAGCACTTAAATCCCTGTCGGCTGAAAAACACCGTGGTGCTTTCTCTTTTCTGCAACTGAACTTGATACAAAATCCAATGGAGAAAGGATGTTCAAGAATAAAGGGCTAATCAGAATCACTATATTGTACATCTGAAACGAATTTAACACTGTACATTAATTATACTGGAGTTAAAACAAATTAAAAAAAAAAAAGAATGGCTTAATCAATATTTCAAAATCTGTCCAAAAGATGAGGATTTCATTCATCCATCTATCCATCCATCCATTCGGTCCATTAAAACAGTTATCACTAAGTCCCTAATGTGTACCCAGGGACTATGCTGGACATTTGGGATACTACACAAAGACGAATAAAACACTGCCTTTCCCTTCACGCATTCAGTCTAGAATCATGAACTTCAATGGAATAAACTGTGGCAAGCACACTACACTGATGGAGACAGATTCAGGGAGCTAGCATGAGTAAAGAGGAAGGGTGCTGAATCCATGAGACTCTGGAAAGAATGTAGGCTTCATGAAGGAAGGAACACAAGGGAATGTTGAAGGAAGAGCCTTTTATTTAGCTAATAAATTATACCCACATGTTTACCATGGGTTGGGCACAGTGCTAAGATCTTTTTCTAGATCTTGTGTAACCTTACAAGCATGCGTATTATCAGCATTTTATAAATGAGGTCGCTGAAGTTAAGCTCTTGATTCCATGTTATCTGAAGGGCATTCCTTCAGGTCATTCTCTGCAGAGGGCACAGCATGAGCAAAGGCAAGGTTGAGAAACCTACTCTTCGTTCTGGCCAATACCTGAAGATAGGGCCCGTCTCCCAGCCTCTGTGGCAGGATAGGAATCCAACTTTAATAAAAGCCAGTTAATAAGCCCAGATGAGTTTCACATGGGCCAACAACCCCCCCTCCCCCACTCTTCCAGCTTTTTGTTAAATGTTCACTTCCCTGACTCTTAAGTGCCTGCTTAGCCACCTTCCTATTTCCTCATTCTCCTTTTTATTCATTTTTCTTTTCTGGTTTTAAAGCAAGGCAGAGTGCCGGCATGCAGCATTTCATTTGCATGTGTCTGGAGTCTTGGAAGCTTGACTACCCTATATTGTCCTACAAACGGACCTTGAGAGCTTGTTTGGAGGTTCTAGAAGCTACCCAGATATCCTTGACCAAAAAATGGTCCTCCTTTATTGAGCACACAGCTTTGGGAGGGACACACATGGAGTGGTGATGAAGGGGACGCCTGCCTAGCCAGCCAGATTAGCTCAATCAACCCTATCAATGGGGTAACAGATAATGCAGCCAGATTGCCCTCACAAGCCCCCTTATTTATTCTCCCTTTTAAAATGCACAGTCACTTGTGCACAAAGTTGTGTGCACTTTACCCTGGATTTTTCCCATTACAACAGTATGTTACTGATTGAAATCTGTCCTTACTAGTTTAACTAGTGTCTGGCTTTATCTTTGTTTTTCATTTTGAAGTTTATTTATTTGAGAGAGAGAGAGAGAGAGAGAGAGAGAGAGAGAGAGAGAGAATGCAAATAGGGGAGGAGGGGGGAGAGAATCCCAAGCAGGCTCCGCACCTTCAAAGCAGAGCCCGACATGGGGCTTGATCCCACAAACTGTGAGACCGTGACCTGAGCCAAGAAAAAGAGTTGGACACTTAACCGACTGAGCCACTCAGGCACCCTGTGTCTGGCTTTGTCTTTGACCGCTGTCTGGGTAGAGTGACCTACCTGTTTGTCTCAGGGTGACTTTTGTAGTTTCTGTGAGATTTGGGATTTTGAGTCCTGTTATTGTTGAAAACCTGCACCAAGTGTAAATCCATTATGGGCAACAGTTGTAGCCTCTCATATGACGTTACAACAGCAGAAACAGCAAGAGCAGACCTCTCTTGTGGCGGCAGCAACGTGGACAGCAGCAGCAAGTGGGAGCATTCAGGGTGGCCTCTTAGTTTGGACAGCTGGCTTCCTTCTATAATTGGGGCTGAATCGGGACAGGTGGCTTGGCTATGAGAAGCAGGCTTTCTAGGCTGGGTGGAGCGCAAATGCATCTGGGGGTGCTCCTGGCCCAGAAAAGAGATCTGCAGGAAATATGAATCTTTTCTGGACCGAATCAAAGAGTTAGGAGGGTGATATCGCTCATGATCTGCAGGAAACCTAGGAGTCAACATAGCGACGGTGATGCCTTTAGGACAGAAGATCATTTTCATCTCTGGCACATTTCTAGTTTATAATCTGTAAGAATTTTAGATTCTTATAAGATCTATAAGATCTATAAGAACTAAAATAAGAATTTTAATAGAACAATTACAAAATGTAGAGGCCAACTGAACACATTTCACAAGTCTTATGTGCATATTTATGTAACATTTCAATAGCTTTCAGATTTCTGTACAAAGCACAGCACTTATTTCATTACGTATTCATATTTCCTTACCACTCCCTTTGGTCCCTACAAAAGTATCTGAAAAAAAAAAAATGCCTCCCTGACTAGCAATTTGTATAAGTAGTGGTAGCAATTTACTTTTTACAAGTACTTATAATATTGAGTTTAGCACATTGTTGGAAAGGTTGTCTATTAGATTTTTTAAGAGATTCTTTCAGAAAATGCTATAAATTCAGTATGCCAGCTCTCCCAGAATTTGGCAGTAAGGGCACACACTGTGCTATGAGGTTTAGCAGAGGCTCCAAGGACTGTGAAGGAGAGCACGGTGTTCAAAAAATGTAGAGACCTCACGAAAAAGAAGCTGGGACAGAAGAACGAAGGTGAGAAAACAAGAGTTTAGCAGCTGGGAACCATGGGCCTGAACATAGAGTAGGGACAGTGGCGGACATGGGTGATGATGGATGATCATAGGCCTGCATCCACCCAGAAATTAAGGCACATTTACTGTTCAGGGCGCCTGGGTGGCTCAGCTGGTTAAGCGTCCAACTTCGGCTCAGGTCACCATCTCGTGGTCTGTGAGTTCGAGTCCCGCCTCAGGCTCTGTGCTGGCAGCTCAGAGCCTGGAACCGGTTTCAGATTCTGTGTCTCCTTCTCTCTCTGCCCCTCCCCCGCTCATGCTCTATCAGAAATAAATTAAAAAAAAATTTAAAAAGCACACTTACTGTTCATTTATATATGGTTAGAACGGAATTAGGCTAAAAATTATGTTGAAAATGCGTATGTGACAAAATGAGAATGAGAACACCAGAATGGGTTTTCCAGGTTAACATTTATCCATTTACTTATGAAAAGAGCTGAGTCTTTACTTTCTAGGAAATAAAATGTTGTTTTTCATAAAACTGTGCTAATAGACCTTAGCATAACCTTAGTTCTGGTTTCCCCTGAAGCAGACTCTATAGCACGACTGAGTACAAGTGGTTTACCTGGTTGGTACTCGAGGTACTTCGAGGGGAACTCCTCGAAGGGAATGGAGAAATGAGACAAGGAAAGAGAGGCAACCAAAGAATGGAGTGTTACCAAGCCAGCTACCATGGTAACAGCTTAATCCTGTGAGGAAAAGGTATATACCTTTTCCTAGAGTTTCCTCAGATGTGTCAATGAAGACGTGTGGCCTGATGGCATGGGCCACTGAGAGTGGCCTCGAGCGTAATTTTATCTTTACTGTTCTTACCTTGGAAAATGATGTTGGTCACTGAGGTCAGTTCCCCACTTACCATTTTCAACCCTCCCCCAATTACATCCAAACGCAGTCTGGGACACTGACATTCCAGCCCAAGAGCCCATCAGTCGGCAAGGTCAGTAACGGCACAGGGCAGGTGCAGCTCAGAATGAAGAGGCAAATTCCTGTCTACTACCCCAAGGAGGAAGGAGGACTCCAGAATGAGCAACAGAACATACCAAGGGATGCCCTTCCTGACCTTCAAATCCAACAAGGGCCTCCAAATTCTTGCCTTCCTAATCCACCTCTTCTCTGACGACTTCTGGTCAGGCAGCTCCACTTGGGGAGGAAAAGGAATCATTAGATATGGTCTGAGTACGACTTGTTTAGCTCTCGAGCTCCCCGCATAGCTCTACAAACTTCCTGCGGCCCCAGTTTCTGCAAGCATCTCCTGAGGCGTGTCCAAAGTTGACAGCAACTTCCAGAGAAGCACGTAATCATCCCTGGCTCTATAGCTGACAGGATCACCCTAAATGTATCAGAGGACGTCAAGAAGTACCTCCATATATATAAAAAATATAACTATTTCTCATTGGAAAGAAAACATTTGGGGGGGGGATGGACGAAGGAGGAAAAGTTAGGACATTAAATGGTAATATGGTAACAACCCCAAAATGATCACTCTAAACTGGTAATACTGTTCTAGACAAATGAATTCTCATGTGTTTAGCTTGCCTGGTATAATACTTAGAACAGGCAACTTATTTAAAAAAAAAAAAATAGTGGCGCTCAAGGCCACTATTTAAAAACAGTGACTTTTCCCACCTTCTGGGGCAGTGTCCTGCCTATCACAAGGACTTCAGCTTAGAGACAAAAAAGCATTTCACATCTATTGAACAATTACTATGTGTCAGAAACTTACATTTAGTCTGAGTCCAACCTTGGTAACTACTAAGAAAGCCCAACGGGATGGGCATTGTTCTCCCACATACAGATGAAGAAATCCAGACTTGGAGCACACAAGTAACTTACCACCCCTCAGATGACTCATTGGTGCAGACCTGGTATTCAGACCTAATGCTAACACCAGGCGCTGACTCTTCTCTGTTCTATGGCTTCCAACATTGCGTCCCATCTCCTAACCCTCCTCTCCTTTTGGCCTTCCGCAAGGTGTTACTAGAGAGCCAGTAATTCAAAAGTGGTTGTCAGTCGTACTTACGTTTTTAGCATATATTTTAAACAGCAATCAACTTTTCCCCCTCACATTACCAATCTTGGCACTAATTACTAAAAGTACTTTTAACTTCTAAAATGAAATCAAGTCTAGCAACATAAAAACTCAAGTAATACTCACTTACCGACAAAATGTGTTATTTGTAATGATCTAAAATTACACTTTCTGTTCACATGCTGGTCCTTTTCTCTCTCTTCTTGCAAGGTCTTTGGAGCTTTCCCCCTAAACTAATGAGGTGCCAAAGGATGTGACAAAATGACCACCTCGAGTGCTGAGTGGGCTTAGGTGTCTGTTGAGTGAAAAGAGGAATGGGGTGGGGGCATGAAATTTCTTCGAAGGACATTTTTAAAAATTGTTTTTTGTAATCTGATCTGATAGTTATTTCATGCCTTTTAATGATCTATGCACAATCAGATGTAGGCCAATAGTTGAATAATTCCCATTGGTTACAAAAATGCAAAAGAATGGCTAATTTCTTGGTGCCTAATGTAGTTTAATATGCAATAATTTACTTCAAAATGCTTTAGTATCAACTTTGTAATGTACATGTGCACGTAACTTTAATCTTACCCTGGGGCTAGGTCAGATAGCATTTGAAGGACTCCAGTCTGGTGGCTGGGTGCTTTAAATACTGCCATCTAAATCTATACCACTGTTAATTAGCATAAGGCAGGTTAGTACTTTTTCATTAGTGAATGGAGCTCGTAAGTGATTGCCCAGGAAGATTTTTAGAGGCAAAATACATGAAACAAGGTAGAAGAATATGGCAAACCCTGCAACTCAAGACTTTGATTAGTACTTCAGATGTGGAGCGTTCACTTCTGTGCTGTCTTTCCCTCAGCCCCACACTAAGGTTGCATTGCCTGATTCAGTCAGGTTACATAAACCTGCCCTAAGTGTATCATTGCTTCTTTACTTTGAGCCTTTTGGTCAAGGTGTTTGTGGGATTATGAGCAGAGAAGGAACTTACCCAAGCTGTCTAAAGGCCCTACTTGCTAATAATTATTTGTTCATCTGAGAGAGCTCTGTTTTAGATTTGCTTTTATTGTAACATCCCATGAGGTAATTAGGCTATGCAAGAGGAGACATATGGCCTTACCACTTCCAATAAAAGTAGCCACTCTCTACCAAATGATCTTGTGATTGGTGACTACATTGGCCTAGACAGTCTACAATGGTGTGAAAAAGAAACTAAAAGCCTATCCACCCTCATTCCATACTGAGGGTCATATCTGATTCCTTAGCACTGCCCTTGATGTACTACCTACTGAAGATCTCTTTAAAATCAGCAGGTAAATACTGATCTTTAAGAGCTGTACAGAAAGCAATCAAGCCATTGTAAAGGTCAAGGTCATCCTCTAGTAATATCATGTTTTAAAATATAATTACTTTTGGGGCGCCTGGGTGGCTCAGTCGGTTAAGCATCTGACTTTGGCTCAGGTCATGATCTCAGTTTGTGAGTTCGAGCCCTGTGTCAGGCTCTGTGCTGACAGTTCAGCACAGAGTGAAGCGCCTGCTTCAGATTCTGTGTCTCCTTCTCTCTCTGCCCCTCCCCCACTTGTGCTCTGTCTCTGTCTCTGAAAAATAAATAAATGTAAAAAATATATAATTAATTTGGGGGCACTTGGGTGACTCAATTGGTTAAGCATCTGACTTCAGCTCAGGTCATGATCTGGCAGTTCATGAGTTCAAACCCTGAGTCGAGCTTGGTGCTGACAGCTCAGAGCCTGCTTCAGATTCTGTGTCTCCCTCTCTGCTTCTCCCCTGCTCACTCTCTCTCTCAAAAATAAACAAACATTAAAAAATATGTAATTAAATTTGTATCACTTTTAATTTTTTTTTAACGTTTATTTATTTTTGAGACAGAGAGAAACAGAGGATGAATAGGGGAGGGGCAGAGAGAGAGAGAGAGAGACAGAATCTGAAACAGGCTCCAGGCTCTGAGCTGTCAGCACAGAGCCCGATGCGGGGCTCGAACTCACGGACCGTGAGATCATGACCTGAGCCGAAGTCGGATGTTTAACCGACCAAGCCACCCAGGCGCCCCCTTTTTTTTTTTAATTTGTATCACTTTTAAAGCTTGATTACTTAGAAGGCTGTTTGTTAATGATTCCTCAAATCTGAAAATATAAATGGGGGCACCTAGGTGGCTCAGTCGGTTAAGCGTCCGTCTGACTCTTGATTTCAGCTCAGGTCATGATCTCACAGTTCATGGGATCAAGCCCACACCTGGCTCTGTGCTGACAGTGTGGACCCTGCTTGGGATTCTCTCTCTCTGCCCCTCCCTCACTTTCTCTCTCTCTCAAAAATAAGTAAATAAAAAAAATACAAATGAAACCAGGAAAACCTAGCCAAAACAGAACTACTGTTTTAAATTTTAAATAAACCAGTTCTATATTTCTCTTCAGAGGAAACTGGGGAAATGCCACTGATATTGAATGAAGGGCAATTTGAAAACCCAAGAATCAATCCAAGTGAAGTTGTTACATATGAGAAACCTAAAAGTAAAACTATGTCAAACACATTTTATTTGGTGTTTCATGCTAGGTCAACTTAAACAAATGAAACAACTTTGTTGAACAGATTTTTTTTTTTAATATGACTATGTGTACATGGACAACTGAGAATAGGGAAACCCCCCAAATTAATGTTTTCACAAATTACAGCTGTTACTATAGCTTGGATTTTAAGAATATCATCCAATAAATGAATAGTTTCTCATTCCATATAACCAATCCCTCTCTTAAGAAAGCCAACATATTATAGTGCCGGAAGTTTACCTTTTTAAACACGTCATTAAAAAAAAAAACGTTCCCTCAGAGTCCCCTCTCCTTCAATATTTTGTTGTTGGTTTCTAAAAATGGCAAAATAAAATTGAATTTACATTAGAAAATGAAAATACAGATTTGTACAGCTAAGCTCAGCAGCAAAAGTGAGGAAGAGTGACAAGTCAAAGCTGACGGGTCCCACAGAGAATGAGGACATTTGTGAAGGTATCCTGTACAGTGCTCTGTGTGGGCCAGACACAGTCAACATTCTATCATGTTTTCATTGCTCTTAAACGAGCAAAACCAAATTCTTTTTTTATTTAAAGAAATATTAAATCTCTATCTCCCCCCGCCCCCCCCCACCCCCCATAATTTGTGATCAAGTAAGGCAAAGGTAAGTCCCATCATCACTGGGAACAGCAGCAATATACAGACATCAGAAATAGCCCTGAATCATCGCTAACATTCTCCCTCCTGGTAACATAAGGAATGCATCTGATAAATCAAAGTTTGCAATGGTGTCACGTTGTTCTAATTTATTTGATTAGTTCACCTGGAAAAAACTTTATAAATACATTATTTAAGAGGACAGTATATTTTCTTGCTCTGAAAAAATAATTTTTTTTCACATTTTAAAACTGTTTAGTACACTTTTGCAAAAGGAGATGCAAGAATATGACAGCTGGGTCTGCAGAAAGTCCATGTACAAACTGCATTTACAAGAACCTGGTAATCTGCCTATAGTTGCTTCTACAAATAGAACTCTTTGCAGTAATATTTAACAAACAGGCTTAATTTAAACACCTCTCCTATTCACTCTACTTGTAGAGCAAAGAGGTACTTATTTTTCAAGTATTATACTGTAAAAGGTAAAATTTTTTGTGCCAATTTTACATTAGCTTTTAAAGACCAAAATATTTATGTGAAAAATCATGCCTAGTCAGCCCATTTTTCAAAATAGCCAAATGTTCTTGTCTTTTAGAGAATGCAGAAAAATATTGATTTGCTAAGAAGGAGCACACTGGAAAAAGCCTTTGTAAAGTACTGAAGGATAAGGAAAATTTCTTTTTCTCTATTGGCGAAAATTATTAGAAAAGCTATCCAGTCTGTTGTCTTTAGCTGGCTTTAATAAAGTCTTTTCAAAAGGATGGTCAAGAAATCTTTAGAAAACTGGAAGATGGGGATGCTCCTTTATAGCATGGAAGGAATTCCATTAATTGTAGAAATTCTTATTAAATTTCTGCTTTGGTTCTTCAGAAGAAATGCTCATATAACTTCTATATGAGGAGACAGAAAAAAAAAAAAAGCAAATTAGTACTTATCTGAAATCTTACTTAAAGAATACTATCACAATATCTTACATTTCTAAAACTACTATGCTTTTCTAGATATTTTCCTGTATAAGAATAGGCGATTTTTTTCAAAAAATTTGTTATTAACAAATTCTACCACTAGCAGGAAACACGTCCCTTTCTTTACTTGAACTTAGACTATATCATTTACTTTTCTAAATGACATACATCAACCAACTGTACTTTTCTTTGAGGTTAGGGACTTCTATTCATTGGTCTCATATCCTCAGTACTTGATGCTTCAGGCTTAAGGTTGGAGGTTAAATAAGTGTTTGTTGAAAAAAACAGTCATGACCCCCAAAGAACCCTCATACCATTTCAGATCACAGACACTGGACCACGTTCTTATAGAAGTTACAGAAGTGTAAGAACAGTAAGAATGAAACGACAGGTAAATCAAAAGGTGAGTTAAGGCCCGTCACACAAGGCAGCAGGTCATCTGGATGTCCCTCCCCCTCTACGTATCTGTGACACGAATCTGTGACACGACAAAGTGGGAAGCTGCATCAGCAGTACTAACATACCAGCAATCAGATTATTTCCACTGGCTTACGAATCAGAATGTCAGACCTGGAATGGACCTTATAGCTTCCTTTAACAATCTAGAACAGTGGATCACTAAAGTGAAATTATACTCCCAAGGGTAGTATATTAGAGAAGGAAAAAAGACTAGCTTCATTTGGACAGATGGTTCAACACTGCCTTTTCCAGCCAGATAAATTGGAAAATATTTGTCACAAGGTCACAGACAGAATCTAAAAGACACAATAATTTGGCCACAAATAAGTCTGAATCTGGCCAGGTCTGTTCATAAAAGTATGAAGAGATGGTGGTCGGTACATGAAAGTGATCTGCTGGGAAGAGAAACTGGAAAGAACTCAAACAGGTTTGAAAAGAGACAGAGCTAGGATTATTCCACCTATTTTTGAGACTGATGAGACTGTGTTGTTGAGCTGCTGTGACCCCTGAGTTGGTAACTTTTGATGTTGCTCCTTATTTCTTTGCATCACATAAAGCTATTGTTCTTTTTGCACAAAGAATTCAGGTCAAGTATGAGTCCCAGAGATGGTATAAGAGAGTCATTGGTAGTTTCCACAACAGCTTACAGTCATTCAACAAAGGAGAGAAGACCACTGGGCTCATATGCCCCTAGTTCTGAATAAGTGTCCAATTTCCTAAAATCTAACTATCTTATGACACTTAAAAAGGGCAACAGTGTATCATCCAAGCTGCTAAGAGAAAAAATGGGAGAGGATGATGGCAATCTTCACATATCTGAAGATCTGGGAAAGATGGAAAAAAAAACGCCAGTTGGGGTAACTAGGCCCAGTGGTTTCTGTGTTATGACCAGACATTATGTGGTTGTCTTTGTGAAGCATGTTCTGGCAATGAGTGCTGTTGGGCTGTGAGGACTGCCTGTGAGAAGTTGATGGACACCCAGTGGGTGCTGCAGACTGGATTTGTGCTACCAGGTGGGAGAACGAGACAGGCCCAAGAAGTTGCCCAGTCCAACTCAGAATTCAGTTTCTATGATCCATATACAATCTTTTCCATGTGGTCCCGCTGCCACATGTCAACAGTCATACTGCAGAAGGTTCATTCCCTCACAGTGTCACATATCTGTGATGGTTATACAAAGCAAGCTTACCTGCTGTCTGTTGTGTTTGAACACCATCTACCTGAGGCAGGGGCCCAAGTGTCCCTTCATCATCAAAGGCCAAAATTGGATTCAAAGGAATTTCTGGGCTCTCACTGTTGGCGACATCTAATCTGGATGATTTAGATCCAATGGGTAAGTTTATAATTTCCTCAAAATTTTCATTCTGAACAGATACTCCATTTTCACTTGGTTGTTTTTCCAAATTGGGAGTACTAGGGGATTTGAAAAATCAAAATTGAAAGGAATTAGCATTAAAATTGGAAAACACATTTAAAAAAACAAAAAAGTATTTTATAATAAATAATTTTAGAATCAAATGTTAGACGGATTGACCACATCATTCACAAAAATGGTGAATTTTGACATATTTATATTTGACATTATTTGTAAAAATCTGTTCTTTTTGTTACAGAAATTTGTAAAATGGAATAATTTATCACTTAGAATAGATCATTGTTTCAACACACATTTAACAATTTCTACTGCAGGCATTTTCACACACCTTTGTTTGATAAACAGTAGCCCTTGTTAGGTTCTTTACTTCAAAGGCGAGGGGATTATAATTTCGGGATAAGGGGGATAATCTGTAGAGTCACAGAACTACTGAGACATGGTCCAAACTGAATGCATGACCTCCTGATCTCTGGTCCTGTGTTTTGTTCATTATGCCATTTTATATACTACGTGGCTATTCAAATTCTAGGTCTTCCTGGGTAGCTCTGGCTTGCTAAAACATGTACATAATTTTATAGGTAAATTGTTTAAGACCAACCTAACCGGAATGTGATTCTCATTAATTCATGCTTAATATCTTGGATCTATTTTTGAGGTACATTCAATTGGCCATCAAATCCTTAATTTTCTACCTACAGTTTCTCTTTGGTTTTTTTCCTCTCTTTAAAACCTTCAAAACCAAATTGAAAGTCTTTTATATGTTCATTATTATGCTTTATAATGCAGTAAAAACAATGCCTGTGCAAATGAATGCTATCTTTTTTTTTTTTAATTTTTTTAACGTTTATTTATTTTTGAGACAGAGAGAGACAGAACATGAACGGGGGAGGGCAGAGAGAGAGGGAGACACAGAATCGGAAGCAGGCTCCAGGCTCTGAGCCATCAGCCCAGAGGCCGACGCGGGGCTCGAACTCACGGACCATGAGATCGTGACCTGAGCTGAAGTTGGACGCTTAACCGACTGAGCCACCCAGGCGCCCCAAATGAACGCTATCTTAATTGTTCACTTTATCTGAGGGCAGCATTAAACATAATATTTGCAATCTTCATAATTTGTTCAAGTGTGCAACTCAAAATGACCCTATTTGAGGTGCCTGGGTGGCTCAGTTGGTTAAACATTAGATTCTTGATATTGGCTCATGCTGTGATCTCTCAGTCGTGGGATTGAGCCTCACATCGGGCTCTGTGCTGAGCACGGAGCCTGCCTGGGATTCTTTCTCTCTCCTCCCCCTCTCATCCTCTCCCCTGCTCTTGCACTCTCTCTCTCAAAATAAAGAAACATTAAAAAAATGACTCCATTTGACAAAGTTCTAGAGTTAAAACTGTCAAATGGAAAATGAAAAAGACTAAGAATATGAAGCAAAAATTGTGAAGGTTTTTACTTCTAATACATACTGATCATCAACTGAATATTTACCTATAGAAAGAGGTCTATGAAAAGAGGCCAAAGATCAGAATAGCAGATGTGTAGTATAGTGCCAACTGCTTGAACTTTAACATGTCAATTCATCTCTTTCTGTCTCCTTCCTAAATGGTAACATAAAGCTAACATACCTCAAATTTTTCCACTGCATCTTTTTTTGAGGAATCTGCTTTCTCCCCCCTTATTGAGGAAATAGTTTACCTAATTGGTGAGAAATGATGATTTTGTGGAACACATTCTCAAGCATTTCTGATTTAGATATTTTGGTATATTTTTGTTAATCATTAAAACTTTTCTTCTTGAGAAAAAAAAAAAAAGCCTGTCCTAAGTGTCTCACAACGTTATTGTAGGGTACACTGAAAGTATTATTTATGAGACTGTGAAATATAACATAAAAACATTATACAGACTCAGAGTATAATGGTGCTTTTTTGCTATTTCACCAAGGAGGCTGTATCACTGGAGTCTGCAGGAGTGTGGGTGAGCGCACACGCACACACGCGCGCGCGCGCACACACACACACACGCACACACACACACACACGCTTCACATTGCTGTTCTAAGTGCTTGGCCAGCCACCACACCCAGCCTCCAGGTTCTTTCCCAACACAAAGGCTTTCTGTAACCGGGGAAACAGTTTTGGTTCTCGTCCCAAAGAGATTTTCAGTAGAAGTTTTGGCAAAAGATACAGCAGAGGGGTGTGTCTCCAAGCCTCGTTCCTTGGTCATCCCCGCCGTCACCTTCTAGGCTTGCGTGTGCTAACAGGTGAACTGGCAACACTAACCCAGACTTGAGTCAACAGTTGACTTCATTTTCCCCTCCCACTCCTAGCTGACCTCCACACCCATTCTTACTTGTTAGCACAACTAGAGGAATGATTGTGCTATATGCTTTGGATGTCCAATTACTAAATGTTCAAAAGACACAGTGACCAGCAGAAACGATAAAACTGAAAATGAAGTCACTGGGGTTAGGGAATAGGCATCTGTATGTCCTCTCAGGGTAAGATCACCAGCTTTTGAATTCTTGTTCTTTGGTTATACTCTGGCAGCCGAAGCTGGGTGCAAGAGTCTTGAAGGCTGTGTACTTTGCTTGGTCCGTCTAAGATCTACCTGAAGAGGGGGCACCCGGCTGGCTCAGTTGGTGCAGCATATGACTCTTGATCTTGGGAGTTGTGAGTTCAAACTCCACGTTGTGTGTAAAGATTACTTTAAAAAAATCTGCCCAGGGAAGGGGGCTAGGTTCATGGTAAAATCTGACAGTCCATACAGCTTACTGTAGCCAGGAACTTATTCTTTCTTAACATTTATTGTCATGTTATAGCAAGTAACTTTAAAATTAAAAGTGATACATTTCTCTCTGTTTGAATGACGGGTGTGTGGCAATGTTACTTTCCCTTTAGGGGAAACTAAAAACAATTATAAACTCCTAAGATTGGGAGGAAAACCACTAGGTCAAAAGTCAAAATTATTACAAATCATTTAAGATAGAAGGATCATTCTATTGAAAAGACAGCCCCCAGAGCCAAGAACAGGCATGAAATGTCTTCTGGGTATTAGCAAGGTAAGACAGTGGCTCATGAGAATTTTTTAGCTACTAGAACAGATTCTCTGCTGGGGTTAGAAGAATATATCAGAATGACCTGAGAAACTTAAAATAATGTCTGTCCTCCCTCCTCCACACTCCATACATACTTGTACTCACAAATTCATCTGTATCCTCTGTTTCTTGTTCAAAGCAAGTTTGTTATCCACAAATAAATATTCTCCTCCATCCTATGGGCTCTCCCTCTATTAATACTCATTCTCAAGAACTAAAAATGGTTTCTGGAATAGGAATCATCCTGCCCAGGCTCCTTTATTTCTTTGTACCTTTAAAAGCTGGCCAGAGTTTTGGTAACTCCAACCCTCTTCAATTTACCTACTGTCAGTGGGGATCCTGTTGGGCAAGGAGAATTGTTTTCAGGCTTTAAAAGCACTGCACACCAAAGGCTGAGAGCAGGAGAAACCACAGGGGCCAGAAGTGTCACTCAGGCCCCTTGAGGCTGAAGGAAGGTTCAGGGTGTTCCTGGTGCAGGGTTTCTCTGCACCAGGAACTGCTGCTACTCCTAGTCCTAGCTGCTGGAAAACACTAGGAGGACACTATCATCCCAGGGTGCTTCCAGACCGTGTGCTGACATATCTCCAGGGGGAGATGGGGGTGAATATAACCCAGTTTACCGCACTCATTTATTTTTCCTGAAGAGAAGGTAAACCAATGTATTAGGTAGCCGAGGCATTAGGAAAAGTGAAACTCCTCCGATTCTGAACCAAAAATATTCATTCTTAGGACTGGAGTTTTCTACTGAGAATAAACCCTGCTGCAGTGCTTACAGCATTTGTTGTGATGGATTTCCACAGAGGGTCACCCAGGTCAGGTTCTTGGGAAGGGACCCTGGGAACCTCCAGTTAGTGATTTAACTCACTAGTGAGCAGCCTGGAGGGATCTATGACTTTACTTTAGGTGCCTAGTAAGGTATTTAATAAACATATTGACGGATTACAAGAATTCTGGAAGGCTTCATTGACCGTAATGCACTCAGGTAAAAAACAATGACTTGGGAAGTGATTTCAAGGTGGACTTGAAACTGAGGGTAAAAGGGAACATCCATGGATGCGATTTGTTTGTAACTTTAATGACAGGATTTCAGAAGTAATACTGTTTAAAAATACCAGCCCCCCACTGAAGCAAAGGGAGTGTGAGTGGGAAACTGTCTTATAGGGAAGAGTATGAAAGGTCAGTACGGGCAGGTCCTTCTCCAGGCAGGAGAGTCTCAGTGGCAGGTAGCCTCAGGGGTCAGTGCTAACATTAGTTGTATAGTAACTGGACATGTAGGAGGTAAAATTTAAGTATCCAGATCATGTTTATTCTGGGAAATGTAAGTTGTAAGAATAATCCCTTGAGGACAATGGGAAAAATCATTAAATGTAAACAACATAAAAGGCAGTGGGTTTAGAGACCTGTAATCTGAACCATCCTCAGAAGATGAAGACCTGTCTATCAGTCACAATGGAGGTGAGAGATCTGGGAATCTCTGTAAACTGGATCTGGGTGACACTGATTCCTCATGTTTTTGTGGTTAAAGAAAAGGCCAATAAAATGGGAGGCATGAGAAGGTGTGCTATCAGACACAATAAAAGCATTTTTTTATAACATTACGCTGCAGCTACACCAGTGTTTGATGTCTTCTGGACACCGTACTTGAGAAGGATAAAGGTAAAATAACATCTGACATTTGTATAGTACAACAGTTTTCAGAGCGCCTTCACAGACAGTATTTCATTGGACCCTCCAGAACTTTGGGGGGAAAAACCTCTTCGTGTCCAGATGAGAAAACTAAGTCTTATTTAAGTAGGTTAATCCCAAAGTCTGAGAACAGAGATAAAACTAGGGAATCCAGCCTGGGAATTTTGGTTCTAAAGCTCGTCTTCCTCAACCTCACACTCATGCTGAAGAATCTCCAGAGAAATAGGACTAGAATGACAAAGAGCTGAGGAGGAGCCTTTTTTAAAGAATGACAAAGAGCTGAGGAGGAGCCTTTTTTAAAAGGTTTTTTTAAAGCCTTTTTTAAAGGAGCCTTTTTTAAACTTGTCAGGTATTGTTTTCTTTTGCTTTTGCCTCCAAATTCATCCTTCATTCCTGCTCTGAAACTGGGTGTGGGCCCTTGAAAAATTTTTTTCTTTTGACGTTAATTTATTTATTTAGAGAGAGAGAGAGAAAGTGCAAGTGGGAGAGGGCCAGAGAGCCAGGGAGAGAGAGAGAATCCCAAGCAAGCTCCACACCGTCAGCGTGGAGCCTGACGTGGGGCTCGATCCCACGACTGTGAGATCGTGACCTGAGTGGAAATCAAGAGTCAGACGCTTAACAGACTGAGCCACCCAGGTGGATTGGGGTCCTTTAAATAATCTTCCTTTGCCAGCTGGCACAATCTTCAAGCTTCGCCACTTAAGGCTGCTGGAGAGACGCTGCGCTAGGAAAACTGTGCTTCCTGGTTTGGTTGTGCTTGCTCGACAGGCTGCTGTGGGACATGCAGGTGGCATTCCCAGTTGTCTGCCCTCCACAGTGCTATGAGGCTTCCTCAGCACCCAGCCCAGCCCCGGCAGCAAGAAGGGCTTCCCTGTGCACCTACCTAGGGCCGACTTGTGGTAGACAAGTCTCTGCCTCTACTGAGACACCTCTTGGTGAACAGCCTCCCCAAGCATTCTAGAGTAGATATCTGCCAAGTTCCACCATCAAGATACACGACAACTTCCTCACCATCTAGTGGGTCACGGCCATACCTTCTCGAACAAGGTCTGAATGGAAGCCATGGTGCAGGTGACTCTTCCTTGGGTATGGCCCAGGGATGTGGCTGCTCTTTATACCTGCTATTTCTGTATTTTTTTTTTTTTTATTAAAAAATTTTTTTTAAATGTTTATTCAATTTTGAAAGAGACGGAGCATGAGCAGGGGAGGGGCAGAGAGAGAGAGAGAGAAAACTGAAGCAGGATCCAGGCTATGAACTGTCGGCACAGAGCCCAACGCGGGGCTGGAACGCATGAGCCATGAGATCATGACCTAAGCTGAAGTCAGAAACTCAACCGACTGAGCCACCCACGTGCCCCTCCTCTACTCTTGAGTTCTCTTGACTTCCTACTAGCAATATGTTGTTGCTCTAATCCCAAGTAACAGTTAACTATTCTTGATGTTAAACTTTCCTATTCAGATTAATCTCGCTGGTTTCTCTCTCCTGACTGATATACTAGCTGGACCCTGACTGATATACTAAGCACAGTAGGGATATTCAATTTCAAAGATGAAAGAAAAAAAAAAGAACGGAAACAAAACCTGTAAAATTACAAAAGGTATGGAAATTATGAGAAAGGACTTATTCCCTAAAACCTAGTTTTTGACAACTATGGGTCCTAACCTTGAAACTGCACATAGGTTAGAAAAATAAAAAACGCTTCTTTCTGCACTTTTTGTTACTAAAAAAGATGATGCTGAGTGAAAACACAAATTGTTTCAACATCAGTGTGCACAAATTCAAGGAAGATAAATTTAGAAATAACTGAGAGAATCAGAGTTTCTTGGGCTGCATCTCACACACTCTGTATCATGCAACAGGAAACAACAGCACATTAAACATCCCCTATCGGCCAGAGTCGTTCAGAAATGGACTGTGTTCATGTTTTCGTTCTGATAAAAATTTTTTAAAAAGCCCCCAAAGAATAGTCTGATCATCTACACAGCAGACTATCATAAAGCTGAGTTTTACACGATTTTAGTGCTTCACTTTGCACTTTGTATTTCAGAGCATACTGTACCACATTATGTGGCAAGGGCTGATGACAAATGAACTGGGTTGAACTGGGCATATAAATATTGGGTCGGTGCCAAGTAAAAGCCAAGTGACGTCATGGTACACTGTATGAAAAGAGATTTGAGGTTTTAAACCAGTTTAAACCAGTTTAAATCGGGTGAAATAAATGCAGAAGCTCACGGTAGCTAAGAACATCCCTCATGCCAATGGGATCAGTCAGTACCACATGTATAAATGTCGGCTTAATTTCAGAAAAATATTCGTCACAATAAATGACCTCTTTTAATTTGAATAGCCTTGGGCTAGTAGCGTTATTTTTTGTTTTGGCTTTCTAAACAAATACAAGCTATTAACATTTTAAACCCAAGTTTATCTCTGTGAAAATAATAAAGGTACCTCTTATATAACTGGGAATCTGCTAGAATTTTTTTCCTTAAAGGGCAGGTACACGGGGGGCCAATGAATTTAATTGGTTAAGGTCATTCTAGTATTATATGCTAATGTTCATAGCTGATACTAATCAGGACCTGCCTATATTATTAGGTGACAGTGGAAAAGTCTATGCTTATATTTTTCCTGATGGTTGACAGGGATCATATCATACTACATGTATGACAAAGGACAGTGTGTCACCTGGGTGAAGAAGGATGACATCAGTAAGGTCATATTGCTATACTTTTTAATTATAAACTGTTGCTGTTCTGTGTGCAGAGGCTAAGAGAAAATCGAATTTTATCATCTATCTCAGTCTACATGGTACAATTATGTTTCAGGTATTTATATACATAATGATTATTTACTTGATGATTTTACCACTGAAAAAAGTCAGCTAACGTGCAAACTATTGTTATTGATCAGATAAAATTATCAGTGGCTTACTAAACTTGTTCCTTATCGTAATAATGTGGTTCTCCCTGTGGTACTTTTTATTCTTTCATAAAAGTCTCCTTTTTTAAAGTAATGAGTTGAACATCATAAATTATAGCGGCTGGGGATGCATATTTTATTTGAAAATCAAGCTGTAACTAGAAGAATAAAGTATGACTTAATATATATCTTGGGTAATGACAATAAATTTATTCAACGTAGTTGAAAGCTTATTAATAAGATCTCTCTTAGGAAAGTTCTTCTCTTTGGTATTATAGTGGGAAAAATAAAGATTTTACTGTTCCAGAAACGTATCAATGGATGTCTTATGACTTATGAACACCTTAGATGTCTGTCTTAGGATGACTCATCTTTTCATTGCTGCCAATATTATAAAATGTCGTGCAATGTGTGTTTTTAGATTAAGAAAAAAATTAACTCGAAGACCTTCAATTCTCTGATGGCAACAAAGACTCTGGCATTAAAGACAGGATAACTTATATAATATAACTAAGTACATTAAAAAAAGTCATAGCTGAAATTTTTGAACAGTATTACAAATATTTCTAAAATTTCTCTATGACGACTTTTAGGCCTAGGCTAGGATCACCCTGATTTTTCATTTTTGAGAGTGCTCTTATGATGCTGTCGATATAAATGCCAAAGAAGAGAAAGGCAATCTTTTTTCAACCCACAATTCTTTCTTGACTGTTGTTAGGAACCATTTATTTCTTCTATAAGAAGCCCTACTACCAATATAAGAATTATTGGCATCGAAATTATTTTACTGGAGAACCAACTGTGAGTTACTAGAATATTCTGTATGGTAAAAATACAGCAGTTATATGCCATCAAAGGATATGAATATGGTCTAGATCATGTTAAATATATACAAACAAATTCTTCCCCGTAATCTTCTTTAATAGGCACACACAGACCTGACTATCCACATATATTTTTTAATGGCTTATTTATTTTGAGAGAGAGAGAGAGAGAGAGAGAGAGAGAGGTGAAGAGAGAGGGAGAGAGAGTTCTCCAGCAGGCTCCACACTCAGTGCGTAAGATCATGACCTGAGCCACCCACCCACAACCATGAGATTATGACCTGAGCCTAAATCAAGACTCAGACACAACCCACTGAACTACCCAGGCACCCCAAACCTATCATATTTAAGGACTTCAGTAAAAAGATATTTTGCCTTTTTCTGAGTATGGAATTACCAGCTCTACCCAAAGTTAATGAACCCAAATAAAAATAAATCTTTATGTTAACATTTTGGAATTCCGTCAGGCCTAAGAAGTTCTGGTGGGATTAGTGCTCTGCTCTAATGCGAATCGATAGAAAAGACCCGGTTGTCCAACTCACCTCTCCACAGTCACTTTTGATTGGCGTGAGGTAACGGCATGTGGGCTGGCCACTGGTTCTCCATTTCCTGAAGAGTCTGTCAGACACGGAAGGGCAGATACCACTGAACATAACAGCAAAGAGGATGGGACAAAGGGTTACTACTACTCTATGGTCAAACCCAAACCCCAGGAGCCAGCATGCCTGCATTTATCTCCTGGCTCTGCTACTTACCACCTGTGTGACCTTGGGCAGGCCACAAACTCGGTGCCTCCCATTTCCTCCCGGATAAGAATACCTACCTCACAGCACTATGGTGAGAATTAAATGTATTAATATATGCGGAGTACTTACGACAGTGTCCAGCACGGTATGAGGGTGGCAATCAGTGTTGGGTGTTATTTTTGCTTGCACTGAATAGACTTTGGACAGAAAGTATATAATGTTGAAACCAAAGCAACTGGTGAAGACAGCAGTAAGCTGACTGATCAGGCTGACAGTGAGTATCTTTAGATTTGGAGCAAATCACCATGGACTACCTCAAGTGATGAGAAATATTTTTTTAAACTCACTTTAATTCTAGGTGCACTTAGAAGATAAGGGTTTCACAAACGGAAGGCCAGTGAACTGTACCTAGCTGTGCCACCTCTTCATTCAGTGCTCCACTTCGCAGTCCAGCGTAAGCCAACAATATTGATGACAGACTCTAAGATCTGGGCCTGGGTTCCTTAAAGTCTTGTAAACCTTCATAAAGGTCCGAGTTCCAAGGAAGTCTCATTTCACAGCATAGCACGAGCTCAGTAATGCCGCTAGAGGTACAGGGAGTCTGAATACTGAACTTTATTAAAGATGCCAGAATTTGCCAAGTTGGTAGTAGGCAGCCTCGGAGATTACCGATAGGTCTGAAAACTCACCTGCCTGCCTGCCCTCGAATTCTCTTTGGAGCCCTGGCAACAGCATTCAGCCCTCAACCACACATGGGACTGGACAAAGAGGAATATTTGTTAGCCAGATAAACCTCAGGCCCTTTTAGCATATGAACTCAAACCAGACTTATTGTGAGTGTTGATAAACACAGATAGGATGATTGGCAAGTTTCACCTTCCCTCTTGCCTTGGTGGATTCTCCAGCTGAGGTACAAAGAATACTGAAAGAATTGTTAAGGGAATAGCAGGAAGGGGGAAGACGGAAAAACAAAAAAAAAACAAGGAAGCTGGCCATGCACGAACTACAGCATCAGCCCCTCAAATAACCCTGCGATGGTGCAATTTACATCCTAAAATGCTCATTCTGATGACTCACTGGGGGTTACGCCTTCATAGGGTCGCCACGTATTACAAGATTTGCAATAATGCAGTGGGGTTAATAGGCGATCACAAGGGTTATCTTCCAAACAAATATAATTAGGGCATCTTTAAAAACCATGAAAAGTCTACTATGAAGGAATCATGAAATCATTTGATTAGTCCAGTCTTAAAAGAAAAAAAACAGCAAAGGAAAGTGGGGTATCTCTGGTCCTTTCTTATCATATTGATATTGCAGATGAGGAAAGAGGAAGGCTACACGATGGGCTCTCTACCCACCACCTGTATGTACAATCATGAAGATGATGTGGGATCACAGAGGAAGAGTTATGAGCTTGCACTTCAGCGCTGGGAGCTGGGTTGGTCACGCTGCTCCTCAGGGGAAGGGAACTGGCCTGGCCTGGCCTGTCCCACGGACTCCCAGCACCTGCAAGGAGGCCTGGCACATGGCAGGTCTCTGGAAATGCTTGCTGACTCCAAGATAAAGCACTCAACCTCACAAAGCTGCAGTGGAAGTTCAACAAGAAAATGCATGCAGGATGTATACATCCTGGCACAAAGAGGCCCCTTAATAAATACTAATTGAACCTGGGTACTAACACACTAAGGCAACTTTTATTTAAAGCAAATTTCTTTGAAAATCACCAAGAAATTAATGATCTCTGTCCAAAGCCTATAGGTCTCAACAACTTTCTAATGAAATTTTAGCAAATTTTTAATTTTAACTCTATTTTGAAATCAGAAGTTTAAAATGCATAAATTCTTTTTTGAGAACTGCTGTAAATACAAGTTTTCAAAATGTGTACGTTTAGAGTACTTAAGAGCAAATATAAATACATGCTAATTTAGCAGACAGTAAATGATAAATGAAATTTAGTTTTATGACACCAACAAAATTCTTCTCATCATGTGTGTATATATATTTATGTGTGTATACACACAGGGATATACAAATATATAGCCACAGATATGGATACTTATAATGTGAAATGATTTAAGTTATTAAGCACACCATTAGAGTATAAACTAATATGACAAAACATCTGCCACAAATACAAGAGCGTTTTCCATAAGGGGAAAATCTGCGAACTAGATGACACACACCTAAGCTTCTGTACATCAATGAGTAACTTTTTTGTGTGTAACCAATCAAGAAATATCTCGAGCTCTAGAGAGTTAATTCAAAAACTCTTGTCTACATTTGAATTTATTTGAATTCACTGAAGCAAATACCTGTTTCTCCAGTGAGAGCTCCCTTGGTTATATCTCCGTTTCTCTGATCAACAGTTTTCTACAAAAAAAAAAAAAAAAAAAAAAGAGATTTTTTTTTAATGTTAAAGTTAGAAGTGAAAGGAAAAAAAAGTTATTAGGAATAGTTTAAAAATGGCCATCTCAGTACCTTATCTGTAGGTTCTGTTCGTCTTGTTCTTTTCATAATCTCCTCAAGTCGCTACAAGGAAGGGAGAATTGAGCAAAAGGATCAAATCCAGAAAGAAGGCTAGCCTGGCACATTTCACTGACTAAGCAAATGGGTCATTAAAACACGTCTGTTACTTTGGGTAATTATAATACACACTGCTTTGGCCTAATTGGCATTATTCACAAAGCTGGAACTGACTGAAGGCACATGAATCAGAAGGAACTGTTTATGGTGAGCGCCCCACTATGAAGACTGAGTTCTTTGGAGGAGATGATGAATCCTGAGAGCTACCCTACCCTTGATCCCAATAGACTCTTACATGGTCCACCTTCCTCCTGCCCTGTAAAGGAACATTATAACCTTTATTTATTTACAAAGCTTTCCTTGCGGGGAGGGGGGCGAATTCATTACTAAAATGTCTCGTTAGTGGATTAAACAAGCAGACCACGAGCAGAACACACGTGCTTTCTGAGAGCAGTGAGCTAGTGTCTGGGTCCTCCCGTGGCTTCAAGTCTGGGGAAGAATGGGCACAGTTAGGATCCCAGGTTTCCGCGTTAGATGCAATCACCTTCTTTCTTTCCAGGCGCTCCTGCTCTTCTCTCTGGAAGTGCTTCTCCCGCTCCTGCCGAACCCTCTCTGCTTCCTCCCGAACGCGAGCTTCTTCTTCCTTCTGGAAACAAGAAGGCGGCCTGTGCTTCTGGGCAGCAGGGTTGCTTGCTGCCCCCATCCCTGGGGTGGGGGTGGGGGTGGGGGTGGGGGGGTGAGGAGGGGGCTCCCGGAGGTGGGGGCGCGAGGGTGCGCGGAGAAGTGCAAGAGGCGAGCGCGTGCACGAGACGGGGCGGGAGGACTTGCACCCCCACCCTGGACACTCTCCCCCCTCCCCAGGGCCCCGCCGGGCGGACCCCTACCTGCTTCTGCGCGCGCTCCTCGCCCTCGCGCTCGCGCCGCTCACGCTCCTCCTCCGCTTGCCGGCGCAGCTGCTCTTCCCGCTGCCGGGCCTGCTCGGCCTCCAGCCGGCGGGCCTCCTCCTCGCGCCGCGCCCGCTCCTCCGCCACCTTCTGCGCCAGCTCCTCTTTCTTTTGTCTGCAAAAAGACACGCGAAGGGGGCTCCCTGGACAGAGGCTCGGGTTTGTGGCTCCCGCAGGGGCAGTCTGTTCTGTTCTGAGGGCTGGGGGGATCTCCACTGGGGACGCTCAGCGTGGTTCGTGGTCAAAACGTGAAGCCACCCTCCATGCTTCATCTTTCCGGCCTTGTAGTAAACAGAAGGAAAACGAGACCACTAGTATTTCGAGGAGCGCTTGTTTTGTGGAAGTCCGTGCAACTTAATTATCCTTAAAGGCCGAGACTTGTTTAATCCACTAACGAGACATTTTAGTAATGAATTCGACCCCCTCCCCGCAAGGAAAGCTTTGTAAATAAATAAAGGTTATAATGTTCCGTTACAGGGCAGGAGGAAGGTGGACCATGTAAGAGTCCTGTTGGGATCAAGGGTAGGGAACGTCCAAGATCGCTGCCAGCACAGGGGCTGTGGTCCTCCCCACCCCCCCACGCCCCCAAGGTGCTGTTGTGCTTATTTGAAGAACAATTTGCATTGACATTGGTTTTTTTTAGCCCCAGGAGGAGGCCAACTAAGCAAACTGTCCCTCCAGCAAACTAGCAGGCAATCATGTGGACACTTAACTGTCTCACCCAGCTACTCTGAGAGTTCTATCTAGAAGAAAACATCAACTCTTACTATGTAGCTTTAAAACGATAATTAGGAAGATAATAAGGAAATATGGAGATCAGAAATATGTTCAGTAAAAAAAAATCAGGATACAGATGTACCTCCACTGTGCTTAGAATTATGTAAATAGATGTCTGTGTGTACATACTTATGTACGTTTATAAACCTGCACACTGTTCAGAGACTGGAAAGGATGATCTCAAATCCACTCTTCCAATTATTGAAAACTGGTAAGATGATGGACAGATTTTTTTCCTTGAAGCCTTTCCCCATCAGTGTTGTGGCACTGTCAGTATGATAAGAAAATGTGATTTAAAAAAAAATCACTTAGCGGTCAGAGACACGATTGTGAAGCAGCTAATCCGTTCACCATCATGACTGCCACCACCTCTCGTCCCTCAGACGGAAGACTTAATCCCAGGTATCCCTAGGAGGTCACCGCTCATTGAGCACGGTCACCGCTTTACCTTTCCAGCTCTTCCCTCTCCCTCTTCTCCCTTTCCTCCTTCTCTCTCTGCTCCCGGGCCAGCCGCCTCTTCTCAGCTAGCAGCCTCGTGGCCTCTTCCGGGTCGGTGGTGCCCGCAGAGGTCTTGGGAGAAGCGCAAGCAGTCACAGTGGATGGTGAGGCTGGGGCTGAGGCTGGGGCTGAGGCTGGGGCTGGGACCGGCGCTGGAGCGGGGGCCGCGGGGGCCACGGCTGGGGCTGAAGCAGCTGTACAAACAGGTACAACGAGAAAACCAACTGGAAACAAAACCCAAAGAACAAAACAGAAACTAGCATTCCCCACACCCCAGGCCTAGAATTCATCATTGTAAAAGAAAAGGGAATGTTTATTACCGTGTGTTCTCATGGTTTCACCGTATTCTGTTTGTAACCAAGCAACATAACAAAAAGGTGCGTGTGTAAGTGAGCCATCCTACAGGGCTGACGCTCTGTCACGAAGTCCTATTTTTATACAAGTTCATCAGTTAACAACGTGTATGGAGTGTGTACTCGGTAGAGAGCCTCATGTTAGGTTCTGTGGGAAGTTATACCCTGAGCAAAAAGATGAGATCTTCCATTTGCCTTTGGTTACATTAAAAAGATTCCTTCTGGGGCGCCTGGGTGGCTCAGTCAGTTAAGTGGCCGACTTCGGCTCAGGTCATGATCTCGCGGTCCGTGAGTTCGAGCCCTGCGTCGGGCTCTGTGCTGACAGCTCAGAGCCTGGAGCCTGTTTCAGATTCTGTGTCTCCCTCTCTCTGACCCTCCCCCATTCATGCTCTGTTTCTCTCTGTCTCAAAAATAAATAAACGTTAAAAAAAAATTAAAAAAAAAAAAAGATTCCTTCTCTTAGTGACTATTCATTACTAGAGGACTAAAGCCTTTCTATGAGTTTCCTCAGCGTCTCTGCCACGAGCCCAGGTTCAGGCTGGGAAGATGACACCTGACGAAGAGGTCCCTTTTGTCTACCCACAGCTGTCTCCAGGTCTGAGGTGGGAGGAGCCATAGGCCTCTTCAGGAGCCAGTGCTAGTGTTCCCATACATTTGGGGCTCCACTGTCTGTCCTGATGCCAGGATGGAGCACAAGTCCCATGGCCTTATTCAGATTCAGGAAACGGCCGAGAGAGCTGATCCGGGAGGGAGTCCACGCAGATGCACCTGCTGTGAGATGTGATCTCTAGCATTCTAGACCCTCCTCTCAAGATTCACCTATCTCCTTCTGCCCCTACACATTTTTTCTTTGTCCTCAGGGCACTTTTTGGCCTTTCTCTTCTACCCCTTTCCATGCAAACAAATACTGGACTCTTCCATTGTCTAATGACACTGTTGCCTGTCTTGAGTCATCTATTCTTTCTTTGCTCCTACCACCTACCTTCAAATTAAGCCTTAAGGAGAAAACTTTTGAACGAAGACAATTTTCTTTTTTTTTTTTTTTATTATTTTTTTAAATTTTTTTTTCAACGTTTTTTATTTATTTTTGGGACAGAGAGAGACAGAGCATGAACGGGGGAGGGGCAGAGAGAGAGGGAGACACAGAATCGGAAACAGGCTCCAGGCTCCAAGCCATCAGCCCAGAGCCTGACGCGGGGCTCAAACTCACAGACCGCGAGATCGTGACCTGGCTGAAGTCGGACGCTTAACTGACCGCGCCACCCAGGCGCCCCACGAAGACAATTTTCAACAAGAAATACTGAATTCCTAGTTCTAGGTGATTTTTAAATTCTAGATAGTATCTGGTTTCGCCTGGTAGAGAGGAGATCCATCGGGTCTTCTGAAACAAATTCTGTCAAGCAAAGAGGCTAGCCAGTGGTCCTGAAACTCCCGTAGGCACAGGAAAACTGGCCATTCTGTATTTTATCTGGCAATCCTGCACCGGAATTGATGGCTAAGCTCAGTGTCCTTCTGACTCCCTGGAGCTGGCATATACTTGGATTCAGTAGGTCTGAGGTAGGACCAGGGCTCTGTACATTAAAACATTATAGAAATCGTGGATCAAAAATACTTCCGTAAGATCTTCCTTCTCAAAGGTGGAACTCACACCCTTCCCTTGAGTGTAAATTGAACCCAGTGACTTGCTTCTAATGAATAGAAGATGACCGAAATTGTGACTTCTGTGTGTAGGACTTCTGAGACTAGGCACAAAAGGTGTGGCTTCCTCGTGATGCTCTCTCTCAGATCGTGCTCTCTGGGGAAAGCCAGGAAGTCCAGCGGATGGACTGTAAGGATATCAAGTAACCCAGGTTCATGTGTGATGAAGTGGAGCTCAGCCACGTGTATGCACCACCTGCCAACAACCCAGCTGAGCTGCTTCCAAACTCCTGATCCCAGAATCTGTGTGACATGACATAGTAGCTGCTGTTATAAGCTGCATAGTTTTAGCAAAATTTGTTACACAGCAACAGATAACGAATACAAACGATCCTGATGCAGGTGGTCTGAACACCACATTCTGTGAAACACTGGATTCAGCCAAAAAAAGGAGTCATAAACTCTACCCGAATTAATATTCTATGGCTCCAAAAGTAGGATTTTGATTGGATGATTCTTTGTATGTAAAACAAAATCACACTTAGGAAAAGTTCGCAAAATTAACCTCAATAAGATTTCCAAGTCCCCAGTAAGAGCAAGCAACCCACACTCCATCGCAAGTCAGCTGAATCTTACCAGGAGCGGCCTCTGGTTTGACAGGTGTCCCCTCTTCAACTGTGGCTTCTTCCACCTTCACTAAAGGTGCTCTGCCCTTAAGTGATGGCTCACCGGCAACTTTCTGGGGTTCCTTCTCGGGTTCTTTTCTCTCAGATTCCACTCTGACTTCTCTCTTGACAGGGCGGATGTTGCCAGGGGATGGGGGCCGGACCTGGGCAGGGGTAGCTTTGACTGATCCGGGAGGCAAGGAGGAGGCTGGTCTGGGTGTGCCAGGCAGATGAGGAAAGGACTTGGATGGAAGCCTGGGTGACAAACAGTGGCAAGAGAACGGGAGACATCAGAGTAGGCTTTCCCGAACCTTCCTTGCCTCACACTTCTACCCCATGATAGTACTAGAACACCAATAAGGAAAAGAAATGAAGATATTTAGCTGTGTGTATTTGTTTTTTATGTAGCAAACACAAAAATATTCACTCTAGACTCTTTCCTGTTTTCTTTTTCTTTTCCTCCAAGGAAAAAATATTATTCCTGACGTCAATGCCAAACAGTGTGGAAAGAATAGTTTCCTTTCAGAGAACAGAGGCTACAAATTCTTCAACATGGAACAACCCAGCCAGCTTCTTAAATTTCGCTTACCAAAGTCGGGAGGGCCCTGGTGATCTTACTTTGGGATGAGATGGAGACAGAGCCCTCCGAATGCCACACGTGGGTTGGAACGGGAGGTTTTCTCTCTCTCTGTCTCTTTTATAGCCCTAAGTTCAGAGAAACACAAGAATTAGATTTTGCTATAGGAGTGGGACAATCCCATTCACAGTATTCAATAGTGGAGCCACAACCCATTGAGTGACTTCTTGGAAATTTTCCAACCTTTGTCATTTATACCCATTCCACTCCCACAAAAAGCCCTTGTTAGCTTAACACTGAATATTGTCAACTGAATTAACACAATCTGACACTAATAATAAAGCTCTGGATGTCTGATCTGGAGTTATAGTTGTTTAAAAAAAATACACACTTATACTCTTAGAAAGCACCTATATATACTTTGTGCCTAAAATCAGCTGGGGCAAAATCTCTCACTGTCTGGTTGAAACCACACAAATATCAAAATTAACATCACTTCCATTCCCTTCTCCCCTCTCTTTTAATTCTTTAGCATTTTTTTCTTTTTTTCTACCTTGGAACATGGACATAACTGCAGTCTTTTTTTTTTTTTTAAATAATACCTGTCTGCTACATCAGACATTAATATATTTTCCCCTTTATACTGATACTACATAAATAAGTCCTTTCTCACTTAATGTCCTCTTGCTCTTGAAGGAAAAGTTATGTTCCAGGTGAAGAATTCTAGCTATTTTTAATCTTCTTCTTTAAGGATAAAATTGAAATGGCAGAGTGGGTCAAAACATTATCCCTTTCTAGCTGCATCCTATAAATTCAGCCAGAGAGTGATACCTTTTCTAAGTGGAAATGAGCAAAGGGAAACCCAGAGTGTTCCGATAATGTATAGTTAGCCAAGACAAAAAGACCAAAACAAAACAAAACAAAACAAAACAAAACAAAACAAAAAACAAAAAACAAAAAACCACAGAGCAAGAAAGACTGATTCTAAGTATCTGAAACTTGCCAACAATGTTCTGGCCTGGGAATGGATACTCACTGGATACACCTGTGCAAGCACCTGTCAGTCCTTAACTTTGTTAGGATCCTTGCAGGAAAGCAGACTGTGAGAGCCCAAGGAAAGGGACAGAACTTTATCTTATCTCGCCGCAGGGCCAAGAAGCTGGTAGTGTACCTTCTCTTCTTTCTGCCCGGTACCAGCATCAACTCCCCTCTTCCTTTCCCACGTTTGTTTCCCTTCAGTGTCCCTTCTAACTGCTCCTCTCCACTTTCCTTAGAAGCATTCTAGTTGCTTGACTGGGCTGTAGGCGGGGGAAAAACATGAGTATCAAATAATACTCAATGTCTTCCCAGGATTTCTAAATAAAACAAATGAAGACTGGGGCAGGAACAAGTTTTACAAGATGTGTGCCAGCTCTATATCACTTGTGGCTGCACGACCATCCTTTGCCCCCATTTCTGGTCCCAGAAGGTGGGAGGTGAGGGCTCAGAGAGCAGCTGTAGTCCTTGGGCACGAAAGTGGCAGCCGGCACATGGGACCCTTCTGGAAGGGATAGAGGGTGGCAATTATGCCTTGGGAATATCAGTGCCAGAGTGGAAGGCCCGGGGCTCTTCCCAACAGAAGCTGGGGTTATGCACCTCAAGTAGCTTTTTCCTTTTTCTGGAAACATTTTAATGTGGTTGAAGTCAAATTAAGGAGAGATCTGAATGGGAAAATAAGTCCGGAAGTGTAGCTCGTGATGCGGGGGATACACGGATGAATTTCATCATCTGGGTCTTGATAAGACAGGCATTGAGGGAATGAACCTACAAAGACCTGTATAATCCTTCTTTTTGCATTAAAAAAAAAAAAGCCTTCTTTTTTTAAAGTGGCATTGAATGAATTATTTCTTTCCTAAAACTGACCACCTTAAAGGGGTAGGGGAAACAGGGAAAGAGCAGGTTAGAAAAATGCCCCATACTTAAGATAACATCCTCTCAGGCAGGTAGATGCTTTTACTCTCTTAGTTCTTTTAGATGTCTTTTCATTGGTCTGGCACCCAATCACCTATTTGGGGACCACACGTGTAAAGGCATTCCTTATCCTCGTCCTGATCTGAGTTAGTAGCCAACGGTCTATACAATAATCTTCCCTGTTAATAATTTCCACAAGGCTACACTAAGGTGGAACGCACAGCAAGGTGCCCATGTCAATGGTGCTGGCAAGTTTCCCAGCAGGACAAAGACTTTCATTTTCCAATTAGAGTTAAGTTTAGAATACAAATAACTTTCAAGAGAGAATACAGACAAATACTCCAAAGCAGACTGAAGTCCAATAGAACTTTCTGTGATGACTGAAGTAATCAACATCCATGCTATCCAATATACTAGCCACGTTTGGCTATTTGAATTTAGGTCTAAATTAACTAAAATTAAATAAAATTGAAAATAAAATTATGAAAACAGTTCTATTTGTAACAGCATCAAAAAGAATTAAATACTTAGGAATAAACTTAATCAAGAAGGCAGAAGACTTGTACACTGCAAAACAAATGAAAGACGACAAAATGGGAAGAAATTCTATGTTCACAGACTAGATAGAAGACAGACTTATTGTTAAAATGTCTATACTTCCCGAAAGCAACTACAGAGTCAATGCAATCCCTATCAAAATCCAATGTTGTTTTTGCAGAAATAGAAAAATTAATCCTAAATTCATATGGAACCTCAAGGTACCCTGAGTAGATAAGACATTCTTGAAAAGGAGGAACAAAGTCGGAGGTCTTGTACTTTTGATTTCAAAACATAATCAAAACAGTGTGGTACTGGCATAAAGATAAGCATATGGACCAATGAAATAGCCCAGAAATAAATCCTTGTGTATATGGTCAGAGGATCCTTGATAAGGGTGCCAAGACCACTCAGTGGGGAAAAGATAGTCTCTTCAACAAACGGTGTTGAGAAAACTGGGTATCTACATGCAAAAGAATGTAGTTGGACTCTACCTCACTACAAAAACTAACTCCAAATGGATTAAAGACCTAAATGTAAAACTTAAAATTATAAAATTCCTGCAAGAAAGTTGAGGAAGCTTCGTGACATTGTTTTTGGTAATGATTTCTTGGATATGGTACCAAAAGGCCACAAAAGCAAAAAGAGACAAATGGGACTACATCAAACTTAAAAACTCCCGTGCATCAAAGGATACATATAATCAACAGAGTAATAAGGTAACCTACAGAAAGAGAAATATTTGCAAATCATATATCTGAAAAGAGATTAATATCCAGAACATGTAATATCCAGAATATGTAAATATCCTACAACTCAACAAAAAAAAAATAAAGATTAAACAAATTAAAGAATAAGAATAAAAGATGAGCAAAGGACTTGAGTAGATATTTCTCCAAAAAAAGATATGTGAATGGTCAACAAGCACATAGAAAGATGCTCAGTATCACTGATTGTTAGGGAAATGCAAATCAAAACCACAGTGAGATAGCACCTCACACACCATTATGATTTTCACAAGAAAGTGACAAGTGTTGGTGAAGATGTGGAAGAACCGGAACCCGTCTATACTGTTGGGGGAACGTAAGTTAAATGGGGCATTGCTATGGAAAACAATATGGCAGTAGGGCAAAATATTAGAAATAGAATGACCACAAAATCCAGCAATCCCACTTCTGGGTATATATCCAGAACAACTGGAGGCAGGGTCTTGAAAGAGATCTGTTACCCACATATATAGCTGTGCTATTCATAGTAGTCAAGAGGCAGAAGCAACTCAAATGTCCGTCAGCGGGTGAATGGATTAACAAAATGTGGTGTATATGCGTGTGTTTGTGTATATGCATACATACATACAATGCAGTTTTATTAGCCTTAAGGACAGAAATCCTGTCACATGCTACAACATGGATGGACACTATGCAAAGTGAAATAAGCCAGTCACAAAAAGATAAATACTGTATGATTCCATTCGTATGAGGTATCTATACTAGTCAAATTCAAAGAAACAGAAACTGAAATGGTGGGTTACCAGGGATTGGGAGAGGAGAAAATGGGGACTTGTCCCTTAGTGGGTATAGTTTCAGTTTTTCAAGATTTAATAAGTTCTGAAAAATATACGTAATATTACTGAAATGTACACTTAGAAACGGTTAAGACAGTACATTTTGTTATATGTATTTTTTTTTACTGTAATTAAACATTTTTAAAAAGGAAATTAAATTTAAAATTCTTTGTCATTCTCACTAGCCACTTTTCAAGTGCTTCCATGACCAACTGCTGCTGGTTGCTCAAATGAATTCCACAGTGCAGCTCTGGGGCAAAAGTGACTTGTGAGTCACTTTCCGGAAATAGGTATTTGCCTAAACATTTGGTCGTAAAGAGATGAAAAGACAACCAGTAAGTCAAATAGAGAAAGAGGAAGGCGTTAAAAAAAAATTAAAAATGGGTGAGAAAGTAGAGTTTCTGGATCATGTGATGACAAATCCCTCTCATTTAATCTGTTGGCCATGGGTCAGCTCTCATCCTCCCCTCCTGGTGTGTTATGTTGTGTTTTTATCTGCAGCAAGGTATTTTTCCTTTGGTAGGTACTTTTCCCTCTCCAATAAGTACTCAACCTTTGGGGCCCAAGCTGTTCACCCCAACTATTGCTTTTTATCCACAGCTAGGCACTCTGAAGCACCCATGCGCTAAGGATGAAAAACTACCCAGACATCAAAGGTAGTTTCACCTTTAGCTTGTAGGGCTGGAAGTCTGACTCAATCATGAATTAAACACTGATTCCTGAAAGCCTGGGGCTTGAAAGAAAACGGCCCGTAGGCAAAGCCATCGAGCTCTCACAAGCCTCAAATTATCCTCAAACAGCTACACAAAATCCTTTTAAGTGTCCATCGGCTTTATAAATCTGAACTGCTCTGGGAAGTTAAGGTTTTAAAAAAATCGTTCAGCCTTTCATTAAACAGGTCATGGTATTACTATGGGAGAGAGGCAACGAGGTCTTCCGGTTGACTGGGGAGTCCTTCAAGACTACAGTACAATCACTGAAGACCACACAACAATGTCTGCTCCTTTCAACGGATACTAAATAGCACAGAGTTTGAAGAAGAAAGATGCATGGAGACATACGAGTTACCTGATTGCATTTATGGCATGAAATTAATTAGAGGTGAACATTAATGTCAGCTCAGCCACCTTGCCAGTAATGCCAAGTACAAATTATATTCTTCACTTGCAAAACAAGAGTCTGTAACACAGCCCAGTGGCCTTTCAAGGATTACTTAGCAAATCACTAGTGTCTTCAAAACACTTTTGTCACTATATTTTCAGATCTGGGCCTTGACAGGGAGGGATGAGCTAGGCAGACAAAAATTCTTTACTTTGCTTTTTGGTGAAGCACACTGAGAGTTCAGACAGCTTCTGGATATGGGGGCTTAATAACACGCAGAGGCAGGGGCCCAGGCTCTTTGACCTCTGTCAAAGGGTTTCTTACTTTCAGGAATGTCAAAGTGTCCTGGCATTGCACTGGTTTGCACTGAGGCACCCGTGTGCTACTTGGGCCAATCGCACAAACTTAGACAAAGAATGGTTTTCATCTTCAAGTTCACGTTTTTAGGGGGAACAAAACTCCCAAGTGCAGAGAAAGCGTGGGGACACCACTGCCCAGGTGTGGGCACCTCCCACTCTGACACCCACACCGCACCTCAGGGTGGTGTCCACTCCGCACAGACATGCCTGGCTGTTCCCAACGGCTACTCACCACTGTGCCATGAACAGTCCTCCTTCGCGCAGAGCCCTCTGGCGGTGTTACCAAGAATTTGGGTCGATCCGTCAGATTTCTAGAGTGTGCAGCTTTGTAGGGCATGATGTTGATGGGGCTGCAAGATGCTGAACGAGGACAAATGGGGATAACTAGGGTGCAGGTGATTGTTTTACACACAAGAGTGCCAGAGGAGCAGGTGAAGGAAAGCCAAAAGCAGGTTCAGGAAAAGGAGCAAAGCAGAGGTAGAAAGAAAAGTAGGGAGAAGATGTTATTACCTAAAGGTGTCCAGAGCCTTCATATTCAACTCTCCTGACAGTCCTATCAGTTTACAGTGTGTCCAAAGAGAAGCCATGTCCAAGTGAAAAATCTAGACTGTATAAGCTATTTGGCTATTTAGACACTGATTAAAGACGCAGATGTAATCTCATATAGAAAGCAATGGCCTTATCTTCCTATGAAGTAATGGTTCTGCTAAAATGCTACATTAGTGACAGATAGCTTTTATATAAGGACTGTTTACAATTAGATTTTTCCCAATTAGCTTTAAGATGGAACAAAGGTGGAAAGACAGGAAACAAGCAAGCAGGCAAGCAAGAGACATTCCAGCTATTTCCAGGGTGAAGTTCAACAGCCGGTGGAAAGAATTTTTATAATGTTAAGTGACCAAGTCTTACCAGGAGTTAAGACTGGTCACAAAGATAACTAATAATTCCCAGAAACAAATTTTGTAAATGTGTTGTCTATTTAAAGGCAAATCAGGTGCATAGCTGATGGGTTTTCCCAAAAGCCAAGGCATTTGATGGTGTATAACAAGCAATAGAATTTATGCAGAAGTGGGATGTAATCATTTAAAATGATGAATAGAACATAAACATGTTAAAATTGCCAAAAATAAAGTTGAGTCATGAAAAGCTTTTACAGTTTTACTCAGGTTGATAAAGGTTTTGAAAATCACATAGTTTCCGACCATTCACATTCACAGGGACACTGTCATGAATCACATGATTCTGAGGAACAATGGGTTTAAGGAAATTCATAGAACACTACATAGATATCCAAAGTGTGGGTACTAAGGTTCCAAGGTTCATTTTCAGATCTCACCGAGAAATCCTGTTCCCCAGCAAAAGAGTAAGACAATTAAACATGACTTCTGAGGAGAATACTAGGTGTTTGGATGATGTTATAAAATGACTTTACCCACTTCTAGACATTGTAGCAAACCTTTAAAAAGACCATTATTTCAGCTATGTATAATAGTATTTATTAATAAATTAAAAACTCAAAAGTTGGGAATTTTGGAATTATAGAGACAAGAAATATTTGTTACTTATCTACAGACAGAATGTTGATCAGATGGCTTATCTATTCATGTGCTCTGTCATTAAATGATTTGTAGTATCTTCTGGTTATCACTGAATGGTCAAGGCTGGGAATAAACTAGACACTGCATTCTCTTTTCCAATCCTCTGAAAACAGAACTCTATTTCTTCAGGATAAACTAAAACACTTTGTAACCACCCCCCCCCCTCCCCTGTTGTCCTTAAAAGAATATGTTTATCTTACCTGGGACTGACATAAAGCTTGGCTTCAGACCTTAATGATGAAGGAAGATGCCTTTATTGTGAGAAAGGAGAACCTTGTCTCATTTGGCTTGTTGTGATCACAGGGAAAACTGAACAGAACCATTTGGTCAGGTCCCACAAAAAAGCATTTGCATTTCCCAGACAATGAAGAGTTAATTAATGCAAAACTCTTCCAAGCCAATCAAACGCATTTAAAGAATAACATCCTGGCACAGAGCACCTCCTCAAGATTACGGGACCAGGAGAGGCACATACTGCCTGGGGGCACAGCCAGAGGTCATTTACCTCGCTCAAGGATCAAGAAGCCCTGTTGAGGCCAGGGGTCTGACAGGAAAAAAGCAGCACAGAAATACGGTATCATTTTCCTCCAGTGGAAAATAACTTCAGGGGGGTATCTATTTTCCAGTGGAAAATAACTTCAGGGGGCATTTCCTGAGATGATCATGGGTATAAGCCAAGCTCATCATGCCTCTCTGTTCATTCTTTATTCTAGCATTGAGGTAATACTGAGCAAAGGGAGAAAATACCCTCAAATCTATCTAGTGTAGCTTGTACAGAATTCTTCAAATTTAATTGTTCAAGGAACATCGCCTGGCTAAAATAAACACTGTAAATTCTAAGAATATTATGTTTCACGGAATTCATTGTTCCGAACAGCAACCACTGAAAATCCTGAAACCTTTAAATCAATTAATTGTCTTAAAAAAAAATGTATCTTGCCCTTCCGAAGAGTAAGGGCAATAATATATAGCTGTTATTTTTATTTTCCCAGAGTGCCCTCTGTATCCCAAAGTAGTCTTAATAAACACAAAAATTCTTGTCTGGAGTGTCTACCAGAAAGTCTTCCACAGTATCTCTACTTCCTCTTACTTTTGGTAGCAAGTGTGCATTAATCTTGTTTATTCAAGAGTTTCTAAATGAGCTGTATGAGAAGGTGCAGAGAAAAGATAATGCAGTACAAGTGGTTAGAGTGCAGCAGAGAGAATTGAAAAATTACCAAATAGAAACATGATAACATTTATCGAGCACCACTATGTGTAGGTACTACTCTAAATGTTTTACATGTATCAACTCATTTCATCCTGAGCTCTAATAATCACAGGTATTTTCCGTGTATTTTTAAAAAATGGGCATGGAGAAGTCAACCCAGACCAGTGGCCACAAATAAGAGGTAGGAGACTTCCAAATTTCAAGTGCTCTTATTGCCTGTTCTGGGAGTTTGCAATCCCCAAACATTCTAGGGGAAAGGGTGGCTGTCTTCATCTGCCACGTAACCCTGGCTCTGATGTAGGCCATCCTCTCGCCAATGGCAATGGGATATATCACGAACTCAAGGCACAACAGTAAAATGGAAAGAAAGAATAATTGAGGAGAGCAGGTGGCAAAATGAAAGCGATGGATAAAGTGTTTTTGACAAGAGAAACACAAGCGATGTTTATATACATAATTTCAAATGGGAAAAAAATTTAAAGACAACAGTTTTGGGTCATTAAATATAGGCCGTATCAATTCAATTAACAGGTAACAATGATCTAAGGAATGTGTTAATAAGACCAGCAACTCAACTGAAGGTCTATGCATTGCTTCACACTAAAGTAAATTACAGAAATGTATCAAAATTTGTGGAAAAGGAGAATGGGAAAGTGGCAAAGAACAGCCAGTTAGCAGGTAAAAAGCACCCTGACTGAGTGTAACAATGAAGAAGGAAGGTGGGAAGGGGGGGGCGGGGTGGAAAATGAGGAAATGGCATTGGACAACACTGGAGGGGGAGCGAGAGAATTGACACAAGTTAGTGGTGACGGAAACTGCAAAGACAGACACTTTTTCAGCTGTGAGGCAGGCAGTTAGCATGAAGCTACATACAGTGTGGAGATCCCAAAGCATGAGAGCCCTAAACTATTTAGATCCTATGAAACAGGAATGAAAGCAATTTTAAAGGTTCCCCAATTAGCTGGACATACGGAAAAACTTTCATGACTTGCGTAGAAGCATGACACTCATAGGCAGAAAATAAACGATCTTGAAATAAGCTGTACATTTTGCTCCAGAAAAAAATCTCGGATGTGATGTGACAGCTGCCAGGAGAGTTCTTTCGCAGAGAACACAGAACACTGTGGTCCAGCTAATTGAACACACACTGCACACAGAGCATTACTCCAGGGCGCCGAGGACGGAGGTTGGATAAGCATGTTTAAGACCCAATCACCAATTAGAATTCTAAGTGGCTCTGGTAGAAGTCACTTATAATCTGTGCACTTGGTTTCCACACGCAGGTGGTAGGAATGTCTACTTGATTTTTGACCGCCTCCTGGCGGGTACTGTGAGAATTAGGGTTGCTATCAGCTCACTGGGGCGCCATGGATGGAAAAAAAAAATCATAAAACCACCAAGAATTATTTGTAAAGAGGGTTAATGATCACGAAGAGACTTGCAGAGGCAAAATATTTTTAAAGGGAACTTTATGAAGAGGCTGTGTAATTTCCTAAGTGCCAAAGACAAGGGCTGGTAGACGGGTTATGGAGATCTACCAACTGTGCCACAGAAAACCAAACCGGCTCGCTATGAAAGAGATGTTGCCAAAAGCCAAATACGTATCTTTCTTTGCAATGAGATATCGGCTCTCTACTAACTTCTCATTAAACTAATTGGCTTATTTGGGCATGCTTTGCATTTCAAAAACGTAGAGGAGTTATAACTAATTACAATAACCAGTGTTTGGCACATTCTCCATATTTTCAAAGTATGTAACAAATGAGAACACTATAATTAGCTTTCCCCACAACTCTTAGACATTTGAGAGGGTACTAATTCCTAGATTACATAGAAAGACTGGCACAGGGAGGGGAAGTAGCTCACCCACAGCCACATCATGAAACTCTCGCTTAAATTGACTTGGGCTCTGATTTTATTCCTCAGTCAATATATTAGTATTAAATTATGTCTACTTCTGATCATGTGCTCAGATGCAGGGGCAGAAAGAACGGTGGGAAAGGGATAGGTCTTTCTGGTGATGTCACAAACACACAGAAGCATCTGAAGCCATCTCATCACAAGGAGGGACACCCTTGGTTTGCCTGGCATCTGGGGTCCAGGTAAGATGCTTAGGTGGATGCTAAGGAGGGAACAATACCAGGGCCGCGAAACCAACACCGGCAGACATTTTCAAAGCCACTGCACCCAAGGAGAGAGAAGCAAACACACTGGGAAAGACGGAGACGTGATTATGATGAATACTGGAGGCTCAGATGTGCTTCCGAAAGAGGACTTGACCTCACCAAGAAAGTTGCACCTCGAACAGTTTTACCTGGGTCTCCAGACAAGGCAGCCGCGCTTTTGCTTCTGGCCAGGAACGCATGTGTGGGCGTCAGCAGTCTGTTAACAACGCTGCTCTCCCATGGGCTGAGCTGCAGGCGGCGAGCTAAACGTCACCACATAAGCAAGATGTTAGAGGAATTCTTTCCAGGGGCAGGAGAGTGCACAAGAACATCATACTTATGGCTTCCACGTGCCAGGCCTTGGAGAGACGAGGCTCTCCAGGGAGGACAGTCGGCAGAGAGACCGGGAGACAGGAACTCTGCCCAAAGGAGGAGCTATTCCATAACGCTGCCTTTCTTCAAGATGTTAGTGTTATGGATGCAGAGTTTGCTAACCACCCTCCTTTAGGAACGAACAAGTAACAAACAAAACAGAAATAGCGTGTCGACCACGGGTTTGGGATGTAGTCGTACCAATCGGCCCTCATCAGGATGGGCAGTGGGCTGAAGGCACACATCTCAACCCAAGGGCTTCCTAAGTACCCTGAACAATCAACTCCAACAGAGGCTTTGGCAGCTAATGAAAGACTGCATTTCTGTATCAATAAAGACAGAAAGGGTCTCCATGACATTCTGCCAGATGTCATGAACTGTGGCTTCGGCACTTGGGGGAAATGAGAGATAATAAAATGAAAGAGGACCCAGGCAAAGTTCTGTGTGGGATTTCCTTTTGACTTTTCCATTCAGCAAGCCAGGTTCTTTCAGGTCCCTGTTTGGCAACAACATAAACATTTTGGCAGAGAATGAGGGTAAACCTGAAGCAAGATAAAAATTAAACAGAAAAGCCAAAAGCCAATATAAACTCAATCTTGGAAATTACCAGTGGGTGTGTGAAGGCTCCAGAAAATAAATTTAGAAGAACGCAATGAAATATAGTCTCAAATTGTACTGGGGCTTGGTTGGCAAGACCATTGTCAGGATATATGTGCTAATCATAAATTAACTATTTTGCTTATACTGTTAGCTTTGAGTGGTGGCCCATGAAAATATAGAAGCTACTTTCCAAAAATATCAGGAAAGAAGCTAGCAAAATCCTGCAAATATCACTAAAGTGATCATATGTCTCTGTTTTAGAATACACTCCAAGTCACTTACAAAAGTCTTTAAAACTGTCTAAACCTGACAAGGCCACTTCTGTTTGGTACCATAAACAGCAGGTGTACATCCTGTTGTCTCTGGAGTGACTTTTTTTTTTTTTAATAACCTTTTATATGTTGAATTTTCAAGAAATGGCATCTAAATTCTAGAATATTAGTTTTAGTTAAACAGAAGTTATCTGATGTTAAATGTTGTTATAAAAAATATCTCCTCCTACTTGAAAGGAATTACCAACCTCCAAAAAGCATCTTAAGTTCCTGACTTTATTTTTAAAAAGAAGCTATTTTGATCAAGGCTATGGTGAATTTAAGAATTAGTGAATTGTTTATTAGATTTTGTTATTAGGAGAGTCTTCATAGTTAAATTGAATCTTATCTGATAGACACAAATAAAAGGATAATATAGATGTTATATGTTGTATACGGACAATTACACATATAATATAGAAATAGCTGCAGAGTAGAACACATAAGGGAATAAGTGCTGTTACATACTATACTACGGCAGTGTGCATGTGGGCATCAGTCACAGAATTTAAAGCAAACTAAAAGTGGAATACATTCACAGAATAAAACCACTGGGAAAGGTGATGAGGATACATGAAAATCTTCAAAAGAACTATATTTTCAAGTAGATGAGAAAGGGAAGAGAGGAATGCTTCCTCTCCCTGATAAACTCTGTAGGAGGGCTGGCTTAGAATTGCAGAGATGGTTTATCATTGAAAAGACAGCTCTTTTCTTTCCCCCTGGATTAAGAAGTTCATTAACTTTATGTCTGTGAGACTTTAAAGCATCAACCAAAGAATTTGCCTCAAAGGAAGATTAAAAACCTTCTCTGACTTGTGTTGAAAGCAAATCTGAAGAAATTTGTTTTATAGCTCTGACACTGTGAATGAAAGCTTTTGCCAGAAGAAACATGTTTCCCCTTCCTCTGCATTCATTACTATGCCCTGAACAAGATAGAGATAGATGTCTTTCATAAGACGACTTTTTAATAAAGGTTAGGACAGGAGTTAGTTTATTGTTTGTTGTTTTTTCTTTTTTTTCACCTAGCAGGGCCTGATTTTATTTTATTTTTTTATTTTTTTTAATGTTTATTTATTTTTGAGACAGAGAGAGACAGAGCATGAACGGGGGAAGGTCAGAGAGAGGGAGACACAGAATCTGAAACAGGCTCCAGGCTCTGAGCTGTCAGCACAGAGCCCGACGCGGGGCTCAAACTCACGGACCGCGAGATCATGACCTGAGCTGAAGGCGGCCGCTTAACCGACTGAGCCACCCAGGCGCCCCAAGGGCCTGATTTGAAGATGAAGGAAGAGATATTAATTCTTGTGAAACAACTCTATAGTATTGATCCTACTTAAGCACTTAAAAAGGAGATACTGACAATTCCTATAATAGACCACGTGGACCAGGGGAGGCACATGAACATTAGAGGTATTTGCACTGCCACCTTCTTCCATAAGCAGGAAATCATTGTTCAGTTTCAGACGAGTGTCATGCAAAAATCAGGCAAGTGTTGCCACATCCTGATATTTCATTAGAAGTAGGAAACCTAAATGTTACTTGATATATTCCATTTTTAGGATGATGGCAATGGATTCAACTTAAAGAACAAAACACCCTACTCCAGTCAAACAGAAGATGACTGTGGGCAGAATTCAGCTTCAGGTCTACCACCATGCCCTGTGATCTAGATTCTAAGGAAAAATGTATGGACTAATTCTAATCAAACAGTAGGCAACTTCATTTCTTGCTTTTTTGAAACTCCCTATTCTTCCTTGAGGGGGGAAAAAAAACTGGTTAAGTAGGTAGCTTAAGAATATGAAGAAACACATTTTTAATGCAAAAATCTCCAGTGGCAAAAATCCCTCTATTGCAGCAATTAAAAAAGATCTTTGGTAATTAGAGGTTTCCTTTAACTCAGGTCATTTTATCAGTCTATATGACACTATATTCAAGTGTGATAATAAAAATATTTAAAAACAGGTAGGGCACAGGCACAGAGCTAATGGATGCCATGCATTAGCTCTGGAGGACCTGGGGAAGCACCGCGTGAGGAAGTGGATATTTACACCAAATGGTATGGAAACATTTCAGTATTTTTAATAACCAGTGGAGCGTTCCAGCTGAACCCTGACAGCACCAGAACCTCAATTTAATATCAGCCTTAAGCCCTGTGCTATAGGGTTGAGAAAGCTCAGACACTCTAGTAATGGTATATTCCCTTTACCAGATTTGTCTGTAAAAGCTTCTAATTTAATAATTTGATAAGAATGCTTCCTAACTTGATAATAAAGCATAACACCAACTTTTAAAAATAGCAGAAAAGCAAATTAACAAAATTACTTAAATTTTAAATTAGAGAAGTTCAAATTCAGAAGAATTTCTATTCTCATTAAAAGGCCTAGGCTCCTCACTGCCCTGAGGATTTGTCTAACTTAAAGAAAACAAAATTGTTTCGTGGACCATATGGAAGTTCCTGGATGAACTGAATCCTCCTTTCTGGCCAACCTTGACCTTGCCTATTAGACCCAGGAACTGGTTCACAATTCTTCTGACAAGGGGCCAGAGAAGCAGAATCCCCAAATTTAGTGCTTTCCCTCTGATTCTGTTAAGTTCAGCTTAGGATTCAATTTGATGGGCCCCGTGCGTGATTCAAGGGGCAGTTTCTTGGCCCTTGCCATGAACTGGCTATTGAACTTTCCCTGATCCTTAACCTCATCTAAAAAAGCACACATACAGTCAGAGTCGATCTAAGGAAGGGCACCACCCATGGGGTAAGAACAGAGGATGCAGGGGCACCTGGGTGGCTCAGTCGGTTAAGGGTCCGACTTCGGCTCAGGTCATGATCTCGCGGTTTGTGAGTTCGAGCCCCGCGTGGGGCTCTGTGCGGATGGCTCAGAGCCTGAAGCCTGCTTCGGGTTCTGTGTCTCCCCATCTCTCTGCCCATCCCCCACTCACTCCGCTCCCCAAAAATAAATAAAATTAGTAAACATTAAAAAAAAAAAAAAAAAGAATATCCAATCAGGGGCACCTGGGTGGCTCAGTTGGTTAAGCGTCTGACTTTGGCCCAGGTCATGATCTCACGGCTCGTGAGCTCAAGCCCTGCCATCAGGCTCTCTGCTGTCAGTATAGAGCTTGCTTCGGATCCTCTGTTCCCCTTTCTCTCTGCCCCTCCCCCGCATGTGTGCTTGCTCTCTCTCTCTCAAAAACAAACAAACATTAAAAAAAATATTTAAAAAGCATATCCAATTAGATACTATCACGCAGAATCTATAAAACATCTTGCTAGTTGAAAGATCGTTGTCATCCCACAGAAGTGTGGTAGGATGTACTGTTTGGTTTATCGCTCATCTACCCCAATTTCAGCTGTGAAACTGTAGGAGGCAGTAAGCCAGGTTTGACATCAAAGCACTGTAAAATCCCAATTGCAGTTTGTCTTAGACATGGGTTGACACATTAAAGTGCTGAGTAAGTGACCAAATCCAAAGAAAAGATGAGTCGGCAATTGTAAGAATAGCATTCACATGCTATATTTTATACTAAGGGGATGGGTTTGAAAATAAAGCCTATTTATGAAAGGAGTTTTAGTTCATAATACTTTTCTCTAACATCTAAAAGGCCCCCAGTTTGACTACATGTCTAATATCAATGATTTAGTTAGTCATCATCATTTACTAGTTATCATTTAGTTAATAGTTGAGCAAATTAGTTAAAAAAAAAAGAGGAATGGTGCAGGTTAAAAGGCAAGAATAGGAAGTTACTCAAACATTTACCGCTTTAAGAGAGTAGTTATTAGTTATAAAATAACAACAACAGGTATAACATTGTACATTACAATGACACAACTTTTATACAATACAAAATATATGAATACTCATACACACAGAACATGCACACATTGCATTCTTTTTAAAGACTGAACGTTTCCCAGTTTCTTAATAAAACATTCAAAATAACCACGACTTTGTTACTTTTAAAGAGTATATGTTTTCATATTGCACAACAATTCTTTGGTTTTCTAATTTAAAATCTTAGTTCTGTAAAACCGAAGCTTATCTTAAAAACTTGATTTTTTCCTTCTATGACATATAAATATGCAAAATAAAACTTTAATTTCATAAATAACTCAAAATTCATGTACTGTAAATCCATGGGATGAATAAAACTCAAAATTCAAATAAAACATTAATTGGAGGGATACGATTATTAAAAGTTTTAGGAAACTTCAATGATGATATGTTCTTGAAGTTAGGCCAAATCCCTTAAGAGCAAAATGAATGGACACCAAAAACCAATCACACACACACAAGAAATGCAGTAAGGTTTTGTTAAATGAGAACTCAAACCGTAAAATGAAATCTACCAACATGAATCATTTAAGAAGATTTTTTAGAAAGTCAAAGCTTGGAATTCCCAAAGTACAGATGAGAAGTCAAAGACAATATGATTGAAGTAAAGTAAGTGTTCGTAACAAAGATTATTTGCATGTTGGTGGATAAGTGGGTGATTTCTGGAGCTGTAAACTCATTTACTAAAAAGTTGAGAAGCACCGCTTTCATCACTGCTAAATGCAACCATTCAGCCAAGTTCTAACATGAGCAAAGTTCTTGTCGCAAGGGAAATGCTGCTCAGCCGCTTATTGCTTTTTTATTCTGAAGTTTTGTTCTTCCTATTTAAGAAACGTAGGGAAAGCAACTTCAGATGCTGATTTTTAGCTGTAAACATCCAGAAAAAAAAAAGAAGCATTAAGTAAATAACAGAACACTTTTTTTTTGTTGTTTTGTTTTCCTTTTGACTGTACCTCTATCTGGAGAATTTAGTAAAGTTGCAGATGAAGAGGAGAGCCGCTTGCTAATGACGGGATCGACATGTTTCGAAAGATTCATGGTGGAAACTGACCGCCTGTCTGGATCTAAAACAAATGGAGATAATGCTAATTGACAGCCAGCATGCAGGATTGCAATTTCCTAGTTCACTGATGGAAGGAAAAACTAGGATTGGATGCTTTCAGCTCTATCACTAGATCTTACATAACAGCACAGTTTTCTAAGTGGATGTCTTAAAGGTAACTTAAAGGCCAGAAATAAAATTATTTTTCTCATCGGATAAAATAAACGTTTAGCACACCAGTTTGTCAGCCAGGAAAATTCAGGCGTATTGCTATAAGTACAACAGACAGATGAGGATCAAAGGCAGGCCAGTGGAGGGGAACTAAACTAATGGAGGCAGACTGGAAAACAAAGAGAGGATTGTAAAAGTGGATGCCCTCATAATTTTCCCAAGTAGGAACAAGGGCGTAGTAAGAGGGCTGGTAAAACAGAATGTAAACACTAGGAAAAAAAGAGGAATACCAGGTTCTATGCATTTGCTGATACCTCTGCTGGTAGAGTTACTTTACCTAGGGTGTTAATGTTCATTACAGAAAAACAGATTAAAAAGAAAGAAAGGGGCGCCTGGGTGGTTCAGTCAGTTAAGCACCTGACTCTTGATTGCGGCTCAGGTCATGATCTCATGGTTCATGCGATCGAGCCCCACATCGGGCTCTGTGCTGACACTGTGGAGCCTGCTTGGGATTCTCTCTCTCCCTCTCTCTCTGCCCTTCCCCCACTCTCTCTCTCTCTGACAAAATAAACTTTAAAAAGAAAAAGAAATACTCTGGGTATGGAAAGGATGGCTGCTATAGCATTTCTTTTTAAAAAGTCTATGAATAACCACACCTCTATGCCCGTTACACAGAGTCTAGTGCAGTTTACAAATGTAGAATCAGTCCACAAACTTGCCCAACAAAACTGACAGCAATATATAAAGAAAATTAGCATTCTTTCTCTTTAACTTTATTAGCAATACTGTTCATCCTTCAGGTCAGTAATTTTAGACTAATTCTTAAAGGTCAAGTCAGAAGAGAATAATAGCCATATAAAATAGGCAAAAATCACCTCTGTTAGTTTGTTGTCTGTGCAGCGGAACCAAATTATAACCATGCTCATTAGAATAAATCACATTCCCTGAATAAAAGTGCACAGAACAAAAGTCTAAAAATCTCATTGTATTTATTTAGGAGGGCGAGTAGGTGTTCTGACCTGTGATAGCCAAAGGTAAAAAAGGTGTTGCCATATTTTGTTTTATTTTTCTATTGTTAGCTTCTTCTAAAACTAAAAACAAACAAAAATATTCTTTAGGTAGATGCCTTTAAAACCCAGTTCTCACAGGTCTAACACTGGTAGTCAGAACTTTACAGTAAACTTCTCTCCACAGAATAATCATTTTGGTCATTGTTTATAATGTACGGATAAACAAGGCTTCCCCCAACATCAGACATTCCTATCTCTACTGGGACACATTGGTATGGTTGAAGCAACTTCATTATAAAACAAACAAACCCAAACATTGTTTCTGTGACGTAAATTTACACTTAACTGATAGGCTCTTAGGGCAATCCTGAAGATTTAGGATAAAATATCAAAAGGAACATCTAAATGATAAAATGTAAGATCCAGGGGTATAAGGAACGATCAAAGTCATTTCTAAGTGAATCAAGCAATTCATTTTCTGATATTGTTTTATGTGTTAAGCTTTAGTTGAGGGACAGTGTGCCTAATTGGAGGCCTACTCTGCATGGTTAAAATTATGGAGGTGTCACATGTATTGATTGTATTACTTAATCTAATGAGAATTATATTACTTAATACAATAAAAATTTCCAATCGTTTCTTTTTCTCCCTGAACAAAATACAAATTCACGAAAGGATTTATTAAGAGTCAGTTTTGGGGTGCCTGGGTGGCTTAGTCGGTTAATCATCTGACTCGATTTCAGCTCAGGTCAGGATCTCACGGTTTGTGAGTTCGAGCCCCATGCTGGGCTCTGTGCTGATGGCATGGAGCCTGCTTGGGATGCCCTCTCTTCTTTCTCTCTCTGCCCCTCTCCACTTGTGCTGTCTCTGTCTCTCTTAAAATAAATAAATAAATAAATAAATGAATAAATAAATAAATAAATACTTAAAAATAAAAAAGAATCAGTTAAAAAAAATTTACAAACCAGCACTAGTCGATGTGTAAGCAGTAAGGCAACACACTGATTTAATATGGATTAAATTTAATTTCTAGGATCTGTTTTTTGATCAGCAAACACTAACTGAGTGCCCATCCTGAGTGAGGCATTGTTGTATATGAGTAAGACCAGGTCACTGCTCTTAACATCACAGCAGATCATTCTGACCTTTGAGAATTTTGGCAAATTCCAGTTATTTTCAAACTTCTCTGTTTAGCACAGCAGCAATCTTCTCTGATTCACAGCCCTTATAAAAATGGATTTTATGCAAGAGCTAACAAATACACTAGTTTCTCTTGCTGTGGGTGGCAGAAATGAAGGTCATATATTAAACTCTGAGTGTGGAAGCAAGAATTAAAGGCAAGTGACTGTATTTCCCCTTAAAAATATTTGAAAATCTGTAACAGAGTGTACTTCTGCTGGACACAAGTAAAACATGAAGCCAAGTAAAGGAAAAATAAGGTCATAAAAATATATACTATGACAGCTTTTCTGTATGGAACATTTACGTAAAACTGCCCTTAGGATAAAATATCACACATGAATAATCCTTATGATTACAGATTTGACACATGCCCACCCTGTACCACTGGGTCATTAAGAGCCAAGGAAAAAAAAGTGCTTTTAAGTATGGTTTAACGCCACAGGAAAGCTGTGATAATTTGCTTTCAGAATTTTTAAAACAGAGGTTCTAGAAGATACACTGAATGTTAGGAATAAAAGAAGAGAGTAAGCAAAAATCCATTGTTATTTAGGCTAAAACTAACAGTGGAAACAGCAGTACTGACAGGGGTGTGGGGCGGGGGGCACACCAACTGGATGTACTTCGATTCCAGGTAATCTATTAACTAAAAAACACTTTTTAAAGATTTTACCCAAAACGATCACTTAAAGAGAAAGTAAACACATCACATGTAATGACATTATTTCAACACCTTCAAGTCACCTGAGTTCTACCATCATCACACTTAAGAAACACTGTGCCATGCCCAGATCTAGGTCTATGCAATGGGGTATTAAGCATGCATTATGACTAAGGTGGTGACGGCTCAGCTAGCGATGAACTGGCCCTAGGTCAGAGGTGCTAGCTACAGGTCAGGCAACCGGCAACCACGGGGATGTCTGTACCAGATTTTCTAGTACCACCAAGAGTTGTGAAGTGGTGGTCCAGGCCTGCTAAATCGAGAAAGGTGAATGATGATGCAACAAAACCACCTGGGGACAGAATGTAAGACAATGATTTTTCAAAGTAAAAAAAAAAAAAAAAAAGTTATTAGACTCACACAGATGGAAAAAAACTGACACACTATATAAAATTCAAGGTTCATTGAATTTACAGTACAAAAATAAAGCCTTTCACTACGTCCAAATTTCAGTATGATTTTATGTCTATTCAAGAACAAGGGAATAATAGCTGAGGCATTCACTGGTTGTGGTTTCAGAACCTGCACTTTCTCCCGCGGAGCATTAAAACTGCACACGCTCTAAGGTCTGAATACACAAGTTCATAGTATTGATTTTGATCGGTCAATACTGCTAGGATTCTTCCAGAGAGGAAGACAAAACTGGTGAATTTATTCCATAAACCTGACAACTTAATGTAAAGGATTACTTAAAATAATGCAGAGTGGAAACTGCACGTTTACTTAGAAACATTGCATAGATTTCTATCTCTTCAAGGAACTATGTAACCAAAGAGAAAAGCAGCCTGTGTTATGGGAGAGAGAGAATCTTATCTTACCTCCATCACCCTCTTATCCTCAAACAGCTAGGATCATCATTTCATTATAGTTGAATTATTTCAGCAGGATTTTTGTTTTGGAAACACAGACTTAGAGAAAAAGAAGCAACTGGCCTTTTACTGTCCAGGAAGAAAGTAGTGATTTTGAAGGCAATCACTGTTTGTTTACCTGCACTGTGGATGCTGGGGCTCCCATGGAGAGAGCCTCCCCATGACCAGCGGTTATGCTTCTGTCTTGGCTTCTGGCTCCTTTCCATTGTACGCCGTACAACAGCTTCATGGCGTTCCTCAAATGAAACGGAGTGGAAGATTAGATTCAACCTGGTTGCTTGAGGCTTCTTCAGCTTAAGGCAGAATGGAGCAAGGCACCACTGAAACCTTTACCTTAGTACTCCTACTTCCTAACTTTGACGCCTTATCTTAGGGTGGGAGGAGTATCAACTTGGGATGGTTACTGAAATCATCAGGTCCCAGGTGATAAAGCGTCTCAATACTTTCATATGGGCGAACTGAACATAAATAAGTTCTAGCTCGAAGACCAGACACCTGGGCTTTTAAAGTTTCTAGGGAAGTAACTGCAACAATCACGCCATTTGGGACCTGCCTTCCATACCCCAACCTCCCTAGAAGCTGTGACTATCTATAAAACTGATTCCTTAATTCTGCTGTGCACCCCAGCACCTTAATGGAAGGTTTCATAGTAAATGTGTTGCATTTCTGAAACGGACAAATCTCCTGTGTGCTTCCCGGGGCGGCGTCTTACTTTGTCTTCCTCCAGTCTCTGCCTCCGCTTTTCCTCCACAGCAGCCCTCCTCCGCTCCTCCTTCAGCCTCTGCTCTTCCAGCTTCTTCTTCCGCTCTTCCAGGTGCTTTTCATAGTGCTGCCGGGCTCGCTCTTCCCTTTCTAACCAGATGATTTCTCTCGCAGCTTTAGAAGAAAAACAAGGGAAATATAGGCTGGTTTAAAACTTAAACAGGCAGGACTGTATAAACAGCCCACAGGAACAGGTAGGAGTTCTTTGGTTTTGTCTTTACCAAGCCTGGCCTTTGCTTTCCTCACATTTTCAGGAAAAAGTACCACTGTTAATTTATAGCATAATTTAGTATGCTGACAATGAGGTCCAAGAAGATGCACTGAATTCTACTTTTTGGGAATCCCCTACAGTCCTGCAGTTTGGTATATTATTACAACAGAGTAATGCATACATCACATGCTCTGGTCTCAATTCTGACTATTGACAAAACCAATGGCACCATCCCTCTCTCTCTCTCTCTAAAAAAATGGGATCATCCTCCAGATCAAAAGCCTGCGACTACATTTGTTTCAACAAAGCACTGGTTCTCTGAAAACATTAAAAGAATTTGGGACAAAATCCCCAGAATTGATGGTTGATAAAAGATACATTAAATGCCTCGTGGATTTATCACACTGAGTCACCTAAGTGACGTGAGGGACTAAGTAAGCAGATCTGGTGTCTGAGATGCTCACGCTCTGGTTAGATAAGACTTACTATCACAGCCTGAATGAAAATAAACAATTCAAAAAATATTGTTCAGTGATGGAATGCTTCTTTTCTCCTTTACATATCCATGTTCCTTCCTTCCTCATTTTAGGGGAACACATAGCCAACAAAACTTTTTTTTTTTTTTTTTTTTTAGTATGATGCTTCCTTGAGCTGTGATAAACCTATCTTTAATGTGATCTATTAACACAGTAGGTAAAAGAGTCCAAACAAAATTTAGAGCATAAACCCTGAGGATACTGAATGGCATATAAGTTAAAATGTTATTTAAAAAAATTTTTTTTTAACATTTATTTATTTTTGAGACAGAGAGACAGCATGAACAGGGGAGGGTCAGAGAAAGAGGGAGACACAGAATCTGAAACAGGCTCCAGGCTCTGAGCTGTCAGCACAGAGCCCGACACGGGGCTCGAACCCATGGACTGTGAGATCATGACCTGAGCCGAAGTCGGACGCTTAACCGACTGAGCCACCTAGGCACCCCAAAATGTTATTTTTTTAATAGAAAAAAAAATGCAGAACATTTCAGTTTCCTCTAAATGTTTAAGGTTAACAATTCTGTATTTCTGCTACCATTATACCTTTTCTAAAGCTGTTCACTTGAGGAGACTAATCCACTGAAGGAAATCTGAATGGACTTTACTTGTGTGAAAGAACAAGGATGATGCAAGATGAGTTTGTCCTGTGACATTACTCAGAGAGAACTGGGTTCTCCCAGCGGCACTGCCACTAATGGGTGGGGAGATCTCAAGACACGTTCATTTGAATTTCAGTTTTCTCTTGCCTAAAAGACGTGGAAATTGATCTTCAAGAGTCCTTCCAATTTTAAAAGCCGATGGTTCTAAAGAAAGTCTCAGGCCCATGTTGAAACTTGGAGTAAAAGCACATAGTATGTGCTCAATAAATATTTGCTAAATGAGTGAATAAATATAAAAACCATGAGAATACACATTGAAAGTAACAGATGGGGAACATAATTCTAACATTTTTTAAAGGTGAATTTACTGTGATCACATACCCTCATGCACACATCTTTTGGATTTCCTGAATACCTTACTAGCTGACTTTCAATGATACCACACATTTTAGTTCATTTAAAAAGGTGGATTTCCAGTGACAGATTTTTGTCAAAGCTTAAACAGTTCGAAATATTAAAAGGCAAAATGAAGGTCTTCCTCTAACCTTAAACCCTCTTATGTTCCACTTCTACCTTTTCTGCAAATGTAAAAGAAAGTAAAAATCCATGTATTACTGTAGTATGGCACTTCTGCTCTGCATCTTGGTCTTTTCGCTGAAAATAGATCTTAGAGATCTCTGCACACCAACACGTGAAACATGAATCTAACAACCTTTTAAATGGCGGTATAATATTTCACTGTCTACATACCACATTTTATTTTTTTATATATTTTTTAAAGAGTATTTATCTTGAGAGAGACAGAGACAATGTGAGTGGGGAAGGGTAGAAAGAGGGGGAGAGAGAGGATCCCAAGCAGGGTCCGTGCTGCAAGCACAGAGACCGACCCAGGGCTCAAACTCATGAAACTGTGAGATCATGACCTGAGCCAAAGCCACGAGTTGAATGCTTAACCGGCTGAGCCACCCAGGTGCCCCAACATACCTTATTTTATATAACCAAATACTTATTGATAGATTTTCTTAGTTGTTTCCAGTATTTTACCAATTCAGACCTTGAGTGACATTGTGTTATCATAACCTCTGTAGAGATGTGAGCATATCTATGTAGAAGTAGAATTGCTGAATCCAAGGGAATATACACTTAAATTAAAAAAAAATTTTTTTTTAATGTTTATTTATTTTTGAAAGAGACAGAGATAGAATGCGAGTGGGTTGGGGCAGAGAGAGAGGGAGGCACAGAATCTGAAGCAGGCTCCAGGCTCTGAGCTGTCAGCACAGAGCCCGACGCAGGACTTGAACTCACAGACCGCGAGATCATGACCTGAGCCGAAGTCGGATACTCAACCGACTGAGCCACCCAGGTGCCCCTACACTTAAAATTTTGATAGATACTCTCACACTGTCCTCTGTGGAAGTCACACCAATTTATACTCCCACAGGCAATGGGTAAGGGTCTCAGGCAGAAAAAAGAAATAGCTTTATACCCTGAAGCCTGGATACAGGCAGCAAGACCCATCTATTTCTTAACTCTTGGCTTTCAAACTATATAGTCTTTGACTTTTACATCCCATGTTGAGGAAAACTTCAGATTCTTTGAGGATATTTATGAATGTCATCTTGTCTTTTCCTATAAGATGTCCCAGAAGCCAAAAGACAAAACAAGAAAAAATGCTTATGAAATATTAAGAAAATATTTTTTTAAAACCGGTAAGATAAATTTGTAAAATAAGAATTTATCAATTCACAGGTAATTTTCCTTAAGTCATGTTTTTCATCAGGCTATTTTCTTGCTCATGCGTATTTGTGGTTATTTTCTCATTTAACTGAAACTCCACTGACTTCTAAAGTCCTACCTAAACTTGGCCTTAATATCCTTATGTGGCCTTATTCTGCATTGCTTTCCAGAAGAGCCTCTTACTTCTAATTAGTCCTGTTTCCTTATTGCACCTCCCAAATAACCCATGCTTCTTCCATGTCTTTGCTTCCATGGTTTCCCTGTTGAGAAAGCTGCCATCATTGTTAATTCCAACAGATCCATCCTTTAAGGCAGGGGTCTTACAATGTATTTCAGGATCACCTCTGGAAGGGGGTATGTGTGTATGTGTGTGTTGGGGGGATAGTAGTTAAAATGCAAATTCCTGGGCTCCAACCCTCATATTCATATTTATTAATTCTAGGATGGGGCCCAGAAAACTGCCTCCCAAGAGATTCTAGGTGGTCCCAAGTGGTCTACTGATGGCATTTGGAGGAACACTGCCCTCAAGGTCTTCTGCAGGAGCTTCAGCTCTTCTGGGGGATGGGGGGTGTCAATGCTGCTCTTACGACATCTACCACAGACTTCGGCATTTCTTCTATTCTGATTTCTAGGTAGCAAAGGTTTTCTTTGCTTTCCCCCCTTCCCCTCATTCACCATAGTGCTTTTCACAACTTGAACATATCTAAAAGTCTTAATAATTACTTCCTGATTCACTGGGCACTACTTCCTGATTCATTCACCCATAACTGTGTGGTCTTGGGTAAGTTACTTAACCTCCCAATGCCTCACTTTTGTCAGAGTAAACTGTGGCTAAATATAGGACCTTCCCCATGGGTTTCCTGTAAGGAGTAAAAGAAGAACTACACTTAACATAGTTTTAGGGTATGTTATTAGTAAACATTATTAAACATTCAACAAATATTAGCGATTATTGCCAAATCTGTTGTCGTCGTCATCATCATCATCATCACCATCACTATGATTTCAATTCAGAAAATCAAAGGTAGTGCTTAAGGTTGTGCTATAAATCACTAGAGGGCTAGAGGTTACAAAATAATTATTTTTACCTCAAATAATCCTTTTAAGGAATAATATTTCCTTATCATTGAGCTCTAATTGAGTTCTACTTCTATTTTCTACCAGGAAGTGGAGATCCTATTACCTTGCCTTTAAAGTTACAAAGAGAATGGGGCAAACGATGGTGAAAGAGCAAACAACACTTTTGTATTATTGTAGACTCTGTTGGTGAGCGTTAGCAATATTACCAAGTACAGATCATGTATCTTTTAAATTGAAGGACAGCACATAAAATATTTCGATTATTTAATGAGAAGTAGAAGTTAATTTATTCTAAGAAAGTTAATTTAATTTACTTATTTAAAACACTGTGTAAATGATAAGTAATGTCAAAGTCTTGTATTTTCTCCTTCAGAAATGAGAGATTTGAACACAAGAAAATAATCAGCAACTGCTATGGACTGAACTTGCCCTCTTCCGCCCCACTCCCACCCCCATCCCTAAATTCACATGTTGAAGCCTTAATGCTCAACGTGACTACATTTGGAGACAGGGCCTATAGAAGGTAATCCTGTTTAAATGAGGTCATAAGGGGAGTGCCTGGGTGGCTCAGTCGGTTAAGCTTCTGACTCTCGATTTCGGCTCAGGTCACGATCTCACAGTTGGTGAGATTGAGCTCCGTGTCAGGCTCCGCGTTGACATCTCAGAGTCTGCTTGGGATTTTTTCTCTCCCTTTCTCTCTGCCCCTGTCCCCCGTGTACATGCTCTCTCCCTCAAAATAAATAACAAATAAATAAATTTTTTTAAACAAATAAATAAATAAATGAGGTCATAAGGGTGAGGCCCTGACCCAATAGGCTTAGTGATTCTTATAAAAAGAGATACCAGAGAGCTCACTCTCCCTCTCTCTTCATGCTCAGAGGAAAGACCGCATGAGAAGAAAGCAGACCTCTGCAAACCAGAAGAGAGGTCTCACCAGAAAGTGAACCCTGCCAGAACCTTAATCTTGGGACTTTCCAGTGTCCCAAATGGTAAGAAAATAAATATCTGCTGTTTAAGCCCCCCAGTCTATGGTATTTCGTTATGGCAGCCTGAGCAGATGAGTACAACAATTTCTTCACATTCAAGTCATTAACAATCACTCATTTCATAGAGGCAGCTCTGTAAAAGAACAGCATGTACAAAAAAGGAATCATAGTATTATTAACCTTTATTCTAGTGAAGTTCTAATTTTTCCCTGGATTCTGGGTATCAGAACATAAAATAAAATGAAAACCCACTGAAGCCCCTGAAACACTGGCCATTAATAAATCCGTTCCACCCCTGAGCTGCTGCTACCGGGATCATACTTTAATGACACTAACAATATATCAGTGCCATGCAAAGGGGACACTATTAACAGTATGACAGCGACACATAAAGGAGAAACTCACCATCATTTTGGACTCCATTTAGAAACACACAGTGACTCTTGTACTAAAAGGAATTCAAAAATGATAGGCAAAGTCCTGTAGCGGATAAAGCACAGGCTCAGGGCTCACAGGACTGGGAGTCCACCCCCAGGCCTGCCATTTACCATTCATCTGCCACTGAGCAAGTGGTGACTTCTGTGGTCTCATTTCCTCAAGCTGCTATGGTGCCATTTTCCTGACAGGGTCTCGGTGGGGCTCAGGGTGACATGCGGAGTGCTCAGCCCAGGGCCAACACACAGCAGGAGCTCAATACATACAGATAATTATCGTGAGCGAATCTTTATGACAAGCAGACCGATTCCTGCCCTGCTGCCCCAGAGGGAATGCAGCTGATGGGAAGAACACAGGTAGGACCAACTACTCAGACAGCATACTCGTGGGCTGGATGGACTCCCTGCTCCAGTCACTCAACAATCTAGTGCCCGGCCTGGTCCTTTTTTTTTTTTTTTTTTTAATGTTTATTTACTTTTGAGAGAAAGGGAGAGACAGAGTACAAGCAGGGGAGAGGCAGGGAGAGAGGGAGACAGAATCCAAAGCAGGCTCCAGGCTCCGAGCTGTCAGCACAGAGCCTGATGCGGGGCTCGAACTCATGAGCCCTGAGATCATGACCTGAGCCGAAGTCGGATGCTCAACCGACTGAGCCACCCAGGCACCCTGCAGCCTGGTCCCGAACAGGCTTACATCTGTGTAAGTACAGGTGTCACTACCATATGACAAAAAAAAAAAAAAAAAAAATGTGACATTCAGAGAGTAGAGCAATGTTATCACGTCATCTCTGAAACCTACAGAACTGCTGTGTTGGTTTCATATTAAGCTATGGAAGGATATGACTCGGTGCCTGCTAACACCGGGTACCAGCATAGCCAGGAATATCATAAAGAATCAGAAGATGACAAGTGCTAATATCTGAGTTCAGGCTTTGATTCTGCTACTAATTTTGCGTGACTTTGGGAAAATCAGCCAACCTACCTGACTTCTAAATTAGAGGGTATGTACAAAATGATCTCCAAGATCTTTTCCAATTAACAGCCAGGACTCAATTTTTGTTTTTCTCTTTGAGGAGCTGTGTGTGATTACAATTAGGTCTCCCGCCCCTGAGGGGCCTTCCTCCCTGCACACCGTAGAAAACTAAATGGGACTGAGGGGCCGGGGGAGCAGTTTATACCTGTGGAAGACCCAAGAGCCCTCCTTATACATGGGCTGAAGGACTTTTGATAGAAGAATGCAATACTATCCATGACTTTCTATCTTCAGGGCTAGGCTTCAAGGAGTGTTCAGCCTCTGCTAAAGTAAGTGGGGGTTGTGCTAAAGCACACAGACCAACCGATGTCCTTGGAATCTTTTAGTTAGTTACCACCTTACCCCAAATCCACTTTACTCCTTAAAAAATGTTGCCATCCTCCTCACCTGGCAGGTCTACTGAGCCCTACCCTGCTGGACCAGGAGACACAAACAACCCTCTCTCTCTGTCTCCCCCAGCTGGGAAACATGAGGCTTCTCCAATCCCAGGCATCTAAATCAGTATCTGTGGAATCACATGGTCTGCCATCCCCATTTTTTCACCTCGGTGAGATGTCTTCAGCTCACTTTGTGCTGACACCAAGTGATTCACAGGCATTATCTTCACAGCCACTCAGTGAGGCAGACACTGCTATTAACCTTATTATAAGAAGTCTGAGACACAGAGAAGTGACGTCACATGCCTGATGTCTCACAATAAGTCAGAGGTGGAACTGGAATTCAATCTCTGGACTGTCTGACTCTACAAGCAAACAATGAGCCATTATGTGGAAGGGCGTGATGTGCAACACCTCCCAGGGACTAGACTCCTGCTCTGTATTGGGGACAAGTTGGTCATCCAATGTGAAGAGCCTGATCTTCTCATATCACTCTTAGCCTTTATCATCACCTATTTACAAGACCCCTCACTTTTCAGATTTTAAGATCTTTTAATCTTCAGCCTCAAAGGCAAAGTCAGTTCTGGAGAAACAAATAATGGCTGCTTAGTCACAATGATTCATTTGTTTTATGCTAGAGCTTCAGCCTCTGCGTTACCAAATCCATCCTGCAACAAGCATTTATTCTTGCCAGTCCTGAGCTTGACTCATGATATAGCTGCTGTGGTATGTGCTCACATCCATATCCCTCCCACTAACGTGTATCCAGATCCCTTAGCTGTTCAGAGCCTGCCAGACAGCCTTACGGGCTTTTGTACACTACATTCATTAAGTGACCACTTCAGAGACTGGATGCCAAGAGTAGCCACAGATCTGTCAAAGTTTTGCCCAGTAGCAATTTGGATTAGGAAGACTGCTGTCCCAAAATTCATACATGTCTTTTTGTGGATAGTCTTGTCAAAACCACCGACTGTGCTAATGGAATAAAGTGAAGTGTGAGATCAGGGGCAGCTTTGCATCTGACTCTAATGGATACAGCATTATTGGTTGTTTACTAATTAATCCTAATCCTCCATCAACATTTTTGAGGTGAACATTCAAGTCAGGCTGAAATGATTGTTCATCTTTTGACCATGCTGTTACTAACAGTGCTGTCCCTGCGTTCACAACACACTGAGATCAGGGAGGTTAAAAAAAAAAAAAAAAAAAAAAAAAAAAAAAGGCAAAATACAAAGCTATGACTGGAAGGGCAAAGAAGTCGAATAAAATTACCTACAGAAAAAAACTCAAATACAAGTCAACTGATGTTTGTTTGAAGGTCAAAAGCTTCTTTTATTTTTAAAATATTTATGTATTTATTTTGAGAGAGAGAGAAGACAGAGAGAGACAGAGAAAGAGGCAGAGAGAGAACCCCAAGCAGGCTCAACGCTCTCAGCACAGAGCCCGATGTGGAGCTGGGTCTCACAAACCATGAGATCATGACCTGAGCCAACATCAAGAGTTGGATGCTTACTGAGCCACTCAGGCTCCCCCCCTCCAAAATCTTTTCTATATTATCTTCTATATGATTTCTATGTGATTTCTAACAATATTATAGTATGATAGATCTCTTGTACAGCTTTGAACTTAGCTACAAAACCACTATGAATAAATTGAATGATAGGTTTTCTAAGCTCACATTTTTCTTCACAAGCTACCTGAATCAATCATACAATTCTCTGATAATCTTTCATGATGTCATAGAACGCCAGAAAGCCCCAGTTGGGAATGTGACACTATTCATGCTGATTTCAAACTTAATCTGTATCCTCTCAACAATAGCCAAATTATGGAAAGAGCCTAAATGTCCATCAGCTGATGAATGGATATGTCCATCAACTGATGAATGGATAAAGAAATTGTGGTTTACATACACAATGGAGTACTACATGGCAATGAGAAAGAACGAAATATGGCCCTTTGTAGCAACGTGGATGGAACTGGAGAGTGTGATGCTAAGTGAAATAAGCCATACAGAGAAAGACAGATACCATATGGTTTCACTCTTATGTGGATCCTGAGAAACTTATCAGAAACCCATGGGGGAGGGGAAGGAAAAAAAAAAATGAGGTTAGAGTGGGAGAGAGCCAAAGCATAAGAGACTCTTAAAAACTGAGAACAAACTGAGGGTTGATGGGGGGTGGGAGGGAGGGGAGGGTGGGTGATGGGTATTGAGGAGGGCACCTTTTGGGATGAGCACTGGGTGTTGTATGGAAACCAACTTGACAATAAATTTCATATATTGAAAAAAAACCCAACTTAATCTGTATCATCTTCAGAAAGGGGAACGCTGTATTTCCCCAAGTGCAGAAGACTATTCGCCTGCTAGACATCTCTGTAAGTGCTCTCTTGAATCTGTCAACATATTGTAACGCTATCAGTTTTATAGCAAATTTGAAAATGAAATAGTTTTAAGGCACAAGTATTGTATAGATGACCTTTGTATCCTTGTTCCTCTGAGAAAATGGTTAAGAATAAGAATCTAAGACTTGTCTCACTGAACTATTAGAAGGGTAGGTATTACCTGGTAAGTGGGTGATGCCTTAACTAATTCGCAGTACACTTGCTGCATTCACCTCTATTTACGTTAACATGCATATGCTTACTATTCGTTGAACATTCAACAACAACGGTTGAGCATCAACAGTCCAATGCTTCCAGGCACTGTTAATATGCACTGGGCTACAGAAATGACAAAATGGGGCGCCTGAGTGGCTCAGTCAGTGAAGTGTCAGACTCTTGACGCGCAGGTCATGATCTCACGGTTCGTGAGTTGGGATTCTCTCTCTCTGCCCCTCCCCCCACCTCAAAAATAAACAAACAAACTTAAAAAAATGACAAAATGACACAAATTCTTTCTCTCGTGGAGCTTATATCCCAGTGGGGGCAGACAGACCATAAACAAGTAAGTAAAATATATGCATGCTTGGATGTTGACAGTAATACCAAAGACATATCAAAGACATGCTTAAATAGCTGCTATGGCAGAATGGAAATCTATTCCATCTTTCTAGATTCTCTCAGTTCTTCTCTTACGCTAACTTATCATGAGGTAAAAATAAAATAAATATTCTATAAAATAGCTTCCATTAGCAATTATGGCAGATCCACACAAAAAGTACAACCACGGTGCTCATTTGCTACTAATGTGATAATGCAGAGTAGAATGTTGTTTGGCCCACTGTTATTTATTATTAGTATTTCATGAAATACCACAGAGTAAGGAACATAGGCAAATATTTACTATATGTCTGTTTTAAAATTAGTACTGTGCCACGTATTGGGATACAAAGAATTAGAAAACTATGGTCACAGCCTTTAAAAGTTTAAAATATATGCAACCAGGAAGTTATATAAAATCCAACTGGGAAAAGTTCATTAGAGCATAAAACAGCATTAGAATGGGGCACCCAGGAGTGCCTGGGTGGCTCAATCTGTTAAGCATCTGACTTTGGCTCAGGTCATGATCTTGCAGTTCGTGAGTTCGAGCCCCACATCAGGCTCTGTGCGGACAGCTCAGAGCGTGGAGCCTGCGTCAGATTCTGTGCCTCCCTCCATCTCTGCTCCTCCCCCACTTACAATCTGTCTCCCTCTCTCTCAAAATAAATAAATATTAAAAAAAATTAAAAAAACAAAAAAGAACGGGGCACCTGGGTGGCTTAGTCAGTTAAGCACCTGACTCTTGATTTTGGCTCAGGTCATCATCTCCTGGTCTGTGAGTTCAAGCCCTGCGTGGGGCTCTGTGCTCACAGCGTGGACCCTGCTTGGGATTCTGTTTCTCCTTCTCTGTCTGCCTCTCCCCTGCTCATGCTCTCTCTCTCCCTCTCAAAAATAATAAACATTAAAAAACAGCAGCATTAGAATGCTAGCAAAAATATGTTGTTATGCAAAAGATAATACAGAATGAGAAAATGATCGAATTTCCAAAACAGGAAAAGCCAATGAAGACCAGGAAGTCTTCAAAAAGAGGGGGTGGTGCTAACTGTGACACAGCTGGAGAAATAACATCTATGAGATGATTTTGGTGATTAAGACACAAGTTTATGAAGGCCTGGACTAGGATAATAGCACAGGCAGCAAATTTAAAGGCATGGATCTGAGATTCATTTTGAAGACAGCGTCAGCTAGTCTCATGACTAACTGGATTGAGGGACAGAGAGAACGTGGCAACTTCCACCTACATACTAGGCTTGAGATGGCTGAAGCTCCAGCTTGAAGACTAGGCTGAGTCTGGCTAACCACTGATAACTACAAGTGGCCTGAGGTGGAGACTGGTAGTGCCCAGCACTGGGCCACCAAGGAAGAGAAAAATGTGTTATTATGCAAAAGATCCAACAGCTAAGACTGGTACTCAGAAAGATGCCAGTGCCTCCAGCAACAGCACACGTACCAAAAAGAGCTGAAAGAAATGATTTCTTAGGGCCAGAAAGATATTGGTGCAATTGATCAGGACACAAGGATCACCTAGAGGAGTCAGTTTGGGAATGAAAGTTGACGAACAAGCTAGTTATACAGAAGCTGAGGTTCAGGTAAGGGGTAGGGGGGAAGCATCCACAGCCTTATGAGCTGCTGAACGTGAAGAACTCTTATCATCAAAAAAGGAGAGTTGAAACCAATGAGAACAAATGAATTTCTTTTCCCCTTGGGAAAAAACAAAATTACAGCTTAGAGGAGAGATGGTGAAAAAGATGCAGAAGTCAAGAGAGGGGAGTTTGAAGGAATGGCTTGAACAGAATCAGAGGAAATAGAGTGGTTGAGGAGATCTTTCATGTATAAAGCTTTTAAGACAGAAAAATAAAGCTTTCAGAGTACATGTGCTCAACCAAATGGACAGAACAGTCCCAAACATGAAGAATTACACCTGGCTTTATGTTATAAATTGAAGGATAATGTAGAAAGAACAAGCCACATGACATAATCCTACCATAAAAGCATTAAAGCATGACTCAGAGATTTAACCCACAGAAAGTTATTAATAGGTCCTCCCTGTTTGCAAAATAGTACAAACATGACTTGCCACCCAAAACAAAAAGACCTTTATTCTCCCTCTCTACCTTGTTTTTTTAAAAACATGGATTAAAACAAAAGTCTTTAACGATTTCAATGTCAATTTCAATCCACATCTAACAATGAATAATGAGGCTCAATGACCAATCATTTTAAACTTTGCTTTGTTGGAACTTATGGAATGTATTCCATTTCTTTTCTTTTTTTTTTTTAACTTGAAAAGCTTTAAAGTTTGAAAGCTTGGTAACAGTTGGTGCTACCACATTCCAGAGATCTGTTATTAAGTGACAGCCCCTCACCCCTTCTTTTTTAACATTCTACTGTCATTATAGTTTTTGCAAAGCACAGTTTAAAGGTGGTTGCTCAGGTGTGCCCTTTGATTTTTAGCACTTAAGATTTTTAAAAAATCCTTATATATTGTAAGGCATAATTTAAGTTCGATGCTAGGTTTTAGAGGACTCTTTTACAAACGTATGTATGTGTGCGCACATGTATGTTTACGGGTAGATTTATGAAGGCTGAAGAGAGTCTCTCGAGATTTAGTTGCTGCTATGATGGCTTAAATGGAAAAAATTAAGCAAAAAGTCACTGTCTACAATCTAGAAAGAAAATGCAATTAATGCCAATAAAAAATAAAAGGACTGATATATTTCATTAAATATAGGACTGATATACTTCATTAAAATTATGACTTTCAACAACAAAAAGATCAGAATTAAGGAAGCCATGATATTTATCGAACACGGAAGGGATAAGAAGAAAAACTATGTATGTTACGTGTTACCTCACCAAAAAAGTCAAGTTGTAGTAACAGGATAATACAATCATCTGAAAATGACTTTCACCCATATCATATAATCTAAGGAGCATGATGGGTCAGACTCTTAGCAAATACCTTTTCCCGCCTATCCCTGTATCATTGTTCTACAGTCTCTCCCTCTTCTATCTTCCGGGATAGCGCCTCTACATCCTCTAGTGGGAATCTCCAGTGGCACGTGACACCCTTTCAATACCACCTCCTGTTATAATTGCTGTGGGTTTATCCCCCGTCCCCCTACACTACAACTAGCCCTGGAATGTTGGGTCTTAATCTCTCCTTGTCTTTTGAACACAGTCCCTGGCAAATAAGGTTTTTGAATTTATAAATTAATGAGTCGTGTTCTGTCCTGTGGATATGAATTAAAATTGGGTCTACATCTTAAGAAAAAATTGAGGGGCGCCTGGGTGGCTCAGTCGGTTGGGCGTCTGACTTCCGCTCAGGTCACGATCTCGCGGTCCGTGAGTTCGATCCCTGCATCGGGCTCTGGGCTGACAGCTCAGAGCCTGGAGCCTGTTTCGGATTCTGTGTCTCACTCTCTCTGATCCTCCCCTGCTCATGCTCTGTCTCTCTCTGTCTCAAAAATAAAGAAATGTTAAAAAAAAAAAAATTAAAAAAAAAAGAAAAAAATTGAGCCACTCAATATACAAAGCTAGGCAACTTGCAGTGTGCAGCCCAAAGCTATATATCTTACAACTTTATAGAATAAGAAGTGAAATCATTTTTGTTTGGCCAGCATGTTCATGCTTTCCACAAAAAAACTAATAGTGCTTGGCTCTGAAACACACACTCAAACAGAAAGATATGAGTTAATGTGTAAAAGCTACTTCGCAATGGGATTTAAATCCTTAACAGAGTAGTCTCCTGACACTATGGAGCTACTTCTCACACACAAAGAAATCCACATTGCAAGTCTAAGGAGAGATTTGATAGGGTGAGACCTGACCCAGCTGGAGCAGGCAGAGACGGGAGAGGGTTCAAGTGCTAACCCTTGGATGGATCCAAACACAGAGTGCAATACCAGCCATCCCAGAGCAGTGGGAAGTTTCTTGTTTTTGCTTATCTGGAGTCTCTTTCTGCTTCACTGGCTCTATTTCCTCTATTCTGATCCACTTGTCAAGCCGACCTGAATCAGGGAGCGGTGGGCATCGCTCGCAGGAGCAAGATATCCAGGCTGCAGAGTGCTTCTGGGAAAGCACGAGCCTGATGGCCACACACGGCCCTGCCCTCCAGGAACCCACCAGCCTGCAGGAAGCCTATCAGGGACAGGGCACTTCAAGCCTGGGTGGAAAGTTGAGGCACAGAAAAGCAGCAGAGCTCGTTCCCTCCCACCACATTGCTGAAATCTGTGTTGAAAAGACCTTGGCAGGAAAACAACTGACCTCGCATGACCATTATGGCAAGGGAGAGAAAGAATTAAATAATGTCAACAGACTTGAAAATCAGCTTGCAGTGAATCTCCCAAATTTGGGTTTGTGAATAAGAACGATGGAAAAGATGGGGGACAGGTGCCGGGTTCTTCTCCAACTGAAACATGAACTCTTACAAAATGCAGTGGAACTCTAGAAAAGTTATGGGTCATCTCCTGGAAACATGGTGGCAACCTCAGTCAGTTCTAGTTTTAAATTAGAGACATTCTGGAAACACTGAGATGCACTGACAGGCATTTCATCTTTCCAAGGGACGTAGAGAGTATCCTGTTTTAGCAGTTTTGCATAAATGGGCATCAAAGTAAAGGGGGAGTGGGCACTGGCATCCTTGCTCAAAGTTCTGGGAGACAATAGCGCTTTATCTTGGCTTCCTGGTAAGGCAGTCGTCAGGACGCAGCTCTCTGGGTGATTACGTGGCAGCACCATAGCTGCTAACCTTCCACAACCTTAGGTAACAAGCGAAAAATCAGACAGCTCAGCAGGAGGCTTTGCCTTTTTCCTGGCAGCGTGCTGGTAGCCTCTGTCTATAGATTCAACAGCAGCAGTTTTTTCACACGGAAAGCAGGAAGTGCCCTGGCAGTGCGTGTGCTCGTGACTGCTCACATAAAAAAGAACCATAAGCTTACTGTCCTTGGTTTGTTTGCTTTTTTTTACGCTGTAAAATGTAAGCTGAGCCCTCACGCCTCTTATAATTACATTCTCTCAGGTGCCACATGAAACGGTGATTATGAGAAACAAAGTGAAAACGACCTCAATCCTGGGCTGGCCTTTACTGCTGCTTACAATTTAGCCCGATGTTTCCATCACATACTAAGTTGTGCTTCACATCCCTCTATACAACTCGTAAAGACACGCATGGTTGTTACAGTGATGGCCACTGGCTCAACGGGAAGCGTCCCTTAGCCCGGAGGTGAAAAGCAACAGCTGCACAGCGGCGTCCCTGCAGGACCAGACGGGGGCTGGGGGATGGATACCTAGCTGCTTCTCCCGCTCCTCGCGCCGCTCCCGGGCCAGCCGCTGCCGGTCGTCAACCCGCAGCACGGGAGGAGGGTCTGAAAAGGAGAGCAAACACGTTAGTAGAAGAGCAGATTTTCTGATGCTGCTAAATAGCTTTTGGTCCAGTAAATTCGATGGATAAAACATCACGACGTCTTAACAACAATTACCATAGATGGCTATAGTTCCGGTGATACACTTTATTATTACATCGTTTTTCTGAGAACTTCCAAGCATTGATATACTCCAAGATATACTCTCTTATGTAATGTCTTTTTCTTCTGTTCAAAGACATTACATAAGAGAATAGGATTACATATCCTAAGACTTCTCATCACAAGGAGAAAAAAAAAAAACACCTTTTTTCCCCACCCCCATATCTATAGGAGATGATGGATGTTAACTGACCTGACTGGGGTGGGTGATCATTTCACAATATAGGTTAAGTCACATCATTATGCCACACACCTTCGATGTATGGGGTGGCGTATGTCAGTTCTACCTCCACAAAAATGGGGGAAAAGTTTTAAAAAGAAAAAAAAGACACACAGCCAAAAAACAAAAAACCCATTATGTAAAAACATGACATAACTGTAGCCTTTTGCCTGTTTCTATCCAACACTATATACGATGCTTTGTTGTTCTTAAGCTAGTGAACTTCTATCATTTTTATGCTTTAAGAAGGCTGCTCCTCAACAGCAAACAGAATCCTAAGTGAATTTCTACTGAATATAGTATTCAGTGATTACTGATAGATGTTCACCAGTTGGATGTAAGAAGCCCAGCTTTGAAGTCACACATGCAAGAGTTCACTTCCTGTTCTGTGTCTCACTCAATATGTAAATTTGGCTGAGATACCTACCTCTCTACGTCTCAAGTTATGTAGGACATGGGTTTCATGGATTTTTATTTATTACCTATAAAATGGAATAAAAATAGAACCTATCTGACATCACTGTAAGAATTCAATGAAATACTTGAAATGGTGTTAGTATGGTGCCTCGCCCACAAGCTTCAGTAAATTAATTCACTCACTGAACACACGCTGAACATCAACTATGCACCAGGCACTGTTCTATGTGCTGAAAAGAAAGCAGTCAGGAAAACAAAAAGCAAAAAACAAAAATCTCTGCCCTCATGGGAACTGCATTCTACTCAGGGAAACTTGATAACAAGGATAAAAAAGAGATAGAGAATGAGGGGTGCCTGGGTGGCTCAGTCGGTTAAGTGTCTGACTTTGGCTCAGGTCATGATCTCATGGTCCGTGGGTTCGAGCCCTGCATCTGGCTCTGTGCTGACAGCTTGGAGCATGGAGCCTGCTTCGGATTCTGTCTCCCTCTCTCTCTGTTCGTCCCCTGCTTGCACTGTCTCTCTTTCTTTCTCTCAAAAATAAAGATTTAAAAAAATTAAAAGAAAAGAGATACAGAATGAAAACAAGGGAAAAATATATTGAATGTTGCATTGAGATAAATGTTAAGCAGACAACAAGAAAGGGGACTGTGATATGGCAGGAAGGGTATGTTCAAGCATTTTAGACAAGAGATCGTAACTTTCACGTGTAGAGTCCTGATGGAAGGGACAGCTAGCTGTGCAGGTGTTCTAGGAGGTGGAAAGCAGGCACAAAGACCCTGTGGCCACAAGCACCTAACGTGTTTAAGAAATGGGGAGATCGAAGAGCCTGGAACGGAGCGAGATCAGAGAGCACTGGGGCCAGATACGCAAGGGCCAAGGCACAGGGCTCGTTGGTCCTGGCAGGGACTCTGGATTGTACTTGGAGTGAGACGCTGCTGGGAGCTTCCCAGCAGAGACCTACACTAACAGGCTCACTTTGGTACTATATAAAAAAGCAAAATTATAGTAACAATGCTGATGAGAATAATGACCTTAAAATCAGGTTTATTTTCTCCTCTCTTAAAATGACGTATTTTTTTAAGACCTCATGTTAAAAATAGAAACTTACTGGTGCAATACTGTAGACAGCATGGTAGCACTTCATCAACAAATTTAAAGGCTTTATATCCCAAAGGCCTCCTAAATGGCACAGAATTTGCACATTTAGGGGAAATAAAAACTGTACAAAGACCCCTTGGGAGCCTGAAGTGAGAATCATGAGCAAGACTAAGTGATGACATTTTATACCCTTGTTGTTTTAAAGTATGGTTTTTAAAAACTGGTAAAAGGACCCCTCAGTAGGTCCTACTTATTATTATAATGACTTATCAGATTTGCTTATTATTTATGAGATTTCAAACATCTTTTTATATAAGAAAATATTGCTCCTGCCCCCAAAAGGTTTACTTCTGAAGTTTGAAAATGGGCATGTGAACTCCTGCTCAGGCACTTTGTTAAGGGCCACACACGGGGGTGTTTTACTGTCATTTGTTTTTGGTGAAAAGAAGTGACAGCACGACAAATGGCAAAAAAAAGAGCTGTCTAAGCACAAGTCAAAGTGAAGTTAGATCTCTAATGATTAACTCACCACTTTAGTAATATTCCTTAAACAATGAGGTGTACCTGTTCATAAATATAACTGTAAAACTCAAAAATCAACTTTACTAAAAAAAAGGCGTGTAAGCACATTACAGAAAGTCTATAAAAAAGAATTTAATTACTTTGAATTGCATTTATAATTCTGTCACAGGCAATCTATCGATATGAAGGATGTGATGTTGCTAGCTTACTTTCAAGTACGTGCAAATTTCATGCAAAATTTTAAAAAAATTTTGAAAGAAGATTTTAATAACACCATATGGGACATGCACTTACCCTCATGTACCCTTTTACCCAAACCAATTCTGAGAGCCCCCAATCAATAACTGGTTATCAATATAACCCAATTATGAACTGTAATACTTGCCATTTAGATACATTTTTGGAAAACAGCAGTGTGAGAGGTGCTTTTTTTGTTTTTTTGTTTTTTTTTTTTTTTTGCAAGAGGTGGTTTCTATACTCTCATTTCATATGAAGATTATGCTCCTCACACGTAACAAACTGCATCCTGCCTGATCACACAATTTATAAGAAACAAGGTTGTATACGGAGTTGCACAAATATACCAGTTAATCCCTATAAATAAGGCCAATGCTTACAAGTGCAATGATTCCCACTGATCTTTGAGATCAGGGCTGAAGTGATAATCACTATTCAGTAGGGGATCAGATTTGAGGAAGTAAAGAAGTAGGGCATAGTGATTGTGATATGCTAGATGATTCTGGTTGGTTTAGGAACCTGGGATTAGCAAATGTGAAATTGTAGAAGGAAAAAGGCATTCAGTTTAAACTGTTTCCATCCTTTTGATTACATCAAGAGAGAGTCACTTTGGTGCTAGAATGCCAATAATACTTATGGCAGATTAAAGATGGCTATGAACGGGGGTGGGGAGGAACAGAGCCTTGTTGGTTTTGTTCACGGCTTATTCCCAATCCCAGGACTACACCTGGCAGAAAGGAGAACATTCAGTAAGTATCAAACGAATGAGCAAACAACCTTAGCTAATCTTCAGAGCCTTTAAACTTCCACAAACACGCACCAATAGGGGCAAACAAACAGCTATCTTGTATTTGATAACAGACTTAAAAAAAATATAAATGCTAGCAGTTATAGTTTTAATAACCAAAACCGGATAAAAAATATCTTTAAAGATAGATTTCCAAAAAGGACAACATTTAATTGAATAATTCTAAGTAAATAGTGCATTTTCTGTGATTCTTTGTCTCCCTCTCATCTCCATCCTCCTATCACTTTTCCCGGGAACGAAATCAAGGTACAGAAAGTAAATGAATAGCATGAACTTTCTCACTGCTTCCTGATTGACCTAACATGGTCAGAAGGCAAAATGGTAAGAGCAACAGAGTGTCTGTGTGAGTCCGCTCGCAGCAAGGAGCACTCTGCATTCAACCTCCTGCCTGTGCGGACTCACGAGCGGGGTGGCCGCCCACACTGGGGCACTCTTACGTGTGACAGGGAGTGCTGTGGATATCCTGTCTTCGATGACATGTAGAAGCCTGGACCACAAACTAGAACTCAGTGACTCTCGCAGATGAAGAAAGTCAACTCGCTCTGACAAGGCTTTCTCAAGAGCTTTGACTTCCACCTGAACAACTACTGTTTACGCGGTAGATAACTTCATCAGGGCTTGCATTTTACAAAGCTCTTTCATACACATTATTGTTTCATTCTTCACACTAGCTCCATGAGTTAGCAGAGCATGTGTTCATTCAACGACGAGTTCTTAGGCCTATTTTCCAAATGAGAAAGTGGAGGGAAACGTCTGTGAAAAGGAAGGCGGCACAGCAAAGTGTTGGAGCTAGTTCTTAAAGCCACATCCCTCACTCAGTCCGTGCCCTTGAGCACATCATGGCACCAGGAGAGTCATTACAATGGCAGGATGTAGCAGCCAGGGAAGGCCTGAAAGATTCCAAGGCCTTCATTCCTCTGTGAGGGAAACGATTTATACACAGTAATGAAATTTTTAGTGGTTCTTTTAAAGACTTGTGGTGGAGGGTGATAAAGGGATAGGAATTAAGAGGAATTTTTAATGAACTTGAGTTTCTGCTTTTCTCAGGTATGTATAGTGCATTAAGAGACTATAATTCTCTTCTGATTAGGTCACACTCTGGATCGTTTGGAGGCAGCTGATGGAGTCCTGAAGAGCCAGCTCCCACTTTGTAGACATGGACAGATCCATGACTTTACAAATGGTCTCTTTTGGTCTGGGTCCAAGTATTCACAGCTGAGAATACTGGTCTTTTCTGGAGAACATGAGACATTGTGAGCTCACACTTATAAACCACAAGCGCCTTGGGGCGCCTGGGTGGCTCGGTCGGTTAAGTGTCCGACTTCGGCTCAGGTCATGATCTCACGGCCCGTGAGTTCGAGCCCCGCGTTGGGCTCTGTGCTGACAGCTCAGAGCCTGGAGCCTGCTTCAGATTCTGTGTCTCCCTCTCTCTGTGACCCTCCCCCGTTCATGCTCTGTCTCTCTCTGTCTCAAAAATAAATAAACGTTAAAAAAAGAAAATTAAAAAAAAAAAAAAACCACAAGCGCCTTCCATACATGTTTTAAAGATAAAATATTAACAATCTGAATGTTATTAACATCAAAGAGATGTTCTAGACTTTTCCAGTGAATTTTAAGTATCAGAAGGTAAAGGAGGGAAACACATTTAACTAAAATTTACTGAAATAAAAGAGACTCTGAGAAATCATTTGGTCAGGATGCCCATATCAGGTGAGAGCAATACTCAAAATATCCCAAAATTTAGCACATACTTTACTGTTTTTTCAAGTTCTGGAGAATGAAAATTAATGAACTGCTCTAGACAGACATTCCCATGACTTGTATCCCATAAATTAAAGGTTTTACTCAAGCCTCACCATCCAACATGAAATCTCTTATATCATCCTTTGGAGATACTAAAGAAAATAACATGGTGGTTTTAAAAACGAGACCCGGGGGGCGCCTGGGTGGCTCAGTCGGTTAAGCGGCCGACTTTGGCTCAGGTCATGATCTCGCGGTCCATGAGTTCGAGCCCCGCGTCGGGCTCTGTGCTGACAGCTCAGAGCCCGGAGCCTGTTTCAGATTCTGTGTCTCCCTCTCTCTGACCCTCCCCTGTTCATGCTCTGTCTCTCTCTGTCTCAAAAATAAATGTTAAAAAAAAAAAATTAAAAAAAACAAAAATAAAAATGAGACCCGTTGACGAACCTCTGCTTATCTGTATATACAAGAAAGCAGATACATGATGCTTAAAAGGTCTAATCTGAATGGTCAGAGGGGAGAGAGGGGGGGATGGGCAAAATGGGCAAGGGGAGTGGGAGATACAGGCTTCCAGTTACAGAAGGAAGAAGCAGCAGGGATAAAAGGGAATATAATCAATGATACTGTAACAGTGTTGTATGGTAACAGATGGTAGCGACACTTGTGAGGATAGCGTGACTAGTAGAGTTTTCCAATCACTATGTGATACACCTGAAACTAATGTAACACTGTGTGTCAACTATACTAAAGAAAAAAAAAGATAATATGAAATGAAATGTCTCCCTCATTTAACTTGACTTCAGCAATATAATTTTTTTTTAACGTTTATTTATTTTTGAGGCAGAGAGAGACAGAGCATGAATGGGGGAGGGTCAGAGAGAGAGGGAGACACAGAATCTGAAGCAGGCTCCAGGCTGTGAGCTGTCAGCACAGAGCCCGACACGGGGCTTGAACTCAGGGACCGCAAGATCATGACCTGAGCCGATGTTGGACGCTCAATCGACTGAGCCACCCAGGCGCCCCATTGACTTTAGCAATATAAATCAAATGGCTCTATAAAGAGATGGCCGTCTGAGGTGGGAAGATTTTTTTTTTTTTGGCCTCTGTAGTCTCTAGGCACTCTACATCTCTTTCTTATCACACTGCAAATTCGGTGTTAGAATGACCTATTCATAGACTGGTTTACTCCATCACACTGTCAACCAGAGGGTATGGATTATGTTTTTTTTTTTTATTAAAAAATTTTTTTAATGTTTATTCATTTTTGAGAGACAGAGCATGAGCGGGGAAGGGGCAGAGAGAGAGGGAGAGACAGAATCTGAAGCAGGCTCCAGGCTCTGAGCTGTCAGCACAGAGCCCGACGCGGGGCTCGAACTCACAAGCTGCGAGATCATGACCTGAGCTGAAGTCGGATGTTCAACCGACTGAGCCACCCAGGTGCCCCTATGTTTTTTTTTAATAATAAATCCCTTAGTGCTTAGATAGTGCTAACACCAGATGAATAAACAAGGTATCAAGACATAAAAGCATAAACTCCACAGTAAAGAATGGTAGAAATTAGAAGTGGTGGTTGGTGGGGAAAGCAAGGGGACAACAGCACCTACCATTCAGCTATGTTTAATTCCCACAGTAAAACAAACGAGGTTTTCATGCTAAAGGACTCTGCTTCTACAAGGATCCTCACCTGAGTACAAGAACACAAGTCTACCAGAATAAGGCCTGTGAGGACAGGGATCCTGTTTTGCTCACCCGGTGCCTCTCACGGTCCCGGGCACAGAACAACTAGTCAATAAGTAGTAGATGGTGGTTGAGTGGTTGGCAGATAAATGAATGGATGAAAAGGAAAACTGATGAAACGGTGAATCTCAGCCTGCTAATTAAAATTCCGTTGAACCTACATACACATCATTTCCCGTGAAGGGCTGCTCATGCAATACCTGCAACAGCACTTGATATTTGTCCTTCTTCTAAGTAACAAGCCAGATTCATCTGCTCTGTTAAGATCTTTACCCACATGGACCCCACCCCCTACAACAAAACTAGGTATAATGGAAAATGTTTCCGTTGAGACCAGAAAGAGTTATTTCCATCTTGATTCTCACTGTTCTTGAGGGACTTCAGTCTTAGATGCTGCCTGAAGCAGGTTTCCGATGCCCTCATGGGTTGTGCACTTGGGCCTGTGCCCTCCTCTTACTGTTTACCACCATACTGGACATAGGTCTCTCCCAAGGACCACACAATGACTGCTGGGTACCTGGAAGCAGCTTCATCGTCTATTCAACTCTTTATGTTTACAGACTCTTTGCTTCTTTGTATCACTGAATGGAACAGACCATGAATCACAGGTTATTAAATGAAATTACTGTGTAGGTGTACAATCATTGCAGGGAATAGGGAACAAAAAGATAATTCTAGACCAGCTTTGCTACGTGTGAAGATTGCCTTAAATGGTTTTTGAAAATGTCACAAAAAAGATATGCGATAATGTACCTGGGCACATAGATACAAAAAAAATTGTGTCATATGCATCATTTCAAAAGAGAATAGTAAAATGATCACCTCTTATACATTGTTTGGCAGTAAACAATGCACCCACACACGTCATTCTCACCGACTGTCAAAATGATTCTGAGAGATAAGCAGGGCATGTATTTGAATCTCCATTTTAAATAGAAAAAAATCGAGGCTTTAAGAGGTTCTCTGACTTAAACTCATACAGGCCAGTAGGAGTGTGTGTCTTTTGGTAGCAGAACCAGAACCAAGCTCCTAAATTCTAGCAATGCCTTAAGGCTTTAGGGACAACCTTTTTTTCTATAGCAAACACGATGTATAGTACCTGGTTTATTTCCTGAGTAGTTGCTATTTTGTCCTGAAATAGCAGAGGGCCGGTTGGAGGCGGTTTTCTTATCATGCACTTTGTAGCTGTCAGGTGCTATACAAATGAGACAAAAGAGAAAAGACATATTTAGTTTCTTAAAATTTATTCAGAAACATTCACCTAATCAACGTTTGCTGCTAACCTTTGTGTTGGGTACTAGGCTAGATTCAGGAAATAAAAAGACGAAGCCGTTACAACTCTTGCCCGTTCAGTGGTAACGACACATCCCCAAATCAATGGCCACGGCTCCACCAATCCTATAGAAGTGGCAAGTTCAAGGGTCCATGAAATCATTTACCCCAGTAGTCCCAGTTTATACATAAAGCAACCATGTGGAGGCATGACTGCTATCCAAAGTCTCTGATTGTACTTCTTACAAAGTTCATGCATTAGGAACCCCCAAAATTCCAAGAACATATATGTCACCAAAAAGGAACCAGGAGATATAATTTACCAGGATTTTGAAAAAGCCTCTGACAAAACTTCCATAACAAAGATTATTAAACAGACTAAGGGAAATGTATTCTAGGAAAGGAATGAAGAGGAGAAATACCAGGTAATTGCTTATATCAAGTATAGGATCCTATACTTTAAATATATTGCTCTTTTTTCTTTACCCATATTACTTTATTTAATGTATTTTCAGAGGATATTTAAAGGATGTCTGCTACTGTTTCAGATACAAATCATGCCAAAAACCAAGCCAGTGAGTGTCCCTGCCTCCTACTCTCTGCCTTAAAACCTGCACTGCCCCGTCTTCCCCACCAATTAAGGCAATTCCATCCTTCCACATGATCATACCCCAAACCCTGGACTCATCCTTGACTCCTCTCTTGCTATCACTCCCCACGTTCAATCTGTTTAGTAAGTTCTTTCGGCTCAACCTTACAAAACATCTTGCCACCTCTACTGCTAGCTTTATGGTCATTTCCTCCCTGTGTGGTTGCAATATCCTCTTACCCGGTCTTCCCGATCCTCCCACGGACCCCCGTTAGTCTATTCTCATCTCAGCAGCCAGAGTGATCCCATTAAAACACAAGTCACATCACTCTTCTGTTCAAAACTCTCCAACAGCTCCCACTCTGCTCAGGGTAAAACCCAAGGTCTCCACCACGGCCCAGAAGGTACTATATGGTCTGGCCTTTACCTTGTGCCACTTTCCCTCTTAATTACTCAGCTCTAGTGATACTCAGTTCATCGCAGACCTTTGAGCGGACTTGAAATGTTCTTGTCTCAAATAAGCAGGTGGATTTCTGGGTCTCTGCTCACATATGACATTAGAGTTCTACTGAATTGTTTATACTTTTTCAAAGTTTATTTATTTATTTTTGAGGGCGGGAGGGGCACACAGAGAGAGAATCCCAAGTAGGCTCTGTGCTGTCAGCGCAGAGCCTGACATGAGGCTCCATCCCACTAACTGTGAGGTCATGACCTGAGCCAAAATCAAGAGCTGGATGCTTAACTGACTGAGCCACCCAGGCACCCCCCATTCTTGAATTGTTTTAAGTACCACCCCTACCACTCATCACCTCGCACACCTAAGCCTGCTTTGTTTGCAGCCCTTGCCCCCTGACATATTACATGCTGGCTCCCTCTCCATGAGGCTGAGGAAATTGACACTATCTAGAAAACAAGAATTGTTTGCCCAAGAGTTTTTTAAACTGAAAGGGTGCTATAATAATTATGCTTCAAGAAGACTAAATTTAAAAACTATTCTCAAGGTGTATTAAAAACAAATCACTAAGAAAATAAATTCCCTAAATTTACCTTTGACATCTACATGGGGAATGCACCAAACTTCTGTGGCTCTCTTTCAATTACATATAGTGTTAGCTGTGGAAAATCAAAGACTAAATAGTAAAATTATCTTATACAACTCTTTTAAAATAGCCCAGTTTTGATCTGTTTGCTTCAAATAACAGCTTAAAACACAAATATTGATCGACTGAAGTTTTATTTATGAAGCTTCCTTTGCTTTATTTGCAAGGAAAGGTCTGTAAAGATACAGTAAAAACAAGCAGATAGCAAACAAAAAATTAAACAGCAAAAGGCCTCACTCAGTGGTTTCTGATAGGACTTTGCTACTAGAAATTTTACCAGGCAAGCTACCACTGGAAAAGAGCAACACTGTACATAGTTGACACACAGGCCCTGACACTGATCCAGAAGGGAAATCAGAAAGTAGGTTGGCTCCTTTAATGCTGCAACATATCCTCTCATCCCACTTGCCAAAAATTAGTTGCCAGTTATCACCATGTGGCAAGTGAAACCCATGCTGGTCAGTCTTGACCTCTAGTCTCACATCTTTAGAGATAGCATCTAAAAATAAAAAAATAAAAAAAAATGACTGTATTTGGAACCTTTGTTGCTTACTGTGTATAGAACAATCTTTCTCCTTATTCTGCAAGTTAATCTTATTAAAATTGCTCATAAATAAGTTAGTTGTTAAGTAACATAACAGAAGGAAGCAGAATGCAACACATACTTGGAGTCCTAGGATTATAATTTTCTTTTTGTTATACAGCTACCTCCAGAACTCAGGAAGTAAAGCCTTAATTAGTAAGCTTTTTAAGAATCTTCTATTTATTATTTTTAGTTAAGTGACAAGGACTTAGAATGATTTGATTAGAATATATTTCAAACGTATTTCTTTCTTTCTTGCCTTACTATATCTGACGTAATTTAATCTTTCTCTGGTGATTGCCTATCTGCTGTGTCCCCAGGTCCTGACAATAGACATCAATCCTAACTGAATATTACATAACAGTCTCCTCTGAAGGAGATTAAAAAGGCTGCAACACATGTTCAGTCCAAGTGATTATTCCAAATAATAACTAATAAAAAGCTTCTTCTGGGTGGGGGAGGGAGGGCTATACTTGCTTTATTATCTTGAAATTCAAATGTAAAAAATACATTTCTGTCAAACTGGAGGTCTGGTTACTCAAATCCCCATCTATCTGCATCTGACTTCCATCGGATCTGCTCTGGCTGAACATCTATCTGCCTGCCCTCTTTATTACTATCTGAATCTCAGTAATTCATTTCTATTCCAGAAGACTTCCTATTCATTCTATCCCAGAAGACTTTCTGAGTCCTGTTTATAACAAGACAAATTTAAAATCTTAAAAATGTTTATGTGCATGAAAAACCAACATTTAATTTAGTAAAATAAAAGTAATTTAAAAAATGGTCTGTTTAGTCCAAGATTATATACTGTTAATGTCTAACCTGTAGGCTGGACATTCACCTGAAGTTTTTAGGTTATCTTTCTGCTTTTCTATCAGTCTTTCCCTTCCACCGCTGTAAGAGTTCTTATTTCTCCAAACACCTCTCTGGTTGACACTCTATTGTGATAAGAGGGAAGATATAAAGTCAAACAGATCTGGGCTCAGGTGATATTCAGGAAGTTTCTTGACTTCTCTGAGTAGGTAAGTGTCTGTGTGCGTGTGCGGGGTGGGGGGCATACTGCCTACTCACAGGGCTGCTGGGAAGATTAATGGAAAACATGTATGTTAAGAATCTGCCATACGGCTTAGCACACCGACGGGTGTTTAACAACCATTCCTTTTCTCTCTTTCCCCCTTCCATGGAGGTTCTGGGCCCCCCACACCCACAACACTTGCGTGGTGTAGCAGTGTGTTTGCAAGCTTTGAGGAAACGGTATGTGCTTTGGTGTCAGGTGACCTGGCTGTGTCCTAAATGGGCTGTGAATCCTCAGCAGGCTTAACCTCTCCATCTTAACTTTCCCATATGTAAAGAGGGACGATGCTTACTTTCAGGGCTGTGAAAATTAACGAGACCCCTGGGCCCACCACGAGGCTCAATAAATGGTAGAAAGCATTTTTTGGCGCTCTCCTTATTCCCTACACAAATGTGGGAAATTGGATTTCTGTGTCTCCAGGGCTTTGCTTACCCAGTACCAACAGGGACAGTAAACTTGTGTCAACTTGGTGACAGTGGTCCTGGGGTGCAAAGTCTGACTCACCTGCTGGCTTCAGAGGGGTTTTTTTTTTTTTTTAACTCAGCTACAATCACACCTCTTGGGGGCCCTCAGGTAGGCCAGGCTTGTTGGTATGGGTTTTAGGGTACAAGCTTCCTTTGGAAGAGGTAATCCTCAGTGTTTCTGGGACTTACAGAGATAACAGTTTTCTGAGATTTTTTTTTTTTTTTTTTAGAGAGCGAGAGTGAGCAGGGGAGGGACAGAAGGAGACAGGTGGGGGAGAGAGAATGAGAGTCTCAAGCAGGCTCCGTGCTCAGCGTGAAGCCCAACGCGGGGCTCAATCCAACAACCATGAGACCATGACCTGAGCTGAAATCAAGACCAGACGCTTAACCGACTGAGCCACCCAGGCACCCCAAAGAAGTGACAGATTTGAGTCAGAGCTTGAGCACCATCCAGGTCAGAAGGGATTAACAACTGAGGACCTGAAATGGAACTTCCTTCTTTTTTCTTCCCTCTCTTTTTAAAGACTTTATTTTTAAGTAGTCTCTGCACACAACGTGGGGCTCAAAGTCACAACCCTGAGATCAAGAGTCACATGTTCCACTGACTGAGCCAGCCAGGCTCAGATTTAATGCCCTTCAAGTTACCATCACATTAGGTAAAATGAGCCAAAAAAAAAAAAAAAAAAAGAAAGAAAGAAAGAAAGAAAGAAAGAACAAACCCAAACCCTCCATTATAATAATGGGAAATAAAATCTTGTGATTTGGTTTTAAAGCAAAGTACAGGGAATTTCACTACTTGAGAACACAATGAAAATAATTTATTTAAGATTTCCAACATTTAAAAAACTGGAAATCCTAGACGACTAGCAGACAGGATTGCATATACCATTTTTTATTTTATCATTAAAAAATACCATTTCTTAAATGACTCAGGTGATTTTCCAGGATTAATTTGAATCTCTTTCATTTTTTTATAAAGAAAACTGAGTCATCCTCCATGATGCTCAATAAGTGTTTGCTAGCCTTGTAAAATCTCTATTGATCTTCCTGCTAGCTTGAAAGCTTTATTCCATTAGTGCCACATCTGAGAGTGTTAAAGAGGAAGGATGCAGAGAAGCATCCTTGCGGTCTGGGGTTCTGTCTCTCTCTAAACCACTCTGAAACAAAATATAGAGACGACAGACATTTGGAGCTTTCATCTGGTAAAAATCCTGCAGCTCCAGTAAATGCCCCAGCCGCACCTCTAAAATCCATATCCTCTACAATTCACTGTGTTCCTTGCAATGACTTCCCATAAAGGTCACGGGCTCTCACTGCTTTGTTTCTATTTTTGGCTTTACGGTCTGTTGAAGAGTCTCTCTCGACAGATCAAAATAATGGGTCCCAACAAATGCTCAATTTAGTAAAAAAGCTTACTCTGACGAGACATTTATGACTACCACCTTAGGAACCGTCCCGAGTTTAAATCTCACTGAATGACATGTGGTCTTGACGTCCACAAGGCTAATGTATTCCTGTCACTATTTTTAATAGAGTTTAGCCATCAGGCCCAGGTCTATATGGGTTCTTCTTTGCTCTATTGTTCAGCTGGACTTGGTGGACACCCGGCTCAGGGTACGCGAACAGCTTTGGGACAGACTAAGTTAGAGGACAGAACAAGAGGTTGAGCCACAGGCAATTGCCACTTCTGTAGTAAAAACATGGATGAGGGCCCCTGGGTGGCGCAGTCGGTTAAGCGTCCGACTTCAGCCAGGTCACGATCTCGAGGTCCGTGAGTTCGAGCCCCGCGTCAGGCTCTGGGCTGATGGCTCGGAGCCTGGGAGCCTGGAGCCTGTTTCCGATTCTGTGTCTCCCTCTCTCTCTGCCCCTCCCCGGTTCATGCTCTGTCTCTCTCTGTCCCAAAAATAAATTAAAAAAAAAAAAAAAAAAACGTTGAAAAAAAAAAAATGGATGGATATTGCAAGTTCATAGGTCTACCCTAAAAGATTCAGTTTGCCTGTGCGGGAAAGACTTAGCACAGCAGGCGTCAGGGAGCTCTCCTTTGAAAGGCCTGGTTTTGCTCCAATAAATCTTAGCTCTGAGTCTGACTATAAGCGGAGTCCTGAATCTTCCTAATGAATGAATCACAGAGCCTGGGGTGGTCTTGACAGACCCTTGGCACACTAAAAAAATTACTTATTTGAAAATGTGACTACAGAACACAGTTGTGGCTGGCAGTTGAAGAATGTTATTGTTTAAAAAAAAAAAAAACAACAGAGAACGATTACAGAGTACTTTTCAGGCAATTCAGTGTTTCACCTAAAATCTTCTGCTGTAGCATCCTTTTACTTATTTACTTGACCGTTAAATTTTGTTCTGATAGAGCTGCCAGGAGTATTGCAACATAGATATTAAAGGTTTTATCCAATGTTATTAATGACATTTGCATCATAACAAGGACAGAAAGCAAACCTCAAATGACTCTTCTGATTGTTCTACATAATGGAGTGCTTCTCAGTTTAAATTCCTCATAATTGTATGTGAAATTATAGGAATGGTGAGGATCAAGGGAGCTGACACCAGACAAACCTGGGTTCAATTTTCTGCTTTACCTTTGTTTTCTTATTACTGGTAGACAGCACTCGACTCGGGGACACCTTGTGCTCAGGACTAGGAAGAAAAATTAATGTGTCTCCTGCTACCACTTTTCTTTTTCTGAATCCCTAAATCCCTAATTCTAGGTTACTTCTTCAAACTCTGTTTTGGAGCTTCCGATTCCCCCAGTATTTTCTCTTCTCTTCAGAAAAGTGGTCTCCTCTTCCAGCCTGAAGCATGTTAGTCACTTTCAAGTCTGCATTTCTAAGTATGCTCTCTCAAATACAGTCCCGGTCTCCCACCTCTAGGGAATATATGCTCCTGTATCTGTGTGATCACTGGAAACTATGCCAAAAGGCAAACTAACTGTCCTCACAAAATCAGCTAACCCCGATTGTCAGTCACTTTGTTATCGTATCAATGGAACCACCACACTCCCAGGGTCAGAAATGTTCATTTTTTTCCCAATAAACATTTACAGGCACACTCACGGGCCAGCCACTGTACCGTGCACAAAGAGCACAAAGATCAGAGGACACAACATCTACTTGCAAGATGCTTATTAACTTTTGGAGGAGACAATATGAAAACACATGAAATTGTAGCCATGGATCAATTCACTTTTTAAAAGTCAATATACCACAGAGGATTAATAACCAAGCAAATGATGTAGGTAGTACTACAGGGAGTCAGAGGTGGGAGAAGACACTAAGGGCGTAGTAGTGATACAAAACTTCATCAGATAAAGCTCTACAAGAATGGAGAGAATCTGTGTAAGTGAAGAGTGAAGCAGAGAATATTTATGGTTGGAGGATGCCATAAGCAAAATTATCTAAGCAATTAAAAAAAAAAAAAAGATAATCAGGGCACTGTCCAGTCAGAGCAGCAGGTTTAAGACGGTAGGCAGTTGAAAATAAGACAAACAGGCTGAGGTCAATGCCTCCTTGAATTCCAAGTTTGTGTGGACTTTACCCTGAAGGCAGTGAAAGTCATTGGAGTGTGTGCTGTGGACCTTCTGGCTGTGAGCTACTGTAACTTCGGGGGATTCTGGGTAAATAAGAAGTGAAGCCCTACAACGAGCCTGTTGGAAGTGTATAAAAAGTGTCTACCATCTTAACAGAAACAGTAAAAGGAAACCAGACTAAAACAGACATCTTAAGAATTCTGCTTTCTGCATAATTTCATAATTATTCAGATTTTCCCATTCACCCTTAAGATGTACCCAAGAGATAAGTACTTGACCATTAAGGGAACACAGTGACCCAACTGATCACAGTGAAAACCTTGCCTGTCTGTCATCGACGCAACACAGAACAGGAAGATTAGTCAGTGCGGTCGTCCAAGAAGGGAGCCCAGGGCAGCGAGGTAGCACCACCCAGGGATCCTCCCTAAGGCTTCGGGGTCTCCTCTGCTTCGAATCCTGCAGGAAATGGGACCCCAGCCACCAACTCCATGGAGCAAGGGCAGTGGGGAGGATGAGGAAATGCAGAATGGAGGACATATGCCTGGTTGGGAAACAGGTGGGGTGTTTTGAAGGTCATTTTGCAGGAAGGTCAAGGAAACAAGATGTGGGCAGAGGCTGACTGGTGTCTTTTATCTTTCATAGATCGCCACAGGATAGGGAAGCAGCCTCTGCATTATGCAAATTTATAGGCATTATGCAAATTTATAGGCAGTGTATGTAAGTACAGATGTTGAAAAACAGTGCAGACTCTAATTTGCCCTTCTACACCAGAATAAACCCACTTTGTGGTGTGGTATAAAATCTAGCCACACTTAATTCAACATAGCAATAAGAATAATGAACCATTTATTCAACAATCTATTGCTCATTTCTTGTTGCAAAAACAAATGCAATTAAGAACATATTTGATAATGCATATCAGAGTCTCACGTTTCATCCTTATTCATTCTGCTGACAGAAACAATTCAATTAACATTTGCTTTTTCTCTGTATTTCATGCAGATAAAACAAAAAGTTACGACTTGGTGGCTACCATAGACTGCACGGAGAATTTTAAGTTTAGGGGGAGCTCATTCAAGCAACAATGAACAGTGACTGAGTCATTTTCTGATTACTTCATTTCTGCATGATGAAGAAAAATGAAAAATTTATGACCATGATAGAAAAGGATAGTCAACCAAAAGACAAAGAAATTTGTCCAATACTGAGATAATACAAACCCAATACAAAGACACTGGTTTTATAAATACAATTCAGTATTGTCTACAGTTACATGATCCATGGGAACTGAATCCACCAGAAACACTACTCCTCATCTTTAACTATATCATGAAAACAGGAAGAATGGAATAGGCACACATAGTTATTTATTAATACTTTACACTCCATCAATGTCCAAAAGGAAGTTGCAAAAGTTACACTGAAACGTCAAAGTGAGCATCAAAAATACTGACCAAACATAAATTTTCACCAAAAAAAAAAAAAAAAGATCCAGTTTTTATGTATTAACTCACATATGGTAGGAACAGCATAAATGTTACCTAAATAAGAGCAAAAGATAATTCTGTTAAAACAAGTTACCAAAATATTTTTAAGGGATCAGGAGTGGGCAGTTTGTTTGCCTCTGAAGAGCTCTCATCACAAACCATTGTGCTCTGAGCTTAAAGAACCCTAGATGGTCTCCAATTCAATGGAGCTGGAGTTATTTTGTCTTTGACACTTGGCCGGGTGCAGTATTGTGATAATGCTCTATTTGAGAAACCTGAGGGCAGGGGCCATGCCTTTCATCCTTAGGATCTCCAACTTCAGTGTTTAGCTCGCTATCTGGCACATACGTGACACTGAACAAATGCTTGAAGGGGATGAGAGATGGCTGGAGGGTGGGTGGTGTACCCTGACCAAATTGTGGCAAAAGCCCAGAAAGGGAAAGCATTCTTGACGAGTAAAAAGAAAAAGTATACACTTGTTCATTTTTGATGGCTGCTAAGATTATAGACAAAAGGTGACCAAAAGGATTGCCAGATTACAGTCATACTCACTCTGTGTCAGGAAAAAACCCAGAAAATACTTAATGTAATTCTAGCCTGGTTTTGATGTGACCTCAGGCAAGCCTCAAAATCAAATGACTGCTTTTGCAGCCATATAATAGAAAGGTCTGCCCAGTATCACTTCTAGTGAGTATTCCGGGAATTGGAGCGACAAACTCCAAATACAACAGAATATTGCCTGGACTGCATGGGAAGAAGCAGGAAAACATTACGGCCTCTGTTGGAAATATCAGAAAGGTTACAAAACAAGCATTTCAGCTTGGAGGCATCTGTAAACCCCAACATTTTCCCAAAGCAACAGATTTAATCGATTTGTTTTGATAATCTGCTAAAAAGACAAACATCCATTCTAGCTGAAATGAAGAAAACCACTGTTTAGAAAAGCACACGTCCCATATGTTGTTTTGTGTAAACTATTGGGAATCATTTCTTCAGCTGTTTTGTTTACCACTAAAAGCAGCTACTTGATTCACGGTACAAACTCCTGATACAGTGGGCTGACTGGAACAAACGTGACATCCTTTAAAATCCAACCCGAAACACTTTGATCTAAAAACAAATAAATAAAACAAGCAAAATCCTTCCTTCAGCCAGATGGCAACATTATAAATAGAACAGAAAAGGCAGCATCTTCCACCTGCATTAATATAAACCAGATTAAAAGGCAAGCCTCTTCATCCCCATGGGTGATGTACCTTCCTGGTGATTTATCACCAGATGCTAGCTGCTACACAAATTATCTCTTTCTCTGCTCCATAATACAAGTAATGTTTATGACTAAGCAAAGATGGGGGCAAAGTACAGAAAAGAGGAGGAAAGCCTAACCATATTAAAAGTTTCCTAGTTACACTGAGAAATAGAAAATTAGCTATAGTCTCTGTAATTTACCAAGTTTCAACAGCTGGATAGGGAGTTTATCAAATTAGACCCAATTCAATTAAATCCAATGTGTAATTAAAAGCAACTATTTAAATAACTTGGAGAAAAACAATTACTACTCAACTTCATTACTCTGCTTAATTAAAGTAACCAACCGAAAGAAGATCCTTTTACTTTTAGCAGGATAATGATTTATTTTAAGAAGAAAACTAAAATTGCTGATGCCAACAGTTTACAAATGATTACTACAGGCCACAAAGTAGAAAAGCTTTCATACTTAAAAACAAAATAAAATTATCAAGGTAGAAGATGTATATATAGTTCTCTGAATCCCAAATAACACAGTTTTAAACATTAGTTTTGCAAAGAAATGTGAATGTAATTTTAATCCTATACTATTGAGTTTAATCTGTGAAAAAACCACATATACAAGACTGCAGAATATCAATAATTAACTACTCCTCCTCTGCACAACAGTAAAATACTTAACCCTAAATTTTCTTATGCAAACTCAGAAAAATGCAATAGGAATGAGTGATAACTGATGAAAGGTTAAGGTTATTCCAATTCACTTCAGGTAACAGGAGAACATTTAACCTCCTGTTAAATTGTCTAAATTTATGCGCCAACCCATGGGGCGTCTGGTGGCTCAGTTGTTGGAGCGTCCGACTTCAGCTCAGGTCATGAGCTCGTGGTTCATGAGTTCAAGCCCCACGTCGGGCTCTGTGCTGACAGCTCGGGGCCTGGAGTCTGCTTCAGATTCTGTGTCTTCCTCTCTCTCTGCCCCTTCCCTGCTCATGCTCCCCTGCTCATTCTCTCTCTCTCTCTCTCTCTCTCTCAAAAATGAATAAACATAAAATTTTATTTTCAATTATGGGCCAATCTAGTCTCCCACCGCTGTCACTTCTACATCTGCGTCCTCTCTCATGTTTTCCTCTCTTGTTGGAACATCAGCCTTGCCATCTCTTCAACTGTTTAAATGCAATCCATCTTTTTTCTTTCTTCTTCTTTTTAATATCTTTTTTAAAAAGGTTTATTTATTTATTTTGAGAGAGAGAGAGAAAGAGAGAAAATGAGCAGGAGAGGGGCAGAGAAAGGGAGAGAGAGAGAATCCCAAGCAGGCCCCGCACGGTCAGTGCAGAGCCCGATGGGGGCTCGAACTCACAAAGCATGAGATCGTGACCTGAGCCGAAACCAAAAGTCAGAGGCTTAACCGAATGAGCCACGCAGGTGCCCCAGCTTTTATTTTCTAGCGAAGTTTTAGGTTCACACCAAATTGGGTGGAGAGTTCAGAATTCCCATGTGCCCCTGCCTCCACATATGCACAACCTCCCCCATTATCAACAATATACTGCACTACGGTGGTACATTTGTTTCTATCAATGAACCTACACTGACATAGCATTATCACCCAAAGCCTACAATTCACAGAGTTCACTCTGGGTGTTGTTTTGGGATCTGACAAACATAGAATGTCATGCATTCACCATTACAGCCTGGTAGAGAGTCCAATCCATTTGCCATAGCCCTGCTCAGGTCTCTTTCTCATGAAATCTTTGAAACTATTCCTACCTCCAACACGTTTCTTTCTCTGACTTCTACTGAGCTCCCAAGTCTGCCTCACACTGCCTGGCACTTGATTTCATTCCATCTTATGTTGTTTTTAGAATGTATGCTTCCAAAAGTTCCCAATACTGCTCATCTCACAGGATGCAAAGCAAAAAATGTGCTTTAGAGTAAAAAACCAAACCCAAACAAAAACACACCTGGGGAAAGGCTTGCTGCATTTCTCTCTTGGAAAGTCATACTGTCAATTTGCATAGGGAAGGCTCTGGGCCATTCCGTGCCTGTTACCTAATAAATGTCTACCCAGCACTTTTTTTCTAACAGAACCCTGACTGACCACGACACAGCTCTGGCCAAGAAGTTGAACCCTGCAATTGTTAGGTGGGGTTTGTGAGAATGCTCCTTAAAGGGGACGTGCACTCAAGTGGCATGGCTCCCCACTCTCCCTTTTCCTCCTGTCTTGAAGATGGGTGTGATGTTCAAGGTAGACAGCTGCCTCGTAACCAGAAGGTAAGGCAAGGGGGAAGCTAAGGCAATAACGGAGACCTGGCCCGGACATCTCTGAACTACTGTACTCTTTACTTCCCATATTTCCTGCAGGTAAGAAAAAAGAAAGCTCCTAACTTATTTAAACCACTTTTTATTCAGTACTCACAATTAAAAGCAATCTCTAAACTGACAAGAGTTTCCACTAACTACAGAATGAAGTCCAAGCATGCACCAAAATTTGGCTCCAGTCTACCCTTCTAGTTTCTACTTCCTCTAGTCTGCAATACACAACACCTCAATCCTAGGCACTGAGGGCTGGAGGCGAGATTCCGGATGGGATTTTGAGGCAGGTGAGACTCAGAAAAGGCAGAGGATTTGATGTTAAGTGGGGGGACAGGGGCAATAAAAGGCTCCAAGAACATCGTGTGAATTACTTAGGAAAAAACAACACGCACAAAACTAGGTGGTGGTTAGATGATAAGAGTATCTCCTATGTTGTGTCTTAGAAAACGGCTTGTCATTCGAGGCATTCACAAGTGGGCTGGACACACTGTGGGACTCTGTACGTACTTCCTATTTTCCCCTTCACTTGGTACATCATGGATCTTCTGTATTCTAATTTCCTCCAGAAGAAAGCAAAACAGGTGCTGGTTCATCATATTAAAGCAGATCAGCATTTAGTTTTGAAAGTAGCAGGAGGAGCAAAAGTTAGGGCAAAAAAAAAAAAAAAAAAAGTAAAAGACGCCAGAGCAGAGTTTCAATAACCTCATCTGTAATAGAAAGCAGCTCCAAACAACTTGGGAGACAGTGGATTTCTGAGCAGAATGTGAAGGGTTCCCAGAGCACCCCTGGTCATCCAGAACAACTCTTGCTAGCATCCTAAGGCCCTATGTGCAACTCCTCCTGACCACAACAGACTCGCGGATGGGTTACAGTAGGGCTGCATTAGCTTCTCTGTCAGCCCTTTATAAATGTAACCTCAGAGTAGATGCTGACGAAAATAATAAAAATTCCAATTGATTTAGCTTAATTTTATTTAAAAAATAATCGAGGAGCTTTTTGATACTACAGAAAGACTATGAAGACAAAACTTGCAAGGCCCATAATCCCATCACCTGGATAACCCATTTTTTTAAACTTAAAAAAGAAATGCCTATCACACGGTTAGGAAATGCAAATGGTACATGCAGCTGTAAAAGAAAAAGAGAAAGCCCCTCCCTCCCTCTTTTCTCTCTGGGAAAAAAGTTTCTGTGTTCACGCAGATGTGCTTTCTGTTTATTCAAATTGTCATGCTGCGTAGTCTTCTGTCCCTTTCTTTTCTGTCGATAACTTTACTCAGCCTACTTTTCCAGTCGTTAACTGCACTGCATTTTGCCATTTCCAGTGCATGCCTACAGTCATCAGTTATCTTTGTCTCCCCTTCTCTCTAACTTTGAAGTTCTCTGAATCTTCATCCATTTGTGAAATCATGGTCCTGACTGAGTGCTATTTATCTTCCTCTATTAACACTAGCACCTGGTCCCTTGCCCCCCGGAGTTGCTGTATTAATTTCCCACAATTTAAGCCTCTTTGCTTCTGCAGGTCTGGACACCACCGAGAAGGCGACCACTTCCAAGGAGGAGGACTACAAAAAAAAAAAAAAAAAAAAAAAAAAATCTCCAAGGTGGCTTTACCTCTCTGGGAGAGGCAGGGATGGGGTCTGCGAGGAGCCCTATTAGGGCTGAATCAGAAACTTAAAAGCTAGGTTTTATGTGCATTTGCTTACCACTTCTTCCCCTCTCAGTTTTGCAAACCAAACCTGGATCCCTTCAAGCAGCGGCTTCTGCCAACTCTGATAGATGCTGTGGGCTGGGCTGGGATTGAATTGCTTCTCTGGCACCTCCTCTGTCTAGGAAATGGAGCAGTGCAGCAAAGGGGTAGAGCGCTGCCTGGCCGCCCAGGGCCCACTTCAAAGCCAGAATTACGGACTGCTGGGCCAGGGAGCGCGGAGAAGGGCAGAGTGCCAAAGCTCTTCCTCCCTCTGAGCCTCAGCGGTGGGGACAGGCTGGGGATGAAGGCTGAAGGCACCTTCATGGAGGACAGTGTGGACTCCCACCCAGGGGGCTCCACGCAGATGCTGTGTTAGGACTCACACTGCCAGCGACTTTTTGGGATATGTGGTTTGTGGATCCATTCCCATCCATGAAATAATTATGACTCTTGTCCTGGAGTGCACAGAAATGTGACGAAGCCAGGACTTTGGTTTGCTCAGAGTAACCAGGGACTCCCTCCAGGACAAGGGACTTAGATGACCAAGCATTTCTTCAGTCCTCTGCAGGAAAGAAAAGGCGAGATTTAAAGCATGGTGTTCTGCTTTCGTTGTTATTATCTTTTTACTGGACCTGGCTTTTTATTTGTTGGATTTCTTTCATTTGCCAGACTCAAAATGTCCTCAAATGGAGGATCTCAAATTCTGGAACCTATCAAATATCTAAATGTAGTAACTGATGAAAACAAATCCAGCTAAAGGAAAGGACGCCAGCCTGAAAGCCCAGGAGCGGTTTCACAGGGCCCTGCGACACTCAAAAGCACAAAGACGGCTGTGTGGCAGGTGGCAAAACCTAGTGGGCTGTCAGGCCAGACGGGAAGGCTCTTGACAGCCCGGAGCACTGATGACTTCTAGGTTCATGGGCTGCAGCTAATATGCACATGTTCATTTCAAGTATGCTACATCCATTTCAGATAAGAGAAGCCAATTACAAATTTGCAATCTGCCTAAGCTACAGGTCCCTCAGATTCATCAAGAGCTAAGCCAAACTAAGCTGATAAATGGACTCCTCTGTTCTAAGTGCCTTGGATGCATTTTCTGTGACCGTCTCTTACTGGACAATCTCCACGCAAGGGTTGGTATCGAGGCCGGTTGGAAAAGCCAGAAGGGAGGTGAGGGCGGCTGAGAGGGTAAACCCGTACAGCAAGCTCCTTCCAGAAGAAGTGAAAACAGTCAACAAACGCTAAGTGGAGGAAGGAGCTGCTGTGAGCCAGGCTGCCCTCCTTCCATCCCAGGGAGCACCATATTGGTCACTGGCCTGGCTTGTCTCCACACTCTGTTTTTTATCTAAGAACCTGCTCCTAGACAACCCGTTCTGTTTTCAAAATTCCAGTAGAGTCACTGTCAGAAAGGAAAATATTTGAAGAACTGTCTGGGCTTTCTAATGAAATGTGAATGAATCTCAGTGCAGTCTCTGGGCGCTCCCTCGAACCTGCCCCTTTTTCTGGTAGTACCGGGAACAGTCCATGAATACCATGGCAATGCAGTTTCTTTTTAGTTTACAGATGAAGTACAAGCCCAAGACTTCCTCAAACCTTGTTGTTATTTTACCTCCTTTGTTTTATAGCATTGAAAAGCCTTAGAAAAAGTGCAAGAGGGTGTGTGCTTTCTGTAAAGAGTGAAGGAGAGAGGAGCTGTGCTAATACTGAGTTTGGTCTCCATGGAGACTAAGGAAGGAGGAAAATGATGAGGATGGGGTAGGAAGCAGAGATTGACAGAGAGCACGAAAATCAGCTTTCGAAACAGAATATGAGCAATTTGAGGATAGATCATTTTACCATTAGTTTAGGATTTTAGAAAGTGTTGAATAATTCTGAGCATATTTGTTTCATGAAGATTCTATGATAGCATTACTACATAACTGATGAAACTGGCTTTTGTGGCTCATCAGGTGCATATGTGGTATTTTAATAATGTGAGTGTATGTTCCAGCTTTCAACCTGCCATTCTGCAAATGAACTTCTGGAACATAACCCATATAGCATAAAGAATTGTTTTGTTTGTTTTTTTAAACACTACAATAGTCTAGCAAATATGTATAAGCTAGGGGTCACAGGTGATTATGTTTTAGAGCTAGTTGAGAAAGGAGGTTCACTTCATAAACAGGTATAATTAGTCATTTAGATTTTTTGAATAATCTTGTCTTAGAAACAGTCTTTCATATGTTTCTCAGTTTAGCACCTCTGGATAGGCTATTCAATTTTCTTTAAGCAGATTTTTTTCTAGCAGGCAGGCTGAACTTGACTTTGTAAACAAATATTCAGTAGCAAAAATATGGCAACTACTGATGCTCAAGAGAAACTCCATTTTCCATATGCCTAAAAGACAGCCTTCTTCATCGTTGAAAACACTGTGGACAAGCATTTACTCACCTCACAGCAGGAATGGGAAAGATGAAAAAAATAGCTGATGCTGTCTCATTAGTCAGAGTCGTGTTTTACATAAGGAAACATGCACCATCCCTTTTTAAAACTCACTCTGCTAACTTTAAAACATCTTATTCATAAAAAAAATCACATTAAAGTAGTACATGGACCACACTAAAACTTATGATCTAGGTCTCTGCACTGACCAACCAGTTACATACAATTTTTGATGTATTAATATCTGTCCTCTATAATAAACCATCAGCCTCAGCTCTATGAGCTTTAGTAACATGAAGGTGTAACTCAACTACACAGAGAGACAGGAATAAATATGAATGACATCACTGCGTTAATCTTCATCATCAAGGCTGATTTTTAAGTCCTCTGCCTAAACTTGTACTGTGCTGGGCTAGACTAGGTGGGCTCGACAGGTAAGCTTCTGAGAGCTCTGGCATAAGTGATGTTTTACTTCTATATCTGGTCAAGTAATCTCTCTATAGCAAAGAAAAAATGTTTCTGCCGTGACCTACACGGTGTCAGAAACATTACTGCCTACAGCAAAAATAATGCAGAAGGTACATTCTATTATGTAGTTTTCAGCAAAGAACTGCCCCCTTGCCCTGTCCCTTCCTCACTCCACTGGGCGGCTGCCACACTGTCCAGTCTGTGTGGAGGTGTTGCTGCTTCCCATCAGAACGAGACTTCCCACGATGACAGCCCAACCAGCCCCCCTCGTATTCCTTGGAAATTGAACTGGATCAGGTCTGGAGCCCGCTCCATGAGACACTTTGTACTAGCAAGAGCGTCCCAGTACTCACCCAGTATGGACAGAATGGGGACTTCCCTACCTCCAACCCAGAGCCCTTGGCCCCACTCCACACACACGCCAGAAGCCAAACAGCTTTATTCCCAAGAACTTAGTGGACATATCGCCGTGTAGCATAATTCTTCTCTGTGAGCAGTTCCCTAAAACTTACTGCCACTTACAGCCATCAGCACAGGTAGTGCCGATGCTGGGGTTATACAAATAACAATACTGAACAGACTCACACCAACTGGAGATTACTTAGCTAAGTTTGCATGCAAGAATGACCACTTTTAGGAATGCAGATGGAATGCAGTCATTTCATTGGGGTCTATGATAAGACACCTGCTAGCAACACATTTCGGTTTCCACTGATCCGGAAATTATTCTAAACCAGCTTGAAAAGTTTGACTCTGATTTCACTCGGAAAAACAAAAACAAAAAAACAAAAACCTTAGTCCTTTCATAAGACTCAACTTTACACAAAAAGTTTAGGTTGAATATAAAAGCTAGAAACACTATCCTATTACTATGCAATGTTCAAAATATTGATTATAAATCTTTATATCTTGGCTTCAGATTATTATAAACCTTTTTAGATTACTTAAAACCATGCTTCAAATCCTAATTAGAAATGTCCAACTTAGTATGCAGTACTTCTACTCATTCAACTCTTGCCCCACAGGCTCTCAATCTGCTCTCTTGTCTAGCATCAGATTAACTCCGTGAGGAAGGAAAAGGGGCCCGAGGCTAACAAACGAAATAACTCTACAACACCAAATACCACTGAAAACACTCATAATTGATCCTGTAAAACAGGAGAAACACAGAGTGCTCATTATAAAATCCAAGTTCTAAGAAGGAAGTGAGACAGAACCACCAGACAGGGAAAAAATATATGAGCAACAGTAATAAAAACAAGAACTGTGAGCGTCATTCATCAAGCCCCACCTATAGAACAAGCACTGTGCCAGAGGCTTTACATACATCCAGTCTAATTCCTAGAGTCACCCTGTAAGGTAGGCAATTAGTGTCCCCATGTTACACTGAGAACACAGAGACAGAGAACAATGAATGGCTGGAATGCGGTAGGAAGCGAGCTTGGTTTGCCTCCAGAAGGCTGATCGTTGAGAGCAGGTCAGACAAACTCACCTGCTGAACAACCTGGAGATAACTGAGACCTGGTGCTGAGGCCTGAGAGAAGGCCAGGGGCTTTATTATTCCTTTTTCTTTAAATCATGCTTCTTTTTTCTTTTATTTTATGCAGAATTTACTCCCGGGCCATAAGTTTTTGTTTCTTCGGTTTCCTCTGGGATATCTTTTTCTTCTGTGCAACTTCATCTTCTGGTTTAGGAACAGTCTCTTTTCCAGTGAGGATCATCTCAATGTGTCAAGGAGAGCTCATGTATGGGTTAATCCGACCATGAGCCCCGTAAATTCTACACCGTATCTTGGGGGCTTTGTTCACCTGAATGTGCTCAATGACTGAAGAATCTACATCTAAACCCATCTCTCCATTTTTAAGCACGTGCAGTAAAAATTCAGCACTCTTTTCAGGCCACTGACTCTATAGGTCCTACCCCACCGTCTGGCCTGGGTACACCAACCACCTCAACCACTATAGCGACAGAATGGCACACATTATTTCTGCAGAGTGATGTCTTTCACATTCTTGGTGACTTTTCAGATATGCATACCCTTGATAGCCTGGGCAGTATCATGTGTGTTCTTAAAGTGGACACGAAGATTTGAACCTCTTGATTTGCATGATTTTGTTGGGTTTTCCGGGTCAAGTGAATAGCGAGCCATTTTCAGAGATCACCTCAGGCCACTTTTGGGAAGAGGAAGCCATTATTATTATTATTATTATTATTGTTATTATTATTTTCTGATAAGAGAAAGAAACAAGTGACTTTGTGCTTTTGATGAGCTGTCCTGACTTGACCCTAAGGAGAATTTTCTCATCTCCTTTGTGAAAGTTCAACCATGCACATGTAAGTACACATAAAGTCACTGTTTTACAATTTCACAATATTTCATACTAATGAAATCTTGATAATGCCTGTTACTTTTAAAGAGAAATTGGGAGGTCTTTAAGACTACAGGAATAGAAGCTAAGACCTTCAGTGAAATGATAGAAAGTAAGCCACATGGGATGAAATCCTGTTTCTCTTTCTTACCGCTCCCTTCCTTAGATTAACTGGAAGGCATAAAATGGATAAAGAAATAATACTCCTAGCAATCTGATAGATACAAGATAAGTGTTTCAACCAAGTGGCACAAAAACAGACTAGATCAATGGAACAGAATAGAGAACCCAGAAATGGACCCACAAACATATGGCCAACTAATCTTTGACAAAGCAGGAAAGAATATCCAATGGAATAAAGACAGTCTCTTCAGCAAATGGTGCTGGGAAAACTGGTCAGCAACATGCAGAAAAATGAACCTGGACCAGCCTCTTACACCATACACAAAAATAAACTCAAAATGGATTAAAGACCTCAATGTAAGACAGGAAGCCATTGAAATCCTAGAGGAGAAAGCAGACAAAAACCTCTTTGACCTTGGCCACAGCAACTTCTTACTCAACACGTCTCCAGAGGCAAGGGAAACAAAAGCAAAAATGAACTATTGGGACCTCAGCAAAATAAAAATCTGCACAGCGAAGGAAACAATCAGCAAAACTAAAAGGCAACCGACAGAATGGGAGAAGGTATTTGCAAATGACATATAAGATAAAGGGTTAGTATCTAAAATCTATAAAGAACTTCTTAAACTCAACACCCAAAAAGCAAATAATCCCCGGAAGAAATGGGCAAAAGACATGAATAGACACTTCTCCAAAGAAGACATCCAGATGGCCAACTGACACATGAAGAAATGCTCAACATCACTCATCATCAGGGAAATACAAATCAAGACCACAAGGAGATACCACCTCACACCTGTCAGAATGGCAAACATTAACAACTCAGGCAACAACAGATGTTGCTGAGGATGCAGAGAAAGAGAGCTCTTTTGCATTGCTGGTGGGAATGCAAGCTGGTGCAGCTACTCTGGAAAACAGTATGGAGGTTCCTGAAAAAGTTAAAAATAAAACTACCCTAAGACCCAGCAATTGCACTACTAGGTGCATATCCAAGGGATATAGGTATGCTGTTTTGAAGGGGCACATGCACCCAATGTTTATAGCAGCACTATCAACAATAGCCAAAGTATGGAAAGAGCCCAAATGTCCATCAATGGATGAATGTATAAAGAAGATGTGGTATATATATACAATGGAGTACTGCGTGGCAGTAAAAAAAATGAAATCTTGCCATTTGCAATTACATGGATGGAACTAGAGGGTATTATTCTAAGCTAAATTAGTCAGTCAGAGAAAGACAAATATCATACGACTTCACTCACATGAGGACTTTAAGATACAAAACATGAACCTAAGGGAAGGGAAACAAAAATAATATAAAAACAGGGAGGGGGACAAAACATAAGAGACTCAAATATGGAGAACAAACAGAGGGTTGTGGGAGGCGGGATGGGCTAAATGGGTAAGGGGCATTAAGAAATCTACTCTCCAAATCATTGTTGCACTATATGCTAACTAACTTGGATGTAAATTTTAAAAATAAATTAAATTAAATGGTTAAAAAAAGAAAACTTCTAGTTATAATTAAACATACTATTTCTAAAAGAAAAAAAAAGGTTTCAACCATGTTCTCTGCCAAAATTCAGGCTACAGGATACAGCTGATATATGTAGCTCAGTCTTACATCATACTGATTTGTATTTTGTCAAAGGGAGACACATTAATTTTATGTTCAACTGCACCATTAAACAGTGTAATACCTAAAACTGTGTGCACGATGTATAAAACCTTTAGGATGCACCCAGGGGCCCCAGGTCCATGCTGTTTCTATTTCCTAGGAATAAAAGTAAACCAAATCTTGGGGCGCCTGAGTGGCTCAGTTGGTTATGCATCTGACTCTTGATTTAAGGTCAGGTCATGACCTTTTGGTTGGGTTCATGAGATTGAGCCTCGTGTTGGGCTCTGAGCTGACAGCAGGGAGACTGCTTGGAATTCTCTCACACTCTCTCTGCCCGTCCCCTGCTCATGCGCGTGCGCTCTGTCAAAATAAATACACTTAAAAAAAAAAGTAACACGAGTCCATGGCCACTGCTTTTTTTCACTTTTTAAAAGGAAACACAACTGCCTTCAGATGCTCTGTGTTTTGCTTCCCACTAAATTCACTGGGCTATCATAAGAAACTGCTATTTTCAAGTTCAGAATTAAGCTACGATTATATTAATAACTGAGTAGACATAAGTGACAATTTTTTTTTCAAAACAGTACAGGCCTGGCAAAAAGGAAATATCTTAACTATATATAGTTAATATCTTAACTATTAAGATAGTTAATAAGATGGCAAGTTTGAGAATCTGGAGCTGACATACAGACATACCTAGGGAGTGGTGAGCTTAGTGGTCAGCTTCGTGCCTGTTCTCGCTCCGGCTATGACGAGTAATCTTGGGCTGATGGCCAATCGAACACTGTTAGACTCAGTTTGGATTCAGTTTAATACAATGAGCTGGTCGGGCTGGGCAGGTTAGCTTGGTTGGCTTAGGCAGCAACTCAAAGGCCAAAGCATGATCCCTGTGCTGCCAGGTCAGGGCAGGATTACAGACAATAATAGGTGAGAGGTGGGAGCTGGAGGCTATGTATGTAATTACTCAGCAAAATATTTAATGAGCAGGCACCGTTCCAGCCATAATAACACAAAGATAATGGTACTGAGATTAAAGTCTCCCAAGGGACACAGAAGCAGATAATTAAAATACAGTGTGGTAAGTACCATGACAGAGGTATGTGTGAGGTTTTGTGGAGGCACAGAGAAAGGCAGGGCAGGCTTCCTGGAGGAGGGGATGCCTGACCTGACTCTAAAGAGTACACCTGTGGATGGGGGGTGGGGGGAGGGCATTTCTGGACAAGGAGAAGGCACGGTAATCCAAAGCAGGAAGTAGTTTATCTGACACAGGCAAAAGGGCAGAGATGGACATCAACTTGCAATTGTGACAACTAGAAAAGCTGTCAACTTCTTTCATGACTGAAAGACGGCACTTCATTTCTTCAAAAACACTTTGTTACAATACAGAATTTTTTTTCTCACTTGCCGTAAGGTGGACACTATACACTTCATATAGGACATTTGTTGCTTCATAATTTTCGAATGTGAAAAGAAAACTTTAGGCTTTACAGTAAAATAAGAATTAAGTTTCCAGAATTATTACAATGATGAGCAGAGGGCTCGTGTCCAAGGACACGAAAGTGTCAAAGGTAAGAGAAAAAGCCCAGGGTTAAGATAAAATTATTTCATCTTAAAAAGTTTTTTTTCAATTCTTACTTTAATGATCACTTTTTCTTTTGGATTTTTTTTTTTAATGTTTATTATTTTTGAAAGAGAGAGAAACAGAGCGTGAGTGGGGGTGAGGCAGAGAGCGAGAGGGAGACACAGAATCTGAAGCAGGCTCCAGGCTTTGAGCTTTCAGCACAGAGCCTGATGACGCCAGGCTCTAACTTGGGGCCAGTGAGATCATGACCTAGGTTGAAGTCGGATGCTCAACCGGCTGAGCCACCCAGGTGCCCCTCTTTTGGATTTTTAAGCACAATAAATACTTGATATATTTTAATAATTTACCTCCCCCCCCAATGTATAGCATCAAAATCACTTATTTTGCCACCTTATGATGCTGTACTTAGGTTGCAAAAAAGTATTTTGATTCCAAGAATTAATAATATAAAGCAGAAAATACTGCTAAGATTAAACAATTAGAGCGATAGTCCAGTGCTTTTCTCATAGAATTAATGGTGTTCTCATAACGGTTTCCTTAGTAGGTCTGATAATTTTGCCTTTTTGGTCATTTCACAATTAAATTTCATGGTCTTGTATTTGGGAAGCTATTTCCTGCCTCTTTCTGCCTCTTTTAAAGACCTTAAATGCTGTTGCAAATCTCAGGAGAGCTATTGGCCCCTTACCTTGAAAAATGGCATGTGTAGCTTCAGAAAGTTTCATGGCCCCCAGGGACTGATGGTCAAGAGCTGTCCTCCACCTGCTGCCTCAGCAGAAGATGTCTTTGCAGCAGTTATAACTTCCAAACTATAGTGAAGTTTCCTCATTTCCTGCCATGAACTTTTTTCAATTAAACATAAATCTTTAAAAATGGGATCCTTAAAATAGTTCTTACAGAACAAGCTTTCAGAGCACTTCTTCTCATTTGAGGGTTTGTATGATCATCTATGGACTTTTGACACAGAGATGTCTGGGTCCCACCCAGACCTGCTGAACTGCAATCCTGAGGCGTAAGACTTAGTTGTGTATTTTTAAATAGATCCCTAAAGGAGTCTGATGTACATCCCTGATTCAGAACCCATGGATAACAGAATTTAAACTAGGACTTGCCTCCCATTGTGCTCACTTCGGCAGCACATATACTAAAACTGGAAGGATTTGTCTCCCACAGGCTTGAGTGACTTTGCACATTTTTCACTCTTTGGCAAAAAAGGCAAGTCTGGGTGTCCTGGATTCACAGTTTAAGAGCTGGTGGGCTTCAGCATTCCCCTTTCAGCAGCTTGCAAATTGGGATCTGCATGCTCCTACGGGTACGTGAAGGCTTTCCACCAACAGGAGTTCAACCTTTCTGCTTTGGGTTCCTTTGGCGAAAGTCAGGTTGGATCCTTTCTCAGGATAGTATTTTTAAATGCATAAATTAAAATACAAAGCACCATAAAAAATACAACCATCTTTATTTAAAAGGTTATCAAGACATTAAAATGTAATGTGCTTCCTTATTAACCCATTAAATAAAATCTAGGGGCAGTCTAATAACTGCCATGATTTCAAAGCTGAGATCCATTTAAACTATCTTTTAAGATATCTGAAACCGTAGTAAGATATGAAAGTATCAGACTTCTATTGGTGCTAACACTGCTGTAGGTTTGTTGCTCACATTCATAATTAAAGGAAATGTTCAGTTTCCAGAAGAGGTCACTGGAAATAAAGATGCAGTTATTTTCCTCTGAATTTATAAACTCCTGATTAAGAACCCTTGTTTTAAGGCAGTATATGTACATGGAGGGCTCTAAGGGAACCGATCTCCAGATTTTTCCCCCTAAAACCTTCTTCACCTTGCTTTTCACATTTCCCTTCTCCTACGACCATAAGAAAGGTGCACCACTTATGCATCCTGAATGATACGTGGTTCACGGTGGGGGTAAAAACCTCTGAGGTGTCACCAAAGGAACCAGGAACAAGGAGAAAATGCACTGTTCCTGAAAAGGAGCCTCTTGAGAGCAAGGCAAGAAAAACTATGAGAGCAGGGTCTCGTTTTACATAAAGGGAAGCAGATCAGGATATAACATCCCCAAATACCCCAAAGTTGGCATATTGATTATTTTGAGCTGAAGGCAAGTGAGAAACAGACACAGGAGGAACTTTCTGTCCACCTCCTTTCTGCCTAAAAGCAAGGCATAAATTTCACTTTGTGAAAGTGACAAATATCCATTTGTAAAGGTGTTCTCCTTTTCCGGAACAGAAGAACCAATCACCAGAGACAACTTGAGTCGGCCTAACAAATCCTACTAAATAACCCTTCCGTGCTATTACTTTCTCCCATATAGTTACTTTCTATAGTGTACCTTCCCCCTAGATGCCCAAATCTACTTTCCCTGGTCTAGTCTCTTCTATCTATCACCCTTCTCAAGATGGTGTATAAGCCTCTGGGTTTAAATGTCTCTTTGGGTTTTCACTTCAGTTGTGTGAAGCCCCCAAGCATGTAAAAATCAGTAACAGTAAAGAATCATATGCTTTTCTTCTGTTAATCTGTCTTTTGACAGTTTAATTGCAAGGTTCAGGTAATATACCTAAGAGGGCAGAGGAAAAGTTTTTCTACCACTTACACAATAAAATGGCTTGTTTTGCCAATCTATCTATATTGATGTGTCATTGTGATAGAGTGCAAATTAATACTTATTTGCATTAATAAATGAGGTCAGGCTTTTTAGTTACAAAATCAGAAGTATGACACGTCTGTTTATACTGATACTTGTATTGATACTTCATACTTTTTATTGCTTTGTGGTGAAGTCTTCCAGAAACAATAAAGTCTGAGTCATTTTTGGAGACTCATTTGTCCTTTGACTCTCTGGAAAGGCAACTGTTACAAGCTAAATTATACAAACTCAACACAGGCTACGGATACTTATTCAGAATTTGTACACCAGAGTCCATCGCAATGGGAACCATCTCTTTATGTGTCACTTAATTTTCAGTGGTATAGAATAGTGATGTTTAATATGTTCCTCAAAAACTTGATGCCATTTTTGAATAAGCTGTAAACAAGCCCATCACAGAACAGAAAGGCAAGTATTCTCTTTTATGCAAACATGACCCTACCACATGACCTAATAGATTGAAACAATGGTCCCATTGTTTAATTGTTGTCAGAAAGACAAAGACGGGTTAAAGCTTCAGGCATTTGGCATTCCATGCATGCGTTTTAAAGATTTCTAAAAAGTTTCCTAGACTAAAATTACATTAATCATGCTGGCTGGAGCTCCAATTTGGGGCTTCAATTAAAATGAATAAAAATTCAGCATATAACCCAGCTTAAAATTATTCTTGAAGTTTGGCTCTGCCCACTGGTCCTCTCCAGAGGCAAGAAAGATGTACTGGCGAACTTTTTGTGTCTACATCTTTGTTACTTAGGTCTCTCAGTTTTCATGCGAGCAGATCAACTCTACCCCAAGGTCAACTTCATATGATTCTACTAATAACTGATAACCTAGAATGTATTCCAGAAACCTGCCAAGGAGGACAGGTCTTACACTCACTGTTATTCAACAGTAAGCACAAGCTCAGTTTCAAGAAGCTATTTTTATAGGGAATATACAGGAGACTAATTCTGATAGATATTCTAAAATCTAATCTTGTAGTAATTCGAACTCACAGAGAACTGTGCGATAAGCCATACTGTCATCTATCAAGACTGCTCTTAGGTTAGTCCCCAACTTTAGGATATTAAAAAAATTTGGCACTTTAGAAAATTAATTTGTATAGTATACACTGGATACTCAATCTGTTTTTGATGCTTTAATATTCATTTCTACAATGAACAACAGCCAAAGCTAAAACAAACAAGCAAAACAAACCCTTAAGAGTCTGTACCATAACCAGGGTACTGTAAAGTAAAACACACTTGCCCACACATACCTTCCCCAAAACACAAATTTTTTAAAAAGTTAAAACTAAAGATTTCTGGTTTTTTCCCCAGAGCTTCTCTTTATTTTCTTTCAATGCGGTAAGAGCAGGAAATAAAGGGATGTGTTTTAATATTATCAACTAAGATTGATACTTTATGATAAATCTTTAAACTGTAATAAGGCAAAATAAAGCCTCAAATATTGGCTGAAAAGCATCATTATTTTGAAAAAATACTTAAGTACGTGGTGCTTTAAGAAAATTGCAAAAAATATTGTTCTCTTAATATCAGTTTGTCCTGAAAATTACCACTCAAAACTTTTCTTAAGCAGAAACCTTTACAGGGTGCTGTACTAAAATAAAAAGGAAGGGAAGTCCAAGCAATTGGAAACAAGAAGCTGTTTTAAGACTTCTCAGAAAGATGAGCAGATTCTAGGAAATATATAACAATGCTCTGGGATATGTGCTAGAAAATCTTTATATATGAACTCAATTTGCAATAAGGTCCATTTGGCGACCCTATTATTTCAACTTTCATATGGTGAGAGTCAAACCTTTTAAAAGGCTGTAATTGTTAAAGGACAATGAATTCTTGTAAAGCATTCCCATTCTTCAAAATGGTGTTACAGCAATGCCTGACAAATATAAGACGCAGAACGAAAAAGTGGCAAAGCAACCCTTTCCATCAGTTGCTGAGAAAAACACAACTAATGTATTATCTTAAAAAAACAACAACACTTCATGGACTTTTAGAATGACCAAAAGAATCCTTCCCCTTCCCCTCAGTCCATCCATCATTCCACTGCCCACTGAGCACCTACATCCCATGTGCTAGGCACTGGGGACACAATGGCAGGCAGAAGTAGGCATAGCTCTGCCCACATGGAATTTACAGGCAACAGAGACCTGGGCATTAGCCAAATGATCACACTAGTGAAGGTTACAGACTGGGATAAGGGCTCTGAAAGGGAAGAATACAGTTCTAAGGAGGAATATAACTACATTCCTCCTTATACATGCTACCCAATATCCAAATACATGCTATCTATAATTCCCTGTGGCTTCAGTTAAGCCTTTTGTCCTTCTCGCCAACAGAATTCAGCACACAACTCTAGGTAGAAAAATACTATAACTGAAACAACTGAATCCAAAATTCATTTCCGGGGAGGTTTCTTCATTTAATTTGTTTTTAAATAACTTTACCCCTACTGCATCGTAAGTGCATATTTTTTAATGGAATGTAATTCCCACCATGGAATACTTTTACCTATCTTACCAAAATATTGAAAATGTAATACGTTAGTATAAAATCAGTAGCTTGAGTACTGAATTCTTATATTTTTTTGAGGAGCTTTTTGAGATATAGGGGGGCTTTCCCCCCCCAAAGTGGTTAAATTTTCTCGGAAGAGGAGAGGCAAAATAGCATAAATCAATGTCCTGTTTTTGAAAGTTACTGCAAAACTAACAAGCAACTGCAAATGCACAGTGATAAAATCCTTCCTGTTTTTCTCAAGGGGATAATTTCAAACCATTCTGATGACATCTATTGACTGTAAAACCTGTGTACAACAACATTCAGCATATTTCAATGCAGCTTAATAATTAATGAACATCCTATGTCATTAATTTATAATAAATCGAAGCTGCTTCAGAGTTTTCAAATGCATTGCTTAAGATTCAACCCAGTGGTAAGCAGCTTATGGGGACAGCCCCAAAATTTCTCAATTTGCATGTATCATAATATGCCTTCTGAAAAATCCAGTGAATGTGCAAGGAGTGAGTTTAAGGATTCTGAAAGTGAACAGGCCATCTAATTACTTGCTGTAATTGGGGAGAGGCTCTTCCTGCGATTAGAATAGATAGATGTTGGAATAGACAGACTTCCTCCCATTAGCCACAAACGGGAAAAATTTAATGATTATGATTATTTTAGCCATCAAGAGTCTTACCTTCTCTTTCCTGTAAGATAAATTCTGGTGAATTACTTTGGTTTTCTTATTCTTTTCTTAAAACACTTTTTTAATGTTCATTTATTTTGAGAGAGAGAGCACAAGCAGGGAAGGGACAGAGGGAGAGGGGGACAGAGGATCTGAAGCGGACTCTGCACTGACAGCAGAGAGCCTGATGCAGGGCTCAAACTTGAAAACCAGGAGATCATGACCTGAACCAAGTCAGATGCTTAACCAACTGAGACACCCAGGCAACCCCAGATTTTCTTATTCTTATGTTCATATGGAACACTGGGTCAAAAATTTTGACTGAATTTAGTAAAATAAAATGAACTTTTTTAAAAAGTGAATAAATAGCTTCAGAGCATTCATCCCAAACTATTAATAATTGGTATTACATCAACAAAGGCAGACCACTTAATTTTAAGTGTTCACGGAGAGAAATTAATTGGGTTTTTTTTCCTGGTGTTTTTAGTTGTTTATTTATATATGTATGCATGCACTTATGTTTTGTGTTTGTTTTGAAACCATGAAAAATATTAACAAAATTGCTGCTTTTCAATGCTTTATCTCCAATATTTGTGTTAGTCTCTTGGTCCCCTCCCTGTCTACTCAGGTGCATGGAGCTCCTAGGATCTTCCCAAGCTGCCAGAAACTCCAACAGTTTGGAGTTCTAACCCTAAACCACAAATGCTGAGCCACACCCCACCCATCAGGATCCATCCATCATTTGACCCACTAGTCCCACTGGAAATCAAATGTTAATTTGGGTTTGGGGGTGAATAGCTCATGAAGATTTAACCCTACTCAAACTATCTATTTGTAATTTTAAAACTATCTTCAATGACCCCTCACCCACAGATCAATGTGGAAACAGACACCTGCTTCAAGTTATGCTACCCCTTAAAAGCACAGCACATGGATATCGCTCCTAGCTTCACCTATGGTTAGAACTATGCCTTTCTGGGTCCTTGAAGAGACAATTCCTGATGTTACATCTAGTGTGTACCCAGAAGAGAAATATCAGACATGTACTTCCAAATAAATGCAGCATTGAAAATATGAGGAGCAAAAAGCTGTAAGTGGCAAAGTGGCAGTATTAAAATGGAGTTACAGGACACTGGCAAATTGGCATAACGCTAGGAAAGGAATCCAGCAGCATTTATTTGCTGCCATTAAAAGGTCTAAAATGATCAACTCCACAATCTCTAAAGGAAATAATCTACAACATGGGCAGCCTTACACCTAAAGATGCCCATTAGTGTACCACGAAGGGGATCAGCATATGGCACTCCAAAAGATGCCACCTTGGCATTAAGTATTATTTTGAGTTGAAGGCAGTTGAGAATCAACAGATGCAGGAAGAATTCTCTATGTCCCCCGTCCCCATTTGCCGAAAATCAGGGGCATAAATTTCCCCTGTGACAGGATCACCACCCACCCCCCCTTCCTGTACCAGAAAAAGAAGAGTGACTCTTATCCCCAGAGACAGCACGGAGATGAGTTTGCAAAAACAAACCTTACTACGTTAACTCTTATCTTCTCAGTAGATTTTCCATTTTCTTGTCACTTCACAATTTATCAGCCCCTGAAGCCCAAACCCCCTTTCCTTTGTTAAAATGGTATAAGTGCCCCTGAGTCCAAATTCATTTCTTTGAATTTTCTTTCTTTTCTGTGAACTCCTGTGCAGGTAAAAATAAAAATTGTGTCTTTTCTCTTGTTAATCTGTCTTTTGTTAGTTCAATTCACAGGCCCTCAGGGACTTAACCTAAAAGAGTAAAGGAAATGTTTTTCCTCCCCAACAACCACTTACAACTGTAAAAACTCAAAAGCACCAATAGTCAAGAATATTCCTTCCTTGGGTTATTATCTTAACTAGTAAAAATAAAAGTACTAAAAGTTAGGCAGTACCATGCATGCTCATAATGTAACCCTTAATGAAAATAATTAAATTATAAATATGCACATTCATGCTGAATACATGAAAACTGATACATGAAAATACATGAAAACTGAGAAGACTCCATTAAGGTGATGGGATTATGGGTGATTTTTCCTGCTTGTGCCAAACTCGCTGTAATGCTTTGTTAGACTTTGATAATTTTATATATATACATATATATATATATATATATATACATATATATATATATATATACATATATATATATGTATATACATATATATATATATATATATATATATATATATATATAAACAACCTTATATATATAAACAACCTTAGGAAGCATGTTTATAAAAAAATTGAAAATAAACATTTTTGTCACTAGAAATTAGTTCATCTTCCTGATTCTTCACCAAAATCCCATTTACGAATCATAGAAAGCAAAAGAAAATGAGTCTCTCCTACTGTTTTCCATTTTCAAAGACTGCCTGATTTCCTGTAGGTAGGAAGGGTCCTCTGTCACATCCTTCATGCTCAAAACAATGGGCATATCTCAAAGATTTTGCAGGTTCACTTGAGATTACCACAAAAAGCCAATATCACAACAAAGCAAGTTAAATGAATGTTCTGGTTTCCCAGTCCATATAAAAGTTATGTTTATACTATACTGTAGTAAAGTATGCAATGCATTATGTCTAAGAAAACAATGTACTTACCATAATTAAAAAATACTTTACGCTAAAAAATGCTAGACATTGTGTGAGTTTTCAGTGAATCATTATCTTTCTGCTGGTGGAGGGTCTTGCCTTGATGTTGATGGCTGTTGACTCCCAGGGTGGTGGCTGTTGAAGGTTGGGGTGGCTGTGGTAATTTCTTAAAATAAGACAATGATAAAGTTTGCTACATGGATTGACTCTTCTTTTCACGAACAATTTCTTGGTAGCATGTGATGTTGTTGATAGCATTTCACCCATAGCAGGACTTTCTTCCAAAACTGAAATCAATCCTCTCAAACCCTGCTGCTGCTTGATGAACTAAGTTCACATAATAATTCTAAATCCTTACTTGTCATTTCAACAATCTTCACCTCATCTTCACCAGGAGTAGATTTCATCTCAAGAAACCATTTTCTTTGCTCATCTGTAAGAAGCAACTCATCCATTTAAGTTTGATCATGGATTATAGCAATTCAGTCCCATCTTCAGGCTCCACTTCTAATTCTGGTTCTCCTGCTCTTTCCATCACATCTGCAGTTACTTCCTCCACTGAGTCCTGAACCTCTCAAAGTCATCCATGAGTACTGAAATCAACTTCCAAACTCCTATTAATGTTGATATTTTGGCCTCTTCCCATGAATCATGAATGCTCTTAATGGCATCTAGAATGGTGAATCCTTTCCAGAAGGTTTTCCGTTTACTTTGCCCACATCCATCAGAGGAATCACTACCTATGGCAGCTATGGCCTTATGAAACATATTTCGTAAATAATAAGACTTGAAAGTTGAAATTACTCCTTGATCCATGGGCTGCAGAATGGCTGTTGTGTTAGCAGCCATGAAAACAATGTGAATCTCATACATCTCCATTCGAGCTCTTGGGTGACTGGTGCATTGTCAATGAGCAGTAATATTTTGGAAGTAATTTTTTTTTTTCTGATCGGATTTCAAAAGTGGGCTTAAAATATTTAGTAAATCATGTTGTAAACAGATGTGCTGTCATCCAAGCTTTCTTGTTCCATTTACGGAGCACAGGCAGAGTAGATTTAGTGTAATTCTTAAGGGCCCTAGGAAATCTGGAATGATTAAGTGAGCACTGGATTCAACTTAAAGTCACCGGGTGCATTAGCTCCTAACTAGAGAGTCAGCCTGTCTTTTGAAGCTTTGAAGCCAGGCCCTGACTTCTCTCTAGCTAAGGAAGTCCTAGATGGCGTCTTTTTCCAACAGAAGGCTGTTTCATCTACACTGAAAAACTGGTTTAGTGTAGCCACCTTCATGAATGATCACAGCAAATCTTCTGGAGAACTTGCTGCAGCTTCTACACCAGCACTTGCTGCTTCATCTTGCACTTTTATGTTATGGGAATGGCTTCTTCCCTTAAGCCTCATGCACCTGTCTCTGCTAACAGCAAACTTTTTGCTTTTTTAAGGTTTATTTATTTTTGAGAGAGAGAGAGACAGAATGCGAGCAGGGAAGGGGCAGAGAGAGGGAGACACAGAATCTGAAGCAGGAGCCAGGCTCTGAGCTGTCAGCACAGAGCCCAACGTGGGGCTCGAACCCATGAACTGTGAGATCATGACCTGAGCCAAAGTCGGATGCTCAACCGACTGAGTCACCCAGGTGCCCCTAGCAGCAAACTTTTCTTCTCCAGCTTTCTCACCTCTCTCAGAACTGATGAGGGTTAAGACCTTTCTTGGGATTAGGCTTTGGCTTGAGGGAATGTTGTGGCTGGTTTGATCTTCTACCCAGGCCATTAAAATTTTCTCTGTATCAGCATAAAGTGGTTTTGCTTTCTTATCATTCATGTGTTCACTGGAGTAGCACTTTTAATTTCCTTCAAGAAATTTCCTTTGGGGCACCTGGGTGGCTCAGTCAGTTAAGCGTCCAACTTCGGCTCAGGTCATGATCTCACAGTTCGTGAGTTCCAATTGTCAGCCCAGAGCCCGCTTCAGAACCTCGATCTCCCTCTCTCTCTGCCCCTCACCTGCTTGCACTTTCTCTCTCAAAAATAATAAAAAACAATAAACAAGAAAAAAAATTAAAAAACAAAAAATAACTTTTCCTTTGCATTCACAACTTTGCTGTTTGGCACAAGAGTCCTAGCTTTTGGCTGCTCTCAGCTTTCAAAATGCCTTCCTCACTAAGCATAACCACTTCTAGCTTTTGAGTTAAAGTGAAAGACATGTGATTCTTCTTTTCACTTGAACAATTAGAGACCATTGTAGGGTTATTAATTGGCCTAATTTCAATATGTTCTGTCTTAGGGAATAGGGAGGCCCAAGGAGGGGGAGAGAGACGAGGGAATGGCTGGTTGTGGAGCAGTCAGAACACCCCCATTTATCTTCCAAGCTCGCCATCTTGTGTGGGGGCAGTTTGTGGTATCCCAAAACAACTATAATAGTAACACCAAAGGTCACTGATCACAGATCACCATGACAAATATAATAATGAAAAAGTCTGAATTATTGCAAGAATTACCACACTGAACTGGAAGAGAGACATGAGGGCTGAGCAAATGCTGCTGGGAAAATGGCACTGACCAACGTGCTGGATTGCCAGAAACCTCCAATTTAAAAAAAACAAACAATATCTGCAAAGCACAGTAGGATGAGTGAGATATCCTATACAAGCAAACTTAAAATCTCCTGAGCTGTGACTTGGGAGAACCCAGCCTCACCCGTCATCATGGGACCATTTAACACATCTGTTGCTAGGAGGTAGCTGTGGAATTGCTGTTTAATTAGGTGTAGTGACATACAGCAAAGATCCATTTCAGAAAACTAACTGCTTGAAGCCTACAGCACAATTGATTTAATAGTTCCTGAAGAACACAGCCCTCTTCTACACCGGATCGAACCACATCATTTCCATTTCATGTATTCTCAGGTGTGTGTCTTTCTTAGGTTTCTACAGCAGAATTTTAGTTAACTCAGCTGCTATTGGTTACAGATTATATAATTTACATGAAAACTCTAAAACACCACGCAAAGCTGAGCTACAGCTGAGCAGCTGAGATGCTGTAGTACAAGGGCCCCATCTTATTCCTAATACTCACTATATACATGTAAAAATATTTAATACATAAATATTTAAGAATGTACTTAAGAATATTTAATATGCCAAACTCCATGTGTTTGAGAACTAAGAAAACTCTCACATATGCAGACATACTTCATGCATGTTGAACAGCTTTCACTTAGTTCTTGATAATTTTGTAATCCAACTAAAATTATTGGGCGACATACTTGTTTTATTTTTCACCCTGACCATGACCTTTGGCTAGTATTGATAGCATTTTATTATAAAAACATTAAACTTAAATACTTATATATTTAAATTATGTATTTTGGTTACCAGAAAACACAAAATTCAAATATTCAAAGAAGTCTTCATAAAATGTTATATAAAAATGTTAATCTTTGACCGTACTTTAGAGCTCTTGTGTTACAGAAAAACAGGACAACGTTGCACTGCCAATAGTGGATTAAAGCTTAAATATTAACTTTACCTTCTTGGTCTTTCATCACATGTCACATGTTACTTGCTGTTCAGGCAACATTATTTTATTCTGTCTGTGATAAGATACTAAGAATTCATTTATATCACCCAGCAGATTACAATCCAGAAATGGATTATGGCATGATCTTTTTAAATAGAAAAGGTCGTTGTAGGAAACTACTTTCTAATGGAGAATTGATTCCCATATATTAAAAACTTAACCTAAGTTTTGAAATTGGTTTATAGTTCAACTGAAATTTATTTATTTATGTCACCTTGAAGTTCTGATAAGAAAAGTAAATTACACTGTCAAGACAGTATCCCAATGCTGGTAATTCAGTACGAAAACTTTAGTTCAGAGATCATTCACCAGACAATAACTCAGTTGAAATGCTCTGAGAAGGATTGGTGACTTTTAATAGATGTGCATCTCAGACTAAATAAAGTCAATCTTGGAACTTACACACCTTTAGGTTGTATGACAATATGCATTACTACCCTCATGCCCTTCTTGTTGATGAAAGTTTCCCCCCAGCCTTTCATTCTATTTCATGCTAGAACATATCCAGCAGATTTTTATGTTTAAACTTGAGCAACTCTGGCTGGAGAGCATAGGAGATTCACGAGCAACACGCATTTCTCAGAGAATTTTTAATTTCTGTCCTTGAGACACCCTTTATGAACATCTGTGTTTTGTTACAGAAGGATAAGTTAAATTCTACCTAACATACTTTGAGATCTCAGGAGGTTTAGGTGAGTGAATGATAGCTTTTGGAAAATTTAATTGTACTGACTCTTGTTTCAAAGGCTACTTAATCTAAATATCCTCAGGCCCAGAAAAGTGGAAGTTATGGAAAATTAGAGGATCATTTTCTCTAGGAAAATTTCTAGTAGATTTTCATATATAGTAATAGTGGCTAACTAATAGATTTTAAAAGTTTGGTACCATATGATTTAAGAAACAAATCATATACTCAATGATATTTATAAAGAATCAAGAACCACAAACACAATCACCATTTATTAAACATCTATTTTGTTCCAGACTGTACTAGATGCTTTAAGCACTTGGTCTCATTCAATTTATTCCTCATAGTAAGCCTGCATTGAGGTAATATTCTCCCCACCATTGAGAGAAGGAAGCCAAGGCTCAAAAAGTTAAGAAATTTGTCTGACATATATAGCTAAATCATGGGTAAAATCATCATCAGTTTGGCTTTAAAATCTAGTATCTTAGCCACTATGCCACAATGTTTTCTAAATTTAAATATATATATGTATACACACACACACACACACACACACACACACACACATATACACACACATATATATGTATTAAAAACTGTACCTTGGCATTAAAAACTGTACCTTGGTCTTCTTACTGTTTTGGTGGGTTTTTCCTCCCCTAATTAATGATACTTTGACAAATACAGAATATATATATAGTCATAAAGTGATTAAATTTTTCATTTAAGAAAATAGCTTGCACTGTTTTTTAGTATATCTTCAAGTACCACTGTATAATTTGCTTTATGGATTATAAATCACTTTCTTGGGTATTAACTTACTTGACCATCTTAACTTGATTAAGGCAGGCATGACTGTTGCCCTTTAGAGGAGGGAAAAGAGGCTTAGAAAGGTCAATTGGGATTTGCCTGTGGTCACACAAACAGTGTAAGAGTGAGTGTGTGGCTCAAAAACAAACACTCAGATCAATGGAAAAGAATAGAGAACCCAGAAATGGACCCACAAACATATGGCCAACTAATCTTTGACAAAGCAGGAAAGAATATCCAATGGAATAAAGACAGTCTCTTCAGCAAATGGTGCTGGGAAAACTGGTCAGCGACATGCAGAAAAATGAATCTGGACCACTTTCTTACACCATACACAAAAATAAACTCAAAATGGATTAAAGACCTCAATGTAAGACAGGAAGCCATCAAAATCCTCAAGGAGAAAGCAGGCAAAAACCTCTTTGACCTTGGCCACAGCAACTTCTTACTCAACACATCTCCAGAGGCAAGGGAAACAAAAGCAAAAATGAACTATTGGGACCTCAGCAAAATAAAAAGCTTCTGCACAGCAAAGGAAACAATCAGCAAAACTAAAAGGCAACCGACGGAATGGGAGAAGGTATTTGCAAATGACTTATCAGATAAAGGGTTAGTATCCAAAATCTATAAAGAACTTCGCAAACTCAACACCCAAAAAGCAAATAATCCAGGGAAGAAATGGGCAAAAGACGTGAATAGACACTTCTCCAAAGAAGACATCCAGATGGCCAACCGACACATGAAGAAATGCTCCACATCACTCATCATCAGGGAAATACAAATCAAAACCACAAGGAGATACCACCTCACACCTGTCAGAATGGCAAACATTAACACCTCAGGCAACAACAGATGTTGGCGAGGATGTGGAGAAAGAGGAGCTCTTATGCATTGTTGGTGGCAATGCAAGCTGGTGCCCTAGCCACTCTGGAAAACAGTATGAAGGTTCCTCAAAAAACTAAAAATAGAACTACCCTAAGACCCAGCAATTGCACTACTAGGTGTATATTCAAGGGATATAGGTATGCTGTTTTGAAGGGGCACATGCACCCCGATGTTTATAGCAGCACTATTGACAATAGGCAAAGTATGGAAAGAACCCAAATGTCCATCAACAGATGAATGGATAAAGAAAATGTGGTATATATGTATACAATGGAGTATACTTCGCAATCAAAACAAAAAAAAAATCTTGCCATTTGCAATTACATGGATGGAACTAGAGGGTATTATGCCAAGCAAACTTAGAGAAAGACAAATATCATATGACTTCACTCATATGAGGAATTTAAGATACAAAACAGATGAACCGAAGGGAAGCAAAAATAATATCAAAACAGGGAGGGGGACAAAACAGAAGAGACTCATAAATATGGAGAACAAACTGAGGGTTGCTGAAGGGGTTATGGGAGGGGGGATGGGCTAAATGGGTAAGGGCATTAAGGAATCTACTCCTGAAATCACTGTTGCACCATATGCTAACTAACTTGGATGTAAATTTTAAAAAAATAAATAATAAAAAAAAGAGTGAGTGAGTGGAAACCTGGCATTTTGACTCTAAAGTACAACATTTTATCTTCTTCATAGAAGTATAGATTCACTGTAACTTTGAGAATGGCTAGTGTTTTTCGAAAGCCTCATTTAACATGACTTGTAGCTTTTAAAAAATATGCCAACATAAAATTCCTGGTGAAGGAGCTTGAGTTTGCCAGGGTGTGTTGAACAGCACTGAGTGTGTGGAAGGGGCTATCTCTCTGGAGCAGACCACGGACCTTGCCCGGGGCTTAGGGGAAAGAGCTTATTTCGCCTTTGACCTGGCCTTTTATCACAAAATTATTTCACTAGAGTCCGTACTTTAATTACTTTTCACAAAGGAAGTAAACTTTTTCGTTTTCTGTTCTGCTTGGGACACCGTTAATCATCTGTAACAGAAGATGGTAACATTTCGTGCTGACTTTTTCCTTTCTTCCAAAAGTTGGAACAAACTGCTAGTGCTTTTATGAGGCTCTTTATTTTAGCTATAAAACTGTATCCTCGATTTTGTTACCTTGTGTGTTTTATAAAGAGTAGGCGTGGCCCTACTGCAGACTAGGGACTGATGCATTAACTCGATAGATTGATTAGGTTGGCAGGTGCCGTTGCAGTGAACGAGACCGACAAAACTCCCTGCTGCCATCAAGCATACATCGCAGCGTGGGAACACAGTACACATTATTACATCAGACAATGATAAGTGCGAAGGTGAGGATAGGTCGGATAATTACAGAGAACAGTTTTTGTCTGGCGGGCGGGGGGGGGGGGGTCACTCATAACTCCTACAGTTATTCCATAGCAGCTTGATGTCGACAACAGGTTCTGTTCCCACAGCTGTGTGGGCTTTCATGAATGAGCGGAGCGGATGCCACGGAGTGTACAGAGACATTTTTCCTATTTTCTTACTGAGTAACCTGAGTTTCATTTGATTGACGCAATCTTATTTTATCACACTTGAATAATTCATTATGGAAATCAGTGCTTATTGTGTGTGCGACTATGTCTAATCCTAATACTTCAGTACTATACATAAATATGCTTTCCACACAGAAAGATAGGTCTCCAAAAAATAGTCATTAAGTACAAAATGAATTGGAAAGTGAGTTAATGGAACAGAAAATGAGTTAATACACACATTAATAACACTGATATTTTTTTTTCTGGGGAACTGGGCATTAAGTAAGGCATTTTACTTCTTTCAAGTACATACAATCCTGCAAATTAGAGATAATTCTCATTGTGTAATGATACCAACACACTTATAGAATATAAATACCTTGTCTGAAGTCACAGAGCTATTAAGTGTCAAAGGTAAAAGGAAAAGTCAGATCTAGCTACAAAGATATATCTAGTATGCCACTCTGACTCATTTTATAATCCTAAAATACCAAAAGCAAATCATTTATACACACCACACTCCATCTCCTAATGGTTACTGGATACTGACACTATATATAACCTTTCTTTCCTAGATCAGATGTATTTTTATGACAAAATTTACAAATGTTACCTATGAAAATGAAGATACATAATATTTTGTAAGGGCAAGTAATTTAGTGAGTAAAGCATCTTTATTGTTCTGAAAAATAAAATTTGATAAAACGTCTACATCAAGAAACTTCTAGAGAAGAAAATAGGGGGATAAAAATAACCCCAACAGGTACTAATAAGATTCCAATGCCTATAGTTTTGTCTGTAAAAGCCCATGTGAGTCACTGTTTACGTGTTGAGGAAATGAAAGCATTCTGGTGAAGAGAAATCCAAAAGGGAAATATAGGCAATGTTTGATTTAAAACAACAACAACAACAAAAACAAAAACAAAGAAACCAAAAGGTAGGCAAGGGAAATAAGATTTTTCTTTTCAAGCAGGAAAAAACAGAACTTTCCAAATATACCCCTCTAAATAGAAAAACAATCATTTCCCCAAATTCTCCTGATCTGATCCAGATACAAATATTAAGAGCATTAAGAAATCATCAGGGGCGCCTGGCTGGCTGGCTGGCTGGTTCAGTTGGTAGAGTATGTGACTCTTGATCTCAGGGTCATGAATCCGAGCCCCACGTTGGGGGTAGAGATTACTTAAAAACATGTCAAATGTTTAAAAAGAGAGAGAGAGAGAGAGAGAGAGAGAGAAATCATCAATAAATTACGTGCTAAAATTTTCTTTGGACGGCAGCACAAGCGTGTGTGCAGCTTGCGATGGCCCAGATCTGCACTTTAAGGAGACTCTAGGAAATGTCAGGGCTTTCATTTTGGGTTTTCCCAAAAGAAAAAAAAAAAAGTAGGAACACGGAAAAGGGAGAATAATGATAGTTTGCCCATAATGTTCACAGAAACTGTCCCATGGCTCCAGGACAACGTAGACAGAAGTAGATACCCATCATCTATAGAACATAAAAAACAAAAATCATCCTATTTAATTACAATTCCCACTCCTTCCTCTAAGAACATTAAAATCGGCACGTTTCTTCCCCCCCAAACAAAACATTTTCTACTGTGTATGGTTGCCTGTTTTAAGTGTTAAAAATCAGTGTAAAGATTGCCTGGCTCCTGAATTTCCTGACTGAGTCCAAGAACTTACATTCTGGCTTAGGGTCCCCCATCCTAAATTCCTTTCTGGAATAGGCTGCAACATGGCTGCATGTCTCCGTCTTCTTGCTTTGAGCTCCTCAGCCAGGCAAACACCAAATCATCAGTGAAGGGCCCTTTTAATCATCCTAAGTATTCCGCCTCACACAGCTTGAGGTACACTTGGGGGCGGGGGGGAAGGCACAAGGGCAGTGAGACCCACAGCTCCACAGACACTGCTTTTACACAGTAACCTTGTTCACTGAACCAAGTAAAAAGTGAGAATGGCTTCTGTTCAAAAGAGCCAGTGAAGCTCAAATGGGTGTGGGCTGGGAGTCGGGGAGGCCCTTCCTGGTTAAGAAATGGTTGCTAAACATCAGTTCAAGCACAAGGATTCAAACTCAGCTGGGGCCCCAAACAGGATGTGCGTTAAGCACATAATTAAAAACCTAATTGCTTTCCCAAACCATCTAAGTGTTATTTATTATTTTCCCAGACTTTTCTGCCTTTTGGTCTCCTGATGTATCGAAAATGACATTTAAAACCCTGAAGATTATGGCTGATTTTGTTCCCATACCAAAGGCATCTGAAAAGGCGCTCACTTAGGGTCAGTCAGGCAGAGAGACCTCTGTTCTTCTCCCTTCCCTGAGAATAGGCATGGAGCTGATGAAAGGCCGCGTGAAATGAAGTTTTGCTTCTCTTCAGAAGTTTCCAACAGACTGACTCGCTTTAGCAAGTTTGGGAAATTCTGAAGGTCTTCACAGAGGAGAGGAACAGTCAATGAATATAAATGCTGAAGTTTTCAAAATTACTTCTAGATAAATTCTGGGGACCTATACTTCTCTTTTTTTTTTTTTTAAGAAAAAGCCAGTGATAAATTACACTGCAAACACTGGACTCAAAATGTCTATCACAGTTTTACCTTAGACTTATCTTAAGAATGGCTTTTGTCTAAGGGCAAAGAGGGGAAACTGAGGAAAAAGGGTCAAGTCCTTCCTGGGCCCTTATACGATTTAAACACATGTGCCATGGGGGCCAGAATACTTTGATTAAAATCAATGAACTGAATGAATGTGGGTGAGCAACTGGTCCCATTTGAAGAAGGAAATACAATTTCTAGAAGAAAATACAAGCTTTTAATCCTTCCTGAGTAGCAGGACTTGACCCACTAAAGAAACTAGACACAGAGGATTTCTAAGAGGTTTGAGGGTCAGGCACCCACTGGACTTGGCAATCAACCTGTTTTAATGCCCCAAGAACTAGAAACTACTAAGAGCCATGCAATGTCAGTTGTAGTCCAGCACCACCCCAACATCTCCAAGGCTGCCTAAGTACCACCATTTCCCCCAACCAGATGCTTACATTTCCAAACACAGCCCATATAGACAACACCTCTAGTGCAAAGTTTCTCAACCCTCGTACTACTGGTATTTTAGACGGGATAATCTTTGATGTGAGGGGCAGGGGAAGGGGAGGAAGATTTGCAGGACACTGCAGGATGGTTAGCAGCATTCTAGGACATACCGTATATGCTAACAGCACCACCACCACCACCACCCACACCCAGAGCGAAGATGATCAAGATGTTTCTTCAGGGGCACCTGGGTGTCTCAGTCAGCTAAGCGCCCAACTTCGGCTCAGGTCATGATCTGCCGGTTCATGAGTTCAAGTCCCACATCGGGCTCTGTGCTGACAGCTGAGAGCCTGGAGCCTGCTTCGGATTCTGTCTCTCTCTCTCTGTCTCTCTCTCTTTCCCCCTCCCCCATTCACACTGTTTCTCTTTCTCTCAAAAAATAAACATTTAAATAAATAAATAAATAAATAAATAAAATGTCTTCAGGCATGGCCAAATGTCCCTGGAAGGGAGGGGAGATGGGGGCAAAATTACCCTTGGTTTTAAAAAAAAAAATCACAGCTCTAGTGGCTCCAAATCAATGGTGACCTTCCCCCTTGCTTCCCCTCCGAGCCCGGCTCCTGCAGGAGGGTGCTGGATAGCAGGCCATCTTCTTCTGCTATGTGTCTGTTTATGTCCCCCATGTCTTCCAACTGATGCACTGGTTTTTTTTGTTTTTTTCCAGTAGACCTTAATGCTGCAAGGGAGATAGGAGACGGACACAACAGGAAAGGTGGGTCCACGTCTGCTACACTGGGACTGGAAGCCACAGACCATGCCTCACAAACTTCTCTGTGGTCATGTTTGGTAGAATGGCTGGGGTATAAGTAATATTCAAAGACTGCCTGAATTTCTGAAGAAGTAGAAGAATTCTCCAATTCTGCCTAATCGGAGCAACGAAATTCATGAGGAAGTAATAAGCAGTAACCAAAGGACTGTATTGGCTTTAATTTCAGGAACTTTTGAGGCCTGTTATTAAAATATCAACTTTCCCATAATTCTACACCCATATATTCAGTAGGGCTCCATTAATATTAAGAGTGAGACTCTAACTCACCTGACAGCTGATCTAAACAGAAGACAGGAACTGGGAATTTATCAAACAAAAAGTAATTCCCATTCACAAATTTAAAAAACCTATCATTCCCTCCCTCAGAACCTGTATTCATATTTCAGACTCAAATGTAACTAGCTTGGTGATCTGTTTCCCAGTTGATGGGAGATTAGTAGAACTTCTGAGGGAACAGGAAGTTGTCACGAGAGTCTCCTAACTGGCCTATGGATGGCCTTCCAAGTGTTGAGCCCACAAAACCAGTCGCTGACACAGCCATGACACTAACATTTCTATAATGCAAATATGATCGTGTAACTTCTTTGAATGCCTCAGTTTCCCCAGGATAAACTCCAGCCCCCTTGGCACGAAAGACCAGCAGGTCTCCAGGACCTCACAGCTGTCTTTCTCACCACACTCCGGCAGGACAGCCTGCTACGGGTCTATCTGGAAGCCTCCTCTCTGGCCTTACGGACGGCTGTGGTCGGTGGTGTTTCCCTGAACTTGGTTCTCCTCACATGATCAGTGTCGAACACGCTGCCGCCACTCCCTGGAAGAATCTTCTCCCCTCACCTGGCTACTTTCCCTAAGCCTCTTCTATTTCTACTTTCCATCCAATTTCCTCAGAAATTCTCCACAGTGCCCATCCCTGCCATCACATCCATCCTTCCATACTGACCAGCTGTGTGCACAGCTGACATTGTTAGGAAAGAGTAGGGGTAACGGAAGAAAAGCCTGCCTTACGAAGCACAGATTCCTTCCCCCCATGCCATGGTAAATAAAAGCAACCGCTTAAACTCCTGATCTTTTGGGGCACCTGGGTGCCTCAGTCAGGTATGTGTCCAACTTTGGCTTAGGTCACGATCTCACGGTTCCTGAGTTCGAGCTCCACATCAGGCTCTGTGCTATCAGCTGGGAGCCTGCAGCCGGCTTTGGATTCTGTGTCTCCCTCTCTTTCTGCCCCTTTCCCGCTTGCAGTGTCTCTCTCAGAAATAAACATTAAAAAAAAAAAAATTGAACTCTTGATCTATTATACGTCAGACATTATTCTCAGGGCCTTTACCCATAGGAAGTAGCCAGATGAGGGGAGGAGAAGATTCTTCCAAAGAGTGGCACAGCATATACAACACACAGGAACTGGTCTAATCTCACAACAACCCTGTTATCATGTCAATTTTATAGATGCGGACTCCGATTTCTACAAGGGAGTAACTTGTTGAACTAGAAGCCTAATCCCTACACCATGACCTCCTACAGCATCAGCACCCTAAGTAGGTGACTTCTCACTTCCGAGCAGCCAGGAAGCACGAGGCTAGGGTCGCCTGATGACGGGAAAGGGCTGGTACCACGAGGAGAGAAGACAGGCAGGGAGGACAGGAGGTGACATTGTGTGGAGACAGTGTGCCACTCTTCCCTTAGGAACAAGAGTTTGGAACTAAATGGTGGCGCATTCATCCAGAAAAACAGCTGAATGCTAACAAGGGAGGAAAGAGAATAAAGGGTTTTAATGCGACAAGTGGCTCAAGGAGACGTCTGTGCCCCAGCATGTGGAGCAGGGGGCACCGTCAATGACATCTCATCTCAAACTGTAACTGCACGGTAACTACCTTAGAAAGAGGCCCATTTCTAACCCCACATATCACTGTTCTTATTTTCTCAAAATTAAGGCCTCAGCGTACCCGTTCATTTTTGGTTTCATTTTTAATACATAGCAAAACAGTACCAGTGCAGGATACTGGCCGGTAAATGAAGGCAGAAATGACAGTTTGTAATTCAGATTTAAGGGAATGGAAATCCGTTTTAAAATATAATAATTTACAAAAAGTAATAAATACATAAATCCTAAAACATTAAAGGGAAATTAATATTTCTTTATTTATATTACATAATAATCCTCAGTATAAAACACGGTAAATATTTCGTAATGGCACAGTTGGTGAATTACCAACTTGATTACAGAACAGTTTGCCATGACTCTGAGGAATCCAGCCTCTTCCCTTTTGTCAACTCCCTCAATTCCTGTTCATTGACTACCTGCGTCCCTCAGAGGCTTCCTAAAATTGCTCTGTAGAAGAGATGATGGTTGGTTCACTAGCTCTTTGCTCCCATCTGCGTCCCCACTGTCACCCTTAACACCTCAGAGCACCTTGCCTTGACAAGGTGAGGACACCCTCATCAAATGTGCTATTTACTCACCCTGCTTCCTCTTTGTTTTTCTTATTTTTCCTCAACTTTGGCTACTAACAGGAAAAACAACAACAACAACAGTTCTTATAAAACAACAGTTCTTATGTTAATAAGATGTTAAGCTGCATCTGCTTTTTTTTTTAAACAAAGCTTTATTCCACAGAAAACTGTGATCCAACATTGTTTTGCACTCCTTAGAAAACCTCAGAGGGGTGTGTGTGTGTGCATGTAATAACAAGTATATGAATGAATATATAAATGTGTAGACGAAAATCTAGTGGTTCTATCAATAGTTTGAAGAACATGGACAGGCTAAGTCCTTAGACCAGAAAAGCATTTAGTATGTAGAGAGTATTCTCATTATTTGTAAGAATTTAAAATCTTTTCCTGAATATCTGCAAATATTTTGCATTAAAAAAATCACATATACTAGATTTGATTATCACAATTATCAAAATGGCGCAGTTTAAAAACTCTGGGTGTTTGGTCAAATTTGGTGTTTAATATAAAATGTTTGGACCGTGGCTATTGCTATTTCAGAAGGCAAATAGTAAGAAACAGATTTTGTTTATGGAAAAGTAAAAGCAGAGATTCAATTTATAAAGGAACTTAAGTTTCGCTGAAATTTTTAAAAGCTAAAAACCATCCCGATTTGGTACGCGTAATTAATTAAAAGACCCAGTTCATTTAGACTGTCTGCCATACACTGATTTTGATCATGATGGGTCTTACTTGAAGACTTCTGAACTGCTTCAAATCCCATGGCAACTTGCTCCTAACCACAATGTCAGTTGAGGAACATTGCAATATGTCACTATCTCCAGACACCACCCCCCATCTTACTCTTAATTGTTGATTTTTTCCATTTCCTCTGTGTTCAAGGAGTAGTGAGTGTAGCTTTGGGAGGTAATTTGTTGATTTCAACATTTATAACGTACCTAGCACTCTGTTTTACTTTCCTTCCCAAAAGTTATCTTACTCCACTCTTTTTCCTTTAGACAGTCCCCAGAGGATGCTGGAAAAAGGAAGAAGCTGCTTTTTAGCTTCCACTTTGTAGTGCCCTGGAGAGTGACAGAAGGTGCACAAGCTGGTTATCGGAGCAGGTCAGTCAGTTCTGTAAAAAGTGGATTCCATGCAACAATGTTTTATTTTCCTTTTCTTTTTTTTTAATATGAAATTTATTGTCAAATTGGTTTCCATACAACACCCAGTGCTCATCCCAAAAGGTGCCCTCCTCAATGCCCATCACCCACTTTCCCCTCCCTCCCACCCCCCATCAACCCTCAGTTTATTCTCAGTTTTTAAGAGTCTCGTGGTTTGCCTCCTTCCCTCTCTGTAACTTTTTTTTCCCCCTTCCCCTCCCCCATGGTCTTCTGTTAAGTTTCTCAAGATCCACATAAGAGTGAAAACATATGGTATCTGTCTTTCTCTGTGTGACTTATTTCACTTAGCATAAAGTTCTCCAGTTCCATCCACGTTGCTACAAAAGGCCATATTTCATTCTTTCTCATTGCCAAGTAGTATCCCATTGTATGTATAAACCACATCTTCTTTATCCATTCATCAGCTGATGGACATTTAGGCTCTTTCCGTAATTTGGCTATTGTTGAAAGTGCTGCTATGAACATTGGGGTACAAGTGCCCCTATGCATCAGCACTCCTGTATCCCTTGGGTAAATTCCTAGCAGTGCTATTGCTGGGTCATAGCGTAGATCAATTTTTAATTTTTTGAGGAACCTCCACACTGTTTTCCAGAGTGGCTGCACCAGTTTGCATTCCCACCAACAGTGCAAGAGGGTTCCTGTTTCTCCACACCCTCTCCAGCATCTATAGTCTCCCAAGAATGTGTTCTTGAAAATTGCACAACATGTTTGTCTGTTTCTTAAAATCCACATTTACATAACCCTGGAGTCCTGTATGCTGACCTCAAATTGCAGAAGTAATTTTCCGTTCTGTTCTATGCTTCACAGGAATGGCCAAAACTCTACATTTTACCAAACTAATAAGAGATAGTTTATCTTACTTTGATACCTTTTCATCATACCAGTAATGAAACCCTCTCAACCTTCTTCCTGTCCCACTACAGATATGTCCCAGGCTATAACCAGCTTTCTTGTGGCACCTGCAAGGAGGCACAGTAGTTTAGGGGTAATTACACGGAAGTCACTTAAATTTTTTATGCTTGAAACAACAGTTCTTACTAAACATTTTGGCAAAGTCAAGTTGCCCAGTCTGGATCACTGGGGCTATAAAGCTGCTAGAAAGGGTCAATTGCTTCTTTCAAGGAAAAGAATTTCTGCTGAGCTATCTCTCCACATGTTTTTTATGACTTCTCAAAGCTTTAAATGTCCACGTCCACATGAGGGATTTGTAACCAAGTATTAGAGGAGCTCTCCATCTTTTGTTGTAAATTTCTGGGAGAGCCTGACAGCTGGGGTCCTGAGTTAGAGCAGAAGATAAAGTTAAAAAACTTGACCTAGTTTCAAAAGGGACATTAACTATTTCTCCAACCCAAAACCAATGTAATATTTTCAGGTATTTGCCTTCAGAACGTGGGCCTGAAATGTCTCAGTAGTTTCAGGGAACTAAAATTGTCTGTGTATGTAAAAAACTCTTGTACAAAACGTCTTACATCTTTCACTTAAAAAAAACAAGTAAACATCATCTGATGGGGTGCCTGGGTGGCTCAGGTGGTTGAGCGCCTGGGTGGCTCAGTTGGTTGATGCCTCTTGATTTAGGCTCAGGTCATGATCTCATAGTTCATGGGATTGAGCCCCATGTTGGGCTGTGTACTGACAGTGCAGAGCCTGTGGGATTCTCTCTCTCCCTCTCTCTCTGCCCCTCCCTGCCCTGTGTGCATTCTCTCTCTCTCTCTCTCTCAAAATAAACATTAAAATATATATTAAAATCCCCAACAATCTGAGGTTTCCTTTTTTATATATCCCAGCCCATGATCATTCAGCCTTTTCTCTCCCACCCACTAGCCCCAGACATTATACTGTCCTCAGTGAGTAGCACCAGTAATGCCATAATGAAGTTGGGGGACGGAGAGAAGTAAAAATGTCAAATGTATATTCAAAATACAAATTTTTACCTTATAACATAATTTATATGCATGACCAGACTCTAAGAGGCTTATGACCCTGTGGCAAGTGACCAGGAAATAAGAGCATTCAAATAGTGTAGGGTTTTCTCCTATTAAATAGAGTCGGGCTTAGCAGCCTACTCGACATATTGGGCAAGCAGCCTTGGCTCAACCAGCCTCACCATTCTGTCTCCATCTTCAGCGTCCAGACCGGTCTCACCACTGCCAGTCTTTCCCCTTCAATTCCTTGGATCTGTCAGATTAGTTGCCTGAAAAATCAGCTCTAGTTGCTCATTGTTCCCCTGCTTAAACACCTTAGTTGCCAGATTAAGGCCACTGCGAGGTATTTCTATCTACTTTTCAAGAACCATGTCCTAACACTCCCCCAGATGGCCCGTTTTTACAGAATGACTGCATGTGTTACTTCTTTAACATGCCCTCGTGATTTCCTTCCCTCTCCTTTTCTTTCCTTGCTTTTACTTTTGCTCTTCTTCTAGGGGGTTTCTCTCTTCAATCATCTGTCAGATCTTCTAAATACTTCAAGAGCCAACGCCAATGTCTTCGTCCTCCATAAAGTCTACCCTGATTTTCCCACTCAGAAGTGCTTGTCCTTTCTCTAAGCCACAAACACGCTGAAGACACTCCTCTGACAGTGTTACCAAAGGAGGGGAGTTACCAGACTCAGATCTGTCTACCCTGTGAAAGGCTCTGGGCGTAGCTGAAGCTCAAGAAGCTTACCACATTGCAATGACCTGGCCTCCAGTATTTGGGTCATTTTTAGCAATGCTGGGGCAAGGGTATAGATTTCAAAAGGTAATAAATTAGACAATAAATAGTAACTAATAAATTAGACAACAGAGCATACAAAAGCTGCAATCCCAAAATTCAGACATAACCACTGTAAATATTTTAGTGTCTGTTCCTGTAGATTTTTTTTTTAATTTTTTTCTTTTTTTAACGTTTATTTATTTTTGAGACAGAGAGAGACAGAGCATGAATGGGGGAAGGTCAGAGAAAGGGAGACACAGAATCTGAAACAGGCTCCAGGCTCTGAGCTGTCAGCACAGAGCCCGACGCGGGGCTCAAACTCACGGACCGCAAGATCATGACCTGAGCTGAAGTCGGCCGCTTAACCGACTGTGCCACCCAGGCGCCCCTAGATTTTTTTGAAGTATGTGTGTTTATGTGTAGAATACAAAAAAAATGGGATCTTCATATCATATTTTGGAACATGTTTTATGTTCTGGACCTATTTCTTCATCAGCTATGTTTCTAAAACACCCTTATTAATGGTTGCACAATACTGAACTATAGGAAAACACCATGATTTATGTAGTATATTTACATTGTTTCCAATTTTCCAATGTTGTAAACAAGGCTGCCCACAGAGTTACACAAATATTATCAATGTATATAGGACACATGCCTAGAGTGGAACTTCTGCATCTTTGGTTGGAAACACAGAGAGCCCCTTTCACTACAACTTCAGAGACAGTAGCAATTTATTCACCAGACCATTCATTTACCAAGTGCCTGCTGTGTGCCAAGCATTCTTCAAGACTCTTCGATCCAGTGGATGTAGATACATGGTACAGGAAAGAATAGATTGATAAATAAGATCCACCTTATGCAAAAAATACTGGGGGTGGGATAGGAGATGTTAGGTAGTGGGGGGGGGGGAGGGGTCAGAAAAGGCCTTCCTGAGGAAGTAGGAGCGCAGGTCCAGTCATTCCAAAAGCCAAGAAACAGTGTTTCAGACAGAGATGGAGCGATTAGTATACAGGTGCAAAGGTCCTGAGGCCAGAGTGAGCAATGAGTATGAAGAGAATGAAAAGAAAGTCAACTGGGTGACACCATGGTAAGAAAGAAGAAAAGCAGGTACTGTTGCTGGTAATAAGGATTTTACATTAAAATCAATGAAGAGCCATTGGGACAGAAAAAGTTTTAAGCAGAGGAGTGCCAGGATGTGATCCATAATTTTAAAAGGTCACTCTGGCTGCTGTGTAAAGCCTGGCGGAGGGCGGGGGGGGTGGGGGGGGGGTGCTGTGGCACACACGGAAGGGCCAGCGCAGAAGCAGCCACTGAAGTTATAATGTGGGGACAGCAAATGTTTTTTGGACCAGGAATGGTAGTGCAGGTGGACATAGAAGGCAGATGGGATATACTTTGAAGGTAGTACCAACAGCGCTTACTGATAGATTAGATGTGGGGGAGACAGAAAGGCAGAACCAGGCATTGGGTGGAACATTTATTGAGACAGACCTGATGGAGGACCAAACAGGTTTGAGGAAAAGAATGAACACTTCCTGTTTGGAAGATGTAACGCAAGGTGAAATTTGTATCAACGTGGTAAGTAGAGGTGTGACTTGTTTCTCTGGATTTTACACAATTTAAACTATTCTATATATATTGCTTTCTATACAATATTTTATTCTAAAATTTTAGTAATTACTTCTATGTCAAAAAAAAAACCTGTAGATATTTCAAACATACTTAGTTATTTTCATCTTGCACATTCAAGTTATTCCAATACCTCGCCATACTTTTATACATAAATTGTAGATTAGATTTTAAGAGGAATCATTAAGCCAAAGATAAGAACAGCTTTTTGTTTGTTTGTTTGTTTGTTTGTTTTTAGAGAGAATGAGAGCATGCATGAGCAGGGGATAGGGGCAGAGGGAGAGAGAAGGAATCTTAAATAGGCTCCACACTCAGTACTGAGCCCCACACAGGGCTGGATCCCACGATCCGGGGATCATGACCCCAAACTGAAATCAAGAGTTGGATGTCAACCAACTGAGCCACCCAGATGCCCCAAAGGTACGAACAGTTCTAAGGCTTTGATACTAAGCATCAATTTGAGGATCAAAATAAGTAGAGAAAAGCATTAAAATCCATAAATTAAATATCCCTGAATTCACAATGATATAAACAATTAAGAAAGAAAGAAAATCTCCTTACAGTAAAAGCCAACTAATAAATGTAGATGGAACAATGAATTAGAAAGTCACTATTTGCGGGGTGCCTGTGTGGCTCAGTCGGTTAACTGTCCTACTCTTGATTTCGGCTCAGGTCACCATGATCCTGGGGTTGTGGGATTGAGCCCTGCACCGGGCTCTGTGCTGAACATGGAGCCTGCTTAAGATTCTTTCTTTCTCTTTCTCTTTCTCTCTCTCTCTCTCTCTCTCTCTCTCTCTCTCTCCCTGTCCCTCCCTCCCTCCACTGCTTATATTCTCTCCCTTTCTCTCTCTAAAAAGAAAAGAAAAAGAAAAAGGAAGTCACTATTTGGCAACTAACATTTTTTTTCTTATTTTTGAAAGAGAGAGAGAGACAGAGCATGAGTGGGGGAGGAGCAGAGAGAGAGGGAGACACAGAATCCGAAGCAGGCTCCAGGCTCCTAGCTGTCAGCACAGAGCCCGACGCAGGGCTCGAACTCCCAAACTGCGAGATCGTGACCTGAGCCGAAGTCGGACACTCGACGACTGAGCTACTCAGGCACCCCTTGGCAACTAACATATTAACTGATGAGAATCACTGATACTGAAACTAACGAGTGAATATATGAGGAAGAACAGAATATTTACATAGTCCCGGAGGATACTTGATTATCTAACAAAAATTAGTAACTTCATAGTGGAGAAACCTGGCAGACATCACCTTGACAGAGTGACAGAGAATAATATCACTAGGATTGAGACAAACCGAAATGTGCCTCCTGAAATGATACACTGAGGGCAAAAAGTCACTTCTGTGGCATTCCTGTCTGAAGTATATAACCTCAATTTAATCATGAGGAAACACATCAGACAACTATACCCAAACTGAGAGGTGTCTTACAAAGTAACTCAATACTTCAGAAACGTCAACATCATGAACTACAAAGGCAGGCTCTGAGGAAGTATTAAAAAATAAAAAGACACAACAGCTAAATGCAGTGCATGATTTTGGACTGTCTTTTGCTATAAAGGACATCACTGGGCTGAATGGTGCAATGTGAATAAGGTCTGTAGATTCGACAATGGTATTGCATTAATTGTTATAATTCCTTAATTTTGATAAATGTAATATAGTAATTTAAAAGACTGGGAGGGAAAGAAAAATAAATCTCCCAAAATGTTAACATTTGGGGAATCTGGATGAAGGGAACATGGGAATTGTTTGTAATTTCCTGTAACTTTTCAGCTTTTCTGTAGGTTAGACACTATATGGAATAAAAAATAAAATAAAATAAACCAAGGTCACCGAATCCCTATTCATTATTGATATTTTAAAAAATGACTTTTGACTTTGTAACTTTTCCCTGACGATTAATGATGTTGAACATCTTTTCATGTGTCTACTGGCCATTTGTAGGTCTTCTTTGGAAAAATGTCTGTAAACAGGTCCTCTATTTTTTAATTAGATTGTTTATTTATTTTGGTGTTTTGGTTGCAGAGGTTTAAATTTATTTTTGATGTTAACCCCTTATTGGATATATTGTTTGCAAATATCTTCTTCCGTTCAGTAGGCTGCCTTTGCATTCTGTTGATGGCTTCCATCACAGAAATTCTGTAGGATCCACATATTCCACCACTGAGTTATTTATTCAAAGAAAATGAAAACACTAATTTGAGAAGATATATGCACCCCTATGTTTACTGCAGTATTTACAAGACCCAAGATACAGAGCAACCTAAGTGTCCACCCACAAATGAATGGGTAAAGAAGATGTTTTATATGTATATATATATATATATATACACGTATGTATATACATATATATATATGTGTGTGTGTGTATACATATACACACATATATATATATGTACACACATATACATGTGTGTATATATATACACATATATATACGTGTATACACATATACATACACACATGTATACGTGTATACACGTATATATATATGTGTGTATATACATACACACATGTATACGTGTATACACGTATATATATATGTGTATATATATACACATGTATATGTGTATACATATATATATACATATATACATACGTATATATGTGTATATATATACATATATACATACGTATATATGTGTATATATACACATATATACATAGGTATATATATATATGTGTGTATATATACATATATATATATATATATACACACACACAAAATGGAATATTATCTAGCCATAAAAAAGAATGACATCTTGCCATCTGTGACAACATAGAGGGACCTCAAAGGTATTATGCTACGTGAGAGAAGTCAAAGACCAGTAGCATATGATTTCACTTATACGTGCAATTTAAAAAAACAAACAAAAAACAAAAATAGGCCCATAAATACAGAGAACAAACTGGTGGTTGCTGGGGGAGGGGCTGGGGGCTGGGCAAAATGGGTAAAGGGAGTGGGAGGTACAGACTTCCAGTCATGGAATAAATCACAGGGATGAAAGGTACCACAGAGGGAATAGGGTCAATGGTATTGTGACAGTGCTGTGTGGTGACAGATGATATCCACATTGCAGTGGACATAGCATAACATAACAGAGTTGTCAAAACTAAAGGAACATTGCAGGTCAACTATACTTCAATAAAATAATAAAAATGGTCAAAAGTAAATATGAAAGCTGAGCAAAGAGCAACTTGAGAGGGAAAGTAGTTGGCCCTGGGTGGCAAAGGGAAATAGAATCTATCAATCTGGAGCAGAGGAGATGCTGAGGAAGTTCAGGGAATTCCAGGGAGCAATCTCCCCACACCATGCGTCAACTGACTGGAGATTCTTCTTCTCAGCTCAAGCTAAACCTTGAAAGATCCATCCTTGGTAGGTCAGCATTGCTCTCCCAGGACCAGGATGAACCTCATACTTGGAAGCTCAAACCATATTAAAAAATCTGGCACTGGCACTGTCGTTGAACACAAAACCAAAAAGAAACAGGTTCACACTTTCCCCCTTAAGGTAAACTAATAACTAGATATCATCGTGTTTAAGAGTAAAATATCCCAATTTCGAATGGAATCAAAGCTTCTTTAGTTGGACCCTAGAATAACTTACCTAATGTCGTGATGGTCTGAGTCATCTATAACTGAAGAAAAGAATCTCATTTCTCTCTCCCCACTTCCCTTCTCTTCCCCAAGAGTCATATGCATTTATTTAATCCTTCTTATCTAAAGTATCAAAGTTTAGACCAAATTCCTCTGCTTTCTTTACCAATACCTGGCACAAAGAAACATGTTTTGTGTACTTGAACAGAGATATTTGTATACCTATAAATACTAAGAAATAAAGAAACTTAACCACATTAAATGCTTCTCAAGCTGTGAATCATAATGATAATCTTTATTTAAAAGCTTACACCATGGCTCAGGATTTATTGAGACTGTGCTCTGAGTTATGCTTTCCAAAAAGAGGTGTTCTGATAGTGAACACATTGGGAAAATGGTAGGAATTTGTCTCCTCTTGTGAGGAACTACAACACACAAAATTATGTTTAATGTTTTGAGGAACCCTATAGTACAGCAAGTAAAATTTGGGAGTAAGAGTCTCCCAAACTTACTTGACAAAAGGACTTTTGTGTGTGTGGCAGTATTAATTAATCTGCAACACACTTTACAAATGTCTATAGTATATTTATGTTATATTACAGAATTCTCTTTAAAAGACACTTAAATGCTATTGTTTCAACAGGATACTTCTCATAAAATGAAAACAGTGTAGCAGTAAATTCTCTCTGTAGGTCCAATGTACTGGGATAAGCAGACTGAACGGAAATGTAGCAGAAATCAAATTTAGAGGTCACCTGATTGCCTTAAGAGAAGGTAACTAAATTTGATGACTTAATGATCAATCCCACTACAGTTTTTTTTTTATTCGCTAAAATATGAGTCCATAATGCATTTTTACAGAGGGCAAAAATAGATATGAAACTCCATCAGTAGGCTCCACAAGTCTGTTGCAGATGAACATTTTTTCCTCTCCCTAGAACCTTGTGAAACACCAAGTACATCTAATGGACCAATTAGAGTGATAAACCATCACAGCCCGCTCCCTGCAATGTCTAAACAAACCGTTCTAAGAACAAGGCCAGCTGATTGCAAATGGAAACTCTCTAATTCCCAGATATAGGAAAAAAGGGGGCAGCTATCGCTTGGTTCACTAGTCAGTGGGAAATGGTCAGAAGTATGCAAATGTCCAGATGTCTCTTTGTGGGGAGGGAAAATCTGGGGGGGGGGGAGAAAAAAGAAAAAAAAAATTACATTCAAATCCTTCATGAGGTACTGTATTAGGAGACGAGCAAAATCATGAACACCAGAAAAGAGGCTCCTTCCTAGACTCACAAGAACAGGACGGAGGTCGCCATACACAACACGGAGCTGCCTTCCTGGAACGGAAGCATCGTTAGAGAGTCCCCTGGATAGCCCTCTAGGTCTCTAAATAATTTGAGTGTACTTACTTTGCTTTTTTCACATTAAATCCTCTGTACATAATTTCACTAATAGCAACCATATGGGAAGCATCTGTAGCTCTTCTCAATTCTAATTTTCGTGGGCAGAAGAAACACTGACAAAAATAGCCCCACAGTCTGTCAGGGCCACTGCAGACTGACCTAGTTAGATGCAGCAGGCTGAATGCATCTGAACTGGCTTAATCCTGCCCCAGCTTTGAGGCTGCTGTGTGCCCCAGAGCTCAAGCCTTAGGATTGACCAGGTCTTCACAGTTTGTGTTTATGCTTGATGGGTCACACTTGGGTCTCTGAAACCATATTAGCGTGGCTCTTACCGACCCACCTACGGGCACTCCCGAATCAACTCTCTGAAATAGATTACCAAAATCGCTGTTCTCAAAACAACAAAAATTGAAACAACAAAAATCCGTAACAGTATTAAATTGTAAATGCTAAAAGGAGAAGATCTCTAAAATGTGATTAAGGTATCCTTTATTTATAAAAAGAAGATAAATACCCACATAGAAAAATGTCACAATAAACATGCAATTCACAGAAGAATGCTAACAAGCAGATAAGAAATGTTTAACATCACCAGTAATCAAACAAATGCAAATTAAGACAATAAACCATCATTTCTTTGCCCATAAAGTTGACAGAAATTCGAAACAAAAGGATACAATTGTTCTAGAAGAATGTTTCTAACACTAAGTGGCAAGATAACAGGCCGTAAAACCACATATGCAATGATAGAAGTGTGCGCGTGTGCGTGCACACACGCGCACACACAGCACACACGTTTACAAAGGCCAGAATAATCGATACCAAAATGTTAATGTGGCTATGTGCAGATGGTGAGATCACAGATGAATTAAAAACAATTTTAATCCTTCTCTGTTTAAGTGTCTCACAATATTTATTACTTTTCTTACCAGAAAAATGTACATTGCATTTAAAATATTTAGGCCATAACTAGTAAGAGATGCCTGGAGACTACTCTGTTCATGATTTTCTGTGCTCCAGTTGTGATAGCAGAAAAGATGTTTCAGGTTGGACCACTGATACGGGCCCTCACTCCATATGCTAACGTGGACTGCTCAAAGTCTGGTGAGCAGGCCGATTTATTCTGGGAGCAGACCTCCCCCTCAAAAAACAGCTCAAAAAAGACAAGTCTTATGGGAAAAGGCCAGCTCACACTTTATTTACTTTCACATTAAGTTCATATTGAGCTAATTATAACATATCTCACCAAAGGCAAAGTTCTATAACTGATTTCATTTTCAAAATCTCTTTTTAAAGTTTCCAGTAGCTGCTATGTAACATTCCTGTACAAGATTTTCCATTCCTGAAGAAACCCATATGCTAAGTATTAACATCTCACACTTTTAGCCACTTTTTCAAGTTTGAAGACGGCGGTGACACTATTTTGGCAGTCTTTTCAGAAAGGTTTTTTCTTTTTTTGTATCGCCAGATGTAGCAGAAACAAATAATGATTCTACATTTATTTCATGGATAGGATGTGTTTAAAAAAAAAGATTATCAATAACATGAAATGCTACTTGCTTTTAAAACAGAAAACAGGGGCGCCTGGGTGGCTCAGTCACTTTAATTTCCTACTCATGATTTCAGCTCAGGTCATAATCCCGGGGTCATGGGGTGGAGCCCTGCATTGGGCTCTGCACTGAGCGTGAAGACTGCTTAAAATTCTCTCTCTCCCTCTGCCCTTCTCCCCTGCTTGTGCGCGTGTGCTCTCTTAAATAAATGAATAAATAAATAAATAAAATAGAAAATACCTTTTCCAGCCAAACCACAAATATTTATTGGTTCTTGCTATGTGCCATGCTAGGCATGTCTGAATTAAGTTCTCATATACTATGAGAAAGAATACATTATAGGAAACACATGCATTACAGAGTTAGGAATTTTTAAATTTTAGTCATGACCACCCCCCCTCCCCCGAGACCATGCTTACCTTCAAAACCCTCTTTTTTTGCAATTTTTTTTCAGAATTTATATTTCAATAGGAACAGAGCCTCAAGTAGGTGCTAATTTCCCTCATCAACATCAGAAATGGTTCCAAATTATGGCCATTTCTCTACCTTCCAAGGGTAAACTGTATTTTTTCATGAAATCTCATCCCTCCATTCATGGCAGGGAGGTAATCAATCCCTGTTGTACTGAGAGGTTAAGAAATTGTATAAATTCACTTATATCCTGAAAAGCAACTTATAAATCTTCAACTAGAGAAAGGTATGTTTAAGTTGCTATTAATCAGAAAATACCTGATTAACAGTTGCTCCTTCATCCCCAACAATAATGATTCCATCCCTTTCTTTTCCATTCTGGCTTAAGCCTATAACCTCACTTTACCTCTTCATGCTATTCATTTTATTTGGCAACAGTATATGCTGGAGAATTCCTGTGTCATTACAGTGCTCTCTAACATCGGATTTCTCACCCTGGTGATTCTGCAGGCAGACCCCCATGGCATTCTGTGTTTCCACCATGGATGAATGTAAATGCTTTAGGATAACCAACTTAAAAAACTGCCAGGACGCTGGGAATACAAAGGCAGACCAGGAGTGGTGAAGGCATCCCAGTGGAACTTTCTGAGCACCCTATGATTTTAAGATTATGAGGAAAATTATAATCAAAGGGTATGGTGGGTACAGGGAAGGAAGAATCATCTGCAAAGGCAAGAAAAATTTAAAACACAAACAGAAGACTGTAAAGAATTTAAAGGATTCTTTTAAAGAGCTATATATACTAGGATAAAGAAGCTGATCTGTGATTAAAGCACTTGGTAGTATTTAGCCATACGTGAAATCTCAGGAATTTCACATTTCAGAAGAACAGCATTTATTTTTTTTTAAAGGTTTTAAAAAAATTTTTTTTTAATGATTATTTATTTTTGAGACAGAGAGAGACAGAGCATGAATAGGGGAGGGTCAGAGAGAGGGAGACACAGAATCTGAAGCAGGCTCCAGGCTCTGAGCTGTCAGCACAGAGCCCGATGTGGGGCTCAAACTCACGGACCTCGAGATCATGACCTGAGCCGAAGTCGGACGCTTAACCGGCTGAGCCACCCAGGCTCCCCTCAGAAGAACAGCATTTAAAACTAAAGGCTGCGCTCAACTAAAATGATGTGTTCTTAACCAAAAGCTAGGGGAGGGAGAGTACTGTCCTCTGCCAGTAGGTTTCTAATCCGAAGATTTAAAATCTACTTTCTATATTACGGTTGTGAACGCCTGCCTCGTCAGAGTTGCCAAGGCAACAGCACAGCCCTTTAGAAGAATGAGGACAGCGAGCATATGACACCAAATCCGTGGAAGCATCAACTCTTCCACAGGGACCCATAAGACACCTGTGAACTACAGACAGCCAACAGATGTATACAATTCCACTTCCATACAGAATTGTGACCATGCGCTGGCACAGGAAAGGCTTTGTGAGCCAGTAAGGAGTAATCAAATCTTCCTACATCTACATGCAAAGTCACAAAACAGTACAGGACACCAGCCATTAAACCTTCAACAGTCATATGCTGTTATTATTAATCCTATAGTTATTAGGTTCTGCTTCCAAAACAGAAGTGCCACAAGCAACATGAGGAGCTAAGAACGGAAAATAACTATGCAGATTCGAGAACATCCCACTTAAACGCCATTGGGATTTTCTTACACAGCTAGATGAAATTCTAGTGATGTAATCTAGATATGGGGAAATGAAAGATCCAGGGAAAAGTTACTCTGATTATGCGTGTAACTTTTGTTTTACTGATACAAGTATGTTAAATGATATCATTAAGATAGAGTATTCCCCCACATCCAACTACCAAATGATCTGATGAGGGCTTTTTTTTCCCCGCCCTTAATTGTTGAGTTGATTGCAGTTCAATGTTATCACACATGATATGGATTGTTTCAGATATTTATATTTTACTTGTTTAATTAGCTAAGCAAAAACTGCACCCCTCAGATAGATGACTTCAGGCATCAGCAAACAGCATGCTCATTTAGGATGTGAATCTGAATGTACTCTTTCAGGATAAGTGGGAAGCAGAGACTTTCACGTGCCTCACTCTTCCCACACACATATCTGTGCTGCTTGGAAGGTGAGCTGAATTTGGTGCTATGGCATATTTCTATCTCATTGCTTTTAAGGGTCTGGGGTCCCATTTTTGTCCCGCTGCAGCCGGCCCTGCAAGACCCTCATTCTCTCCCCCTCTGGAATATTCACCTTACCGGGAAGCATCCCTCCCCCCTTTTCCCAATAACCACTCCTTTTTCTGATGCATATCTCATACTGCAAAGACTTCCGGCATTACCGACGTTAGGACTTTATGATGTGTTGTACCTTAATTCTCCCCTAAGTTCTAGAAATCCACCCCTATCCTCCTAGGTTATCTTTGCCATTAATAATGATGTTGCTTCAAGTGAGAGGTATTATCTGTATAAATTCTCATAGATTACTGAACATGTTTTTAATAGGTAATAGTACTTAATGAAAAGGCTTAGAAATTATAGTATAAGAGTGTAAAATTTAAACAGGTTTCATTGATTGTATTTAGTGTTGTGTGGAATAACAAGAAATTATCATTTTAGGTAAAGAATGGTCAAAAATGGCAATTTCATATAGTTCAACTTAATACCTGACCCAATTTATGCCAATGATTTCAAGTGCCAAGATGAGCCATTTGGGCAAGACATATGACAGCCAGCAAGCCTCTTGTTCCTAGGACAAGGCTGCTTATGAGTAGTGACCTAGATTTCACACCCCGTGGTGCCTGAGCCCAGTCTACTAAATGGCATCGCTAAGTTTATCATGACAGCTACTTCAGACTACGGCCAGCCATTACACAACAGCACAGATGAAGGAAAACAACCAGATGAGCAACCTGTGTATCCCTTGAAGGTTAGCATCACCAATAAGCAAGAACAAAGCTGAAGGATAAAAGTAGAGCTTTAATATCACTCTCCTCTATTTGCTTTCCAAAGTCATTTTTATCGTATGAAACGAAATCCTTTTAGCGGGTTATACTGAATGGAAACCCTAAATACTGAAAAGAACCAAAAAGCAAAAACATTAAAATAATGGTCCTGTAGTTCCCCCCCCCCCCCACCCCACCACATGATTGGCTAGCTCGCTTTGGTTTCACATTCTGATCTGAAAGAATGGCTTTAAAGGGAAACAGCAGAATAACCATGCTATTAAATGTACTCATTCTACACAATAATCCCCACTGGGAGCTTCTACATTGTTAATGATCAATATTATCAACATTTAACTAAGTTGCTAGGGAAATTGGGGGGAAAAGAGACATCTTTTCTGTCCTGCTCTCCTGTCCATGAGCTTATATTCCCATAGGAGACGGCTAGTGCATACAAACAAAGAGCTCTGATGCGGGACTTTGTGGAATTTATATACCACAAACAGCAAATATAATACATGTGCCATCACCTCGTTTAGTTTTTGGATCCAATAATATGAAACACAGTAGTTCTAGGTTAGGAACTGCAGGTAGTGTCTTTACCCAGATTATACTAAGCAGGTTTGAATTTAAAGCTCATTTTCATCTTACTGAACTCCTGGAACCATGTACTTCCAATTTTCTGATGCATGAAGAAAAAAGGGAAACTTTGTCACATAAGCTTGGTTTGTTGCAAATTCATACACAGGATTTTATAGTACCTATGAATATCATCCTCGCTCTACTAGCTCTCTTTGGGAATTTGGAAAAAGGTATTTATGTTTCTCTGAGTTTTTTCATTTGAAAAATGGAGGATTCATTCTGATTACTCAGCTGTATCGGTAGGGTTGAAAAGATATAAGATGAAAAACAGACTGAACTCATTTCAAAATTATAGTATAAGGGACATTATCTCCATGTAAGAAGTATAAAATACAGCAAAAGTAAAAAATAAAATAAAATAAAATAAAATTATGTATCTTAATCTTGCTAGATGAACCTAAGAAATTTTCCTGAAAACCAAAGAGATGAATAAGAAATGTCAAACGATGTTTTCATTCAAAATATTCTCACATAGGAGTAAAGGCAGTGGCTTACACCAAAGCCAGTTAGACCACTACCAGATAAAGTACCTCCTGTCTGCCTAACTGGAAGGAAGAAATGCCACTGGACAGAAAGTAGCATACATACATTTACATAATTTTGTTATGTAAAATTCATGGACCTTATGTTCTAGAACCAAAAATTCTGTTAGAGACTGAAAAAATCTCTTGAATAAAATCATGCAAAGCTGAACACTATTATCCTTTATAGTGCTAAGAAACATACTGAATGTAATCTCTATCATCAACTTTTAAAAATAAACATTTGAATAAGGGGAGCTAAGGGATTTCTTAATTGGTAAAACCTTCATCTTAAAAGCCACAATTCTGCAATAATTATCTCAAAGTTTTGCAAAGTTATTTCTATGGAACATTCAAAACTGACACTGAGATTATCATATCTTTCTCACTATGATTCAATTATTTTTCAAAACTCTAAAACATATGGGATTAGTGCTTTGCTACAGAAGTATGCGGGTCCCCATCCTCCACACCCCTGTTTTTCTGTCCCCATAAGTGTAATGAAGACACTAGATTCCATCCAGTATCCTACACCATTCTCCAGAAAGGCAACAGAGCTGAAACTCTGAGCTTCAGACACCGTGTCTATAAAATGGAGATGTATACCTACCGCTCAGGTTAGAGCTAATTAATACCTTTAGAGTTCTTAACACCCTTCTATTTTTATTCGTCAGATATAAGACCACTTTTTTTTTTTTTAGGAGATTGAAGTCCATGACGCTGTAGATTAACTGAAAATATCCTCTTGTTTTAACACAGTAGGTAATCAACATCCATTGGGCTGAATCAACATCCATCCATTGGGCTTGGTTCATCATCATTAGAGAACCAAGCATGCTGATAATGGGTGCCTTCACTCTTGCAGTCCACCTCAAAATAGACTGTTACTTAGGAGACAGAAGAGGGAAATATGAGGATTTAACACAAGAAAGGCTGCATTCACAGGGTGCGATATGCAGAAGCTAAATTAGGATCCTGACAGATTTAGTAACAGATTTGGTGGCAGTTGTAATACTGAGTCTTTTTTAATTATAAAAAGTGAATTGATACGCTCAGTTATTTTAGCAGACACATTTTACTTTTATTGTCCTTGGGGTAAGAGATATGGTTTTCTGGGGAGAAATTTCTGACTAAGCACGGTAGAGATCTTTGCACAGAAAAACCCATTGTTAAAAAAAATCCCATGGTTGCACAACAGTGTGAGTGTATGTAATGCCAATGAACTATATACACTTAAAACAGTTAAGATGGAAAATGCTATGCTTTGTGTATTTTACGACAACTAAAAAAAAAAATCCCTAGGGCTCCTGGGTGGCTCAGTTAAGTGACTTTGGCTCAGGTCACGATCTATCTCACAGCTCCTGGGTTCCAGCCCTGCATCGGGCTCTGTGCTGACAGCTCAGAGCCTGGAGCCTCCTTCAGATCCTGTGTCTCCCTCTCTCTCTATGCCCCTCCCACACTTGTGCTCTGTCTCTCTCAAAAATAAGTAAATAAACATTTAAAAAAATCTTTAAACAGTTACTCTCCTCTCTGGTAGTTTTCATGGACACTAAGGCTATAGCTAATTCATAGGAGCCCTTCCTTAGTGAGTCCTTGTTTACATGACACAGAAGTTATATTGACAGGAGACAGACAAACTAGGAAATAAGTTGTCAAGAAACAGGATGGCTCCTTCCTTAACAGGGGGCCTATGACTGCTGGAGGGGAGGTGGGTAGGGGATGGGCTAAATGGGTGATGGGCATTAAAGGAGGGCACTTGTGACAAGTACTGGGTGTTATACATAAGTGATGAATCATTAAACTCTACTCCTGAAACTAATATTATATTATATGTCAACTGAAATTTAAATAAAAATGTCAAAAAATTTTTAGAAAGATCAAACTTAAAAAAACCTTTGCCGGGTTCGAGCCCCGCGTCGGGCTCTGTGCTGACAGCTCGGAGCCTGGAGCCTGTTTCAGATTCTGTGTCTCCCTCTTTCTCTGACCCTCCCCCATTCATGCTCTCTCTCTCTCTGTCTCAAAAATAAATAAATGTTAACAAAAATTTTTTTAAAAACCAAAAAAAAAAACCCCTTTGGCTTCTCATTATTATAACAAAGGACAGGTTTAAATAAACCTATTGTTTCTTCCACTAAAAAGCAAGCAAGCAAACAAAAAAACAGTGAGCCTCTGAAATAAAACTTGAGATGACTGACCCCTTCATGCTGCCAGGTCAGCAGACAAGAAATTTCCTTGAGGGTGTCTGGAGTCAGTAATATGGAACTCAAGCATCTCCAGATCAGAACTGCCCTAGTGTCTGTGGAAACCATCACACAAGGTCATCTCTCTCCCTCTCCCCCCTCCTCCTCTCTCTCTCTCTCTCTCTCTCTCTCTCTCCCTCTCTCTCTCACACACACACACACTTGAGCAAAGAGAAGTGAGAGAAAGCATGACAGCTCATTTTATAAAGCTAAGATCATCATCAGAGCCTCTTACATAAAAGCATCAACCTGATCAAAAAACAAAGCTACTAGCCTAGCAAAAGTTCTCCTTGGCTCTCAATATTCCATTGGCTCTCTAGACTTACCATTGTTACTCAACCTCTGCACATACCCAGCTCCTTCCACCCTCTCTGAATCTGTAAGACCCTAAAAGTTTGAACATGTAGAGAATTCAAGATTCTTTCAAGGAGAGGAAGAAAAACATTATTTAGGAGGTCCACTCCTTAACCTACTCCACAAAAGTGCTTTCCAAACTGTGTCACAGCTTTGTCCGAGAGTCCATGAGCTCTGAATCCTCCCAGAAAAATGCATACCTTAACATTTGTGTGGGGACCTGTCCAATGTTTACACTATGATTGTCTTTAAGGATCACAGGTCTGGAATTTTTCCCATGAATTTTACTTATTCATATCAAAACAAAGAGAAATTAAATACTAGATAAAGACTGCTGAGGAAGCTAAAATAATTTTCTCAAAGTCCCTTCAAAATAAAAAGCAGTTTGAAAAATACTGGCTCACAGAGGGCTCAATTTGTAAGGGAGGCTGTATTCGGAGGAATAATTAAAATACTCCAGTTATAATAGTTCAAATGTTTCTTGCGCTGGAAACTATCAGGGCACAGCTTACATTCACAAATCATGCACCGTTAACAGATACACTTCTTTTGTCACATAAACATACTGGACCCACCATCTCTCCCTACCCCAGAGGTGGGGCCAAAAGGAAGTTAATGGCTCACGAAAAAGTTGCCTTTTCCCTGTCATAGGAAGAGAAAATGGATGGGATGCATTTCATGACTTGGGCTTGGCAGGTGGAGCACTGGGCACTGTTAAGCCCACTCGTAGCAGCAGCTCGTGATTACCTCTGGTCAGAAGAGAGGCTGAGTTGTCGTAAAAGGAAAGATAGTATGTATCTCTCATGCACCCCTCGTTCCATTATGTCATGCGACTAATACATGGGAAGGGCAGGTTTGATGTCCAAACTACATGAAGTTACCAGTCAATAAACACCGAGAAAAAGCGTTAAGTATTTGTCAATGTTATGTTTCTCTGAGTGTCACTTAAGTTTTTTTGTTTTTTGGGGGGGGCCTGAGAATGATTCCTGAAGGCCTTATCTATTTTCATATATACTAGTCTCCAAACATGAGTAGGGCATTTCACTGAAATTTAGAAAACAATTCCCCCACAGAAACAATAGTATATATGTTAACTCAGCTTCTAGGCTGACCCACTAAAGCCCATCTGACCCACAATCTAACCTATAACGTAAAGCTGAGTACTGCCTTCACTGCCAGCAAGACGCAGTATTTTCATGGGCCAGAGTTTCAACCTGAGTTGCCAGGATCACAGTTTCTTCCTCTGTAGAAGGACAGAGCCTTCCTGGATTCCATAGCAATGGCAATGGCTGTCAGAATCTACGGGTAAGAAGGGAGGACCTGCTTTCTGGAAGGAAGGGACTATAAAACTATGGGCTAAACTTCTGGTCTAAGAGGCCCCTTGGAAACCTATCCCAGGACCAGGCCCTTTCTGGTCTGGCAACCAACCCTCAATGTCAACATTCTCATCTCTGAAATACGGTAATTCACCGAGTACCTGAAATCTCCATGAATAATCTTCTACCTTCACGTAAATTTATTAAGTACTCTCAACCTCATGCTAGGATTCAGAAAACAAGGTCAGAGGTTATAGGGCATGCTACATGTCACACAGTTAAGTGAGGAGCCAAAATTCAAATGTGAATCTATTTCCCAGTAGTTCCAAAGCCAGAGAGGTTCCCACCACCTCAGTAAATACTGGAGAGGATTAAATGAGAAATTAGAGCCTGCAGCCCAAATTCTGGCACATGGAAGGTGCTCACTGTTTCTTTTTGTTTCCTTCTCTTGGGCATTGGTTGGCATGATTCACTCTCTAGCGGTACCACTGTTTTTTCCTTCCTAACAAAAGTTTCTTCTCTTCCTGGCCTTTTTACTATACTCGTGCCCTGTACTGTTTATAGTGGGGAGCCCAGTAGCTAACATAGTGAAAATAAGGTTATAATTTTTCCCCCTATATCTTTTCACCCTTTCTTTTTTTTTCACTGACATCCCACAGGTGAGGGATTTTATATTTTTCTTAGGTCATGTGTCCTTTTCGAAATCTGTGCAAGCTATACACTTTCTCCTCAGAAAAAAATGGACATAAAGATTTTATACACACACACACACACACACACACACACACACACACACACATATCTCCAGCAGTTTTAGGGAATTCCTCTTAAGATACTCTACTACAAAGAAAGAATTCTATATTTAAATTCTGATACCCTGAAGTGAAATCCATCCGCCTTTTAGAGAAATACCCAAGAACTGCAGAGTTCATTCGTAAGCATGGCAGTGGGATGGAGAGAGAATAAAGAGGGCTTGTACATGGGGCAACAGATACACCTGGGAACCTTGGGACCTATCTGCTGTGAGGGCAGGGAGATGGAAGGAGACACAGTTACAGGATTGATGCCCTTCTCTTTTCCACTGGTTTTGGTCAAAATCATACATACGTTGGTTCCAGAATGAAATGAAACCCAGAAGGCTGCGTGTGCCTCTGCAGGCTCATGAGTATCCATATCTACATCAGTGTACTTGTCTGTGCAAAGGATACGGGATGAGAATGTTTGGGGGTTGGAAGGAGAACAAAGGTAGAGTCCCAGACATCAGTTAAGAAGGAATGAACTGGTGATGGAGGAGGTGCAAAACTGTATCAGCAGAGAAGTCCCATGAAGCATCTGGCCACTTGGCTTGAATGGCTGTTCCTATATGGTAATATATACATACTTATATATATATATATATGACACATATATATATATGTATATATATGACATATATATATATATGACACATATATATATATGACACATATATATGTATATATATGAGTCATATATATATATACACACACACACACACACACACACACACACACACACACACACACACACATATATGCCTTTTGAAATCCAGAGCTGTTTACATACAATGCATGTGTATAACTACATCTAAATATATGAATGTGCTGGAATTTGGCTTCTACTTTGATCAAAGAACCTCATTTATTATAGGTGTTAATGACAATGCATCCAAAGAAAGAAAAGAGATGCTTGACATCATCTAGAACATCACAGGCAAGATTTTAATCAGTTTAAGATTTTGCAACTTCTGGCAAATGTACTTATTAACCTTTCCATTTATTTCCACAGCTTAGATGAGGAACCTCACTAAGTCAGCTGTAATGACATAGGATGGAATTTTTGAATTACATCCTCCTGGGTGCAAAATATAAAATACAGACCTGTTATTCAGTACATGTTTTAAAACGTCATGCATACATAAGCACACTCATGAATATATTCTGAGAAAAAAACAGAATATACATTTGCATATAAGCCTGAAATATTTTCTCATCAGTATATCATACCAATCACAATCAGAGAGATGCATCTAGGTGGTGGAGGGTGTGGTCAGGAAACATTAGCAGCTATGGCAGATTATAATAATAACAGCCCCTCGAGAGCCGTGCCTGTGTCCAGGCTCCTTTGCAATCTGATTTCTTGTTCCTCACACCAGGAGGTAGGGGCTCTTTCCCTACTTCTTGAATCTGAGCTGGCCCTGTGACATGCTTTGTTCATGTTCTGTACATGGCGGAAGCGACCTTGTGTGGTTCCAGAGCCAGGCCAGAAGAGGCCCCACAACTTCTGCTTTCACTCTCCTGGGATGCTTCCCTGAGAGCACCACATAGGTCCAGCCTACTTAAGAATGAGAGCCCACATGGACGACAACACAGGCGTGCTAGCGGGTGGCCACCATGAGCTGTCAGGTGAGTGAGTGAGGCCATCAACGACCTTCCCACCCAAACTGCCCCCTAGCTCAATGAAGCCCAGGAGTGGGCCCAGGCAAAATCAGCAGCAGAACCACCAAGCCAACCCACAGAATCATTAGAAGTAGTAAACTGCTGTTGTAAGCCGTATGTTTTGGACTGTTCTGTTGCATAGCAAGAGTTAACTGATTTAATTCAACGTAGCAGAAATTGAATGCCAAAGTTTTGATGAGAAGCCATATTTCCTTTAGGCCTGGCCTAATGTCTTCAGCCTTCAGCCTCTTCCCTTGAACATCTCGAGATGCCAGCTTGATTGCATGGGGATGTTACCCTAGAAGGTACCGGTGACTTCTGAGTGTGATAAGCCACCCTCTGGGTTGGTTTAAATGTCATATTTACCGGAGGCTCAGAAATACAGATGACCTTCTGAGAGAGCTCCTGGACTTGTAATTCCACGAGCAAAACTCATTACAAAAAATGATATAACAAATCGAGGGTTAAAAAAAAAAAATACTTCGAAATACATTGCTAATTACTCAGGAAACTTGCAATGAAGATAAAGCCCAAAGTTACCTTCTGAAAATAGCTTGTACTTCTAGAGAACAGCAGCAGCTAACAAGCTGGCCGGTAATGAACACCTACACTGTGTAAGGAACTTTGCTGAGGGTTGTAGCGGCCATGTCACCACACCCCCACTGCCACTCCAACCCTCCCTCGCTGTATGGGATCATCCGTCCCTGCCCCAGTGGGCTCTGACTGGCCTCATGAACCAAACAAGTTATTCCCATTCTCCTTACCACCAGGTTTCCAGAAGTAGTTAATACACATAGAATAGTATAAAAATCAGAATGCATTATGGGCTGAATTGTGTCCCCCTCAGATTTGTATTTGAGGTTCTTACCCCCAGTTCTTCAGAACATGACTGTGTATGGATAGGGCCTTTACAGAGGTAATTAAAGTAAAAGAAGGTCATTAAGGTGGGCCCTAATCTGACTGGTGGGTGTCCTTATAAAAAGAGGAGATAAAGAGACAGGCCCGGAGGGGAGGCCATGTGAGGACAGAGCAGATGGTCACTGGCAAGTCAAGGAGAGAGGCCTCAGAAGAAATCAACCCTGTCTACACCTTGACCTTGGACTTGGGAGCTTCCAGAACTATGAGGAAATAAATTTGTTGTTTAAGCCACACAGTGGTGACCCCCGCAAACTAATACAGAACACTTCCACTTGGAAGTTTTAACCAACTCAACTAACGTGGATTTATATAAGGGACAGGCCCCAAAATAGGAAGGTCATCAATTTCATCTGAAAAATGCAGTGAGTCATTAGGATAGTAGTTCCATTTCTCTCTTTTTTTTAAGTTCTGGCCTCCTCTTTGGGCTGGCTTTGCCCTCAGGCTGGCCTTTCCTATGGGTGGCAGTAAGATGGCCAGCAGCTCTCAGGCTCCATCGGGTCCTGAACCTCCCAGGAGAAAGAGGGCCCTTAAACCTCCTCAGGACATGTCATTTACTTGAGCCCTCACTTACTGTGTAAGTGTCCTACTAATATGGCGCCTCTCAAGTATCCATTTCATCACGGGGGTGCCGTGGAAGGTCTACTGTTAGGTCACACACTGCAGGGCGCGAGGAAAGCAGGGCCCAGAGTCATGTAACTTGCCTTGCGGTATACAGCCGACAACTGGAGCAGAGCCAGAAGCGAACTCAGGGCTCTCCGACTACACACTGGGCATTCATCTTTCCTTACAGACAAAGACTGAGGCAGGGGTCAAACGTTTTCTGTAAAAGCCCAAGCAGTAAACACTTTAGGCTTTCAAACCACAGAAGTAGGTCCCCTGTTGTTTTGTTTATACGACCATTTAAAACATAAATGGGGCGCCTGGGTGGCTCAGTCGGTTAAGCATCCGACTTCGGCTCAGGTCATGATCTCACAGTCCGTGAGTTCGAGCCCCGCGTCGGGCTCTGTCCTGACCGCTCAGAGCCTGCAGCCTGCTTCAGATTCTGTCTCCCTCTCTCTCTGCCCCTCCCCCGTTCATGCTCTGTCTCTCTCTGTCTCAAAAATAAATAAACATTAAAAAAAAATTAAAAAAAAAAATAAAACATAAACAACTGAACATGCTGAATGACACTAAACTGTACACTTGGTTAAAATTGCAAATTTTAGGTTATATATATTTTACCACAATAAAAAAAAAAAAGATAAAAAGTAAAAAGAGCCGTTCTTAACTCTTGATAGAGAAATAGCCCAACGTCAGATCTGACGGCAGGTTGTGGTCTACCAACCTCTGAAGCACCACTGAGATTTTACTTCTTAGAAGAACTCCATGCCAGTCACAGGTTTCCTGGATTTCGCAAATAAACTCTAACCTTTTATCAAAAAGTTCTGAAATACAATCAGTGGGCTGCCATTGAAATTTAGCAACAGAAAAGTGGTGGGAGAGCAAGGTCACAGCTGCAGAGGCCACCCCCTACCCTTAAGGGTTCCTCCAGCTTTGGGGAAGAAGAAGAACTTGCTCTTCTATTCAGGAAAAAAATAATAATAAAATAAATAAATATATATATGAAAGACTTTACCTCCTTTGTTATTAGTAGGAAAAGGGAAGATAATCTTGAGGTGATTCTGTAACATAAGAAGTCAGTTACTGATCTGGGGTAGATCTTGGGAGTTACTGATTTTGTTTTGTTCTCTATAGAGAAATGAGACTATTAGAAAAGGACAGATTCACTCCTGCAGAACTGTTTTCAGGACCTACAGATCTAGCAAGTGGTTGAAGCTCAAACGATAAGATGAGACATTCAAAGATTAAGGAATTGCCCAGAGACTGGCTTAGTTGTTTTTTTACTGTTGCCTATGGACAAACTGCAAGTCTGGAAGTATATAGTGACTACATAAGCCAGTGTCTTACCCAAAGACCTCTGACCAGGACCTTGCCTAGAGCTTAAGAGAAGGAAGTGCATGAGATGTAGCTCAAAGACATCTAATGAAAATGACCCAAGGGGGGGGGGGGGGGCGGCAGACATATAAAATATAGCTAACATTGCAAAATACCAAAAGTAATGGTTACGGGTGTGGACTCTACAGTCACAGACCTAAATCCCAATTCAGACTTTGCTACTTCCTAGTTGTGTGATCCTGATCTAGTTACTTAACCTCTTTGAGTCTCAATTTTGTCATCTATGAGGAGGATTTTAATAGTTAACTCTACCTGGCACACAGCAAGTGCTCAATAAATAAAGGCAACTATTATTAAATAATTATTCTGATAAAAAGTTCCAAATTCCATAGGTCTCACTGGCATCCCAGGCCAGGAAAGCTATTGCTTACCATCCCTACATTGTTTCCTTGAATGGAATTTTCCTTCTCAATTCCTTCTTTGTGGAACATACTGTTAATATCTGACTTGTTTTTCAGTTAATCCCAACATTTAAGTGCATTTGCACGTGTAAGGAGAATCTGTCTAGCTGTTGCCTAGAGTTGCCCCAAGTTTAGTAAAAGTCCTTATACTGATCTTGAAACACTTTGGAACTAACTCTAATCAAATTCTTTCTGGGTTTTACAGTAATGTTACAGATATTACCTTTCCTTAAGAACAGGAATGCTAGTGCATGGGTGGCTCAGTCAGTGAAGCGACCAACTTCGGCTCAGGTCATGATGTCACAGTTCGTGAGTTTGAGCCCCGTGTCAGACTGTGTGCTGACAGCTCAGAGCCTGAAACCTGCTTCAGATTTTGTGTCTCCCTCTCTCTCTGCCCCTCCCTGGCTCGTGCTGTCTCTCAGAAATAAACAAACGTTAAAAATTAAGAAAAAAAAAAAAAAGAATAGGAACGCCAGAGTAGCAAAGTGTTGTGCATTTCTAGCTGGTTCTCAGAGGGATCTGAATGGCAAAAAGCAAATTTATGATTTTAACAGATTCTTAAAAAGCAGGTGTTCCAAAATCTGCTGTGACTTATTAGCAATCACATACTCCAATCGTAAGCATTTTCCGAAGTTTTTGTTTTAAGAATATAAGCTCGTCTTTTATAAACAGAAAGAGAAACATTTTCTGGCTCTGTCTGGTAACATAAGCTTAAGAACATTTGGGGGGAAAAACCTTAGGTAGTGTAACCACTGACAGATTTTACAGCGGAACATCTACTTTCCTAACCACTGAGAAGATGCACAGAAAAAAGATGTTTAAAAGAAAATACATCCAAATGTCAACAGTGATCTTTCTCAGAATGATCATTGGGATTTTTAGTCTCTTTTTTCAAACTTTTTTAAATGTAATCTCTACATCAACATGGGGCTCAGACTCATGACCCCAAGTTCCAGAGTCTCATGCTTTTCCAACTGAGCCACCCAGATGCCCTGATTTTTGGTCTCTTTTTAATATATATTTTGTATTTTACAAACTTGTTAAAAATCATTGCATGCTGGGGATCAGAAGGGCTCTCTTTCACTCTTCTTCTGTCCTGTCACAGCAAGTGACAGGTGACCCGGAGCCTGACAGAGGGGTCTGAATGCTGGTCTGCCACTTACTGGCAGTGTTATTTTCAGCTAGTCACTTCACCTTGGAACTTCAGTATTTTACTGTCAAAGTGGAATTGAGAATTAAACGTGAACACACTGAAAAGCGCCCCGCAGGGCCTCTCACATGGTAAGGGCTCTGTTCGTTTCTAGTACTAACCCAATACTACAAAGCTGGAAATGGAAAAATTTTCACATCTTCCTTTCTGTTCCTTTCTCTTTAAGCTTATATAGCATTGATTTGGTTCCAGTTATTTATCCAAATTCTCTGTCCAGATGTCTTTTATTATGTACATGTCAAACACGTTTAGAACAATCACACCATAGTTAAGTCATAGCATGACTTAACTTTCATTGTACTTCTGCTTCTAGAGCTCAGAAAATAAACAGATCCCTCACGGCTTGCTCACATGCAGCTCTCAGGTAAGGATCTGGAGGAAACAATTAAGTTCCTGTCACGAGTTTTCTTTCCTTTATTCACTGGGTCATCAGAAGGAAGGGAGGATCGTAGTCTGTGCATGAGGTTGCAGAAGAAAGAAAGACTCCTCCCATGAATTCAGAGGCAGCCATGGCTTCATGGACCAGAGTCTGGTATTTGCTTAAGAAGTATCTGCCTTCTATATCTACAGCGAGAACCAGAAAAGACTGAGATGCTTTTCTGTGCATTTTTTTTTTTTTTTTAACCAACAGCCAAGTTAGGTTTATAGACTTCTGTTATGTAGCAGGGGTCCACGTTTGACCGTGAGAGAAATTCAGATACATTGTGGCCTGTCAGAGAATCTACCAGAAGCCATTCTTTACAAATCTAAATCATCCATCTGCAACAGATCAGCTCGCAGCATTGGCACATGTGCTGGTAAATGAAGACCTTCCTCAGCGATGCTTTGCACGCAAACACACAAACACTACAGAACTTCCTGAAGTGGTGTTCTTTGCACAGCACACTCATAAGCCATACACAGTTGGACTGTGCTCAAGTAAATCTACTAAATTCTTTTCTTTCTTTCTTTTTTTTTTACAGTCTATTTATTTGAGAGAGAGAGAGAGCGCGCGCGCGAGCACAAGTTGGGGAGGGGCAGAAAGAAGGAAAGAGGGAATCGCAAGCAGTTTCTGCACGTTAAGCTCAGAGCCCAGTGCGAGGCTCAAACCCACTAACTGCAAGAGCATGACTTGAGCTGGGATCAAGAGTCCAATGCCCAACCAACTGCACCACCCAGGTGCCCCTACTAAATTCCTTTCTTGGTAATTTATAATTGTATATTAAATGCCCTTACAAGTCCTATAGTATAGAAATAGATTTCCTAAACTGACCTGAACTAGAATTGGAATCACTCTTTTGTTGGTACATCCATTAACATGTTGCAGAAGCAATGACCTGTAGAACACCAGTTTGGGAAACATAACATATAGAGCTCAAGTGGTACAGCACTGCGTGGCAGAGCACCAGTAAAAAAATGCTTTGTGGATGGAGGGGGCACCAGTGCAGATGGCCTTGCAAATGAGGACATCTGACCTCCCGGGGGAAATGCCCCAAATTTTGGGAGAGGCATTTTGTGGGGACTAGGGATTCTGAATCGATGAGCTACAGCAATTACCAAGGTGATCTTGACCAATGAATCATTATGTTTATGCTGTCTGACTCTCCTCCCAGGAAATCAGTTTGAACCCTTGTAACGGACACCGATTCAGAGCACAGAATATGGATTCTTTGGCCCCAGCAAAGTCACTTTCTTTTCCCCCAGCAAAGTCACTTTATTTTTCCAGGAAAATAAAGCAACCATACAATGTATTGTGACATGTGGCTGAGCTGAGAGCATAATCGAAGTCTCCAGACTAGCTGTCTACAATTCTAAGCTTCCTCCTGTTACTAAAATAGCCTCCACAATAAAAGAAAACCCACAGTCACGTATAGCTAACTCCCTACCTTTTAATTATTCATCGTAATGCCTTGCATTTGTAGAGTTTATATTTTAGAAATGCTAATCAGGTCCAAGGATTACATGAATAATGGAAAGCCACAAATAATTACCAAATGTGATTTTAAGCAATGTTTTCAACACATGCTCTCCCCAGAAATCTTCCCCAAATATTACCTCCCCCCTCCCTTCCACTTACATTCTTCATCCTAAAAGAAACCTTAGTACAGTTAGTGTTATCAGGAGGACGAACCTAACTTTTGTACTTTGCTTTTTCTCTGGGTACCCTCGTCGTAATGACGCCGCATGACCAAAAAGTAGTAGTAATAAGAGGAAAACAAGAGGTTCAGGCCCAGACACTAGATGCGCTATTTGAAAAGGGGAATCTGAAACCCGGCTCTGGCCCCCAGCCACTATGTCAGTGGAGAAGATAACTGCCTTCCCCTCAGTTGTGCATGGTGGTGCTACCATCTGTTTCTTCCCCCAGTGAGGCAGTATACCTGCCAAAAACAATGAGCTTTAAACCAGATTACTGATGCAGCAGTTTCCCTGCCTTCCTCTAGGGGAAAAAAACCCACCCAAACAATGCTGGTGTTCCCATTACTAAAAAAAACAAAACAAAACACTACATTAGCTAATGTCCAATTTTGCCAATTAAAACCAAATGCCATTTCATAGCCATCCAACCGGCAAAAATCAAAGTGTCTTACTAAATCCAGGCTAAGTGAGATACAGAGCAATGGGGACCTTCACATAGTACACATGGGGTTATGTTGACAAGATGATTATGGAAAAGCAATCTGGCACGTGAAAACGTTCATACCACATCTAGGAATATACCAGAGAAACCTGTGTATACGTCCAAGGAGAAGTGTACCGATGGTTATTGGTGCACAATCAGCAGTCGCAACAGGACAAGACAAAAAAAAATGAATCAACTTCTCTGTCCATCGTATGGAAAGCAGTAAGTAAACTGGTAAAAGCACAATGAAGAATTAAACTGTGGTAAAGTCATGTTATAAAATTCTAGGCAGCAGTTAAAGCAAACTATATTGGACTGGTGTTTCTTTAAAAAAAATTTTTTTTTAACATTTATTCATTTTTAAGAGACATAGAAAGACAGAGCATGAGTGGGGGAGGGGCAGAGAGAGAGGGAGACACAGAAACTGAAGCAGGCTCCAGGCTCTGAGCTGTCAGCACAGAGCCTGACGTGGGGCTTGAACCCATGAACCATGAGATCATGATCTGAGCTGAAGTCAGACGCTTAACCAACCAAGCCACCCAGGCGCCCTTGGACTGGTATTTCAAAACTTGAGAGGATAAGTACAAACTGACAGACATATTAATATGATATAATTTATATGAATTTAAACACGTAAATTATTTAACGATCTATCCATGTAGTGAAAGTGAGGGAACAGACAGGAAGAGTACATGTTATCTCCTGGGAAGGGGAAAAGAGGGTGAGGAAGGGAAGGAAGGAGAAAAGACCATGGAAGATACATAGGAAACTGTGATATTAGCCATAATATTTTATTTATATTCCCCATAAATATTGTATATTTTGCTATAACGTTTTTTATCTGGGTCTCAGGCATATGGTTATTACGTTAGCTGTTTACTAAAAAAAATTTTTTTAAGTAACAACTTTCAAAATATTATAAATTATAGTCTTCTTCTAAAGGCCAAAATGAATGATAAAATAGTGGACTGAGAAAATTATACAACCTTACAACAGTGTGCAAGGTGAAAAGGAGTTGGGTTATCCAGCCATGATGTAGTATCTTCCTGAATATTACCTTAAGAACACAACGATACATTTCAAACACACTTTATAGCGTCCTTATTTTTGTGTGGCTGATACAAAAGCCCGTGGCTCACAATGCTGTTATGAAAGTAACTGTCAAGGAAAAGGAGTTCATGAAAAATATTTGCTATACTTATATGATCACTAGACATCTTAGAAAAAAAAATAATCTTTAATTATTTAATCCTCATATAACTTACTTTCAACTGTTTTTAAGTCTCCTAAAATTTAGAAGTAGTAGCAGCAATGCTGGGTTTTTGGAAACACTACAATGAAGCCATCAAACTACAAAAACTTACCAAATAACATTTGGTACCGCTTACACAGTTATAAGCACACTTATGTTATCATCCCACCTAATCCTTAACAACCCTACGAGACAGGTGTTGCTATTATTCCTGGTTAATAGACGAAGCAAGTGGGTACAGAAATATTAAGCACCTTGCCTGAAGCATAAAGTTGGAGCCCGTTGTGCCACCTCCCGGAGTCCAAGTTATTAATCCCTCCACATATTGCCTCCAGGAGACCACAACACCGCGCACATGGGAACACTCTCAATTCAACATTTACTTTCATATACAATCCTCAATTAAAAACGAATTGTTTTTAACATCTATTCATTTTTGAGAGAGAGAGGGAGAGAGAGAGAGCGGGTGAGCATGAGTGGGGGAGGGGCAGAGACAGAGGGAAACAGAATCCGAAGCAGGCTCCAGGCTCTGAGCTGCAGCACAGAGTCTGACATGGGGCTCGAACCCACGAACTGCGAGATGGTGACCTGAGCTGCAGTCGGACGCTTGACCTACCGAGCCACCCAGGGGCCCCGACAACCCCCAATTTTAAACTTCGGAGATACTTGTATGACATTCAAATCTGACTTGGCTCATTTTACCGGCCTGAAAATTTGGTTTCCACCAGGGACAACACTATCAAAGACTCTTCACATCATTAGAAGTCCTGAAGCATCACTGGGATTCTGAGATCTTCATCAGCATCGGGAAAAGGAAACTTGTTTTTCTCAGGCTGTTAATTTAGAGACCAAGTATCCTGACTTTTGGTTCTAGCACATCCTGCTGCCCAAACTGTCCTAAGCAATGTACGAACCAGGGTGCTTGCGAAGGCTCCATTCAGGGATGTTTGCTCTCCTTCAGTCAACGGCTTACAAGAGTGGACTCTAAATCTAAGGGCCACAGGGGAGGAAACGGATGATGCTAAGTGGTACAGGCCCACCCAGGATGGTTTTATTTTTTTCCTTTAACTTTCACACTAAAATGCTGCGGTTAAGTTTTAAGATAAAATAGGCTAGAGGACAACATAAATAGCTACATATTTAGCCAAAACAGTTTCTGTTACCTTGAGTCATTAAAGAGTCATTAATCTTGGGGGGAAAAAATCAAATCTAGGACACTGGTAACAACAAAGTAGGCCTCCACTTTAATGATTGTTACAGTACTCTCAGAAGAAAGGAATTCAAGAAACAGTGAAAGTCCTGAATTAAAGTTTTGCTTTTTAACACATCACCTCAAGAATGTACAGCCTCATTCTTTTTTTTTTTTTTTAATTTTTTTTTTAACACATTTATTTTTGAGACAGAGAGAGACAGAGCATGAACATGGGAGGGGCAGAGAGAGAGGGAGACACAGAATGTGAAACAGGCTCCAGGCTCTGAGCGGTCAGCACAGAGCCCGACATGGGGCTCGAACTCACGGACCATGAGATCATGACCTGAGCCGAAGTCGGCCGCTTAACCGACTGAGCCACCCAGGCGCCCCTACAGCCTCATTCTCTAACCTTGTTCTCCTGAAGTAACATGGAGCAGTAATTATATTAACCCCCTCATGAAGCATCAACAGTAGTAATGATCCACAAGAAATTCTCAGATGGGGTCTAGAGCATTCGATTTGCTTTTCTCTTATCAATAACGTTTCCCCCAAAATCATGTCACTGGCCACATAAGCATAATCATCTCCTGACACTCGGGATTTAGTTAAATCTAGAGTCGGTGGCCAACAGTCCCTTTTAAATGTTACCCTTCTCCAAAATCGCATCAAAGGAAAACAGAAATCCCTCATTCTTCTCTCGTGTCATTGAGTTTTAATTAGAATAATGCAGGCTTATGTGTCTTTCTACTTATTTTCTTCCTCTACTCCAGTGAGTAAATGATGACGTAGAAGCTAATTTAATACATCCTCATGTTCACAAGACAGTGACAGAAAATGTTAGACGTGAAGAGTGAGGTTGAATGGATGAGACATAGGGTGAACACCAGCTAGGATGGGATTTGACCACAACAACGGGCCATCAGCAGACAGGCTCATGTGGTGAGAGAGCAAGAAGACAGTGGAGCAGACCCGAGCACACTTGCACAGTAACACTCGGCAGCCCTGAAGGGGGAAAGAAGAGGCTGTGTGGGGAGCGTGGGGATACTCAGAGCCTGCAAAGAAGGACCAGGCGTCATTCCAAGTGCATTGCTGAGATGGTCACCCATGAGTTCCGGGCCTGAAAAGCACACAAGTGAGCTGGAAGGGTGCTGACAGCGGTGAGAACACAGGGTTCGGGAGCCGAGGGGTCACGCAGAGGATGAAGAGTTCGGAAGGCGCGAGGCCACGGTGCCGGCAGGAGAAGGAACTCACACAGCTGGGGAGACCACGCGTGTTGTCTAGCATGGGGCAGACACCCCCAAAAATCAGTGTTTGCTGAATCTGAAGTTTGTGGGTACCTAGGGGAATTTCTGGGTTTGTGGTATTGTAGATAGAGAGCTAATAAGTCCCAACACAGACCTACACTACCTAAACGGAGCCAAGTGAAGGTCACATAGCAGCAGAGAAAGTGTCAATGTCACTGCAACTTGTGACAACGGAGACGATCTTGAAGTCATTTAGACTGTGAGAAAATGTCAAGTTGACTGATGATTGGAAGTGTTGACCCAAGTGGCCAGTTTGGAGTTCCATTCATAATTCATGCTAATGTTTATGCAACAGTATTCTAAACTACTGGATGCGTAGGGAGAGGTGAGACGATAATAAACACCACTGTGTAAGAATTAGGAAAAGGATTTACTACTGTCGTGTCACAGAACAATCAGGGGTAACAGACTCTTAAAAAGAAAACGTGACTCCCAAAGCAAGCCCAGGGTGAAAACCCAGAGTGCTGAGGTTTTGAATCCTAACACTGCAGATGCTACTTTGTATCTTTATATATTGCTGACTGAAAGGTCTGTGCCAGGAACCATCCACCTACAAAGAATCTGTTTTTCTGGGCCTCAGGGGGGAAAAATTGGCTGATGCAGAGGTGGCATTATAAAGGAGAGACATAAAAGGAAAATTCTCAGTGTGGCTTAATGAGGTACACTGGAATGGATTGGGGGGCCAGAGGGAACGTGACCAGGAACACACTGGACTGCCCTACGCTTGCAGAAGCTCTTCCCCGAACCCACAGAGAAGCAGGTAGCAGTGGGAGACACTATGTTTCATGGAGATCTGGGAGAGTTGAAGTCAATCAGGATTTGTTTCTTATGTGTAATTTCCCCCTGACTTGTAATTTATACTTTATAGCCATGATAGTGAATTTCAGTTGTTCAAAGGAAGGTAAATACTTGTAATACTCCAGACATGGCTGTAATGAGCATATACCACAACCTCAAAATGAACATTTAATAATGAGCTCCAGGGATGCCTGGAGTGGCTCAGTCTGTTGAGTCAGTTGAATCCAGAGTCCAGCTCTTGATTTCAGCTCAGTTCATGATCTCACCATTCTGAGATCGAGCTCTCCGCCAGGCTCTGCACTGAGTGTGGGGCCTGCTTGAGATTCTCTCTCTCCTTCTCCCCAGCCTGTGCTCTCAAAAAAAAAAAAAAAAAAAAAAAAAAAAAAAAAAAAAAAAAGTTAAAAAAAAATGAGCTCCAGTAGTTCAAGGAAAGATGATGGTAGAAGGTGCTTCTGGAATGATCTGGCCCTGGAATTTGGTCCAAGTCGGTCACGGCAGAATCTGCAAACTCTCTCAGCCATAAGGTCCTAGCAGAAAATTAACCACAGGTCCTCTCTGCACAAAGGCTAGTGGACAAAGGTCTTTAATACAAAAGTCACAGTCCTCTCACCAGGCAGGATGATGATCTATCTGGTATCTCAAGGCCTTTGCTGGATTCAGAATAAAGTCCTGGATCTCAGAATGTTCTAGGGCTTGGACAGATAGCCTCCCCTGCTGTGCTCCCTTCATTTTCTCTGGCTCTCAGTGTCAGTGCATCATCTCTAATCAGTCATTGTGTAATAAACATTTAGGGAGCCTCAGCCACATACTGGGCACCATATTACGTGCCAGGGACACAGTATGAATGAAACAGCCACACTCACTGCCCTCTCAGAGTTTAGTCTTGTTGGAGAGACGTTTAACAACTACTCAACCACCAAAACCGACAATCTGGTTGGAGCAACAAAGGACAAATATATGATCCTAGGACAGCCCAGAACATGGGACCCAGCCTGATCTGGGGACACTCTTAAGGAAATGACAGTGAAACCAAAGAACAAGTAGAAGGTGACCAGGTATAGCAAAGCAGAAGAAGGAGAACCAAAGTACACAGCAGGTAGAGGGAAGAGCTCTACCTCAGGATATAAAGATCCACTGGCACCTACGTTTAATAATAGTAAGAGCAGCGTGTAACATCCAACATGGTGCTTGCACCAAATGCTCGCAGCTCTTCCTGCTGACTGACTCGTGAAAGAAACAAGACTACCACAGAGAAATAAAAGTATTGAAGCAAGTAATGGAAAACTGACCAAATTTAGAACAAACAGTCATGGTGCTGCAAACAGCACAAGAAAAGACAAACGGCCCACATAAAGCTGGCAGCCTCACATGTAAGCACCTATCACCCAAGTCCTTAGCAGAAACCTGCCCACAAGCCCAAGACACTTCCATTAAGCAGTTCTCTCTCTCTCTCTCTCTCTCTCTCTCTCTCTCTCTCTCTCTCTCACACACACACACACACACACACACACACGTAAAAACAAAAAAACTCTAAAAGTAGAAATTTTAAGGAGAAAAATGTTCCCTTTGATTGGTTTCCAAGATGGCAGAGGATCATGGCTATTGTTCCCTGATTAAGGCCAGAAGCGTTCCATTAATCCCAAGGAATAAAGGTGCACTGCCTTAATCATATTTGAAATAACAAGTGAGGTGATCTGACATAATGGTAATTTATTTCCTTCAGTTCACACGACACAATTACAGGGCATGGCAATGAGTAACCTGCCTGACACCTAGTACATCTGATCCACACGAATAAACATGGGACAAGGATCCAGTCACACATACCCATTGTGGGGAAGAGACTAAAAAGGCCTCAGAAAAGTGGCGGCTGTCTTGGAAATTTTCACTCACAAGCTAGTTAAGGTACAAGGCAGGAGATTAGACGACGGACAATTTCTCTAACAGGCATATAGTGGGACAAAGAGTATGTTGGTAGAAGTTAGCAGAAAATTTGTCATTTGTAGTCAAATATCCCACTTTTTTAAAAATTTTTTTTTAACGTTTTATTTATTTTTGAGACAGAGAGAGACACAGCATGAACGGGGGAGGGGCAGAGAGAGAGGGAGACACAGAATCGGAAGCAGGCTCCAGGCTCTGAGCCGTCAGCCCAGAGCCCGACGCGGGGCTCAAACTCACGGACCGCGAGATCGTGACCTGAGCTGAAGTCGGACATTTAACCGACTGAGCCACCCAGGCGCCCCTATCCCACTTTTTATAAACATCATTTAATGAGCCCCAGGTATTTTCTAGAGAGTGTGCTAAATGCTTATAATATCTCTAATCCTCACCTCCACCTATGAGCATGGCATTATTAATTTCATTTTACAGCTCAGAACCTGAAGCTTGGGAAGAGGTTAAAGAACCGTAACTTGCCTATGTCCACATGCGGTGCTTTTTCTAGCATATCACACCGTCTCTCGTCCCACAGTTATTCTGAATTTCGAAATAACCTCAGCAAACTTGGATGCAGCCACTAATAGTCAATCTGGTTAAACTTTTCCCACCGCGGAAACTGACAGCCCTGACAGCCAGAGGGTCTGAATGTCTATAGTTCTCTCCAGGGGCTCAGAGGCAACAACTACAATCTCGACTCTGCATTTGTACTTAGATTTTGTGTTACATTGTTTGGGAAGGTTTCAACAGGGGCCCACAGAGATTCCAACTCTCCACCCCAACTCCAAGTCATTTCTCAACAAGAGCACTTGATACTTGACCCTGAAAGTGACCCTATGAGGACAACACCAGCCTCCATAATGTTGTTCCCAAGGATGTAAGTTTTAGGACCACGGGTTCCAATAAATCCACAGACTATCTTGCTACTACTTTATTAGGCCCAGGATTCTAAGGATGCTTCTAGTCCCGAGAGCCATGTATATTCAAGATCAAACTGTGAATATAATTTTCTTTGGTCTATATGCCTAAGCTCCATTCTCACTTCAAACTCCACACTGGACCCAGAATGGTAAGTTCTCTGGAATCTGGACAGACTCTATTAAAATTCTCTAACAAATCATCACTGGGTCTAAAGCCTAAGAAAACAGAACTTGCATTTTATAGTCAGCAAAAATATGCATCGGTGTTCTGGCAAACACTTCAAACACAATGTCTTACGTTCATCTGTGTTATACTTCAGGCCTCTGTATCTAGATCTGAGGTATAATGGGGTATGACTTGCCTTTTGAGGTTGGCAAATCTAGAACATAAATTTAATACACAGAGGGTCCAGCATAAATGGGCTCTTTCTAAATGCTCACATCTGAGAATTAAGATGAAACCCTCTCAATAAAATTTCCTTTGTTGCTGTGAAGTATTAGTTTCTGCTCAAAACATGGCCAAGGTGCCTGCAAATGACCTGGTAACTTTTTAGTAACAACGGATTAAATTTAAAGGTGCTCCCTTGAGATATGCCAATTTTAGTGGAAAAGGATACTCAATTCAACCTTCTAATAAATAACAGGGAAGATTTATCAGCTGGGAGATTTTCACCAAATACGTGTGCTTGGTTCCTATTGGTTAGAGCAGCCAGCTATTTTAGCTCCACTGATTATAGCTCTTGAAACAGGCACATAATTTTTTTTTAAGTTTGTTTATTTGAGAGGAGGAAGGAGAGAGAGCTCATGCCTGTGTGACTGGGGGAAGGGGGAGAGAGGGAGAGAGAGGGAGAGAGAGGGAGGGAGAGGGAGGGAGAGGGAGGGAGAGGGAGAGAGAGGGAGGGAGGGAGAGGGAGGGAGAGGGAGGGAGGGAGAGGGAGGGAGGGAGAGGGAGAGGGAGGGGGAGAGGGAGGGGGAGAGGGAGGGGGAGAGGGAGGGGGAGAGGGAGGGGGAGGGGGGGAGAGGGAGGGGGAGAGGGAGGGGGAGAGGGGGAGAGGGAGAGGGAGAGGGAGGGAGATGCAGGGAGAGGGAGAGGGAGGGGGACAGGGAGAGGGAGGGGGGAGAGGGAGGGAGAGGGAGGGAGAGGGAGGGAGAGGGAGGGAGAGGGAGGGAGAGGGAGGGAGGGAGAGAGAGGGAGAAGGAGAGAGAGAGGGAGAAGGAGAGGGAGAGGGAGAGGGAGAGGGAGGGGGAGAGGGAGGGGGAGAGGGAGAGAGGGAGAGGGAGAGGGAGGGAGATGCAGGGAGAGGGAGAGGGAGGGGAAGAGGGAGAGGGAGAGGGAGGGGGGAGAGGGGGAGGGAGAGGGAGGGGGGAGAGGGAGAGGGAGGGAGAAGGAGGGAGGGAGATGCAGGGAGAGGGAGAGTGAGGGAGAGGGAGAGTGAGGGAGGGAGATGCAGGGAGAGGGAGAGGGAGAGGGAGAGGGAGAGGGAGAGGGAGAGGGAGAGGGAGAGGGAGAGGGAGGCAGAGGGAGAGGGAGAGGAAGAGAGGTAGGGAGAGGGAGAGGGAGGGAGAGGGAGAGGGAGGGAGAGGGAGAGGGAGGGAGAGGGAGAGGGAGAGGGAGGGAGAGGGAGAGGGAGGGAGAGGGAGAGGGAGAGGGAGGGAGAGGGAGAGGGAGGGAGAGGGAGAGGGAGGGAGAGGGAAAGGGAGGGAAAGGGAGAGAGAGGGAGAGGGAGGGAGAGGGAGGGAGAGGGAGGGAGAGGGAGGGAGAGGGAGGGAGAGGGAGGGAGAGGGAGGGAGAGGGAGAGAGATGCAGGGAGAGGGAAAGGGAGAGGGAGGGAGGGAGGGAGAGGGAGGGGGAGGGAGAATCCCAAGCAGGCTCCAAGCTCAGAGTGGAGTGCGACACAGGGTTCAAATTCACAAACCATGAGATCTTGACCTGAGCCAAAACCAACAGTCCAAAGCTCAACCAACTGAGCCACTCAGTCACCCCCAGGCACATAATTTTTAAAACTTTAAGTTTTATATAGCAAGCAAATCCCAATGCATATACTACCTCACCATACAAAGAATGTGATTATGTAGAGGTCAAATCATGTTCCCCTTGTACAGTGACATCTATGGTAATTTTCTACTTCTATAACACAGAATGCCTAGAAGACGGTTCTACTCACTCAACACGTATTCAAGGAGAATCCAATGAGTGCAAGCCATACAGCAGATGTTATGGTCCTTGTTCCTGACATCTACTGTTATTTTTATATAAATCTTCTGAATAAGACATTGTATTTCAGGTCTCTTTAGCAAATAAAATTTATGCCAGTCAATTTGACTTTAAGATTTCCTCCTTATAATAGGGATCTTTGATGTTACTGCTCCTCCTAACTATACATTTGCCTCACCAGTTGTAAAATTCTACTGGTAATGTCTTTGCCTAGTGCTGAAATGGCATGAATAAAGACACTGGGTACAGACAACAGTCCAAGTCTTACAGAGCCCAAGAGGAAAAGAAACAAGAACATGTGGGAGAATGAATTCTAGAATGGCATTTTTACTTGACATAATGCTCCTTTTTGGGGGGAGGAAAAAAAAGACTCATGACTTACAAAGAGGACATTACAACTGTTAGATCATCACCAATCCAATAGGAATACAAATGGTAAATAGGAGATCGTATTTCATTTGGAAACCTTAACTGGCAGAAATTCTACCTTCATAGTGGATAAGCCAGAAGAAAAGAAGTTAACTGCAGGCTCCATAAATACACATTTTAACAAAAAGGCAGACAAGGAGTAAAGGGAGAAGGAGAGCACATTTGCTCAGAACTACTGCGCCCTGATTTAAAGGAGAAATTTTATAATCTGCAATTTGCTAACAAAAGGGGCAGAAGGCATTAACCTAGATATTAACAAAGTAGTCAATTAATACTACCCTGTAAACATATGCCTTCATTTTTTCCACCAAGGAAAATGATGGAAAACAACAAAACAGAGTAGAATCCCGGATATACTCTTAGGTAGAGGCAATGAGGTAAAGAGTGATAGGATTAACCTATCGGATACATCCAAATATAGTACTTACTGTTTCCCTCAAAGTAGTTACCTTGGAAGGACAATTCTAATATGGTCAACATTTCTTAAAATTCCTGTTAGACTTGCAGAGACTGTGCAAATTATTTTTAAATGTTAAGTTTATCTCCATTCAGTAATGTTCCATGCAGTCTGCAATTTCTTACCCAGAAGAGTAGTCCTGGCACTTGAATAGCTTACAGTTTCAAGAAGGGCACAGCTGTATGTATAGATACTTTCCATATACTCTCTGCCCTTTCCCTGATTTTAGTTTGTCTTCTTGCATTATTGGTACCTAGTGGTCTTCCTCCACTAGACAGGTAAACACCTCTGAGAGTAGAAACCATGTCAATTACCTTTGCACCATCTCCACAAACGACCCAGCAATGCAATCTGTACAGAGTGTGCATTTAACAAGTGTTGGTTTAGGGAGAAAATGTCTTTTTATTTAATAATGACACCTGCTCAGCAAAATTCACCGTAAGGTAGGTTTGCCTTGAAACTTATCCAAGGGCATTTAGTCACTGCAGTACCTAAGTAGGCTCGCCTCTGCCAGTCCTAACGTCAGCACTGCACTGAGGCTTGGGCTCTGGAGGTGTAAGAGCAAGAACATAAGCCCAATTCGCTCCCAATTACTCTCTAAATGTTATATATCAATATTATCAAGTACATCCCTATCGATTACATGGGAGAAAAATCCCTCCTTCAAGAACTGATCTCATCTACTAGCTAAACAAACTACAGTCTCAGTCCACCAGGGTAATTTTGAAGCCACAATGGGAGTCCAGATGGTAATCGATATGTTTATTCCTACTGAGTTCATTATGATGGTTACCCAACAGCAGAGTACCCAGAAAGATACTACTTGTCATGAACCCAGGGTCCTTCTTGACAGAAGCATTTTGCTTACTGAATTTAGATAGCATGCTTCTTTATTGCTAGTAATGACAGAATAAAGATATTAAGCATGAAAACCAAGTTTGGGTACAGTTGGCTGATTAGGCCACAGAGTAGGCAGAAAAGAAAACAAAGTGATTGTTTATCTTAATAGTCACACATGGAAGATAATCTGTTTGTCATCCGACTATGATGCTCTGGAAATAATTTAGAAAATAAAAGTCCATTATAAGTTGCAAAAGACGGTACAGGCAACTGGTGAGTTAAGAATAATATTCAGAGCAGGCAAAAACATTTACGTGGGAAAGGACAGCCGAAATGGTCAATAAAGCCAGGTTATTATGCTTCCTTGCAGGAAAGAGGCTGTCTGCTCCATCAAGCCCTTTTTAAAAACCACATTCATTTCAGGACCTGACCATATCTGGCACCAGGAAGCAATTAAGGATAGACAAATCAGAGAGGACAAAAATTCAGAAGATCAAAGCTCTACAGACTCAAACTGTGTTGTCCAATAAGGTAACCACTAGCCACATGTGGCTCTTTAAACTCAAAATCAATTAAAATTTAAAAATCAGTTTCTCAGTTATAGTAGCTTTATTTCGAGTACTCCCAGGTACATGTGGCTAGTGGCTATCATACTGGACAGTTCATACACAGAATACCTCCATCACTGTTCTGATCGACAAAGCCAGATTTGAAAGTGGACATTCCTACTGTTCAGACAGACCTGATGAGAAATTCAGAACCAAGCCAATAGTATTACTCGTTAGGAATCATTAAAGATTTCCAATGTTGTTTGTTTATGTCTGGGCATTCTTATCAACGTAGCATTTTTCTTCTAGTCTTTTTCTTCTTTTTCCCTTTGATATAAGGAAAAGTAGAAAAAGAAAAATGGTAGGGATTCAGAAATTCCTTAAGTCTCTCCTATCCACGAAGTTGCACGAATTGCCAAAAATAAATACATTTTTAGAAGTAACTACTTACCCTACCCTTTTTCCCTTTAAATAAAATACTAAAGGCAACTGGGGGGAAAAAAACCACAGAAGAAAGAGAGGAATTCAAGAAAACTACTCAGAACAAAATGGATAGCTATCCTAAATTACTGTTCCAAAATGCCTAAGGGAAAAGTGCTGCAAATCAAGAACATTTCCAAAAATACACAGTGGGCACAGTTCAACAGTTCCACATTAATTTAGAAAGTTAACACCTCTTAAGAGGCCAAATGATTTTCTACCAACCATTGAAAGTACTGGGTTTTCATCAAGACCACACTCTGGTTCAACTGTCTAATTCCTGGGCAAATGAAAGAATCACCTATGTCAGCTTCCATCCGTGGCATCAGTAAATTCCTGAAGTCATTTGGTTCTAAAATAGAAACTATGTCTGATAGTAAAATTAAAATCAACTACATTCCTAAGGTTCTGTTGATTTGAAATTCCCTGTATACAGCCTTTTAAAAGTGAAGTAAAAATATACTTTGGGATTTAAAGTTGACAGTTTCAATTATACTTAAGAAAAGCAAACTCTAAGACTCATTCAAGAGCCAGGAAAAAGAAAGCCAGTCGTTTTCAGGCACTGGATTCTACTGAAACACTCATTCTATCAGGGCTTCAGTATTTGCTTGCTACTTTGCCATGCTACTACTCTGTACCACACAGAGGAAATTTGATATCTCAGTGACAGAACAATTTGAATGCAAGCTAAAATTTAATCAGCACATAGAAACAACAAAACTGATAACCTATCAGCTTAAGAGACAAACAGCTCATATGCATTTGGGGGAAGGGGGTTGCAAGAATTAGGATACTGGGAAAAAAGAAACTTAAAAGGCAAGGCTTAAAGCCCCTCTTCAAAAATGTTATGATGTTGCCATCTCTGACAATTACAGCTCTGGGAGGGTAGCTATGAGGCAATGCTAAAATGATGCAGTACAGGGGGATTCGAGAAGCCAGGCAAAACTGCTGCTCCATTTCATCATTATGAAAGAAAGGTACAAGAATCAGACCTCCCCTTTCTGCACCCAGCACATTCCAACCTCCAGACAGATGTTCAGCAGAGTTACCATCAGAAGTTATAAAACGTCATGCTTTCCCCTCCCTGTTCTCTAGCTTTGCCCCCTACAGTGTGCTCAATGTTTGTTTTACCACCTTCTCAAGCTCCTTCAGAATAGAAAAAGAAGTAACATCTTGACTCTCTGCCCTTGGAAAGGACTCACTCCTAGGTCACTTCATCTAACTCATCCCTTTTCAAGGAGAAACTCAGATCATTAAACAGAAATCACCAGTGCACCTAAACAAGGTAGGGAGATGATCATTTAAACCTGGATTAAGTCCTATTTCCTTCCTGGTAAGGACATGCCATTGGTAACTGTTCAAATGAGCATGTATAAATTAAAGATCTCCAGGCCAAGAAAGTAGCTTGTGTCAAAAAAAAAAAAAAAAAAAAAAGGCAACTGATCTGAAACCTACCAAATCTGCAAAATCTGTTCTGCATTTCATGCATACACAGCTCTACAGAATGTGTAAATACAACCAGCAAACTGTGCTAGGAGGTCACAAGCACTCCACACAGCGTGCACCACAGACACAGTTTGTAAATGTGCTACAGACAGTGTGGGAAATGGGGGCTGGCTCCAGTTCCAACCAAAGGGTAGAGCTAATGCATACCTTTAGGTCTTCTGGAATTTCCATTCTTTTGCTGTTCATCTTCCTCATTAATGGTGAATAAACCAAGGGGAATTGGCCTTGCACTGGTCTTCTTCAGTCTCTCTTGTCGGATAGCTGTAGCTGATCCAGGCATACCGCGGCTACTTGGTTTTTAATTATTATTATATTAAAAATATATGCTTATGTAATTGCAGCTCCCAGGAAGCTGCTAGTTTCCAAGCTGCCGGTTCATTTGAGCACTTGTAATAGATCCCCTATGGGTAAACAGTGTGCAAACAGCTGACAGATACTACCAGCCACTTGGCAACTGAGGCCCTGCAGTTCCCCCTCACCTAGCAGCAATCCCCCCACCTCCCCTCCGCGCCCCCTCCCGCTTACTCCCCCCAGGCAAGTGGCTGGCTGGAGCTCGCTAGCTGGCACACACACGCTCACACAAGCACGCAGGCGCACTTTCCTTCCGGAAGAGCCCCGGGAAAGGCACGCAGGGTCAGAAGCCTCCTTCCACTGCCTAACCTGTTCAGTCAGATCCCAGCTTCTTCCTGCTGCGGCACCTTTGCCCAGGCTTCCTGCCACCGCACAGTAAGATATTCGGCACACGGCACAGAGGGAAAACCGGGATATGCTGTCCTGTAAACAGTTGCCCTGACAACCGGGACAGGTCCTAATCCGGGAGGGCTGGGAGCAGCTCCGGTCCGCCTGGAAGCGCAGGCAGCTGCGGGATGCTGGTCGGGGGAACTCACCGCAGAGGTCTGGAGCAGGGGGGAGGGAGCCGCCAGCGCTGTGCAGCTCCCTCTTCCTTTCTTCTCCGCCCGCCCCGCCAGGCTGCAGCCCCGGAGGACAACTGTCGCCATGCCCGCACAGGCAGCAGGGGACTCCCCAGGATGGGGAAGGGGACTCAAGGCAAGAAGTCCTTCTCTTCTTTGGGGGACCCGGTTTTCAATCATGACAATGTTTGCGAGTCCCTGGATGAAGGCATAGCTGGACGCCCATGGCTCATTCTGCACACAGTATCACATCGCAGCTTTCTGGAGGTCCCTATCACCCCAGGCTGGGCCATGAGGATTGACACTGCCACGCACCTGAGACATTCCAGGGAGGACAGGCAGGGGGAGAACCGTGCCTGTTCTCACCAAGACCACAATTTGGACTACCCCTTCTGCAAGTCAAGTTGAAAGGAGAGAAATGAGAAACTACAATCCACCTACTTGGGGGGGGGGGGGGGGAATCCATCTCATGGACACGCGGCCAACTCCCCCCAGTTTCCACTGCTCTGGGCGAGTCACTACCAGCAGTGCTGAGCAATTCTTAACACTTGACCCACTTTTAGTTCTTTTTTGGACTCTTTTCTCCAAAGCATACAATCATGGGATTATTGTTTTCTTCTGAAATGAGCTTTCTCACTTAAGACTCTCCACTTCTAGGCTGCCTGAAATTTATGCTGTGTGTGAAAAAATTAAATTTATAGTAAGTGACACAGACAGATGCCTACTGCCAAATTGGTAGCTTTTGTTGCTTTTGTTTTTGCCTTTTAATCAAAATCAAGTCTGCTTAAAAAGTCCAAAACAATCCTCCCATCCCAGACCACTCTCCTACATTTTCCGACGCGGGGCTCAAAGTCACAAAACCGCAAGATCATGACCTGGGCCAAAACCAAGAGTTGAACGCTTAACCAAATGAGCCACCCAGGAGCCCCAAGCACCCTCTCTCCAACCTTTGGATGGAAGGATAACTTCTGACAATTCACTTAACTTCTCTTGGTGCCTTAGCTTTCACTGTAAAACTGGGGTGACATCATTTAGCTTACAGGACTGGGGAGAGGATTAAATGAAGCATAGTGGTAGCAGTAAGAAGTGCTTATACATATCACCTGCTTTTACATTTTACACTACATCTGTTGTAAGTACTCCCATTTCTGCTTCGTATTTCAGGTGTTTCCAGTTCAACTATCAAGGTTATCGAGCAATAATATTGTCCAGCCCACTGCTGGAGCTGTCACTAGATGGTTGGCAAATCCATGCTGGAAAAAAAAAAAAACAAAACACTTCAGAAATCTTTTGCTCAAAGGCTGGGGGATTCAATTAAGAGTTAGATGTGTAGATTGGGGAACTGAAGGAAATTTCAGGTATTAAGTTTACTTAAAATCATGTTCACCTCTTTGATGAGTACCTGGAATAAAAGAGAATGGGGTTGAAGAACTGCATAGGTCTGAGAAACCACCTAAATCAACATTTTACATGCAAGGAAAACCAAGGCGCAGGAGGTGAAGTTCCTTGCCCAGGTCAAATGTTACCCACCAACAAGTCTGTGGTGAAAACGTGCTTCTCCTTATGACGAAAATTCGGCCTGCATCGTTTAGGATCTTAGATCCCTCTTGCTAGCTTCTTACAGAGATGGCAAGATGTGGAGAAGGAAGGAAAGGGAGGATCCATGCTTCAAACATGCAAGATCTTGTTGTTTAAGAAATAAACAGTAGATACAACCTACTGCCATTAATTCTATTTGGAAATTCTATTTTTGAATTAAAGATGATTTGTTATTTCCTATTTATTTCTTTAATCAAAAGATCAGTGAGCATAGTCCAGTATTATACATATTTATGAAAATCTTTTCAAATCTAGTTTGTTTCTTCTACTTCCAGAGAATCAGGTTAGTACTTACAAAAGCAACACACACACAAACACACACACACACACACACACACACAGCTGAAACTACCTTTTGGCAGAAGAAGTGAAAAGCTATGTCTCAAGCAAACGACAAATTTCATTCAGAAATGTTTCTTACCCAGATACGGCTAACAGCTTCTGATCCTCTCCATGGATCTAACAAAAGTATTACTGAAAGTGGTAAAGCTAAGGAAAAAGGGATCTTTTCCTTCATCTATCATCTTAAAAAAAAAAAAAAAGTTTATTTATTTTGAGAGAGAGTGAGCCTGTGTGCAAGTTGGGGAGAGAAAGAGGGAGAGGGAGACAGAGAATCCCAAGCAGGCCTGATGTGGGGCTGGAATTCACACAGTGAGATCACGACCTGAGCTGATGTCTAACCAAACTGAGCCACCCAGAAGCACCCCCCCCCCCCCCAACCTTCATCTTTCAAATAAAAAAATGAAAGGATCGCATTTACGAAGTATCTTAGGAAGAAAATGAAACATCTTTCCAAGAGTGGCTTTTAAAAAAGCAAAGTGAAAGCTGAAATTCAAATGACTTCTGCAGAAGATGTATATTCCTTTACTCTCAAGGATGGCCTGGATGGCTTTTTCTCCTCTTTTACAGGAGAAACACAGCAGCAAAGCAAAAGCTTCCTAGCACTTAACTTGTCCAGATAAGATTTCACAAAGGAGCCCTCCCTGAGGTCTGTGGAACAGAGATCACAGAACAGCCCTTCTGGGACACAGAGGAGCCCACCTCTGCCACACCTAGCTAATCAACAACTCTCTCTTTTTTTTTCTTTTTAACGTTTATTTATTTTTGAGACAGAGAGAGACACAGCATGAACGGGGGAGGGGCAGAGAGAGAGGGAGACACAGAATCCGAAACAGGCTCCAGGCTCTGAGCCATCAACCCAGAGCCCGATGCCGCGCTCGAACTCGCGGACCGGACCGCGAGATCGTGACCTGAGCTGAAGTTGGACGCTTAACCGACTGAGCCACCCAGGCGCCCCTCAACAACTCTCTTCTGTTAACAGCAATGGAATATCCCTCTAATGACAGAGATGGTACTCTTAATGCTCTAGGGTCTCATGGAGAATTTTGATCTGTATCAAAATGTGAAAGTCACCCAAATGGCTGTTTTGAAAGTTATGCCTAAACTATCTACTGGGGAAATGAAAGCCTAATCAAAGGAGGCCATAAGTCACCAGCCATCCTACAACCCATGAGGCAGGGTGAGGTCAGGTCAAAGAATCCCATTATCCAGAACATCTCCAGCTTTGTCAGATAAGTTTTATCTTTGTTAGTCACAACAGCACTGAGAGAGGAGTCATCGCCTGACAGATCAGGAAACTGAGGCTCAGGTTAAAGTCACACAGCTAGTTCGGTCACTGAGCCAGGATTAATTTGTGGGCCATCTGCTCCGAAGCTAAGATGCTTTTGTCCTGCTGCCTTGTAAATCCTGGTTGCAACATCAACTAGCTGTGTCCCAGTCACAGCTGTGACCAGTCACAGGGAAGCAAACAGCCCAAGATCAAATAATCATAATAAAGGATTTTTTTTTTCCTATCCACGAAGTACACATTTAAGACGTAAATACATTTGAGATTAATTTCCTAAATGCTCAAACCCAGGATATAGGTTTTCAGCTTTATTTCATTTTGGGAACACCGGGGCTTAGTCCCTACAGAGGCATGGGGGCTTTTATACTCAGACCCAAAACAAAGGCAGATGTGGAAAGGGGGATGGCCAGACCTGAAAGCAGAAGGAATCCTACTCTGAATTCCTGAACTCTTCCCCAGCACTAATAGATGTTTTCAATTTGATGTGGCACATGTGTCCGTGAATGTTACCTGCAGGTACAGAACCTCAATTCAGTCCCCAAGGGAACTGGGGTATGTAGACTTGCAAGAGTCAATTAGGTTTTGCAACTATCGTTAAAATAACAAATGATGGCTTAATGGAGACTTTGTACAAAGTAGGAAGAAATGAGACATTGCCTAGTGAGAGACGGTAGATTTTACAACTAAGCTGGCTTTACTAGAGAAAAATGTTTGCAGTATAATCATAAGATATATTCGCAGTCATATTGAAAATGATACCACTCATCCGCTATGAATGAAATAGGCCAATAGGTCCTTGAGCGATTGCTGTCCCCACCAATTCCCACCCCCAGCCCCTATTCCCTTAGTACACAATGAACTCATGTCTGTGTGTCCCTCTACCCTGGCTGCCTGGCGCCTCTGGGCTACCTCTAAACATGAGGTAGGGGAACACGAAACAGAGTCAAACTAACTGATCAGTAGGGAACTCCTCTCATGATTGGGACCTGCTTGTCACAATGTGAGACAGGAGAATAACACGTGTAGGCACATGGGTACACACACACACTTCAGGTTTCTGTTCACATTTATCCTTTGTCAGCTTTTATTTTATGTCCATAAGATTGGAAAATAGCACACAGTCCATGAATGAATCCAAAAATATCCTCTTGCAGAGAGAAATCTGCTTAACCAGTGAGAAGCATACCTAGATTTTTCCTTCTAAAAGCCTACTGAGCTTTACAAAAAGATCACTGAAATGGAAAAGAGCCTGAGTTGTACTAATCCAAGGACTGTAGCTGAAAATAGAAAATTACTACTGCTGGATTGAAGGGCCAGTCACTGGTAAATTACAGTTCTATATACATATAAGCCAGTTACTTTCCAGTGGGACCCACAAGTGCCAAAAGGCCTTTTCAGAAACGTTTTTACATTAAGAGGAGAGGATTAATTCCTCAAAACTACTGGATTTCAGTAATCTTTTAAATATTTAATGCATACTCCCCCGAAAGGTAAGTTGCAACTTACTTCTAGTAGTTTTAGAAATCCACATTTTAATGCAATATTTAAAAAATAAAAGAAAGAAAACCTTCGCAGAGTTTGAAAATACAAAGACAGCACAGGTTGACTGTGAATTCAAATAACCCCTGGGAATAAAAGGTCCCAGCTGGTTCTCTACCATCCCCATTCTTGAAGTTAGGGGGCTCCCTTACAGTTTCCTAGGACGAGGACACTGCCTCATGGCTTCTTTGCCAATAAAGGCCTAACATTCTGCCATCTTGCAGCATTAGACAATTAGCTGTTGGACAAAGAAATACTGCACAAAGACAAGACTGACCCTTTGAAAGGAAAATAAAAAAGGCAGGTTTGCTTTGATCTTTATTTTATCACCTTTTGTTAACAGGCAGTAAGAGAAACAGTAAATACTACTCTAGTAGTCATGTGCCAAAAACCAAGAAGTACCACGTTCCTGCCGTGCCTTTATAACATTTCTATAAATCTTCACCGTGTGGTGAACACTTTGTGGTGCCAACAGACTCCCATTTTCGCACGTCTGCTCCACCAGAAATAAATTTTAAACCCTGAGGATTCACTTACCTGAATGTAAGGTGTGGATACCAAGCTTTCTTTAAAACTCTTCCCTAAACATTAGGTATCACTAGCTAAGTTGTGAATATTACAAAATGCCCATTGAACTTTAACCCAGTAAACACAGGCTAGAATGCCCTTGGGCCTCCGGTTCGTTATTCCCATTGATCATACTTAATGTACATTGCATGAACATCTCAATTTCTTGGCAACAGTTAATATGTGCATACGTCCTCTCCTCTAATAGTGACACCCTTATGAGGTTACAAATCCAATTTTACAGATTCAAAATGAGGCAAAAGAAATCAATGGCTGGGTTCAACAGAAGAATCAGACAGATAGCCAGGGCTGTGTTTCTGAAAGTTACCTAACCCATCACTGGTCCATGAGCAGTTATGGGTTTACTTTTATTTTTTTGAACCACACCATTAGAAAGAGAAGAAAACTGAGAAACTGTGGTTCCCCGTCTTGCTTTAGGAGTGGTAAACACACACCAAGGGTGCAAGGTGAGGTGTTCTGGGGGATGGCATCAGAGTGGAGGCAGTAGGCAGATCATATAATGTTCGTCCACCAAGCAGAGGCAAGGGGAGCCATTCAGGGATGCTGATTGATGCAATGTGTGACCCAGACTGGCCAGTCTGGTGGAGGACAGGTCAGAAGGGAGGAGGAATGACATATAAGAAAAACCAGTTCCATAAGGACTTTGTCCACATGAAAGAAGGTGTCTCACATGGTGACTGTGGGGATGGAAGGCAAAGAGGAAAATGAAAACCCACTCATGTTTGTTTGTTTGTTAAAGAGCGTGGAAGGTTTATTTCAGGGGGATGGGCATGAATACTGAGTTCCTGGAAACGTCCAGAACATGGACAACTGGACAATGAGAAGGAAAGGTGGTTAGTGTTTATATTAAAGACTTAGATGAGAATGAGGGCTTTATATCTGTAGATAAAGTAGAGAGAAAGCCAGAATTAGTTCCAAAATCATCAAAAGCTCAAAATAATGGGCTATAGCTAAAAAGATTCAGTAGCGATAAATATGAACATCTCCTTTGTTAAGTCCAACCGCACAGGTACAGAATGAAAACCCCACCCAAGCTTCAGCAGCTGCAAAGAAGGAGGGCCCTTGGACAGCAAGCTCACTACACGTGATCGGTGTGATGAGGCAGTAAAAGTCCTAACAGTATCACAGGTGGTACCAGCAGATGTCCAGCATGCTGAGTAAGGGGAAGAACCTTCTCTATTTTCTGGTCCTCAGACCACATTGTCTGAATTAGATATTTCAGTGAGATCAGAAATCAGAACACATTCAGAAGAGAGCAACCTAGGACTATAAGATTCTAGGCCATAACACAGGAGAATCATTGGAAAAAAGGTACAATTTCTCTGGAGAAAATAAGCCAAGATCTGGAGAAATAAAATAACTGAATTAAAGCTTAACATGTGGAAGGATGTCTAGTGTTAGCGTAGTTCTGGAAGACAGAACTAGGATCGGTGATTGGAAGTCACCAGAATGTAACAAATTGTGCCTTCCATCACTGAAGACAGTCATGCAGGAACACTGACTGGGATGAGGGTGCTGCATTAATAGACTGGGTCCAGGTTGGATTTTTGGGTCTCTAAGAGTCTCTTCTGATCCCACAACTGGCTCCAAGACCTGATGAAAACGGAAACTCGAGTTATATGCTCAGGGGAAAACAAGCTGGCAGAAAGAAAAAGCCTGAGACTCAGACAGCCCTTCCCCCTGCCGTCACAGTCTGCCTGTGCTTACTTAACACTTCACATGGTTTCGTTTTTTGTTTTTTTTTTTTTTGTCAGTGGCTCTACAGTTGTATTGTTTTACTCATTCCACTGATGCCCCCCAGAGGTTTTTGACTTACTGCTAAAACATGTAAAGAATGGAAGCTTCACTCAGTCTTCCGGTTACAACAGGACCACACTAATAATTTCTGCACCTGCAGCCTGCAGACTTCCCTCACTGTCGCCTATCAGCAATTTAATGGAAATCTGGGTGAAAAACTCTAGGGAAGATGGGAATAAAAATGAAGAAGATATACGAGTTTTCCCTCAATGATACAATTCACTGAGGATGGATCACTGTGTGGCTCTGTAACTTGAGAGAGGAGATCTAAAGGTTTGTGAGTGAAGAGCATTATTAAAGAATAATAGGCCAATTCAGTTTATTACTTTATGGGCATTTTAAGGGGAGTGATAGCCCTAAGTCTTTAGGCCAGTGAAGAATTGGACCAATCAAGAGCAAAGTGTTCAACATTCATTTCAGCCCTTACTGAGACTTTCCCCCAATCCCATCTTTTGTGGCTTTGCTACTCTTTCTAATTCTTTCTGCTAAAATGCCCTAAATTAAAACTGACGTCAATTAAGATTTTTTAAGAGGTTTAATATCCTGTTTTTACCTTAAGAGTTAATTTAAAAGTTTCTCTTAAGAAGTAATTTAAATGTTTTACATAATTCTGGGGGGAAAACTCTGATTTTCTTTCTGAGGGTCCATGTGTCCAGTCAGCGTTTTCCAGAGAAACAGAATCAAAAATACTACTGGACCACTACTGATACTAAATACTACTACTTCTCTGAAGAAAATATAGACTTTTTTTTTTTTTTTAAATACTTATTTTAAGAAATAATGGCAGCCTGCGATTATAGAGGCTGGCAAGTCCAAAATTTGTAAGGCAGGCCAGCAGGCTGGAAACTCAGGCAGGCTTTCCATGTTATAGCCTTAAGGCAGAAGTCCTTCTCTGGGAAACCTCAGTTTTTGCCCCAAAGGCCTTCAATGGATTGGATTGGGCCTGCTATATTATCAAGGGTAATCTTAAAGTCAACTGACTGCAAATGTTAATTATATGTACAAACTACGTTCACAGCAATATTCAGACTGGTGTTTGACCAATAACTGGACACTGTAGCCTAGCTAAATTGACAGATAAAATTGACCATCATGGTCAGTGACCCCACAGAGATTAAGACACTCCATTCCCACACTGAAATCAACATGCTATAAATGAAAGCATGCCACTCAAAAGTCAAATTTTCACTGAATAGGCTGGACATTATTTACTCAAGTCATTTTCCAGTATTGCAATGCTCTGTTAAGATAATACTCATACAATTGGGGTCAGCAGACCTACGAAATCCTCTTACCTTTCGCTAATGATCGCTCTTTGAGAATCCAATACAGGTCAGCTTCAAAGCATTATCAAACAAATCGTTTTTACCATTATAACAACTGCTTGCCTCAACATTAAGTGGTTTGGAAAGTACAGATATGTAGATTTAAAAAAAAATCCTTCCCTATTGTCATGAAGTAACCTCACTGTCTCAATTAGAAGAAAATATATATAAATATGTGGATGGGGATGGTGTTGATAATACATGTTTCTCATGAGAAGATAAAGTGTACACGAAGGTTTAAGGTACTAAACTTTATTTATGCTTACTGGTTAAATAGAACCAACTCTGACAAAAGAGAAAATTATATACAATTCTTCAGCACAGTTCTGAAATCAATCAACAGAAAATCATGGTGGGGAACTTTGAGGTTTGGTCATTTACATTCAGCTAAGGTCCACACTGATAAGATTAGCATATCCAGTGTAATTGTCAGCAACCAACCAGAACACTGAGAGCCTTCAGCTAAATTATACAGATAAGAGATGAGTATACTTACGATTAAATGGCAAGCCCAGAAGCTTTCCAAATTTGTAACTCCTAAACAAAAAGATTCCTAATGCATCAGTAATTGCTTTAAAAAAAGATAGGAAGCATTAATTTCCGAGAAATAGATACTACTAGCAATCCAGTACATTTTTTGAGAAATGCCATCCCCTTTTGGTCCTATGTGACCTCGGGCCACTGAGATTTTAGTGGACACTACACAGAAAGAAACAACATCTCAGACCTCAATTCCAAAACCCCTTTACCTTTCGAATCTCTATTCTAAGCCCTTGCCTTAAAACTCCTGTGAATTTTAGATAGACAACTGAGGGAGGACTATAATGACAAAAGGAACCTCTTGGCAAACTTCCTAAAACACCACAAATGGACCATTGTGCCTTTTATCATCAGGCAAAGTGGCCACACTTCCATTGCTAAAGGCACTAAAATCAACGATGTATTAAAAAAAAAAAAAAAAAAAAAAAAAGTTGTTCCAGAGACAAAGTTGTAGAGAAACAGTCACAATCATAATAAAATTCTCTCTACTGTCTCAATTTTTCGGTTGAGATTTTATTACCTGGTTCCTGTTTGCAGACTGGCATGGAGGAAGAGATCAGCCCTGAAACCCTTAATACAAGAAATACCCATGTCCCTTCATAGCCCAGAGCCAGCCTTTATCCAACTCACTAGAAAAAGACCTGGTTCTTGCTGTTTACAAACAAAAGTAGGTAGTTTATAGAACCAAAAGCTGTTTGTTTTAAAAATAATTGCAATACTGCAAGTGGTTCCATGAACAGGTTTCCAAATACGTACACCTCTAATAGATAACTTATGCACTGTAAAACAAAAAAGGCACCTTTGTGCGTTTCCCAGCTGGTCCAGAATGGCTCACCACGTTATGGGCTCCCAGTCACCGGATTTAGCAAAATCTTCTTCCATGTGATATTCTGTACTCGTCTCTTCCAAAATCTCCTTGAAGACTTACACTCTATCGTGAGTATACTTTAGGTACAGCTGGACCACCAAGGCTTGAATCTAAGATGTCAAGGAAGTGTTCTTCCCTGTGAGGTTCACTGGGTTATAAGATTATGAAGGTTTTCTACTCAAAGGCATTTGCCCTCTCATAGGTCTTCCAGACTAAAGATAGCTCCATCCCCCATTTCTCTATTTTAAGGCTTTTTACTGTGGAGCCATTTCTTCTACTTGCATTTTAGTTCCTGATACTCTACCTGCGACTTATGCAATGCCACTTTAAAAGCATATGCATGGGGGCGCCTGGGTGGCTCAGTCGGTTAAGCGTCCGACTTCGGCTCAGGTCATGATCTCACGGCTCGTGAGTTCGAGCCCCGCATTGGGCTCTGTGCTGACAGCTCAGAGCCTGGAGCCTGTTTCGGATTCTGTGTCTCCCTCTCTCTCTCTGACCCTCCCCCATTCATCCTCTGTCTCTCTCTGTCTCAAAAGTAAATAAACGTTAAAAAAAAAAATTTTTTTTTAAATAAAAAAAAATAAAAGCATATGCATGTACCTTTTTTTCTAAAAAATTTATTTTAATGTTTTTATTTATTTTTAAGAGACAGAAGTGGGGAAGGGGCAGAGAGAGAGGGAGACACAGAATCCCAAGCAGGCTCCAGGCTCTGAGCTGTCAGCCCAGAGCACGACGAGGGGCTTGAACTCAGGAACCGTGAGATCATGACCTGAGCTGAAGTCAGACGCTTAACTGACTGAGCCACCCAGGCACCCCTGGATATACCTTTTTATATACACAACAAGAACATCCTCACAGGGATGATAGAAGGTAGGAAGTCACTGTTGCAAAAGAAAGTTCTGGGTATATTTTAGTGATGTGTATTTCTTATTTTTAATAATTTTATTTTCACGGGGCACCTGGGTGGCTCAGTTGGTTAAGCATCTGACTTCGGCTCAGGTCATGATCTCACAGTACATGGGCTCCAGCCCCACGTCGGGCTCTATGCTGACAGCTCAAAGCCTGGGGTCTGCTTCGGACTCTATGTCTCCCTCTCACTGCTGCTTCCCCACCTGTGAGTGCACTCGCTCTCTTTCTCTCTCCCCCAAAAATAAACATTCAAATACTGAGTACTTATAAAAATATTTTTACTGAAAAATGATATAAATGGTATATATTTATATATAAATATTATATATGATATATTATATGATATATATTATATACGATATAAATACCATATATGATATAAATATTATATATAATATAAATATAATATATAAATATATAATATAAATATTATATGATATAGATATTATATGATACAGATATATATGAAATGTAAATATTATATATGATATAAATATTATATATGATATAAATATTATATACGTATATATGATATAAATATTATATACTTACATATAATACAAATATATACTTATAAGTATTATATATAATATATATAAACATGTATTTATATATATTATATATATTATATATTATATTATATATTACATTTATATTATGTATATTATATACTTATATAAATATTAAATATAAATAAACCTTAATATTTTAAGAGTGGTTTAAAGCATGTTGGTTTAATCAATTACCACAGTGTCTATGTATCATATATAAAATTTAAAGGCATTACTCAGAACATCTAAACCCAGATTCATCTGAGGAAGTGACATTTAAAGATTTATTAAGTTAAATTTTTAAAAATATAAAAATTGAAATTACGAGTTGAACAAGATATTTTCTTAGGGAGAAAGGTCTGTCTCATATACCCTGGTCCCAACATCCTGTATAGGCACTGGAAATAAGCTTCTGCAACTTGAAGTCTTTTCTAAAATTTAATACATAAGAAACTTAATTAAAAAAAAAACGGTTTAGGGGAGCTTGGATGGCTCAGTTGGTTAAGTGTCTGAATCTTGATTTCAGCTCAGGTCATGATCTCAGGGTCATGAGCTTGAGCCCTGCATCAGGCTCAGAGCTGAGTGTGGAGCCTACTTAAGATTCTTTCTCCCTCTCTCTCTGTCCCGTGGGCATGTTCTCTCTTGCTGTCAAAAATGAAAAAACAAAAAACAAAAACAAAAACAAAAATAGCTTACTGATCCTTTTTCTATTTCAACATGCGTACTTTTTGAATTTTTAAAAAGATGTTAATTAAAGCATAGTTGGCATACAATTTTACATTAGTTTCAGGTATACGACATAGTAATATGATCTATATACATCATGGAGTGCTCACCGGGACAACTGTAGTTACCGTACATACAAGTTCTTATTCACTACATTCCCTATGCTGTACTTTTCATCTCCATGACTTTGTAACTGGAGGTTCGGGCCTCTTAATCCTCTTAACCTATCTCACCCATCCCCTGCGTAAGTACTTTGTTTGAAGAAACCCAAACTATGTACTTCTCATGAAAGCCTTATGGAAGGCTAGTTGTATATGCTTCCTAGATTTTCCTTTGTAGAGAAACAGTTAACGAAGTGATAGTGATTTGTTTCAAGTCAAAATAAGTCCGGGAAGTCCATCGTCGTGAACACGTCCATCTTTATGATTTAAAATGCAATAGTTCTGTGGCAAGTACTTTAGGAAAGAACTTAAAATTTAGAACTATGATGCAGTAATAAGAAACACTTTTGAATACCACAGAAATGAAAAAAAGTCAAGAGAGGCTGGCATGGGTTTTAACTCAATCACAACTTAATCTTAGCAAGTCACAAGGTTATGTGAGGCGACCTTCTACTGCAACATTTTTTGTGCAACACTTTGACAGGTGAAAAGCACCATCCAATGTGCCTGGATGATGCTTACTATATCTGATGGCAATGTGATCACACGGCTGCAATTAGGTCTGAGTCAGCATTACATTCGGATTCTCTCATTGAGACTTTATAATTGTAAGCAAAAATTTGCTTAAGGGAAAAATTTAGCAAGCCAGGGTAAGTCCATATTTTCACGGTGATGCAATACCAATCCTTAACAACCGTGACCACAATAATTACAACAACACTACATGCTGTGTCAGGCACTGTTATAAGTACTTTACATGTACCAACTCATTTAATCCTCGTCATAGCCCTATGAAGGCATTACCAGTATCCCGGTTTTAAAAAAGAAGAAATCGAGGAAGAGCATGGCGAAATGACTTGCTCTAAATCCCTCAAGTAGCCACGGAGCTGAGAATGGAACTCAGACAGCAGGCCTGAGTCCTAGCACAAAGTCATAGCTTAACATTATCACTACACTAGGTAGTCAGCTTTGGGCGCAAGATCAAATGACTTCACACACGCTCAGCTTCAGTATAATCTTGAAGGGGCAAAGGGGAAATCAAAGACACTCTTTTCCTTAGAGATCAGTCTTACTCAGTATCCCCCACTGCCCTTTTCATTGTGGCCCCAGTTTTTATAGCTATGCAGACACCAATTGCAAGGGGGAGGGAAAAAAAAAAAAGAAAGAAAGAAAATCAGGTCTGTCAAAGGTAAGCCCTCACTGAAAAAGCTTTAAATCACAACTGATGGCACCGTAAAACCTGAAACACACACGTAAATCGTGCTCAGACGTGCCTCTGGAGGTTCTGACAAGTAGAACCAGAGATCATAATTTGATGTGATGTTCGAAACCGTAAGTGTGGGGGTGCCTGGGTGGCTCAGTCGGAAAAGGGTTGAACTTCAGCTCAGGTCATGATCTCGCGGTTCGTGAGTTCAAGCCCTGCATCGGGCTCTGTGCTGACATCTCAGAGCTTGAAGCCTGCTTCTGATTCTGTGCCTCCCTTTCTGTCCTTCCCCTGCTCATACTCTCTCTCTCAAAAATAAAATAAAAACATTAACAACAAAAAAAAGTAAGTATGGGTAACATTGTTAAGAAAAAGTACAACGTGAAAAGAGCAGAGGTTACCAGACCCAGCCTTATGTCAAGTAACAACTGATGAGGAGAATGAAGAGAGGTGAAGAAAGATTAGCCCAAAAGGTATTAGCATAGGTTGTGCCGCAGGATGGAAGGCAAGAACATCAAGGAGAAGGACATTCTTGTGTTAAGAATTTACAGGCAGACAGAAGAAACGAGTGGTTTCCAGAGCCAAGGAGATGATGATCAGATTTTCACTAGGAAAATCTCTGGGAAAAGTATATAATTTGCTACATAAAACTTTATCTACCTGAAGTTGACCTTCTTGTTTTGAGGGAAAGGAGGAAGAAGGTGGCAGAAGTGGGGAGGGGGAGGGGAGGGAAAGAAAGAAGTTCATTACCTAACTTTCCATCTAACTGCACACATTCATACATTAAAGTGCATAAATACATACGTGAGTGTGCACATTATTTTACTATTCAAGCGTACTCCTACTCATATTCACATCTACATTTCCTTCACAAAATTCCTGGAGCAAAATAAGAGATAAACAAAATAAATTCACTGGCTTGAGGGTAACAGCTGTTATGATTTCCAGGTGGTTTCCATAAGCAAGGTACACTTGACACCTCCAAATGAAATCTACTATCGTCAAATCTAAGAGATTTAAGTAGGAAATAGATCGAAAGTAGTCCTCAGCCTTGAATGCACATTGGAATCACTGGGGGAGTTTTAGAAGGTACTGCCACCTGGCTCCCACCCCTAGAGGTTCTCGGATAATTGCCTAAGGTGTAGCAGGGGCAGAGTGAGATTTAAGAGGTCCCTGGGTGATTTTAACTCACTGTCAAGATTGAGAACCAATGATGCTGCAGCATAGGAGCTCAATCATTTCAGTAATATAACCTTAAGCCCCAAGAATGGCCTATACTTAAATGAACTGACCAGCACTGCAGATAAGGGGGCCATCATACTAATTTAGAGCATCAACCCTGAATAGGAAAACAATCCAGCTGGAATGCAGGAGGCAGGGCACTAGGTCCTGTTTGGTGTGTTAGGTCAGGGCTTCTGAGAACCAAAAGCCTGGATTAAAACCTTGACAGGCTGCCACGTGTTTTTGTTACAGCCTGTTATTATGCAAGTTACTGCCACCCAAGCAGGCCTTGTGTTGGAAAGTGGGGACACTGAAAGAAGAGGGTCTTTTCTGGAGTTTCACCTTGGAATTTAAACCTATTCTAGAATATAGCTATTTCCTACTGTCACCATAGTATCAGGGATACAAGGTTTATATGCGGAAGGTTATCCCATAGTAAAGGATGGGTCCTTTTACCAGAAAGCCAACTCCAAAAAAGCTTACGTAGCATTAAGAAAAAAAAAAAATTAACAGAAGAAATTTTCAGATACCAAATCTCAATACTCTACAATTTAAATATACCTAATTTTACTAACAATGCATGCAAAGTCCAGCTCAGATATACCAAATACATCTCTCAGCTTCCTTTCCGCTCAGTTTTACATTCCTATGTCCATCTGCGATGTTTGGTCTGGTGTGTCAGTTCTCCTTGGCATTCCCCACAATTCTTTCACAACTATTTCTGTAGGAGTTTCAAGGACAAGGAACTGCCAGATGCAGTGAGTTCTAGCCGTCAAAAATATATTAGTCTTCAAATCAAAATTGAAAGTCACACCCAAGAAAATCTTATAGATTCTTTCTTAACTGGCTATTTCTCCAAGATACTAGGAAGACCAGTATTTAATGAACAGAGAAAAACCACCTGACGCCATTTAAATTGTAAACTATAATTCAGAGCATTGCGAAAACAGATATTAAAGAGGCAAAAGGCCAACAAGCAGGGATGGATCTCGAGAGTATTATAAGCAAGCTAAGCAAAATAAGTCAGAGAAAGACAAAGGTCATAGCATCTCACTCATATGCGGAATTTAAGGAACAAACGAACAAAGAAAAACAAGAAAAGACAAACCAAAAAACAGACTTAACTATAGACAACTGGTAGTCGGGGGGGGGGGGTGATGGGAGTGGGGAGATGGGTGAAATAGGTGATGGGGATTAAAAAAGTACACTTATCTTGATGAGCACTGAGTAATGTACAGAACTACAGAATACTGTACACCCGAAACTAATATAACTAGATACTAATCCAGTATCTTAACTATACTGGATTAAAAAAAAAAAAAGGCAAAAGACACTGAGCTGCTAAACAGCTAGACAAACTTTAGAGCTGGATTTTCTATAAAGAATAAGCATAATAGCATACGTGTTTAGCATACAGAACCTTAGATCATGCTCAGTGATTAACTGTCCAATGACAGAGGGGCGCCTGGGTGGTTCAGTTGGTCGGGTGTCCGACTTCAGCTCAGGTCATGATCTCACAGCTCATGAGTTCAAGCCTCGCATCAGGCTCTATGCTGATAGCTCAGAGCCTGGAGCCTGCTTCGGATTCTGTGTCTCTCTCCCTCCCTCTGCTCCTCCCCTATTCATGCTCTGTCTTTCTCTGTCTCTCAAAAATGAATAAACGTTACAAAAAAAAAAAAACTAAAAAAAGAAAACATCTAATGACAGATTATCAAGATCTTTACAAAACACTGTAAGTACATTTCGGTAACTGAGAGCTGATATGTAAGTAGTCAGTTTGACAATATAAATTCTGCCAACAAGGAATAACCAAGACCATAAAACGAGATATAAGACCAATATTCCCAGCTTTGTAACTGAAACAGCATTCCTTCCGAATTTCGGAAAGCCATTTCTCAAAGGATTGGAAGAGGGACACGAAGGGGGACAGAGAACTTGGACTGGCATGGGACCTGATGTGTAATGGCACCGCTGTTGATAATCAACGCCAGAATGCAGACTCCACAGAAAATCGTTACCATGGAAGAATAAAGAAGACGGTAATATTAAAGCCAAATAAAAACTCCGCATTACACATGGGCTCTGGGGGCAACACTATCTCCACAGGGGTTCTAATTCCAGCGAGCATCATTTAGCATCCAGAAGGGCACTATTTCACTTTAAGGCAATTATACTGCTTTACTCAAAGAACTTGGTGCAAAGGCTGAAAATTAAAAACAAAACTTAATATCAAGTGCCGGTAAGGATGCTGAGCAGTTCCAACTGAGACACTGCCTGTAGGAAGGCAAAACCACAGGGCCACTCTGGAAAACGGTTTGGCAGGTTCTTATAAACATACACTCTCATATGGGCCGACAAACCCACTCTGAGGTCTCTCCCTAAGTCCGAAAAGCCTAGGTGTAAACATTTACAGCGGCATAATTTATAATCGCCCAAACCGGGAAATATCTCAGTGCTCTTCAATGGGTGGGTAGATTAACAACCCATGGTACTTCCTTACAACAGCCAGCTACTCATCAATAACGAACTATTGATACATACAACAATCTCAAATGCATTATGCTAAGTGAAAAAATTCAGACTCAAAAGATTACATGGTGTGTGATTCCACTCTTATGGAAAAGGCAAAACTAGACACGTGGTGAACAGATCAGCGGCTGCCAGGGGTTGAGGGTAGGAGGAGAGCCTGACTTGAATGGGCAACATGAGGGAATTCTCTGGGATGAGAGAACTCTTCTAGACCAGGATTACAATGGTGGTTACATGTGTATATATTTGGCAAAACTCAATGAATTGTACACCTGAAATATCAGTAAATTTTCTGTATGCAAAAGTAATTTTTAAAAAGAGAGAAAAAGCCCTCTGCCTTTTCAAGGATTTGTCATTTTTTTCCTTTCACCATCAAATTTGATGGCGAGTCTCCAAAATCAGTTCCATCTGCGCATCTATTAATCACTTAGAATCTGGTTCATCCCCCACTCTTGCACCAACAAGTGAAATTCCTCTCCTAGGGGGTCAGTGACTACCCGGTAACCACAGCGATGGCTTTTCTTTCATTCTTTGACTCCCTGACCTCTTGACCTTCGCCCTTGGCAGGTGTGCTTTGCTCATTTAAAAAAAAAATTATGTTTATTTTTGAGAGAGAGCATGAGCAGGGGAGGGGCAGAGAGAGAGGGAGACACAGAATCTGAACCAGGCTCCAGGCTCCGAGCTATCAGCAGAGAGCCCGATGTGGGGCTCGAACTCATGAACTGTGAGATCATGACCCGAGCTGAAGTTGGATGCTCAACCGACGAGCCACCCAGGCACCCCTGCTTTGCTCATTTATGCCCTTCCTATCTTTTTAGCTTCTCTGCCCATCTTCTTTATTGGCTCTTTCCCCTGCTACACTTTGAATGTCCTCCCACCCCTTTTCAGTTTCTCTTTCCAGGCTCTCCTTATTCTCCCGGCTTCAGTCATTATCCCCTTATGGAATGAATCCCAGAATTCTGGGGTCTATTTTTGTCCCTCATCTCCATACTGCCTGTGCCCATTAGACATTTCTACCTACGTGTCTCTGTGTCTCTTACATGTCTTATAGAAATTGTTTTGTTTCTCCCACCAAAACCAGGTCCTCCTCATGGATACTTTCATGCCACCCTTAAGCCAATGGGCCACACTCAAATCTGGAGTATAATCTTAAATGCCACCTTTTACCTGCATCCTTACACACATGCCTCAGTAGAATCTTGAATTAATTGTTCCCTTCCCATTTCCAACAGCTTGCCTCCATTTCTGTAGGAACCTCTGAGTTGGTCTGTATGTCGCTGAACTCTTTCTTATTAAATCCATCCTCTAGTCTACATGCCTACTTCGAGACAGGAAACAGCTGGGTAGACATCCAGATTTCGCTGATCTTCAAAGGTTTGGCTGATCTGTCTGGCTCCATGGACGTTCCCCATATGCTCTCACCACCCCGTGTTACCATTCTCAAGGCAGAGAAAGTCAACTGAAGAGAATGACTTTCGACGATGGACGGACTATGCATTCGTTAAAGGCACATCTGAGCTCTTCTGTTGGACCCTGCAATCAAGCTTGCAAATTCATGAGTACAGAATTACTAATTAAGCATGTTTTAATCAAGATCTGTTATTCTCAAGAATCATCAACGGTTCACCACTGTCCACAGAATCACATACCAGCCTCTTAGCTTGACCTTTAACCACTCCACAATCTGGCCTCCATGGATCATCATTCCTAACTGATCTTCTAGGATTCTTTCATCTTGAGGCTCACACGAGTCAGTATGACCAAAATTTTGCTCTTTTCCGTATTTGTAGCTTTTCCTCTCTTCCTTCCCATCCAACTTTATGTATCATTTACCCATTTTTTTTCAGTGTTTATGTCCTCCCTAATGACCACAGCCAGAAGCAGTTCTTCCTTCACTGAAGTCCTCATGACCTGCAATTATTTATGAGTTGTTTCCCTTGCTAAGAAGGAGCGTGTCTTTGTCAACCTTCTAGCCACAATAATGCTTAATATATGCAAGGTACATATTTCTTGGTCAATTTATTCTAAGCCTCAATATTTTCAATTTTTAAATCAATATGAGACTTGAATTTTAAAAAATTTCCCTTTCAAATGATTATTTTTTGTGCACCGGAAAGCAAAGGTGTTAGAAAAAAAATTTTTTTAGCGAACATGACAATGTATGTTAGTATTTCACACTCATGCCTAAATATTGATATAAAAAATCCATGTTGCTGAGCACAGCTGCTTGGTCTAACACTTTCCTCTTTAACAAGATATAAAGTAAGAGCTAGTCACAATACAATGGGGAAAAAAGTTATCTAGCCACTTGAATGAAGCATCGTGAACTTTAGGACTTGAATTTCAGACCGTTTTGAAATAAAATACCAAATTGGTAGTCTGGGTCCCTAACTTACAATGCTAATTTGCAGATATTTGTAGACCCTTTGAGACAAGTGAAACCATAAAGATCACTATAATGCAGTGAAGGTGGTGACCAACATCACAAATAAAGCCCGTATTCTCTCACCAGATAGCCTGCTGAGGAGAGAAAAGCCTAATTCTAGGTTCTAATTCATTTCCCCCAAAAGAGTATCAACAGAACTTACAGATTACAGGTATTAACTTATTTCCTGTACATGAAAGTGTTTACTCATGAATTAGTCACATGCTGCTTCAAATTAGATCTTAATTCAGTAGGCTTATAAAAAAGAAGCTATCGAGTTGGGAAAGGAGTTGTGCACACTCACTTTCCACAGCTCTCAAGCATGAGCATAAAAACACTGAACACAGAAAGCTCGGACAGAGGCAGTTTTGTGAGTATCCATCTATGTGACTACTCAAAATAACGGCCTGAAGAAGGACTTGATGTCCTCTAGTGGTGAAATCCAAAACTTGCTTCCAAGTCCATTATTTTTTCAGTTCTTGAGAACTGAAAAATATTCAAAATTTTGAATATTGAAAAATATGGTGAAAGAACTGTTCATCCTAAAGAGAAATGAAAACTTTTACCACAAGAAATGTGACTTGACTACTTTTAAGTAGAAGATAAATATATGCTGAGAGAAATATGGTTTTTAAATGTGGGATTACTATAGTACCTTTCGATATCCTTAAATGTTTCATTTTATAGGTGCTATACCACCAATTTTCAACCCATCTTTGATACACACATATATATCTACATACTTATGAATATTACAGGTCTCATTTTTCTAACCACCTGAAACTCTAGTCTAAATTGTCCTAGGACTTAGTGGGTATCATGCTAAGTGAGATGAGTCAGACTGAGGAAGACAAGTACCGTATAATTTCGCTCATGTGTGGAATCTAAAAAGCAAAACACATGCATAAACAAACAAAAAGTAGACTCAGACCTATAAATACAGAGAACTGATTGTTGCCACAGGGGAACGGGGTGTAGGCAAAATGGGTGAAGGGGAATGGGACATATAGGCTTCCAGTTACAGAATGAATAAATCACAGGAATAAAAGACACAGCATAGGAAATATAAGCAATGATATTGTAATAGTGTTGCACAGTGACAGATAGCAGCTACACTGATGAGTATAACAGCATAATGTATAGAGATGTTGAATCACTGTTGTACAACTGAAAGTAATGTAACATTGCGTGTCAACCGTACTCAAAAAAAAAAAAAAAAAACCTGTCTTAAAATTACACCAAATTTTTTGCACAGGTCTATAAAAACTAAGACATTTAAGCATGTACTTTACCTCATAATAACCCAATCTCAATGAATGAATGAATACATAAAATGAACCCCTCAACAAACTTCCCACTTCAAGTAGCAATTTTCACCTCTTGATAAGTGATAAAAGATAGAAGTTCCCACCTCCTCCCCAAACACCCACCTCTCTGCAAACCTGTGATTGTTAAAAAAAAAAAAAAAAAAAAAAAAAAAAAGACTTGCAGCATTTAGATGTGTACGATGTGAAATATGTTCATAAAAATAAAACACTACATTGGAGTCCTATATGCTGATGTAGGTAACATGTTTTAAATGTATGGAAAACTTCTTAAATTGTTAAAATTCAAGCACTCCTTACTTGTTCACTCAAAATATTGCTACCTAGATTAAAAAAATACGTATTTTCACCTTTCTTCTATCTTTGGCATCTGCTCACATAGACACTTCTGAACACCAAAAGCGTTAATTTAGGGCTAGAAAAATAGGAAAAAGATGTGAGCCAGAAATAAGTTGTACTTAAATCATAAGTAAAATTACTCAAAAGACCATATATAAAATGTGTCCCTCAGAAACTGGCGTTTCTAGGCAAAGGTGTGGAAGAATTTTTTTTTCTATGAAGGAGATGGCAGCCAATTAAATTCCCCCTTCGTAAAAGAAAATCTTTCACTGATAGTCACATGAGTTGTATATTAATTGTTAGAAACACGACCAGTTCACTAGTTAACCTGCTCAGGTAATGAAACACTAGTTTGCAGTTCACTCATATCCGAAAAAGTTGATCATGTGCAGATTCTAGAAAACGGTTCTTTTGTTTACGTTTGTCTGACTATAAACTGCCTTGCGTGAACTTTCTGGAACTTTTTTTTTTTTTTTTTTTCCAAAAGCAGTTACTTTGTGGGTATTAGGCACCAAACCATTTATACTGTAATGAGAACCCTGCCCTTCCGCTGCCCTCAGTTGGGGAGGGGCCCAACCCAGAGCATGCAGCCCATCAAGTCTGATAAAACAATTACAAAGACATCTCTTAGCCACCCCTTCCTCGGCCCAAATCAAAATAATGATCGCCCAATCTTTCAAACACATTAAGACAAAATAAACCACCCTACAGGAAGTAGCATGACTTCAAAGTAAACAAGTTCAAGACACCTTGTCAGACTTAACCTCAGGTATTTGGCTGAAAGGATTAAGTCATTAGACTTTAGGTGCCCAAACTCCTCCTAGCAGTGCAGATACACTTCCAAAGATTGGTACAGGTTTTCTGGAACTTTCATATTAAAATAAGCGTATCATGTAAATCAAAAGGTCTTTTCTTTTTTAAAAAAAGGTCTTTTTGGAGGGACAGGAGGGTCTCACATTTAGGGAAACGATCGTTTCCGATTATGTGTGTATGGAAAACGCACTGCAATTAGGAAGCCTGCAATGTGAATTCTTTTTAAAATAAGAAACTGCCTCATCGCCTCCATCCCAAGTGGAAGGTACTAGAACGGTTTCCCGACCTAGAAGAGACTAGGGGAGAGGCGAGAATCTGCAAGTCAGTTTCTTAAGAAAAAGCTATTAAGAGTGGAAACGTCGTCTTTATACAAGATGGGGCTGGGGGAAGAAACTTTCGGCTTGTCTTGGAGATGTGAGCACCTGTCCCCGAGCGTTAATGTGGACGTCGGGGGCGGGGGTCGATGTGACCACCTGAGCCGACGTTCCTTCTACCTTGGGTTCGTGCATGGACCGCATAAAAACATGAACTCTGGGGGCGCTTTCATGTCAACAAAGGTACGAGTCCGACTATCCCGCACACGCAGGCCCCACCTTCCAGCAGCCAGCCCTGGCCCTCCCCACCCCGCGACCTCAGTCTGCCCGGGAGCGGGTCGCCACTGCGGACCCTGGGGCGGGGGCGGCCGCCGCTCGCCGCCGCGGGACCCTCGCGCCGGCGCTCGGCTGCGCCACCGGCGCCTGCGACCCCGACAGCCGGTGCGACCAGGGAAGGCGGGAGGGGTGCCAGAAACGGATAATCCTGTCGGTCGCACCTGGCAGAGGATTTTCCGGCTGGCTGTTTGGTTTGGGAGATACGATTTCCCCATTCAACTGAATGAGAGCCGAGTCGGCAGGTGGGAGGGGAGCGGCCAGCGTTTTCCCAGTTCCTCCTCCCGCCCGCGCTCGCTGGCGAGTTTCCACCTGTTGTGGGAAAGTCGAGGTGGAGCGTGAGAGGGGCGACCGGAACTGGGGCCGGCCGCGCTCGGGCACCGCGGGCCCGGGCGGCCGACGCGCGGCGGAGGGCAGACGCGCTCCGAGCCCGGGTGCGCGGCGCGCTGGACCGGCCGTTCCGGGCCGCGGCCGGGAGGGGGAGGAGACCGCCGGCGCCCGGCGCGCGCCCACCCGTCCCGCCGGTCGCCCCCCGCCCGCGGGACCCCCGCCTGCCCCCGCCGTGCAGTCACCTGTTTCGCTCCGCACAGCGCCGTCGCCGCCCCTGTGGCTGTCGCCGCCAGCTCCTAGCTCCGCCATGGTGCTCCGATGACGCGCCAGGAGAGCCGCTCCGCCCTCTTCCTCGGCCTCGCTCCCGCCGGCCCCCCGCCTCCGGGGCCCGCGGCCCAGACAGGTGAGCGCCGTCTGGGGAGGGCGGAGGGTGGAGAGCGGAGGGAGGAGGGACCGGGAGCCGGCGCGCGGCGAGCGGCTTGGGTCAGGCGCGCGGGCGCGCCCCCTCGCGGACAGGTGCGGCGGGGCAGCCGCTCCGACTGGCACTACTGGGTGTCCGCAGAGAGAGCGGCGGCCGGAGCCAGGCACCTGGCCCGGAGCTCCTGCCTGCCGCTGAGACCGCTGCCGGCTCCTCGGGGTCTGGAGGGGGGTCGACGACACTCAGTGGCGCATGCGACTGGGACGGTCTGAGGACCAGCCCAGGCGAGGCGAGGGCAGCTGGACGCTCTGTTCCCCTCTGAAGTCTGAAGCTCAGTTTTGACTTCGCCAGGGCTTTAGCTCATGGTGACAACTACAAGAATATAATGCCACGTGGAAAGCCGAAGTACACGGGCCAGATTCCACGCCGGTTCCGGTTTCTATCTGCTTTTTACGACGCCATTATCTTTTCACCAGGCCTTTGTATCTGATGAGCCCCAGGGCACACAACTTAGGGATACTTGTGCCCAGTGATGTGGCTTCTTATTCTTGATTTCCGAGTAATAACTACCGCGTGACTTCTGGCTTGCTCAGGAAGACCAGGGAAAAAATAGGCAACATTTTTTTTTTTAAAGAAACATTATTAGCCGAGGAGAAACCAATTTCTGCGCTATGAGGCAAATAAAGGATAAGTAACCAAATGCTGGGTGGGGGCGGGGGAGTAGCTTGCATAAATGGAAACATAAGGAACAAAATTGAGCAGCGACCAGTTCTGCCTGGCTGCACAGAAATGCACTCCCACAGTACAGTCTCTGTTGGTCGAACATAACCAGCAAGTTCCCAGCAATTTAAATCCCTTTCAAGGACTTCAGCAGAATCCATTGGAGGCCCAAGAGAGTCTGGGAACAGTGTTGGAGTTTTTACTAGAATGACAGTTCTCACCATCCTTGGGTAAAAACCCACCATTCAGCTCAGAAGTAGCCTGTTTTTATTTGGTTTACTGGTTCTCCGGGTAGGTAGGGGTTTTGCTTACATAAGGGACACTGATGCCATGGTCTGGCATAGTGATCCATTACTATGGATTTTTCCCTTAGTGCCATTTCTTTATTTCTACTGATCATTTAGCTATGTGATCTTCCTAAATCATGTTCACACAACTCTTACCAGATGTCTAATCAACAAAAATAAAGTACCAGGTGGGTGTAGACCTCAGCTTGGATCTTAGCAAAGATATTTTTTACTACACGAAGTCACCAGAGTTTGAGACACTTTCCTGTGAACATCAGAAAGATACTTGAATCTAAAGAGTTGAACTCTGGAAGGCCATTGATTTACTACCTACTCAAGTAAGCCAGTGAATTCTTTCTTTGATATACCTCCTATCCCCTCCCTCCCCACTGAAGCAAGACTTATTGGTGTGTGTGTTTGTGTGTGTGTGTGTGTGTGTGTGTGTGTGTGTGTGTGTGTGTGGTTTTGTTTATTTGGGATATGTGCTTATCTCTTTGTGCATTCTTTTGTTAATTTATGTTTCAGTCTGTCAGTTACACAAAAATTAGTGCTATAAGAAACACACCCAAATCTTACACTTAGGCCCTGAATACGCTATGTGTTTCAAACTTAGTGCGGTGTCTATAACAGGGTGGTCTGCTGCATGAAAATGCAGTAAGGGATGACATCTGTTAAATGTCACACACCACCACGTTGTACTTTGTGCTGTACTTTACTTAGAATAGAGAAGCCATCTGTCTTGAGTCTCGACACCCATCTCAGAATCTCTTGGAATAATCAAGGTTCCCCTTTCCAGGGGAGGAGCCAGACCTCCTAATGCCATCCATCCCCCCTCCTTTCTCCTTGGAAACCTCCTTCCTCCCTCCCTTCTCCCTACTCCTAAAATGCGACTCTGTTCAGGGGCTTGAACCCAACAAGTACATTTAGGGCTCTTTGATTCTGGAAATTTCTTTCCTTGACATCCCACCCTCGCAAATCTATTGTCCTACATTCTGTTCACCAAAGATAAGAAATGTGTGGACTCTGGTGCCACTGTCTTATTATCATTGTTCAACCTGCTTTGTAAGCCTTTCTTGCCTGTCTATAAAACCTTTCCAGGTCACAAAATCAAATTTACCTATTATTTTTTAATCCATCATTCCCCTACACTTTCTGCTGCACTAGATCCCCTGATTGTCTTCCTGTTTGGCTTACACCACTGGCTGGTTTTTCTCATTCCTCTGTGACCAGTCCTTTTGCCGCTGTTGCTGATTGAAATTCCTCATTCCTCCCAAACCATCCACAAACCTTCCTTTTCCCAACATTTTAGGCCGTAACCTTTCTATCTCTCATAGCCCTCATTTACTATGATCTACATCAAGGTGCCTCCTACATCCAGAATATATACCCTTAACCTCAGTCCTGACTTCCACCAATACATTCTCAATGGTCTCTGCACATTTCTGTCATAATGCTCTGCCATTGATTCATCGCCTCAAATAAGCTCCCCTTCAAACTTACCTGTTTTTGAATTCTTCTCTTACTGACATAGCTTCAATCTATTCTTTCCTCTCCCTTGTCATCACTGCCCAAATCATAGGTCCCAAATCTTGTGAATGTATGGTTTTAATTCCACGCTCTCAATTCCTACTGCTCTAACTGCTACTAGACCTTCATTCACATCTAAAACAATCTCTGATATGCTCTGTCCAATTTCTGTTCTAATTATCTCAACACACCTTCACCGGATTCATCTTCCAGGAGAGGGGCAGAGACAGAAAGAGAGACGGAGACACAGAATCCGGAGCAGGCTCCAGGCTCTGAGCTCTCAGCACAGAGCCCAACATGGGGCTTGAACTCATGGACCATGAGATCATGACCTGAGCCAAAGTCGGATGGATGCTTAACCTAGTGAGCCACCCAGACGCCCCTCCCATTTCTACATAATTAAATACCGACTCCACTTCCTTTCCTGACCATCATCCCCATCATCACCCTGAGCTCTCCCCTTCCACTTTATATTTCTAGAACTCATATTTCCAGCCAAGTATAAATTAAGAGGAGTTAAAATTTTGGTGTGCTCTAACGTAATATAAAAGTTGTTCGCTTTCTCCGGGACATCTTGCAAATCCCTGCTTCCAGCCTTTGTTCCTGGAACTTTCTACCCCGATTGACTTCCCTGGTCCTGACTTACTGAATTCCTTCTTTCCAACGCCCAGGTTGAGGTGTCCCTCTTCAGTAAAGCCCGTTCCACCTGCCCTGGCTCCTGGCCAGCTTGTCCTCTGAAGGTCTCCAGGTTTTTGTGGGCTTGCATTCATCTAGCCTTGAACATGGACTAAGTGTGATTTGTTACTGCAAATTTGTCTCTTCGATCTGATATGAATTACTTGGTGGCAAGGACTTTGTCTTCTGTTTCTCTATAGGGTGCTTCTAATGTCTGAAGCCACCAATTATTTTATTTGTTTACAAATTACAGATGTCCTTGATGACATAATGCATGCTGCATGCATTCTGAACTTGATAGGCATCATGTAGATCTCTCCTCCTGCTGCTGCTACATTGCCTCACACATAGTAGGCATTCCAGTGGTTTAAATAACTCCTCCTTGCCAGGCTGTTTTATGGAATGGCTTAGAAATGAATGAAACAAAATGTGCAATGACAGAACTTGGAGCAAGAGATCAAGATATGGTTCAAAAGAAACATGGGATCTACTTTTCCCAACAAATTCTGGTTTTATTTCTTTTATGAGACTACCACCACCCATGCATAACTGTTCAGTTACAAACCATCGTTCCAGGCACAGCTCTGGGTCTCACTTCTCTGGAAAGCTTTTCTTGGCCCCGCCCACCCCCACCCCTTGGCAGTCAGATGTAACTATAGTACTTACTATGTGTGCTGGTTGTTTTACGTGTTCTGTTGTTCCACCTCTGACAGTGAACTTCGCAGGGCAAGAACTGTGTCTTGTTCATGCACCCCAGTATGTAGTACCCAATAAGTATGTAATAAATACTTTTGGTTGAATGATAAGACATAACAGCACCAGGCAGCATCTGATTGCTTACTCTCTGCTAGGCATTACGCTAAGCATCTTACCTGCACTATTTAAATCTTACAACAACCCTATGAGGAAGGTACATTATTTTCCCTATTTCAAATGAGGAAGATGAGTCTCGGAGAGTTAATTTGCCCGAGGTCAAAGGTAAGTGATGATTGTGCTCCAGGCCTACGTGTCTAGCCTCCTGCTACGTTACATGAACAATGAATAGTAACCATCTTACTACCATCTCTGTGGAAAGAGGCTCTCCCATTTCTCTCTCCAGGTGTCTCTTGGAGTAAGGAGGTGGGATTTGGTAGTGTTAAATCATTTTGCAGAACTTTTTTAAAGGATCTGCGGGCCTTACGCAGATCAATAAAAACAGTCTGTCTGTGGTGGTGGCATCAGTGTTTTTAAAAAAGCATCCCAGTCATTTTATTGTGAAGCTGGGTTGAGAATCACTGGCCCAGACTGATGCCAAATGCCTTTCAAGTGAAACCTTTAATGAAACTTGGGCCATAGTGGAACTGCCTTCTTTTGTGACCGAGGCCCAAAATTCTGACAAAAACCTAATGATGTTGGCCTAGGAATGTCTTATGAACCATGTAAGGATAGAGGAACATTTGCCCACAAAAATAGGGTGGGAGGAAGATACCAAGGAAAGACCATATCGATAAAGAATTGGTTGAAGATGAGTAGCTTGATGCTATATACAATCTTTTTTTAAATGTTTATTTATTTTGAGAAAGAGAGAGAGGGAGAGAAGGAATCCCACGGGGCACAATCTCACAAACCACAATGTGAGATCATGACCTGAGCCAAAACCAAGAGTCGGATGGTTTAACCAACTGAGCCACCCGGGCACTCCTTGATCCAATATGCAACCTAAAAGAAGCACTGAAGCATTAGAATTGGGGATATGGACTGTGGCTTAATTAAGAATTACACTGTGTCTCAGGATGAGTGAAATGACCTATCACTTAATTTACATCTCCCTTCCTTTGAAATTTCCCCACAGGATACAAGAGGCAACTATGGGGCGCCTGGGTGGCGCAGTCGGTTAAGCGTCCGACTTCAGCCAGGTCACGATCTCGCGGTCCGTGAGTTCGAGCCCCGCGTCAGGCTCTGGGCTGATGGCTCGGAGCCTGGAGCCTGTTTCCGATTCTGTGTCTCCCTCTCTCTCTGCCCCTCCCCCGTTCATGCTCTGTCTCTCTCTGTCCCAAAAATAAATAAAAAACGTTGAAAAAAAAAATTAAAAAAAAAAAAAAAAAAAGGCAACTATCTGTCCTTGGGATTGGGCTGTAAAAAATGATGCAGCTATGCTGTTACAAGTATCAAATGAGAAAATAATGGTGAGGACTTTCTGTGCAGTCTAATGCAATATAAGATATATTGGACCTTGATTTTCACATAGAAATAAAGATGACTCTTGTTTTATCAAAGACCGTTATATATGTATAGGTCAAGTCATGATACGTGAAGCTCTATGTTATTTCTATCTTGCATAATAAACAGGTAGGTTCCTCTGTATCTAAGAAGTGTGTTTATCTCATCCATCTCTCTAGGAGTTTCAGACTTCACCCTGTTAATATGGGCAGGCTAAGAAAATGGAATATTCACCTTAAAATAGAAACAGTTCCCTGAAATATGAGAACTGAAACTAAGGAGACAGAAAATGCAGGGTGTTCTCCCCTGGGAAGCTATCTGCAGACCTTCTGAGGTATACAATAGTCATTCAAGAGAACCTGGAGCCTTGAGAAAAACACAGAGACTTTCTTTTATATAAATTCTTTATGTCTTCCTCCTCTCTCTTACCACCCTGTGGCCCTGAGAGACAACTTGCATATCCATTTTGTTCTTTGATTACCTGAATAGAAGACAGATTCTATTTAATATTAGAGCAGGAGAAACAGCCAGAAATTTGACACAGCAGTTTGTCTAGGTTGTCAAAACAAAATAAGAATTCCTTAGAATTTATCAAACAGTATGTGAAGAGTCTTTTTATTTACTAGAGTAAATATGACACAATGGATAGCTTTAGAACAAGCTAACATTACTATGGTTCAGGCATGTGCAACTGGTACAGTTCAGTAGTACATAAACGACTCGAATGTACTAGGGGCCAGAAACTTAAATTACAAAATATAGTCGATATTACAATTAATACAGATATAGGTAAGTAAAAACCATTGCTTTCAGATTCTGCACACTTAAAAAAAAACATAAACTTTATACAATAATTGAAATTATGCATTTCTACTCAGAGTATCTTACAAACACACATAAGCCTACAAAGTCATGGTCACATTTTGGTTTTGTTCCAGTGATGCACAATCCCATGAAATGTTCTGTTTCGTGTGAAATAAACATTGGGCTGAGGTGCAACAGGTGCCGAGTTAAAAATATCTCCATAAAAATGTTTAGACTAAAATAGTCCTCAGCATCCTAATGTGTAGGATTATTTTTGGAGAGTCCTTACAAAGAGTCCTTATGAATTCTAGAAATAGAAGCAGTTCAGTGTATTTTGTCTTTTTTTTCTTTTTTAACACGAGTAAACAAATACTGGATTTAAAGTGCAGCTTCTTTCTCCTCTCCCTCCCCCAAGAAGATCAGTTCCGTATTGCTGGAGTCTCCACGGAAGGTTGGAAACAAACTGAGCGACGGTCAAGTCTGTTTGTCTCGAAAGTCAGTGATGGCCTTCCACAGCGTGCAGAGTATTCCTCCCCTGGTTAGAGACACAAGGACATGATGAAGACGACACCCTATTTGGAAGACTGCCCTGATACAGAATAGTGATTCTTAGCCTCTAGCTGTTCTGATCAGAACATGAAGATCCAAAGTCTTACCAGTCATCGTGTATTCTTTTTGTACCTGTTTTCTCGTCAGCCCTACGTGCCTTTCCTTTCCGCCTCCACAAACTAGCAGGTCCTAAAGCATCATTTTATTTAAAAATTTTTTTTAATGTTTATTTTTGAGAGAGAGAGAGAGCGAGAGCTGGGGAGGGGCAGAGAGACAGAGGGAGACACAGAATCTGAAGCAGGCTCCAGTCTCCAAGCTGTCAGCACAGAGCGCACTGTAGGGCTTGAACCTACGAGCCGTGAGATCATGACCTGCGCTAAAGTGAGACACTGAACCATCCCAAAGCATCATTTTAGATTTCTAGCAGTCCTGGAATGTGTCTTTACGCATATGCTTGGCCTGACAGAAAAAACTATCCTAAGAAACCCTATCAGGTTATACAGGGCATGTGGATGGCAAATCAGCAGCTGTCCTAATATTTCTAATAGGTATGGCACAATCACGAACTAAATTAGAGCATTTGTTAAAGGCAGCTTTAAAAGAACCTCATGGTCTCAGTCTGCTGTATTATCAAGAAATTCTTTTAGTTGATTTGCATTTACTAATATAGAAATACTGGTTATAAGAGTGCCCAGTAAGAGCCTGGTCCAATGGACACAGTTTACCCGGAGCAGGTGAGAACCGGAGAGTGGAGCTCAAGTTCCCTCAGCTGGTTAGAGCTGGCGAGGGGCCCAGCAGGGACAGGAGCCCAGACTTCCCTGCCCAGGGCACTTTCTCCATTATGAAAAAAGAATAGAGAAGTGGTACCTTAGTCTCAGGCATTTTAAATCATCACGTGTAACATAGTAGAGAACATCCTCTAGTGAATAATCCTCAGCCAGAAACTGTGGAGAAGGTAGAATATGCACAGAAGTCAGATGTTTTGCACACCTTTAATAAATAGTAAACTCTATCCATAATATAGACATTGGCAATCATTTAAAAGTAAACCTAAAAGGAAATCTACTAAAAAACATAACCTTCTGGAATTATTAGGGAAAAGTACTGCCCCCACCCCGTTATAAAATAATTACAAAGAAATACATCAGTTATGACTTCTGAGTGTGTAACAATTAAATGCAACACAATTTTGGAATGGCCTTTTAATGAATAGATAAAACTCATTTGTAATTACATCTGCTGCTTATAAGAGAATGTTTGTATTTTAGAGGTTTGTTGCTGTGTTTATTTTTCTCAAGTGGATAAAAAGTGTTCCTGGAAAGGTATTGTTTATACTTAATTTCTGAACTTATTTTTCACAGCTAATAAAAGGTATTTTCTAATAATTACTATGTAATCAGAGTCCTGAATTTAAACTGAAGCTTTAATTTTTAATTAAAAAAGGGGGGGGCAATGATTTAGTGGATCATCAGTTACTACTCCTTAATTGTGATTTGAGTTTTAGCTCCAGGAATAAATATTTTGGAGAACTTGAATGGACCCATGATTCCCCAGAAGCAAGAGAGTTATTTAAATTTACTTAGCAGTAGCTTGTTCAATGCAGATTTCTAAGGAAACTCTAAATTTTATCTGGTAAATCAATAAATTATCAAGTAAAGAGAAAAGATATCTTTATTCTTATTTAAAAAAATTAAATAGAAAGCTAAAGTTTTAATGTAATATTGTATTGGGGCCCTTTCTATAAAAAATATGACTTCTTATTGTGTGTATGTGCATATACGTGTATGTCTGTGTGTATGTGTATATACATGTATGTAATCTTAAAATGTAAGTGCTATTCATGCTGATTACCAAAGTCTGTAAGGAGCAGACGGGAATTAGGTTATTATAGATATAATATGGCTTAGAGGGAAAGTGTTTGTTCCTGACACAGGTTGACTGCCTAGATTTATTTTATTAAGCATCAATACAGAGCTACCGCCCGGCAGAGTCTAACAATGTTGCAAGAGAATTAAAAAGTTAAACAAAAGAGAGAATTAGAAACTTGAAGATTTTAGTTTTGTCTTGATTTTTCCATTCATCCTCATTTTCAATTCAAAAATATAAAAACCCTTAGGGGTCCTAGACCACAGAGCTTTTGCCCGCCTCCCTGTCTTTGCACATACTGTGTGCCTACCCCGAAAGGTTTTCCCTTCTCATCTGCCCCTCCCCCAATATACATACAGACAGCCTGGTTTCTTCCTACATACTCCTTTAGACTTGAGCTCATTCATCACCTCCTAAGAGAACATTTCTCAACCTCTCCCTCTCTCTGTCTCCTAACTCCTGATAACCTTTCCTGCATAGAGTTTACCAGGGTATCCTTACGCTTCATCTGTGGAATTATTTGATTTCCATCTGTGGATGCTACTCTGTAAGCTGCAGGAGGGCAGGCCTGGGCCTGAGTTGCTCACCAGGGTTCATGCCCCATGCCTCGCACGCGGTAGGCATTCAACATTATGAAGCAAAAGAAAAGCTTGTCCCACGGGCAGTTTTCTTTACCCGACTTATAGTGTCTTCATCAGCTCCCTTTTCTCTCAGCCATTCAGCAAGTTCAGACTCTTCAGCATTTGTGCCCAGAGAATCCCGGTGACACACAGGCACTCCAGGAATATCTAGGACAGAATTAGCGAGGGAGGGACATTCTTAGCTTCTCTTAACAGAGGTCATCTGAGACCCTCCCACCACTCAAGAGACATTTATTAATACTTTAAAAGATTTTGCTCAATCAGAGTATAATAGAATTGAGATTGGCAGGATACGTGGTAATATAAACAAATTCTTAAAGACTACTAATAAATGGAGAGGCAGAAGCAATAATGTAATGATACCCCACCTCATACTTTCATATCAAGTTTATTTTCTTAGAATAAACTCATTGCACCAAAATTGTACTGTGTGTTTTTCATGCAACAAACATGAGCATAGTTAGTAGAGAACCACATAATTACATAATGGTCTCTTTTTTCACTAGTTGCAACAATATGGAAAAAAAACATAGAATATACAAGATACAAACGCAAAAATGACAAAAATAGTATTATTTTTATTCTAGTAATCTCATTGCAAAAATTTTAAAAAGAAATAAAGACCAAAGAAGCAGAGAGCCCTATTTACCTCAAATAATCTCAGGAAAACATGACCACGAATCATTATTTAAAATTAAGGCCTATCAAAATTACAGTTTGCTACAATTAAGAATTGGACATTTTTTAAAAGCAATTTCTGCTTGTAGCTGTGGTACAAGTGACAGGTGCCAATTAAGCCATGAAATAAAACTGCCCATTGGCTTTCTCAGCTTTTTGTGGCCGCCTGGTGTAACGGGGTGACTTTAACATTTTCTGTTATTCACCTATTGGTTGGGACTTAAGCTTCAGGTGTTTAATTTCGTGGTCTTTTTCTTCAATAGCTTGATGAAGGAGTGCTTGTAATTCTTTCTCTTTCTGAACCAATTCTTCCAGTAATCTGAAAAATAAAATTATATATATATATATTTTTTTTTAATTTGTTAACATTTATTTATTTTTGAGAGGGAGAGAGAGTATGCGCAGGGGAGAAGGAGAGAGAGAGGGAGACACAATACCCGAAGCAGGCTCCAGGCTCTGAGTGTCAGCACAGAGCTGGACGCAGGGCTCAAACTCGTGAACCGTGAGATCATGACCTGAGCCGAAGTCAGACACATAACCGACTGGGCCACCCAGGCACCCCATGAAAGAGAAAATTCTATCAGTTGACAGGATAATAAAGCTGGAGTAGCCAGAGTGACCTTCTAGATCTAGATACGGGCTTTTCAAGCTATAAGGAACACAGACACCCCTGGGATTTTATTGAAATGCAGATCCTGTTCCAGTAGTTCTTGGGGTAGGTCTGAGATTCTGCATTTTTTTTAGGCTTATTTATTTTTTTAGTAATCTCTACACTCAGCGTAGGGCTCAAACTCATGACCTGGAGATTAAGAGTTGCATGCTCTTGACTGAGCCAGTCAGGTGCCCTCAGATTCTGCATTTCTAATGAGCTCCCAGGTGAGACTCCTGTTGCTGGGCCACAGATCACCCCTCCCCCACCCTCATGTCAAAGTAGCAAAGCTCTAGAAGACTTGCACTTCCAGTCAAGAATTCAAAATCTCCACCCTGCCTGCCAAAATCTTCAGAGATGTTTTATTGTTTCCTTTTATGACCATAAATGGCAAACAAATAGATATATAAAGTAAAATAAAATATATATAATATTAACAGACCTATATTTTACATGTATGACTCATCAAAAAAAAAAGATGATGATGGACTATATAATAATCAGTGCAAAGCAGAAGGACAGTCATTTTTTTTTAACAGGGAAAATGTGAGAACTATAGATGAGATCACCTATAGTACCTGGCATATAACAACTACTCAGTAAATGTTAACGGTTGTTGCTAGGATTGTTGTAGGCATTCCTGTCCTTCCTCTGCCTCTCAAGGAGGCTGGTGACGTGGGTAAAGGGGTAGCTGTGTTCCTGGTACATTTGGTTCTTAGTTGACACCCGATGATACATTCTCCAAAGAAACAAAGAGAAACATATTACTGATGCCATAGTTTTGCCCATGAAACGTTCACTATGCAGTGGAGAGCCACGTGGACACCTGCTCACCATTTCTAACACCGTTCTCTGAAAAAAAAATTCCAAGTTAGGAAGGGAGATGCTCTGATTTTTCAGGAAACTACCTTTGGGTGACTAGGATTCAGAATTCCAGAAAGTTAATGTACATAGTCATTCATAAGATCATCAAGATAAATTGTCGTGTACCCTACAGCTCTTAGCAAACTATTTGTTTTGTTTTCTGGGTATGGAGAGACTGAAGTCAGGACCAGATGCCGGTCCAAAAGTTTGTTTCTGCTTCAGCTGACATGCTCTGAAGGCAACACAGGCCCAACTGAAAGTCAGCCCTGAGCTTGAATCCTGGCTCAGCCACACTCTTCCTGTGTGAACTTTGACAAATTACTGAGGGCCTCTCGGCTTCAGTTTTCTCATCTGTGAAAATGAAAAGTAAAACTTCCCTAATGAGACAGCAGTAGCTAACACGCCAAGGGCAGTGCCTGGCTGGCAGTGAGGGCGATTCTGTTTCCTCCTGCAGCCTCAGGCCCTGGGAAAAGAGCCCTCCCAGGGCTCACGAGGGGTTCCTTCTCCTTTCCCACAGGACACAGATGTGAGGCCCTTGGGAGAAGGGATCAGGGTAGCATTAGGCAGCAGAAGTGGGACAAAAAGGAAAACTCTCGACAGGCAGCCAGAGAAGGTGGTTTGAGGAAGACTGGCTGTTTAAAGACAACTGCGGAGGGGCGCCTGGGTGGTTCAGTTGGGGAAGCGTCTGACTTCAGGTCATGATCTTGCGGTTCATCAGTTCGAGTCCTGCATCAGGCTCTGTACTGACAGCTCCCACCCTGGAGCCTGCTTCACATTCTGTCTCCCTCTCTGTCTGCCCCTCCCCCACTAGCGCGCACGCGCTTTCTCTCTCTCAAAAATACATAAACATTAAAAAAATAAAAAAAAAAAAAGACAACTGCGGAGTAAGCTGCACACAATTAGGTGGACTGAGCAGTAGGAAGCGAAATCGAGAGGAAAGCAGAGGCTCAAGGGAGAGTTTTATCTACACCAGCAAGAGGCAAATTCGAAGAAATGGACAGCAAGCTCAGCACGAATTTTTAAGTGGGCAATTTGTTGGTTTTGTCTTCCTTGCTAATTTATATGTATGGAATAGTGATGACTATTCCGTTGTTTTTGTTTTTTTCTTTTTTTTTTTTTTTTAAGAACACAGTGACTTTTTCTAGAATTTAACCTATGTGTGTCTGGACTAGATATTTTATTTTTACCTTTAAAAGCCAGAACCTAACATTGGAAGAAGGGCACTGACAGGCCACTTCATTTGTCCCAAATCCAGCTCTCAAAAATTATTTAAGAACATATCCAACCTAGGCCATCAGTTTTATTTTTCCTTTGCCTACAAGTTAACAGGGAAGTTCTGCAAAATTAAGGCAATTGCCTGCCCCTCTGTTCCAGAAAAGCTTGGTAAAGCCATCTGCCCTGAGGTTGATTTTTTAACTCAGATGGGTGGGGGTGGGTAATTCTGGAATCGTGTCCTAGATAAACAGTCAGCTCTGGCTGAGTTAAATTTTAGCTAACTCTGCATTATCGTCCTGCATTACTGTCCCAATAATTGCCATCAAGTGAATTATTTCCAGAACATTTTATGTAAACATATAGGGAAATATAAGTAAAATATGCATTCTAAAGCCATCCTGTTATTTTCTCCATTTGGTATTATTATCGGTGATCTAATAATCAAGAGCTGGATAAACCTGATTTACTTTGATCAGTGATTGTCCTAAATATAAGCTTAAGATTTCTTTTTTTTTAATATGAAATTTATTGTCAAATTGGTTTCCATACAACACCCAGTGCTCCTCCCAACAGGTGCCCTCCTCAAAGCCCATCACCCACTTTCCCCTCTCCCCCACCCCCCATCAACCCTCAGTTTATTCTCAGTTTTTAAGAGTCTCTTATGGTTTGCCTCCCTCCCTAACTTCTTTTTTCCCCCATCCCCTCCCCCATGGTCTTCTGTTAAGCTTCTCAGGATCCACATATGAGTGAAAACATGTGGTATCTGTCTTTCTCTGTATGACTTATTTCACTTAGCATTAACACTCCAGTTCCACCCACATTGCTACAAAAGGCCATATTTCATTCTTTCTCATTGCCAAGTAGTATTCCATTGTGTATATAAACCACATCTTCTTTATCCACTCATCGGTTGATGGGCATTTAGGCTCTTTCCATAATTTGGCTATTGTTGAAAGTGCTGCTATGAACATTGGGGTACAAGTGCCCCTATGCATCAGTACTCCTGTATCCCTTGGGTAAATTCCTAGCAGTGCTATTGCTGGGTCATAGGGTAGATAAGCTTAAGATTTCTAACGTGAGGGCCACAACCTTTCCTAAACACTAAATCTAACATTTCCTCTAAGTTTATTTGGCAACAGATGGACCTCTACAGACCAAGTGATCTTCAACTAAAAATTACAGACGTGATCAATCTCTCGTTTCCACTGCTTAGTACCAGAACAGCTGCCCTTTTTTTTTCATGCGTGAGGTGATATTACTAGAAACAGAAAAAGGAGGCTCATAATCCTATAGATTTCACAGATGTAAGTGTAAATACGTAGAGAACTGTGTGGGCTGTTGTGAAAAGGCAACCATGCTCCTAATGCAATGAAGAAACAGGGCAAATTGTAGCCTTTTCAGCAGAGATGGGAACACGTGGCAGGCAGGCCCTCAGCCAGCTGCTCCCCTCAGAAAAGCAGCCCTGAGGGGCCATGCATGGCACGGTGCAAGTATGGCGGACAGAGGACATGGACAGGGTGTAAGCCAGGAGAACTCTCGTCGTCTAAGGAGAGAAGGAAAAGGCTGCATTCAGGACAGGCAGGTTCTATTGACATAAGCCAGGGCATATAGACAGAAGGTTTTAGGGCGAGAGAAGCAAATACACCAGCTTACTGGTAAATAATGTAGCTTTATTGCATGTATAATTCTGACCATGGGTGGAGGAGGAGTTGGGGATGGTCCAGAACAGTAAGGATCGAACATTCCTCCTCCAGAGATCAGAGAGGGGTATTAACAACAGCTCATTCAGGATCGGAGGACAGAGGATAAACTAAAAAGAAACATGACTAAAGTTAACACCTACTCTAATGGACGCAGTGTCATGATTGGGGTGCTGTCTGACAAGAGGAGGAAATGAAGGACACTAAGGATTTTGAAGGAAGGAGGATTTTGAAGAGGAGAAAAGATTCAAATTCTTCCACTAAAGTAGTAATGATGCCCAGTAAGAGCTGGGTTTCAGAGGGCAAGATTAAGATCTGGAAGTCAGGGAGAAAATTTCCCTTTTTTCAGAAAGATTTCGCTCTATGCAAACCATAGATGATACATATGGATTTACTTAGTCATGCAACCAAAATTTCTGTTTCTGAGTATAGGATGAGCTTTACTATTTGTACTAAGCTTGGTATTCAAGCTTAACTTTAAAAACTTAAAACTCAAAACTAGAAATAAAATATGTTTATCTCCCTGGTGAACAACTAAGATTTTCAACTAAATATTTGAACTTCTATTGATTCACGCCGCCCCCCCCCCAAAAAAGGTTTTTACTATAAACTGTAAACCCAGAGTCAGAAAGGCAGTTGCCCACATTGTCAACTGTAGCCAGCACCAGGAAGCTATAAATCATAGACTCAGCCCCTGAACTGTGCCAACATCTGTGAAGAACAGGAAATATTTACTCTTCACTTAATCACCTTAACATGTAGATTCTATATTACCAAATTCTCCAAGAAAAATTAAAGTCCAGATATGACACAGCATATTCCAAATGAAACAGAATCCTAAATGCAATCAACTGCTCATTCTTTCAAGGTTCTGAAATGCAAAGCTTCAGCACCATTAAATGTATCTTTTCAAAAGCAGAGATCTTCCTCTCCTAAAAGAACAGGATATTCCAAATCACAGGCTTTCAAGAACATGGACTTTCTGTCTTTCAGCTGTCTCTTGGATGATACATGCTGCTCTGATTCTGTGTCCAAGATAGTCTCTGAAGTTACAACTATTGTGAAAATCTCAGTGTACTTGGAGATAAATCAGTAATCAAAGGAATGGTGCTGAATAAGGCTTGAATTGGTAGAATATGCAGAAAATGATTTTGATTAAGGAGACGACGACAAACCGCTCTTGTCTGATCAAGAAAGGTATCAAGCCAAGTTTACGTGAATGGGACAAAGGAATCCTATTTTGTTTTCTCTGTGGACCAAACTGTAAAGAAAACCTAAATGCACTTACATAAGAGTAAGGGAAAAGAAAGCCACTCACGTGAAAATAGGACTTACCTATTAGTTTCTATTTTCATCCTTCCAAGCTGCACATTGAGTGATCGGTGAGCATTTTGGGAGTCATGGGATACAGTAGAACTGAGCGTGCTCACCCCTGAGGTAGCCACGGCATCTTCAATGACAGCATGAGGTCTTTGGACAGTTTGGTTTGAAGGCTGTTCCTCACGCTCATCTTCCGCATCCAAGTCTTCTTGATCCGCGGTATCACTCTCAGATGCGAGGCTGAAATGTGGCCTCAGTTCTGTGAGGCGTAGTATCAACAACAGTGTTAATAAAATCTGACTAATTCATTTCCTAAGACATGAATGTCCTCTCCCCTGCTATCAATATGGATTCCAAAATGCTTTTCCAAAAGTAGGGATGGATTTTTGTGCGTTAATTTATGCTTTCTTTCCCAGCGAATCTGCAAAATTCACACGATGTATTAACTCGGAATGATCTAATTCACACAGAAGAAAAATGATCACACTGCACATAAGATATGTGGGAAAATGCTAAAATCGGAAAGGCAATTATGTAAAAACCTGTTAACATAAACATTTGTTCATGCAAGTGAAATCCATTTTTTAGATTACGTAATATCTGGCAACTATTAACTACGACGTTCATAATCTAAGTGAAATCAGGGTAGCAGGATCTGGACTCCACACGCTATGATGGCACATGGAGCTTTTATTGGATCACAGAACCCACCAAGAATCTGACGAAAGCCATGGAGATTCTCTGCAGAAGGAAAGCACATTCATACAACATTTTGCCCAGATATCCTGAGTCCATTTGCCACGGGCTCCAGAGAGTCCATGAACCACAGGTCAAGAGCCCCTGTGTGGGGAGATGGCTCCAGGGGGAGGAACAGACGATCCCTTCCCACCACCAATGCAGCCACCAGGGCAAGGAGACCAAAGGCTGACTGGGTAACAAATCCTCCAGGTAACTTTTCTTTCCTTACTTTACTGGACCTGTGGAAGGTATTTTCCTCTAAATCTCTGGCTGCTGTGTCTTTTCTTCAGATCTTTTTCTATCTACCGTCTGGAACCTAGAACCTGGAACCTGGAATTCTACCCTTCACTTTTTTTATATTTCTTACTCTCCATAGCTGACCTCATTCAAATCTATTAGAGTTGAGTATTTGTAACGTGTGGATAACAAACTATATTTCCAGCCCCGATCCTGTTGCATCCGATACCTCCTAGATATTCTTGCTGGGAAGCCAGCACTGCAGATTCAACAGTCTAAAAAAACACCTCATCTCTTGCCCATAACAAAAATCAGAGTGCCCTTCCTCAGGGGCCAGGCTTATGTAGCTCTGACTTCCTTTATCTCTCTGTTTATTTATTTATTTTTTAAATTTTCACTGTAGTAAAAAAAAAAAAAAAAAAAAAAAAAAATGCCTGGCCTAAAATTTACCATTTTCACCATTTCTAAGTACACAGTTCAATATTGTTAAGTATATTTGTATTGTTGCTCAACCCCTATTGAGAACTGGTTTTAAAGTTGCAAACTTTTTATAAGTTTCATCTTGCAAAACTGAAACTCTATACCTATGAAACACCAACTCCCCATTTCCCCTCCCCCATTGTCTTTGGCAACCGCCTTTCTACTTTCTGTTTCCATGAGTTGGACTACTCTAGGTGCCTCACGCAAGTAGAATCATTCAGTAATTGTCTTTTTGAGACTGGCTTATTACTTCACTTAGCATAATGTCCTTAGGATTCATCCATGTTGCAACACGTGTCAGAATTTCCTTCCCTTTTCAGGCTGAATAATATTCCACTGCACGTACATACCACATTTTGTTTATCCATTCGTCAGCGGACACTTGTGTTGCTCCCATCTTGGTTTATTGTAAATAACGCTTTTATGAATGTGGGGGTGCAAATACCTCTTTGAGATCCTGCTTTCAATTTCTTCTTTGGATATATATCCAGAAGAGGAATTCCTGGATCGTATGGTAAGTCTAGTTTTAAATTTTTTGAGGAGCTATTATGCTGTTTTCCATACTGGCTGCACCATTTTATAATCTCACTACCAGTACACAAGGGTTCTAACTTCTTCACATCCTGCCCTTTATCTCGGAAGGTTCACCAAGCCCCCACCTCTACTCTGCTTTCTGTATCATCTCTTTTCTCTTTCCAAAATTCCATTTCCTCATTCATCTAGAGTGGGAAGGCCTCAAAATCAGGTGTTTTACTTTTGTAAACCCAGAACCCAGTACAGGGGTTAGAACATATTAGCCTCTCAAAAAATGTTGGCAGAATGGAAGAGTTATACTCCTAGGATTACTTGTATTTATAAGGCAACAAAATAATTTTAAGAATCTTACTTTAAAAGTAATTTAAGAAAGTGCAATTCTAGGTTAAATTAGAACACAAGATTAGCTCTTTTAAATTTTTCTAAAATTATTCTTAAATTTCTTTTATGGTCTCTAAACTGAAAATTAAAAAAAAAAACAATTAAAAAGTTTTATTGTGCTGTTGACTATAATGTCGCTTTTGGGGAGGGAAAATTTCTGATATTTATTATTATATTTAAACATCTCCTTACATAGCCCTAACTCTGTATGTTTTATCATAAATTTCAATTTTATATATGTGTAAAAGACTGAAAAAATTCTCCCTGATAATCTGAATCAAGTAGAAAATTGTAAGCAAATGCAATACTTTGTTATTTTGGACTTTTGTGGTGGCCCCCTGAATACACATCATCAAATCACACATCGTAAAATATGCAAGTGAGATAGAGCATCTGGTCCTTGTCCTCAAAGACGTAATAATCTAAAGGAGAACTAGAATGCATATGGGAAGAGCCATAAGAGCAGGTACAAAGATAACACGAAATTATAAGCACAAATTAGATGATCTCAGTTATAGACCTAGCAACCTATACCATTCACACGTACATGTATTAGGAATGCTAAAGAGGTAAATAAAGTACATCTGCAGTGACTAGATCCAGTGGTGGTTCAGTCATTGATTGATTCAGGGAAGCAGAAGAGCCTAAGCAGGACTCTGGAGGAGGGGAAAGCCTTGGCTTGGTGGAGAAAGGGGCAGAGGTGTTTGAGAGAAGGAAGTTCAACTGATGGTCCAGAGCCCGCTAAGAAGAGTGGAAGGCAGAATGGACTGTCAGAAGAGAGGCAAGTGTCAGGAGAAAGGCGGGGACTCAGGGGGCCCTGTAACGAGTGGGTAGCACTTAAGCCCATGTGTGGGAAACCAGAGCCAGTGCCGATTTCTAATACGGCAAGAGGGGATCAAACAATACTATTCCCGCTTCCCTACCCGCAGCCACCACCCCAACTGGTTCCTTCCCCGGAGAATAATCAGACCAAGCTTCTTTAACCCCGGGTATTTCTGATAACAAGTAAGATCACAATCCGTGTCAGTGCAGTGGAAGCTCATGGTTCAGAATGCTGGTCATTTTACATTAATGTGGACACAGGGCACATGAGTAGTTCAGCCTCACTGGTAATAGTACCCAGTGCTTTAGCAGCTTTAAAATTTTTTGGTAATGTAGTTGGTATGCCTACATTATCAATTCTCTCTTAGCACTGCCAACATGGTCTCTATGCTCAGCCCTTCTCCATCTGGTCACCCACAGCCAGACTGTAACAACAGATACTCAATGTTGCCAATCATCTGAAGGCTGATTCTTGATGACAAGTGAGAAAACTGCCTGAGGAAAAAAACTCCGAAGGGGCTTGCACTGTACTCTCTGTTCTGTGTGCTCTTTTTGGGGGGAGAAAGAAGATTGAATACTTTCTTTATTTTGTACTTTTTATTTTGAAATACTTTTAGAATAACAAAAAAGTTGCAGAAATGGTACAGAGAGTTCCCGTATATCCTTCAGCAGCTTGCCCCAAACTTGACATCTTACAGAACGGTGGGACGAGGATCCAAACCAGGAAATGGACGTTGATACACCACGAAGTAATCCACAGACCTTATTTGAGTTTCACCAGTTTTCCCACTGATGTCCTTTTCCTGAACCAGAATCCCACACTGCATTTTGTTATCATGTCTCCTTAGTCCCTTCCAGTCTGAGGTAGTACCCAGCTATTTCTTTATCTCTCACGACCTCCACACTTTTGAGGAGTACTATGACCCTCCTCTGGAGTTCGACGTCTTATGTTTAGGTTGAGGCTGTGCGTTTTCCGGGAAGAAAACCACAAAGGTGATGCTGTTTGCTACTAAGGGTCTCACATCAGGAGGTACAGGGTGATGTGTCCTATTACTGGCAATGCTTACCTTGATCACTTGGTAAAGGAGGTATCTGCTGGTTTCCCCACGGGAAAGTCACTGTTTTCCCTTTGCAATTAGTAAATAATCTTGTGGGTAGATACTGCGCAACCATTCAAATATCCTGTTTCTCATTACTCATGTGCCTACTAATTTCAGCAGCCATTGATGTTTCTTGCCTGCAGGAATCATTATTACTGTGCTGTCTGCTGAATGGTGATGTTCTATTTCCCTCATACCTGCTACCTTTATTAACTGGAATTCTGTAAAAAAGAGCTGGCTCTTTTCCTGCATTTCTTTGTGTATTCAATTATTTATATTCATGTAGACTTACGGATATTTAGTTTATTCTAATAGGCTATTATTATTTTATTTTATTGCTCAAATTGTTCTGGCTTACACTTTTGGGAACTCCTTCAAATGGGTGTGGTCTGCGGTGTCCTTTCAAAAACCCTCCATCCATTTTGGCACTTCCTTACTTTTTGGCATCACCAAGATATTCCAGGCTCACCTGTATTTCCCCTACCCCAGGCCTGGAATCAACCATCTCTCCAGGGAGCACGGATTCCTTTTACTGGAAAATGGTGTTTAGATACTAAGATTTGGGTCCTCTCGGTGGACAGACCCAGGAAATGTATGCACTAATGATGACATATGCACTAATGATGACATACATTTCAATATTGCATACACATTTTATTTGTGGTGTTCTCTCTAGAAGGAATTTTTAACAAGGGATTGTGAAGACAAGCATTTTTTTTTTAATGTTTATTTATTATTGAGACACAGAGAGACACAGAGCATGAGCAGAGGAGGAGTAGATAGAGGGGGAGACACAGAGTCCAAAGCAGGCTCCAGGCTCTGAGCTGTCAGCACAGAGCCCTACGCGGGGCTCGAACTCACAAACGGTGAGATCATGACCTGAGCCGAAGGCAGACGCTTAACTGACTGAGCCACCCAGGCGCCCCAAGACAAGCATTTTTAATGCAGTTTCTTTGAATCTCAATTGTATAACAAAATCTTTAGGGACATTCAGAAATTTGATGGAACTCTCAACTGCTTGAAATCAATTCCTCTTGTTCGCATATTTCATCATTTATGCATTGGCATACAAATGTATATGGTTTCCCCCTAACCTGGGAGGAATATAAAAAATACTTCTTCTAGTTATTGTCCTCTAAAATTTCCACTTTTTTGGTGGCTCAGTCAATTCTGCATCGGCTCTTGATTTCGGCTCAGGTCATGATTTCACCGTTCAGATCAACCCCTGTATCCGGCTCTGTGCTGACCTGAGATTCTGCACAGAGCCTGCTTGGGATTCTCTTTCTCTCCCTCTCAATCTGCCCCTCCCCTGCCCGCTCATTGGCACTCTCCCTCTCAAAATAAATAAATTAATTTTAAAAATTCAACTTCTTTTTTAAATGCTTGCAAACAATAATTTTGGTTTTCATTCGAACTCCTTAGTAGCCTCAGAGGGACCGATTCCACAGTGGAAGGACAAACAGCTTTCCGTAGCAAACCCTCTTCATAGAGAACGTTCCACACATGGGTTGGGTGACAGCAGAGTGCCAATCCCTGGGACACCCGCTGGAGCAGAAGGAGACGTGACTCTCTGCCCTCTCCCTGAATTACCAGCCTGTTAACCACAGTGTGAAAGTCAGCGTGCTCTGTAAACTTTCTATTTTGGAAGAATTTTAGACTGACAGAAACATCGCAAAGGTAATACAGAGAATTCCCATATACCTTCCACCCAGCTCCCCCCAGTACATCTTACATAACTACGGCATAGTCATCAAAGCTAAGAAATTAACATTGGTACAATACTATTAACTAAACTACAGGCTTTATTCAGACACAAGTTTTTCACTGATTTTTTTTTTTTTATTCCAGGATATCATCCATTGCATTTAAGTCATCCATTTTTAAAGGGAAGTTTTAAAAAATTAGACTAACAGATAATTTATATGCTAAATATATCAAAGTATAATATCTCATGCCTTTGCTCACTTAAACTACCGTGTTTAACTTCTGCCTATGTCTGTTCCTCTCTAATACACACCTATTCCCCTTCACCCCTCGCATCTTTTCACTATATAACCCCTCTAGAGTACATTCCTCACATCCAAGACCATCCCAATGATAAGTCATCTAAATATAAGAATCTGTTAACTTCCTTAGAGCATTACATTAGGTTTACACTAGCACGGCTTTCCCAGGGTTCACATCTAACTGCTAGTTATGTGTTTTAGCGCCTTTGTAGAATTTTTTTCTAATTTAAAATTTCTATGCAAATTTTCTACCCTAATCTTTACTTAATATTGACAAAGGTTTAATATAAAGATGGACCCTAGTGCCCTCACAAAACAAACAAGGTATTCTGAGAGAAGAGAGGGAATCCCACAACTCGGAAGGACTGATGATGACTTAAAAGTTTGTGGTACCATTTGTAAATAACCTAAATTTTAAGATATTTCATAATTATCTTTTAAAATTTCTATTTTAGAGTGGCTTTTTTTTTTTTTTTGGTTTTTGCTTTTTATTTAAGTGAGAGAGCATGAACAGGGGAGAGAGGCAGAAGAAGAAACAGAGAGAATCCCCAACAGGCCCCATGCTCAGCACAGAGCCTGACACGGGGCTCAATCCCACGATCCTGGGATCGTGATCTCAGCCAAAATCAAGAGTCAGACGCTCAATCGACTAAGCCACCCAGATGCCCCTAGAATGTTTTATAAAACATGTATAAATTAGTATAACATATTTCTAATTTATGTATCTAAATCTGTTTATCTATTTATCTATCTATCTGTCTATCTATCTATCTATCTATCATTTCTCTCTCTCTACACACACACACACACACACACACACACACACAGAAGAGCTTTGCTTAAAATTTTTCATTAGTGAGTACACTATCAAAGTACTTTGGAAGTATGTCTTAGAACTTGAATGTGTCTCTCACTCCATAAAACCCTGTTTCATCAACACTACCCCTTTTGTACCTCCCTGCAAACATAGCTGGGATCTGTCTAGACCAGTGATTTCCAAACCTGGCTGTGTATCAAAATGACCTGGGAGCTGGATTAAAATCAGATTCCTGGGCTTTTTCCCAGCAGATTCTTACTCACTCAGTCTGGGATGGGGCCTGAAAAGCTATAATTTTAAAGAGCTGCTGACATCACTCAATGCACACTGGCAGGTTTGGGAACCACCAGCAAGAGTGTGTTTTGTGGACATAGCTAACCGTATACCACAATGTATACGTATTTGGGTCACCTGCACGATTTCCTCTTTCCCCCCATATCCAAATATGCTCTTTAAAAACAAGGAAGCAACCTTCCTCACCCAGAGTAAGCATTTGGCTTGGTGTAGTACATTCCTTAGACTATATGCACTAGATAAAGATTAATTTAGTGGCTTTGAAAAGATTTTTACAAAAGCCTAACTTGATCTGAGACGCAGTAGACACCATAAATGATAGTTGAACAGTAATCTAAAATATCAAACACTAAATATTTGCAAAGTAATTAACTATTTCTGACCTGGCACCAGAATGGTGATGGCCGTCTGCACCGCCTTTCGGATGATACTGTCTAAGGCAAACATCCAGTGTGGCTTGATGTTATGATTCCGAAGAACTTTATTGACCTGGAGAAAGAGGGTGACATTTAGTCTACTTTAATTTTTAGTTGCAAATAACCTAGCTGACAAAACCATCTGGATGACATTCTATCAACGAAACAACTATGAGGTTTCTTCACCTTGAACTGTGAGTAATTTCTTTATGTCACCAGAAAACAATAAAAAAGTGCCATTTCAAATTAAAGTCTGGTGATCCCCACGTAAGCAAATCAAAGGCAGTCTGGTTAAATGAAACGTTGCTTCTTCAGGACTCAGAACATGCAACTTCCATTTTTTATGATGACTTCAGATTGGATGATGGAGGTGGTAAAGGAGGAAAAAAGAATCCAAGGGCTTTAAATAAAAATAAACACTGACCTTCAGTGTTGTGACTCTGAGGAGGAAGCTGCTAGAATATTCCAGAAATGCTGTTCACAGTGAAAGTCTGGGTCGTAAGGGTATTTTTTTTTTAGTGACTAATAATATGCATTATCTTTCAAAAAATAACCTTTTTCAGGGGCGCCTTGGTGGCTCAGTTGGTTGAGCATCTGACTTTGGCTCAGGTCATGGTCATAAGAGTTTGTGAGTTTGAGCCCCATGTTTTAGCCCTGCATTTGAGCCCTGTGTTTGAGCCTTGCATTCGAGCCCCGCTGCCTGTGCAGAGCCTGCTTATGAAACTCACTTTCTCCTCTTTCTCTGCCCCTACCCCACTTGCACTTTCTCTTTCTCTCAAAATAAATACATAAAAACTTAAAAAAATAATTATTGGGCATCTGGGTGGCTCAGTCGGTTGGGCATTTGACTCTTGATTTTGGCTCAGGTCATGATCTCAGGGTCAAAGGATTGAGCTCCACACTGAGCTGAGTGTGGAGCCTGCCTGGGCTCCCTCTCCCTCTGCCTCTCCCTCACTGTACGTGCTCTCTCTCAAAAAACTAAAAATAAATAAATAAAATTAAAAAAAATAACCATTAGCATAAAGCTAAAAGAGGCTCTTTAAAATTTGAGTTAACTCCACTAATTGCTGGTCGACATGACCCTCTAAGAAAAGTGGCTATTTTCCCCACAGGGCTCTGACCAGAGATTTTATTAGTTTTTTTTGAATGTTTATTATTTTTTTTTGAGAGAGAGAAACAGAGTGAATGGGGGGGGGGGGGGGCAGAGAGACGGGGGGGGGGGGGGACGACCAGAGATTTTAGAGGGAGCAAGGGAGATGGTGACCTAGCTTCAAGCCCACGCCAAAAGCTGGGGTTCCAGTTGCTTATTCTTGCCCTTGGTCCCCCATCAAAACCCCCCAGTTTAGGGGTGCCTGGGTGGCTCAGTCTGTTGAGTGTCTGACTCTTGGTTTTGACTCAGGTCATGATCCCAGAGTCGTGGGGTCAAGCCCCATGTGGGGCTCCACACTGAGAGTGGAGCCTGCTTGGGATTTTCTCTCTCTCCCTCTGCCCCTCCCCCTACTCATGCTCTCTCCTTTTCTCTCTCTTATTGCAAAAAAATCCCCCAGTTTAGAAAGGAGTCAGTCTGAGGAATTCCTCAGAGTAGTTGCTCCCAAAAGGAAGTGAACCACTGCTAGGTTCGCACTTGTTCTAGGAAATCCTTTCAGAATGAGTTTGTTCTGGTACCTTCATTTCTTAAAGACTTTGCCTGCTCCTATGACTAGTGTGGAGTATAGCATTAGGTAACTGGAACATTTCTTTCAAGAGTCCCACACAGCAGATGGAAGAGGATCCTCTAGAACTATGACCCGCTCCTCATAGCTCTTCATCAAACAGGGCACATTATTGGGGTTCATTCCCATCCTGGACAGTGATTGAGCAAGAGCAGTTGTGTGTGTGTGTGTGTGTGTGTGTGTGTGTGTGTAAGACCCGGGCCCGAGGCCCATGATTACAACAAATCCACTCTCAATCTGAATTCTACTGGCCAATTTGTTTCCCAGCCTGTAGGCTGGAAGTCAAATGTGTGGGCAAGTGCAAAATCAGTAAATTCTTTCATTCTGTTTGCAGATGGTTACGTTTCCCTAGTTGCAGTGAAGTGTGCCTTTAGCATTTAATTATTAGTGATGGGCTTTGCCAGTTGCTTTCATTACCCAGGATCTCAGTTGAGTCAGGAGTGCTGTTCCCGTCCACAGGACAGCACAAAGACCAAGAAGCTTACACAGAGTTTCAGAGAACACCAGTGGCCATTGAAGGATTATAATTTGGTTTTAAATGAGAGATCATTTGGTGCACCAAAAACAATTGTCAAGGCATCTATGTAGGAGAAATAAACACATTAGGAGTGAGTTAATTTGGGGAGTTAAATACAATTATGCAAAGTGCTTCTATATTTATACCAGAGGCGCCATCAGGAACTCTCTTATTTCAGTCTCCCTCACCCTGTGAAGACCTTCTAGGAGTCACTTCAAGCTTTCTTGCCACAGAGTTCCACAGATAAGTCTTATTCAGGAATAGCATGTTGTGTGTTGAATCAGGGTTTTGAAAGACGGGCTTCTAGTTGGTGTTGCAGAGCAACTCCATTTGAGAGGGCAGAGCCTTCAGCAATCTCTCATTAGATCATGTGGATTGATTTTCATTTAGTGACGAATTAATATGTTTTAAACAAACATGTTTAAAGTGTTGTGCATGGAAACCAGAGAAAAAGTGAAAAAAAGAAAAAGAAAAGTATTGGTTTTACTTAACAGTGATCATCCCCATCTGTACCATTGCATTTTTCTCAATGACCACTAGATGGCAGTCCACATACAGAATTAGAAAGTGAACCACTACAGTGGGCTGTGTGGCTAAAGTCAAAAGAACAAATAGTGACTGGCTACGTGATTTCATAAGCACACAGTTCAGCCACAGGAGCTGTCTGTTAGTTTTGCTATTTCCCACGGTGTTCAATATCACGTGTATCTAACTTTGGGAGATGCAAACACATACAACAATGAATCTGCTGTTTAGCAGCTCACGGAGAGGCAACCAGCTCACGCTTAATCATCGAAAAAGACATTCATCAACATTCTTAAAGAAAGAAAATATAACAGAACTTATGTCTTATCTTATTTTGCTGATTTTTGTTGGCCGTTTGTGGGAAGACAGCAGCAAAATGTCATACTTACGGCATCTTGAAAACCGAAGAGTACCACCTGAACTTGACTGATGCCATGGCTGTCAAAGTCAAGTTCTAGCTTCAGCTTAGACAGTGTGGTGGCTATGATTTTTCGGTCCGTGGATCTCACAAATTCTCTGAGGCTTGCAATGAGGGTTGTGATGTGTTCCCATTTTAGTTTAGGTTCTTCAGTCCCCTGTGAATAAATTAACCTGTCAGTTGATCTGTGTGGGACACATTAGTCATGAGCCTGCCATTCTCACAGCCCTTGATGGGAACTGGGCTTCAAAGTGCCCCCAGCTAAGGGAAAAAGACCAGATTTGAACTCAATGCTCTACCCCCACCCCCACCCACCACCCCAAGAATAATCAGACTTTGGGAGGAAGGGTACCTACCCCATACATTGGTGAATAGGTACGATTTAGTCAGATGTAGAGAGCTTTGCCCGAACAGGGACAGGCTGAGGCAATAAAATTCTTGCTCAGAAATTTTAATGGGGGCTAAAGAGATATCAGGCAATGAGCCATAGGATCTTAAGCTCAAAGTCAGTCTAGAGAAATAAGTCCTAAAATAGCAGCATGAGGGGCACCTGGGTGGCTGAGTTGGTTAAGCATCCCACTTTTTTTTTTTTTTAATGTTTATGTATTTTTGAGAGAGTGGCAGAGAATGAGTGGTGGAGGGGCAGAGGGAGAGGGAGACACAGAATCTGAAGCAGGCTCCAGGCTCTGAGCTGTCAGCACAGAGCCCAACGCGGGGCCCGAACTCACGAACCGCGAGATCATGACCTGAACTGAAGTCGGACGCTCAACTGACTGAGCCACCCAGCACCCCAGCAACCGACTCTTGATTTAGGCTGTCATGATCTCATGGTTCACGAGTTCAAGCCCCACATGGGGCTCTCTGCTGTCACCATGGGGCCTGCTTGGGATCCTCTGTACTCCCCTCTCTCTCCACCTCCCCAGCTAGTTCTCTTTCTTTCTTTAAAAAATAATAAACTTAAAACATTTTTTTTTTAAATAGCAGGAGTACATCTAGTTATAAGGAAGGAAGGAGAGGCAATAGCATTGAGAATGACAATCTACGTGGAGAGGAGAAGGGAATGCGCAGAAATAGAAATGGCACACCATGAGGGCCAAGAGCAGCCAAACCCAAGAAAGGACGGACAAACTCCTGGCAAGTGAAGGCCCTCAGAATCACTCACTAGTTTCAGTCTCTGTGAGGTTGGGCTAGGCACCATCGCTGGAATACCTGAAGATGCCCCCCTCCTTCACTGGTACGTGAAGCAACCTGCAATGTGCCCCCAGAACTGCAACTGCCCTTGAAGTGTGTCAATTCCTTTCAACCGCAAGGGGCTCACTTCAAGGGTGCCTGGGTGGCTCAGTCAGTTAAGCTCAGGTCATGATTTTGCAGTTTGTGAGTTCGAGTCCCATGCCAGACTCTGAGCTGACAGCCTGGAGCCTGCTTTGGATTCTGTGTCTCCCTCTGTCTCTGCCCCTTCCCCGTGCTCATTTTCTCTCTCTCTCTCTCCCTCTCTCTCTCTCTCAAAAATAAACAAAAAAAATTTTTTTAAAAAGGGGGGGTTGCCGACTTCAAACTCCATGCTTGAAATAATTGCTTACCCACCAACGAGGCCATTAGTTGTAAGAATGAACCAATGGACACTATTTTTACATATTAAAAATATAATACGATAATTAAACACATTCCTTCTGCCAAGGTGAATTTTTCTACCTTGTGCAAGGAACCTTGTTTCTTTAAAGGAAAGATAGTAGGGTGTTACTTATCCTCATTTAACTTCAAGAAACGAGATTTTTATTATATTCATTTCTATCTCCTAGTGCACATTTTGTTACTACACCATAAAAGTTAAATTCCTCAACTGGGCTGTGAAAATTACAATTTCTAGGATTCTATTAAAATTAAATAAATGTACCATCAAGTTCTTTCTCTCAGTATATTTTCATTTGGGGAGCTCTCTCTCATGTTTATGTTTTCCTGAGAAAAGATTATATTGAAAAGCTTGAAAGCTGTCATTAAGGGAATTAAAACCAGACTGGGAACAATTACAAACTTTGTTTCTTTTCTTACCGCCAACTAAATTACACCCAAAGTAAAGATTCACAGGCAATATCATAATAACATGAAAATATGTTCAAGAAGAAAAATGTGAGTTATTCAGAAGTTGGAAGCTTATCTTAGTGACAAGTCAGATACATGTTTGCCAGCAGATGAAACAGCAAACATTTTCCTGACATTAGCTTTGTTTTCACAACAGAAAAACATGTTGCTTCCGGTCTTTTGGACGTGTGTGCCACTGTCCTACAGAGGAACGCTGTCGACTCTGGCAAGTGTTTTCTGTCTGGGGTATTTCATCCACTTACATAATCGGTATTTCTGTTCTAACTCCTGTGTTCATGTGCACTCATCAGCATGCCTACACAAATGAGCATCTCGGGTACCAGGGAGCTTGATTCAGTGTCAGAAGGTGCCATCTGACAGGTGTGCCTTTCCTAGCACTCGGTACCATCCAGACTCTTCCGCAAAGGCGCTCTCTAGTCTTTATCCTTTAAACCTTCTCAAAATGATGAGTGAGCTTCAGAAGGATGTTACAGGTTGAAAGGGCTTTTGTGGGCTGGTTTGGGGACCTGACCAACATCTCCATGCTTGGTCTTGTTACAAAAGGGCAGGCTTACATGTAAAGATGCATCTAGAGATATTTAAGGCAATGAAAATAATTATTTCCATCTGGTTGTAGAAAAAACTGAAAGAGATGAGACAACTAGGATTAGCCTGCTTGATAATGGTCACAGCAGCAATAATAATAGTTAACATGTGTGACACACTCTCTATTATTATCTCAATTGCTCATGGTCTTAGTTATTCCCTATAGAAACTCCGTGAGGTAGATACCAGCGTTCCTCTGTCGTATAGATTAGGAAATTCAGCCTCGGAGTTGTTAAATCACACAGCCTGGAAGTGGTGGGGCCTGGCCTCGAGCAGAGGCAAGCTGAGGCTGAGCCCAGGCTCCTAATAATTGCATTCTTCTGCCCCCATCAGCTGGAAGAGCCGGCAGTAAGCCTAGATTGGGACCTGCTCTACCTCTAGGCCAGCATGTGACGTCACAGCATCCTTAGCGATACATTCAGAAGGACCCTTGCTATCACTGGATGATTCGGGATTTAGCATGTGATTCTGACCCACAGTTTCTCACCGGTGCCTTCAGGCGGGTGCACCAGCACATGCCCTCTGATGGTTGCTTTTAAGAGTATTTTTCTTTCTCCTTCTATGGAAAACATTCAAGTGTGCATGAAAAAAACAGGAAGTCACAGACAATTAAACAGGATTAACCAACGGCGAAATTTAAGACTTTCAGCACAGTCATGGAAGTGAAGTCTCCTGCCAGGCTCTGTGCTGAGAGCTGGGACCCTGACAATGGTCACGGCAGTCCTGCCTGGTGGACCTTCAAAATCCCCAAACAAGCAGACACTTTCTGCGCTGGAGGAGCACATCCTTTGGGGTGATGATGAGATCTGGGCAATGCCCGCATTCCCCATGTTTCTGACCTCCGACAGGCACCTTGCATTAGTGGCCACCATGTGGAGAAGTCTTCACAGCGGCTAACGGTGGTTTCCTTTCCTTCCCCACCGAAAGCGCCAATCCCTCCCCTGCTTTATGTTTCTACCAGCACTGGTTGCCGTGTGGGAGCTGTCACCCAGGGAGGAGAACGGTGTGGTGGTTAAGAGCACGGAGCCTGGAGCCAGACTGTGGGGGTCTAAATCCTGACTCCGTTGCTTAGGGCTGTGTGGCCTGGGCAAGTTACTCAACAACTCTGTGCCTCTGTGTCCGCTTCTCAAAACGAGGATGCTAACAGAACTATCACTATAGCACTATTGCCATGGGGATTAAATGAGTGAATACACATGAAATACTAAGAACAATACTTGGCTCATGCAAAATGTTTGCTCTTATTATGCCACACGGAATATATTATTACTACAGGTTTACTATTCATACTATATATTATAACTGTATGTGTGGCTGTATATATTGCTACTACTACTATATCTTTACTAATTTTTATTGTTTTTTCTTCCCCCACTAGAATGTCAGCTGCAATGGGGTACATTTTCTTACAGTTTTGTTCACTGTAGTATCTACAGCACACAGACGAGTGATTGTCATTCAGTAGAAGGTTAATACGTATTTGCTGAATGAATGAACGACTTCCAATTGCTGCCCAGATGCACCTTTCATCTGAATCTGGTTCCCCGTCCGGGGCACCTTGGGTGGCTCAGTTGGTTAAGTGTCTGACTCTTGATTTTGGCTCAGGTCATGATCTCGAGGCTCATGAGATAGAGAGCCCTGTGTCAGGGTCTGCTCTGAGAGCGTGGCGCCTGCTTGGGATTCTCTGTCTCCCTCTCTCTCTGTCCTTCCCCCACACTCACTCTCTCTCTCTCTCTCTTTCTCTCGAAATAAATGAACTCAAAAATTTTTTAAATTTGGTTCCCCCATCCTTGAATGACCAAAGTGAGCAGAAGGAAAGGCAAGAGAGAAAGCTACAGGTTCAAGACTGCTCCCGTCTCCTCCACACCCCCCACCATTCCTGTGCAGAGTCCCGGGTACACACTCTACCCCCAGCCCAGAGCCTCAGCTGCCCCCCCAGCCAAGAGCCCCTCCTTTCTGGGCCTCAGAATAACCGCTCGATACAGCTTTCCTTTAGGACCCAAGCAGGGTTTTCCCAGAAAGTGCAGATGGCGTTCATTTCAGGTCTTGTACCCAGAGACCCTGCTGGCACACATGTGGCCTTTGTCCCTTCTTACGGGATCAAAAGAGGTGGGCATTAGACAATTGCTAAGGTGACGGAATCAGCAGAGGAACTTAGTGGGGTTCTCAAGACAAAGACAAGAGCCAAGGAAGAGAGTGTTGCTCCATTTATATCCCAGGACAAGCTGAGACCAGATAGACCGTTGGCCTGAGAGACAAACTTGACCTGACTCCTCCAGCTACACCCTTTTTGCAGCTGTTTTCCCAAGACAGAAGGCAGGGAAGAAGGTATGCGCAGGAGAGACAGATGGTGGCCACCAGCACCAGAGCAGGGAGACATGTCCCTGATGCCCATGCAACTAAAAGAAAACACCAAGTGTCATGTCTGCGACCGAGCATGTCTGTGGAGGCTTATACCCTCAAGAGACCTGAGCTTCTGCTCCAAACACAGGAGGCATCACCAGAGGCTTGGAGCTGGGGGACACCCTGCTTCTACTGGGGCAAATTTGGGGAGGGGATTCTTCCTCATATCTACAGATATGCAGAATCCCAGGGAACATATTTTCCCAGGTATTGGGGACTGAACTGTCCCCCGCCCCACCACTGGCCCTAATTGATACGTAGAAGCCCTAACCTCCCATGTGACTGTATGTGGAGAGAGGGTCTCTAGGAGGTAATTAAGGTTACCTGAGATCCTATCAGTGGGGCCCTAATCCAATAGGGCTAGTGTTCTTACAAGGGGAGGAAGAGACACCCCCCCGGGGTGCACAGGGATAGAAGGCTGGGGGAGGACATGGTGAGAAGGTGCCACTTTAAGCCACGGGAAAAGGCCTCAGGAGACACCAAACCTGCCAACACCCTGCTCTTAGACTTTCAGTCTTCAGAAGTGTGAGAAGCAAATTTGCTGTTGAAGCTACTCAGTCTGTGGTATTCTGTTAAGGCAGCCCAGCAAACGAATACAAGAGGGAATAAGGGTTTGAGCGGCTTTGTTTTTTCATTGCATATGCGGCCTTCTGACACACTACATAATTTACTCATTATTGCCAGTCACCCTCTGTCCATCTGAATATTGCCCCACAAGCAGGGGGGCCCTCGTGTTTGCAGTATTTTCCTAAATGCTCAGAGGAGACTGTCAGGGAGCCCTGTGCCACTGTCCGAATTATCAAGTCATGTGGCTCAATGCATGTTGAATTGATAACTGAATTGATAAACAGATTGAATTCATAAACAAATGAACGAAGGGTCACAGTGGCTTATAGCTCGTTGGAACCTGACCAACACGGAAAGTGTGCTTGTGACTTACAAATAGTTATGTTCAGAAGTGTGGTTTCTAGGGGCACCTGGGTGGCTCTGTCGGTTACGCGTCCGACTTCGGCTCAGGTCATGATCTCACGGTTTGTGAGTTCAAGCCCAGAGTCGGGCTCTGTGCTGACAGCTCAGAGCCTGGAGCCTGCTTCAGATTCCGTCTCTCCCTCTCTTGCCCTCTCTTTTTCTCTCTCAAAAATAAATAAAAAAATTTTTTTTTAATGTGGTTTCTACATCGGAGATTTGCTTTTTTTCCTGTCTGGGGGAGGCAGGTTTCATCCTCAAGAGCCCTACAGTTCCTTCCTGTCTCCACATGGCCTGTGACAGTTCTGAGGGGTGATGACACAGTGAAAGTGTGCAAAGTCTGGAAAACCAAGTATCCATGAGAGGTGTTACCTGAGCCAAAGATTCCATTAAGTTCCTCACAACTTTGTCTTGGTCTTCGGTCAGGATCCTGTGAAGAGTGGCCCGTCTCTCACTGTCCTTCCTCAGCATAAAGAATCCAGAATCTTTCTCTTCAGGGGAAGGTGGAGCGCTGTGGTCTTCGAAATTTTCGTCTGGAATGCTGTTAAGAATTTAATGCAGCATAAATCACGGTGTCCTTTATAAAATGACACATGACGTAGTTCTTTCACCCAAAGTCAGTCCGGTCTTTACCCCAGAAAGAGTGTCCGTATTCCTTTTACGTCTCGCTCTCCACAGGATTTGGCTCTCGTCTTGAAAGAGAAGGGATCCACCTTCAACTCCGTGTCCGGAGAAACCGAGCCGTATTCGCTGCTGCTGCTGGTGTCCTCCACCAAGACGGGCACGGGCAAGGATATGCTTCTAAGATACTCTGCTTATCACGAGAGGGGGAAATGCTCATTCATGCTTTTAGAAATGTATGCATGCCAGGGGCACCTGGGTGGCTCAGTTGGGTAAGCGTCCAACTTCAGCCCAGGGCATGATCTCATGGTCCGTGAGTTCGAGCCCCGCGTCAGGCTGGGCTCTGTGCTGACAGCTCGGAGCCTGGAGCCCGCTTCGGATTCTGTGTCTCCCTGTCTCTCCGCTCCTCCCCCACTTGCACTCGGTCTCTGTCTCTCTCTCTCTCAAAAGTAAATAAACATTGAAAAAAAATTTACACATACTACACACACACCAAAAGAGAGCAATATTCATTGTCAAGTGTGGCATTGCAATGACTAGTAAAATTATGCTACCTAAGAGGACGGTCATGGATCCTAATTTCTCCCCGTGCTCCATGTCCAATCCCTGCGGGGGTTGGGAGGGTGGGCAAGGTCAAGGTCTCCCAGGCCCTGAAAGGAATACGTCAGGGCTGTGAAAAAGTAGAAGAAGCACCAGACCCAGAGGTCCTGGGTTCCAATCTCCTCATTTCTATTGACACCTGCCAGACATTAGGAAGGCAATTTATGGGTCTCAGTCCTCATGTCTATAAATAAAGGACCAGATTCATATTTGTTATTTAATTTTTGGGGGGGGGGAGAGCATAAGCAGGGGCAAGGCAGAGAGAGGGGGACAGAAGATCTGAAGTGAGTTCTGCACTGACAGGCTGACGGCAGCCAGCCCTATGTGGGGCTCAAACTCATGAACTGCGAGATCGTGACCTGAGCCAAAGTCAGATGCTCAACTGACGGAGCACCCAGGTACCTCCAGATTCCTATTTTTTAAACCATGTTCCTCACAGGCTTAAGGGTCCACCTTAGCATCTCGGGGCTGCCTTAGTTGGGTTGAGTGAGTAGGATTCTGTGATTCTAGAACACAAGTTCCAAACCTGTTTTGCCCAAAACAGATGTGCTCTATCAGTCTTATACATCAGGGTTCTGTTTAAGGATGCATATGAAAAAGGGTTCTTTGCCAAACACGAATTGTGGAAACCATTAGACTATGTGATCTCCTAGGTCTTTCCCAGTTCTCAGGTACTGTGAGTCCATAGTGGACATGAGCTTTTATTTTGGAGGAGACTGACCTGGCACAGTAGGAATTGCCAACATATCATCAAATATTGATTTTAAAGAAAGTAATTTTTGCTAGAATCATCTTTCCCTAACAAGTGTCCCAATACTACAAAAGGCCTTACTAAAGAAGGCAGATATAAAATTATAAAAAAGGAAATCCACTGTTGCCTAGAATCCCTTTTTTACCTAATTCGTCTTGGGCTGGGCTGAATCAACAACTGCCCCAGTATCAAAGACATGGGATGGTCAGTCAGCAAGTGGTCAAGTGGCCTCTCGACTCTGTCTGCTGTGACTGCAAATCAATAATGATTCGCAGCAAGGAGTGGGGGGGGCGGTAGGCCATGACACTGATCAGACAGATGGACGTGTTTGAGAAGCACTCATCTGATTTACAAATATAGGAAAGCCAGACAGACCTTTTCTTTCTTTTCTTCCTTCCCTTCCCCCAACTATTACCAGACTCTATCCCTTATGATTCCATGTATGTGTGTGTGTGTGTGTGTTTGTGTGTGTTTTATTCTGTTATATATATAACTGTAAGAAAATATACCAAAGAATACATATTATTAATGGTAGTTATTTCCACAAGATGTGATTTGGGGTGATTGTGATTTCCTTTCATTTTTCCAAAATTTTAAAACCTTCTTCAATAAACATGTATTATCTTTATAATCAGAAAAATACATGTGATAAAAAATACTTTTCACAAGCAAATATTCAACAGGTGGTAACACTGTATAGCGAAGAGCTTGATTTACCTAATGACACAATTAGTGATGATTCAGAAGATGAAAAAAAAAATCCCATTACATAGCAGAAAGTGACATTTCTATGAAAATGTATTGCCCTATCACTGGGAAGCTCTTCCAAGCTGCTGAGTCTTAGGAAGAGGGTTTTCCAGCCGTATCCAGGAGCTTCCTTAATCACAGAATCTTGCAGGTAGGACATGTCCTACCCCTTGATTATATCAAAAATGCCACGCAGGGGCATTCTATTATTCTAGTCCCCTTGTAGCTCAGGTGAAGAAAGCAGGTGTTAGAGAGGTACCTGGCTTTGGTTCCAGCTGTAGAGAGGAAGAAGAGAAGTATACAGCTTCCGGGGATAGTTCATCTCTGGGGAAACCATCTCACTGATCAGCAACTAGAAAATCTCTCAAGGATGAATTGGTTGACCCACCTGCTGTCACTGAATTTGTTACACTGCTGAATTACTAGAAGGTAGGAACTGAGATGAAGCTAAGAAGAGCTGCTCTGAGTTTACCAATTTAACACCACAATTTCTTATTTCGATGTATAGAGACGTGCAAATTGGTACACTGAAAATACATGGCAGGGGAAAGTGCTCACATGTGCTATTTCCCAAATTTACTTGACCATGGAATTCCCATTTTTCTGGAACAGCTCATGGACCCAGCATTTCATGGACTATATTTTAGGAAGTGCTGCTACAGCAGAAAGCAAAAGAGTAACCTCTTACTTGCTGGTAACAGTAAGGTTGTCTAAGAAGAGAAAGGTTTGTCAGGGGCCCCAAACACAGGACTGCTTTCGAGAGACATTTCTGGGAGCTGTTGAGATCTCTCGTGTGCTTTGTTTCACTTCGTATTTACAGGAATAGATTGCAGAATGGACAAAACAGCGGCTAGCTTGGCCAAATATGGACTCAAGGCTTGGGAGCACGGTCTTCATTGCTATTAGACATCAAGCTCTTAAAGCTAACATCACTGGTACTGGCTAACGATCAGGCAGTGTAGACATAGGACATTCCTATTATCATAGAATTATAGACCCTGTGGTTTTAGTTCCAGATTACAGTCTTTCCCCGGTTCTCCACTCCTCTTTGCTAATTCTCACGTGGAGCCCTTTGGGATATGACCCTGCTTTACTACCTCCAGCTTCTTCTCTTCCCCATGTATTTTAAGTACCAGCAGTTCTGAGCCACGTCCTGCTCCCTTCACACCGTGGGGTTTCACACACACTGCATTAACTCAGGCTAGGACTGACCTCATCTGGCTCCCCACTCCCCAGCCACCTGTTAAACTCAAGTTCATCCTTATTCATCGGGGGTTGCCTCACTAGAAAGTCTTCCTTGGAACCACTTTCATAGACTGATGTCAATCACTCTGTCCCCCTTTACAACCCTCTCTGTACTGACTAAATTACACTACGGTGTTGTTGATTTATTCCTTGTGCATCTTCCCTCTAAGAATAACAGCTCCTTAAAGTCAGGAACTATGCTTTTGTCATCCTTATATATTCAGGGCCTAGCACATTTCTTGGGCACACAGTGAATGCACAGTAAGTGCGTATTGGGTTAAAATGACTTACTTAATTCTCTGGGTCTATGTGTGGCAAAGGGAGAGCAGTCCGGGATTGGACAAGTCATGTCTCCCTAAGGGTGAAGGAGACCCTCCTCATCACCACCCTCCCATCCCCCTTTTGAGGGGAAGCCGAGTACAGCTATTGGAGGTGGGGGCCCCTCCAGGAAAGCCGTGGCTTATCCTCTGGACAGAAACAGTGTATGACCTATAAAAACACCTGGGGAAGGAAGAGTCCTGCAGCTGTGTTCATTTAGGAGAACTAGGCCAGGTTATAGTTTATAGTTTTAATTAACAGGAGTCATGAAGTTCTCGGTCACACCTAAGAACAATCCCAAGCGGGATTTTAGCTGTTAATTAGGTTAGCACATCTGTTTTTGCTTTCTGGGGGAGAAGAGGGGTTTCTGAAGGAATGGCCCAGCCAGGCTTCAGCTGCACATATCCTTGCTACCCAGGAGCCTCACATGGAGGCACAAAGCAGAGGATGAGGCTTTTTAATGGGAAATCTAGAGCTTATATCGCACGATGCACCAAGCTTTGGCTCGGTGGGCAAAATATAAAAACGAACTCACCATTTGATCCAGCTGAGAGGGCTGTGGAAAGAAGAGCAAACAGCAACATGAACACATGTTGGCTTTGTTGTTAAACAGAAATAATGAAAAAGTGCTTGAAAAGGGATCAATGTCCTTTCCAAACATTCAACCCGTCTACACTCATCCCAAATAAACACAAAAATGCCAATAACAAATGGATCATTTACTTGCCTTTCCTTTCTGAAATAAGCTATGGAAACTATTGCAAGAGACAGTGTATATTTTCACACTGCTTTTTTTTTTTTTTTTTTTTTTTTTTTTAAGTAACTGACAATCTTCTCTTCTCTCTCTTTTTTTTTTTTCTTGCAGAGGGCAGGTAGTAGTTATTCCAAACAATATTCTCTAAGAGGCAACAGGTATTTTCCACTGACTAAAATTAAAAGAACATATTATCTGGATGGCTTGGAAGTTTTAACAGCTCCATAATGGCCCTGTAGCTCATCAGTGGTGATTTAAAGTGTCAGCTCTAAAAAGCTGTATTTCACCCCTATTATGCTGTAACCATTGTATCAGTGATGACAGAATGCTATAGCTACTGATATACTACCTACCTACTAACCAGGTGATGAAAGACTATTATGTATGAGGCCCTGGCATTTGTGAAATCGATGGTAAGACAGCTTCCTGATACCAAAACTGAACGTCTGAGAACGCTCAGCTAACGTTCACACGAATTTCCAGTGATACCTATCTATAACAGATTACCTTACTTCTGGAAAAATCTACCGTAAAGGCTGAGGGTTTAGTGGCTCTGCCTCACATCCTCCCCAATGCAACCACATACCTGAAAGCTTAGGTTGCGTCTTCTTCTTTTTGCTTGAAACTTTTAAGAACTCGTCAATAAGCAAGTCATTAGCACAGGCTCTCTTGTCGGGGTCCGGTTCAAAACATTTCAATATGAACGCCTTGGCCTCTGCGGACATGGACTCTGGGATCTCCGGGTGGACTTTAAACATTCCCACCTAAGACACAGCACAAGGTAACTTCCGAGTGACCCTCGCATCACATGAGCTCCAGGATCCAAAACTTGGTCTCCTAGCACAACAAAGTCCTTTACCATATACTTCCTACAAACTCATGCCTTTTCTCAAAGTGAGATAGGATATTTTTTTCTCTAGGTTATGGGAAGTTTCCAGAGTGCTTTTGTAACCTCATCAATGACATACACAGAGCAATCATGTTAAGACAGTAGACAGCATAATGAAGTAATAATTCAGTCCTCAAAGTTTTAGAACACATTAGCACACTGGCATGCAAGAAAGATACCTGTAATTGAGACCATTGTGTTGGTCCTAATAGGTATATGCCAGGAATCGTGTTTGGTTTTTTGATTTATAAGTTCCACTGAATACTCCCAACAACCCAATGGATTAAATATTATCCCTGTTACATCAAAGAGGAAAATGAGGCTCAGAGGGGTGAGGTTACGTGTTACAGAAACAGAGATCTGGGATCGAAACCTTAATTTTTTTGGCTTAAAGCCTGTGTTCTTTCCCCTATGCCATGATTTGTGAATATTTTTCCTGCCCCAAATTGCTCATATATAGAGATATTTTTAAATACTTTAAAATTAAACAAACAGAATTTTTATAACAATTAGAATTTTCTTCTCATCGCTGTCATTTTAAATTTTTTCAGTAATGTTTTCATGTATTAGTAAAGAAAATGTTCTAAGGAAATATTTTTTGTTACTATATAGCTTATATAAGTGAATTACTATATAGATAATAATATACAGTTATTTATGGTTAATTATATAGCCTTTACTATATGTCGGACACTATTCTAAGTGCTTTGCATGTATTATCTCATATATGTCTCAAAAAACCTTTATTAGATAGGTACTATTTTTATACCCATTTTACAGATGAGGAAAATGAGGTACAAGAAGTTTAAGTCATTTGCCCAATGTCCCCAAAGAGTTTGACAGTGTTGAAGCCTACGTTCAAACACTGTAAATCAGTGCTCGAGTCTATATTATCTCATTTAATGCATATTGTATAATAATCCCTGCACCGATGGGGAAGAGAGCAGCATTTCAGAGGGAACTCCTAGAGATGGGTGAAAAGTTGAAAGACTGACCAAGAAGAGAAAGACATTCATTTATGTCAAGAAGGGCAGCTCTCTTAGCAGCTCTCACTGCCCTTCTCGTTTGGTTGCACTACTCATTTCCGTATCAGCAGTAACCCATCAGATCACCTTCAAGCTTAAAGTAAGGCAACCTTTACACAAAAGCGGAAGGTAGGTCACACAGGGCTCATCACGGGAGGCAAGTCGCTAAAAACATCGCCAGCGGCAGGGAAAGAGATAACAACTTATCAGAAGTTCTCTGCCTTATAGAACGACAGACTTGAGCTCTACTCCTTGGGAAACAAGTTCTCAGTTTAAATCTTGGGCTTGGCAGCGTGGCAGGTAAGGGCAGGTGGGGACTGAAGGGACTCAGAACTGGTCACTGCTTTGCTCAGTCCCTGAATTCTGAAGCAGTGGCCCCTGGGCTTTCTCAGCCCTATTTCCATATTTGGTGCTTCCTATTTTGGGAGGTGGGCTGCTTCCCACTTCCAGGAGAGGGCAAATAAACAGAGTAGAAGAGTCGCGATGTAAGAACATGATTGACGTCCTCAAAGTAGCAATTATGCCCACCCCTTTCTTAATGGAGCCTCTAAACTCTTCTGATAGAGAAGGGAAACATTGCTTTGATTTAATATTTAAATGAATAAAAAAACGTCTTTAACATCTCCTTCCATGGAAGATTTTCAGACTATTTCCCAAAGAGCTTAAAGCATCTTCCGTAAAGTAGTATGTTATTTATGTTGCATTGTGAAAAGGCATCAGAGGAACTTACATGGAATCTCACTTTATAGCTGAGAAAACTAAGGCAGGGAGAGACAGACAGATCCTCAGTGTGAGGCACACACATTGACTCTGAGGGATGTGAATCTTCATGAACTTTAATGAACTTTGTGAGCACATTTAATGTGCTTACCTACGCTCCTCTCCTTTGGCCTAAAAAAATTATCATGTAGACACATGGAACATCTAATCTAATAGCTGTATCCAGTGGTTTTTAAGACATTTAAGACATTTGAAATGTGACCTTGAACATAGCTGCTTGTGGTTCTCCCAGTTCATAAAAAGGTGGTTTCCCTGTGGCCATTTCGATGATCGTGCAGCCCAAAGACCAAATGTCTGCTGCTTTCCCGTAGCCTCTTGGTCCTTTGTCTATGATTTCTGGTGCCATATACTGAAGGGTACCTGGGGGTAATTCAAACACACTTCTACTTTAGAAAACACATGGATATCTAATGACAGCTTTAACTGTCTACATAAATAAGACAACTTTAAAAGCATGATTCAGGTCTTAGTATCTCATCTTTTCTTGTTTTAAGTTTATTTATTTTGAGAGAGAGAAAGCAGGAGCAGGGGAGGTGGCAGAGAAAGAGGCAGAGAGAGAGAATCCCAATCAGGTTCTGCACTCTCAGCACAGAGCCTGATGCAGAGCTTGATCCCATGACCATGAGATCATGACCTGAACCAGAGTCAGATGCTTAACCCACTGAGCCACTCAGGTGCCCCTCATCTTTTTTTATGCCTATTTTATTTTGAGAGAGAAAGAGAGGGTGCAAGAGGAGGAGGGGCAGAGAGAGAGAGAGAGAAAGAGAGAGAGAGAGAGAGCAGGAAGCCTGACATGGGGCTTGAACTCATGAACTGTGAAATCATAACCTGAACTGAGATCAAGAGTTGGATACTTAACCAACTGAACCACCCAGGTGCCCCAATATCTCATTTTTTTGTGTTCCATTTTTCTTGGCCATTAATAAAAATGGAAATAACAGTTGTCATAATGGATTTTATCAGGGATATAAGAATAGTTTGCCAATGTGATCTGGTCATGAATAGATGCTTTCTCATCTAGATACTAGAGTATAAATGAGGTATCACTTTATTGGGGCCTCTTAGAAACTTTTAACAATTAGTCATTTGAAAACAACAGAGAATATATCAACACACATTTTTTGCAATTAGTTTTTCAAATACACAAAGATTCCTATTATGTATACTTCTAATCTTTCCAGAAAAATTCTAGGCCATTCATCCATTTTTTCTAGATCTATATTTCTCAATTTCTTTTTTTTATAAATTTTTTTAACATTCATTTATTTTTGAGAGACAGAAAAAGAGAGAGTGCAAGCAGGGGTGGGGCGGAGAGAGAAGAGACACAAAATCTGAAGCAGGCTCCAGGCCCCAGCCCCCGATGGGGGCTCAAACCCACGAACCGTAAGATGACCTGAGCTGAAGTCGGATGTCCAACAGACTGAGCCACCCAGGTACCCCAATATATTTCTCAGTATCTAAATTGAATGATTAATTCTTCTGTCTTGATTCTTATCTCTAAATCACGAAAGCATGAAAGATTCTGAAAGCCATTGTTAAAAGCAATGTAAACCATTTTTCGTGTACTCTATTCTGTAAATCAAATATATATGGCTTCTGCTGCATGCCTGTGGTCCGTGGAATAATAGGTTTAACAGATCAAAGACAGGTCTTGAGCCATTAGTACAGACAAATCACCAGACACAATGTGAAGAAGAATACAATGAAACATAGGAGATTTAAAAGGCTATGTGGAATCAGAGAGTTGAAGAGTGTGGTAGGATGGCAAGAGCATTGAATGGGGAGTCAAAAACACTTGGTTCTAGGTTTAGTCTGGTCTATCCCAGATAAACACTCAACTGTGGTTATCTCAAGTGGTTCAAACAAGAGGCTGGCTTGGCTTCTCAGAGACCCTAGATTGATTCCCCCAAATCCAACAATGAGTCAAGAGTGTGAACAGGAACAGATTATTGCCACATCCCCTGCTACGATATACTCCTACAAATGATATAATCAGCAAACAGGAACTCATCCAAGATGCCACATTCAATTATCTCCAATCCTGAGGCAGTTGCTAAAAGAGCTACTTCAGTATTTTCTGATTCATAACCAAACTGACAGACAACCTGATAAATACAGACACCTTTTATGAATGCCTCATGCATGATTTACAGATGAAACTGCTAGGCACAACTTCTCTAAGTTGTTCCCATGAAACCCACCAACACAGGCTAGAAACTGGCTGCTGTTCATAAAACCAAATGAAAGTATATTATCTTTGTCTAGTATTGTCATCTTGCCAGGTTACCCGCCAGCTCTCCTCATTATGTGGCAGTAGCTCACGTTCAAGTTCACATACAATTGTACATGCCTACTGTGAGCTTAAATCAGCAACATTATTGGAGGGAAGCATTTCACCTAGCCAAGAATAAGGTAATACCACTCTTCACTCTTCAAATCCCCTACCCTTAGTAGAAAACCGCTATGATTTCTCTTCATCTATAGCTGATGAGCTATAGTGATTGGTTTTTTGGGTTTTGTTTTTTTTTTTGTACCTGGATCTAAAAAAGAATGGATGTGAGAATTTAAGTTATACTAATATCTGAGTAGAAATTGCAACTGGTTAACAACAAAGTGAGCTTTAAAAATTGGACAACTCAGGTAATATCAATACATTATGCAATGTTTCTATTCATCAGATAATATTTCAAAGAGCTCTATCTGCCAATTGTGCTTAATTATCCCCCACAGAGTAAGTGCCAAAAAAAAAAAAAAAACCCTCAGGCTTAGTTATGTATTCATATATGCTCTCTTTATTCCATAATCACATGACACATAATATTTTATATAAAAAGATTTACAGAGCCAGATAATGAAGATGTAAGCCAATCTGTACAGTAGCCTACGGAAAAAAGTGAGAGCATTAGCTCTAAAGCGCAGATCTTATACATCTGCATTCCAAGGTTTTAAAAAATCACTTTAAAATCATCTCTTTTAGAATTTCTTTGCCACTGCATCCACCCTTGGAACCACTACAACTCAGTGGCTAAAAGTGTGAACTTTGACATTCTACTTAATCCACTCATTCATTCAGCAGATTTATATTGAGGGCCTGTTATGGGCCAGGCACTTAGAACACAGCAGTGGAGTAAACAGACAGAAATCCCTGGGCTCATGGAGCTTACATTCTTTGCAGCGGGAGACACACATTAAACTCCAGCATAGTAAATAAGTAAATTATATAGCACGCTAGAAAGTGATGTGTTAATGATAAAAAAAAAAAAAAAAAAAAAAAAAGGTAGGAAAGGGGATCAGGAATGCCCAGGGAGGGCTGCCACGTAAATAGGGTGGTCATGTTAGGCTCACTGAGATGACATCTGAGTTAAAACTTGAAGAAGAGGGACTTAGTTAGCCATGCAGATCGCTGGGAGAAGAGTGTTACTAGCAGAAGATAGAGCATGTGCAAAGGTCTTGTGGCAGGGCTGTGCCTGGTAAAATGAAGGAAATGCAGGAAGACCAGTTTTCTGATACAGAGTGAGTGATCAAGCAAGCGGGGGAAGAGTAGGAAATGAGGTCTCGAAAAGGTAATAGACTCCGAATCAGGTCAGATTCTTGTCCACAATATTAGGACTCTGGCATTTGTCTGAATGAAACAGAAAGCCACCGAAGTCTCAGGTGTAACAGGGCTTGATCTGATTTAAAGGATCACTCTGGCTGCAGTGTTAAGAATAGAAAGTAGGAGGCAAGAGTGGGAGCAGGGAGAACAGGCTATGGAGGTAACGCAGGTGGGAGATGAGGGAGGCAGCAGCGGAGGCAGTGAGAAGTGTTCCAGTTTTCAACATCTCCTGAAGGTAGAGCCAGGAGGTCTCTTTGCGGATTGGGTTGGGGTGTGAGAAAGAGGCACCACGGACAACTCTAGGTCTTGGGTGGCCATCAACTGAGATGGGGAACAGTGTGGGCAGAACGGGTTTGGGGAGAAGATAATGAATTCCATGTGGCATGTTAAGTCTAGTTTGAATCCTAGCTCTATTACTTACTAGCTCTGTGACCTCAGGCAAGTTATTCGACCTCTTTTAACATTAATTTCTCATCATAAACTGGGATACTGATAACTTAAGGATTAGGGTTCATGTACGAATTTCAGTAAAACATGTATGTAAACCGCTTAATGCAGGCAGGTATACTGCCAGCAATCTATACATCCTGGTTGATGCTGCCTTCCCTCTCGCCAAATCACCAAGAAGTGGAAACAGGTCAATATCTTTCAAGTCAGGTCATCAGAGGTTGACCCAGCAGCCGTGAGGCCTATCCGGTGAGCAGATCAAGGTGTGCCCACTCCAAGCCCTCTTGACCAGCCCTGGAGACAGACCAGGCACATTAGTTACGCGTGTCACTCATGTGAAGCCAGCATGAGAAGAGCAAAGGGCTCTGGGAGGATTGCTTTACTAAAACTCTTTTGGGGACTCAAAAAAAAACAAAAAACAAAAAACACGTCTTTAAGATTAGCAAGAAGATATAATTAAATTAACATCCTGCCCAAATAAAACCTCTGAAAGTAGGGATTTCCTGTCAGAAGTTACTGAGTCTTGGCAGCATCTAAAATGTCTCTTGCCAAATTGAGAGAGTATGAGGAAAGAAATGGAAACACATTTAAAGTTACTAGCAGGATGGAATTAATTTTGTTCAGAAAAATACATTTTAACTGTGTTTAATGCTGTGCCCTGAAATACCCATTGCTGTGAGGGTGGGAACTGGGTCAGAGCTGTTGTTGGCTGAATGTTATGAGAAAATTTACAGAATTTCTCTCTCTCCTTTTCTTCTTCCAGGCTACTGGAACAGATACGTCAGCAACATGGGGAGAAAGATGGACCAGAGCAAGATCAAAGCAAAGAGCAAAGGGTAGATTAAAAATCTGAGTTCTATCACTTACAAACAGTTGTGACTTCTGGCTGTGATCTCTCTTCTCTCTCTCAATTTCCTCACCTACCTCATGGGATTCAAAAATGAGGATACCTGGCCATTTTGCTTTCTATTAGACCACAGATTATTCATTACTTTTTTTTTTTTTTTTTCTGAATTATTCTTTCTCTGATGATAATAACAAGGACTTAGCACTTCAAGAGAATCAGCAGAATGGAGCAGTAAGAACCAGAGTTGAAATTCCAGATGCCCTCTTGTAATTGTGGGGCAATCATTAATCTCTCTGAGCCTTGGTTTCCTCTTGGCTACTGTTAGCTTTTTGGCAATCGCTTTGTCTCCACTACCTCAGGACTTTGTTCTAGAGGTAGCTTGGTGGCTGGATTGCCTAATTTCTCAAGCAAGTTCTCTTCCCCACCCCAATGCTGAGTTGATGAGTCACTTCCTCTTTCTGAATTGAAAATTCTACCGGTTATTTATGTTGTGAGTAGGAAATAGGCCACAGGGAGTAAACAGATTAGGAATTCATAGTTCAAATGGGAAGAGATTAAGGTATGAGTAAGAGTCACAGAGAGGCTGGGGTAAAAAAAAAAAAAAAAAAAAAAAAAATCTTATAAAGGCTTATAGTGGTTGTAGGTCAACCCGGAGAGAAGTAATGACACAAAAGGGAAAACAAAAACAAATTGAGAGTTTAAAAAAACATTTCAGTGGCATTAACCAGGAGACATAGCAAGTCATAGAAATACAAGATGAGAAAAGAGCCAGGTCAAATCCTGTGTAACATTTTTCAGTGAGCATCAAAAGATACTGGCATTAATGTCTGTGAGAACCCAGACGGACTTTATCTCTCACATTATGCTCTAACGCAGCAATTATTTCTTTAATTACATTAAGATCCGTATCATCATTGCAAAAACATACCAGTAAAAGTTTCAGTACACGGGTTAATGCCAGCAAGCCTCTTTGATGTCCCGAAGTCTGAGATCTTGAGAACGCCACTGTAGGTATTAATCAACACATTGTCACCCTAGAGAACAAAAGACTTGAATCAAAACTAGTCTTGCCTCCAGTACTGTTTGTTGTTGGCTCGTAAGTCCAATAAGAAACGGTGTCCCCAGAGTAAACGAGGCCACTAAGTCTGTACTCTTCATTACAGTTAACCTCAAGAGTGAATTCTTGACACCATTTTTGTGCCTATATTATCATTTCACAACGGGCTACTCAGGCCACAAGGTCAAAAGGCGCCTGCCTGGTCAGTTTGCTGTGGTTTGTGAACAGAAGGGGTCACCTGTGTGTGATTAAGTTCAAACATGACATTCATGATTTCCCTTTGTATTTTCTGTTATTTTACTTCTTTTCCCGGAATATTTGGGGATATGGCAAATCACGAGATCTGGGATGATCCGCAGATAGTAATACTGACTTCCTTTCCACGGTGCCACCTTTGTCAGAAATGTATTAGTTCTGAATTTCCTCTTTTTAAGAAGAATCAAGTAAGTTACTTAATTTTACTTCAAACAATCAGTATATGATACTTGTGAGAAGAGAAGATCTTATTTATTTTCCCTCCCAATCATTCATCCATTGATGCAGTAAATATTTACTGAGTAGCTACTCTGGGCAAGGATTCCAAGATGAACCAGCCTGTGATCTCGTCAGGGGCGGAGACCTTATCCTGTCCAGTTTTGTTCTGCTGTGCTGCCCCCTCCCCAGAGCACTTCAAACAGTGCCAGGGGTGCAGTGGAAGCTCAATCTTTGTTGGGTGAACACAGTTAAGAGGCTTATTCCTTGAGGAGAAGAGATAAGGCATGAGTATCAATACCTGACTTAGAGCAGAGGAGTTAGTATCTTGCATTTCTGCTATTTCTACGATTTATTTATTCACAATTCTAAATTAATACTCATAACACAGTATGACTTTTGCAAAAAGAAAAGAAAAGAAAACAAAACCAGTTGCCCACCAAGGAACTTTCAAACGTGAATCCTACCTTTATATCCCGGTGGACTATCTGATTGTCATGGAGGTATTTTAATCCTTCAAGTATTTGCTTTGTATAGAAGCCAATTGTTTGCTCATTGTCCTTCAATGGGCCCCATTTGGAACGAAGGAGAGCTGAAAGACTTCCTGTAAAGCAGGGAGAAACAGTGGATAAAATCTTATTCAAATGAGTTCTTTAAAGCATGTTAATAATGTAACATTAATTTAAGCTAACACTTCCTGGTTATTCATGGTGGCCCAGGAACTGGAGTATTAGACACCTGGGCTCACGTATGAATAGGAAAGTGTCCCTGCTCTGAAGATGCTCATTATCAAATACGGTCAAAATAAAAGGCTCCTCTGTCCCTAACTTTAATCTAGGTCACAATGATTGATACTAAAATCGTTCAGGATATTTGTATTGCCTCCTAATAAACTTCAAGCTGATGTCACATGTCTAAATTTGTAAAAAATTTTATTGAGGTATATTCGACATATAACATTATATTAGTTTCAGGTGTAAAACATAATGACTTGATATTTATATACATTGCGATATTTATATACATCTCAGCAACTTTCAAATACACAATACAGTGTTATTAACTATAGTCATCAGGCTGTACATTACATCCCCAGGACTAATTTATTTTATAACTGGAAGTTTGGCCCTTTTGACCTTCTTCACCCATTTTGCCCACTCCTATCCCCTGTGTCTGTTCTTTGTTATTTTTGAACTTGTTTCCTTTGTTTGTTTGTTTGGGATTTTATGTATTTTTTTTTTTAATTTTTTTTAACGTTTATTTATTTTTGAGGCTGAGAGAGACAGAGCATGAGTGGGGGAGGGTCAGAGAGAGAGGGAGACACAGAATCCGAAACAGGCTCCAGGCTCTGAGTGGTCAGCACAGAGCCCGACATGGGGCTCGAACTCACGGACCGCAAGCACATGACCTGAGCTGAAGTCGGCTGCTTAACCGACTGAACCACCCAGGCGCCCCAGGGATTTTATGTATTTGTTTATTTATTTTGAGAGAGAGAGAGAGCAGGCGTGGGAGTTGGGGAGGGGCAGAGAGAGGGGGGGAGAGAGAGAGAGAAGGCCTGGGAGTTTGGGAGGGGCAGAGAGAGGGGGAGAGAGAGTCCCAAGCAGACTCTGCACTTTCTGCCTACTCGGGGCTTGAACTCATGAACCATGAGGTCATGACCTGAGCAGAAATCAATAGTCAGACACTTAACCGACTCAGCCACCCAGACGCCTCTGGGTTTTTTTTTTTAGTTCCACATGTAAGAGAGCTCATATAGTTTTTGTCTTTCTCTGCATAACTTATTTCACTTAGCATAATGCCCTCACAGTCCATCTGTGTTGTTGCAAATGGCAAGATTTCACTCTTTTTTATGACTGAATAATATTCTATTATGTATACAAAACACATTTTCTTTATCCATTCATCCAGTGATGGGACACTTAGGTTCTTTCCATATCTTGGCTACTGTGAACAATGCTGCAATGAACATAATCTCATTTTTCTTTTAACTTAGACGAAATAAGACGTGTAAACTCATAAATCCCATTCACTTGTTCTCCTCTTCAAGCCCCTACAAATTTATAATTTCTTAAAAAAGAAAAACATCTCTTACCTCCTGGGACCTGCTCCATGAAGATTTTGATGAAACCATTCTCACTGAAAGAGCCCAGATACTGGACAATATTTTTATGCTTCAGATGCTTATGCAATGCTATTTCTTCATGTAGGGGCTGGGAGTATCTACAAGACATGCAAATGTTGATGAGCTAATTACGTAGCCAGATTTTAGTGTATACATTTAAGCAGTACAAATTGAAAACGTCAGCTAGATATATGCCCATATGTAAAGTAAAATATGGCTGTCTAAAGCCTTTATTTCTCATAACATACATTCTGGGAAGTTGAAGTGGTAGTGGGTAGGGTGTGTGGGGAAATGTGTCAGGCACTGATCTGAGCCTACTGTATGTACTCATTTCTCACAAGAACCCTAGGAGAAGGTACTTTTCAGATGCCCATTTTACAGATGAGGACATTGATTCACCAAGGGGATGACGAACCTACCCAAGATCTTAAAGAAAGCTAATAAGTGACAGATATTAGCCCAGGAAAAATTGAACGCACCTACATAGCTCATTGTCTAAATTCAATGACTTTCAATTCCACTCGCCTCATAACATAACTCTACTATTGGAGGAGACTCTTGCCCAGGAAGATAAAAATTTCAAGTAACTTTCATCTTCATTCTAGGACTTACTGGAAGCTCCAGCAACTCTTCTGTAGAAAACACAAAACCATTTAAATCCTGTCTCCTTGAGCTCCTCAAAAATCCACATCTTACTGAGTCTATCAGTTCTAGTACATCAGGATTTTTTTTTTTATTTTTATTTTTTTCAACGTTTTTTATTTATTTTTGGGACAGAGAGAGACAGAGCATGAACGGGGGAGGGGCAGAGAGAGAGGGAGACACAGAATCGGAAACAGGCTCCAGGCTCCGAGCCATCAGCCCAGAGCCTGACGCGGGGCTCGAACTCACGGACCGCGAGATCGTGACCTGGCTGAAGTCGGACGCTTAACCGACTGCGCCACCCAGGCGCCCCCTTTTTTTTTTTTTTTTTTTTTTACTCCATCCTAACCAGGCCTCCATGCTGAAAGACCAGCATTAAACCAGGCTTCAAAATCATGTGCTTGATGTGTGTTGCTTTATCAGATTATACAATGAAAGTGTTTTGTATTTCCGGAACATACAGAAAAACCCTTTTGATGATTATTTGAAGTACTATAAAGCCTGTAGACTCTTAGCAGTCTCGAATATTAATATTATATTAATATTTATATTATATTAATATGATTATTGTATAACTAACTACAGTAGGGTGTTAGGGGCTCAAAGCTATGCCCTAATATTTTTTCTGTTCTACAATGGAGGTTACAGGTATGAAAGGCACTAACCACTAAAACATAAACCACAAACCTGATGCCTCATAATCTGCTTCAGTACTACATGCAAGAAATGCTTAGATCTTGGGGTGCCTGGGTGGTTCAGTTGGTTGAGCATCCGACTTCAGCTCAGGTCATGATCTCATGGTCAGTGGGTTCGAGCCCCGCGTCAGACTCTGTGCTGACAGCTCAAAGCCTGGAGCCTGCTTCCAATCCTGTGTCTCCCTCTCTCTCTCTCTGCCCCTCCCCCACTCTCACTTTGTCTCACTCTGTCTCTCAAAAATAAATAAATATTAAAAAAAAAGAAATGCTTAGATCTTACAATGGCAATTCCATATAAACAGAATGGATTTTTTTGAATGCCAATAACAAATTCTAGAAGTGGTTAGTATTGTATAATACTATTTTCATGAAGTTTTTCAGAATACACTACAAATTAGGTTACAAAAATCCAAGTTCATTTAATTTAAACTTTTATAATTTGTAAAATATTACTCAGAATGCTGCCAACAATAACAAAAAACTGACTTGTACTTTAGATCTTTTACTCATTTTATTTTTCTTTAGAACTGTTCTAGGAACTATAGAGGTAGGTATTATACTGAAACCCCTTAGCAGGCTATCAGTTAGAGACAATTCCATATTGATAACTGAGGGAGACAACATGAGAAATACTGGTATAGAGTGTAACCAATAAAATGCTTAGGTTATAAGTGAAATAAGCCATACAGAGAAAGACAGATACCATATGTTTTCACTCTTATGTGGATCCTGAGAAACTTAACAGGAACCCATGGGGGAGGGGAAGGAAAAAAAAAAAAAAAGAGGTTAGAGTGGGAGACAGCCAAAGCATAAGAGAGTCTTAAAAACTGAGAACTGAGGGTTGATGGGGGGTGGGAGGGAGGGGAGGGTGGGTGATGGGTATTGAGGAGGGCACCTTTTGGGATGAGCACTGGGTGTTGTATGGAAACCAATTTGACAATAAATTTCATATATTGAAAAAAAATTAAATAAAATAAAAAATAAAAAATAAAAATTCCTGAAAAAAAATACTTAGGTTATGATTCTCAGGACATTTGTAATAAAGTTACTTTTTCCATCAAGTTTAAACATTTTATTAACACTAGTTAATAAGATTGCTCTTGATATGCATAAGATAAATTAGTAGCAAATATTGGGTCTATTCTACAGATTTAGGACATCAAGATGACTAAATAATCTGAAGGAAGTGATTAGTTCAGTTTATGATGAACCAAGAGGCTCCCACCCCTTGACCTTCTATTGAAAATCAATCATGAACTTTTAAATGTAAGATCCTGGAGGGGAGCCTGGGTGGTTCAGTCAGTTCGGCTCAGGTCATGATTTCATGGTTTGTGAGTTTGAGCCCTGCATTGGGTTCTGTGCTGACAGCTCAGAGCCTGAAGCCTGCTTTGGATTCTGTGTCTCCTTCTCTTTCTGCCCCTCCCCTACTTGTGCTCTGTCTCTCTCTGTCTTTCAAAAATAACTTAAAAACTGAAAAAAAAATTTAATAAATTTAAGATCCTGGAAAAGGAAATATACTACTCCCCCATCCCCTCCAATATGTAGTAACCAAAGGATGGCTTAAAAGTTACAATAATAGTCAAGATTAATCTTAGCTAAGAGTAAGAACTCTTCTCCAATATGAAATTGATTGGTAACACTCAGCAGTTCTAAGTGAAAAAGTGCCAAGCGCTGAATAAGCATGAAATTATAACTCGTTCAAGTCAATAAGCAATGCTTATCTATGGAAATTATAAGAAAATCTTATTTCTTCTCAATTAGCTGTGACAATGGAAAGAAGAAATGGTATAGGTAATCAGAAATACTTATATATATTTAGCTTTGAAAAAGTATTGGTCCATATGTGTTTCCAGAGCACCTTCTCTGAGTCAAATTCCCATGATATCCATCTAAACCAATGGTTCCCAGCCTTGGCTAGACATTTCATCTGGAAGGATTTTGAAAAAATATCAATGCATATGACCCACCCCAGAATTTGGGGTGGTAAGACCTGAGCATCAAGCGTTTTTTAAAGTTCCCCAGTTCGTTCTAATATGCAGCAGGGTAGAGAATAACTGATCTAAATAAATAGTTCAGGCATGTGTAGAATGTTAGAGGAGGAAGTCAGTCTGAAATTAACAACTAGTTGGGATAGGTTATGAATCCACCACCACCTCTATCCTACAACTACTCTGCTTCTCTAACAAAGTGTTTTTAAAGTGTAAATGAAACATAGAAGCAATGATTTTCGTTACTGTGATCTTTCATTCCAGATGGCCAATGCTGGATCATGCATTATTCACATGCATCCTATTATCATAGCAATTGTCCTTTCTAACTGCTATCTTTTTACATGCAACATCAAAAGCTCTCCAGGGCACATAGATAGAAATACCTTTGTGTGTGGTATCTCACAATAACATGATAGACTTCACTTTTTCTTTTGTAGGTAACTAGAAGATGCCCTGTGCCAGCTGTTTAAGAGAAGCACTTGTCATGCAAGTATTTTCAAACAACCCACTTTATGCCAAATGCATTGCTATAGAACAAGATCTTTGTTGGTGTGCTTTGTGTACGTACACTGGTGGGTGAATAAACCTAAGTTAGAAAGGTGATTTTATTTTAAAGTTTTTATTTATTTATTTATTTTGAGGGGGAGGGAGGAACAGAGAGAGAAGGAGAGAGAGAGAATTCTAAGCAGGTTCTGCACTGTCAGCATAGAGCCCGACGTGGGGCTCAAATTCACAAATAATGAGATCATAATTGGAGCCAAAATCAAGAGTCAGACTCCTAACTGACTGAGCCACCCAGGTGCCCCATTTGTTCTTGTTTTTCATCTCTAGCATTTCCTTTGATTCTTATTTAGGGTTTCTATCTCTGCTTGTACTCCCTCTGTTTTTGCATGCTATCTACCCATTAGAGCCCTTAGCATATTAAAGTTCTTTTAAATTCCTGGTCTGATAATTCCAACATCCCTGCCATATCTGAGTCTGGTTCTGATATTTATTCTGTCTCTTCAAACTGTGTTTGTGCCTTTTAGTATGCCTTGTAATTTTTGTTGGAAGTCAGGCATGATGTGTTAGGTAAAAGGAATTCTGGGAGGGCATTCTTGTAGTCTCATGCTTAGGTATCAGTTTCTTAGAGAGCCTGTGCCACTGGGCTATGAGCCTCACAAATGCTTTGCAGGCCTCTCCTGCCCTTTCCCCTGCCACCTTCAGCTGGGACAGGATGGCTACAGTGGGCAGGAGTTAGGCTCTGGTAACAGTCTAATAGATTAGACCCTGGTAAAAATCGTCTTTTTGAGGGTGGGCCTTGTTAGGAAGAGTAGATTTCAAAACAGTTACTCTCATCCTTCCCCTTGCTGGAAGCACAAAGAGATTTTTCTCCAATATTACTGTAAGGATCTAGTAGGGCTCCTGGAGGCTAAACTCACCAAGTATGCCCCCCAACCCATGACTGTCTCTCCAAATTTGGGAGCAATGGCTTGGCCCGTGACCTCACTTCTCCAATGGATCCAAGAAGAGCTGTTGGTTTCTCAGTTTAGTCAGCTTACCACTGATGGAGGATGACTTCCAAGCTCTGTAGATGCTGGACTGGACACTAGAACTTCTGGTTCAAACCACTGCTGATCATGCTTACTCCCCATCTATCTGTCTAATAAATCAACCATTCTGTGACATACCTGAGCCTAGTTCACACAGGCCATCGTCTTTTCTACTCATTAAAAGTTCTGTCCTTGTCACCTAAGAGAGGCCATCTTCCCCACCAGAGAGCTGTGCTTGAATCACTGAGTGATAAAGCAGCTAAACCTCACAGGGGGCTGATTAAAACAGTGGAGTTTTCAGACAGAGTTTCATTAGTTACAATATCACCAAAATATTGTCTAAGATGACATCAACAACCCAGAACACGGTGAAAACAGCTTTTATTAGCCACAAGTACTGTACCTGCTATCTCTTTCTGGGATTTCCTTTATAGCAATTCTGACTTGGTTGCTCAGGTCTCGGCCTGCGTAGACAATCCCGTAAGTGCCCTTTCCTAAAACAACTCTGTCTCCGTTCTCATCATATTCGTAGTCATACTACAAAGGGAAAAAATGGGGACAGGAGGTTGACATGTTAGTTGCATTTTACACTTAAATATCAAACTTTTTCTAAGAGCATTTTTCCTTATCAGATGGCTTTAACAAGCAAAACGATATGATGAAGTTCTAAGCAGCAGCTTCAAGAACCAAAAAATAGACACTCCCAACAGAAAGCAGATAGTGTGTTCATGTTTTCACAATGGCTATGAACACAGTGAGGACTATGTGTTTAGATCCAGAAAAGTACTTCTTCAAAAGCCCACTTGGATTATTTTACCCACTCAATCCTAGTTTTCATAGATCTTGGAAATGAGTATGATTAGCAATAATGTCTATCAATATCTATTCCATCTAATTAATTTTTCTTTCATTTCCCAGCTTTTAATACGTCCAAGTATTACATACTCTGCCAAAAGAATAAAGCCCCTGAAAGAAAGATTTTGGGGAAGCAGAAAATTTTCATCATTGGATTCCCCAAGACAAAAAAACATTTTAAAAATTAAAGATAAGAGGAAAATTTCATCTTTGATGTAAAAAGAAATATCTACAGCCCTAAACCCCAAGCTGTCAAGCGTCTCAGTCAACTATGGAAAACTGGATCAAAATAAGAGAGGTTTAGAGAGTATCTGGTAGAGACCTCCTGAGACCTGGAAGTTTTTGGTTTCAGACTGGAATTACCAAATTTAGGGCCACCAAAAGGTCAAGCCACGACTCTAGAAACCCAGTGTGAAACTACACAGAACAGGAGAGAACATAGAACAAGCTCTTTTTCTCAGAAAGGGTTTAAGTTGGCCATTAAAAAAAAGAGTTGGCCTCTCAAAGAAGGGTTTAAGTTGGCCATTAAAAAAATTGATTTCTAACCTTTTAAGTCAACAAATTTTTTTGTTTTTGTAGGTTTCTTTTTCTTTTTTTTTTTTTTTTTTATTCAAGTATAACTAAGATGTAATGTTATATTAGTTTCAGGTACACAATACAATGACTCAATAACTCTATACATTTCTCAGTGTTCATCAGGGTAAGTGTACTCTTATTCTCCTTTATCTATTTAACCCTTTCCTGATCCACATCCCCTCTGGCAACCACCAGTTTGTTCTCTAGGGTTTTTGGTCATCTCTTTTTTTCTTTGTTTGCTTTGTTTCTCAAATTCCACATATGAGTCAAATCAGATAGGTACTTGTTTTTCTCTGACTGACTTCACTCAGCATTATATGCTCTAAATCCATCCATGTTGTTGCAAATGGTAAGATTTCATTCTTTTTTTATGGCTGAGCAATATTCCATTATAATAGATATCATCTATCAATGGACATGTGGGTTACTGCCATATTTGGGTATTTTAAGTAATACTGCAATAAACACAGGGGTGCATGTATCTTTTTGAATTAGTGTTTTCATTTTCTTTGGGTAAATATCCAGTAGTGCAATTACTGGATAATACAGTAATTACATTTTTAATTTTTTTGAGAAACCGCTGTTTTCCACAGTGATTCCACCTGTTTGTATTCGTACCAAAGAGTACACAAGGATTCCTTTGTCTTCACATCTTCACCAACACTAGTTAGTTCTTGTGTTTTTGATTTTAGCCATTCTGACAGGTATGAAGTGATATTTCATTGTAGTTTTGATTTGCATTTCCTTAATGATGAGTGATGGTGAGCATCTTTTTCACCATCTGGATATATTCTTTGGAGAAATACCTGTTCAGGTCCTCTGTCCATTTTTTAAATTGGATTATTTGTGGTTTTTTGGTGTTGAGTTGTGTAAGTTCTTCATATATTTTGGATATTAACTACTTATCAGATATATTATTTAAAAATTTCTTCTATATACAGTATGTTGCCTTTTTGTTTTGTTTTACTGATGGTTTCCTTTGCTATGCAAAAGCTTTTTATTTTGGTGTAGTCTCAACAGTTTGCTTTTGCTTTTGTTTCCTTTGCCAGAAAAGACATATTGAGAAAAGTGTTGCTATGGCTGATGATAAAAAATTACTGCCTATGTTTTCTTCTAGGAGTTTTATGGTTTCAGATCTCACACTTAGGTCTATAATCTATTTTGAGTTTATTTTTTGTGTATGGTGTGAGAAAAGGGTCCAGTTTCATTCTTTTGCTGTCCAGTTTTCCCAGCACCACTTGTTAAACACATTGTCTTCTCCCCATTGTATATTCTTGCCTCCTTAGTCTCAGATTGACCATATAAGCAGGGGTTAATTCTGGGCTCTTTATTGTGTTCCAATAATCTATGTGTTTATTTTTGTGCCAGTACCATACTGTTTTGATTATAGTTTTACAGTAGATCTTGAGACCTGGGATTGTGATACATCCAGTTTTGTTCTTTTTAAGATTGCTTTGGTTATTTGGGGCCTTTATATATTTTAATATTATTTGTTCTAATTCTGTAAAAAACTTTGTTGGTATAGGGATGCCTGGGTGGCTCAGTTGGTTAAGTGTCCAGCTCTTGATTTCGGCTCAGGTCACAATCTCACGGTTTGTGAGTTAGAGGCCCACATAGGGCTCTGTACCAGCAGTGTGGAGCCTGCTTGGGATTCTCTATCTTCCTTTCTCTGCACCTCCCTGGCTCATGTGCTCTCTCTCTTTCTGTCTCAAAATAAATAAATAAAACTGAAAAAAAATTTCTTTTAAATGTTGGTATTAATAGGAATTGCATTAAATCTGTAGATTGCTTTGGGTAGTATGGACATCTTAACGATATTGGTTCTGCCAATCCATGAGCAGAGCATATCTTTCCATTTGTTTGTGTGATCTTTAATTTCTTTCATCAGTGCTTTATAGTTCATGGAGTACAGGTTTTTCAACTCCTTGGTTATATTTATTCCTAGGTATTTTATTCTTTTTGATGAAATTGTAAATGCAATTGTTTTCTTAATTTCTCCTTCTGCTACTTCATTATTAGTGTATAGAAATGCAGCAGATTTGTGTATATTAATTTTGTATCTTGCAACTTTACTGAATTCATTTATCAGTTGTAGTTTTTGTTTGTTTCGTTTTGTTTTTTGGTAGTCTTTAGGGTTTTCTATATATAATATCATGACATATACAAATAGTGAAAGTTTTACTTCTTCCTTACCAATTTGGATGACTTTTATTTCTTTATGTTGTCTGATTGCTGTGGCTAGGACTTTAGTACTATGCTAAATGAAAGTGGTGAGAGTAGACATCCTTGTCTTATTCCTGACCTTAAGGGAAAAGCTTTCAGTTTTCATCATTGAGTATGATGTTAGCTGTGGGTTTTTCATATATGGCCTTATTATGTTGAAGTATGTTCCCTCTAAACCTACTTTGTTGAGGGTTTTTATCACGAACGGATGCTGTACTTTTGTCAGATGTTTTTTCTGCATTCATTGAAATGGTCAAATGGCTTTTATCCTTCCTCTAGTCGATGTGATGTATCATATTGAACGATTCGATTTTTTTAATGTATTGTTGGGTTTGGCTTGCTAATATTTTGTTGAGGATTCTTGCATCTATTTTATTTATTTTTTTTGATGAGTCTGGCTAAAGGCTAATGAATTTTGTTGATCTTTCCAAAGAACCAGCTCCTGGTTTCACTGATTTGTTCTATTGTATTTTTTAGTCTCTATCTCATTTATTTCTTCTCTAATCTTTATTATTTCTTCCTTCTACTGGCTTTGGGGTTTTTTTTTTCTAGTTCCTTTAAGTGTAAGGTGAGGTTGTTTATTTGAGATATTGCTTCTTGAGGTAGGCCTGTATTGCTATATAATCTTTCCTCTCGGAATAGATTTTGCCGCATCTCAAAGATTTTGGACTGTTGTATTTTCATTTTCATTTGTCTCCATATATTTTTTAATTTCCTCTTTGATTTGTTTATTGATCCATTCATTGTTTATTGGCATGTTATTTGGCAACCATGTGTTTGTATTCTTTTCCAGATTTTTTTCTTGTCCTTGATTTCTAGTTTCATACCATTGTGGTCAGAAAAGATGCATGATATGATTCCAGTCTTTTTGAATTTATTGAGACTTGTTTTGAGGCCTAAGGTGATCTATTCTGGAGAAAGTTCTATGTGCACTTCAAAAAAATATGTATTCTACTTTTGGGGGATGGAATGTTCTAAATATATATGCATATTTATACCTATACCTATACATATACCTAAATATATGTTAGGTCCATTTGGTCCAATGTCTCATACAAAGCCACTGTTTCCTTGTTGATTTTCTGTCTAGATGATCGATATATCCATTGAAGTAAGTGGGATGTTAAAGTCCCTCACTATTATTGTATTACTGTCGATTTCTTCCTTTATGTCTGTTAATAGTTGCTTTATGTATTTAGGTGCTTCAATGTTGGCTGCATAAGTATTTATAATTTTATATCCTCTTGTTGGATTGTTCCCTTTATCATTATGTAGTGTCCTTATTTGTCTCTTGTTACCGTCTTTGTTTTAGTCTATTTAGTCTGATAGAAGTACTGCTACCCCAGCTTTCTTTTTGATCCAATGTGCATAGTAAATATTTTTCTATTCCCTCATTTTCAATCTCCAGGTGTCTTTAGGTCTGAAGTGAGTTTCTGGTAGACAACATATAAATGGGCCTTGCTTTTTTTATCCATCCAGTCACTGTCTTGATTGGAGCATTTAATCCGTTTACATTCAAAATAATTATTCAGGTATGTACTTGTTGCCATTTTATTACTTGTTTTATGGTTGTTTTTGTCGTTCTCTGTTCCTTTTTTTTCTTTTGTTCTCTTCCCCTGTAGTTTGATGGCTTTCTTTAGTGACATGCTTGGATTCCTTTCTCTTTCGTGTTTGTGTACCTATTGCAGGTTTTTGATTTGTGGTTACCATTAGGTTCATATATAACATCTCATGTATATAGCAGTCTATAATATCCAAGATAGTAGAAAGTGGGTTCTGGTGTTGGCAATATGGTGGGCTTGGCATCTGGCAAACTTCCTGCTAAAAACACTTACATAAAAAAAGAGGAGACATACTTTTAAATGCCTAGCAGTACTTAGAGAAAAGTAAAGAAGACTGCCAGGAGCTAGAAATAAAGAGAAAAAGAACCACTTCAGGAGTAATCACAACTGATGTCCTTATAGCCCAAGGGGGGAGGGATGAGGGCTGGGCTTTCAGTTTAATTAATCTTGGCCAGGGGTTGGTGAATGTTTTCTCTGAAGGGTCAGAGATTGAATACTTTTAAGATTTATGGGCCATATGACCTCTGTGGCAACTACTCAACTCTACCATTGTAGCATGAAACCGCTCAGTCAATATTTAAACAGAGGGGCATGGTTGCGTTCCAATAAAACTTCATTTACCAAGGGTACTGGCAGGATGGATTTGGCCTTTGGGCTATAGTTTGTCAACCCCTTATCTGATTCTGTGGTCTTAATGCCCATGAGAGGATCGGAAATGGGACCTTGTGTCTATACCAGGGGAAGAGCTAGCATACCCCAAATCAGGGCCCACGAAGGACTATAATTTGATGAACAGGTAGATTAGAAAAAAGCCCATTACACTGGGAAGCCAAAATAAAGCTCATCTGTCTTAGACTGAGTTTTGGGTGGACAAAAACAAGTCTCCTCTGAATACTTTCAACCACAGGCTGATCCTCATGCTGGTTTAATTCAAATTTACACCTATCATGATACCCATAACTGGTCTTGAGCTTGGGACATCTCTGGAGTGCTAACAGAAACAAAGCAAAAATATTTTAAAGGAGATTCCCTTAATATGGACTATTTAGGATTCTCGCTGATAGTATGTCATTGAAATTGAGCTCACATCCCAAAATTTTAAAATATATAAAGAAATAATTCACCACCAGTGAGTCAGCTGATTTGACAACTATCGATCTCCCCAAACCTCCTAAAGTAAAAGAAACAAAAACTTTAAAATAAGTACAGGGGTGCCTGGGTGGCTCAGTGGTTAAGCGTCCGACTTCAGCTCCGGTCATGATCTCATGGTTCGTAAGTTTGAGCCCCACTTTCGGTGCTGTGCTGACAGCTCAAAGTCTGGAGCCTGCTTTGGATTCTGTGTGTGTGTCTCTCTCTCTCTGTCTGCCCCCGCTCGCATTCTGTCCCTCTCCCTCTCAAAAATAAATAAATGTTTAAAAAAATTTAAATAAGTACATTTAACATAAAGATATAAAATAGGAAATCAAAAAGCATGAGAAAAGGAGATAATACATTCTAAAAAAGGCCGGGCAGATCGAAGACAGAATCAAACATAACTTCCAAAAATTGAGCCCTTACTAGGAAAAATAAAAATAAATTCACATGCAGATATGGTATAGGGAAATTACAAAATGAAAAGTAAACAGAGGTCATAAAGCAGAGATAAAAAGCACAAATTACCTACAAAGGTGGTAATCAGATCACTCTGCAAACTCTCTAGGGTACATACACTTGACTTGAGGGACTTCTGCCAAGGAGGATGAGGCAAATACGGTTTTGTCATTACTAGCTTCGGTTTATTTATTTCCAAGAGGTTTCCAAGCATTGACAGAGGCAATTAGTTGAATTTTCTCGGGGAAAACTATGCCTAATATCACGCCATGACTGGGTGAGCACTGACCTCCCTGTCATGAACTCTTCTCTGGAAAGGAGGCATCTTACTTTCCCATTGGCATCACTGTACATAATCTCAATGTATACACACCCATGTACATAAAAGAATACTCCTGTTGTAGATGTCTAATGTAAGACTGAAGACTGTCCTAGTCCAGAGCAGAAGATCAGGCATGTTTTCAGGATGAGGGAATAGGGGGAAGGAATCTTTTAGCGATTTCCTCTAACTGGAAGATGAAACTGGGCTCCAGCAAAGAGGCAGTAAAAATAGTAAAAAAAAAAAAAAAAAATTCCACCAGATAGATCCTAAGTCTCCGCACCCAATTCCTGTGGCCCAGACTTCCATCATACTGTGCCACACATGCTGGAAATCTACCAGCCAGGACCCAGGCCAGCAGGAGGCAGGGCAGGGACTATCACCAAAGTAGCTCATCTTTGCTAGTGTGCCCTAGAAAGGGCATAGAAACCTATACACTGAACTTAGTACTACCACCACATTAGTATAATGCTTTATAATTTTTAAAAAACTTTTTTAATGTTTATTCATTTTTAAGAGAGAGAGAGACAGAGAGTGAGCGGGAGAGGGGCAGAAAGAGAGGAGACACTGAATCTGAGAAAGGGAGAATCTGAAGCAGGCTCCAGGCTCCGAGTTATCAGCACAGAGCCCGATGCAGGGCTTGAACCCACTAACCATGAGATCATGACCCAAGCTGAAGTCAGATGCTCAACTGACTGAGCCAACCAGGTGCCCCTAGAATTTTTTTAATAAAGTGTATTTATTTATTTTTGAGTGAGTGAGAGAGAGAGAGAGAGAGAGAGAGAGAGAGAAAATATATGTGGGAGGGGCAGAGAGAAAAGGAGACAGAGAATCTTAAGCAGGCACCACACTGTCAATGCAGAGCCTGGCCTGGTGGGGCTTGAACTCACAAACTGTGAGATCATGACCTGAGCCAAAATCAGGAATCAGGTGCTTAACCCACTGAGTCACCCAGGCGCCCCATATAATGCTTTGTAATTTAAAAGAAAAAAAACAACTGTCAATAACCTATCTCACTGGAGAGTCATAATAAGCCTGTGTCATAGCAGGAAAGGTCTATGATTAGGTTCAATTTACAAATGTTCAGAAATATCTTTCCTAGTGAAAACGAGTTGTGGTATAAACCCAACTCACAATTCCTGATTCAATATTCTTACCACTACCAATGTTGTACGGATGTTCTTACTTGTTTCCAAACACCATTTCTATAAATGTAGTCTAGTATATCATCAAGATGCGCTGAACATCCATTCTCTTCTTCAGGTATCTGGTAGACATCTGGGGGCCACCTTAGACTTCATTCTTTTCTTTCCCTTACTCCCCATATCAAACTGATTGCCAAATGCTGTTAGGTATACCTGCTCTTGCCTTGAATCAGGCCCTCCTTTCTTCTGTACTAATTCTACAGACTCTTACCTGGCCTTCCTGTCCCCTCCTCTCTTGTTGCCTTGTTCCTTGATCCATTCTCCACTAAGTTGACAGTGAACTTCCCAAAGTCCAAAGTTCCAGAGTGAGCTGTCCATGTTTGTATCACTGCCTTTGCTTTATCGGTTTCTCGTCACTTTCAGAATCAAAGCCCAACTCCTTAGCACAGCAGAAATGCCCTTCAGGTTCTTACTGCTGCCTCCGTGGCCCGCCTTCTCGCTTGTCAATCTCCTCCAAAAACTCAGTGAGGCTCCCGAGATCTTTGTGCCTTTACCCATGCTGTGTTTTCTACCTGGGTAATTATGCCTCATCTTTCAAAACCAAGCTCTAGGAAGCTTTCCCGAACTGTCCACCTGACCCTCGAAAGCTGGGTTACTTTCTGGTCGGATGTGCTCCCAAGCCTTTCTGCCCTCATTCATGCTTTTGTAACTCTTCCTTCTCTTACTCAATCTGTATCTCAGTCTGGACTCTGAGCTTTGCAAGAGCTGGGATTTATCTTTAATTGCTCTATCCCCATATCTAGTTTGTAGGAGATGTTCAGTAATTATTTAATTGAGTAATCAAGCTATAGACAATTTCATGAGAACCCTTTTTTGTTTTCTTGTTTGTTTTTATAAACCAGGTGCCAAAACAAAACATTGAAAGTTGGTATCAGTTTATTTTTGGTTGAAGGGAGTTGGGCCACAGGGATATATATATAGTGTGTGTGACGAAGAATATATAAGCCCGCGTGAGGCCGCTCAAGTTTTAGTTTTCCTCTGGATTTAAAGCATCAAAAGACTATTCTTTTTTAAAAGACTATGTATTAGGTATGGCAGTTGATTTCCTGTTGAACAAAGTGGTCATAGTAAGAGAAAAAGAGGACTTTAATAAGGCCAAAGTGACTGAAAACCATTCCAGTGAGTAACTGCTTGCTTGGTTTTTAAATCTCTTCTTTCTATTCTTATCGTGCTGAGATATAAACTGAAAAGGCAGGTTTGAGGAGACTGGGCTGGCCTATAAGGATAGAGAATTATCTATGTGATAGTCAAAAAAACTAGAAGGGCTGGGCTACAGGCCAAGGGAAAACAAGGTGTATTAAATTAGAAATATGGGGAAAGTTAGGGGTGGAGGAAAGAGTGATTTGAAAGATAAAAGGTAAGATTACACTGCTTATGTAGTTTGCATTCTATTTCTAGGCAATAGGCAATAGGAATTTGGTTGTTGCTAAGGGAAACAATTGCATCTCAAAGCAGTGACGGGAATACTTCTAGAAGCATCCCTCTATTGTTGCCTGCCCAGAGCAATCTAAGCCTGGCACTGAAAAGGGAATCAGCGGAGGAAGACAATACTGACAAGGCCAAACAACCAAGTGGTGATTCACTTACTTTTCACGCTGTCAAGGGACCCACAGTAAAGCCACCACCTTCTGAAAGGCCATGCACTTCCCTCTGGTGCTTAATTACATGAGGTGAGTGGTCACCTCATTTAAATGTCAAACACATTTGGGGCACCTGGGTGGCTTAGTGGTTGGGCAACCACTTCGGCTGACCTCGGCTCAGGTCATGATCTCACAATTCGTGAGTTCGAGCCCCGCATCGGGCTCTGTGCTGCCAGCTCGGAGCCTGGAGCCTGCTTCAGATTCTGTGTCTCCCTCTCTCTCTCTCTGCCTCTCCCCCACTCGCACTCTGTCTCTCAGAAATGAATAAACGTTAAAAAAAAAAATTTAAAAAAATGTCAAACACATTAATAACTATTAATGACACGAATAAAATGCTACAAATGCTGTAGGTACAAATATCTAGTTTTATAGCCCTCTTCTCCCTTTGGCCTTTACTCACATATTACCTTCTCAATAAGCCATCCCTGGCGTCTTGGTCTAAACTTGCTTGCTCCGTTATGCTGTAACTTCCTGAATCCTTCCCCGCTTAATTTTTCTCCTTAGTACGGATTATTATCAAACATGCTATGTATTTTACTTATTTATGTTGTTCATTCTTGGTCTTTCACTAGAACGTAAGTTTAGTGAGGGTAGGGATTTGTCTCAATTGTTCCCTCTGCTGTATCCCTCGCATCTAGAATAGTGTCTACCACTACCAGGTGTCCAGTAACTATTAGTTGAGTGAACTGAATTTGTACCCATCAATGTCGCATAAAGATGATTCCAGGAATGCCTGGGTGGTTCAGTCGGTTAAGCGTCTGACTGCAGCTCAGGCCATGATCTCGCAATTCGTGAGCTTGCGCCCTGCGTCGGGATCTGCACTGGTGGTATGGAGCCTGCTTGGGATTCTCTCTCTTCCTCTCTCTCTTTGCCCCTTCCCCACTTGTGCTCTCTCTCTCAAAATAAATACCTAGGCTTTAAAAAAAAGATTATTTTAAGCTGAAAACATCCGAATAAAACTTCATTAAAAACCTTATCCAAACTTCTTTTGCTGGCTTAAGCAGAGCATCCTGAAAATATAGCTGCCAATATCCTCTCTCTGGTTTAGGACCATTGGTACCTGGATGAGAGATTACAGAAACAAAACCTTGCCAAAACTTTCTGTACCTTCCACTTGTTTTGTCATTAGTTTCCCACATTGTGCTTTTCCTTCAAGTCCTATCAAGGACTTTTCTTAGTAGGATAAACCAACTTAACTCTGGGTAGTCGGACGCCACTTTGCATGCTCCCTGTACATGATTAAGTGTTGTCTTTCCTCTTGTTAAACTGTCTTTTGTCAGTTGATTTGCAGGCCCCTAATCATTGAACCTAAGTTGGTAGAGGAAGAAGTTGTTATTTCCTACCAATAGGTGAATGAATAACAAATTGATATTCATATCATACAACAGCGTGAGTGAAATGTTTTCTCAGTGTAGTAAATATGGGTGTTGAGCTTCAGATATGCACAAAAATAGAAACAAAGGGGTGCCTGGGTGGTTTAGTCAGTTAAGCATCTGACTCTTGAGTTTCGACTCAGGTCATGATCTCCCGGTTCATGCGACTGAGCCCTGCACTGGGCTCTGCACTGACAGCATGGAGTCTGCTTGGGATTCTCTTTCTCCCCCCTCTCTCTGCCCCTCCCCCACATGTGTGTGCACTCTCTCTCTCCCTCTCAAAGTACATAAATAAACTTAAAAAAATAGGATGTCAAAGAAGAACCAATGTGATACCTAATGATTCCAAACTGATTTAAATGAATTCTAAACCATAATTCACTGTTAATGTTTGTGAAAGAAATCATCAGAAAAGGAAACGGTAGGGTATTTTATCATTCTGCAGATGTTTAAGTCAAAGGAAAATGTTCTTTTTATCTTGCTTGTCTCCACTTCACCCAACAAGGGGCCAACTTTCTCTTTATGCACATTGAAAAGTAGGTACAAACAGGTTCACAGGGCCACGTGCTCTGATTACCTCAGGTTTATGCCAGTCATATGCCCATTTTGAGAAAACAGTGAGGTACAAATGAATGTAAGAAAAAGAGGGCAGAGAGGAAAAGGGAGGGATGGAGGGAGGGAAAGAGAAAGAGAATGGGGTTACGGAGAGTTAGAATGTATGTATGTGTTTGGGGGAGGAGTGAGGAGGGAGACATAACACATTTTGTATTGGGGTCCAAAAGGACCTCAGTAATTTGCATCTGGTGTTTTCTTCCAGGAAATAAAAAGAGAAAGAGATGAAAAGAGAATGAGTCAATAATGCCTGGTTTATGACATGCAGCTTGATTACGGTGTTCATTCTTTCCCTGACTCAACACTGATGGAACCACTTTCAAGCCAACATCACAGCATCTACTCTGTCCCTTCCAATCCATAGCCCTCTCCCCACAGCATGAGATATTTTTAAACAATACCAGCTTTATCACACCCTGCCTTCAAACCCTTCCATGCCTCTGATCTGACTGAACTACTTCTGCTTGGATGCCTCATACCATGTGAGAGTATGTGATTAAAAAGGAGACAGAGCCACAGCCCTGCCCTGGGATGTTCACAGTCTGGTGCAGGCTCTCAAATTACAATGCTGTAAGAAGAGCTAGGGCAGGGGAGTGGGCAGAAATGCTAGGAGAGCAGAGAGAAGGGAGAGGTGGTGTTGAGACATGATTCAAAGAAAAACATGACATGTGACTTGCATCTCAAAAAAATTAGGATGTAGTCACCAGGTCAGACAGAAAAGAAAAAGCATGTGGAGTTGGGTGTCTGCAGGTCAAACCTAGGGGCAGGAAAGCTTGGCCTTCCAGAAAATGGAAAAGAGTTCGGCAATCCCAGCCCACAGGGCAGAAAGGAAAGGCCATGTTACAGCCAGAGGGTTGAGAACATGGTATCTGTGGTAACCTTGTTCTACCAAGAGTAGCATCAAAGGTTTTTAATGAGGGGAGTCACAGGATTAAATCGGGTGAGAGATCTCTCTGATGATGACAGAGATGCATATTGATGGCAGGAGAGAGATGAGGCCACAGGAGAGGTGGTGAAGACCTGAGATGGGGGAATGACAGAGACGATGAGGTAAAGGGGCTGGAGGGGTGACCTGGTGTGAAGAGGAAGAGAGGCAGAGCAGAGGTTTCTCCCAGGGGGCTGCCTTGGGTTACTGGGTAGATGCCCTTGCTGTTGGTGGAAATACGGAAGGCTGAGAGAACAAAAGTAAGGATTACAGCTGATAAGTGTTAGAACTCTTATGGGTAACTGCAATCAATTGTTCAATGATTTCAATATAAACTTACCGATTAAACTATTTAAGAAATGGATTCATTGCCTGTCCCTATCAAATACATCCTAGAGTCGAACGACATGGACTTGAATCGAAAGAAGCTGTTTCTCTTTCTGTTTAAAGCAGAAAAGTCCTCTGAGAGTGGTACTGACCTATATTTGAAACTACCTTGAACAGTTTGAACTAATCTTGAAAAAATATACAAATTTGAGCTAGGAAAGGGTATTTAAGATATTCTTTGTCCATTCTCACTTGAGGAACGAAATTATCTTAGCCCAGCCAAGAGCATGAGTTTTGTCCAGAGTTATAAAATTGGCTGTTAGCAAAATTAGGACTAGAATCCAAAGCTCCAGACACCAGCTCAGGGGTTATAGCAGAGTCAAGTTTAACAGTTGGAGAAGGGGACTGACCATGACCCGAAGGAGGCTGAATCCCTCCCACAATTGTACTGCCTCAAAGAAACCTCACCATTCAAATAAAAAAGAAAAGCAGATCTTAATATAGGCTTCGGATAAGAACATCCAGAAGTCTAGGGATTAGCTTCAAATTTGTGGTTTATAGAACCACTTTGATAATGTTTGCCAATACTGACAATACACTAAGTGAAGTTAAAAACACTAAATCCATTAAAACCAACATTTAAAAAAACTAATTATTCATTTTTAAAAATTTAAATCCAAGTTAGTTATTCTATAGTGTAATAATGATTTCAGGAATAGAATTTAGTGGTTCATCACTTACATAAAACACCCAGTGCTCATCCCAACAAGTGTCCTCCTTAATGCCCATCACCTATTTAGCTCATCCCCCCAATCCCCTGCACTCCAGCAACCCTCAGTTTGTTCTCTGTATTTAAGAGTCTCCTATGGTTTGCCTCCCTCTCTGCTTTTATCTTATTTTTGCTTCCCTTCCCCTATGTTCATCTGTTTTGTTTCTTAAATTCCACATATGATGAATATCTAAGAAATATAATCATGAAGTTATCATAAATTATGCAAAAATACAAGTTCAGGCTATTTAATAACTCCTATTATAAAGGTGCTCTGGCTACAAAGGGACATTCAATGAGAGAAAGAGTGAAGTGGGATAGATATCACCATGTGTGGAGCCCAGAGCATCATCACAATCTCTGTTCATTTCTATTGTGTCCACAGAACACCCTCCCCCCCAACACACACATGTCAACAATGTCTGTACTTGGGGTTTAATGGCAAACTAGCCAAACTAGCCCAAATATATATATATATATATATATATATATATATATATATATATAGTTGATTCACTATAGGATATTTATATATGGATATTCACTATAGGATATATATATATATATATATATATATATATATATATATATATGCTATACAGTCCACTGGGAATACTGTAGAAGGCATTCTCTGTCATGGATTTTAAATTATTCTGATAGAATGCAAAGGATAGAGTGTAAAACTGTTTTTCCAACATTAAAAGAATAGCATCCCTGTACTTACTTGAGAAGAGTGAGTCAGAAGCACTTTGATGAATCAGGAATACTGTATAAGCTGTTGTGAGTGTGTGTGAGTGTGTGTGTGTGTGTGTGTGTGTGTGTGTGTGTGTGTGTGTGTATGTGAGGTCAGCACAGCTAAAACCCTCAGGCTATTCCTAGGAAGAAGCCTGAGCATTTATTTCCCTTCTGATTTGTTTGGTGAGTATTTTCAGTGCTTGCAGTAGGATTGTCTGACTGGGAAGGGCCCCTCACACAGCCACCCTATTTATTACTGTGTCCAGTTCAAAGGATCTTGATTCCGTATCTTCTTGACAGCTCTTTAAAAAGTGATCTACCTACTTTTTTTTTTACATTGTAGGAAACTGAGTCTTACAAAACTCAGCTGGCGATGTTCATCACAAATTCTAAGGCAATTAGAACTGCTTTGTGCTATGCATACGGTAAAAGTGGCTCCCGGAGAAGAGTCTCTAGACTGTTGATTCAATCAATTAAGAAGATCAAGTTGTGACATATGGCTACCACAGCCTGGCTATGCTATGTGTATTTCTGGTAAGATTTAGTTCCTCAAGGAAGGGTATAAAGTAAAGGACAGCTATCACTGGTTGAACAAAAGCCAGCCTTTTTATGACACTGCAGAGGAACTTTATGGATTTTCCAGTCTACTCACATCATCATTTTGTATTTACTAATGGATGTGTTTCATTTTCATTGTCTTTGTTCCCTTTTACCTTGGTAGTTGCTATGTATCAAGTGACTAAATTTAAACCAAGTAAAAACAGAGATAATGAGGTATAGTAAAAGAGCACTGATGTAGGAGCCTAGAGATCTAGTTTCTAACATAATACTGAAATAAGAGAATACAAAATTGTGGGATACAGGTGTGCTGTTTCGAAGGGACACATGCACCCCCATGTTTATAGCAGCACTATCAACAACAGCCAACGTATGGAAAGAGCCCAAATGTCCATCGACGGATGAATGGATAAAGAAGATGTGGTGTATATATATATACAATGGAGTATTACTCAACAATCAAAAAGAATGAAATCTTGCCATTTGCAACTACGTGGATGGAACTGGAGGGTATTATGCTAAGTGAAATTAGTCAGTCAGAGAAAGACAAAAATCACATGGCTTCACTCATATGAAGACTTTAAGAGACAAAACAGATGAACATAAGGGAAGGGAAACAAAAATAATACAAAAACAGGGAGGGGGATAAAACAGAAGAGACTCATAAATATGGAGAACAAACTGAGGGTTACTGGAGGGGTTGTGGGAGGGGAGATGGGCTAAATGGGTAAGGAGCATTAAGGAATCTACTCCTGAAATCATTGTTTCACTATATGCTAACTAATTTGGACGTAAATTTTAAAAAATAAAAAATAAAATTAAAAAAAAAGAAAATACAAAATTGTAAAATGTAAAACATGTACAAAAAATTAAAAAAAAACATTACTTAAATAGACAACAAGCTAATGCACTGGGAAACATTTTTTTTTTTTCCAAATTAGGTCTATCATCCTTTTATAACTTTAATGAACGAGCCTCAGGCTTACCTACAAACATCAAAGCTATACAACTGCTAGGTAATTATAGAACTTAACTCTAGACAGAGTTAACACTTCGTTATTATATTTAAATTTTCTTTCAACTTCTACCCTACTGCTTCAATGTTTTTATAAAAATTCTAGTATGAGGGATGACATTATCAAAGTGATCTGGTAAATAAGTATTCCAGTCAGGCTGGTGCTATAGTTTCTTCTATTTCACTTTAACATCAGAAATGTAGGGGAGCCTGGGTGGCTAAGTCGCTCAAGCCTCCAAATCCTGATTTCAGCTTAGGTCATGATCTCAGGGTTCATGGGTTCAAGCCCCACGTCAGGCTCAGTGCTGACAGCATAAAGCCTGCTTGGGATTCTCTCTTTCTCTCTGTGCATTCCCTGCTGGCTCTCTCTCTCTCAAAAATAAATAAATAAACATCAAAAAAAAGAAATATAAGTTTTAGTATTACTTGGGTTAAGAATTTTGTTCCGAGTCCAACACCGAGAGAAGCCTGGAGAAGAAGGTGGTCTACTGTCAGGCCTGGAGGAATGTCCACTTTCTGAAGGTGCTCAGCACTCCTGGGACACTCCAGTACTGGGCCTCACAGTGAGGAAGGCTCTTTACCACAGAGTAACCATGACAGCGAAAATGGACATGATCTAGAATAGGTGTCTACAGTGTCCTGTGTCCATGAGGCAGAAGTCAGAGAACTGCTTTTAGAGGAACGGCAGGCATTACAGGTAATTTGTACTACCCTCCTCTCTTTATTCTATTAATCTGTAGTTGTTCCAGGTCCTCTGTGCAGTATACATAGGAGGGCCACAACCAGGTTTGTCATTCAGAATTTTCGCTGAATTGTGCTTGTTTGGGTTGCACGTATTATCAGAGGAGAATAAAAATGCGAGGGCCCTGCAGGCCGTGCATTGAGCATAATCAACCTCCTCACAGATAAAGCATAGTTACTAACAGATAAGCAAAACAAACAAACTCAGTATTCCCAGATAAGAGTTCTCCAATGTTTGCTTTTTAGCTGTTTTTTAACAAGGGGTTCTAGAAGAAGTTGCCTTGAGCATTAAGAGAAAGCTCATAGACTCTAGCTGGGCTCCCCACCTTTCACCACCACTTACGTGCCCCCTCCACGCACAGACACGTGCGCCCGCGCACGCTTTCCCCAGTAAGGCTTTAAGTAGTTCATTTTTTAAACAGCCGCAGAGAAACTTTGTAAGACGGGCATGAAGGCTAAGTCATTACCTCCAAGGAGTCACCTTCACAATCACCTTCCTCTGTGCTTCTCCCCTTCTCTTCGGTAATGGTGTTCACCATTTCAAAAAACCTACAATGAGAATTGGTATGTGGTCACTCGCAATACGTTTGACGTTAAATATAACCCAAGTATGTTCCAGCATGGTTTCGGAGCAAAACATGGGCGCTAAGAGACTTTCTAAAATCAGGCAGTGAACAAACTATTGGTATCAGTATGAAAAATGTGACTTTCCAAAAGGGAAAACACAGGTTGGTAGGACTGTCTAGAAATTTCTGACCTAATGCCTCACTTCAAATAATAGTAATGTAATGTATTATAGAATTAGAACAATGAAGCTCGACAAACTCCTAGAAATGTTAAGAATGTGGACTTGGATATCAGGCCAAGATTGCATTTGTGTGATTTGGGGTGGGCTCTTCCACCTCTCTGAGCCTCACCTCTTAATTACAAAGTGGGGACCTCAGAAGTGTCAAATTAAAGGCTGTTATGAAGATGAGTTGATGTAGTACTTATAAAGTGCTTAGCAGACTTCACTCACTAAATATTAGCTATTATTGTTTTGCTGATGGTAATATTCTTATTTAAAATGGGACTTAACAAAAATACCCATATTCTGGAATAGTGTCTCTAAATTCTGAGGTGACTATTTGTTGTATCAACATTTCATCTGAGATATTGAACCCATTTTGCCTCCATTATCGTAAATGTGGTGTCCCATAAAAACAACCTACAAAACACTGATGTGAATTAGGGCTGGCTGGCTTACAGGTTTGTAAAAGAAGCCACCCCTCTTTTGGTGACATTTTCTTCAGGAGCTCTTCTTGTGAAGTTTTTGTTTTTTTTGTTTTTTTCTTGTAGACCATTTCAGAGGCAAGAAAAATAGTTATAGCAAGAAACAGATTAGCCCCTATAATGCTATCTGTGTCTAGTCTATTCGAAGGAGATGCTAAGGGTTCATAGACTTAAAGCAAGAGAGGTACTATGAACAGGGGCTGATGATCTCACAGGCAGGTCATGCTCTGCACTGCCAACCCAAGAGAAGAGCAGGTTATGTGGGATAAGAAAAGTCTACCTACCACAACTCAGAACCTTTTTATCTCTGTACCTCTTTTTTAAACCATCCACCATCTAACCATCCAACCACCCATCCATCCATCCATCCATCCAACAAGTACTCCATACTTATAGAGTATCTACAAGGATCAAAAACTATTCTGGCCTTTGGAACTGTGACAAGGAACAAAATAGACAAAGCCCATTTGGGAGTTTGGAGTCTATCTCTGGAGTGCGACTCTTCCTTTCTCTCTACACATTTCTTGGCAGTCAATGACAAGAAAAAGAAGTTCCCAAGCGTGATCAGAATAACAGTATGCTCTGATGAAGATTAAACATCCTGATGAGTTAAGGATAAAAGCAAATTCAACCAAGAGGAAGAAGAAAGTTAAAGACCTAAAAAAAATTCTGGCTTTAAAGACAGACTTTTTTTTTAAATTTTTTTGAATGTTTATTTATTTTTGAGAGAGACAGAGACAGAATGCGAGTGGCATAGGGGCAGAGAGGAAGACACAGAATCTGAAGCAGGCTCCAGGCTCCGAGCTGTCAGCACAGAGCCCGATGCGGGGCTTGAACCCACGAGCTGTGAGATCATGACCTGAGCTGAAGTTGGATGCTCAACCGACTGAGCCACCCAGGCTCCCCAAAAGACAGACTTTAAGATCTGGGGTGAAGACTTCCATCAGCTAGTCACACAGTTTTTCAACATGTACATCTCTAAGCAGAATATAATACAGTGGGATGAGAACACAATGTAATTTTTAGGAAACTAGATTCTAGAGTCACATGTGCTTGTCCAAATCCCAGATTTTACATTTTTTGGCTATATATGGTTTTAGGCTCTCCAAGATGCCATTTTTTTAAAAACTCTTTTCAATGAAGATATTAATATTACCTATCTAAGTTTTTATTTGAAGATTAAAATAGATATTAGGTCCAGAGTAAGTACTCCATAAATCTGAGCTATAATGATCATAGAAACAAATCAGTAGCCTTGAGAATTTAAGTAGAAAAGTAGACCATGTATGTGCTAGGAATTATTTCTTATTTCCAAGTCTTTTTACTACATATTTTACAATAATAAAGATAAAACTATAGCCAAGAATTATGGATTAAACAAACATTTTTTCTTGTATCAAGATAAAAATGACTGACTATATACTGTAATCAGTATATTAGTCATTTACAATGGGGTCAAATAGTGATTATTTGAATAAGAAAAGCCCTAAGCAAAATTTTAAGTCCAAGCTGGCTTTTACCTGCACTTTGGTTTAAAAATTGTCACTCACTTTCCTAGATCCCCACCATCAGTCAACTGTGCTCCAAGGGAACATGAAGTCTTTAAGTATTAGCCCAAGGGAAATATACCCAGGGAGGTTCACAGAAACACAGTCCAGTCCATGGATTTTTGGATTATCTTTTATTGGTGTATATCATATAACTAGCTCTTAACTCGAGCTGCACCCCTACCAGAAAATCCAACATAATTAGTCAGGGGTAGGGCCCAGGCAGTTTTTTAAGTGCATCAAGTGATTCCACTATGAACTAGGGTTAAGAGCCACTGTTGTAGACAATGGTGAGATTATCCAAAAGAATTCAAGAATGAAAATTTTGGTAATCATATATTGTAATAAGTGAACACTTTAAAAACGTGACATAGTATCAGGCAATTAACTGGTAAGTCTTGGTTAATGTTTTGTCTTTGGAAAAATTAATTATGACTAAGAGAAAGCTTGATTTATTAAAGAGACTCCCCTCCTCCATTCTCTGATTGTTAAACATACCCCGTAATTATAAGATGTTAGCCTAAATGCAATATTTATATAACCAGATGGCCATGAATTCCTTACATGCTCACTCATTAATTAAAAATAATGATCAGGTAAGAACAGTATTTTTTACACATAAACAATGACTAATACGTACTTTTTACAATGAAGTTCTGTACAGAAATAGATTTGGAAATCGTCAGAATTATGAAGCACATAAAGAAAACAGCATCGTTCTTCAAATTTAGAAATACTGAAACAAACAAAAAGAATTATTCAGGGAAATAGCTATGCTTCTTGCTTCTATGAATCTGTAATGAAAAATAAGTACATTTTATATCTAATCCCAGGTATGACACCGTTGTTGTTTGTAACAGACAGATATAAAGAGCACTTGAAGAAGTGATGTTCCCCATAGCACGATACTAAAATTACTTCATAGTCTGAGAATTGTCCTTTTACCTATATCAGCAGACAGGGCTGCTCTGGCATGCCTGAAGGACACCTAAGCTATTTATCCCTCCAGCTTACAGGGGAAAGGCGTCCTGGCTGCCATACCACTACCCTGCGTGATCGGAGGAAAAGCTAAGTATCAACTGGCTGGGTGGGCTCAGCGATTCTGGCGCTATGGCATCTGCAGAACAATGAAATGTTTCCAAAGCTAAGAAGGCAATGTGTGGCGGCAATAAAAGCACCTCATCAGTGTCGAGATTTTAGAGGCGTGAAGAAATGTGAAACAGCACTTGGTTTTGACTCAGCGAGTGATTTTATAGCAACTGAAATAATTCGGAGTTTACCATCAGGCCATGCTATTTTATGCCAAAGGTTAGCAAAATTTTTCTGACATAGGCCAGAGAGTAAATGTTTCAGATTTTGCAGGCCAAACTACTCAGTTTTGTTGTTGGAGCAGCCTTAGACAATGCACAAATGAAATGAACGTGGCTGGGTTCCAATAAAACTTTACAAAAACGGGCAGCGGGCCATATTTGGCCTGTGGGCTGTAGGTTGCCAATCCCTATTTTATGCCTTTGCATTTGGGATGCACATCATTTTTGACTCTGTAAAGAAATTCTATTCATCATTCAAGGCCCAGCTTAGATCTTACCCTCTTCCTTCCCTGTGTCTACGTTCAACAGAAAGACTTTCTCTTGCACCTCTGCTCCTTGAACATTTACATCTATCATTGCTCATCTCGCGGTCATCTCAATAGTAGCTCTTGTCATTAGCTGTTAAATGTTATGAGGCTGGGTTGGCCTCCCACCTCTTTGAGAGTGGGAGTTCATGTTGTGGTCACTGTTGTATCCTTAGCAGAATAGGACTCAACATTTGACACACACCTGGAGTCTCAGTAAAATGCCCATTGACTGAGCTGAGCAAATCCTGAGGGGATGCAAGACAAACTGCTGACTTAGTTGGATTTTTCTCTGTAGTTTGTTATCTCTTCATCAAGAAGGAAGCCAAGAGTAGTTAGCTCTCTTTGAAGCCATAAACTACAGCTTGAGTTTCTCAACATAGAAACCAGAAATAGCCACATAGAAAGAAGCATTCTATGTATATGCTGTAAGTCACAACAAAGGCGTATGTAGTGATGCCATACTTAAATTTAAAAAAACGTTCCTTGGAAAATAGATATGATAAAATGGAATTTATATTACCATACTTTCATAAACTGCTTAAAAACGCAGCAATAAACGAGTGCCTTCCTGATGACTGGTTTTAAAAATTAAATATTAAGAGAGTAAAACTTTATTTGAGAAGGCTGGGTTGGAAAGATATATAATGAGTCAGTCTATTATCTTGCTTGCTTCTGTTCAGATCCTTCATGAGGTAACAGGTGGTTTTACCAGGCAAACTCCAATTATCAGTGACTCAGACGGCTCTAGCAGTTCATGCTCCATCAAAACCAATTATTATTATGCCACAAGCAACAGGGTATTGCATAACTGGCCTGCAGAAATCTGCTTCTTCTCATTTCTATTATGTGGAAATAAATAGTAAACACAACTAATTTGGCTTGAAATTTCCAAGAGCTGGTTTTTAGACTGAGCTTCTATATAACAAGTGTTTAAATGTTTAACCAGTGGTTCTTGCTTCTAAGAAAAAAAAAAAAAGTCTCATTTCTATATCCCAGGAACTGGTATTTCCTGAACCACTGGCATTATGATGGCAATGTCAGAACTGAACCACTGAAGTGAGCCGCTAGAATTTCAGGAACACCTCATTAACAGCGACCTCAGGAAAAGTTTTTTAAAAATAAATTCCCTATAGTCTCTTTAACAGTCACATTAATGTTAACTACAGGATATGCAACCTGATAGATGGCATGTAGCTTTTTGGCTCCACCTCACAGGAGATTAATTCCTGAAACACCAAAAAGACCGGAAAACCGTCCTATCACATACACCAACAGCTCAACCAGCTAGAGAGGATCCAAATAGCTCACTTTTATCTACACCTTGATCCTGGTCCACAGTCCACATTTATCCCTCATTCTCCATATTTGGAGCAGGTGACAAGCACAGAGTCAGTTCAACTAACAGTGAAAGTTTTGGTTGCAAATCTTTTTATAATAGAGATAGAAAAGGTTGAGCATTTTCATCAACAGAGGATTCTTGAAGTTCTTTGCATTTTTAAATCCTGACTAAAAGTTCTATTGTCTTCTAAGTAAAAAAAGAAAAAAAAAAAAAACATGTACCAAGGAAACTTACCTCACTCCCCTGACAGAAGAAGCACTAAAATTCCACTCATGTATACCTTTCTAGAACACAGGGGAAGAACAACAAGAACAAGAAATGTTGAGTCATCATAATGAAAATAACATAATAATTTGGTTTCATTATTTTAAAATAATATACACAGTAATTTTTCCTCGTACATAATTCTTCATGAACAAATTATCTGGATGGAAATTGTAATTCATTTTCAAGCCACAAGGGTGATGTTTACTCTATTTAATAATTTCTGTGCTTCAATAAAATAGCTTCCAAGAGAATCTAGGAGAATTAGTCTCATTAAATTCTAAAACTTGATTTTTAGCAGATTAACCTAATAACTGCTGTGCCTTAATTTTTTAAATAAAAAACCCAGTGATCAAGGTAATTCAATTACAGCTGAGTAATATTTCTTTTCTGAGAAATAAAAACATTAATTTGAATCAAGTTCTGCAAGGTTTTAAAGATGATTATTTATGAATGATCTTTAGTTACATTTTCTAACTGAAATGGTGGTTCTATTTCTTCAGAAAATGAGGTTAGCCCTTTCCTCTTAAATTTTCTAATGTTTATTCATTTATGAGAGACAGGGCACGAGTGAGGGAGGGGCAGAGAGAAAGGGAGACACAGAAACTGAAGCAGGCTTCAGGCTCTGAGCTACCAGCACAGAGCCTGATGCGGGGCTCAAACCCACGAACCGTGAGATCATGACCTGAGCCAAAGTTGGACGCTTAACTGACTGAGCCACCCGGGCACCCCTATAGCAAGTATATATGTACACACATGTATATAGTATACATCTTAGCTACAGTGTGTTATCTAATTTATGCAAAATTCAATATACTAATAAAGTTTGCCCATAAAAAATTTGATTGTCATATGATAAACATGGGTGATTTGGGGCCAAGGTGAAAAAAAATTGTGGAAATTTATTTTTTGAGTTTATTACTAAAGCTAAGTCTGATGAGTATTAAATTCACGTCTTTAAATAAATTACAGGATGGATCACATTCCTTGCAAAAATACATCTGATAACAATATGAAATTGACAACATAAATATTTTAATAGAAATAAAATAGTTGATACACATGTCCAAGTTTAGCAAGTACTATGCAACAGTCAATTCAGATGGCAATTCAATTCTGTAAATGTGAAACAACCAGGAAAAGAAGCTCCTACCCACCCACTTAAAATACTGCCCGGAACTTGCGGTCTTGGCTGGGCTAGTGAAATGAGTAAGGAAGCTTGTGGTTCTGAGGTGGACCAGAACTCTCCTTTTGGCTGAAGCAAATCAAAAAGCCACAATTTATAACCACAGCACCTAGTGCTTTGCTACAACCATGCAACTTAAAATAAAAATAGATCCTCCCAAGCCCAAAGGAGATTTACTAAAAAAACTAGTTTCGATGCACACCAGTCGGGTCACGGGTAGGTGACCTGAATTAACACAGAGCAAATGTTGTGCATGAAGCCCAGGGAAGGAAGAGACCATAGGAAGGTGCTCATGGAATGCGGCTCTCTTCACCAGAGTACAGAGGGAGTTAAATTAAAATAGCAGCCTGCAGCTTCAGCTGGTAATTTGGAAAGTTGCTTCTAAATCCTGTTGGCCTCAGGTGACCTTCTAAATATATGTGACCCAGGAACTGCAGCTGTTACCTGCACACTTCTTGCATACAATGCAGCCTTATCCTCAGATCCTGCAACTGAGCTGCTTTCCAAGGCCACGTCCAAGATCAGGAGGTGGGGGTTGAGTGCAAAACTAATACAGCAGTAGGCAAACTTGCAACTAAACAGGGCAACTGATGAACACCCATAGGACAGCACAGGTAAAACCTATCTTCTATCAGCCCTGTGCTGGGAACAGCCAAGGAGGGATTTCCCAGATTGATAGGGCGGGTTTTACAGGAAAGGAGAACAGCATTTCCAGAATGTTAGATTCCTGAAAGTTTCCAAGTGCTGCCAGTGAATGCTCCCTGTTAGCAGTGTAAAAAGTCTAGGGTCTGAGATGGAGTGATCTAGAATGAGGAGGTCTACCTCCCCAGCTCCCTCACTACTGGGACTCACCACATGGAGGCGCTGGTGAGTCACAAAGACAACCGGTGGATTTAACAGGTTCCTGGGACCTGTCTGGGAATCTAGGGAAAAGGACAGCCAGAGGCAGGGCTGGAATAATTAGCCTCCACAAGCCCTAAACCACACTCAATCTAATTTAAACAGCACAAGTACCATATTGTGGAACTGGTTTGCCTCAGATCCCATGCCCCAGCTAGGACAAGAGTAGGGACTGGGAATTAATTTTGAGCTAAGGCGGCAGGAGTTACACATTGGCAGACACTGTTGGTTCCTTAGACAACGGACACACTTTTCCTTCTTTGCTAACAAAAACTAAATTTTGTTCAAGTTCAGGTGGCAATGTTTAGGGATGGGGAAACTGATTGGTCTAAATTGGTGAGGTAAGTCCATTCTCCTTGTTCATGACTGGTCTAGGCATGAATACATGATGTAATTTTTGGTACAAAGGAGAGGGTCTGACCCTTTTCCTTTGCATGCTGTCAGTGTGAATTGATGCTTGGAACTGCTATTTGAGACCAGGAAAGAAAAACCGAGAGCATATAGAGAAGCCAATTCAGAATTCTGACACCATTAAGCCACTGAAATTACCCCCAGAATGACCTCCTACCTCCCAGAATTCTTGTTATGCAAGATAACGTTTCCTTATTACTCAAGCCACTATTAGTTGGGAGCTTTATAGCTAAAAGCATCCTTGATGGATGAGACTATTATATCATCGAAATCTAGAATCTGCCTAGGTGGCTCAGTTGGTTGAGTGTCTGACTCTTGATTTCAGTTTGGGTCATGATTTCAGCGTCCTGGGATAAAGCCCTGAATCGGGCTCCATGATGAGCGTGGAGCCTGCTTGGGATTCTCGCTCCCTCTCCTTGTGCCCCTCCCCCCGCTCATGCTCTCTCTCGAAAAAAAATTCTATAGAATCATAAATTTCCCGGGTCTTCTCCGAGTGGCCATGGCCGGAGCTGGAGGAAGGTCAGCACTTCATATTCCACTGGGACCCTGATGCCTGATATCTTCTTCTGAGAAACCACCTGATAGGCCAGGAATGCTTAGACTTCAAAAAAGGAAAGGATTCTAGGGGGCCCCTGGGTGGCTCAGTTGGTTGGGTGTCCAACTTTGGCTCAGGTCACGATCTCACAGTTTGTGAGCTTGAGCCCCACGTTGGGCTCTGGGTGGACAGCTCAGAGCCTGGAGCCTGCTTTGGATTCTGTGTCGCCCTCTCTCTCTCCTCTCCCCCACTCCCATTCTGTCCCTCTCTCTGTCTCTCTCTCAAACATAAATAAACATTGAGAAAAATTTTAATTAAAAAAACAAAAAAGGAAAGGATTCTAAATGACAACTGTTTAAAATATCTCAGAAATAACTTTCCTCCTCAGTCTAAGCTTTTCTTTCCTGTGCACATCCAGACTTTCTTCAAGTACTAACTTGACTTTAAGCAGCAACCATCCATTGAACAAAGAGAGAACTGTTAAAAGATTAGGATCTCAATTTATTTGGTTCTTGACGGAGAGTAACCCTTTAAGAGTCCCTGAACTCTTAGGAATTGGTATAATGATCTTAACGTTTCGACAGCTGAAGTACAAAGTGTTTACCAGCTCATGTAACTGTTCACTCTGCATGTTAGAAAGAAAATACTGAGGGGAGTAAGGAAACATGATAAATGAAAAGCAACACTCTCTATTCTACCCTTAGAAAAAAATTTAAAACATTCTGTGACAAAAAGAATCCGTTTCTTGTTTAACATCAGACCTATACCCCTGTTGTTTATCTGTTATTTAATTATAGTTATTACAGTTGCTTGAAACTCATATAATACTGAGTTATTGTATTGCGTATCCTCATTCCAGTGGTGTCACTTCTATTTTATTTGTTTTTAATTTTTTTAATTTATTTTTTAAATTTACATGCAAGTTAGTTAGCATACAGTGCAACAATGATTTCAGGAGTAGATTCCTTAATGCCCCTGACCCATGCTTCTATTTTAAATAATAGGGAAATAACAGTGGTAATGAACACGCTATGGATAGAGCTAGGGTTTGCAAAGAAATCAACATACATTCAAACAGAAACTTATTTTAAAAAGCTTAAATTTTTGAACACGGAGAATTTTTAGCGCAGTGGGGACAATGCAAATGTCATTCTTCTTGATCAAAGGATGGTAAAAGTAGAAACTGGATAACTCACAGCCTAAATCCATAACTCTTCCTAACGCACTCTTTTACATCCTCATATGTTTACTTCTTAGCATAATGCAAAAATCTCTACAAATGTCACAAAACATAAGAGAGTCAATACAAGGCTAACTGTACTCAACAAAGAACTTCCAGACAACTAGCTGGAAATAGTACTCATTTTCCAAAAATCTCTGGCTTACTTTCTGTTCTTTTTCTGTCTTCTGGCTGTCTACTCATTCTCCTGGCCCTGCTAATTGCTAATTCCTTTAGCCCCATTCTGTTTCCAAGTGTCCTTGGATAACCTTGCTCTTTCCATTCGAGCCTTTGAAAATCTCCTCTCCCAGATAATAATGTTCATGTTTCCTAACCTCTCTTTAGATTTTGTAGTTTCAACTGCAGGATTAAGTCTGCTTGTGAGAACACATAGGCATATACTTTAAAATAATGTGACTGACACACTGTGTACTTTAAAACAACGTTAACAACATATATACATGGTTATTATTATTAGTTATTATTAGTTATTCTCAATTCTGTCTCTAAACAACTCCACCTGGAGTTACGTCATCATGCCAGCTATCAATTGGGGTTCCAAGGACCCCCCCCCCCCCCACTCCTTGTGTTTGATTAATTTGTTACAGTGGCTCACAGATCTCAGGAAAACATTTTACTTATTAGATTACTGGTTTATTATAAAAGGATATGACTCAGGAAATAGCCAGGTGGAAGAGTTGCACGGGGCAAAGTATGGAGAAAGGGCTAAGAGCTTCCATGACCCCTCCAGGGGCACCATTCTGCCCAAATCTCCACATGTTCACCCACCTGGAAGCTCTTTGAACCCCGCCCTTTTTGGGTTTTTTACGGGGGCTTCATGACATAGGGATGACTGATTAAATCCACTGGCCATTGGAAATGGATTCAACCTCTCCCCTTTCCCCTCCCCAGAGGTCAGGGGGTGGGACTGGAAGTTCTAACCCTCTAATCCTATAGTTGGTGCTCTTGGCATCCAGGTCTCATCCTTAGGTGGATCCAAAAGTCACCTTATTAACATAACAAAAAACAAAACAAAAAAACAGAGATGGCTTTCAGAGCTTAGGAAATTCTAAGGGTTTTAGCAAATCTGTGCCAGAAAGAGATGAAGACCAAATATTTATTTCTTACTATAAATCTCAGTATCACGGTGCCCTAATATGATGCCAACAACCTCCCAAATGATTGCTGCTATTTCATCTAAAGAGCTAAGCCAGGTTAAGTTCTAAGGGATAGGTTAGGGATTAGTTCATATGTGCTTTGCCATAAATTTTATTGTTGTGAAAACAACACTTATTACATGTCAGGCTCTGTGCAATATACCCTACCTATACTATTTCATTTAATTTTAACAATAACCTTTTGAGATGGATATTACTACTATCCCATTCTAAAGATAAAGATACTGCAACATGCAGAAGCCATGTTGCCAAAGGCAGAGATAGGACTTACACCCAGGACTGTTGACTTAAAGACATTTAAAAACATTGAAATTGACATTTCTAAAAATTGCAAGCCCATTTCTCTAACTGTACGTCCTAATTCCCCCTTTTGTGCTGTATCACATTCATCATTGAATACACTTCTATATTTATTTATTTACTGCCTGAGTAGAAAGGCAGAAATTTCGCTTATTTTGTACACATCTGTTTCCCTACTGCCTAACACAGTGCCTGGTAGTGCCTGTCACAGAGTAAGTGCTCTGTAAATATGTGTTGAGTGCATGGATGATTGGTAAGGAAAATTATAAGGGTATTTTGGAAAACAATTACCAAAAACCTCACAAAACTACTTTGCCACACGTCTTCTCTCATTTCTGTGGTTTATCACATGAACTGGAATCAAGTCTTGAAATTTTTCTATTTTTAAAAAATAGTAGGATTTGTACACATATTAAAACTAATAAAATACAGAAGTGGAAAGGGTTATCCAAATGACTGTGAGGAGTGGAAATGAGAGCATTTCAGACCCTTCTGAAAGCCAAGGCAACACAGTCCTGCTCATATTGTGTCGGCACATGGAGCCAGTGACTAATGTGAAACTGAGCAGCTGCTTAGATAACCCAACAGTGTCATGGAATGCTAACTATAATCATACTCGGGTAGGACTAGAGTGGCATTATTATGATAGGCTCCCTAGAATTATGATACACATCTTTTGGGGCACCTGGGTGGCTTAGTTGAGTACCCAACTCTTGATTTCAGCTCAGGTTATGAGCTAATGGTTCATGGGTTTGAGCTGTGCGTTGGGCTCCATGCTGACAGTGTAGAGACTGCTTGGGATTCTCTCTCTCCCTCTGCCTCTCTGTCCCTCCCCTGCTCATGCTCACTTGCTCTCTCTCTGTCAAAATAAATAAATATAACTTAGGGGCGCCTGGATGGCTCAGTCAGCTAAGTGTCTGCCTTCAGCTCAGGTCATGATCTTGCGGTTCATGGGTTGGAGCCTCGTGTCAGGCTCTGTGCTGACCGCTCAGAGACTGGAGCCTGCTTCAGATTCTGTGTCACCATTGCTTTCTGCCATTCCCCTGCTTGTGCTGTCTCTCTCACACAAAAATAAACTTAAAAAAAAAATAAATATAATTTCAAAAAAAGATAGGCATCTTATAAGTCATATATATTAAGATCAGTTCTCTGAAATATAATTTAATTTATAGCATGAGTTTACAAAACAAAATAATCTTCTAATTTCAGGCTTACTTTAGATGGTTATGCCATCTAAAATAAAAATGCAAATAGGTTCAGTTATTTTATTAAGTGAGTGAAATTCATAATCCATGTTTAACAAATTTTATATTATAGGATATAAGTATTTATGCCAAGATAAATACATGGTAAGCTATTTCTTCTTAACTAATACAGGTATTTGCTGGAATATATAAATGCTAGAAGGGAGTAAAGTCCTTTAATGCTTGTGTGTTAATAATTACACAATTTACCTTGTCATCAGGAAGCACATGCCAAATAGATATTGTCTTTTCCTCAACTTCATTGTTGATAGACAAATATGAAGGCTGATAGATTTTAGTTGGTTCTAATATTAACACCTTGAAAACATAAGGCAAAGAAACAAATATTAGTGACTTCAGATTTAAATCATTTAGAGCTGTTATAACAACACTGCACTGATATGGGAGGTTATCAGATGAGGCTCTGGGTCCACTGCTGCAGTAAAACCATTTTAATTCTTTTTTTAAATTTTTTTTTTTTTTCAACGTTTTTTATTTATTTTGGGACAGAGAGAGACAGAGCATGAACGGGGAAGGGTCAGAGAGAGAGGGAGACACAGAATCGGAAACAGGCTCCAGGCTCCGAGCCATCAGCCCAGAGCCTGACGCGGGGCTCGAACTCACGGACCGCGAGATCGTGACCTGGCTGAAGTCGGACGCTTAACCGACTGCGCCACCCAGGCGCCCCCCATTTTAATTCTTAATTGTTGCCTTCCTTATGAGTCCTTTGAGCATTTTATGGTATTATTGTAAGTTCCCATGATGCATCACTTTTTTTTGCTAAAGAAATTGGAAATAAATTTTTAAAGTCCATATATTGGTTTCACTATTCCCAGGGAATCTACTCTAATGATGTATTTTTAAAAATTTTTTGTTATTTATTTATTACTGAGATAGAGGGAGAGTGTGTGTGCAAGCAGGGGGAGGGGCAGAGAGAGAGGGAGACAGAGAATCCCAAGCAGGCTCCATGCTGTCAGCGCAGAGCCTGACATGGGGCTCAAACTCATGAGTTGTGAGATCACAACCTGAGCCGAAACCAAGAGTCAGACACTTAAGTGACTGAGCCACCCAGGTGCCCCTCTAATGATATATTTTTAAAGTCTTTTATTTTATCTTGCAACACATGCATAATCTATTTCTATAAATATAAATATGTCCAAAAAAAGGGCAGAAATGTGGTAAATAATTCTGTACATAGAAAAGATTCTACATATAGAGCGCCACATACTATTTTAGGTTTTCTCCTGCCACACCTTACCATCAAGATGTGGTAGCATGTTTTTCATACCCATGTAAATAGAGTGAGAAATGATTCTGGTTATTATTGAGTTTTATATATAAGGCAAAGGAAAGGACATAGCTGTATGAAATAATAAAAATGTTTTTGCACTGCTTTAAGATAAAACTGGGATCTTCACTAATGATATATTTAGCCTTGTGAGAGAGAGAAATAAAACCGACTCCTGTTTTGGAGATGTATGAGGGATATGTAATAAGTGAGTTGAGAATCTCTCTCAAAGGATGTAGCATATTATTACTAATATCTGGTATTAGGTACAGATAACATCAAAATGCCACACATGCACGAATTTTAAAGGTACTTCAACTATTATCTGTTTGTACAGACGCTTAAAAGCACCTACTTAGCTCAAATTTCCCATGCAGTCTTAAGTAGGAATATTTAAAAAAAATTTTTTTCTTAACGTTTATTTATTTTTGAGACAGAGAGACACAGAGCATGAACGGGGGGAGGGTCAGAGAGAAGGAGACACAGAATCCGAAACAGTCTCCAGGCTCTGAGCTGTCAGCACAGAGCCCGACGCGGGGCTCGAACTCACAGACCACGAGATCATGACCTGAGCCGAAGTCGGCCGCTTAACCGACTGAGCCACCCAGGCGCCCCAAGTAGGAATATTTTAAAAGGAAAGGAAAGCCAATACTAAACTATCAGAGAAACTAGAATAGTTCTTTCTACCCCACTGCTTAAAACTCAAGGAAAGTGGCTTTTAGAAAGAATCTTCTATCAAATAAGTTGACCAAATAAAAGTGGAGGAAAAACCCAAAAACCCTTCAGAAGATTCTATCAGCAAGGGATTATGGACTCACACTACACTGTGATCTAGCGTGCAATCTGAGCAAGAAGGCACATGGATTAGCAACCTGACTCTTGGCCATGCACTGCAAACTTAGTACTGATTTTATGCTATCTTTGTTTTTCTAAAAATTTTTTAAACATTTTATTCATTTTTTGAGAGACAGAGAGAGACAGAGCATGAGCAGGGGAGGGGCAGAGAGAGAGGGAGACACAGGATCTGCAGCAGGTTCCAGGCTCTGAGCTGTCAGCACAGAGAGCAACGTGGGGCTCAAACCCACAAACCTCAAGATCATGACCTGAGCCGAAGTCAGACACTTAACTGACTGAGCCACCCAGGCACCCCTGATTTTATGCTATATTTACCACAACAGTAAATTTATTTAAATTAGAACACAGAGAACTACAGAAAGCAGATTAGGAAGACAAAATTTTCTTTACTCTTAAGTATAAAAAAACTGCAAGGGCTTAATTCTTGGTCAGGCTCTAGTTATGAAAATAAGATAGAACAGATTACAAATAAAGCACAGTAAGAGTCCACCAGGGAACATACTCTGATTTAGGAACATACCAGGTAAATCAAGGTCCAAATTCCAATCAACAGAGAGTGAAGTGGTACTGATTAATAATGGAAATAAATTTTCAATCTAAACTTGGCAGAATTAGTGCTTTCAAATATGAGTATCCCAGTGTTTGTGAAATGAAAATGAATAATCGGGAATAAAAGGTGGGTCTTCCAAAATAGCTTCCAAGTCACTATACCGACAAATGAGAATATACCTTTTTCTCTAATTATGTGGGCACAGAATTTAACATTAGAAAAACACAACACCAGGTTATCTCCTCTCTTCTCAAATTATGTCTTTATTGTGTCTCAAATATTTCTAACAGATAAAATCCGACCTATGTTTTCCCATGTCGAGATAGGGAAAAACATTGGTTGTAATTATCATCATCTAACATTTGTTGAGGCCTTTGAAGTGTTCTACCCTTGAAATGACAAAATGGGAGGAATTTATGGCACACATTACAGAGGTAACAGAAAGACTGAGAAGGGAGAAGGAAAAAGGCAATTTGACAAACCTGGCTAGACACAACTCACTTGAAATATAAACATGCTTCCTTTTAGTTTCTAATCTTTTATACTGGTTAACATTAAAATTAACTGCTAAACAAAATTTTTAAAAAAGTAAAATTAACTGCTAACTTCTTGCATCTGAAGTGGGAATGACGGCAGTATAAGGCCTATAAGCTATACAGAGTAGATTTTTAAAAAAATTTTTTAACGTTTATTTATTTTTGAGAGAGAGACACACATACAGAGCACAAGGAGGGGAGGGGCATAGAGAGAGGGAGACATAGAATCTGAAGCAGTCTCCAGGCTCTGAGCTGTCAGCACAGAGCCTGACGTGGGACTCGAACCCATGAGCAGTGAGATCATGACCTGAGCCAAAGTCAGATGCTCAACCGAATGAGTCACCCAGGCACCCTATATACAGAGTAGATATTAAATAGAGGTACATGTCTCAGCTCCTATAAGAGTCCGTAAAAGCAGCATTCTCCTCTCCTCTCACCTAGCCTGGGGTGATGGGTTGATGGTTTCCTAACTGTTCAATGTAGGAAGGAAAGAAAATCTACATAGAAGAGAGGTGAGAAAAAAGAATCAACTGAACTGAACCCAAATAATAATAACTGATGGGACCATTCAAATCATTTTGCTAAGAAACTTTTGTCTGTTTTCTTTTACCCAGGGTCACTAGTATTTCTTCGAGGAATGAGAACAGATATGGTGGTGAAATAAATGGAAACAATCAAATAAAATACTTCTAATATAAATCATCTTGATTTTAGTCAGATCCACACTAAAAGAAGGATAATGCTATCACCCCAATCAAGACCTACAGTGGCCTTCATGAGTATGAACTAAAGACTCTAAAGACATAATGAGTTAGTGACTGATATGACACCACAAGTACTAGAAACATGATTTTTTCTATGTGGTGATACAGGGGGAGCAAACTCCAATGGTTGCAGGGAGTGGGCCCAGTGGGAAAGGCAGAGGGTGAAGCAGGAAGGATGGGACTGTAACCAGCATCTAACATGGCACCAGCTAGCTGACTTAGTAGGTTGTTGCTTGTGGAGAAGGCCAGTCACAGATTGTCAGTTCCTTTCACTTTTCAATAGCTAAAAATCTAGAATTTTGTATGAACTGTCCTTATTTTCACTTGGCTTTCTTATAAACTTTATTTTTCAGTTGACTGCCTTTTCATTTATTTTGTCTTTCTTTTTATCATCTTTAACATAGTAATTATAGTTATTTGAAGTCTTATGTGGTCACTTTAATATGCGAATCACTTCTGGGCCTGCCTCTACTGGCTGTTTTAGCTCTTTGTTATCCATCACTTTTTTCTGCTTCTTAGAATGTCTAGTAATCTTTGATTGTGTCTGAATGACACAATGCAGAGGCTCTGGATCATATCCTCCCAGAAGTTTCCCCACCCCTGCTCCCTAGCTAGCGGTCAAATTATCAGTGCTTCATCTTGATCCTATCAAGACTTAGTTTTCTTACAGCTTTGTTAGGGTGGATCTGTTTTAGTTTCACCTTTTCTCCTAGGGCAAGGGCTTTCTATGTCGCCACTAAATGCTTGGGGTGTTCAGCAAGGTCTCATCACCCAAAGGCCAACATCTTATCCCTGCATTGGTTAAGCTCTGGGATATTTGCTCAGCTCTCACCCTTCAAAAGAATGCTCTCTACCACTTCTGGTCCTGGTCCTCTATATAGCAAGGGAATTTCCCTTGATAAGGTTTACTTAACCTACACAGGTTTCATCTAAAATCCAATTTTAGTCAAATACTGGGACCAGTAATTGTGGTTCCTTACACTGTGCTTTCCCCCTGTTCACACTATCTAGAGGTTGTCCTAGGACTCAAGGGAAATACCCACACAGAATCCTGGGATTCATTCTTCAAGGCTCCCCCTTCTCCAACACCCTCTCCATCTGTCTGAGAGTCCCAAACACTCCTTCCTGCCTGCTCTGCCCAGGGAGAATGCTATTCCCTGCTAGGGCTCCACCTCCTTGGGCTGCAGCCAGAAAAACACCTTACAGAAAAAAAGCAGGTGAAGGTGGGACTCAACTCCAGTACCTCCCTGCTCAAGGATCACAACCCTGCGATGACTGCTATTTAATGTCTACAAACAGTATTTTACATATTTTGTCCAGATTTTTATAGTTATTTATAGCAGTACCAATACCAATACCATTTACTCCATCATAGCTGGCACTAAAGAACCAACTCTCTTTATTTTTAAATGTTGGCAACAAATTATTATTATTATTATTATTATTATTATTATTATTATTTTAATCACTGAGTGGTCTTTTACTTAATGCTTATTTATTTTTGAGAGAGAGACAGAGTGCAAATGGGGGAGGAGCAGAGAGAGAGGGAGACACAGAATCTGAAGCAGGCTCCAGACTCTGAGCTGTCAGCACAGAGCCCGATGCAGGGTTCGAACCCACAAACCATGAGACCATAACCTGAGCCAAAGTCGGATGCTTAACTGACTGAGCCACCCAGGTGCCCTACCACTGAGTAGTCTTTTAAACACAAACTTAATAATATGCACAACCTGACACATAATAAGAGAAACACTAATTAAAACCATCCTAATACACCATTTTTTCATCTGTAAGTTTAAAAAAGTACAAATATGATAAACACACCTTTTAGGAGAGACTTTCGGAAAATAGTCTCGAATGTTGCCAGTGAGAATGTCAATTGATACAATTCCTATGGAGGGCAACGGGGCAATATCAATCAATTTCACTTCTGGGAATTTATCCTACAGACAGATGTGCACATGTGCAAAATGGCACAGGTACAATGTCTCATTTTAATTTGCATTTTTGACTAGCCAGTGAGGTTATTATCTTTTCATGTGATTTGCCCATTTTCTTTTTCTTTTGCTTACCAATTAGTAGGAGTTGTTTTTTTTTTTCCTTTGTGCAATTAGGCAAATTGATCATTTTGCCACATTAATATTAAATATTTTCTCCCTGTCTAGCATTTGCCATGTTTATGGTGTTCTTCACTGAACAAAAGTTAGAATTTTTAATGAAATCAAATTGGTCAACATTTGCCTTTAGGGCTTAAAGGTCCCTTTCTTGCTTAATTAAGAAAGCCTCTCTCACCAAAGTATATACCTATATTCTCCTAACGTCTCTCTTACTATTTTCGAGTTTTATTTTTTTATATTCATATCATGACAGACAAATTCACATTAAACTAATTTAAATTAGCTCAGAATAGCTAATATGAGTGGTTTCTTTTCATAGCTGATTTTCTATTCAATCAAGTCAACAGTCAATTAGATACTTCAGTTCTGTGCTGTCTTCTTTCCCCACGTTTGCTATCATCAGAGCATCAGCTGAAGGCATGCTGCCAGCTCACTCTGAGATAAGTATTTTCCTAGGTTACACATTATCTAGGCTAGAAAACAAAGTGTTTTAGTTTGAAAGGCTTTTCAAATGAAGATCCTGCGGAGCTCAAGGCTTCATCGGGAAGGAAGAGTAAAGAAAGTGTGTTAATGCCAGCAGTGGATTTAATGAAATGAAACAGATGATCCTACAAGCAAGAACTGGAGAACAAGAATTAGAGAAAAAGAATTGAGCGTGGTTACCACCTGAATAGGGAGGACTGGACTAGAGAGCTCAAACAGAGTTTTACGGCATCACTTTGACGTGGGAGGAGATTAGTGCACACAGTGACTTGGTAATTCTTGAATCAGATGCTAAGCTTATACTGCTCTGGATGGCATTCTGAGAGCCATCAGGATGGGAAAGGCACCAGCTGAGAAGATGAGCAATATATTTTTAAAAGTGTGTGTGTGTCTACTATACGTGTATCTATATCTATATCTGGCCAAAATAAGTTGCAAACTGGAACCTATGAGTCATCATTTCTCATGATCTAAGGCATTGTAAAAGGTGGCTAGGGACACTAAATCTAACTCTGACCCATGTGGGTAATGAGTGGTCGAGATGGAATAACGACCCAGGTGAGCTTGACACTTTTCACCACAATAATGGTAACGATACTGATGACAATGTTAACAAAACTGTAGTATGAATTCACAGCACCCTTGTGTCTGGTCGGAAGCGATATGTTGACTAACTGCGCTAAGCAAGAGACAATCTTTTCTTGGAAAGCACACTTTACAACTTATCACAAGAAATCACCCAATTTCATGGCAAAAACATAAAGACGTATCTCACTTCTCTGATTGTGAGAAGTTATTTTAAAAAAGTAACACTAGTACTATTAAAATCACAGTGCAAGATGTTCTTTAAATAAAAGAAACAAAATAGAAATGCACTTAAAGTTAAGTTAAATGAAGAGTACTCACCGGAAACCTAACTACAGTAACATCTGTCTTTGTGGCCTCCACCAGGAAATCCATCCAGAAGTCCACCAGCTCCTGTTTGGCCACAGGCTGCTCTGTAGTCAGTTTCACAAAATGCTTATATATCAAAATTGTCTCTACAATAGACTTGAGGTACCTAAAAATGAAAAGATATAAAACACACAATGGGCAAATTTAGAACCACCTGTTCCCATGTATCCTGGTTTTAATCTGTGGATGTAATTGAAATATAGCGTTAATATTTAGGTATTCCGATTCACCACACATTACTCATTATTTGTTATATGCCATGTACTTTCACGTACGTTGTCTCCTCTGTACCTCACAAAAATTCAATAAAGTAGGCTGTTATAACATCATTTTAAAGATGAGGAAACTGAGGTGCAGAGGGCTTAAATAGCTTGGACTGACTGATACATCTGCTGAAAACATGACTTTTACAAAAATGCCTGTCTTCTATTCAAGGGAGTGGTTAATGCACATGTCTTAAAATATGCTTCCATGAGGAAGCTTTTCTAAAAAGACCCTTCATAAGGGATCATTATTTTGCTTTGAAGCAACTCAGCTGATATATTATACAAATACCCTCCAACCTAACAAGACAGATGGCGCCTCAAAGGAAAAAGTTAGGAAAAAATGAGGAGCGAGATAATTACATGAGTTAGTGGGTTTGCAAGTACTTCATAAGCTATAAACATGGACATCAACATTAAGTGAATGGACACTTAAGGCATTGTTTTGTGGTTATTACTGTTGCATAAAATAATGTCTGCTTTCTTGTCAACAGAAGCTGGGATACCTCACACCAAAGCTCTTTGGACCTGTGCTTCAGCCCCTTCTGGACCATCAGAATGATCACTGTAAAGAAATGACAGATTTGGCGGCATGTAACACAGGCATTTATTGGTTCATTTATTTCATGTCATTTGCTGAACACCTGCTGTTGACATCGCACTAATAGTACAACCCTGTTCCTAAGTAGCTGCACACAGTGCCGAGGAGACAGGAATGTAAAAGGGATAGCACAGCAACCTAAACATCAGTAGGGCTACCAATACACAGAGATACAATTAACCAAAGTCAGGCTCTGAGCTGTCGGCACAGAGCCTGACGCAGGGCTCAAACCCATGAACCGCGAGATCGTGACCTGAGCCAAAGTCAGACACTTAACCGACCGAGCCACCCAGGCACCCCTAATTTAAAAATGACAAACACGAAAGAAGATTTCATGAGATGAACTAATCACATGTGTTTATGCAATAACACCCACGTGCTTCTATCCGGATGCAGAAAAGGGTTTTAGGTGGGGGTCTGGTTTGTGGGCAGATTTAGGAAGGTCCCCAGGTAGAGAAGATCCCCAGAAGAGGCCTTCTCAGCGTGTGCTGAGACACAAATGCATGAAGCCACAGTCCGGCACATTTCATGTGACTGGAGAGCAGTGTAACCGGGGGGTGTGACAAGATCGGAGGCTGGAATGACTAAAGGTAAACCTTGTTCACCAGCCAAGGAGGTGGACTTTATCCCTTAGGCTGTGAAGAGCCATTCAACCATATTGATTTAAGGATTTCAGTGGAGGGGAAGGGTCAGACATGAATTTTTGGGAAGATCACTGTAAGTGTGATACTGGGGAGGGTTTGCTAATGAGAAGACCTGAACGTGAGGAATTCTTTTAGGAAGCCATGGGGACCTACGGTGGTAAGCATCTCCTCAAGTGGTTCCTTTGATGAAAACAAGTCAGTGGTCCAGTCTCTGAGCCGCCCTGAGCCTTTCTTGATATCATGGTCAACCTTTTAAAGTCTTTACGGCTAGTGATCATCACACATGATATATAATAAAATCAGCATTGTTTTCCAAAACAGTCCTAAATGCACATGGAATTTTGCTTTCATCTCTTCAATTACCACATACATAATGATGAGACTTGGGGGCACTCCAGGAACAATTTGAAATGAGAAAAATACACACATATAGGAAACATTCAAATGCATTAACAAGCCTTAGCATAAAGAAGTGAAAATCAACAATGAGAATCCCAAAACAGATTAGGTCATAAAGAGAACACAGGGTATACGTTTGGGGCAGAAACGGGGGAGGTTGGGATAAAAATCTGTCAATCTACCGATTCGATTTGCAGGTGCAAAATGTGAGGCCTCTGCATGATTCCTCTGGGTAACCCTAGCCAACTTGGGCTAGCGGGTTGGTCAATGTCATGAAAAGGCTAAGCTGAAGGCAAGCAGACCTCACCTATGCCCAAAACCACCAGAACTTATATTCAACACATTTTATTTATGAACATGAGGTTTTCCTCTAAATTCTACATTTTGTTCTATAAGCAAATAAATTCAATCTAATCGTCAGTTCAACAAATATAACAATTTGGAAATAAGTGATAAGAGTTGTTTATTAAAAGTAATTGCTTAAACACATAACACTTCACTATTACCATGCTGGCGTCTTCAGTTTAAAAAGCTTTTCAGATGCTTGGATGACTCTCATGTGGTCATTGGCCAGGACACTGGCACCCAGAAAAAATCCAACTTCCCAGTAGCTCTGGAGTTTTTCTAAGTTTCCCTTTTTACCAAGAAGGCTACTTAGCTTCACCCCTGGAAGATCAACAGGAAGTACAATGTTACAAACACACAGCACCCAGGCAGAGCCTTTTTAATAAAAAAAAAAAAGCCAGACATTTTATTAAAATACAATAAGCTTTTATTTCCTCCTTTCAGATTCAAATAGCTTTAAGTGTCAATTATAAAAGGGGTTTAAGTTCATTTAAAAAAAATCACTTTAATTTGAAAGTCCAAAGATAACTGCCACTGTCACTGGGATGTGCATCATTCCAGAATTTTAATATATGCCTGCACTGTATATGCATAAATTAAAAGGTGGTAACACCTTGTTGTGTAACCACCTTGCTTCCCTTATAACAACAAGGATTCTTTAGTTACTTGAAAGGGAAATATGATGCAATTCTATCACTCATAGAATTGAGTATAATTGGGTCAATTCAATAATGATAAATAGTAACAAAAATAATTAATAAAATAATAATTGAGTATAATTAGGCAATAATTAATAATAATTTTATATGCAAAAACAATTATATACTTAGAAAGTTTAAGAAATAAGGAAAGTGGCAGATAACACTGTCTTGATTACTGTTGCTTTGTAACAAGATTTGAAAAATTAGGTAATGTAAATCCTCCAACTTTGTTCTTTTTCAACATTGTTTTGGTTCTTCTCGGTTTTTGGCATTTCATTATACATTTTTGTCTCTACTCTGCCTTCTATTATTTTTGCATTTGCATTCCTTTGTTTAAAAAGAATATATCCTTGTAAAATTGTTAATTGCCACTAGTATTCACAACATTAAAGTAGCAGGGAAATTATCTGAGATTTGGGACTAAGGTAAAAAACTGGGACATTTCATTTCAATATCCCACAGTGGCATCAGGTACCTCAAGGACTGTCCAGGGAAAGTGTGGCAAGTTCACTGTTTTAAAGATTATTTTGTTTTGTTAAAGTATCGTTTTCCAAAAAAATTCATACCTCTCAGGAAATATAAAATAGAACACTTGTAAAACATTCATTGTTTACTATTTATTAAAGATCTCAGACTTAGATAAGTTTACTTGTTAACTTGCATGTTTTGTTCAGTAGAGATGCAAATATTTTTTGTCTAGTAGTAAAACAGATAATCCCTAAGATTTATGACCTATTTGGCCTAATTTTGTTTTTTCAGTCAAACTCAGAAATCTTACCCTAACATTTCTTGTTAATTGATCTATGAATACCCTAGCTTCTTAAATGCACTTTGAACTGGACATATCCTCTTTTCCATATCAACGGAGCTAAATAAAATGTTTTACAAGTGTTCTATTTTATATTTCCTGAGAGGTATGAATTTTTTTGGAAAACGATACTTTAACCAAACAAAATAGTCTTTAAAAAACGCTATGCCACTTTTTATGATATAATTACACTTAAACCCTGAGCATTTCAAGAAAAAGTCCATTTGTGGGGAGCCTGGATGGCTCAGTTGGTTGGGCACCCAACTCTTGATGTCAGCTCAGGTCATGATCCCAGGGTCGTGGGATCAAGCCCCGTGTCAGACACCAAGCTGAGTGTGGAACCTACTTGGGATTCTCCCTCTCTCTCTCTTTCTCACACTCTCTCTCTCCCACTCACAATCTCTCTGTCTCTACAAAGAAAATAAAGAAAAAGAAAAAAAGAAAAAGAAGAAAAAGTCCATTTGGGAATCCTTCACATTTTGTGATACTAAGAAAGAGAATAGCTTTGCCTCCTTAAAATTTCATAAGATGAAAAAATTACACACAGGTATGCAACAACATGCACGATGTCCTATCTAGGTATAATAAAAAAATTCAATGAATACAAAGGAAAGAAGAAAGTGCATGGAGAAAATGAGATACTGAAAATAGGTGTCTCTACTAACCTCATTTGAAATGAGCTCTTTTTATTGTGTCATGCTTGTAGAACATTGAACCAAGGATTGATCTAGCAGCAAATCATGTCAAACATTTAAATAGGGACTATGACAATGTGTAATAGGAAAATCACAGTACTAGTGTTAAAAGAAAATTTCTGATTTATGCTTACATGCCAGAAGTTCGTATTATGAAAGTGACATTTAACTTTGACCTTGGCATGAATCTGACATGTTTGTGTTGTCTAACTCATTTTTATAGCCACTGCGATTCTTATTACCTGGACATTAGGTCTTAAAATCTGAGTGAGACTACTTTATGGGAACTGCTGCTTACTCCATGTTCATCACATGAAGAAGCACTGTTGGGCCATCTCACTATTAGGGATTCTGGCTGGCTTGCTGACAGCCGGATCCCCAGGGGCATAAACAGAATGGATTCTACAGGCACATTTGTCCTTTGTGGCTAACAAGCAACGTGTGAGTGAGCATCGGTATCACGTAAATATGGTGAAATGAAGTTTTTACAAAAATAAACATTTTCTGGGGCGCCTGGGTGGTTCAGGCTGTTAAGTGTCCAACTCTTAGTTTCGACTGAGGTCATAATCTCAGAGTTCATGGGTTCAGGACCCGCATCGGGCTCTGTGCTGGCCGTGCAGAGCCTGCTTGGGATTCCCCTCTCTACCTCTACTCCCTCATGTGTGCACTCTCTCTCTCTAAAATAAAGAAAAAGAAACATTTTCACTTAATGGTTTTAGTTCTGATGATCATTATTGCAATATCACTATCGATGTCGGCCTTATCATTCCCTCCACTTCATTAACTAGAATTCTTTTGGAGACTACCCTCTCCCAGGGATTAATACATTTAGTATGCAGCATACTTTATAAAGAGCTGCACCTCATCTACTAGATGAGCTGTGGTATCTCTTAAAAAAGGAAGGAAGGGGTGTAATTTCTTCCCTATAATTTCTAATTTTCTGAGAAACTGGTCATCCCTATACATGACAAATGAGTTGTGTTGTGGTGGGTGATAGATTTTGTTTTTGTTTTGACTTCCTTTTTTAAATTATCTTTATAGAATCATGGATTCTTATATTCAGTAATACACATTTCATTTTGATTGCTCCCTGAAAATGAGATTTGAAGAGTGGTTTGTCTCAATTCCAAGCACCCTGTTCTTTTATCACATCATCATTACATCACCAAACCTCTAATTCTGACTCTCTCCCATAAAATGTCTCATAGTTGATTGAAAAATGCCATAAAAATGGGGAAATCGTCTGTTACTTAGCTAAAATCTGAATATTAACTTTAAGTCTTGTGAAGGTGGAAATAGGAAGAACATGTAAGATGTGGTTCTGTGGCTTTTTTTTTCTTTTTTCCTTAGAGAGAGAGAGAGAGAATCAGCAGGGGGAGAGGCAGAGAGAGAGGGTGAGAGAGAATCCCAAGTAGGCTCCAGGCCCAGTGCAGAGCCCAACACAGGGCTCAATCTCAGGACTGTGACATCATGACCTGAACTGAAATCAAGAGTCAGACGTTTAACTGACTGAGCCACCCAGGCACCTTGTGGTTCTGTGTTTTATTTTATTTTTTTTTAATTATTTTTTTTAATGTGTATTCATTTTTGAGAGACAGAGAGAGGCAGAGCATGAACGGGGGAGGGTCAGAGAGAGAGGGAGACACAGCATCTGAAACAGGCTCCAGGCTCTGAGCTGTCAGCACAGAGCCCGACGCGGGGCTCGAACTCACGGACCGTGAGATCATGACCTGAGCTGAAGTCTGATGCTTAACCGACTGAGCCACCCAGGTGCCCCTGTGGTTCTGTGTTTTAAATCCTAGTTCTAAGTAGTCTAAATATCAATGATTATTCAAAAACTGGGAAAGTGAAACACAGATCATGAAGTAGTTAGTCTTGACCTCAAATACACACATGACCAGAATTGAGAGTCTTTGGGCAATAGAGTAGGACAGTTAAGAGTAGTTTTACCTTAGAGACCTTAAATTTAAGATGATATGTTTAGACGCCTCCAATTTAGTGATTATCTTACGGTATCTTAAATTTTAATTGCTTACCTTTTATAAAAAAAATCAAAATTTCAAAATGTACCTGAAGAAGAGATTTCATTAAAAAAAAAGTCTGATTACTAAGGGGAAGTCACTAATTCAGGTTAATCTGTACAACTGCAGGGGGTCAAGAGAAGAAATATAGGAAGATATAAATTACTAAGAAATTTGATTAGAGTATTTAAAAATGCTTTTTAGGGGCGCCTGGGTGGCTCAGTCGGTTAAGCGGCCGACTTCGGCTCAGGTCATGATCTCGCGGTCCATGAGTTCGAGCCCCGCGTCGGGCTTTGTGCTGACAGCTCAGAGCCTGGACCCTGTTTCAGATTCTGGGTCTCCCTCTCTCTGACCCTCCCCTGTTCATGCTCTGTCTCTCTCTATCTCAAAAATAAATAAACGTTTAAAAAAATGCTTTTTAAAAGTATATCTTTAAAATATGCAAAATGTGTTATCAGTCTTCTTTCTCACATATAATTATTATTATATTAGACTAGTTAACTCTTGCTTTTCTTTGAAAACCCTTCTAATCCTATTGTGCCATAAAAAATCAACTTGAGGTCAGCCTATGATTATGAGCATAATTTATGATTGAGTACAATCCAGTGAGTTTTAATTGCCTTTTAGTTATAAAGGACACACAATTTGGAGAGTGTATCACAGTATTTTAGAAACCTAAAATTTCATTCTTGAAGTGGCTAAAAATTCATTGTCAAGTCACATTTTAAGTCTGTGTGTGTTCTGCACTTTCCAAAATTTAAAATTCAACTTCATATGCTTTCAAATGCCTGTTCAACACATACTGTGAATGAGTTCTTGGGAAAAAAAATTAAAGTATGTTTTCTGTAGAAAGTTATATTAATTATAGTTCCTCAAAGCTCCATTCTTTTTTTCTCTCAGCTTTATTGTAATATACAGTTGACATATGATATCGTATAAGTTTAAGATGTAAAATGTGTTCCTTTGATACACTTAAATACTGTAAAATGGCTACTATCATAGTGTTAGCTAACACTTCATTCATATCACATAATTATTTCTTTTGTGTGATGAGATCTATTCTCTTAGCAGAGTGCTGATCATTTTAATCTATGTTTAACTTAAAAATGAGAATTTAGAAGAGGTACATTTTCAAACCACTATGTTATTGTTCTATCAACACATGCAAATTAGTGTCAATTCCTGTAATGATCTGGAGGCTTCGATGAAACTTCTCCTTAAGTTTAAGAATACAGCAGTACAAATTATTTTTAGATCACTAGTATGTAAAGAATTTTAGCTAGTGTAGAGTTAGAAAATCAACCTTAGATACAAATTTGTTTATAATAATAATTTCTGAAAAGTACAAGTTGCAATGCATTTTCTCTGATTTCATTTACCAACTGAAAAATCATTTCAAATAAAGCTTTGTGCGTTGAATACCAGTGCAATTCAGTAGCAAAAGCATTTTATCATTCTTTTAGTCTGGGCTCTTTCAAAAATTACTTAATACTCAAACTTTATTTGCCATCAAGGATTTCCCAGAACATTGCACATGGCTATTTTATAAGCCCTTCCCTCGAATGTAAAAAAGTGCAGGACTCATTTTTCTTGAAGGAAAACTGAAGAAAAAACCTTCTCCAGTTAAAAATCTTAAAGTGAAAGAATCTTCTGCAATTCATGGATTCACTAAGAATTTTTTCCGTCTGTGAAAAATATGGCGTATTTCTAGGTCTGTAGTAATGACTCCTACAAGAGTTGGAAAGATTCCCTGAAAGAGAATGGTTAGACACTAGGAGAGAGCAAAATCTCATCACCATTCTAATATGGTATTCCAGTAGGTAAAACCTTAAAAAATGCTACGAAAGCCAGAACCAAGAAAATCACACAGAACTTATTCACTAAGATGCCGTAATTCTTCAAATTCCAAAGAAGATGAGATGATGTCCACAGATAAGAGAGACAGAAGCACATCCTGTCAACGGCTATAACCCAGAGATGGTCTCTGAGGAGACTGGTCATTGCCAAGACTGCCATCTGCTTGGCCTGCTGGTCTGGGGGCTTAGGGAGGCTCCACCTCCAACACCACTGAAATCACAGCGCTTGAAGGTGTAAAGGGGAATCAGAAATAGAAACTGTCAGAAATCTTTTCTTCCTCTTCTCCTTCTTCTTCCTTCTCTGTATCTAAAATAGGAAATGTTTCTAATGCTCCAAACACTACCTTATTTAGGAGTTGAAGCTGACTGCAGAGCCCATATTTTCAATTTTAGTTTGTGCTGGAACAATAAATATTAACCAGGGGGTTTTTAGAAACAGGTAAAATAAACTAAAAACCAAATTACATCCCAATTATCAGGATTCGGCACAATAGTAGGAAACACTAAGCAAGGAGATATAGTAATTTTTTTTCAGAAAGACAGATAAGATAAAAGCAAAGGGTCTATCTATCAATGATTCTTTTTCTTTGTACCAAGTTGGGTCCAGTTTCTTGATTTCCATGTAAAATTATCAAGCTGCAATTACCAACTTTCCGGAGCTCAAAGGAAGATTCAAACTGGTGCCCAGCTGCCAGGAGAAGGACCGCATAATTAATTCCTGACTGTAGTGATGGCTCAGATTCAAATGCCTTTTTGAACCTATTAAAAAAAAAAACAACAAATGTACAAGTTTACTTTCTCAATCAAGAATCTCTGGGTGTGCAATAGCTTCTGTTTGCATAACTTCAATGCCTGAGCAAGCAAAAATATTCCACTGGCCTTCACCCCAGAATCTAGTGTGCTGTTAGGATTTCATGCATGAGTATCTGCCTTTCCTAACCCTTAGCTCCACTGCATTCCCCTACTTAGCTCACCCTTATCATAGTAGCCTCTGTCTTTTAAAAGATCCTCTTTTCAACAATCTACCAGAAATGTGAGTGTGTGTGTGTGTGTGTGTGTGTATGTGTGTACACATGTGTAAGCAGTGGTAATTAAAAAATAAGAACCCCGTACCTATTTTTTTAAAGTAGTTTTTAAAAAGCGTTCAAAATACACAAAGCAATGAGGGGATCATCTAGGGAACACACTGAAACAATCAGTTTCACATGAGTGATACAGAAACAAAATAAAGAACGTCAATTGCACTAAGAAATTAAGAAAAACAGAGATTGTGCCTGTGCATACTAATTTTGGCTCAAGAGAATAAGAACCCTTTTCTGAATATGCATGACACTAAATATCACCCTTGGAAAAACATTTCAACATCTGAAAAGACTTCAGTGTTTGCACATCCACTGTATTTTCAAGGTAATGCTTCTTACATTTGGTCCAAGGGTTTCCTCACGTACATCATTTAACAGGCAACAATATTCAACATTATTACACTTGGGCGCATGAAGAAAAAGAAAATGAAAACAAACACCCTAGTGACCATTAGAAACTGCTTTAGACAAATCTGAAAAATGAAATCTTTACTTTTAATCAAATTGAGGAAATTTGAGGACTACATACTGAATAAACGACCATTGGGTGATATTAAAAAAAAAAAGCTATGTAGAAAAAATACATTACAATTCTAAGATAAAGGCATTCCCATTTAAATCATTAACTATCTTTTAACAAAAAGACAGGAATAGCAAAAGTGGTGGTGGGCACAATAGGGTGCATTATAGCATATTCTTGGCTTTTATACATGCTTAAAATTTCCCATAACTTAAAATCATAAGTTAAACTTCAAAAGGAAAGAGAAAGTACATTTTTCTGGATATTGAGGATCATGTGCCCTTTTAAAGGGTCTTACTTTTTAAGTAGAACAAGTATCTCTGAACAAAAATCAAGTAAGTATTAATCTTAACTAGCTGGCTCAAGGAGTGATAGAAGTGGAATATCCAACTGTTATCACTGTTGGTGATCAAAAAACACCATCCATCAAAAGAAATTCAAAATGGATGAAAGACCGAAATGTGAGATAGGAAACCGTCAAACTCCTACAGGAGAAAACAGGCAGCAACCCCTCTGACCTCACTCACAGCAACTTCTTACTTGACATATCTCTGGAGACAAGGGAAACAAAAGCAAAAATGAACTACTGCCCCTCATCAAGATAAAAAGCTTCTGCACAGCAAAGTAAACAATCAACAAAACTAAAAGTCAACTGAAGGAATGGGAGAAGATATTTGAATATGATATATCAGATAAAGGGTTAGTACCTAAAATCTAAAAAGAAGTTATCAAACTCAGTACCCAAAAAACAAATAATCCATTGAAGAAATGGGCAGAAAACATGAATAGACACATTTTCAAAGAAGACATCCAAATGGCTAACAGACACATGAAAAGATACTCAACATCACTGTATTATCGGAGAAATACAATTCTCACTGTATTGTATTATCAGAGAAATACAATTCAAAATCACAATGAGATACCACCTCAACACTTGTCAGAATAGCTAAAATTAACAACTCAGGAAACAACAGATGTTGGCAAGGATGCGGAGTAGGGGGACCCTTTTGTCTGCTGGTGGGAATGCAAACTGGTGCAGACACTCTAGAAAATGACATGGAGCTTCCTCAAAAAATTAAAAATAGAACTACCCTACAACCCAGCAATTGCACTACAAGGTATTTGTCCAAAAGATACAAAAATGTTGATTCAAAGGGGCATATTCACTCCAATGTTTATAGCTGTGCTATCAACAATAGCCAAATTATGGAAATAGCCCAAATGTCCATCACCTGATGAAAAGTGTGTGTGTGTGTGTGTGTGTGTGTGTATACACCACACAATGGGTGTGATACACACACACACACAACTCAGTATTACTTGACAATGAAAAAAAAAATTAAATCTTGCCATTTGCAAAAATGTGGATGGAACTGGAGTGCATTATGTTAAGTGAAATAAGTCAGAGAAAGACAAATATGATTTCACTCACTGTGGAATTTAAGAAACAAAACAGATGAACATAAGGGAAGGGAAGGAAAAATAAGATAAAAACAGAGAGGGAGACAAACCATAAGAGACTCTTAAATACAGAGAAGAAACTAAGGGTTGCTGGAGGGGAGATGGGTACAGGGATGGGCTAAATGGGTGATGGGTTATTAAGAAGGGCACTTGTTGGGATGAGCACTGAGGAGCACTGGGTGTCATATGTAAGAGATGAATCCCTGCGGTCTACTCCTGAAACCAACACTACACTGTATGTTAACTAACTTGAGTTTAACAACTAACTAACTAACTAACTAACTAATTCATCAACATATAATCTGTTTTGGCAGAAGACACAATTATGTAGTATAAACATAGCTTTTTAAAAAATAAAACAAATTTTATTGATAAGTGGTTAAAAAAAAATAAACATTTGTATCTCTCCAGAAGTATAGGTGTTTCCCAATCCTAAAATGAAAAAGCATGCACCCAGAGTGCTGATGTTTAAAGCTAGTCATATAAAGAAAAGACATGATTTTTAAGTCTTAGACTCATGTAAGTCTCAAAGGTTTCTGTGTTTTTTTGGAGGTAATAGAAGGTCCCAATAAAAAGAGTATAGGAGAAGAAACAAGTATACTTTCTTTTCTCCTGATTCATATCAAGACATGCAATATTTTCAACAGACAAATCCTTTCACTTCCCCTGAAACCAAAGAGCATGGAATTTCTCTTAAAGATATTAAAGGAAAAATGTAAAAGGCAAGACATGTCCAAATTAATCAGTAAAAATTGACTAAAGGTTTCCTGTGTGCCAAAACCAGCCAAAATGAAAAGTCTGGCTTACATCTGTTTTTCTGTTGCCATGAACAATATATATTTTTATGTTTTTAACCAAAATATACATGCCAATAAAATTAATAATGTATATTTTTCTAGGATTCATAGCATTCCATAACAATGAGTTCAGTATTTAGGAGAGTCAACATTTTCTGAATTCTCCTGGAGATTAAGATAACATGTACATGTGATTACAAAAGACATAAAATCTTGTCATATGTTATTAATATACCACCCACAGGAATTAAGAATTCTCACACACTGTGAAAGTAAATTACTACAGTATTTCTTGGCAGAAATTTCCCAATATATATCACAATCGTAAAATTAAAAAAAATGCATATCTGTTCACACAATTGCACATCTATAAATTTATACTAAGGAAAAGCATCAAATATGTAATCAGAAATTCAGATACAAGGATATTTGTTATAAAATAAAAAAGTACTCTAAATTTCCAACAATATTATAAGGTATAATATGGAATATATTCCAAATGTTTGAAAGCTATATAGCCATTCAATCATAGAAGAATATTCAATGTCTAGGGAAAAACTTTAGCTTCAAAGCAGATGCAGTAGCCCATTTAGAAGCTATCACTTCTGCTACAGCAACTGTGGGGGGAAAAGGATACATATCAAAAAATATTTTTCACAGATACCAGAGATCTATGGAAGCAATGACAATTAAAACCAGCACTGAAATAAAACTCCAGAGAGAGAAATGCCCTCCCAAGGGAGCTGAACTGCCTTGTCTTCTACAAGGGTGTTTGTTCATTTGGACCATAAGATGGGACTTGGGCTTGGCATAGGCATAGAAACTCTATCTGTCTGAAGCTCTACCAGGGAAAAGAGAAAAGAGTGGATTTCCTGATGGTTGCATGGGTTGGCATAAACGAATGAAACTTGGAGGAGCCCCAAACATGCAGCCAGTTTTCTCCACAGGACATCTGTTGAATGCTGGGTTGGACGGAGGGCTGGGAGATGAGGTAGGGCTTGGAGGGCAGAACGAAATCCCCTGAAGTCTGGCAGTACTTTGACATGAAGCGCCACCAGCAAGAGGAGCCTGCCACAGATACCAACAGTCTCAGGGCACCTGGGTGGCTCAGTCGGTTAAGCTCAGGTCACGATCTCAGTTTTGTGGGTTTGAACCCTGCCTCTTCGGGTGCTGCCCTGGCATTGTGGAGACTGCCTGGGCTTCTCTCACTCTCTCCCTCTCCCTCTCTGCCCCTCCCCAACTCGCATTGTTTGTCTCTCTCAAAATAAATAAACTTTAAAAAAAATACATGATAGTCTCCTCCTTAAAAAAAAAATTACCAAATTTAAGAGCTGTATGATGTGGAAGAATAAAGAGTGAAACTCAAAACTTCACAGGGCAGATATGAAATCTTCCACAGTACTTAGGGATACAGAGCTAGAGACCTGCTTGTGTCTCAATCAAAAGCTGGGGGGCGGGGCACAGCCAAGAAGCAGAGACACTATCAAGAGAGACTGGGTCAACTAAAACTGAAACCGAGACAAACTCATTACATTTTTTGAAGTAATCAGTTTCTTATTCTATCTGGCTAACAGAGGAAAGCAAGAACTTTCTGTGAGAGAAAATAAAATCATCTTCAATCTTAGTAATTCTGAAATACAAAACGTATAAGGTACAATAACTATGAGACAAGCAAAAAGCTAGGAAAATGTGACCAATAAACAAGAGAGCAAAAACAGACAAGAGGAGCTGACTCAGAGATAATTCAGATAATTCAGATAATTCAAACAAGGAGTTTGAAATAATTATTACAAATATAAGAAAATCAATAAAAAGATGGACAAATGGATGAAGAAGAAAAACAATTTCAACAGAGTTGGAATCTTAAAAAAAAAAAAAAGAAGAATCTAGAACGAAGATATACAATACCTGAAAATAGGAATTCTTTGTACAGGTTTAATAGCAGACTAGACAGAGCAAAAGACAGATTTGGTGAAATGAAGAACAGGTCAACATAAAGTATCGAAATGGAAGCAGAGAGAGAGAAAAGAAGGGGAAAACACAACAAAGCATGAGACATATGGAACATAGTTAAATGGTCTAACATATGTATCACTGTAATTCCAGAAAGAAGAGAGAATACAAAACACAAGAAATATTTGAATACATAATGGCCAAAAATATTCCAAAACTGTTGAAAACATTAACCCACAGATTCAGGAAATTCAGCAAACTTCAAACAGGATAAAATAAAATAATCACAGTCTAAATGCTGAAACCAAAGACACAGAAAAATCTTAAAATCAGCCAGAGAGGAAAAGACACATTACCTTAAAGGAACAATAAAATTGATCGCTGACTTTGCAATACAAACTACGGAAGCCAAAAATAATGCAATGACATTCTTAGATTGACACAAGAAAAAAAAGAAAAGATGCAAGAAAGATGTTTCCAAACAAGCAAAACCTGGAAGGATTAATTGCCAGCAGGTCCACACTACAAACAATACTAAAAGTACTTGTTTAGACTATAGAAAAGTAATTCCAGATGAAACACTGAACTGTAGGAACAAAGATAACAGAAAGGGTAAATAGGTGACTGTATATAAAATATGTTAACACTTTAAAAACTGTTGAATATTTAAACTCCCCTAAGTTTCTTTCCTTGCTCAGGATGTGGTAAAGTGTAAATTTAAGGTAGACTAGAAAAGTCAAGGATGTAGATGGCAATCCCTAGGAAACTACTAAAATAATATTATAAAAAGTATTAGTAAAGAGCTAATAGAGGATAAAATATAATAGCAAATTAATAGAAAGTAAGGAGGGTATGGAAGACTAAAAGAACAAACAAAAATGAAAGAGAAAATAAATACCAAGATGGTAACATAGCTGCAAATACCAGTTATCACAGTAAATAAAAATGACCTGAATACTACAAATAAGAGATCTGTCAAGTTAGATTGCATAACAATAAGAAAGCAAGAAAGGAGGGAGGGAGGGAGGGAGGGAGGAAGGGAGGAAGAGAGGAAGGAAGGATAGAAGGGAGGAAGGAAGGGAGGAGGGAGAGAGGAAGGAAGGAAGGAAGGAAGGAAGGAAGGAAGGAAGAGAAAGAAAGAAAGAAAGAAAGAAAGAAAGAAAGAAAGAAAGAAAGAAAGAAGATAGATGGATGGATGGATGGGGTGCCTGAGTGGCTCGGTGGGTTGAGTGTCCAACTTCAGCTCAGGTCATGATCTCATGGTTCGTGGGTTTGAGCCCCGTGTCAGGCTCTGTGCTGCCAGCTCAGAGACTGGAGCCTGCTTTGGATTCTGTGTCTCCCTCTCTCTCTGCCCCTCCCCCACTTGCACTGTCTCTGTTTCTCTCTCTAAAATAAACATTAAAAAAAAATTTAAAAAGAAAGAAAGAAAGAAAGGAAGAATTATATTACATACATTTAAGAGACACACTTTAAATATAAGGACACAGTTAAGCTGAAAGTCAAATGATGCATAAAGATATATCACTCAAATATTAACCCAATGAAATCTGTTGTGATTATTTATTAGTATCAGATAAAACTGAATTTAAAGCAAAATTTATTACATGATGTAAAGAGGGATGTTACATAATGATAAAAGAGTAAATTCAACAGAAAAATGTATAATCCCAAACATACCTATTAACATGGCTTCAAAATGCATAAAGCAAAACTGGGCAAAACTAAAAATCAGACAAATCTACATCCATAGCTGGAGATTTTAAAACCCTTCTCTCAGTGATCAAATAAGCAGACAAAAAATATCAATGAGGATATGGAAGACTTGAATAACAAGATTAACTAAGTTAATCTAAATGGCTTATGTAGAACACTACACCCAACAACAGTGGACCATATCCTGGACCATAAGGCACTTCTCAACAAATTTCAAAGAACTGAAATAATGCAGAGTGTGTTCTCTCACCACAATAGAATTAAACTCGTGAGCAAGAAAGAAAGATACGTTTGGGTATTGGGCAACCTTCTTCTGAGTAACCTAGTGGCCAAAGAGAAATCATGCTGAAAATGAAAAGATATTTTGAGCTGAACAGTATTGAAAGTTCAATATATCAAAATTTCTGGGAGGCAGAATAATTTATGCCTTTAAATGCATATGTTGGAAAAAGAGCAAGGTTGAGAAATCAATGCTGTAAGCTTCCATCTAGAAAAATAACAGCATATTATTCCCAAACAAAGTAGAAGGAAGGAGCAGAAATTAATGAAATAAAAAGTGCAATAAAGAAAATCAACAGTGCCAAAAGTTCGTTCTATGAGAAGATTAATAAAATTGATCAACTCCAAGGCAGACTGTTCACCAGACAACAAGAGAGAGAGAATACAAATTACTGTTATGCTACACTATCAGGATCAAAAAGGAGGACGTCAGTATAGATCCTATGAGCATTAAGAAGAAAGCAAAAGGATATTAGGAACAAGTTTATGCCAATAAATGTGGCAACCTAGGTGAAATGGAAAATTTTCTTGAAAACCACTAAGTAATATGACTTAAGAAAAAAATGTAATCTGTGTATAGTTCTGTATCTATTACAGAATTTATAATAATCTGAAATTACTTTTCTTTTATCACCTATCTTCCTCAGCAGAGTGCACGCTCCATAAGAGCAGGGACCTCATCATCAGTCTTGTTGGCCACTGAATCTCCAATCCCTGAATCAATGGGATGCCTAACACATTGCAGGTGAATATGAAATGCTTGCTGAATGAAGAAAATCAGCATCCACTCCTTACCACGAACCAGGCTGAGACAAGTGATGAATATAGCAGTTCACAGGAGATTCAAATAATCTCACTTTCTCGAGTAGTCTAAACCCTAATTTTGATAAAAGGCATATGACCAGAAAGCTATATCCTTAGACCACATTAAATTAGTGGATTGCATATCACTTGCACCACATTACATTTTAATGTTGTTGGAATTCACTATTAAATAAAAATATTGAGGATATTGTTTACATAGCTTTCACTATGGCCTACTGAGAGTCTTATGTGAGAAATTATTTATTGCTAGGGATAGCACAGTTTCTTCTGAAGAAGTAGCATATGATTCTTTTTCCATGCTGCTACTAAAATGCCTATTGGCTTGGAGGTCAGTTATACCAAGCACATTGATCCTGATTACTGGCATATTTGATTTTCTAGTTCCTTGGTGCTAATTTTCTAAACACATTTTATCATGTCATTGTTTTTTTAAGACTCAAACTTGATAAATTAATGTTAAGATATAAATGCTAAAATAACATTAAAATAGAAATGTTAACATATAGATGTTAAAAGAATGAAACTATCCATTTTAGCTGCAGGTGATGTATCAGTTGTTTTAGGGTAAGTGTGTCACGGTACCAAACAACTGCAAATCCCAGCAGCTGGCAATGCCTATTCATGCCACATTTCTACGTTGGTTGGCTCAGCTTTCCTCCACATTGTTCTCTTTCTGGGACTCAACCTGGAGGAGTAGTTTTCTCCAGAAAATGACCAAGTAAAAATACACATGGCACAATCACAATGGGGCTTTTAAAGCTTCTGCTGATAATGAGCATCGACCAAGAAATACACCCAAACCTGGTGTCACAGGTGGGATGTGTCACCTTCCTAAGAAGAGGGATAGTGTATTTCTAACAAAAATACAACACAAATTATATTCTCCACTAAGGAAAGCTGTGATTAATACCAAATAGTAACAATACAAAACAGAAACAATAATGATAGCTGCCTCTCATTACTAAGCAACTACTAGGAATAGGCATTGCACTAGACACTTCAAGCATAATATTCCTAATTATGAAAACTCTTTAAGGTAGAGTGGATTATCTCAAGTTTACTGATCAGGACACTGAAGCATGGAAATATTAAGTCATGCACATTAGAAGTGGGAGAGTGGGAACTTCACCCAATTCTGCTCGATTCCAAACATGAGCCCTCTTTTCTGTATCATCCTGCCTACCCTTTGGTGTGCGTTAAAAACAATTTTTTTTAGTCCTTTTTCATTACTTTCTGGGTTTTTTTTTGTTTTGTTTTTTAGTAAAAGGGAGTTGGGTTAAACAGGAAAACTTATGAGAAATAAAAGCAGGAATAATTGCTTATATTATTAAGAATGAAGTTTGTATTCTATACACAACAGAAACAGGTATTGCTATACTCCTCGAAAGAATGGTGTTTGTCACAAGATATATTTGATCAATATTATTAGACTAGAGGCTAATATTTTTAAAAGAACTCATATGGCAATACTGAATGTGCCCATAAAAATGCACCAAAGAAGAAGTTTCATGTTATGGAAAACATCATCGTTTAACTAGCAAGAGGATAAATGAACATGAACAATGTTAGTCCTTACACAAAGAAATCTATAAGCAATGACTGGTAGCGTAAAACTATCTCTAAAGATAGAGAAATAAAATGGATAGAGGTGAGTAAGCTAATTAAAGAAGACTTTATGAAAGAAAGAAATCTTAATGATGAAACCAGATATTCACATCTTAAGAGAATTCTGGTGACTACATTCGAGTAACTGTATGAAGTTACATCCACTATTGTTGACTTTTTTCTATTTTAGTACTGAAATATTTATTGGAAAAAAGTAAATAATTTGCATTCTTCATTATTATATTGAAAAGATGCAAACTTCTTAGTCAAGCTTCCAAAGCAATAGATTTTTGTTCAAGGCTGCTTTATTATTAGCAATTTTATTTGTCACCTGATTGCAAGCTCGTTCTGAAAGAGGCAAGTACTTGATTATAAAGTGAGTGATGAAGTCTTTATATAACAAAGACAGTTCATTTTTTTTGCCTCTGCACTGAGATGTTCAACAAAGTCAAGAATAAAGGAAATATTCTTGAATTCATTATTCTAGCTAAAGAGAATCTACTTTCCATCAAAGAAGAAATTGAGCTCAAGTCAAGTTCTTTCTATTTAGCTGTCATTTTTCCTTCCTTGTGATATAACTGCTGTGATTCTTTCTGTGAGACACACAAGTAATTAAATTAGAATTCATGGTGCTTTGCATCTCTAGGGATATTTCTTAAATTATCACTGATAAAATAATTCACAGACAAAGCAGGACAGCAGCAGAAGAAAACTAGTGCCAAATCACTGTGCCAATTTGATCTGTAGAGCGGGGGAAACCCTCTCTTCATCTCAAACTACTTATTTGTATATAATCCTTTTTATAACAGGAAAGTTAGAAAAAAATAAATAACCCAAAATTCTAACCATCTTCTTCCAGTCCTTTTACTACTCTCATACTTTTTTCCCAAAAAAACAAAAAAAAAAAACAACAAAAAAAAAAAAACCCAGAGAGAGAGAGAGAGAGAGACACAGACAGAGACAGAGAGAGAATCATGTTAATTTTACACTGTTTTTTAAATTTTGATTGGATAGCATAATACATGTTAGTATCAAATATTTTTTTAAAAAATCACCATTTTCTTCTGGGTATATACCAAAAGGAATTGAAAGCAAGGGAGTCAGATATTTGTACACCAATGTTCATAGCAGCATTATTCACAACAGCCAAAAAGGTGGAAACAACACAGAAGTCATCGACAGATGAATGGTTAAACATCAAATGGTATATACATAAAATAGAGTATTATTCAGCCTTAAAAAAGGAAATTGTGACATGTTACAACATGGATGGACCACTGAGAATGTTACGTTAAGTGAAATAAGCCAGTTGCAAAAAAGATAACTACCATATGATTCCACCTATAGGAAATACCTGCTCAAATTAATAGAGATAGAACATAAAATGGTGGTTATCAGGGGCTGGGAGGAGAGGAAAATGGGAAGTTGTCTAATGGGTACAGGGCTTGAGTTTTGTAAGATGAGAAGAGTCGTGGATGGATAGTGATGATAGTTGCACAACAGTGTGATTGTAATTTATGCCACTGAACTGTACACTTAAAAATGGTTAAAATGGTAAGTTTTATGTTACGTATATTTTTACCACTGAACTCCATCCCCACAATTTTGAATGAATGATATTCCATCATATGGGGAGGTTATCCTTTGCTTAACATTTTCCCTACTGTTGGACATTTAGGTTCCTTCCAATTTTTTGTTGCCATAAAATTCAGTGTAGTGAACATTGTTGTAAACACATCTTTATTTCCATATCTGCTGTTTCTTTAGGATTAAGAAAAGGACATAACTGGATTAAGGAACATGAACTATTTCAAGGCTCTTGATACATAATGCCAAACTGCTTTCCAGAAAGGTCTTACCAATTCACTTTCTTAAGAGGAGTGTAGGAGAGAGACCTTCCCATTGCATTCATGCCAAAATAAAGTATTCTCACCTCTTTTCATCTTTGCCAATGGGTAAAAAGAAACCATAGTTTAGGATTGTAATGGGTACTTATTTGATTGCTCTTGAGAATGAACAGTTTTCATATGTTTATGGCCAATCTAAACTTATCCTTCCAATAACTGCCAATTCTCTCAAATTAAAATGTAAAACCCATATCCTAAGAAGGTCGGGAAGATGGGAAGAGATACGTTAGGAAAGCTCTGAAGGGCAGGTTAGGGTGGGGTCAGGGATTTGAACTTAACCTTTGAGGATGTGAAGAACAGTAAAGATTTAGGAGGAAGGGAATGATGGCAAAATATGGGGAAAACCTAAATCTCTAATAAGAAGAACATAAGCATATTATCAATTGTGGTTTTCTATTCAATAAAGTGGATTCACTAAGCAGAATCTCTAGGGGCAAAGAACCCCATCCACATTGTTGAAAAACTCCCCAAATGATTATGATGTTCAGCCAGGCTTGGAAACAATTACTTAAATTCACTAAGTGAAATCACCCCTACTCTTCCATATTCTCCCTCCTTTTGAGCAAAATGCCTGGCAAACATCTAGTTTTCTCACTCATCCCTCTGAGTTACATAAAGCAAGCCATAGTTGCCCTCCTTAGGTGCTCAATACTCATCAGCTGCCAATTAGGAAACCCCACAGTGACATACTGAGTATTACCACTCTTGGATTCTGACTTGGTCAGGCCATAACACAGGTTCATGCAATCTATCGTTTGCTGAGAGTGGCATTAAACCAAGGTCAAGGCATGCAACCAATTTATGAGGCTGCTTGTTTACAAAGCAACTGTGGGCACACCGTGCATTTTATCCAGGTCTCCAAGGCATCCTGGAACTGTTGGTCCCTCGGGAGCCAACTACATCTGGATATCAGTGAGCTGAGTGTCATGCTGAGTTACTACAAACTTTTCAGGCTCTGTGTTCTAAAAATAAAAATCATCTAAAATTTGGAAACTCACCTAATATACACAATAAAGGACTGAACAAAAATGATGTCAGTGGAATGGTGGTAAGATAAAACTCTGGGGGGTATAGACGATAGTGGAAATAGAGATAACACACAGAAAGATATCTTGAAGCCAAGGAAAAGGAAAAAGGGAGAATCTGGAAAACGGAAAATAGGCATTAGTCTTTATTTGTGTGTTGACTGGTTGTTACATAACTCTCCCAAAGTAAAGCCAACCCCATTAATAATGTAAAAACTAAGTAGTTATTAGGCACACATTACTGTTTGAATAGCACTGCCACTGACGTAAAAGAAAATTAGTTGATAAGGTAAGGCTGTCTGTTCTTTCACAAGTTACTATGGAGAAATGAACACATTAATGCTAAAAACAGGCTTAATGATTTTAATTTCCTGGGTATGGATCTTTTTTTGGCTTTACAAGAGGAAAGACATGATTACACTAATACGGTACGGGCACCTGATTTCCTTTCGAAGTTGTGAAATGACTTCATATTTCCCCTTAAGAATGAGAATACCATCATGTCTAAAACCAAATACGATTTCAAACAAGCATTGTCTACTCCTATTCCGCGTGACATTCAAATAAAGCCCCTGTAAAAGGTATACAGACTCTGTAACTTTTCCCTCATCAGCTAAATGTTCAGCTAGATCCACAAAAAAGAGAAAGAAAACTTTCAGGGATATTTCAGGAAAAGGGAAATTTAATCTAGTTTGTGTTCATGTCAGTATATGAAGAAACACAAAATATCGTCACATATTATATACTAAAGATAGAACACAAAATGCCTACTACATTCCAGGACTTTAACATATGTTGCTTCACTCAATTCTCACCAGAGTATTTATTCCTCCTAAAATGATAAGTCTAAGCCAGTTGTAGTTGTAACAATCCCATCCTCCTTGCCAGTGACTTGGGTTGACGATGAAATACCAGAAGCATAAAGAAATGTAAGGAAAGTCTGGGGTAGGTTTTTATGAGTGTGTTTGCCCAGTTCTAAGAAAAAGAGACAGAAAAAGATGGCCTCCTTTCCTCTCCAGACCTTGGTGAGGCTAAATTGGATTGATGCCTGGAATGGCCACAGCCACTTTACCATCCTAAAAGCCAGCCTGAGGGCAGAGCCACCCACAGCAGTAATGAGGGAACAGACCTGGGCTGACACTGTTAGGCTGCCGACTCAACCTACTCCAGACCCAGCCCTGTTTCTGGACTTCATGTTTTAGAAAACATATTTTCTTACTGTTGAAGCTCAGTGGAGTAAGGTATTTTGCTACTTATAAGACTCTAAGAGTATTCTAATTCCCCTAGGTAAGTAGTATTATTTTTTTCAAGTAAGAAAATGGAATTTTCTTAAGGTTCTCTTGCCTAAGATCACAGTTTCCAAGTATTGACTCAACATTTATTTCACATCAGTTTCCCAAAGGTCCTCTTCAACAGAATAGTATAGATGTTTCTGGAAATGTCTGTTCCTGGAAATTCTAGGAAAGAGAGCCATTAGGATGTAGTAAAAACAACACTGAATCTGAAAAATTAGATTTGAAATTGTATTAATAACAGGACATCAAACATTGTAAAATGCGAGGAAAAATGTCAGCTTTTACAAGGTACTTGTAAGTCTGCAACAGTGAACAGCATATACGAAAACCTTGTGTCAACTCTAAAGTTAAGGGATAATTATTTCCACTATTGAACAAATACTACGTGTAACAAAATGTTCTAAGTAAGCCACTCTGCATGTGAATTCAGCATCACTATTTCATGGTTATTTCTTTGTTAGATTACGTTAACAAAGGAATCACGGAGATAATCTTTCCAATGGATTTTCCATGGTTCTCCAAGTCACAGTCCATAGTATTTCCTTGGGTCATTCCAGTTAAGTCATCATTTCAGAAACTGTGGCCTTTTTTTAGGATGTGAGTCTAGGCTTTTAGGTCACAGTTTTTCCTACACTGAAAGCTTGGTATGTGCCCAGCACCACTCTCTCATCTTGTGCTATATCCTCTAACAGCCCCAAACATCTAACCAGCTCCTGTGACAGACACCATCACCGCTCTCTCTAACTTATATTTAACCTTACATTGAACAGCTATGATGAAAAGCTGCAACCTCTTAATGACTAAAAGCTAAACTCAGTTCAATTATGTTAAGGTCAAAAGGGCATTTTTCATGCCTTAACTGGGATTAAAGAAATTTAAGTATAAAAAAATAGCATGGTTTTGGCCATCCACAAGAGCTTCAATGGACAAAAATAACTAAGGAAGTGACAATGAAAAACATCAAATGTCAGAGAACTACTCTTTTTTTATACTTAAATCAGCAGGATGTGTTCATTCAAACCACTCGGCCCCTGTCCCAGATAAGATTTAACAGCCAAAGTATGTTCTAACAGAAGAAAAATATATATATATATTCTAACAACATATCGCAACTCAGCAAACTTAAAAAAAATCTAAACCATAAACTTTTTTCTTATTTCCTATCTTTGCATTCCAAACCCCCAAGTAAAGCTCTCAGAAAATAGACTTGCCTAGATGTAAAATGGTGCCTTGCTACAATGCCCGTAGCAGATACAGTGCTCAGAGAAAGGCAAGACTTTCTCCCTCTGATATGGAGAACATCGAACTCATTAAAGACGGTAAAATGGGGAACTGCAAGAAAGAGCTGGATGAGCCACTGAAATCACAACTGCTTGGGGCTCTTGTACTACTGAGTTAAAAGTTCTTCTCCTTAAATTTTCTGTGGTCAGTACATCACTGTCTCTGCAAGCCAAAAGAAAATGACTCAGGACATGGAAAATGTCCATGGAAAGAGGCCTGAGGGACTAACTACCTGCCATGACATCCCACTCCTTATCCCAACACCAGCATTTGACAAGTAAAAACCCAGAGAGGATGATGGCTCAGAAAAAGTCAGTTGAAATATCCCTTTGAGACCCATGACTCAGGACATACATAATTCTGACTAAATCTGGCAGGATGTCTAATAACCTCAGGGACACCCTCTTGTGTCAGCTGCTTGACAATGTGCTTTTCACTTCTCAGCTCTAACAGAAAGGGAGGTTCGGACCATGCCAACCCACCAACACAAATGAGTGTGTTTGCAGCACTGTGGGAGTTGATCAAAACATTAAGAAATACCAAAGAAGCTTTACAAGTGTGAGGGTGTGAAAAAACACCTATTTAAAAAGGGTGGGGGAACTTCTTAGCAACCCTTAGGACAAATGGCAAATGGGTATACGGATATACATGAGTAATGGCAGGTTAAGGATAGGTCATCTATGGTGAAAGTGACATTCTTTCAATACTAAATAAGTCCGTGAGTGACACTCACAAGATCAACTCCTAGGGATCCTCCCATTAAAAGGCTTTGAGCTCTAACAGCCTTCCTTCCCTGTTCTTACTAGAAAATTAACGGACAGCTTAAAATGAAACCATAAAAATTCTGACATCTTCAATTTCACCTGAAGACCTTGAACACAAAGCTCTTTTGAGATAAAGTTAATAGTCCTCAGCTAAATGGAGCCAGAATCTGGAACTATAGAAAGTTAAAACAAAAACACAACCAGAAAAAAAAACAAAAACAAAAAACCCCCCCTCTGTTCCTTTAACTGAACTTTATGTCACCTTGAAAGTTCTTGGTAGTCTAAACTGTTTGATTTTCAAATGGGGAAACACTTTTCTTTCTGTGCATGATACACACTAACTTCACAGAAGATGTTTTCTATTTGAATTCACTGACCATGAAAATTAGGCTTTTAAAGATTAGATTTTATTAACACTACTGTATCAAAGATTTATACCGGCACAATGCTTCCAAATATCAGATTCTAATTGTTCTACAAGTAAGAATTATTTTAAAGTGTACATCTTCTGGTAACAGTAAGGCTGCATAGGTACATTCCTCTTTTGTAACAGCAGGAAAAAAAAAAAAACCTGGGTTAAAAGAAACTGTAAAACTTTCTGGATTATACTAAAAATTTATAATACAAATTTAAAAGTCCAAACCAAAACTTTCCATAAGGATCTAGGAAATCATTGCCCCCAACTTTTCCTCCTTGGTTATAACCCATTATCTCAGTTTCAGTCCCTGGTTAAACTCCTAAAGTGATAGAAGATTTTGTAAAGTTAAGATTTCTGTTTTACAACTTAAAATGTTGTATGGCTATCATTGTGGAGCTCCTGATTTAAGTCAACCCCCTTTTATCTATCTATCTATCTATCTATCTATCTATCTATCTATCTATCATCTATCTATCTATCTAGATATATAAATAGAATTATATATTAATAATTCGAGTGGGGCTTGAACTCACGAACCGTGAGATCATGACCTGAGCCAAAGTCAGACACTCAACCGACTGAGCCACCCAGGCTCCCCAAGAAATTAAAGGTTTTAAATATTCTTGCAGCTACATGTGACTTACTCCTTTCTGCTCCTTCACCCCCACTGGTATCCATTACACTGAACTGGGAAGTTATGATGTGCATTCATGCATGTATACTTTTATTAGATGTGTACAATTGTTTTTAAAGCTTCCATAAATGATACTGTCGTCCATGTATCATTCTGCCATTTGTTCATTTTGCTCAACTTTTTTTTTGCTCATTTTTTTTTTGCATGTCCTAAGTTTATACAGAGGAACTTCAAGAATTTCTCTAGAGTGTATAACTAGAGATAGATCTGCTGTATCCAGGGTAGGCTAGCTGTCAACTTTCCTTGATAATACCAAAATCTCTAAGTGGTCATAAAAATTTCTACCACAACCAGGAGAGACTCCCATTCTTCTAACATCCTTGACAACCCTTGATATTGTCACACTTAACTATTTCTTTATAAATCTAGTAATTTCTAATGGTGTACTAGACATTTCGGATGATATGTTGTACAGTTTGGATTCTGTTATATTCCTCTTAAGAATATTCAGTCTTGTTATAACAGGCAAATAAATTCTTGGTAGTTTACCTTGATCAAGTGGAAGCTTCGTTTTAGGTTTTATTAGGGTGGCTCTATCTTGGATTTGCTCTTAATTTTTAGTGTACTTCCTTAGTCTTGAGATGTAGTTTTTTTATTGCTAAGGCTTGGCCTTTTTGGAGTTTCAGTGGAAAGCTTGGACTGTTTATGAAGCCCCTCTAACTTCAGGTTCAAAATCCAAAGTCTATCTCTATTGCATTAGGCAGCTGCTGAAATTTCTGTCCAGCTCTTTAAGACTTCTAGCAGAAGGGGCCTGGGTGGCTCAGGTGGTTAAGCATCTGACTTCAGCTAAATGTCCGACTTCAGTTCAGGTCATGATCTCACGGTTCACGAGTTCGAGCCCCACGTTGGGCTCTGTGCTGACAGCTCAGGGCCTGGAGCCTGCCTCAGATTCTGTGTCTCCCTCTCTCTCTGCCCCTCCCCAACTCTGTCTGTCTGTCTGTCTGTCTCTCTCTCTCTCTCAAAAATAAATAAACATTAAAAAAATTAAAAAAAAAAAAAAAAGACTTCTAGCTGCCATTTTCCACATGGCCTTCTTTGAGTTTTACCTCACACATGCACGTGTCAGGGATCAGCTGAGAATGGAACTGAAGTTTGTATAAAGATTTTGGGGCTTTCTCTCTGTGGCATTTAAGGGGTATCTCACTCAATATCCAGGCACTCTGGCAGCCTCAAACTGACTCCTCTGGTCATTAAGAGTGTGATCTTCTTCTTGAGTTCTATCTGTCCTGGGCCCTGCAGATCAGGGAATGCCCCCAAGGGAAAAAATCATTTAAATATGGATCTTACCCAGTGTGGTACCCTTTATCCAAGAATCAAAACCTCTCCAGTTTCTGACTCCTTTTAGTCACTCTCCAGTACTTTCAAACTTTTTTCCTTCTTATTTTCCAATGTTTATAATTGTTATTGGCAGGAGTACCAGTGCAACAGAACCCACTCTGCCATTTCCAGAAGCCAAAGCCTTGATGAGCAGAAGCAAATTTCGATGCACTCGCATTTCCCAATCTTTTCTTTTTATGATTAATGGTATTTTCAAGCTTCATTTAAGAAATTCTTTCCTAACCCAATGTCATCAATCCAGCTTGTGTATTTTATTCTAAAAGTATTTTTCTAAAGTATTTAAAAATATTTTGGTCTTTAATTTACTTGGATTCCATTTCTTGTGCATGACTTAAAGTAGAAATCCAATTTTATTTTATTTTTACAAGCAGATGAACAAGTGTTCCCTGCACCATTTTTGAAGAGTCCACCATTTCCACTCTGGTTCATGAAGTTTGCTGTCATAAATCTAGGCTCGTACATATCTTAGCTTGTTCCGGGCTCTCTCTTCTGTTTCAGTGTTTGTCCACGTCTACACTCATACTGCGATATCTTAATTATTACATCTTTATAGCAGGTCTTGCTATCTGGTAGAGCAAGTCTTTCCACTTTGTTCTCCAATATTGCTTTGCTTATTCTCGGCCCTTTATTTTTTTCAAATAAATCTTAGAATCAATTTGCCAAATCCCAGTAAAGCCCTGCTCGGGAGGGTTAACATCTTTAAAATGTCAATTCTTCACACCCACAAATTTTGTATATTTTTTCATTCATTGTAGTATTCTTTCATGTCTTTCTATAAACTTTTATAAATTTTCTACAAAATGATGCTTATTATACTGCATATTAAAATATCTTCATAAAATTTTATTTTCTCAAATTATCTTCTCATCCAGTTTACCCCAATTTATTCTACCATATTAAATGAATTTCATCAAAAGTCTTCACTGAAGCTATAAATTCTACGCTTTACTTCATAATATACAATCTAAAGGATAACACCCTCATTTGCAAACCATTTTTTTCATGTCATGGATTTATCAAGTAATTACTTTATCCTATATACTTACCAAGAAGCTCCATAGTCTCTACTTTCAGTGTCCAGGAAATTAGAGTCCAAAAACATATCTTTGTAGATTCGGCCCACTAGGCAATACATATCTGAAGCAACTTGCCCTTCACTTTGCACCAGGGGAATCATAATATCAAGAGCTTTTGCTCTGTCTCCAGGGAGATTTCTCCTACGGTAGGGAAAGAAAACATCACCGTTTCAATATAGATTATAGGAGCAATGCAGGGTAATTACATTTTTAAAATTCTATTTGATGTATTGGTTCACAATAGTGAAGTTTGGCAGGATAAAAGCAACAAGGAGATTTTGAGAGTCACCTGTAAACCTCTGTCCTAAGTCTTTTTGTCTTTTTCATCCTATCACACGTCTACTGGGTCTAACACGGGTCACTTCTGTGCTCCTTTCCGGATCCTGGCGATGGATTTGCACTTACTTATCCAGAGTCCCTCTAATTTCGTAGAACATACGTTTATGATCCACAGGTTCAAGGGTGTGGAGTGAGATTAGGAATGGTCTGTGCCCTTAAAAGGGACAGTCAAGTAATCCAAACCCAGCCCAAACCCTGACTCTAGGTTTCAACGGCTTTTGCTCCAAAACACTGTGCAAACTCATTCACAGACAACACCAACAAACTGACTTTAACCCAAGAGTTGCCTGATGTCTTTGTATCACCAGTTGATCATCTAAGGAAGATGTTTATGTAGCTTATTTCAAAATAGCAAGTGTATGGGGCATCTGGGGAACTCAGTCACTTAAGCCTCTGACTCTCCATTTTGGCTTAAGTCATGATCTCACAGTTCGTGAGATCAAGCCTTGCGTGGCGCTCTGTGCTGACAGTGTGCAGTCTGCTTGGGATTCCGCTCTCTCTGTCTCTCTGCCCCTCCCCCACTTGTGTGCATACACGCTCTCTCTCTCTCACTCTGTCTCCCAAAATAAATAAGTAAACATTAAAAAAATAAAATAGCAAGTATGTGCAGACTATTCTCAAAAACCAGATAAAAATCCTCTTAAAAATTATTCTTGGACCTTGAAAACATTATGCTAAGTAAAAGAAGCTAGTTACAAAAGATTACAAATAATATAATTCCATTTACATGAAATGTTCAGAATAGGCAAATCTGGAGACTAAAAGTGGATTAGTGATTGCCTAGGTCTGGGAGATTTTCAGGGGGAAAGGGAGAGTGACTGCTAATGGGTAGGGGGTTTCTTTGGGGGGACATAAAAAAATCATAAAATTTATTGTGTTGATGGTCATACAATTCTGTTACTATATTAAAAACCACTGAATTGTACACCTGAAAGAGGTCAATTGTATGATACATGAATTATCTTTCAATAAAGCTGCTATAAAAAAGTTATTTCTATTCTCCATTATGACTTTAAATAGATCTGTCTATGAATTTCTTTTTTTTTTACTTTGTCCTAAATACCTTGAGTTTATAATAACACTTCAAAAAATATGCTTATCAATTCATTATATTGTATTTTAGGAAAGGCAAAATTAAAACACAAATGAAGAAAAATATAAGAGGCTCTTATGGAGTCCCATTTTTCATTTAAAAATAGAACATATTCCATTCCATCTTTCAAAAAAGATTCATTTGAGAGCCAGCTGGAGCTGGTAATCTCTGGAGGTCTCATCTCACTCACTCTGTCAAAGCCAAAGAAATAGATGTTTAATAAATGGGGAAATGAAATCTACTTTCATTCCACATTTACTGATAAAGATAGCAAGTTCTACAGTTTGGGCAGATAAAGAAAGAAAGGAACTATCTGTGGCTAAATAGCATGCAGACATTTTTCTCTGTAGACAGAGACAGGAGAATCCAGTGATGAAGAACACAGACATCAGAATCACTAGATCTCGGTTTGAGCCTCGGTTTTATGCTTGTTAACTATGGGCCATTCAACTCTTCCCAGCTTCAGTTTCCTCATCTATAAAATAAGCCTTAAGTGACACATGACAAGTGCTCTGGAGATGTAATGTCCCTCCTTTTTCTTTTTCTCATTCTCTTCAGTTGTAGTAACCACATGTATATTCAACTTGCTATCATGGAAGAGAACAGCACAACTAACAGGCTTTGGACAGTTCAGTGCTTTGGGCTTCTCCGTGGCCAGAGCATGGATGGCCTCCCTGGTAACTGTAGAAAGTGGCACTGAGGTGTGTGCCACGATGTGGACAGAAGGCACAGAGGCAGGACTGGAAGTAGGAGTGTTCACGCTGTGTTAGCGGACTCATGGATACATGTCCTAAAATGTGGTCAATGGAGTTTTGATAATAATTGTGTTCAAAGCAGTGAAAACGAAAATATTCTTTGGTTAGCAATATGTTGACCTAGACATAAATGCCCTTACCCTAACCTAGTAAATTTTTTTTTCAATATATGAAATTTATTGTCAAATTGGTTTCCATACAACACCCAGTGCTCATCCCAAAAGGTGCCCTCCTCAATACCCATCGCCCACCCTCCCCTCCCTCCCACCCCCCCATCAGCTCTCAGTTTGTTCTCAGTTTTTAAGAGTCTCTTATGCTTTGGCTCTCTCCCACTCTAACCTCTTTTTTTTTTTCCCCTTCCCCTCCCCCATGGGTTTCTGTTAAGTTTCTCAGGATCCACATAAGAGTGAGAACATATGGTATCTGTCTTTCTCTGTGTGACTTATTTCACTTAGCACAACACTCTCCAGTTCATCCACGTGGCTACAAAAGGCCATATTTCATTCTTTCTCATTGCCAAGTAGTATCCCATTGTATGTATAAACCACATCTTCTTTATCCATTCATCAGTTGATGGACATTTAGGCTCTTTCCATAATTTGGCTATTGTTGAAAGTGCTGCTATGAACATTGGGGTACAAGTGCCCCTATGCATCAGCACTCCTGTATCCCTTGGGTAAATTCCTAGCAGTGCTATTGCTGGGTCATAGGGTACTAACCTAGTAAATTTTTAAGTGAATAACCATTTGGTGTTGAGGATATCTGCCTAAGAATAATAACATCATGTTCATGCAATTGAAAAAGATTCTGACCAAGTATAAATAGTAAATACAAACTCTGACAGAGAAGAAAAAGAATTTTAAGAATTTACATATACAAACTGTGAGGGACAAAAAAATTAAAAATCAAAATGCATATGCTTCTTATACTTCATACGGTTAAAGTAGAAATATTAATATTACATTCTAATAGGGAGTGGCTGCAATGCTGTGGCGAAAACATACCCTAGGAAGAATACGCAGGTTATAAAACAGGATGTTAGCACTTTGTGGACAGAAAGGTTTTTTTCTTACCTATTCAGTGCAAATGCATAATGAAACTTCACATGGTGATGGGAAGCCAAATCAAAGGTTGGCAGCTTTTCTAACGTCTCTACCAGCTTCACAATAGAATCATAGTCCTTTAAACAAGAGGAGAGTAACACAGAATTCAACTATTAGGAGAAAGTTCTGACAATGAAATGCTTTTTGACAATGAGATATGTGAATCCAAGAAGGGTGTTAAAAAGAAAACTAAAATCCAGAGGAATCTGGAATCAAGAACCAAAAAGAATCTAGAACCATAAAGAAACTTTTTTTTCTTAAATAAGAAATTTGATTATATAGATAAAAACATTAAAATACAGTTACCACATCTGACGCCCCCCCCCCCCAACAATAAATCATCTAGAATGACAATACTATACTGTCTAACTATGGATGGCTTACTTCTCCATGGAGCCAGATTCCTGGTATACAGTGTCTCAGCAATTACTTTCAAAGAAATAATTTTTTTTTTTTTAGAAATAATTTTCAAAACATCCAGGACATGGAGCAACTGACTGAGCTTCTGTCACATGTAACAAGATGATATTGTGTCAAGCTATCCTAGTCTTGGGACCCTAAGTACCACACCTCTACATGTATGTGAATCTCTGTTGTCTTCATGAAGCTTTACTTGGGCCTGAAAGCCTAGGAATAAGAAACCAGAAGTCACTTGCATCTTACTATAAAAAATCTAATAGCAAATCCCCAACTCCGAGAGGATTTCATTCTATGTACCATATTAAAAAATTATAAGACCTATCAATAAAACTAAATGGTATGTTGGTGTGTTTTACATGATATATTTTAAAGGTTATTTTAATAATTAATCAGTTGCATATGTCTTGCTTCCAGCTAGTCAGATCTAGCACTATTAATTTTAAGCCACATGATTTCAAGGAGTAAGAGATATCACCAGAAAGCCCCCCACATTTCTGCTTTTGCTAAAACAAAGTTTTCACAATATTGGCTGATGGGTGTGTCTGAATAGATCGTCCACAGATTAGCTATGCACGCAAACTTTTCTTTTTGTTCTTCTGGAGGAAAAAGACCTTTACCATACAAGTACCTCATTACACATCCCACAGACAGGAAACTCATAGGAGTTTTTTTTTTTACTTATCATAGATTCTCAGGATGGAAGCTTAGAAAAATCAACAAAAAATTACATGTAGTGACATGAATAACTTCTTAGCTCACTGAAATCCGATGTTAACTCTCCCTTATTCCTCCAACAGGCTACATGATGAAGATTTTACTTTAAGCATCTTCTCACCTGGATATCTCTGTAGGAAAGTAACAGGTTTATGACAATATCTGCTGTCAAGACTTCAATATTATCTACTCGCTGCCGAATTCTTGCCAATTCAGCTGCCAATTCTTTACCAGTGTATAAATTACGAGCTTTCCTGATATCATTGAGTATAGATTCCCGGAAATACTGGCTGGTGGGAAAACACACATTTCAAAGAGTTAATACGAGAAAGGATTTCAATTAAAAGCAATGATTGTATAAGGAAACAAAATTTGCAGCACTGGTAGCTTTTAGTTCACAAGGTACGCAGAATGAACACCTCAGAGATTGCGCATTATTAAGAATCTGGGAGTCCTTTATTCCTTTTAGCTTTGCTTCAGAAAAAATTAGGTAAAGATACTGCATTTTAACGAATTTTCCAAGAACCTGACATGTACCTCTAGAAATGCCAAAACGTTTTCATTTTACCGTTTGGAATAGGAATTGTTCCAAATAAGTCAGGCGTGCCTAAGATTTGGTCATAATACGGCGTTTACTTTCTGACTCAGCATCATCATTTATTAACATAAGTGATTGTTCTTAACTAAAATATAATAATGCTGCCAGAAATTTTGGCAGAGTTCTTGCTCTTATACGAAAAGTTCCCGGGACGTTTATTCTGATGGTGTTTCTATACTTACTTTGAATATATATCTCTACCATTACTATAATGTAGTTAGCAGTCTTTTTTTTCTTCCTTTCTGATCTCCAGTTGTTCTGTGAATAAAGTGAACTATGTGGCATCTATTTTTACCTACTTGGAGGATACCATACTTTTATGTTCCCGGTTCTTGGCTGTGTGCCATCTCTAAGAAACCTCTGATAAGATGCACAGCACTCCATTATCATCATCAGGCGGCATTGTTCCACCTTACCTGGAACTTGCTTGTGCCACCTTCAGAAGTTGAATGAAACGGTCCACAAGAGGTAAGCAAATGGGTCCAAGAAGCAGCTCGAAGTTCGGTTGCATGAGCTCTGTCAACCCCTTCATGAAGCTGCTATCGCAGCAGTAGACTTTATTATGCGGAGTGATCATGTAAGGAACGAATGTGTAGTTCCCAGTGCACATCTGTGGAAAGAGGAGAGGCCGGGAGGTGGTGAGGTGGCCTGGAGACCCCACACTCAGGAAATCCCAAGAGCAGTGAGTCATTTTCAACAGTAATCCTGAATATGAAGCGAAACAGCAAACCTCATTTCTTATTTATGACCTATGAAAATGGAAATTCCCTCCAATTTCTTTAATTGCTTACTTTAAATAATTAGGGCTTACAGATGATGCAAAAAAAAAAAAAAACACCTCACAAAAAAACAGTATGGCACAGCTTCCATCAATCAGTTAAATATTTATTCACCATGTCTCATGGCTAAGGCATTTGTGATATATGCTGCAGGAAAAATAGAGTAGTTTAAAACACAGCCTTCAGCCTCTGGGGAGCTTAAAATTTAATCACAGAGACATAGTGTAAATACACGACAAGAATAAGAGCTAACGTTAAGGGCTGCCCACCTGACAGGCTAGGCTGTTGAGTGATGTCAGAACAAAGCTGCTCCCTCCAGTCTGCTCGGTCACAGTCACGGCTCCGTTAGCCTCTCTGTTACTACAACTAGAGACCCAGAAGTTTTCCTTGACACTTCCATTTCCTTCACCACCCATATCCTATCAGAGTCCAGTCTACTCTGCCTCCAGAATGGATCTCATATTTGTCCATTTCCCTCCATCTTCTCTGCCTGCGTGGCAGGTCATGTGACCAACATACCTGGCCTGAGCCATTGTCACTGGCTTTTAGGTGGTCTCCCTGCTTTCACTCTCGTCCTCCAATCTCTTGTCTACCCAGCCATCAAAGTGATCTTTTAACAACCTGTATCAGATCACTTTCCTCACTGCGAAAGGCAGTGGGATGAGGATAAGGCATGTCCTTGTGGCCTACAGGGGCCTGATGATACAAATCCTGCTTCTCTCTCTGGCCTCAGCCCATGCCACTCTCCACTCACTCATCCCGACCTTCTATTGATTCCCAATGATGTCAAGTGAGGGAACACTAGCACGAACAAAAGTAGAGTAAAGGAGAAATTGGACTGGACACCCCTCAGTAAGCAAGTCTGACCAGATCTTAGAGCTCAGAGAAGGGAGAGAATGCAGAGCTAAGGGTTTTAAACTGTCTGTGCTGGGCAGGGGGAATCATGGACAGATTCAGAGCAAGAAAGAAAACATAATCACAGTCTTAAATGGGGCTACCTAAAAAGAGTGGTATCAACAACAACATCAATCAGACTGAATTATTTATGAATATATTATAGTCAGGGGTACTTGTATATAGATCAGGTAATAAATCACAAACAGAACCTGACTTCCAGGTAATATGTGAGAGGCACTTCAAGAGTTTGGTATCTGATTTGGGGTGGGAAGGGTGAAATGTTCACTATGAGGAAGGCTATGATTTCAGGGGAGCTGAACCCCTAAAGTGAGAATGTCCAGAAGATAGTTGGAAATACATGATTGGAATGTCCAAGAGTTTCCAACAAAAGTACAGACCTGGGAAGTATTTGGTGTGGTTCAATCTAAGGCAACATGAGAGACCTCTAAGAGAAAAGCCACAGACAGAGAAAAAGAAAAAGGCAGAGAAAAGAGAAGTAGAATGAGCTATGTGGGAAACCCCATCACCGTTCTAGGGAGCACAGAGAGCCCAGATTGCCAGATCCTAGCCATTTCAGTATTACGGGGAACAACACATCACTTCTCTTACCCTTACAACTAAACAAACGAGAGCAAACAATGACTCACCACTTGCACATGCCAAGAGAGGTCATACACGCTCCCAACAACCCACTGAAGAAGGTGCTATCATCCCTGTTTTATAGGAGGATTCAGATTAGGCTTGTGGAGGTCATGCAGCTGGTCTGTGATGTGTTTGGGACTCTAGCCTAGAGACTTCTCTGGAGGTTATGCCATAATCGTTAGAGGGTTCTGCATCCTCCTGAGTGGCCCCTGCATGCTGACGCACCAACGCTTTGCCTCAGGTCACTTTCATGGAACTCTGAATGAGCCAAGCCATAGCTTCACAGCAAACAGACGAGAAGTGACAAATGCTCTTCCAGCCAGACTGAATTCTTTATGAACATATTCTTTGAGGCACCTGTTGTACGTCTGGTAGTGTTGAGCTGAAACAGGACCTGACTTCCACTTAAAGTATGAGAAGAACTTCCAGAGGTGGAGATTTGATTTTTAAATTAAGTTCATTAAATTGTTCCTTTCTTAAGTTCTCCTTCACGGAACAATAATTTGGAAGACTAGTCAGGAAGAAGAAAAATAAACATATCCTGTTTCTAAAATGTTTCTGAGTGGCACCTGGGTGGCTCAGTCGGTTAAGCATCTGACTTCGGCTCAGGTCATGATCTCATGATTTGTGGGTTCGAGCCCCACGTCGGGCTCTGTGCTGAAAGCTCAGAGCCCGCAGCCGGCTTTGGAATCTGCGTCTCCCTATCTCTCTGCCCCTCCCTTGCTCATGCTTTGTCTCAAAAATAAATAAAACATTAAAAAATTTTTTTAAATGTTTCTGAGATCCTACAGCATATCCACCAACGTAAGCCTTTTCACCAGATCCACTGCCTAAGCAGAAAAGAAAGGCAAGTGTACCAAGAGGTTGCTCCCCAAGGTTTCTAGAGCTGTAACTATGAGTGGGTTATAAAAGGGCAACAGAATCAAATATTCCTGTTTTAGATAAGTTCTATAACTCAAAATTTAAAAAGAAATGCTCTGAATCTTCCAAGTCAAAAATTAGAATAGATGAAAAGCCAGTAAGCCAGAAAAACACTGTTAGCATTTCAAAATATTCTGCTGCTGCTGCTGCACCAAGTTCTGTATCCTCAGAAGCCTTAATACCACGTGTATTTGTGTACAAGACATGAAACAGCATACAGAACTATTGAAACACTGGGCACTGGGGAATAAAGCGTCTGCGTAAAACAATCCTGGGAGAGGATGACTCTCAGACATCTGGGTGTGCATCGCCACTGCAGGGGTGAAGAAAGTAAAATGAGAGTCTTGCAAACAGCAGAGAAAAATGTACTCCTGCGACTGTCTTCTTCAAACCCCGTGGAGTAAGGCTTCAGAATCCTTGTTGAAAATAACCAGCACGCCAAGGTTTTCCTAAGTTCCTGGCCTCACTGCACTTTGTGGAGTCTCTTCCCTATGTTTCGAAGGCAATAAATACATATTTTTTTAATTCCCCATTGTTGGTGTCCAAACAAAGTGGAGGGTGAGAAGCTGCAGGAGGCACATAGATGCTACCAGGCCTGAACTAAGACACAGCGCAGTGAGCCTGCAGTGGGGGCAAAGTGTGAGGTTTGGTTGTAACACTGTTTCTTTAAAAGATACCAACCAACTGCAGAGAAAAGCACTTTTTTTTTTCAAAATGATGAAAACTAATAATATGGGAATATTTTTTTCCCCGGGATGGATGGCTCACTTAAAACTTAGAAATGTTATCATTGCAATTTCTGTTTACAGATTGCTATTTCACCCAGAGTTTCAAATAACTGATAATCCAAAGCAAATTAAAAAAGAAAACACTATGTGATCAAGAACAGACATCTCAGGCACAACAACTGCCTTATTAATAAGGTACCAATTCTAAAATATTTAGACCTGCTTCTTGAAAAAGAAAGACCACATTTCCTTAAACTTCAAAGCACTAAGGCATGATCATAAAATGACAACAGCAATCTCTCTGGCCTGTGCCTGTGCTCAGGGCTATAAAAACCTGCAGTTCAAAATCTAGTCCTATTCTATTATCTTCACTTAAAAAAAACCATACTGATTCTGTTTTTCAATTTTTGAAAGCTGCATAAAGGTGAACCGAAGCATTCAAACATATCAAAATATATGCTCAAAATACTCGACTTTTGATAAGGACATCCAGTAGCTGAAACCCCGCTGCTTACTCAGGTCAACAGGTGACCAGATCATAACGTGCAATATTCCAGTCACCTTGCAAGCCTGTTTCTCCACATGTCTGACCCATCAGTGGGTGTGGTTAGCAATTTCCTATCATTTAGGTCTTTGTAAATGCTACCTCCTCTGAAAGACCTCTCTGACCACTTGATACACGGCCACCCACTCTTCACATTGCCTTGCATTAATTTTCTTTCCTTTCTTTCTTTTCTTAAAATTCTTATGCTTATTTGTTTTATTTTGAGAGAGACAGAGACAGCATGAGTTGGGGAGGGGCACAGAGAGAGGAATACAGAGAATCTCAAGCAGGCTCCATGCTGCCAGCATAGAGCCTGATGCAGGGCTTGAACCCACGAAGTTGAAAGATGATGATCTGAGTGGAAACCGAAAGTCGGACGCTTAACCGACTGAGCCACCCAGGCACCCCTCCCTACGTTAATTTTCTAATTTGTGTCTTTGCTTATTTGTGTCCTGACCTTCTCCCCCAGCTAGACTCTGGCACTTGTCATTTGCTGCCTCACGGAGCAGTTTTGAATCTGCTTGCTTCCACTTTCAGTCTCCACAGTGAATCCCCGTGGCACGAGGCTCAAAGCCTGGCACACAATACATGATCAATATTTGTTTAATAAAACTGCTCTGCTAAACAGATGCCTGAAGCAATAATTGCTCATTTCCTGTCCAGATGTGAAGAATAAAAGTGCATAATGACATTATGTTGCAATGAGCCTCTGACTTGGTGCAATCTTAACAGTAAGTTTTAAACTTTCAGATGGAAGGACAACCTACCACTTGTACTTTTAATCTTATCATCTTAAATCACGTGCTGATCTTTATGTAGGGTATTATTTCCAATCTAATTTGTAGAGATACATTCTTTAAGGTTTTTAAATGCTGGCTTATTTTCTAAATGAAAAATACAACCACTAGCCTATCAAGGCTGATTCCCTAATATATATAAATTTTCTTCATGCACTTTTAAAATTTGAAATTTACTTTTATCACTTTTTAACTCTTGTTTAGTACTGCGTGGAAAGTAGGAATTCTGTAGTGTGGTCTCAAAGGCAGGCTAGACTCAGGAACTTGAATCAACCTGTATAGATAAACAGATAATAGATTGACATGTATCTATATATGTATGTGTGTGTATGTATATATATGTATATCTGTACTTATAATTTGTGTTATAGAATTTATACACAGATACAGACATCTAATGTGTATATATAAACATATGTAGACACACAGACACATATATGCACTCGTGCGTATATATGCTAGAAAATTGGATATACTATGGAAACATTTTTTTCCCCAAAATATAAGTATATATGCTAAAAAAAAAACAGGCATTAGGGTACCTGGGTGACTCAGTTAAGCCTCTGGCTCTTGATCTCAGCTGGGGCCATGATTTCACGGTTTGTGGGATCGAGCCCCACGTCAGGCTCTGTGCTGACAAAGCAGAGCCTGCTTGGGATTCTCTCTTTCTCTCTCTCTCTCTCTGCCCCTTCCCTGCGCTTATATGCATGTGCGCGTTCTCTCTCTCTCAAATAAATAAACTTAAACAAAACAAAACAAAAACAAATGGGTGTCAGCATCATCTCCCACTATTTATAAATTTTCACCGTAAAGAAATATTTAGATAAAATAACCATATTTATATTGATGCCTCAGAAACTCTAAAGAGGAAAAACAGAGATAGAAATTAATAATTTGTGGAGATTAAAAAAAATAACCAGAGATTAGTTGATAGAACAGAAATGATAAAAAATTTCTGGAAGAGTTAGGGAAAATACTCACAGTATTCTTCTGGCAAATGATTTCCTAAAAAATAAGAAAAGAAAAAAATAAAGCAGACGTTAATACAAAATTAATTTGATAATTAACTATTTGATGTATTTGTATTAACAATTTTATTAGCAATTAGAAGTTTCAGGAAGTATACCATATGTTTCTGTATCTGAAAGACTTATAATCTGATGGAAACGAGAGAACACAAAGGTGTTGTCAATGGTTTAAAGGAAACAGTACAAATATGTAAAATCCAAAAACTGAATAATCTAAAAATCATTCTTGCAGAACACGTGTGAATTATCAGCCACGATCTCTCTGGGGAAAGGTTAAAAGGAGTTCACTTTCCCTACGTACAACCTCACTTACACCCTGGGAGGGGACCATGCAGATGCTGGCTCTTGGGAAATAAAGGGTATTGGCCACTTATCAGAGTGGCTAAACCCACATATAGATGAGGACATCTGACAATGAACAGTCACAGATACAACTTACATATTGTTCAATAAAAAGTGGAGTGCAAAAAATACACTGCAGGCAGCATCTCTGTCCTCTAGGCTGTGAGGAGTGAGATCGTGTAAATAACGTAGCTATCCTGTGTCAGGTGCATAGAAAGCTGTTGATAATGCAAGCTCTCATGATCATTAGTTCCAGTTGTTTAAATGCCTAGAGACATGGAAGAGATAATCCAGAAAAGCCTATGGCATAAAGGCTTCACCGAGGTTGGGGAATCATGATTTAGAAAGAGAAATGGGACAGAATTTTGGAAATCATGGCATGTATGTTGTCATGGAAACAGAGAATGTGAGGCTTTTGTGGAGCCTCAAGGGTGGGTCCATCTGGCTAAGAAGAAGAGCCAGATCTGGTGAGGTAAGGAAGGAGCAGAGGAGCTATTCAAGTCCCAGCTGACCAGCTATCCTTCTTCATCCCAGGATCAACGTGGGGGCAAAGAGGGAACTGACAAGGATTTTGACTTAGAGCAGTACGTAAGATCTTTGAACGCTTAAGGATAACAGATGAGTAAATAAAAATCTCAGGAAGGAACTGTAGTGGGTAATTTTGAAAGCCATAAAGCTGTGTGTATAAAATCTAAATAAGCCCTTCAATACTTCACAATCTTGTGGGTCAAAAAAGGGGGGGGAGGACAAAGAGGACACATACACATTTAAAAAGAAACATCACATGCCTGGGTGCACATGAGTGTATGTACACACATACTAGGTCTAAAGAGCAGTGCTACAGCAAGGGCTTACATTTCAAAGGGAAAGAAGATGTTCCTAAGATGTGAGGAAGTCTGGGAAGATCAACAGAGAAGGTGGAACTCAAGATGAGTCAAAGAGGACAAGACAACTTTCAAAGGCAAAGCAGGAAGGTAGGGATCCAAGTTAGAGGACCAGGAACAGCAAAGACCCTTTTAGGGAATGACACAAATGATGACTGGGGGCTGGAGAAGACAGTTCATTTGAGGAAGTATAGAGAAGAGAGTTAAAGAGGTATTTGAAAAAGATCTTGAATTTGATCACTGGACTAAGAAGAAAGTTCACTTTGGCATGTACCAATAATATTAGAAAGTTATTTGGGGCCTTACTAAAGAAGGCCTTGAATGCCACAATAAAGTGCTTTGTGAACAACTGGCAGTCAGCATGTTTTTTAAGGCGAGCGATATACATAAAGAAGAATCAGCATACATTGGGACACTGTAATAGCAAAGGCTGGGCACAACATCAATGTCTACCAATTAGAATCTAGTTAAATAAATGATGGTAACTCCATATAATGGAATATAATGCCACTAAACAAAGAATGAGGAAGCTCTTCATAGAGAAGTTCTTGATAGGGAAAGATCTCCAAGATATACTGCTAAGTGAAAAAAAAAGCAAAGAACAGAATGGTGTTTATCCTATGCTCCTATTTATGTATAAAAGGGAGAAAAAGAAAATTCTAATTTGTACATTTGTAAAATCTCTCTAGCAGAATATACAAGAAACCAATAATAGTGCTTGCCAATAAAAGAGGGAAGCTGGCTGGGTGGGGGTCAAAGATGAGAGAATGACTTTTCACTATATATCCTGTTGCACTTTTATTTGTTTATTTATTTTTGAAAGAGAGAGAGAGAGACAAAGCACAAGCAAGGGCAGGACAGAGAGAGACAGAGAGACAGGATCCAAAGGAGGCTCCAGGCTCTGAGCTGTCAGCATAGAGCCCAACGCGGGGCTTGAGCCCATGAACCTTGAGATCATGACCTGAGCCGAAGTCAGACACTTAACCGACTGAGCCACCCAGGTGCCCCAAATTGTGTTGCACTTTTAAATTTTTCTTTTTTTTTTAAAACCTTTTCAGGCTTGCCAGGTCTTTTTTTTTTTTTTTTTTTTTTTTTTTAATGTTTATTCATTTTTGAAAGACAGGGAGAGACAGAGTACAGCAGGGGTGGGGCAGAGAGAGAGGGGGAGCAGAGAATCAGAAGCAGGCTCCAGGCTCTGAGCTGTCAGCACAGAGCCCGACGCGGGGCCCGAACTCACAGACCGCAAGATCATGACCTGAGCCGAAGTCAGACGCTCAACCGACTGAGCCACCCAGGCGCCCCTTAAATTTTTCTATCAGGTGAACATATTACCCAAGAATGACAAATACATAAAAGATAAACCTTGTTAAAACTTGAAAAAAATACTAATGAGATGGTGGTATTTAGTACTGGAGGGGAAAAAGCATTTAGGTGGCATTGCAAATGTACAGGGACATCAAAATAAGGGCTTGGATGATAGCGGTGCCCAAGGGATGGAAACCAAGAGACAGATGAGTGACACTGTGGAGGAAGGTGGAAAGTGGCTCTTCCCACAGGTGTTTCACAGGTAGTTAGTGCATCCTTTTCTCTCTCTCTCTCTCTCTCTCACACACACACATCTACACACACGAACATACACATGCACACACAATGGTTCATGAAAAAATAAGTCGAAAATTTTAAAAATGCTGAATAATCACAAAGTCAGGAACACAGTATGCAGAATTTTCCAAACTTGATTTATAGAGCATCGCTTCAGAGTAGCAAACCACACTCTTTTGAACACAGCTCTCTTGTGATAATAATATCCCCTTCTCCTCCTTCTAAGTATCAAGGAATGCCCTTCTCTTCATCCTCTATCACACAGCATCCTCTGTGCATTGCATAAGAAACCTGTTCTCTTTGAAGCTGCCCTTGACTGCCTTCAATGACACCAAACTTCCCAACAGTAGATGATGTTCTTAATTTCTGCCACTATTACCCCCGTATAGACCTCTAAGATAGCAATACATGTACTCATTGTAAATGTGTCATTATACGATTCTCCTATCCCATATCACAAGCAACCCGAATGGTTTGTTCATCTTTTACCCCACTAATTGCCTAGCAAATTGAATGGCATATAGTAGGTACTCAATAAAAGCATGAATAAGTTAATGAATGTATAAAATATTGGGCTATGAATCACAGTAGAAATGTGTAAGTCCTGGCTCCACTCTTGACTAGCCAGATGTCATTTCTCCTCCCTCTAATGTAACACACTAAGAGTTGGGTTGAGTGATTGCTGGTCTCTTCCAACTCTGTGTTCTATCATTTGCTTTTGGCTAAAGGCCTATCCAGTGAGCACTCTGTCCTTGTGCCACGGGAAGGAGAGACACCTTCACGCCCAGGACTGGAGCTACCCTACCGCCTCTCTCTTCTGGTGCACCAGACACAGAAATGGAAGTAGTGACGAGGGGAACAGTGAGCAGGCTGAAGGGTCCCTCTGCTTGTCACTACAGAAAATAGGCTGCTATTGGCTTAGAGCCAATATGCGACACCTTCCTGAAGAATGGCTCATTAATAACATGTCTTCTTTGCTTTCATTTCATTTTGCATTATAACAAATTATGAAACTGTATTAAGGTCATCCCCATGAAAAACCTCCCCATAAAATAATAAGTGTGCGTGATGCCTATTTTGAACCAGAGAGAGTCCAGAGTGCCATGATTTACAAATCCATGGTCAGTTATCAAGTAAGCAAGATGTTCGTGGGATGTCTAGAGGTAGCACTTACTATTAAAAGGGCACAGGGTCAATGTTTCTGGTTCCCTACTAAACTGTGAAACTACTTTGTATGGTCATATTTTCAAATGACTCTTTCCCTAACGTTTACTGAGTGTATAATTTATACCATTGGCTAAGTTGGGTGCTGTTTAAAAGTGCTGTGGGCGGGGCGCCTGGGTGGCTCAGTCGGTTGAGCGCCGACTTCGGCTCAGGTCATGATCTCGCGGTCTGTGAGTTCGAGCCCCGCATCGGGCCCCTGTGCTGACAGCTCAGAGCCCAGAGCCTGTTTCAGATTCTGTGTCTCCCTCTCTCTGACCCTCCCCCATTCATGCTCTGTCTCTCTCTGTCTCAAAAATAAATAAACGTTAAGAAATTTTTTTTAAAAAAAATAACAGTGCTGTGGGCAACCTGGGTGGCTCATTCAGTTAAATGTCAGCTCTTGATTTTGGCTCGGGTCATGATCTATCTCACAGTTTGTGAGATCGAGCCCCAAGTCGGACTCTGTGCTGACAGCATGGAGCCTGCTTAGGATTCTCTTTTTCCCTCTCTCTGCCCCTCCCTCGCTCATGCACGCGTGCACACTTTTGCTCTCAAAACAAGTAAACATTTAAAAAATAAATAAATAAAAGTGCTGAAAAGAATCCAATAAAAAGTCACTGTTTAAAAAAATCATAGGATCTGTTGAATTCTTATTAACTATTGTTTATGTTTTGCAAAGGCTAAATGGATATAAATTGTTCTCTTGAAGGAGACAGAGTTTACTCACAGTTTATGATGTAATGTTAAATGAGGCATCAACTCTAAAGAAGAAAAGTACTATGTGTGCATTGTAACTCAGTACAAATAAAGAGCAAACAAGACCTCACAAGGTAGCTACCTACTCAGGGAGACAAGTGAACGTTTAATCTGTACTGAACCCACTGAAGGAAAAAAAAGGAGGACATGAAATAAATTTAAGACACAACTGCTATGTTTCACATCACTGCATGGAAATTCCTCATCTAAACTGCTTAGAAATAAGATGGCAAAATAAACTCCAAATCCTTCCCAATGAAATGTTTTGAGGATGTATTACTTCCCTACAACTTCATACTTGTCTTAGGCTTTCTGGTTTGCACACCCCCTGGCTGTACCAGAAACACCCCAAATTGTTTTTTTTCCCATTTTCCAGTACCCTTTGATAACCAGATAGGGAAAGAAAACAGAAGAGACAATCTAGTCTGGGTCTCTTTGCAAGGGAAGACAAGGGCAACTTTTGATAGCTATTTGGGACAATACAACTTTGAAGAGGTCATTTTAAGGATAAATAAATGGAGCATCTCCAAAACTGGAAAGTGTGCCTAGAATTTAGGTAATCGCAGCCGGGGGAAGGAAGTGGGAGCAGCTGGTGTGGGGTTGCCAAGTTCAATTGATTCAGGCTGGGAAAAGCAGAACTAGCAAGCAGGACCTCAGCTTCCTGAAAGAAAAGGAGCAGGCTGGGAGTTCCTGGCTGGAGAGAATGTGGTCCCCAGCTGGTGACCTCTGGGTCTTCCCTTCTGATCCCGCTTCCTGTCCAAGGGGAAGTAGGCAAGGGTTCCACCCAAGTTGGGTAAAGGAGGGTTATTTCTTATACTCCCTAGCTCCATCCTCTTACCTAAGTTCAACACTTCAAAACACGACGAGACTAGGAAATATCAAATGGGCTGTTGTGAACATCCCGGGCCTCACCAAGAGGGTAGGATTCAACTTTACTCTTCAGCATGCTGCAAAAATAAAGCTGTACCAGCTCAGGAAGAACACTCCAACACAGGTGTCACAGAACTGGCCCATCTTTAAAGTTAGGAAACTAATTACGTTAGTGCTTCCATGTTAGGCTTGCATCAAAGCTCATGTTAAAAAAAAAAAAAAAGCTCAATAATCTAACAAGAATCCAGAAAATCATATTTTTATAGGACATGAAATCTGTGCGCAGACTTAGAAATATACGTGATGATAAGTCAGACAAGATGGAGTTTGCCCTTCTCTGACACTTACTGTGTGTGCCTTTAAGTCACTGTATCTCTCTGGGTTTATTTCTCATCTGTAAAGAAAGTATCTTTCATCTGCCTAATCTATGTAGAAAGTACCGAACTTGTCTATCTCGGATTGTTTTTCAAGAATAATTGAAATAAGCTCATAAAAGTATGTTAAGCATTTTAAAGACATACATAGTTTGAGTATTAATATTATCAAAACAAACAACCCCAACTCAATTCCTATTTTACCAGATCTAGACATATTTTATACCTTACTGTTTTGTGAGCAGGGGTGAGAACATATCCTTCTCTTCACATGAACAGCTGTCGATTAAATCAACCTGTACCAAAAGTCAGGTTAAATTATAACAAAGCTGGAAAGTAATCCCAAAAGAAATTTTGACTCTCCTCTCATCCCTCTAAATTTTATTTTATGTTAAATAAATATGTCTTTGTGTGAGGACTCTACTATAAGTAGAGATGTCTTTGAATGTGGCTGGGATGTTGAGGAGCGACATTCTACACATAAAGGATTTGAAACAGCTTTTTTTAAAATATTAAAATGATAATTTTATAATCCAAAGTATTAAAAAAAATCTGTGAATCCAGCTAATATAAGTAAATTCCTGAATACATATATAAATGGGAGAAAATGGACAAACCTCCAGTGCAGAAGTCCAAGTAATTTATGTACATGCTCTGATTGAAGAAAGTAGAGCATAATTCTTCACTCCTTTTATTTTATTTTTTATTTTTTTAATCATTTACATCCAAATTGGTTAGCATCTAGTGCAACAATGATTTCAGGAGTAGATTCCTTTACCCATTTAGCTCATCCCCCCCCCCCCCCACAACCCCTCCAGCAACCCTCAGTTTGTTCTCCATATTTATGAGTCTCTTCTCTTCTGTTCCCCTCCCTGTTTTTGTATTATTTTTGTTTCCCTTCCCTTATGTTCATCTGTTTTGTCTCTTAAAGTCCTCATATGAGTGAAGTCATATGATTTTTGTCTTTCTCTGACTGAAACAGCTTTTTAACACAAACTTCTCCTTATAATGTATTGCCATTACAATTAACTTCCTCTTCTTTGACACCAGCTATTTGTCTCAGCAACACCTAACTGGAACAAATTACTCAAATACAGGTATTTCTTATTAAAAAAAAAAAACCTCTATTGTTATGTAGCTACAGGCATAATGAATTTCTGTACAGTAAATTACATTTTTTGCATAAATTTCAGTAAAAATTTCAAGGATGCATTCTACAAGGACCTAAATAGGATAATGGGTTTGTGTGCCACATAGATCAGCTTGCACAGCAAGAATCACTTATTTATAATGAACAAAAGGGAACAGAATTCAGGCAAGCCTTGCCCCATCTGGGTGGGAGTCAGGAGGCTTTCAGACTCGGATCTTCAGTGTGCAGAAGTATTCCTTCTTGCTGTTTACATATTCAGACTCATGGGCCTACGATGGAAGTCTCTACAAATGAAGAAAATATCTCGTGCCAACTCAGTGATATGATGACATTTTCCACTCGCAGTGTAGGATAGACTTCTTTCTCTCTTTGACAAAAATGGTAATTAGACACTAGAAAGAGTGGGTGTGGGTGGGGAGGTAAAGGAGGAATTAGATAGGAAAACAAAGGCGTACTCTATCCAGTATACAGGTAACTCCTCAGTAGATGTAAGATTGCTAATTGACATGAAAGAAAACTGGATTCTCCAATCTCAGGCCCTTTCCAAAAACTCAGGGATGGATTCTACACCTGGGAAATCAACTCATGCTAAATAAATCATTCATCTAGTTTGTCTGATCTTCAGAGAAAATCTTGATAAAGAGGTGCTCACATGTATTACTCGTCTGCTCCTCCCCCAAGTTACCTTTTTTCCCTCCCAATTTGGTGGGGAATGATTATAGCTCAGATAAAAGGTAGACCCTTCCTATAAGTAAAATAGAGAACACGACTGTTTCCTCTCTCAACAGAAAGAAAAATCTGTCCATGAAACAATATGAAGGTTTGTGACGCTATGTTGAACCAGGGAGAGTAGAGAGTGCCATGGTTTACAAATCAATGGTTGGTTATCAAGTAAGCAAGATACTTGAATCCAATAAAAATTCACTGTTAAACTAAAAAAAATAAATAAATAAACCATTGGAAAAATATAAATTTTAATTTCATACACAACTCAAAATCTAAAACTAGATTCCTCTGAGTAATTAACTTTGGTAAGGGAGGTTAAGACTTTAAGAAGAGGAACTGGCAGTGTAAGAGGGGGAAAAAATGTACAGGTTTAAGAACACAGTGGAACCTGAGTAGATTCACCAGATCCAAGTAAAAATTCAATTTAAGTTTGAGGTATTTGTACCAAAAATGACCCTCATATCTTCACCAATTGACTAGAAGTTGGCAGAATCACTGAAATTGACAACAAGGATATCGCTGCTCTTTTCAAAACTATAACAATTTGCTTTAAGTGGAAATGAGTAAGTATCAGAAAAACATAATATCCAGTTTCTCACAATAAGCTCTAAAGGAGATTGGGTCCCTCTATACCTGCAAGATAAAAGATCATCAGTACCACAGAGCTGTCTGAATGAGAAACTATGATAGTTGTCAACGTTCATCATGTCAGAATTTCCTTCCTTTTCAAGACTTGAATAATATTCCATTTTGTGTATATCCCACATTTTATTTTATCCATTCATCTCTTAATGGATATTTAAGTTACTTCTACCTTTTGGTTACTGTGAATAATGCTGCCAGGGACATGGGTGAACAAATATCTCCATGAGATCCTGCTTTCAAGTCTTTTGGATATTTTGTCCAGGAGTGAAATTGTTGGATCATATGGTAATTCGATTTTTATTTTTTATTTATTTACTTTTTAAAGGTTAATTTATTTTTGAGAAAGAGAGAGAAGCAGAGGGAGACAGCATAAGCGGGGTAGGGGCAGAGAGGGAGGGAGAGTGAGGATCTGAAGCTGGTACTGCACTAACAGCAGAGAGCCCGATGCCGGGCTCGAACTCACCAACCCTGTGAGATCATGACCTGAGCTGAAGTCAAACGCTCAACCGACTGAGCCACCCAGATGCTCCTGGTAATTCTATTTTTAATTTTGTGAGGAACTGTGTATTGTTAAAATGAAATAACTTTTCAAGCAATGATTAAAAAGAAAAATACAACTAAATTTCTTGAAAAGGGAATAATCTCACATAATCATTACTTTTCCACATAAGCTGTGTCACTACTAACTGATATGCATTTCAGTCTCTAGAGAAACATTTATTCCGTAATAGATAACATGGGAATAAAGCCTATCTTAGTGAGAAAGAAAGGTCCAAATGCATCTGAGCCTTTTTCATCACAGTTAGAATGCAAGCAGAAAGAAATTAAACACTATTTGGGGATTTAAATGCCCAAAATATATGTAAATTATCCAGAAAGATACAAAGTACTGCAAACTTCTTCCTTAAGAAAACAATTGTGATGGGGCACCTGAGTGGCTCAGTTGGTTAAGCGTCCGACTTCAGTTCAGGTCATGAGCCCCAGTTCGTGGGTTTGAGCCCCACGTTGGGCTCTGTGCTGACAGCTCGGAGCCTGGAGCCTGCTTCGGATTCTGTGCCTCCCTCCCTCTCTGCCCCTCCCCTGCTCACACTCTGTCTCTTTTTCTCTCTCAAAAATAAACAAACATTAAAAAAAAAAAATAAAGAAAAAAAACATTAAAAAAAAAAAAGAAAACAATTGTGAGATATTTCAACTATAAAAAAAGCATAGAAATTATCCCACACTCATGTATATACCACCTAGACTTAGAAATCAAAAATTGCAGATAAATGTGAAGACTCTTGTCTTTCCCCCCAGTCCTATTCTATTCCTATCTCCCAAAGAGACAACTATTCTGAATTTGTTGTTTGTAATTCCCATGTGCACATCTATCCTTCAAAACGCAAAGACGTATGAAAGCACTGCCTTGCACGTGATTAGATTTTGTATGGATGGTATCATACCGCACACACGCTTCTGTGATTTGTTTTTTTTTCTCTCCACACCGTTTCTGAGATATATTGATAGTGACACATAAGACTCTAGTTAATTCATTTGAGTGCTCTAGAATATTCCACTGAATGACTCTACCAGAAGGTATTTATTCATTCCCTTGTTGATAAGTATTTACCAATTCTCTGGGGAGAGGGGTTATTACAAACAATGGTCATATAACATTCTTGATTAGTCCCCTTCTGCATGCCAGAGACTCTTTTTACAGTACACATCCAGAGACAGAGTTGCTGAGCTTCTGTGGTATGCTCATCTGATAATATCTAGGTGTTGCCAAATTGCTCTTTGGAAGTAGTGCCAATATACCCTCCCACCAGCAGTGCCCATCTCCTACTCTCCACAGCCTTGTGGTGGGCACTATAAGGGCTTCTAATTGTTGACTATCTGATGGTATGCAGGGGTATTTCCTTGTTTTGTTTTGCTTTGTTTTTATAAGCAGCACTGTTTAAAGTGAGTGGGGAGTGGCTTGCAGGGAAGAGAGGGAGCTGAAGAAAGGAAAAGGGGAATGAATCTCAAGAATTAGAGCTGAGAGCAGTTTCAAAAAGGAATTTCTGCCGATAGAAGAAATGGCTCATTAGAACAATTTCCACACTCTATACAACAGCCCTTTGTTTCCCTCAAGTCCTTTCTGATGTCAGATGCGTTTTGTGGGTCTGTCCCACGGCTCATTGGTTAGGCGTGTCCAGGCTTACGCCTCCATTCTGCTGAGAGACCCCAAGTGGAGGTCTGATCATTTCTGTAATATATGAAATTAATCTGGAAAGAACTGTTACAGCCATTTCTTATTTTCAAGCAAGTGTTAAGTCTTAGCATAGAGTCTCATTAACACGCACATAAGAAGTTATCGTGATATTTATTTAAAGAAAACAGTGAAGATTGTGTTGTTAAAATGCTAAGGGAAAAAACTATCAACTTCTCTTTCTCAAAGTGCAATGATCTCTTTCTGAAAAAAAAATTAAATATTTCATTCATTCTTACTACAGTAAGATAGTACTTGCAATTTCAAATGTATACAAATCTTATTGCAAGTACATGATTTGATTAGATCCTCAACATCCTTTCATATGGAAACCCAGACACAGATATCAAGTATTTTTATGTTCCTATCAATTATTTTTTAGGAGCCTAAACTTAAATTTTTTTTCCTATGATTTTGCTGCCAAAGAGAAACTGCTCTCTTCAACAAAGAGCAGTAGATGAAATAAAACTGGTGCAGCTGTACTTTCTAGATATCCAAAGAATCAATGTACGTGAGGCTCGATATGTGACCAGAATAGCATTCTCGTTCTGTCTGTGCCCTGTGAAAACAGAGAGATGGTTCATTTTTATTTTATTTGGCTAATCTATACATAATATATTTTTACAGTATATTTTACAGTAACTCCTGTTCTGCCTTATTTCACAGATGTTTTCTTTTCTGTTGGTAGAAGGCAGGGATAACGCCTATAATGAACTACAATGGAAATTAATAAAATTAAACACACACACACACACACACACACACACACACACACACACACACACACTTTTTTCTCAGTAGCAGAGGACCAGAAAAATTTCTAGGGCTCAGAGGAAATTGTTAGACTGAAAAAAATTACTTTCTGTCCCAGAGAACTTGGTCCTTTGCAACCAGACACTTATTTGGACCAGGAACAAGTTAAACAAACAAACAAACAAACAAACAAAAAGTGGCAAAAGCTTAAGCTAGTGGAAGGAGTAAGAGAAAAGACAGGATGGCTGTTGTACGGAACAATTCAGGGGGCAGACATAATTTATGGGTTTTCTCAATGAACACACCTAACAGGAAAGTCAGATATCCTTCTAACTAGAAGAAACTGCAATGAAGTTTAGGGGTTAGGAGGGTGGGCTTCGGAGTTAGGCAGATGATTGAAATTATTTGAGTCTCAGTTTGCAATTCTATAAAATAATGGTATGACAGCACATAATATACCCCACAGGGATGTTTTTAGAATTAAATGTGAAAATGTATGTGGGTGAAACACACAGTAAGTGCTCAGTTACAAGCAGCTATTAGGTACAAGATAAATGAGTATATTTTAGATAGATTAGCCTGTTTAAAGAACTATTGTATTCAAGTACCAATAACACTTCTAAACAAAGGCTGGCAAAAAGCAATGAATCAATTTATTTGTTCCATAAACATTTCTGATGAGCTTCAACTCTTTCTCTCAAATGTCATTTTAATTCATTTTTTAAAAAATTTCTCCAGGAAAGAATAGTCATAAATGAAATCACAAAATAACCATAGGGCAAGAATAAAAGTAGGGTGAAGTGAAAAATGTCTAACACAACACTGCCTGCTTAGAATACTTAATGTAAATAAAATAAAGTAATGCAATAAAAATAAAAAATAAAATAATTTCATTCCTTTATTGACTACTGATATGTTATAAATGGTAGTAAATCAAAATGTTTAATTAAAATACACCACCACAAAACTTTATGATGCATTAATTAGAGGGGTAAATCTAAGGTAAAATAAAGTAAGGGTAGCTTAAAGAATTTCTCTGGGTAAAAAAAAAAAAAAAAAAACAGATTCAAACAGAGTAGGGGCAAATCTCTAAGGACTATTGCAGAATATTCTGTAAAGGGACAGCCTATCAATGGCCAGCACAATGCCTGGCCTTCAGTAAATGTATATTTGCTAAATGAAACTACAGATTTTCAAAAAAGTCATACAAGCTTTAGATATTCAGATAAAAGCAAAATACGACTTTTTTTTTTTTTTTCATGGGTGTGGGGTTAGAGATCTTCATATAGCAATTACTAAACGGTTGGAAATATGGCTCTGGGTTTTAGGTCTCCATGTTCCCAGCTTGGCTTTGATTTGAAAACTGGAAGATACAGATAAGAATAAGTTGCATGAAGCTGGCTGGAAGTTTCACAAAGGAAATGGATGATATCAGACTCAGCACGCATTTCACAGAATTGTTAGATGCTTTTCAAAGAATCACACGGTGTAAAATCACTTGGCCTTGCAGAAGCATTTTAGACAATCTTTTTGGATGGAAGAAATACCTTCCTATCATTATGCCCCTATAATGGAGAGAATGATATGCTGAGTTTTGTAGACAAATATAGTAGGTTTTTATTTCTCCTTTCCCTAAGTTGTTGAGTTACTGAAATCATCTCCCAGGGAAGAGGATAGCAGTTTTCTGGTGATATTTGGAGAATTTCTCTTCCCGAGTACTTTCAGTAGAAAGCGTATTTCTAGGTTGGAGACAGGGTGTGCCCAGTGAAACCCTCAATGGTGACACAGCATAAGGCTTGACCATACTTCATGCCATCTCCATTTCCTTCTCCAGTGGACTGGACGACTTCCTAGGAACGCAGTCTCCCCAGCCGCAACTCTAACTGCAGTTCAGAACTCAACACGACCATTTTTCTACGTGTCATCGAATTTCTTCTCCACTGAATTCTAGATAAACCTCAAAGCTTCACTAGGAACTGCTGTGTAATTGTTAGACTGACAAAAACAACCTTTCACAAACATAAGCTACTTAAGGAGTTTTGGATGTCAGAGAGACCGAGAGGGATCCCTAAAACTCCAGTGCCTACAGTAAACATGGAGTAAACAAGTCAGGTACCTTCAGTGACTGCAGAGAGTCTGAATTATTATCACAGTAGAGGATGATGTTGTTGGCCATGCTGAAACTTTCTCTGACCCCGAGGTGGTAAAACAACGATGGCTGTCGGAAGGCGTCACTCATCTCCACCACAGCGATATCTGCAAACACAAAACAAAGCCCCCCAAAGATGACACCTAAATAATGCCCGGTAAGCACAGTTTGATTTCAACAACTTAGTATTCAAAGAGGAAATGAGGAGATGATAGGGATTTTCCCTCCTCACTTACTACTGAATTTTGAATTTGTAGTTCTACCTGGAAGTGGTTTTAGAAAATGCAGCAAACCTGCATTTTTTTTTTTTTTTAAACACAAAGGAGATCATATAATTACTGGAAACTAAGCAAAGTCTGCCAACGGTGGGCTGCTGGGGCTACTTCTCTCTATGAAATTTCAACTTTAAAACAAGTGAACTCAGGTTCCAGAAGCAGATCCGCAGGAAACTGCCTTAAGTGATGAATGTAAAATAAGACTTAAAAAAGCAAATAGGTAAGGGGCACCTGGGTGGCTCAGTAGGTTAAGCCTTGGACTCCTGATTTCAGCTCAGGTTATGATCTCACTGTTCGTGAGACTGATCCCCACATCTGGCTTTGTGCTGACAGTACGGAATCTGCTTGGGATTCTCTCTCTCCCTCTGCCAGGCTCACATGTGCTCCCTCTCTTTCTCTCAAAATAAATAAATAAATATTAAAAAAATCAAATAGGTAAGATTATGAATTAATCCAGAGCTGTATTTTACAACTAATTATTTATTGTTATCAATATCCAGCAAGTCCCCAGCAAGTATAATCAAGAAAAAAAAAGAAAGCAAAGATACAGAAAATTATGACTAAGAAGGATAATATAACCAGATACAAATTCTACCAAAGCTCAGAGAAGACTAACACCAAGATAAGTATAAGCCTGACACCAAAATTTGATAATAATGTCCAAAAAATGAAATATAGATTAGTTTCAAACTTATTTTGTATATGGACAAAAATATGAAAAAAAAAACGAAGAAAATGCACCAAGCATTACAGTATAAGAAAACTAGATCACGGGTTTACAATTTATTTTGGGAATGCAAGGATGGCTCAATGGAAAAAAAAAATTATCAGCATCTCCACAGGTGTTCCAAGTGCATAATTAAAATCCAAAACCCATTTCTCATTAAAAATAATTGCAAGCCAAAAATAGAAGTGCATGCCTTTAACATGAAAATGATATATATTCACAACTGCCAACTTTGTTTATAGGTATTCCCAGGAAAATCAGGAAAAAGACAAGGCAGCCAATTATTCCCACCACTAGTTGGCTTTCTGAAAATCCCAGATAATGCAATAAGATTTCACAAAGAGATATAATATTATAAAATAAAATACACAATTATCATTACTTGGAGATGTTTTGGCTATCAAACCAAAAAAAAAAAAAAAATCTCAATAGAATCAACTAAATAACTATTATAAGCTATAAGATAATTTAATAAGGTGTTGAGATGCAAAATCATCATGATAACCAAGAGCTCCCTTTGTAATCATAACTAGTAATATTTGGAAAATATAATGGTGAAACAAATCCTAATCACGCTTAAAATGAAAATGTTAACATACCTTGTGACAAATTTAACAGATGTTGCTAACTTGTTAAAAATGTTTGCAATATATGAGAGATGAAAGGTTAATATCACTATAAATCATCTCTTATTGTTCAATTTAGAATAAGCAACCATAAAGACATCACAATAGAAAATTAGGCTATGGATACAGGCAGGCAAATTCACAAAAGAATAACTAAAATGGCAAAGAAATACACAAATAATATTCTATACCTCACTATGAATAAGTGCACATTAGGCAAACTGTAAAATGCCACTTTTTTTTGTCTAACAAGTGGTCAAAAATATTAAAGAGTGCCAATGAAGATGCAGAGAAATGATACTCATATGCCAAGGAGAAGTTTAAACTTCCCGGGAGACTTAAATACTTAAAATTATTTACACTTTTTGATCGAATACCTCCATTCCTAAGAATTTACTCCAAGAAAATTCCTATAAATGTGGCAGGTTTACTTGTAAGGATGTCCACAGAATTTTTTTTTTTTTGCAATAAAATGGAAAACACCATTAATAGGAAAATAGGTATGTGGGTAAGTAGATACATAGGTAGATTCAAATAGTGGCTTATTATGCAACCATTGAAAGCTACATTTTTGAATCGCTATATTGTACACCTGAAATTAAATATAACACTGTATGTTAACTACACTGGAATTAAAATAAAAAATTAAAAAAACAATATTGTATAAGAATATTTAGCAACAGAGGTAAGCTCAAGCTATAGTAAGTAAAAAAAAGTATTAAATATAATACATTATAATGTATACATTATATGTGAATATATGCATGTGAATAAAAAAAATGTCTGGAAAGTTGTACACCAAAATAACAGCTGCGTATTGCGATTGTGCATTATTTTTTCTTCTTTATTCCTTCTATATATTTTTTACAATTTTTCTTACGAACATTGATTACTTTTAAAATTTAAAAACCTACCAAAACACAAGAAAAACAATACTTGAAAACCTGTGTGACTGAACGTAAAACTGAACCGCAGCACAAAAAAATAATGCAGACTCTTAAGCTGTTTGATGCAATCGACCTTGTCTAATGAACGTGAGATTAGAATTCACATTCTGTGGAGGAGAAATAAATCAGATCAAACGGAGGCTGAAGACAGAGAGGATTTAGTGAGGTTATGAAAGAGGCAGCCAGGTCACAGGAGCTTCAAAAGATTTTTTTTCAAGGCTAAAATGACTTACGGGCTCTTTAATACAAATAAAGAGTTTTCTTTTGGGGTCCTTCACATTTCTACATCAAAAATCAACACATGAGAAAATGAGTCACTGCATCCCACCTACACGCCCCATCTGCCTCCTGCACCCACACTGTTTCCTCCTCCTACAGATGCCAGCCACTCGCAGTCAGTCGTAGGGCTCTAAAATCAAGAGACAGCGTAACATGGGGCTGAAAGAAACCGAATGAAGCAGTGGCTGATGAAAAACAAACGAGAGATGTGCAAAGAAAAATACTAGCTAAGTTAAAGCAGTCACAAGAAGAAGGGAGATGGGTTATTTCCAGAGAACTGCCTCCTGGGACTTGATGCTAAAATAAAATAGAAACACTGCAGAAGGCTTTTAGATTAAGAGTGAAACTAGATATTCAAAATAAATGGTACAGGCAAAATGGAGCATACTCATCAGGTCTGAATGTCTAAGCAGGAACAGATACATTTTTTTGGATGCTGTATAGAACATTAAAAATGCTTGTTTGTATAATTTTAATACACTGAATAGAGTACAACTCAGAAAAAGAGGCACTTTTTTCTACTTCAGGTCCAGATGACTGATATATTTATGTTCTTTTCTAAATTTATTTTTTCATTTCCATGGAGTAAAATGTACTCTTCTTTCTTCTCTGATGAAGTGATCAGAGCCTGTGCCCCATTTTCTTAAATTGTTGAATTTGTTTTCTTCTTGTTGAGGTTTGTGGGTTCTTTATATTATCTGGATATTTTTCCTTTGTCAGACAAAGGGATTTGCAAATATTTTCTCCCAGTTTGTGACTTGTCTTTCCAGGCTGTTGACAGGATTTTCTTTTTTTTTTTTAAACAATTTAACGTTTTTTTATTTTTATTTTTGAGACAGGGAGAGACAGAGCATGAACAGGGGAGGGTCAGAGAGAGGGAGACACAGAATCTGAAACAGGCTCCAGTCTCTGAGCTGTCAGCACAGAGCCCGACGCGGGGCTCGAACTCACAGACCACAAGATCATGACCTGAGCCAAAGTCAGCCGCTCAACCGACTGAGCCACCCAGGCGCCCCTGTTGACAGGATTTTCAAAGAGCAGAAATTTCTAATGGTAAGTCCAATTTATCAATTTTTTTCTTCTATGGATTGTGCTTTAGGTGTGGTATCTTGCCTAACCCAAAGTCACAAAAGTTTTCTCCCATGTTTTCTTCTAGAAATTTTGTAGCTTTACATTTTACATTCTGATCTATGATCCATGTTAAGTTAATTTTTGTCAATGACATGGGATATGGGTCAAGATTCATATTTGTTGTAAAGACTCTCCTTTCTCAGGCGAACTGCCTCTGCTTCTTTGTCAAACACTAAATGGCTACATTTGTGTGGGTCTGTTGTTGGGTTTTCTGTTCTATCTTTTGCCAACACTACACTGTTCTGATACTTGGGGCTTTATGGTAGGTATTGAAATCAACTATGAGCCTTCCAACTCTATTCTTCTGTTTTCAAAATTGTTTTAGCTAATTTAGTTGTTCTATTTGCTTTCCTGTGTAAGTTTCCTGTGTAATTGGTAGCTGAGAGCTATCAGTTGATAACTACACACACAAAAAAATTCCTCCTGAGATTCTGACTGATATTGTGTTGGATCTACAGATAGATCACTTTGGGGGGAACTGACATCTTCATACATGGAGTCTTTCCATGCATGAATATAGTGTATCTCTCTATTTATTTAGGTCTTCTTTGATTTCTTTCCTAAGTATTTTGTAATTTTCTTTTTTATTTTAATTTCTTAAAATACAATTTATTGTCAAGTTGGCTAACATATGGTGTATACAGTGTGCTCTTGGTTTTGGGGGTAGATTCCGTGATTCACTGCTTACATACAACACCCAGTGCTCATCCCGACAAGTGCCATCCTCGATGTCCATCAATAGACAGTTCCTACATGTATTCTGTTAGATTTATACCTAAGTGTTTCATTTTTTTTGGTGCTATTATAGATGATGTTCTTTCAAATTTCAAATCCTAGTTTTTCATAGCTAGTATGTAAAAATACAGTTGACTTTTGTATATTGACCTTCTATCCTGAGACTTTGCTAAACTCACTTACTAGTTCCAGGAGCTTTTTTTTTATTTGCACACGTTCTGGGATTTTCTACATGGATAATCATGTCATTTGAAACTAGAAATGGTTTTATGTCTTCCTTTCTAATCTGTATGTCTTTTATGGTTTGGGGTTTTTGTTGTTGCGTGCTTTGTTTTGCCTGGTTACACTGGCTGAGGCTTCCAGTAACACAGGATTTTTAAAAATAGTAACATTTCATTATTTAACAAAAATATCATCTTATGACTATCTTCTCAAAAGCAGTAAAATAGGTGAAAATTATCTTCCTTGTGAGGTGATCTTAAATCATGTCTAAAATGCAAAAAAAAAAAAAAAGATGTAATTATAATAAACACCTGTTACTCCACAATTCTTAAAACTCACTTCTATGAGTTGCAGTTTACCCACTTTATTTCACAAACATGTATTTATAATTATTATGTGCCAGGCACTAGTTGCTTATCAAAAATTAACTCAATCTTCATAAAACCCCTTTTTGGAGGCAATATTATTATCATTACTTTAGGACACTGAGGCAGGGAATGTATAAATAATCTGCCCATCATCAGCTAGGAAGTGATGGCACCCTGCCATCCTTGGAAGGATTCAAACTCAAGCAATCTAGGGGTGCCTGGGTGGCTCAGTTGGTTGAGCAACCAACTCTTAATTTTGGTTCAGGTCATGATCTCAGTCATGAGATCGAGTCTCACGTTGGGCTCTGTACTGAGTGTGAATGAAGCCTGCTTGAGATTATAGCTCTTGCTCTCTCTCTCTCTCTCTCTCTCTCTGCCCCTCCCTACTCACACCCTCTCTAAAATTAAAAACAAAAAACAAGCAGGCTAGCTGGAGAGTCCATGCTCCTAGTTCTTCACTGAGCCACACCCTACACTTACAGGTTATAGAGGTTCTCAAGATCAGAACATAAATTTAGAGATGCAAAAAAGATTTGAGGACCAAAGCATATATTCCTTTCATATGTTTCATGACCAAATGCACTTAATAATTTTCTGATTGAGTTTCTGTAGTAATATTGTGAGTAAAACTGCTATACTTAAAAACTAAAGTTTAAATACTTAAAAATTAAGTCTGTTTAAAAATATAGACAAAGGTACAAAAATCTCTTACATTTTTAGCTAAAGTGCCATGTCTTTGCTTTCCTCCAATTGTGTTAATGTTAAATGGAGCACAAAATTAGATTTACCCAGGGTTTATTAAAGCATAATAAATTTTTAGGGCAATAACATAAAACTGTTGTGCCTAATTGCATTTTGGTCATTAAATGGCAGTGGTTCATGGTCTGTGTTACTTTTTTTTTTATTTAATTTTTCCTTCATAATACCCTATCTGTTAGTTAAATATCTCACATGAGCCTCTGTTGCTTGTAAAAAGCAGAGTTGAAGCAAAACATTAATGTTCAGTTACTTCTTATCTATTCAATGTTTTCCTTCCACATTAGATCACTGATGACAAGGCAAGAGCCCAGTAGTGATTTGGCTTGTAGTCTGGTCTACAAGATACTCCGAAACTCCATTATCAATGGAAACTTCCCAAGTTATCACACAGAACTACCCATTCAATCATACCCATCCCCCAAGATGACCCACTGGTGCCAATTTAATTCTACAAACGTCCTGGGCACTTATTACATAAAAGTTGTATTATTTGCTATTATGAAAGTTAAAGGAAAAAATTCACTAGATATGATTTTTGCCATCTCTTGTGGGGCAGAAACATGAGTTGGCAAATACCGACACAGAAGGCGTACCGGGCAGAATGTGGCTGGTGCTGGTGAAGTACAAATGGTGACATTCAGAGGCCAGGGAGGCCAGTCCTGGTGGAAGGAATGACTGAAGCAAATGTGAATGAGGCATCAGCAGGCAGAGGAGTTGGGGTGGAGCACCTCAAAGAGCAGACTAAAAAAACAGAAGCCCTGCACATCAAAGGCACCACAGAAAAAGGAAAGGCACAAAGTGCCTGGGGCTTGGTCTGAGCAATGAAGCAAACCTCAGTAGGAAACAAAGTCAGTTCCCAATGGAATTCTAGAGATTCCCCTAAAGAGCAGACACTAACCCCCAAATGCCCATACCATCTTAGATTCTTGTTGTTTTTTTTTTTTTAATTTTTTTAATGTTTATTTTTGAAAGAGGGAGAGAGAGACCCAAAGCATCAGCAGGGGAGGGGCAGAGAGAGAGAGAGAGGGGGAGACACAGAATCTAAAGCAGGCTCCAGGCTCTGAGCTGTCAGCACAGAGCCCGATGCAGGGCTCGAACTCACGAATTGTGAGATCATGACCTGAGCAGAAGTCGGACGCTTAACCTACTGAGCCACCCAGGCGCCCCTAGATTCTTAAGGGAAGTATAGCTTGCATTCCATTGATTTTTCTATATTATGAATAAATAAGGGTTATTTCCAACAAATCTACTATATGTAAATTACTAAAATGTTACTCATGACCTAGCAGTGTCCTGGTAGAGCGTCCTAGAGACTCTGAGTCAGGTTACTAAAGTTTGGCAGATATGCAATGTTGGGACGTTGCAAACCTCCCATATTAATAGAGGTAAAATTGTTGAGATTTTCATGAAGGACAGAATAATCTATCATCATTGTTGTCTTGAATTGGTCATGGTTTGGCAATTCCTGCTATGAATTACTATTCATGTAGCTTCATCAGTATCATTTTATTTTCCTGTATGTATTTAGCTAACACTGTCATGTATAATGATACATATTTATGTCAACAATAAACATTTTGGCCCATAATTTCCTCATCACTAAACTCCAATAAATGTATGCCTAGTGATTCAAACATGAATCATTCTTATATTACTAAAGCAAATGTATACATAATGTCCCCACCCCAGCCTTAATTTGCTTGTTTAATGCTTGTTTGATTATTACACTGGGGAGTTAATTTTTTTTTTTTTTGAACCTGGAAAGTGAGGACTAGGAGCAGGTGATCAGAGGCAATCAACCTCCACAAGTTGGATTTTAAAAATGTTGAGATCCAAGGCATCTACAGAAGGAAGGGCGGAGGAAAAGGGAGAAGCCTAGGGAGGGAAAGGAAAAAAGGGGGAAGAAGGGAGAAGAGAGAAGGAGGGAGAGAAAGAGGAAGCAGAACCAAACAAGATTGGTATAAAAGCGGATGTCTCCTTGCCTGGACAGTAGCCGCGGGAGTCCGGTTCCTGATGCTCCAGCTTTAGAGAAGTGAGGGGGAAATCAGCACACATCCATAAAAGGTACCCCTCCCACAGTGAAAGGACCCAGAAGCACAGCTCTCTGACAGGAGGAAATGCAGCCTCAGAAAAGCACATCACAGGGTGAAAAGCTGGAAGGGGAATCTTCTCTCCATCTCCAGGGGCCTTGAGACAAGGGATAAGCATGCAGATGACAGACAAGCCATTTCATGACTTCCCAGTGTTTGAATCTTAATTAAGTTTCTGGATGGATGACCTTGGACACTACCTTAAGTTCACTGAGCTTTGGTTTCCTTAACCATAAATCAAGAATAATAATATCAGTATTTACAGCACAAAGCTGTTAGGATTACATGTGCATGAGACACAGCAAACTCTCAATATATGATTATTATAAGGAGCCATCATAAGAAATGTTAATAGGAAGCCCTTTGAACAATTTATCATAAAAATGGTATCAAAGACAATGCTAAAATGTAAGTCAACACCCCTGATGAAATCTCATATGAATAATTACTCATAGAAATGAGGCTGAAATCAAATTATGAAAACACACACAGCCAGCACAAAGAATTTTGACTTGATTCTATAATCAATGGTGATCCATCTATATCTATGTTTTGAGAAGGGGTATGGCAGATCAAAATTTGGGGGAGATAAACCTAGATTTTATGCACGGATGATAGACAAAACAGACTGGAAGCTGGGAGGTCAGTTAGGAGTCATTCACTAAACTAATACAGAGAACATGGTAGGGAATTCAAGAGGCTTTGGGGATTTGGTGGATACAGGATAAAGAATTAAAGATGATTCTATTTCAAACTTGAATGGTTAACACTTATGGCTTGCCATTAACACAAGTGACATAAGAAAAAATACTATTTTTTTCCAGGAACTTGAGTTTGGACTGAGATACTTTAAATATCGTGTGTGTGTGTGTGTGTGCGCGCGTGTGTGTGTGTGTGTGTGGTATCTAACTGACAGGTGTCATTCTGAATCACAGCAGAAATCAGAATCAGATATCCAGACTTCAAGCTATATTCAAGAAAGTATGGTACTGGTACAAAAACATACATATAGATCAATGGAACAGAATAGAAAACCCAGAAATGGACCCACAACTATGGTCCACTAATCTTTGACAGAGCAGGAAAGAATATACAATGGAAGAAAGCCAGTCTCTTCAACAAATACTGTTGGGAAAATGGACAGCAACATGCAGAAGAATGAAACTGGACAACTTTCTTATACCAGACACAAAAATAAATTCAAAATGGATTAAAGACCTGAATTTTAGATAGGAAACCACAAAAATCCTAGAGAACACAGGCAGGAACCTCTTTGACCTTGGCCGTAGCAACTTCTTACTAAGCACATCACCAGAGACAAAGGAAACAAAAGCAAAAATGAACTATGGGACTTCATCAAGATAAAAAGCTTCTGCACAGCAAAGGAAACAATCAATAAAACTAAAAGGCAGCCCATCGAATGGGAGAAGAGATTTGCAAATGGCATGTGTGATAAAGGGTTAGTATCCAAAATCTATAAAGAACTTACACAACTCAACACCCAAAAAGCCAAAGAATCAGACCGATTTAAGAGTCATGGTGCTGTTAGTAGTTGAAGTGGCAGGTGTATATGAGATTGAACAACTTAGACAATATAGAGAAAAATGAAAAGGTATCTATGATTCAGGAAACCCTTTCTTCATCAAATACCCCACAGAAACATAGTTCATCAACATGCATGTGTAATAAATGTTCATAACAGCACTATTTGTAAACCATCAACAATAGAAGAAATAAAGTGTGCTATACAGAGACAATGGATACCACATAGCAATAGATTTTTAAAAATCTACAACTACATGTGACAACATGAATGAATCTCACAGACTGTTAAAAGAATCTGGATACAAAGGAGTAGGTATCTTATGATTTTGTTCCTATGATGCTCAAAAATTTGATATTAAAAGTAAAAAAAAAAACCTAGCAGATACTTTGGTGGAGGACAGTGGCTGAAAGGGGACTCAGGGAGGTCTTCTGGAGGGCTGGTAAGGTTCTGCCTCTTGATCTGGGTATTCAGGCATGTTCACATTGTGAAAATCAATTCATCTCTGGTTAATGATTTTGTCAAGAATGGTAAAAGAGGACTGTATTTGGTTTCCTGTAGTCATTATAACAAAGTACCATAAACTTAGTCCCTAAAAACAACACTGTAATTCTTTCACAATTTTTTTAATGTGTACTCATTTCTGAGAGGGGGGGAAGGGACAGAGAGAGAGGGCACAGAGGATCTGAAGTGGGCTCTGTGCTGACAGCAAAGAGCCTGATGTGGGGCTTGAATTCAGGTCACGTGAGATCATGACCTGAACCAAAGTCGGACGCTTAACCGACTGAGCCACCCTGGCACCCCTCACAGTTTTTTTTAAGTTTATTTATTTTGAGAGAGACAAAGAGAGAGCAGGAGAGGGGCAGAGATAGAAAGCGAGAGGGAGGGAGGAAGGGAGGGAGAGAGAGAGAGAGAGAGAGAGAGAGAGAGAGAGAGAGAATCCTAAGCACACTCTGTGCTGTCAGCATGGAGCCGGATGGCGGGCTCGAACTCATGAACTGCAAGATCATGACCAGGGCTGAAATCATGAGTCTGAAGCTTAACTGACTGGGCCAGCCAGGCGCCCCTCTTTCATAGTTTGGACGTCCAAAATCAAGGTGTCAGCAAGGCCAAGACTGTGGTATCTCTAGAGGCTCTAGAGGAGAATCTATTCTTTGCGTCTTCTACAATCTAGCAGTTTCTAGCATCCCTTGGCCTGTCATGTGTGTGCCTGTGGTATTAAACTGCCTTTTGCCTCTCTCTTGGAAAGACACTTGTGATGGCAGTTAGGGCCCATCCCAGGAATTTGAGATCATCTCCTTATCAAGACCCTCAATTCAATCATATCTGCAAAGACCCTTTTTCCAAATAAGGCAGCATTCACCAGTCCCAGGGTTTTGGCATAGACATTGGAGCATAGGAGTAAGGATCAGTTTTCAGCCTACCACAAGGATTTGGAAGGTGAGTACAGCAGAACTCAAAGTGTTGAATAAGAGGTGAAGGAATGGAGGTAATGAGCACAGACAACTCCCCAGAAGAGGAAGAGGAAGGAAGACGAATAACATTTACTGAGATCTACAGTAGAGATCTTTTACATTCAGTAAGGAAACCAAGAGATCAGACAATACTTTAAAGGGATAGAAAGATCTAAAGGTTTTTAATTTTAAGGTGGAGTACTTGAACATTAGTAGAAAGATGCAGATGTTAAAGGGAGAGGTGGCTAATTAATAGGGACAATTTCTAGATTCTCAGATGAGAAAGACAGGTTTGGGTGTGAGGTAGAGGAGAATAGTCAGCCTTGAAAAAGCAGTCCTCAATATAGTTTTTTTTTTTTTAATTTTTATTGTAGAGGAAGAGACTGCATGCAAGCAGGGGAGAGGGGCGGGGCGGGGGAGAGAGGGGGAGAGAGAGAGGGGGGAGAGAGAGAGAGGGGAGAGAGAGAGGGGTCTCTCACATTTAATTTCAATTAAATCTGCAAAGCTGTTCACGCTTCAGTGAAGTTTCTGACACACAGCATAGCTCTTTGTAGAAGAATCTTACACAAGAGTCCTCCTTACCAGTTGGAACCAATAATCGGCCTCGTTCAATTGGCACTGGTATTAAGTTCTGTAAGGTTACAAGAGTTGATTTGAGATTATTTTTTTGAAGAAAATCTGATTGTTCCTCATGGATGGGCATCCTGTTTTATACATTTACAACTTATCTACACAGAGACAGTAGGAAGAGGCCCGCCAACCCTGGAAAATTATCTGATGGTGCTCCCTAATAAAACGGCCATGGCAATTTCATTCATGTCTGAGGTTGTTCTGATTGAGATTTTCACACTCTGTCTAGGGAAACAGCTACAGCATATACGCGTTATAGCTACATAAACGATAATAGTTACTAAAACAGCGTAGCACGGGGATACAATCAACAAAATTCAGATAATGGAAAATCCTTCAGGAAAAAGGACCAGGTTTCCTCAAAGAAACGTCAGAGGGAGTGGGAAAGCAAGATGGAGAGAGAAATCAGATAGTAAAGACTTTAGGGACACCGTCAATTACCACGCATATACCTGATTTGGACTCCTGACTAAAAACGAACTTTAAAAAATATGACATGAATGAGAAAATTTGGCAACTGACAAGATTTTTTATTTGTTCACACATTTTTTTTATTTTTTATTTTTAAAAAAATTTTTTTTAACGTTTTTTATTTATTTTTGAGACAGAGACAGAGCATGAATGGGGGAGGGTCAGAGAGAGAGAGGGAGACACAGAATCTGAAACAGGCTCCAGGCTCTGAGCTGTCAGCACAGAGCCCGACGCGGGGCTCGAACTCACGGACCGCGAGATCGTGACCTGAGCCGAAGTCGGCTGCTTAACCCACTGAGCCACCCAGGCGCCCCTGTTCACATATTTTTTAAATGTCTCTTTTTTTTATTTTAAGAGGTGGGGGCACATGTGCAAGCAGGGGAGGGATAGAGAGAGAGAGAGAGAGAGAGAGAAAGAAAGAGAGACAGAGAGAGAGAAAGGGAGAGAATCCCAAGCAGGCTCCCCGCTCAACACAGAGACACGGGGCCTGGCACAGGGCTTGATTCCATGACCCTGGGATCATGACCTGAGCTGAAATCAAGAGTCGGACGCTTAACCTACTGAGCCACGCACGTGCCCCAAAAACTCACAAGGTTTTTGATGATATTAAGAAATTACTTTAAATGTGATTAAGAGACTGTGGTAGGAGCCCTTATGGTTTAGAGATTTTAAAAAGTGAACTGTTGGTGCATAGTGCCTCGTAATGTGTGTATTCTTTATCAAAGACTGTTATTCCTCATGCGATAAGCGACTGAACTGCAAGCAAGAATCGCTAAACTTGTTCCTGCTGCAGGAAGAACATAGGTAGTAAAATGAAAGACACCCAGCTCGCATGCAACTTGTTTGGCAGAAACAGTTACTCACCCTGATGAACAGGCCAGTTTGAAAGGTTGTTTTTTTTTTTTTTTTTACCCCCTTCTTGCACTTACAGCTGTCATCTCTTGTCCTCATAAACCCATTCGGATCTAAGCAGTGTGGGTGAGTGCCCGGGAGATCCACTGTGCTCCAGGATTCGCAAAGTGTGAACAAGTGGAAACCTCTGAGTCAGAATTCACCAACAGGTCTAAAAGATGTTATGCTTTTCCGTTCTCTGTAGTCTCTCAAAGGCACTTGCAACACCTAATAAATAATCCGCGTCTAGTCAAAATGGGAACTGTTTTTGTTCAAATTTCTACATCTTCTTCAAAGAGTATCCGTCATTCTATTAACACAGCAGATGTGTAAATATGATTCTGCCAGGAATGATGTCACTCCACGGCTTATGTGTTGACAATGCGTTTGAATTCAACAATTCATTTTGGGGGCTTTAAAGCTTCCTCCTTGAGGAAGACCTAATGGAGACAGTGCGTTGGAATTACAACTATTCGTTGTTAAAGAACCTGTTTATTGCTGACAGACTTAGGTGGCTGACCTAAGAGTCTGGGTTCTTTTTTTTTTTTTTTTCTTCCAATTAAAATTAAATATCAGGATTTCACTTAACTCTCTAGGAAAGTTTTGTTTAAATGTGACAGATTAACGTGATCACAAAAACATCACTTAAAACAGGAGCTATCATTATACCTAAAAGGCCAGTCACACTAAAGTGAAGACTGGTAAGAACATACCCCTTAGAAGCCCTCCAATGGGGGCGGGGGTGGGGGGGGAGAGGAGGGGAGCACCTGGGTGGCTCAGTCAGTTAAGCCTCTGACTTCAGCCCACTTCAGTCATGAAGAGATCATCCGTCATGAGCTCACGGTTCCTGAGTTCAAGCCCCACGTCAGGCTCTGTGCTGATAGCTCAGAGCCTAGAGCCTGCTTCAGATTCTGTGTCTCTCTCTCTCTGCCCCTCCCCCGCTCAACTCTGTCTCTCTCTCTAAAATAAATAAACATTAAAAATTAAAAAAAAAAAAAAAAAGCGGCCCTTCAATGGGGAATCTGGAATAAGCCTGTTCCACAGACACAGCAATAGACGAGAGAGGAATGGACCTGGCCACAGCCCCCTTCAGTGTATTAGCCACTAAGTGATGCCCTCATTCATGTCTTTCAATAGCCTCCTATCACATCACACTGGAGTCTCCAGTTTCTTAACTTTACTTCAATCCCATCAGGCACTTTGGAAATGCCTCCTTGGCTCTCACACTCGTTTAGCAAGCATCTATTATCTATTCTGTACAAGGTTCTGTGAAGGGGTCAAAGAAATAAGCACCCTTTGAGGAGCTTATAATCTTCAAGTGCTTATGAGCTACAGAAGTCCAAGGTCAAATGAAGTGTATGTAATTGTTCAATGGGGGCACAGAACAAGGAGTGATTAATTCTGACGGAGGGGGTCTTAGAGAAGGCATTGCAGGGGCAACACCTGCAAGGGGAGCCTTGAGAAATGGTCATCTTTCCGTACATTGACTGGGAAGGAGGGGCATTTCTGGCTGCTCATGATTGCATAATAGAGGAGTTTCTCTCTGCCAGAAAAAACTGCTCCACCACCGATGAATGGACGTGTGCACAATCTCCCTATGAGGGAGGAAAGGCTTATCATTCTGTCTATCCAGGCTTCCTGCAGGAAGTGTACAAGCAGTGAAACAAATTGCACAATCATTTCTTAGGAGCGCTTTTCAGTAAAAACGTTTTTCTTACTCGGAAGAGAGATATTTCATTTGGCTTCTGCTTTCACACATCCTAAACTGCATGACTAAATACACCCCTTTCTCTTAGGTACCGCTGGGCTGCCCTGTTATCTATCCTCTCTACTCCTTGGTCCCAGCAGAGTTTTGGCTCCCTTCCCTTTTCTCAGCTCCTCTTGCAAGCCTACAGCTAAGGACACGTTGGTCGGTGCGCTAGAAGCCAAGAGGTGCCTACTCGCTGAACAGAAAACTCTGCAGCGGAGGCGTTTGATGGTAAAGAGACAGCTTTTAATTCACGTTGCTGAAGCAGGGGAGGCAAAAAGAAAAACTCACCTCCAGGAAAGATGAAAAAATAAAGGGCACCTGGACAGATACAACTGTGAGAACTGATTCGTTGCGAGGGACCCCTGACAAAGCGATGGGACCTGAGGGAGGTAGAGAAATAAAGGGAGGTCGAAATAAACGTGGCCCATCTGTAGTCAGTACTGACCGGGCATGACAAATAGCAAGCAGTTCCTCCCATCAGGGAGTGTGTGGCTGGTTGGATCAGGAGACCCAGGTCTGCACTTTGGCTGTGCAGCAAACATTACTGGGGACCCTAGGCCTAAAACCCCTGTTCCCCCAGCCTGTTTCTGTCAAATGACAATGATAGTAGTCCCTGTCACAGAAAGGACTGAACAACAATGAGCCCTTAAGAAATACTAGCCATCATGGGGCGCCTGGATGGCTCAGTCGGTTAGGCGTCTGACTTCAGCTCAGGTCATGATCTCGCAGTCCGTGGGTTCAAGCCCCACGTCGGGCTCTGTGCTGACAGCTCAGAGCCTGGAGCCTGTTTCGGATTCTGTGTCTCCCTCTCTCTGTGACCCTCCCCCGTTCATGCTCTGTCTCTCTCTGTCTCAAAAATAAGTAAATGTTAAAAAAAATATATTAGCCATCATTAGAGAGTGGGCCACGGATTAGAAGGTACTTTCACACCTTATTCCTACCACAGAGAACTGTCAATAATTTAGAGATAGGTTTCTATACTTTTCTGGTTTAGTAACCAGGAGCTATGCAATCCATACATTGGGGTTCACTCTTCTCAAGGGATTCTTTTGCAATCTGGACAAAACCGCTAGCTGGAGAACATCTTCCAGAAAAGCCTTAGACCGTATCGAAACAACCAGTATCTAGAGTTACTCTTTTGGGGTTGAAGGGGACAGATCAGGGTAAATAACTGCAAGCCCCTCAGAAGGTGCTGGAACCAGTTCAGTAGGTATCTTGGTTTGCTTCAGGGTCTCCGATTCTGTCCACTGCCCCACTGTCCTGTCTAGTAGAGACCGCTTTACTCTGTCACCCTCAGCAGCAGAGCAGTCCGGGTCCTGCTGTGTTGTCACCTCCCGTGGGGCAGTGGAAGCCGGAGGCTGGAGCTGCCAAAAAGTTCAGTAAGAACCACCCCTATGCTGTTACCACCTCATTAAGCTCGGCCCTGGGGCTTTCATCAGACGAAGACCTCAAACTGCTTTTAGAAGAGGAGCTGCTTTTTCCAAATTTCCCAGACCAAAGTAATGAGGGAGACTTTATAAATGACATGAAGCAGAATCAGACAGCATCTGAACTCCAGCCCAGCATTTCATTTTGCTGGTGTTTTTCATCTTTTCTTTTTTTTTTTTTTAAGCTGTTTTTTAAAAAAAAATTTTTTTTAACATTTATTTATTTTTGAGACAGAGAGAGACAGAGCATGAACGGGGGAGGGTCAGAGAGAGGGAGACACAGAATCTGAAACAGGCTCCAGGCTCTGAGCTGTCAGCACAGAGCCCGACGCGGGGCTCGAACTCACGGACCATGAGAACATGACCTGAGCTGAAGTCGGCTGCTTAACCGACTGAACCACCCAGGCGCCCCTTTTAAGCTGTTTTTAAAAATTATTTATTTATTTGAGAGAGACAGTGTGAGGGGGGTGGGGGGGGAGAAACAGAGAGAGAGAGAGAGAGAGAGAGAGAGAGAATCCCAAAGCAGGCTCTGTACTGCATGGTCAGTGCGCAGAGCCCAATGAGGGGCTCGAACCCACAAAACCGTGAGACCATGACCTGAGCCAAAGTCCAACGCTTAACTGGCTGAGCCACCCGGGTGCCCCAAATTTTCAACTTTTCTTTGGTCATTTTCTGTGTGTGTGCATGTTTGTGCATGTGAGCATTTCCTTCTTTTTACCTTGTGCCTCCTTCACCTTTAATCTTGGTTTCCTTTTTTTTGGAATCTACATCTTCCTCTAAGGGCCTATCCTTGTCCTCTTGTGTTTCTGTTGTTTACCCACCATTTCTTAGTGAAAATACCCATGCCACGGTCAAGTCTCTTTCAGACACCAACAAGCCAGAGCTGGTTTTGCAGCAGCCGACGTGTCTCTTGAGTCTTAGACTAAAAGTCCCAAATGCTCTTTGGGAACTGGTTTAAACCAAGCAGCCAAACCTAAAGATTCTCCCCAGTCGTCTCTACTCCCTGTGATTTCTTTAAGAGCAAGATGGAGACCAAAAAAAATTGCCTGAAATTCCATCATCCATAATCTCACTACCAGGAACCCAGATGCTATTGTTATTCCAATTCCTGATTCGTTTTTTATGTTAGCTTGCTTTTAGAGAAAGTGTTACACAAATTATTTTCTTAAACTGCCCACACTTGCGAAAAGGAGCTTGCGTGCTGCAGAACAACGGAGCCATTTTCTGCCACTTATTTAGATCCTATCACTCTGACACAGAGCCACATTTTTTACTTCTCTTAGAAATGAGAGTTAAATTAAAACGGTGATTGTTTTTCACTCCTGGAACCACTTTTTACTTCTTCATGTTGTATCCCCATCACATGAACCATCATCACATCTCATTATAACATGTACACTTGCTTTTCTATAAATAAGCCTGCCTTGGTTAAAGCTAAATGGGCTACCATCATGACCCAGCAACGTCACCCTCTTTACTAAATTTATGGAACCATAAGACTACATCCAGGTGACTGAGAGAAATTTAAATGTTGTCAATTCTCAAAAAAAAAATGTATTCCTCGGTATCAAGGAAGTAAATTATCATACATATTTAAATGATCTATTATTAAAATGTATCACCTGGAGATACTAAGCATTTTGGTTTATTTCCTCCCTTTCCCACACAATTATATATACACACACCTACATGCATGCACACACTTATATGGTATGGGGGCAAAACTACAATTACTCTACATATGATATTCTAATCATAACCACTTCTCATTGCTAACTTTACACTTGGGGAAATCTGAATACAGTGTTCACAATTTGCTCTTGAATTAAGACACTAAAAGTCTGTACTCAAACATTTACAAAGCCCCTACAGCTATAGCTAACATCATACTTAGGGGTGAGAAACAAAAAGGTATCCTGCTAAGATCAGAAACAGGGCAAAAAGATTCCCTCTCATCACTCCTTTTCAACATCAATGAGAAGTCCTAATTAATACAAGAAAAGGAAATAAAAGATATACTGATTGGGAAGGAAGACATAAAACTGTCTTTCTTCACAGATGACACGGTGATCTACATAGAAAACCTGAAAGAAGTGGCAAAAAAAATTCTTAGAACTTACAAGTGATTATAGCAAGGTTACAGGATTCAAGGTTAACAGAACAAATGTCAATTGCTTTCCTATGCGCCAACAGTGGACAAGTGGAATTTAAAAGTAAAAACACATTACCATTTACATTAGGATCCCCAAAATGAAACACTTAGGTATAAATATAACAAAATACGTGCTAGATCTACATGAGCAAAATTACAGAACTGATAAACATCAAAGAACTAAACAGATATTCCATGTTCATGAATAGAAAGACTCACTATGGTCAAGGTGTCAGCTCTTTCCAACTTGACCTATAGGTTCAGTGGAATCCCAGTTAAAGTCCTGAAAAGTTATTCTGTGGAAAAAAAACTGATTCCAAAGTTTATATGGAAAAGGAAAAGATCAACAATAGCCAACACAATATCGAAGAACAAAGTTGGATATCTGACAATGCCCGACTTTAAGACTTACTGTAAAGCTACAGCAACCAAGACAATGTGATATTGGTGAAAAAAACAGGCAAATAGATTGATGGAATAGAATGGAGGACCCAGAAATAGACCCACATAAATACAGTCAACTGATCTTTAATAAAGGCACAAAGGCAATACAATGGAGCAAAGAGAGCCTTTTCAACAAACAGTGCTGGAACAACTGGACACACACACACACACACACACACACACACACAAAATGAATCTACATATAGACCTTATGCCCTTCACAAAAACTAACTCAAAATGGATCACAGACCTAAATGTAAAATGCAAATCTATAAAACTACTAGAAGATAACACAGGAGAAAATCTAGATGATTTGGATATGGCAATGACTTTTTAGATATAACACCAAGATATAAAAGCATGATCCATAAAAGAAATAATTGATAAATTGGACTTCATTAAAATTAAAAAGTTATGCTCTGCAAAAGACACTGTTAAGAGAATGAGAAGACAAGCCACAGACTGGGAGAAAATATTTGTCAAACACATGCCAGATAAAGGACTGTTGCCCAAAATATACAAAGAATGCAAACTCAAAAATAAGAAAATACATGTTTAGATTAAAAAATGGGTCAAAAAAAACATCTGAACAGACACCTCACCGAAGAAGATAAATGGATGGCAAGTAAGCATATGAAAAGATGCTTACCATCATGTATGTCATTAGGGAACTGCAAATTATAACAACAATAAGATACCACTACATACCCATTAGAATGGCTAAAATTCAAAACACTGGAAACACCAATGCTGGCAAGAATGCAGAGCAACAATAACTCATTTATTGCTGGTGGAAAGGGGGAAACTGGTACAGCCACTGTGAAAGAAGCTGGGTAGTTCATTGAAAATCAAAGATATTCTTACCCTATGATCCAGCCATCACGATGCCTCGTATTTACCCAAAGGACCTTATGTCCACACAAAAACTTGTACACAGAGGCTACAGCAGCTTTATTTATAACTGCCCAAACTTGGAAGCAACCAAGATGTTTTTCAGCACGTGAATGGATAAACAAACTGTGGTCCAGACAATGGAGTACTATTCAGCACTGAACAGAAATGAGCTATCAAGCCATAAGCAGACATGGAAGGACATTAAATGCATTTTACTGGTGAAAGAAGTCAATTTGAAAAAACTATGCACCAACTATATGAGACTCTGGAAAAGGCAAAATTATGGAAACAGTAAACAGGTCAGTGGTTGCCAGCAGTTAGGGAGGACAGAGGGATAAACAGAGCACAGAGGATTTCTTGGAGCACTGAAAATACACTGCATGATACTATAATTGTGGATACCTGTCATTATACTTTCCTCAAAACTCACAGAATGGACAATATCAAGAATGAACTCTAATGTTAACTATGGACTTTGAGTGATGGTGTGTCAGTGTAGGTTCATCAACTGAACAAACATACCACTCCGGTAGGAGATTCTGATTACGGGGGAGGCTACGCTTGTGTGGTGGCAGGGGGTATATGGGACATCTCTGTATCTTCTCTATTTTGCTGTGAACCTAAAACTTCTATGAAAAAAATAAAGCCTATTTAAACAAAAAAGAATCCTGGATGTCCCTCCCCCCAAAAAGGCTGTGTCCATAACGTCAGAGTTTATAAAGAGGGCCCTTTGGCGCAAGCCACGGCGCTCCCACGGACATCCTGAGATTGTGCTGGAAGGAGGAGCTGGTCCTCATCAAGTCTGGAACTCAGCAGCTCCACTCTGGTAGCAGAAAACAGATCCCTTCAATCCCATCTGCCCCAAAGTGCACAACATCCACACCCTGCACAGCCCTCGCCAAGCCCACACCTGGAACCTGGCTGGATAAAGTACAGCCACCAGGCCTCGTCATTTAAAGGATGATTCACAACCTTGGCTGCAGGTTGTAATCACCTAGGAGCTTCGAAACACATTGAGAGCCTGCAAACTCAGTCCAAGAGACCCTGATGCACTTGATGGGGGTGTGGTGTGGGCATTAGGATTTTTAGAATCAGGGGATTCTAATTTTCAACAGGGCTCAGGATCGCTAATTTGGCAGCTGATAAAAAGACGCTCACTCATCCATCAACCCGGCAACTTGTCTAGAAGCAAGGCACAGACTGCTTCTTTCAGCATTTTGACCCATTACTGTGCTCCTTACAAATTCTGGCAAGAAACACTCATTTGCATAATAATGGAAATAAATGGCTCTCACAATGAAGACCAGTGTAAGCAATGTTTGGATGGAACCCAATTTTTCCTGTTCAGAATGCTGACAGGGCAGCAGCTGGCCTCCAGTTGGCAGTTATTAAATATTTTTATTTTTTGAGCAATTTAATTGGGCCTTTTGCATCTGGTATGTACGTTGTTTAGAAAAGTACCTTCAAAGTGGCCGAACAGTGACTACTTTTCCTTTTTCCTATATCAAATTATTTTTAAAAAGGGTTAAACATAGTTAGAATCATGTATTTCACCAAGGCACATACTTGGGGGAAGAAAACTGGTTTTCTTGCATTTTCAACTCCCCACACTCAACTCATAAAATGAAGTAACACCGATGTGGTCTAGAAAAGAGGTTTTATCCAGGCACATAAAGAGTTAAATGAAAGGCCAGCCATAGTTGTGTAGGGAGAAAGGGAGGGTGCTGGAACTCTCCCAGCAAGGCTCTTTCCCACTCCCTTCCCCCTCCTCTCCCATCTGGGAGTACAGAGATGCCCTGATTCCCGGAATACCTACAATCCTGACGGTGAAAATCACAACACCCTATTCACAAGGTAGACTTTGAAGATAAAATCCCTTTATTCATGAGCTTGGCTCTTGCCATCGTCTCAGTGTTCCTGCAGGTGTTCTGCCTGTTTCCACCGCTTCTTTGCTCGATGCTTTCCAGCTACACGCAGAGAGAAAGAGGCCTACACACCTGAGAAAGAGGTCAAACCTGTGTGTGCTGTTTTGCAATGACATTTTCAATAAAGGCATGTATTATCTGTCCTTTTTTTGCAGCAGGTAATCTAGGTAATTTCAAGGATGGTCTAGTGATTTCTTAGTCACATTCAAAGTTAATAACTTAAGGGGCACCTGAGTGGCTCAGTCGGTTGAGCATCTGACTTCGGCTCAGGTCATGATCTCACAGTTCATGGGTTTAAGCCCCGGGTCAGGCTCTGTGCTGACAGCTCAGAGCCTGGAGCCTGCTTCAGATTCTGTGTCTCCCTCTCTCTCTGCCCCTCCCCTGTTCGCACTCTGTCTCTCTCTCTCAAAAATAAATAAACATTAAAAAAAGATTCAAAGTTGGGAATGCAAGCTGGTGCAGCCACTCCGGAAAACAGTATGGAGGTTTCTCAAAAAACTAAAAAGAGAACTACCCTACGACCCAGCAATTACACTACTAGACATTTATCCACAGGGATACGGGTGTGCTGTTTCGAAGGGACACATGCACCCCCATGTTTATAGCAGCACTATCGACAATAGCCAAAGTATGGAAAGAGCCCAAATATCCATCGATGGATGAATGAATAAAGAAGATGTGGTATATATACACAATGGAGTATTACTCAGCAATCAAAAAGAATGAAATCTTGCCATTTGCAACTACATGGATGGAACCGGAGGGTATTATGCTAAGTAAAATTAGTCAGAGAAAGACAAAAATCATATGACTTCACTCATATGAGTACTTTAAGAGACAAAACAGAAGAACATAAGTGAAGGGAAACAAAAATAATATCAAAACAGGGAGGGGGACAAAACAGAAGAGACTCATAAATATGGAGAACAAACTGAGGGTTACTGGAGGGGTTGTGGGAGGGGGGAATGGGCTAAATGGGTAAGGGGCACTAAGGAATCTGCTCCTGAAATCATTGTTGCACTAGATGCTAACTAATCTGGATGTAAATTTTAAAAAATAAAAAATAAAATTAAAAAAAATTAATTAATTAAAAAAAGATCCAAAGTCAATAACTTAAAACTGGGTTGATCTCTAAGGCTTCTTCCTGCTAACCCTGGACAGATTCTGGGTAGCCTGCTAGTGGGACTTGAATTTGCAGTGAATCATGCCCGCCTGCGGGAGCAGAGCCTCCGGGAAGGGAAGAAGCAGAGAAACAGGTCAGGCAGTGACTGAGTAGGTAGGTAGGTCCAGGTGTGAGCTGAGGATGTTCAAGCAGGGAGGTAGCAGTCACGGTGGAAAAAGGTAAATAGGTTCTAGACACATTTTGGAGGATCATCAGAGACTTAAAATGATTCGGTATCTAAATTACTTTTTTAATCTCCAAAATACAGTAAGTGAAAAGACAAACAAAAAAAAGATATTCAGGAAAGTATGCTATCATTTGCTGTAAAAAGACATGAATTCCTTGCTCACCCATTATCTAAAGGATACAAAAGAGATTGATATCATTGGCTGAATCTAGAGAGAATGATTAGGTGGAAGGGAGACAAGGGTCGGAGGGTAACTCTTCACTGGATATACTTTTGTACCTTTTAAACTTTCAATCTTATACATTACCTATTTGAAAAATAAAAACAATTTTTAGAAGAGGAAAATAATAGTGAGATGTCATCGGTTTCAAAAAGCCTCATCTGTTTGCATTTTCTACACCTCTGTCAAAGCTCAACTGGCGTCCCAATAAAATCTCAAAATTTAGCTTTAGTATCTAAATTCGTGACTTCCCCAATAGAACAAATATCTTCCATGGTAAATACAGCACATTTATGGCCTAAGTCTGTATTATAAAAAACTAGGGATAAGGGAATCAAATGTAAAAGTAAAAAATTTGGGGTGGGCAGAAAAATACAAATATGTTCATTTACAGTCTGTGAAAAATGATACACATAGGAGAAGATAATCTAAACTGTAATGAGATATCTGACTGTGAGTGCCTCGTTACAACATGAGTTGCAACTTAATTAGAACTCTAGGAGCTCCCAAATATTATTCCCTGAAGATACTGGCCCAATGGTCTCGTCAGAATAAAATGACCAGCGAAGCACTAAACATCACAGAAAGAATCCTAGATATACAAAGAGGTATGTATCTTGAAAGAGGCATATATCCTAATAACTCTCCCAGTAGAAAGGCATGGCACATTCATACAGAGAAAGCCATAAAGGGTTCTAATCCCCAAGAAAGGGAGACAAAATCTATGTATAATCAATAAGAGGAAAAAAAATAGCAGAAATATTTGGAGAATGAACACTAATATTCTTTCTCTTTTGCAACAACAAAAAACGAAGATGAGAAGAATTGGCAGAATCCACTCCGTTCGTTGTCTGTCTCACGGGCAGCCTTGGGTGAGTACCTCTATGCTCCAAGGATGGTCAGCTTGCCATGTGCAGCTGGAAGACGTATGCTCCACTATTGGAATATTCAATTATTTTTTAAAATCCTTCTGTGTTTGAGTGCAAAATACTCTCCTCAGCTTCTACTCATTCATTGTTTCTATTTCTGCTTTCCTAAAGCTACACTGAACAACAACAACAAAAAAACACCCTACTTTTCCTCCAAAAGACTTCAGACATTTAAGAACAACATTCTTGAAATCCCTGACATTTCTTCTCCAGGTTACACATCCCTAATCTCTTCATATGGCAACGGGAGTTCCAGTTCTAGTAACATGCCTGCTCTCTGGATATACTCTGGTCGAGGAATGTATGGGGAGCGAATGACCAATAAACGGGTTTTCTGAGGTGAAATGAGGTAGAACTACTTTTTAAAAGTGTAACTCCCAATGGACTTACAAAACTGGTTGACCATGGAGATGGTATGTCCTGAAAATGCATGACAAATGCTGAGAAGTGGTGAACGTGTTCAGCTATTAAAAGGTCATTAGTGTCTTGGGGCGCCTGGGCGGCTCAGTCAGCTAAATGTCTGACTTCAGTTCAGGTCATGATCTTGTGGTTCACGGGTTCGAGCCCCGCGTCGGGCTCTGTCCTGACAGCTCAGAGCCTGGAGCCTGCTTCGGATTCTGTGTCTCCCCCTCTCTCTCTGCCCCTCCCCCCACTCATGCCCTGTCTCTCCCTCTCTCAAAAACAAATAAATATTTTTTTAAAAAATTAAAACAAAAAGACAACACACGTTTAAAACAAAAAGGTCATTAGTGTCTTTCTTAAGTAAGACTAGTAGATTAAAAACAATGAATTGGGGAGTAAGTGGGAGGTTTTGAAGTAACAATAGTGAGTGCAGACTGGTGTTCTCCAATTTCATGAGTACACAAATCACAAGGAGATCTGGTAAAACAACAGATTTTGATTCCACTGTGGAAGAAAGAAGTGAGGAGACTCTGTTTCTCATAAGCACCCAGGTGATGCCCATGCTGCTAGTACAGGGACCACACGTTGAAGCAACAGCCATATTGTAAATCCATAAGCAAGACTGAAGGAATGTGTTAAGCATACAATGAAATAAATTTTCGCCAGCATGGCAAATATTGTTACATAAAAAAAACTCCAGCTCTATCAAATATATGGTGGCTCTTTTCAGGGAATAACAGCTATTAACTATGATCTCAGAGAGAGATTTCAAAATGCCAAGTTTCTGAAAGAAGCCCATTTCCATTTTCTGTCTCAAAGTGAGAAATCCCAAATAAAGCCGTACGTACTCCTCAAAGCGAATGGATATGCGTAGGTGCAGCGTATGCAACACTATCCATTTCACACCCTTACCCAGCTGCCTTTAGCCCGCCTTTCTGCATGAATATCTTAGTTGATAAGCTTCCTGAAGTGTATTCAGACAAAGGAGGCACTTGGGGAAAATGTCCATATTTATAGCTAAATATCCACATCTGGACCCTGTAACTCTCCGTTATGAATCCCAAGTATGTTAATTTATGTACATTTACACAAATATTTATTTGGAAAAGTTGAAGCTGAAAATCTATTTTGAAAAAAAACAGGGTGGGATTCTTTATAAAACATACACAAAGAAAAGGCATAGGGTAGCCAAAGTCTGATGAAATACAGAAGACTACAGGATAGCAACACAGTGTTTGTTTTGTTTTTTAAGAATGAAGGTGAAATTAAGCTACAGAATTTAACACTTGGCATAGGACAATAAAAAATACCTTTGAGATTAAGAATCAAAAGTTGGAGGCAAATTTAAGGAAGTTAAAAGTTGAAGTAGATATTTGTAGAAACTGTGGTCAAAAATGAGAGAACTGCTTCCAAGGAAAGGGTGTAGATACTTTAACAGCTTTAAATAAATCAATGCCAATTAAGGCTCTTGGACACCTGTGTATATACATATTTACAATTAAGGACGAAAGATTCAGCCAGTGGAAGAGGTTTAACTTTCATATACGGTTAGAGGCAAATCACTGATCTTAGGAAATAAAAGTAGAACAATAAAGAAGATTATACGATATGGCTGAAAAGTTTTAAAATATTAAAATTGACTTAATTATAGGGGCCTCTTTTTAAATTTTTTTTGATGTTTATTTATTATTGAGAGACAGAGAGACACAGAGGGCGAGCAGGGGAGGGGTAGAGAGAATGGGGGAGACACAGAATCTGAAGCAGGTTCCAGGCTCCGAGCTGTCGGCACAGAGCCCAATGCGGGGCTCGAACTCACAAACTGCGAGATCATGACCTGAGCTGAAGTAGGTCACCCAACCAACTGAGCCACCCAGGTGCCCCTATAGGCGCCTCTTTAAGGTACATGTTAAGGTCACCAGCGAAAATATCACTCCATGATAGCTGGTTGGCAGGTGCTACTCTCTCATGTGAATCTCAACCTTGATGTGTCAGGACCATTGACTGTCATACACCTAGAGGACCCTCGTTAGCACCCACAGAATGCTCCCTCATCTTCCAACAGGCTGAGCTCAAACATGACCTCCTGTGAGACCTGCCCACCACACAAAGTGTAGTTTCAAACACCATGAATTTAGAATCTGTCACTTATTTACCACTCTTCTCCAAGTTACAGGGTAAAAAACACTGAAATTCAGAGACCAAGGAAGAAGGAGGCTCACGAAGGTCCCGGGACAGGCTGCCCTCTGTAGCATTCCTCCATCTGGTGTTTATGGAGCTACCCAACACTGCTCTTCGTGAGCAACTATGTTGGTAAGCCACCTACCGGTGCCCCTTTCAAATTCATCCTCTTCCAACTTACAAACACGCCAACAACCAGTCATTATACCAGCACCCCTGCCCCAATATACTAATCAAAGCAGAAAGTAGGACAAGGTATGGGTTCCCTTTTCTCCATACCCCATTGACTTGGGAAAGCTGCAGCCCACTTCCCTTCCAGTTTTTCATTAGCCAATACAGAATGGTTCCAGAACATTTCTGGGGACCTCTGAAATACAGCAAATATGTGCCAATTAGGTGTTGGAAAGAACTTCAGAAGAAAATAGTACCCAGTGATGAAGGGGCTGAATTGTTAGAGTTCATGATGCATTTGAGTATTTTTGTTGTTAAAAACAATTTGTCAAATTACTTCTTCAGCAAGATCATGTGTCACCTTTAGACAGATTTAGAACATACTGCTCTTAAAAGGTAATTCAGAATCTAGATTTAAAAAAAAAAAAAGCCTTCCCCAATTTATCTTTGGTTTCAATTGATGGGTAAAAAAAAAGTCTTGAGCTTGTCAAAATCTGTCATTCTCACACATTTCATTTTCTTCTCCTTTCTAAAGACAGCAGTCCAAGGTCCCACTCCTACAGTGTGTTTACACAATTGTCTCCTGCTTCTGAGAAGTAATTACCAAATGCAAAACTTTCCACTAATTCTGTTACTTAGTATTTCAGGGATGTTAAAAGTTTAGGATTTTCTGATGTCACTTTTCAACTTTCCTTCTCAGAGTAACTAAACAAAGAATTTGCTCCTCTCTTTGGGGACCCTTGGTAGGTCAAATCTTCTCATGACTTCTTGCCCCAGTTGAGTGCATTTCATTTTCTTTCTCCACCCTCTTTTTCACTGCTTGGTCCTTCCAGAACAGCATTACTTTGCTCTAAGTCAAGAGTTGTGCAAAATTCTGCCCATCATCTTTGCTTCTCTTTCGGCCCTGTCTGCTCTTTTGGCTTATGATTCTACCACCTTCATTTTGGATTAGGTCGCCAAAAGTCCTGTCATCCTGAATCTTCCCACATGTTAAGTGTTTATTTGGGGATTACAGCAATATCTTTCTGAAATTTAAATCACAGATTAGTAAGAGGAACCGAATCCCAGATAGCATTACGATGGCCCATGGGAATGTGTGAGAGGTGGAGTTTACCAGAATTAAAGAAACACAAAAGCAAACATTAAGAGAATGTTAAATATAGTTATGAGGACTTTGGCCAAATATAGTAATGATTTTCACAAAGAAACATACTGGTAGATAAAGACCTGCTTATTTCGCCCTTCTAGCCAATGAACATAAAAATACCAAAATACCTCTAATGTCGAAATCTGTTGGCAGTTACAGCCCACAGGTGCTGAATTAAACCCACCTTCCCCACCCCACTCAATAGTCAGCTATGTTTTATGAAGTTTAAAAATGTGACCTCAGCCTAGAAAAGTCGTGAGCACTGCTCGGGAAGAAGACAGCACGTTGCTATTTCTTGTTTTCTGGCGTGGAGTATTATTTCCCAGGCCAGGCTGCTGAAGAAGGGATGTGGTTACACAGAAAGTAGATTTTGGCTTGCATTCTTGTAATCCCACCCACCAAACATGTAAAATATCAAAAACACACCAACTTAAAAGAAAAAAAAACTAACCCACTCCTACTTTCAGAAGGTTACCACCCTAGAAATATTGGTGAAACCTCTAGTTTGATTATGCCTCAGCTGGAATCCCAGGCTCTGTTTCGACACCACCTCCTCAGAATTCTTGCCACTCCATGTACCGTTCCTGGCTCTAGCTGACCTCTGCCCTATGACGTCTTATGTTTTCTTCATGGTAACTAACAGGGAGTTCTAACAGGGAGTCAGTATTTGTTTTGTTGTCTGCTTGTTTATTGAGTGACATTCTTCTAAGACAGCCTAAAAGACCAACAGATGCTATACAAAAGAATGTCTATATTTTAAGTATTTTTCTCTGATGGTGGGAGGCCTGTATTTAAATAAATCTGAGTCATCAACCCATTAAAACAATAATAGAGGCCTTATTGCCTTTTATTTTCTTCCTGTGAACACTGAATTCCCCATCTTTTCTTCCCACGAACCTATATGACCCCCGTGTTAAGCAACAAAGCTTACTGTCGGCAAGTGGGTCACCATCCTGTGGGTGAAAACATCTTAGGTACAGCATGCAGGATGGTAAGGACAGGGCAAGGATCTTTCTTGGCTTTAAGAGGTTATAAATTATAGAAAGGGAAATTTGGTAGCAAGAAGGGAACATCATTGCAGATATATTTTCCCCTTGAATCTAGAAGTATTTAAAATCATTTTGAAAAAAAGAATAACTCATTTTGATAATCTGGGTAAAATACTATAAAAAGCAAGACACTATATTTTTAAAGCAGTTGTTTAAAAGTTTATTTATTATTATTATATATATATATATATTTTTTTTTTTTTGAGAAAGAGAGAAAGAGAGAAAGAGAGAAGATCCCAAGCAGACTGTCAGCACGGAGCCTGATGCGGGGCTTGAACTCATGAACCCTGAGATCACGACCTGAGCTGAAATCAAGAGTTGGACGTTTAACCTAGCCCCACCCAGGCGCCCCAGCAAGGCACTGTATTTACACGATGATGTATAGTAAATTACCTGAACATTAATTATTCCTGGGTCAAGTGCAAAATACCTACTGAATGCTTCTTCAGTCTTCCACAAATATTCTATTAAGTTTTGTTCAGGCATCTGTGCTAGGTCTGAGTGGAATATAAAGATGAACCGGGGCCTCAGGTAGCTTATAATCATAAATAATGCTGAGGCCCGTCTGAAAGTCTGAAATGCCACAAAAGAGCCAAATAAAAGGTGTTTGCAGGTAGATGGCCCTTCCTTGTAGAGCAGGGATGTTGGAGTGGGCTTTGAAGGAAAGGGGGAACGAGGCCCAGCAGAAGTGGCGGGGGTGGCTTCAGGCAGGTGAAACCAAGGGCACAGAGGCTGAGATACAGGGAAGGGAACGACGCTTATCAGAAGCAGCAAGGAGACTAACTTGGTGTATGAGAAAGGTTATTAGAAGATTCGGCTTGATCTTAGAGCCCCATTATTCAGGAAGAATAGCCAGGCACCAGCCCAGAGGGGAGGAAGTTGACAAGTGGAGAAACCTCCAGGAAGGTCTTCAACATAGGACAACATATGTCTTCAACATAGGAAAGGAAGGTGGATAATGCAGTGCAAACATGACGGCGGGAACAGGGTTGAGACATATTCCTGAGGTCCATTTATATGATCTGGAATTCTCAGGATGTTGGGAAAACATTATTCCATTCATTTAGTTCCTCATGAAAGAAATCTGAGGGTATCCTTAGAATCTCCCTTTCCTCCTCTAATCTATTCAATCATGAGGTCCTGCCAATTCTACTTCCTGTTTTGAGTGCATTTACTTCTTTCTATGTATACTGCCCATCTGGCCTCCTAATGCGTTCTTATCCACTTCATTTGCCACACAATATTCATGTTGATCTTTTTTTAAAAAAAAAAAATGCTGACAATGGCATTCTCTGGCTTGGAAAAAAAACTTTCATGGCTTAGAAAAAGCTTGAAACCCCTCACTTTAGTCTCTCATGCCCTGCTTAACTTTGCTCCTGCCTCCTTCACCAGCCTCATCTAGCTCCTCTCTGTTCCAGCAGAAAAGGACTTCCTAGATCCTCATGCACAGCTCTGTTCTTTCCTGTCTCAAAGCCTCCATATGAGAAATGCTTGTTCCCTGGATTTTCATACTCGGGCAGCCCCCTCTCATAGCCCTGTATACTTTCTTTGGAGCATTTAATTTGTAATAATTGAAAAGATATTTCTTAATGACTTCCTTCTTGGATAAGCCCTCCTATCTCCCACTCACACCCTAAAGCTGGGACTGTATGGCTTACTGTATCCATAGAGGCTAGGATTAAGTGCTCATTAGATGAATGGATGGATAAGGAGCAAGGAATCAAAGATGACACTTAGGTTTCCCATCTGGTGACTGGAGAGAAAATGCTTCCACTGATAAGCAAAGGGACACTGGTTTCAGAGTGAAGATGATGACATTAAATTTGAGGCTGAAAGAGATATTCATTCAGTAGATTGTTGGACACATAGAAATGAAGCTAAGGAAGGAAGAATGGGCTGGAAATAAATGGGGCTTAGACCATAAGCTCCTTAAGGGTACTGCCCATGGTGTACCCATCTGTTATAGACTGAATGTTTGTGTTCCCCCCCTAAATTCATATGTTGAAACCTAATCCCCAATGAGATAATATTTGGAGATGCGGACCTTGAGAGGGGATTAGGTCATAAGGATGGAGCCCACATGAATGGAATTAGAACCCTTACAAAAGAGATCTCAAAAAGCTCCCTCACCTCTTCCACCGTTGTGAAGACATGGCAAGAAAACAGCCATCTATGAACTAGGAAGCAGGCTCTTATCACACACCAAATCTTCTAGCAGCTTGATCATGGACTATCCAGCCTCCAGAACTATAACAAATGTTTGTGTTTAAGTTACCCAATCTATGGTATTCTGTTACAGCAGCCAGACTGACTAAGGCACCATGTTTCTATCCCGGGTAACCTACACAATGAGAGAAGAGAACTTCAAGGAAAAGGGAGTTGTCAGCCCTATCTGCTTTCCTGTCAAGGAGAATGGAAACATGTAGATCAATGGAACAGAATACAGAACCCAGAAAAGGACCCACAAATGTACGGCCTACTAATAATCTTCGACAAGGCAGGAAAGACCATTCAGTGGAAAAGAGACAGTCTCTTCAGTAAATGGTGCTGGGAAAACTGGACAGCGACAAGAATGAAACTGGATCACTTTCTTACACCATACACAAAAATTAAATCAAAATGAATGAAAGATCTAGATACGATACAGGAAACCATCAAAATCCTACAGGAGAAAACAGGCAGCAACCTCTTTGACCTCGGCCACAGCAACTTCTTACTAGATGTATCTCCAGAGGCAAGGGAAATGAAAGCAAAAAATGAACTACTGGGACCTCATCAAGATAATTCTGCACAGCAAAGGAAACAACCAACAAAACTAAAAGGCAACTGACAGAATGGGAGAATATATTTGCAAATGACATATCAGATAAAGAGTTAGTATCCAAAATCTATAAAGAACTTCTCAAACTCAACACCGCCCCCCCCAAAAAAATAATAATCCAGTGAAGAAATGGGCATAAGATATAAATAAATAGACACTTTTCCAAAGAAGACATTCAGATGGCTAACAGACACATGAAAAGATGCTCAACATCATTCATCATCAGGGAAATACAAATCAAAACCACAATGAGATATCACCTCACACCTGTCAGAATGGCTAAAATTAACAGCTCAGGAAACAACAGATGTTGGCAAGGATACCGAGAAAGGGGAACCCTTTTGCACTGTCGGTGGGAATGCAAACTGGTGCAGCCACTCTGGAAAACAGTATAGAGATCCCTCAAAAATTAAAAATAGAACTACCCTGTAACCCAGCAATTGCACTACTGGACCGTTCAAGCTACCTGGCCCACAGAAGGAGATCTTCTAGGGCTCCAGCTCACCAGAGTTTAATATTGGGCCCCTTGATCCGTGTCCCATCTAATAGTCAAGAGATGCCCTGTCTTGTTTCTTCTGACGACATACCTACCTCTGGGACCTCTCAAGAAAATAAGTTCCAGGGCAGGACTGTGGCACTCCTTAGGAACGCAGCCAAATCCAACTATAACAGAATTCCAGTTTCAACACAACTCACAGGAAGAAAGAGAGTCAGGGCTGGGTATGTGGAGAAGGAAGTTCAAGGGAGCTGTTTTAATACCGGGAAGCAATAATTTATACAAGAGTTTTCTATCTAGTCAGCACCCCAGATTTGTGCAATGTTCATATATTAATTATCAACAAGATTCCCTTTTGCTACTATCTTTTCCTATCAGAAAAAGTAAAACTTCACTAGACATATTAATCAGAGAACTCATTTTATAGATCATCTTTGCATACTTTGAAGCATCTGAATATATTTTAGATATGAAATAGAGAACATAAAAATGAAACCATCTAAAGTGGTAGAGTAGTAATGAGTACTATAGGAAAGGATTACATCTAAAGTAATAGTCTTTATATCAATAACTGAAGCCTATTTTAAATACAGGTTTCAATGTAAGACTTTAAGTATTCGATTCTAGTACATTAGGTTCTTTAGTAATTTAACAGAAAATATCATTTTGATTTTACTTTCACTTATACTGTAAATTAGTGTCATTATATCATACTAAAATTTAAAATTCATTAATCTTCCTGCATTTTAAAAGTTTCTTTGCCCTGGAAAAGTTTACTCTTGTGTAACATTTGAAAGACCTACAAAAAGAAATCATTACATAATGGAGCCTTGCAATTTGTCAGTCATTTTTATTATTTTAATCTTTATCATTAATGATATTCCTATTTGTTTTTTAAGAGCCTTATAACTTTATGTTTGATGAAAACTGAACCAAAATGAAAATTCTCTGAATTTACTCTGCACTTATATAGCCCTCTGAAACATTCTTCCAGGAATCTAAGCTCCTAATAACAATAATAGCTTTCTGGCATTTCAAAAAAACCCCACAGGCTCTGTCCATCCTCCCAATCATTTTCAATTAGCATAGCAAATCATTTTTGTAGTTTGGGCAGCCAGTCCAGATCCAGTCCGGATTTTAGAAGCAACACATTTGTACCCCCTCTTATCTGAACTTTATAAAAGTCTATAAGATAAAGACAGACTAGTTGGAAGCAATCGGCAAATTCATAAGAATCTGTGTATAGTTTAGTAATGTATAAATAATCAATTGTTAGATTTAAGTGTATTTTGCCCTGATTAACATTGTTCATTCTTCTGAGAAAAAAGCATGCTTTGAGTTTTTGCACATCTTACATTCGCAGTAGGAATCCTGTTTTTGTCTGTGTTTCTATGAGCCAAATCTTTATTAGGTACAGCCTTTAGAAAGTAAATTGTTCTTGGGGTGCCTGGGTGGCTCAGTCGGCTGAGTGTCCGACTTCAGCTCAGGTCATGATCTCACGGTTTGTGAGTTTGAGCCCCGTGTCAGGTTCTGTGCTGACAGCTCAGAGCCTGGAGCCTGCTTCAGATTCTGTGTCTTCCTCTCTCTCTGCCCCTCCCCAGCTCATGCTCTGTGTCTCACTCTCTCTCTCTCTCTCTCTCAAAAATAAAAATAAACAAACGTTAAAAAAAATTAAAAAAGAAAGAAAATTGTTCTCTGCAGCCTTATTGACTTGTTCATTCAATAAATATTTATTGAATTGAATATTATACAGCAGCCTATATATTATAGGCTATATACTAGGCTGAACAATAGGGACAAAGATGGGTAAGAAGTTGGTTGCTAAATGTGCTATATCTCCCACTGCTGATGGTAGGCAGGAATCAGTACCAAACATCCATATTATAACCTAAGAATAACATAGCCCTGAATAGATCTTTAAGGAAGAGAGTTTCTTGATTATATTAATAAAATAAAAAATAAATAAGTAAATAAATAAATAAACCCTGCAAAAAAAAAAAAAAAAGGAAGAGAGTTTCTTAAAATAGCCTTTATACTAAAACTATACTTAAATTAAAAGTTTGAAACATAAAAAACTATCCATACACAAACTATCCCCCATTTTCAAAGAACAGGTTCTACCTACTATTATCATGGGAAAAGCCCACAGAACTTAGGAGGGAAAGGAACAATTTTACACACGTTTTAAGTTACAGAGGCTGGGTTTTTAAAGTCTTCAGCTAATGTTTTATATACATGAAAGTGCTAAACAGATGCCATACGCAAGGAGAGGGGGCTACAATCACTGCCTGACTGTTGAACCTGTTCTGACAGACACCAACGCCAGTAGGACAGAATGCACCTGGGACTCTTCCACTGACCCTCTGTCACCTTGTGGAAAAGCAAGACAGTATTTCTAAAAACTTGGCCAGCTGGGATATTTTTAATTGCCGTATGATGGCATGAACATGCCTAAAGAGCAAAGCATAGTCAGTAGTCAATAATATACGTGATTCAGGGCCCCTGGTGGATTCAGCTGGTTAAGCATGCGACCCTTGATTTCAGCTCAGGTCATGAGTTCAGTCCTTAAGTTTGATCCCCCCACCAGGCTCTGTGCTGACAGCATGGAGCCTACATGGGATTCTGTCTCCCTCTCTGCCCCTCCCCACTTGTGCTCACCCTCTCTCTCTCAAAAATAAATAAACATTTAAATACGTGTGTGTGTGTGTGTTTGTATATATATATGAATGTATGTATATATATATATATATATGTATGTGTGTGTGTGTCTATATATATACATATACATATACATATATATATATATATATGTATATATATATGTGTGTGTGTGTGTGTGTGTGTGTGTGTGGCTGTCATCAGACTAATTTTCTCCAAAAAACAATAAAAGACTTAAAGCCAGTTAAGACTAGTAAATCCTATACTAAATGTCAAGGCACATATCATTTTATATATTGATTAGCTTTCTTTTTTAGCCACGAGCAACACCTATATTTGCCCAATATAAAAGGCAAAAGATTTTCTGAATGAAGCTCTTACATGAGATGAGGTTTTGCTTATGAAGATGATCAAATCGTTAACACATGTATGTTCAATGAATTTAAGTAATGGCATTATTTACTAATTTATTTATTCAGGAAACACTTATTGAGCGTTTATTACATGTGAGCACTAGAGACACAAGGGTGAAAACAACAGATCTTAATCTAACTTTAAAAACTAATACTCCAACTGAGAAGCCAATCGTTGAAATGAAGAAGCAAGTAGATGGCACTATGGGGGAAATGGAAGAGGGAATTAGTAAATGCCTGGGTGGGATACTCTGAGGAGAGAAGGGTCACAGAGCTGACCTGGAAGATGCCAGGGTATTCCCCAGGAAGTGTGAGAAGTGAATTCCAGGCAGGAAGGGGAAGGAGCTTAGAAGAATCAGTCCATTTCCCCAAATCGTTGGGTCCTGCAACTATCAAAACAGTAAAATTATAGAACCTAAAAGGGGAAAATGAGAAAACACTGAATGGCATTTACACACAAGAATGGAGAGATCCCTGAGCTAGATTTATTAGGGAAACAGCCATGAGTATGGGTCTAATCACAGGGCTTGTGAGAGAGGGTTGCCTGGAGGCTGACTTTGCATCCTGTGCTAACGAGTTGAGTTTCCTCTTGAGTTTCTCCCCAAAATTGTGCTCATTAATTAGAAAGCCATTTCTTAGCAACTACAGCAACTACTCAGCACAAAAGAGAAGTGATAGAAAAGGAGGTAAGAAAGGTGAGCCACCAAATGGCTCTCTTAAGAAATAAAAGCAGATATAATGAATGCTTTGGGGAAAGACTGACTCAGTCAGCAGCAATTCAACTAAAACTTAAAAGATTAACAGAGTGTCTTCATTCCCCAATACGTTAGAAAAGGAAACAAAAGAATTTAGAAATTAGCTCCTTTACCTCTTTAAATTTAAAATCCATGACCTTAAAAATAGTCACACAAATATTTTTTACTCCCAATTTTAGCAGACAACACTGTTCGTTTGCAGCAAGAAACAAAAATAAGCAAAATCTATACTGATGCTCCAGGCAGAGAGAAGTTAGAAGAAACAGAGGAGTGAGTGGGGTATGGGGATAAGCAAACAGAACAACAGAGCTCCTGACTCTGTGCATTTAAAGTTGGAAAGTTTTTGTTTGCCAAGTAGAAGAACCAATGCTTTTTTCCAAATATAAACATTTGATGGGACACCCAGCCAAGAACTGTCTGCTGATGTTTGCACATGACTCTCAGGTACTCTCTGGGCAAAGTTTAGGGAGAGAGGTTGGCTCATGTTCCTCATTGGTTCAACCATCCATGAACAGCACCAGAAATGAGACAGAGAGAGTATGCAGGTAAGGTGGGAGGAAGGCTTAGATTAGGAAAAGTACAAAAAGAAAAGTAAACTTCTAGTCGAGTTTCTAAAGTCAAGTAGAATTAAACAGTGGGGAGGGAGCAAGGGGAATTATACAAGAGAAAGTACCTTCTGTACTGTCTTTATCTCTCGGGAAACTTGAATGCTGGCTGCAAACCCCTCTAGGGATAGGCAGGTTGCCTACAGATTAAACCAGTCCATAAGCCACATGTTCCTATTTTTACTTGGCCCCGGGGGAGGCTACTGCCCCATCCCCCTCCCAGCCTCCTGAGGTCTCTTGGTTAACCCGCATTGCTACCACCTGGCCCTCTCTGTAGACCTACTCCTTTGCTGCCTCGCCCTCTACACGCTAGAGGGAAAAAACGTCACAAGACCGTCCATTCCCAAGGCTGAGATGGGATATTGAGTCTTGGATGCATGTTAATTTGTATAGCTTTTAAAAAAGCAATCTCCACTTCTTTGCATAACTAGTCAGTTAAGAAGAAGTCTTTGACGTATAAATAGGATTTCCACAAAATTGTTCATTGCTTTTTCCACTTCAAGCACCAGCCAGGACAAATCTTTAGCTATCCTGTCTCTGTTTAACCATCTAATCCCAATGGGCCCAAAGGTGTGGAGAAACAGGTCAGCTTTCGGGCACACGTTCTTCTGGTAGCAAAAAATCTCACGGCAGTATTTGGATAGTAAATTTCTACCAGCCCTATCTGTGGAAACTGAAAATTTATAGAGGAAGACATTTTTTCCATGTAAGGTGTACTCTTGCTGACTCTATTGAGGTACCTTCCATTTTGAGTTTTAATTGCACCCTTCTCAAAATCTAATGACTCGCCTCAGGGCCCAGGCCTCAGTCTCTCTCCACGACTTAGCTACTAGATGGGAGGGAAGCAGGCAGAAAGCTACTGATTCGTTGGCAGGTCCCTCCGACACGTGCACACCCATATGATGTAGAGAAGCATGCAAGAACATCCAGACTGTGGCAGATGTTTCCAAAGACGGTCATCACCCATTCCTTACCTCTCTGTATGCACTTGCCTACTTTGCCCATTGAGTCATCCACCTCCCCTTGAGTCTAGGTTGGCTCTGACCAATAAAATACTGCAAAGTTCTCAGAACTTTGAAAGCAAAACGCATGAGAACTGAGAGCCTCTACTCTTACCGTAGACATTCTCTCTCAGAATGCAAACACCATGTGAGAAGTCCAACCTGGCCATGTGGAGAGGCCGCAGGAGATGAACTGAGGCTCCCATAGATAGCCCACACCAAAATCCGGTGATGGGAATGAGCCTTCCGGGACATTCCAACCCAGCCTAAGAGCCTAGATGACTACAGACCCAACCAAATTCACGTGAAATGGAAGAACCACCCAGCTGAATACAGTCGACGCACTGAATTGTGAGAGATTATAACAGGTTCTTTCAAGCCCCCTGGGTTTTGCACAGTTAGCAGCAACAGAGAAATGAAATACAGACCTCTTTAAAAAGGCAGGCAATGCTGTGAATATATAAATGTTGCCCAAGCACCTACTATGCGCCTGCTCCTTTCATATATGTTTTCTCAGTTAATCCTCAAAACGGTGGTAAAACACAGGCTTTCTCAATCCAGAGAGGACACGTGAGGCAGAACTGAAACACCAAGTAGGCCTCCTGACTCTAAAGCATGTGTTCGACCCTCTGCACCCCAGAAGCTGAGACACATGAGCTCTGTGGGGTCACACCCTCACTCCAAATCTGTCTCTTTGGGCACCACTATTGCCACATATCTGCTTCCAGGATCATGTGCTATCTTTCCTGCCACTAAATGCCCAGGCAGTGGAGCGCTTTTTAAACAGCATCTTAACAAAAGGTCAGAATTTATCTTTTTTTTTTCTTCAGATTTCATCATTTGATTCCTCCCTTTAAAAATCAAATTTACGTGGCAATTTGGCAACATAATAAAAGCACATCTAAAAAACCTCTTGCTAGATTCCTGCATCAGATAAAGTGCTGGATTAAACAGCCTCTAAAGTCCTTTTCATTCCAACAGCCGAAAACCTGCCAGGCACTGTACAAAGCTCCTTACATGCACGACCCCATTTAACCCTCTCAACGGGCCCATAAGGCAATGACTGCTTTGCTCTCCATCTTACACATGGGAAAACTAAGGCTGAGAGAAGAACACAGATTCAGTAAGTGGCAGGGCCAAGAATCAAACACAGAGGTGTGTCGGATCCACGGTCCATATTTTGATCATCCCAACATATGCCTTCCCTTCCTTCCCTAGGAAGATTTTATTTTATTTTTTCTGGTTCTCTGAGCAGTAGAGATATAAATCCCCAGCGCGAACATGCTCAGATTATTCACATTCCAAGAAACATTCCGTCTCCCAGAGAGCCATCCCAGCTGCACTGCCGGTCATGAGAGAGGGCAAGAATCTTTCTGGTCTAGCATAAAACCATGGAAGCTGCAGGTGAAGCCAAGACCCGAGCCACCCCTACCCCCAACCCCAACTCCCCACACTGGAGAGTGGGAGCAGTCAGAGACTGGCCCCCTGAACACCTCAATTGCAAATTGGACTGTTCTGCGGGACACATTTCTGAGTTGAAGCTCTAGTTTCTCTTTCGCAACAAGACCAGGCAATAACTTGGCAAAGAACTGCCCACAGGATGACGTCTGGGATCACTTCATAATTTACAAACAAAAATAGCTGGGGACCACTGATCTCATAGCCGAGTGGGTCAGTGCTGTGCTCCTGTTGTTCCAAACTTCCACACCTGCTATCCTTCGATTCACCTGTGGTAATGGACAGACGGGTAGATTATCTGGGGGTTTGATTCATTTCTTCATTACCAGACATGGCAGCCAACAGCTAGGTTTTAGGGCACTGGGTTGTAGGATAACTGGCTCAACAAGACTGAACAGGTCAGAATTTGTGATTGGGAACAGAGGTCATTAAAATATCTGTAGAGGAAAGAGGATGTCAATGTGATGACTCAAGTAAGGGTAACATTTCTGAGGTTTCAAATCAAATCATGAGCATAGCGGAAAATTTCAATCTATGATAAACTCCATTTCCTCATCTAATATCTTAACACCGAGATGTTGAACCTGCAAAACAGAGTGCTAACCCACTCTTGCCCTAGAAATATTGACACACACGAGACTACTTTCAGAAAGAACATGAACTGTTAAGTAGGTTATAGACAAATTAACTTTTTGGGAAGTTTTTTCTCTCATAAAAATCCGATTTTCCATATTTTGTATAAGAAACCAAATCAAAAAGGACAAGTTTATCACCATAATAACCCTTTCAAGAAATATTTTGACTTTTCTTATTTAAATACTTAAATTTCAGGTAATAAGCAGACAAAGGTAAGTAGGGATTCTCATTTATTCTGGTCAGACTCTGTGAACATTGGTAATTCTAATAAGGATCAAACCCACTAGAAGGAAGGAAGAAAGGTAGGAAGGAAGCAAGGAAAAAAAGGAGAGAAAAGAAGGAAGGGAGGGAGGGAAGGGGAGAGGGAGGGAGGAAGTGATATCTATTTGCTCCTAAGTGTGATAAATGACAATAAATGCTCAAAACCTAAAAACCCTGCAGTCATGGTTCACTGTTCAACAGCCAAAAAATAAGAATCAGAAGTCAAGGCCAGTTGTCAAGATACCCAAGAAATGCAAAAGAAATAGAAAGGAAAGAATATCGGGGACAGTTAAAAATAGGAAGAAGACCCAACTGTCTTTTTTGCAGAAATTACAAGCCAAAAATCCGTACAAAAATACAAGGGGAACAAAATAGCCAAAGCAGTCTTTAAAAAGAACAAAGTTGGCGATCTCGTATTTCCTTTACTTCCTTTTCAAAACTTAATACAAAGCTGAAGTAATCAAGACTACGTGGTACTGGCATAAGGATAAACATATAACAAAATGGAACAGAATTGAGAAATAAACTCATACATTTATAGTCAACTGATTTTTGGCAAGGGTGCCAAAGAAAATTCAGTAATGAAAAAAGGAATGGTCTTTCCAACAAATGGTGCGGATACAACTGGAGATCCACATGCAAAAGAATTGAAGTTGGATCCCTACCACACAGGATATATTAAAAATCAACTCAAAATGGATGAATGTCCTATATTCAAGAGAGAAAACTATAAAACTCTTAGAAGAAAGCATAGGTATAAATCATCATGACTTCACACTGGGCAGTAGTTTTTTATATAAGACATCAAAAGTATAAGCAACCAAAGAAAACATAGATAAGGTAGATTTCATCACAATTAAAACTTCATGCTTCAAAGGGCACTAGCACAGAAAATGGGGAAAAAAACCCCAAAATAGAAGGAACTATTTACATCAAGTACCTGATAAGGGATTTATATGCAGAATATGTAAAGAACTATTACAACTCAACAATAAAAACACAAATTTGAGGGGCACCTGGGTGGCTCAGTTGGTTAAGTGTCTGACGTTGGCTCAGGTCATGATCTCATGGTTCATGAGTTTGAGCCCCAAGTCAGGCTCTGTACTAACAGCACAGAGTCTGCTTGGGATTCTCTCTCTCTCTCCCTCTCTCTCTGCCCCACCCCTGCTCACTCTCTCTCTCTCTTTCAAAATAAATAAATAAACTTTTTAAAAAAAGACAAAGTTTAAAATGGTCAAAAGATCTTAATACATAGTTCCCCAAAGATGTACAAATGGCCAATAAGCCCATGAAAAGATGCTCAACATCATTAGTCATCGGGGGAATACAAATGAAAACCACAACGAGGTACCACTTCATACCCCCTAGAATATCTAGAATCAAAAAGCCAAGAACAAACATTAGTAAGAATGTGAATAAATGGAGCCTTAATTCATTATCGGTGGTACCAGAAAATGCTACAGACACTTTAGAAAATGGCTTAGTGATTCCTCAAAATATAAGCATAGAGTCACTATGTGAATCAGCAATCCCACTCCTCGGTACATAATCAAGAGAATGAAAAACATATGTCCACCCCAAATCGTGTATATTGTAGCTTTATTCATTACAGCCCAAAAGTAGAAACAAGCTAAATGCCCATCAACTGATGAATGGATAAACTAAATGTGTTAAATACCCATGCAAAAAAATAGAATTCAGCCAAAGAGTGAAGGATTGACACTTGTTACAACATGAGTAACACTTGAAAACATTATGCTAAGGGAAGGAAGCCAGTCACAAAATGCCACATATTGTATGATTCTTCTTCTATGAGATATCTAGAATAGGCAATTCATACAGAGAGAAAGTGGAATAGTAGTTGCTAGTGGCTGGGAGGGGAACGTGGGAGTGACTGCTAAGGGGCACAGGGTTTATATCTGAGGTGATGAAAATGTTCTGGAATTAAATATTGGTGATGGTTGCACACTTCATAAATCTACTAAAAGCACTGAATTTGGGGTGCCTGGGTGGCTCAGTTGCTTAAGTGTCCGACTCTTGATTTTGGCTCAGGTCATGATCTTGTGGCTGGTGAGTTCAAGCCCGGCATCGGGTTCTGCACTGACAGTGCAGAGCCTGCTTGGGATTCTCTCTCTCCTGCTCTCTCTGCCTCTCCCCTGTGCATGCTTGCTCTCGCTCTCTCTCTCTCTCTCTCTCTCTGCGTCAAAAATAAATAACATAAAGAAAAGAAATAACTAACGTAGTTCTGACTATGCCATGAGCAAATATTAAGTGATATTTAAAGAAATATTATGGTTGTAAATTTCACTTAGCTCACATACTGTTTCCTCATATCAATCATAGTACATTGGAATTCAGATACATTGCTTTTCCTACTTCATACAACAAAATAAATTCAAAATGGAGGAAGGAGTTGGGGCGCCTGGGTGGCGCAGTCGGTTAAGCGTCCGACTTCAGCCAGGTCACGATCTCGCGGTCCGTGAGTTCGAGCCCCGCGTCAGGCTCTGGGCTGATGGCTCGGAGCCTGGAGCCTGTTTCCGATTCTGTGTCTCCCTCTCTCTCTGCCCCTCCCCCGTTCATGCTCTGTCTCTCTCTGTCCCAAAAATAAAAAAAAAAAAAAAAAAAAAAAAAACGTTGCAAAATGGAGGAAGGAGTCAAGAGTAAAAAGAAAATCTATTAAACTTTCTATAAGAACAGACAAATGCATAATCCTCAGATCTATGTATGAAGCAAGAACTTGCACTTAAAAGCAATAGCAGGGGGCACCTGGGTGGCTCAGTCAGTTAAGCATCCGACTTCAGCTCAGGTCATGATCTCATGGTTCGTGGGTTCGAGCCCTGCATCAGGCTTCATGCTAATGGTATTCTCTCCCTGCTTGGGATTCTCTCTCTCTCCCTCTCTTTCTGCTCCTTCTCCCCACCTCTGTCTCAAAATAAACAAATAACATTTAAAAAAAGAAAGAAAGAAATCTAGAGCAGGATTCTGGTTCTGAAAACTGAGTGCAATGTAGTAAAATGTTAGGAAGGAGAAGAAGAGACCAGTTTCTAAGGGAAATGAGTTAGAGGTACCTGTGTGACAGCAGGAGTGTGCTGTGCACCAGATGGTTAAACCTACAGCTTTCTGGGGGCAGGGGGGTATGGCCTGGGCTAAAAAAGACATACTCAGGAGACATCCGACACCAAAAAAGGGCATTTTCGTTCATTTCACATGAACAAAGTAAAGAAACCTAGCTGGTTTGCTGCTGGAAAACTATATAATTAATCTTTCCACCCTAATCTTTTTATTGTTATAATTACCACTGTTACTACTATTATCAAAAAAGATTCTGTACTATCTCAACAACTCAGTATTTAAAAATATGTTCTCTCTGGAAATGCTCTTAGAAAATTCAAGTTTCACTCTCAGAACTGATTTTCAAGATAGGTTATCAAAGGTTTGGCTCTGTAATGGTCTCCTATTCTAAAAAAAAAGGGGGGGGGGCAGGGAGACCTCAGTCCTTAAAGTTATTCTTTATTTTTAATGTTTATTTATTTTGAGAGAGAGAGACAGAGTGCAAGCGGGGGGTGGGCAGAAAGCGAAGAAGACACAGAATCCAAAGCAGGCTCCGGGCTCTGAGCTGTCAGCACAGAGCCCAATGCAGGGCTTGAACCCATGAACCGTGAGATCATGACCTGAGCCAAAGTTGGACACTTAACTGACTGAGCCACCCAGGCACCCCTCCTTAGAGTTATTCTTAAATATACAAAAGTTTTCTAACCAAATGTGTCCCTTCCCTCTCCCATTTTGGTAAGTGTGGCACCTAAGGCTCCCTCTGAAAGGGAGTGTCATCAAAAACATCAGCCAACACTGTGTTCCTCTCTGTATGCAGGAGGTATAAAAGATAAGGCTTGGGGCCCCTGGGTGGCTCAGTCCGTTGAGCATCCAACGCTTGATTTCAGCTCAGGTCATGATCTCGCAGTCTGTGGGATCGAGCCCCACGTCAGGCTCCGTGCTGACAGCACAGAACTGACTTGAGATTCTCTCTCTCCCTCTCTCTCTCTGCCCCACCCCTGCTTGTGAGCGCACTTTCTCTCTCGCTCTCAAAATAAACAAATAATTTCCAAAAAAAAGATAAAGTTCAAGGGAGGTGATTCCAAGTTAAGCCACTAAAAAAGCAGCAGTAAATATTCAGATAATATTGTTTTTGAGGAGGAGGGAGCTTCTTTGGGAATGGACGATGAGTACAAATGAGCATACACGTATGGAGTGAGAGTAACTTCAGGCCAACCCAGGGTTTACTGTAGTGATCTAGTCAGAGCAGCCTCCCCTCCATGAGTGGTTTGGAACCTAATAAGAAGAAAGCCACAAAAGTAATCGGAGTTTTGTGGGGCACCTGGGTGGCTCAGTCGGTTAACCATCCGACTTCAGGTCAGGTAATGATCTCACGGTTGGTGGGTTCCAGCCCCACATCAGGCTCTGTGCTGACTGCTCAGAGCCTGGAGCCTGCTTCAGATCCTGTCTCTGACTCCCCTACTCGTTTTTTCTCTCTCTCCAGAATAAAATAAACACTAGAAAAAAAGTTTTTTTCAAGTTTTCAGAATTTTTTAAAAGAGTGTTTCTACTGGAAGTTTACAAAGTGAGATGGCATTCAGCAAAAAGGTCTCCTTTTAAAAAGGAATCATTTTTCTTGTAAGCAGCCAGTGTTACAAGCAATGAAGTGTTTCAACTGGCTGAGAAAGCAGTTGGTCCCAATTCTTATTTTTTAGTTTCAAAAGCCTGTGAAGGGGTGCCTGGGTAGCTCAGTTGCTCTTGATTTTGGCTCAAGGTCATGATCCCAGGATCATGGGATCGAGCCTCACTCGTGTCAGGCTCCACACTGGGCTTAGAGTCTGCTTGATTCCCTTTTTTCCTTTCTTTCCTTTCCTTTCTCTCTCTTTCTCTGCCCCTCTCCCATGCTCATTCTCTCTCTCCTTAAAGATTTAAAAAAAAAAAAAAAAGCCTGTGAAATCTGCCCCCTGGAAACAGATGAATGAAAAACTTCCCTAGCCTAAGCATATCCATTTTCTTAGTGAACACCTTCACTTCCTCAACCAGTCCTCCACTTCTGTAAACTGAGTTCAACCGGTAAAGAACCTCTAACACAAGCTCTATCACTGTGAATTCAAATTTATCTAAGTTACAGAATAAGGAAAAGCAATTCTATTTTCAGCTAATTCCAATTAGCAAGAAAGCAAGCACATTTACAAAAGGCCATGCTCTGAAGTTCTTTCTCAAAGAAAGGGGTTGGGAATGTGTATTCCACACTCCCACAGGAACAATGGTAAATGATTCCTGAGCACCTAAAGGCTACCTGAGCACGTTCTGTCCCTGAGGCACAAACCTCTACAGCAGGACCAGGCCGGGCACCTCCTCCCTGAGCAGAGTTCTGGCTTCCAGAGACCTATACTGCCTTCTCTTTTTGCTTCTCTTCCCAACACATTTCTTTAAATAATGCTTTTCATTATGTGCCTCCCATTGTCCACTTCAGACGCTATCCTGACAGTTACCAGCACCTGCTTTCCTGAAACCGCTCTGACAAAAGTCATCTGGGCTTTTCTAGCCTTGTTCAGTTATTTCTCTGAAACAGTCCCTTTCCTAGCTCACTCTCTTCTCTCTCTCTTCCTCTCTCTGAACTCTCCCCAATCCATTGTCCTACCTCCTGACTACTTCTCTTTCTCACTAGTTGATGCCTTCTTCTGTCCATTTTTAATGTTGGTGGTTTTTTGGGTTCCATAATAGGCCCTCTTTTTATTCTACCTCTTTCTTATGGGAAGACTCGCTTGTTCCCATAATTTAACAAGCCTGACACATAATAAGTGGTTTCAGCGTTAGCCCTCAAACTCAACTTAAATATCACCTCCTGTCCAAAGCCTGAGCCAACACTCTTTTCTTCCCCAGAAGAATCCTGTCATCTGTGTTCTCAAAGCACTTTATACAAACCTCCAGTATAGCGAGCAGCACAACCGACGTTTATAGGCTGGTCTCCTGCACTAGATTGCGAGTTCCTCAGGGAAGAGTTGATTTCATTGAATTCTATTCTATGGAGTCATTAAGTGTGATCAAGCACATATCTACAGCTCAAGCTCAGACACTGAAGGCCTAGGGGATGTCAGGATCCATAAAAGGTGATCTTTGCCATTTAGGAGTTTAACTCACAGTTAACTAGGAAAGGCAGACATCAAAACCAGTAAGTAAACACCAGGAGGGGAAAGTGCAATATTCATTCATTCAACCCATTAATATGTATCAAGCGTATCAAGTACCTACTATGTGCCAAGTACTATATTAGGTACAAGAAATACAGGATAAACAAGACAGATAAGGAAAAGGGAGGTGGAATCATATTATAACCATCCCTTAAATATCCTAACACTGTTCCTTCTATGTCAGACTTTCCTAACAAAGGCTTTTTCCTTATCCTATAACACTGGACTTGATTTTTTCAGTTGTTCCTTCTCAGTCATTTCACCTATGAGGCAAAATTTATGGAGCAATAGCCTTTTTTTTAATATCCCTCAAAGAATCAAGTATGCATTGGATACTGAATCAGAGCTTATTTAGTAGCTTTTAAGAAATTATTTTAAGAGATAAAAGATAGGGGCTACTAACATAAACATGCAATAAAAATATTACACAGATTTAAAAAAATTTTTTTAATGTTTATTCATTTTTGAGAGACTGAGAGAGACAGAGTGCAAGCGGGGAAGGGGCAGAGAGAAAGGGAGACACAGAACCTGAAGCAGGCTCCAGGCTCTGAGCTGTCAGCCCAGAGCCCAACACGGGGCTTGAACTCACAAACCGTGAGACCATGACCTGAGCCAAAGTCAGACGCTTAACTAACTGAGCCACCCAGGAGCCCCGTAATATTACACAGATCTTAAAGAAAGAATAAAAATAGAAAGATAATAGTTCCAGGACTATTCTTAGCTTAAATGAATAAGAATGTGAAGCTTAAACTCATAAATAACCAAGCAATATTCTGGATTCAGGAAGGAATTTCTCGGGTGAGCACATATTAGGTACATATTTTGGTTCGAAAGTTGGGCAATACTTCCTTCTATGGCTAAAGGAAACAATTACAAGTCTTGAAAAGTTAATTCTCATAGACTAACCGGAAGGTCATCAGAAGCTTATCAGCCAGTCCAGATCTTAAATTGAGCTTCTAGCATTTAGATCAGGTAACTGAAAACTGAAAGCAGATTAAGGCCTTGGACTCTCCAATCATAGCCTATTTCTCCTTTAATGCTCTCAGAAAATCTTCTCAAATTAAATGTGGCTTATCCTCTGACACAGCAGTCTGTTTAGGTAACATGCTTTTACTCCCCTGACAAACCAACAAGAACAAACCCCAAAAAGTGGAATTTGAAGATAGAAAAATCATGGCTGCATAACATATCTGCCTCTGCAAACTTATTCTAATATATCTAATGGTATTTTCAGAGGAAAGCCCAAATCTATGATGTAGCAGTGGTCTGGGAAAATCAAGGCATGACAAGATATAAATACCACAGTACAGGGGCACCTGGGTGGTTCAGTCGATTAAGCGTCCGACTTCGGCTAGGGTCATGATCTCACGGTTCATGAGTTCAAGCCCCATATGGGACTCTGTGCTGACAGCTCAGAGCCTGGAGCCTGCTTCAGATCCTGTGTTCCCGTCTCTCTCTGCCCCTCCCCTGCTCATGCTCTGTCTCTTTCTCTTTCAAAAACAAATAAACTTAAAAAATATATATTAAAAAAATAAATAAATGCCACAGTACAATTTTGCTTCAAAATTTCCAAGCAGCTTCACAACACAGTACCAGTAGCTTTTTCAGGAACAGCTCTCTTGCTTCTGGGACCACCTGAGAATGGCATCTGGCCCTTCTGGGCCTACTTCAGATTAAAAATGAATGGAAATACATAATAAGAATGAGCTATAAGACTGGATAATCAAAAGATTATCCATCAAGAAGAATGTTCACTATATACTTAACAAGGTGAAACCTGCTTCTTTACTAAAACCTGACTAAATGCAGAGTTCTGAGCTCCATGCAGCTTGCAAAGTGTGAGGCAGTGCTTCCCTGCGAGTTTACCTACATTTCAGCAAACAGTTAATGTGTCAATGTTGGAGGTAAACCAGAAAGATATAGCACTATCCTAATTTTAGTTCTAAGTGCATAAGAGATTTGGCTGAAGTAGAAGAGTGTCACTCTTATGTTATCAAGGTTTTACCTTCTCAACGATTTCATAAATGGGCACAAATGAGCCACAGGTAACGACAGTTACAAATGTAGCCGTAAAACTCCATGAAGGTTACTTAAGCTCAGTCACCTACAAATTCTTGTTGGGAGTTGTCTGCCTTTTTCCTTCCTTAATACTGTCTTCAACAAAGAATCAAGAACAGAAGGATCCTAGGGGCACCTGGGTGGCTCAGTGGGTTAAGAGGCCTACTTCGGCTCAGGTCATGATCTCGCGGTCGGTGAGTTTGAGCCCCGCGTCGGGCTCTGTGCTGACAGCTCAGAGCCTGGAGCCTGTTTCGGATTCTGTGTCTCCCTCTCTCTGACCCTCCCTCGTTCATGCTCTCTCTCTGTCTCAAAAATAAATAAACGTTAAAAAAAAATTAAAATAAAAAACAAGAACAGAAGGATCCTAGGGGCACCTGGGTGGCTCAGTGGGTTAAGAGGCCTACTTCGGCTCAGGTCATGATCTCGCGGTCGGTGAGTTTGAGCCCCGCGTCGGGCTCTGTGCTGACAGCTCAGAGCCTGGAGCCTGTTTCGGATTCTGTGTCTCCCTCTCTCTGACCCTCCCTCGTTCATGCTCTGTCTCTCTCTGTCTCAAAAATAAATAAACGTTAAAAAAAAATTAAAATAAAAAACAAGAACAGAAGGATCCTGTCTAAACTTTTAAACTTCCCATAAATCCAGGCAAGACAATCCCTAACCCTGTCATTAATAAACCCTGGTGAATGTTAGCAGCTTTTTTTTAAATGTTTATTTATTTTTGAGAGAGACAGAGTGCGAGAGGGGGAGGGGCAGAGACAGAGAGGGAGACACAGAATCGGAAGGAGGCTGCAGGTTCTGAGCTGTCAGCACAGAGCCCGATGTGGAGCTTGAACCCACAAACTGTGAGATCATGACCTGAGCCGAAGTCGGACACTTAACTGACTGAGCCACCCAGATGCCCCAAATGTTAGCAGCTTCTAAATGCTCATGCAATCTGTCTTCTTAATTAGGGTATCTTGGCACCTAATTCATTTCTTCAAAAGAATCTAAAAGTGAACTTTGTAAACATACTATATTTATGATTAGTATGAGTCTTTGTCACTTATACCTTAGTGGGACACAAATTAATCAAAATACTTCCAACTCTGCGACTCATTTGAATATATGTTGAATGGACTATTAAACACTAACAGAATATTCTCAGAAATTAAATGTTAAGTCAAAGGCATAAATGACTGCAGAGATTTCGCAATGCTGACAACCCTTAATTTCAGACTTTGGGAACAATGCAAGTCTGCTGGTAGACATTCCAATAACCTCAGCAGCATCAGTGCTCGGGTAACCGACTCGTATATCATAGTTGGCGATTAAATGAATTTTCTATATTACTGATTTTATAAAGGAAGAGAAGAGTCTAAGGCTTTGTTAAAAGTCTATGCTAGCATTTCCTTTCCAATTTTATTTCATATTTACCAACTGCCAAGTGTACTTCAGGCACCTAAAATATTGGCAGTGCTAAGTTGCTTGGCAAGAAACGTCAAGCCAACTATTCTTGTCATAACTCACGTGCAAGATACAACATTGTTCTCTAATTTCACTAGATCAAGCCAAGCAACTTGTACCCCAACCGTGCTTTGCAACTAACTATACACACAGACACACATAAAGTTTTAAAGCTAGACTCCCTACCCCTTCCAATTGCCTACAAACCTTTTCTTCCTCTGATGGCATATAAACAGTAAACACTGGGCCAGTCAGTATATCTGGGAAACTGTCCAGGACTTAATTTTGAAAAACTAAAATCCTATCGCCCATACCTACAAGTATCTGAATTTTCAGTCAATCAACCAAAGCTAGGTTCCCAAGACCCAATTCCTAAAAATCTAGGAATTGTTGTCTTGGTGGAGCTAACAAATAGCAACTGCATGAATGCGACTCAAAAATAATTACAAATGTTATGTAAAGTATAATTCATAAACATTGTTTAGAACCTTCAAAGGTAGCCCAGATTTCACCTTTTGTGATTTTTTTGTATATACCACAATACAGATATCGTTCTGAATCAACAGTGTATCCAATACATGCCTGCCTTTATTATCTAAATGAAATTTTGTCTGTTTATTATTCTCATTCTGGCCCATCCATTCAATAACTTGGCATTAAGGTTGACTATTTTCTGTCAACCAAGGGCCATATACCCTAGGCACCAACAATAAGCAAGTAGCACAATTTTATTATGAACTATAGGCCTAAAGAATATTAAGTTGAAAATGCTTCTGGCATATTTTAACGATCTAAAATAGCCTAATTTTTTTTTCACAAAATGAAAAAACTAATATAAGAGAATTTACATATTGATCAAATTCCACGACTAGAAAAACAATATATAAGAAAAAAGGCTCCAAGTCTCAGGCAATAAGTCTTCTTCCATAAAAGTCAGTATAAAAAAATTCTTCCTCATTAAAGAATTCTAAACACTCCCTTGGAATTCAATTTAATGAGATTTTTATCAATATTTACAAAAGATCTTAAAGGTGTTTAATAAAATCTGGGAATTTACCTAAATAATTTTCAGTATGATACTGATTTCATAGAAAAATAAAGTAGAGAGCCTAACTCATAGTTTACAGGTGTGTAAGACTTTTATTTCCAATGCATTCTCACACCTGTTATAGTAGTAATAAACATCAGTCTCATGTGCACTGTTCAGTGAAATCACCCACATTATGAAGTCCTCAAAAATATTCTCTTGGGTGTTTTACTTACTTACTACGTAGAGCACCACTGTGCATCTGATAGGTTCCCAATAATTCTTTATTAAATTGTTGAATTTGGTGTAAGATCATAAAAGGCAAAAATTACACTATCTTAGCCTAATTTTGTGCGGACCTTAGAATGAAATCTTGCAGATTTTAAGCAGTCAACAAATGATTGCTGATGAGAAGACTGTAACAATGGGATTAACCATAATTTAAATGTTTTCAAATAGTTTATTTCTGAGAGAGACAAGAGCAGAATTACAAATGAATGGACTCTGGAATCAGTCTTAGGTTCAAACCTGGGTTCTGCCCCTGAGTGGCCATGTGACACGGGGCAAGGTGATAATCCTTGCAGGGTCTCAGTTTTCCCATATCTAAAATCAATCCCCTGATGCTGTTTGCCTCATAAAGCTTTTGAAAGATTGAAAATGATCCAGCATGTGGTGACTGACAGCACCCGGTACAATATAGCACATGATGTTCATTTGGGTATGACTTGCCTTAAATTACAAGACCAAAGTGAACTATTTGGCCTGTGGAATTCTACAGCGATTTTCCAGCCCTCTAAAATATTATAAGGATTTTTTTCCCTCCAAAAACTAAACCCATTTGGAGCAGTCTACATGACTGAAGTTCACATTAGTAACGATGACGATTTCCTAACAGGAGAGGGAAGCTGGGTTTGCAGACACTGCAGGCATCACACTGGTGTATTTTTGACGTGGTTCTGGCCACAGGGTGTGTACCTCTTTTCACATCCGAAACCTAGGTGACTGACACCCTAATATACAATTTTTACATGTTTCCTGACCTGAAATAACTATGATTAGGAGCCTTAGGTTAAAAGGGGGATTCTGAGGCTTTCTCAGGGCAATCACAGCTTCAGATGGCAGAGCAGCTGAGAAGAGAAAAGAACAGACCCTTGAGAAAACCACAGGCATAGAGCCTGCTGAGAATGACCAACCTTCTGTGAAAAAAAGTTGTCAAAGACTTGGAAATGGGTAAAAGAGAACACTGGGTATCCTTTCAGTGGAGGGCTGGCTTTGTACAGCCCATTCGCTGGGAACGATCTGATTTTTTTTAATGATTATTTATTTTTGAGAGACAGAGAGACAGAGCATGAACAGGGGAGGGGCAGAGAGAGGGGGGGGACAAAGAATCTGAAGCAGGCTCCAGGCTTTGATCTGTCAGCATTGAGCCTGACGTGGGGCTTGAACTCACTAGCCATGAGATCATGACCTCAGCCGAAGTTGGACGTTTAACCAACTGAGCCACCCAGACACCCCGGAACTATCTGATTTTAAAAGGATGTGCACCTTTGATTGTCCTGCTGGTCATGAGAGTACATTTTACAATGCTTTTGGGATAAACATTAAACTGTGCAAAACTGATAGCAATGAGAATAATTCTTGTCCACAGCAATGTAAAGTGATTCCTGTTTGATAGAGATACAATTGATTTCCATTCTGTAGAAAAATAACTCCCAACATTTACACTTACTGATTTGCCTTACAGAACATTAGTCAGTTTTGCGTCTATTAGCAAATTCATTTCAGCATTCCTGACTCCGTGTGTGTGTGTGTGTGTGTGTGTGTGTGTGTGTGTGCAAGCATAATATCCACTCTTCAAAGTCTCCTTTAACTGACTTTAATATCTTACTGGTTTTCTCATTAAATAATGAGTTAATTAAATATTTAACATAGATTTACATTTGCAGAAAGCCACGATTTCAGATTTTTGAAAATCATAATTTAGCACTTCTGATGAAGAAAGCGTTTTTCCCAGGAAGTGAAATTTATGTGGCAGAAAGAGGCTTTTAGTTTTGTCCAGAATGATCTGTTTCTTTAAAAGGGAGCAAAAGAGAAGTGAAACAAATGTCAAAATGTTTTAACAGCTATTGTATTTAGGTAATGAATGAATGAGCGTAAACTATTTTATGTACTTTCTTTATGACTGAAATGTTTCGCAACTTAATATTTTTAAATATTTTGTAAAAAGTAGTTGGAGGGTGTGTGGGTGGCTCAGTCAGTTAAACGTCCAACTCTTGATTTCGGCTCAGGTCATGATCTCAGGGTTCATGGGATCCAGCCCCATGTCAGGCCCCTTGCTGAGAGGGAGGAGCCTGGGATTCTTTCTCCCTCTTTGCCCCTCTCCCACTCATTCTCTCTCTCTCTCTCTCTCTCTCTCTCTCTCTCTCTCTCACACACACACACACACAATAAATAAGCATAAAAAAAAAAAAAAAGAACTAGTTGGGTGGAAAGAATGGGAGTGCACGTAACTCCTGACTTCTTTAGCATCAGTTTTTCCCATGGAAACAGATACATGTGATAAGCTTCTATTTTTCTGCAGATCTACGCCTGCTTCTCTTTCATGACTCTTCATGCATCCATCACAGTAAGAGGCATATCAAAGGCAACTGATAAGTGCTTATGGAATTGAATTACTGAGAATACATGCTCTAACATTAGAGGAAAGTGACTCAAACTCAGGAGGCAGAATTTCTTAGGGAACCACGGAAAGAAACTCTCCCCAGGCTAAGTTGTAAACCAAGCTCTTGGGTTCCCTCGAGAGAAAGGCTTGTTTTGGTCTACCCCTTGGCAGTCCTTCTGATGAACCATGTCCAGAAAATAGCCTACAATTTGCCTGGAGACAGCCCATTTATAGCTCCAGTCCAAGCAACTGGCAACCAGGACTCAGCCCAGGCTAGAAGCTCCCTCTTTGGTACTCATAGAGAAATGTCAAAGGGAGCTTTCTGATGGGCTATTTTATAAGATTATTAACTAGAAGTCACTGAAATTTGTTAGCAAGAGGAGACCAGAAGTCAAGTCTCGAGTCTCATGACCATGACTCTTCCTCATAATAATCCTACCACCATGGACTGAGATGTTAGCGCTGATCCTCTTAAATAGCAAATGTGCTTGGAAATGCTTTTCGTGCAGGGGAAAGTGTGACATAGTGGAAAAACCACCTCAATCTAGAAGTCAGAAGACCTGAGTTCAACTCCTACTCAGCCATATGATTTATTCTGGCCAAATCACATACCCTCTCTAAGGAAGCGCTTCCTCAACTGTAAAATATAGATAGTTACTTGGCCACATCTATTTATTTTATAGAGCTAATAAGATTAGGAAAAGAGGATGACATTGCACAGGACAACATATATTTGTATTATCATTCTGATCTAGCCAAATAAAATCACCCGCACCCCAACATAACCAAACTATAAATTGAAAAATTCCTAGCTGAAGGTAAAAGCATGGCCCCTGTTCAGCAGGAACCACACTCCTTGTCCTGGCTGCCCTGGCTGTAAGCTGATATTTATCATAATAAACACATGTAAAACCTTGGGTTGTGAGTAACGTGTTATGCGAGTTTTCCACAAGATGAGCAAACATTTCTAATAAAGTTTAACTCGATAAACAAGCGATGTCTCATAACACAAGTAGTACGTGATGCCAAATGTCACATGATCACAACTGAGCCAATGGTTCTTGAAATTCACTTTGTTATACAAGTGCTTTGGATTACAAGCATGTTTCTGGGATGAATTATGCTCGCAAACCAAGGCTTTACTGTATTAGAAAAATTAATTGTGACACAAAGACGTATTTGACATGTAATAGTCTGGGTTTACTTCTTCTTAGATGACTTTTTTTTATTATTAAAAAAAAATTTTTTTTAATGTTTTTATTTATTTTTGAGACAGAGAGAGACAGAGCATGAGCAGGGGAGGGGCAGAGAGAGAGGGAGACACAGAATCTGAAACAGGCTCCAGGCTCTGAGCGGTCAGCACAGAGCCTGACGCAGGGCTCGAACTCATGGACTGTGAGATCATGACCTGAGCTGAAGTCGGACACGTAACCAACTGAGCCACCCAGGCGCCCCCTCCTTCGATGACTTTTTAATAAGAAATAGGGGTAACCAAGATTTCTAAAGGAGAATGAAATCTTTGGCTTAGGCAAATACCTGGTTTGACATGGTTTGGAGTCAAAGAACACATGGCCTGAAGTTCATGGATATTCACTCGGGTGGCTCTCCTAGGAGTTCTTAGAAGCAACTAAAAGTGTTGGAGAATAGTGATATAATTGGCCACAACCATTTTAAGAGACTTGCTGTACAAAGAAATATAACTTCCTTTCTGTATGAATCATGTACCAAAGGCAACTGCTTTCCTCATTGCTGATGACCTACCATAACAGAAAATGTTTGCTTGTAATGGAATGTTTTCTGTCACCTTGTGCAACCTGTGGCATTTAAGTGACACAGATCAGCTCTGCTATGAATTTTAGTAGGAGATGCTGTTAACATTTAAATTTTCTCTTCTCCCTTCTGTCTCCCCTAAGAAAATTACCACGATGTAGCCTGCATTATGTATCTCTTGGTTTTTGTTTTCTTTTGAAAAAAAAAAACACACACACTATAAAATAAAACTTACATAAGATGCAAGTACTCACTTTAAAAAATTTTTGGAATAATTAGATAAGACCTTAAGAATCAGCACTGTCTTATACCCTTTCTCCTTTTCCAACAATCTGGCACATATTTTGATCAGTTTCTTTTTTTTTTTTTTAAATTTTTTTTTTTCAACGTTTTTTATTTATTTTTGGGACAGAGAGAGACAGAGCATGAACGGGGGAGGGGCAGAGAGAGAGGGAGACACAGAATCGGAAACAGGCTCCAGGCTCCGAGCCATCAGCCCAGAGCCTGACGCGGGGCTCAAACTCACGGACCGCGAGATCGTGACCTGGCTGAAGTCGGACGCTTAACCGACTGCGCCACCCAGGCGCCCCCAGTTTCTTTAACTAACATCACCAGCCAGAGAGAAAAGCTAATACACTAAAACAGCTAAGGAAACCAATGTATTAGTATCACCAGTGGATTTTTTAAGTTTTACAATTTTGCTTTGCTTTCCTTTTTTGTTCTTATATACCGCTAATAAAATTTACTAATTTAATTTTGCTCCCTGATAATAATGGTATCTTTCTTAAATATGGCCTGTCTCCCCACTTACCTATATCCAAATTACGGGACGACAAGGCTGTTTTCAAGAAGCACCCTTCCCAAGGCTGTGGGTTCTGGATTTCTTCCCGCCATCCACAGAGCTGTGGGTTCCTGCAACACTGCTCCCCCGCCCCTCCATTTACCACACTCTCAACTCCCATCTCGGCCCACGCAGAGTGGAGTGGGGTCTGAAGGGACTACTTGGGGCAACAACTTGGAAAGCAGAAACAACTGATACCTGTTGGTGGAGATTTGCACATTCATTGGGCTTTGCGTGTCAATCCCCCACTGCTTCACAAAGAAGCCCTGAACCAATTTTATTCTGCAAACCTGAAACGGGAACTGAACGGGCCTCTACCCAGGCCTCTGAAACAGGAAGCAGGGGACAGTCCCTATAGCCACCAGAGGGGAACTGACCTGTAGCAGAAAACTTCCAGAAGCCTGGCAGGAGCCGGCGCCACTGGTGAGACAAGGGTACACTCTACACTTATAATTAGGCTTCACCTAGAGGTGCAACCCACTCAAACTACCAACTGATGAATGTCTCAAGCAGACCAAAGGTGACCACGCTGAGGAAAGAAATCAGGATCCCAAGAACCTGGAAAGCAGGGCAGTCACGACAATCGGCAGTTGACAACGTGGGGTAAGAAATGAGTGCTCTAAAAACATTTATTTTTGTGCTTCGGGATTTTCTTTTTAACTTTACTTTTTTCCAATTTTCTAGTAATACCCTTTTTGGAAAATTACAACTGACCAGTCATCCAAAAACAAAACAAAACAAAACAAAAGAGGAAGCCTGGGGCTCTGCATTCATAGTGGGCAGTCAGCAACTGTCCTAGTAATATGCCAGCAAAAAGTTAAAAGCCCAGAGAACAGTCATGTATGGAGCACCACCGGGATTTTTTTAAAAAATACCTTCTTAACCAGAGGTTTTCCTTATGAGTTTGTCTCTGTTTGCTCTACTGATAGTTTTGCTAAGGCTTATTTCTTGCACAAAGAAGCAGTGACTTAGTATGAAGGGACTAAAAGGTGGTTTAGATCAGAGGTTGCCAAAACATTGCTCTGTTGATTGGTAACATCAAGTTTTCACTCATCCTTAGGGAAATGGAGAAAGAAGAATAATAGTGAGTTTTCTCATACATTTACTATATGTAAAGAACTGTTCTTTATTCTAAGGTTATGCCTTTCCTAATTGAATACAAAAAATGTCTTTTCTTTTTAAGAAATCGTGGCAGTAAGTGACTGGTTGCCGAGTTTTCTGTCCCTCTCTATTCAATATCCTTACTTGGGAACATTAAAGGTCGACAAACACATGTCAGTTTTCCAATTTTTTTTAACTGGTCCGTGGGAACCACTATTTAAGAAATGCACTGACAGGGCAGAGCCAGCTTCAGATCTGTCTCCCTGTCTCTGCCCCTCCCCCCTCTGTGTCTCTCAAAAACAGTAAAACATAAAAATTAATTATATATAAAAAAGAAATACAGATTTCACCCTCTCCCTCAAAGTATTTGAGGCTATATATACCAAAGCATCCCTGGATTTAAAAGTAGAAAATGCAGAAGTGGGCTAGAAGACTTCTCAGTCTGGGATAGACAGGAGACAAAGGTTGTGTTTGTTTTGCTTTTTATCAAATAAGACTGGAAGTCTTGCTGGGAGCAAGTGGAACCAAAGCCCAGAAACTTCAGATGCCTCTCCAATGACATAACCTAAATGGGTAACTTTCATCCTGACCCGAGCAAAGCAGAAACATAATACACATGAGAATATAAAAACCAAGTCTTACCATTTCAACCAGCATGTGTTTCCTTCCTGTTTTCCATGAGTACTACAGGGTGAAGGGCTGAGGAAGAGACTGCCATCTGCAGTAAGCCTGGTGAGGACCCCGGTGGATGAGGGAGTGAAAAGCCTTGAGCAGAGCAATGGTCCTGGGTCTCACATCAACAGGACATTGAGAGCCATAATTATAAGGTCAGGAGGGCGAGAAGCTTGAAAGAGGTGAAAGTGTTAATGCATCCCCTGCTGGCATTACTTCTTGGCCAAGTCACCAAGGGTCAAGTCCCCTACTCAGTCTCCCTCCTCTCCCTGCAGCCTTCCAAGCCTTCCTTTGTCCTCTAGGTCACCATATTGCCTCCTCTCATCCTCACCAATCCAAAGAGATGTTCCTATATCTGGCCAGATGCTAACAGAAACTAGATGCAAGCAAAAGTGACTGGGTCTAACATAAGGAAAGGTATGTTCAAAGTCCCAGTTTTCAGTCCTAGGAACATAATTTTCCAGAATGTTTCAAGTGGTGGGTAGGTTTTGGGGTGTCTGGATGGCTCAGTTAGTTAAGCATCCGACTCTGGCTCAGGTCATAATCTCACAGTTTGTGGGTTCGAGCCCCACATCGGGCTCTGTGGTGAAAGCTCAGAGCCTGGAGCCTGCTTCAGATTCTGTGTCTCCCTCTCTCTCTGCCCCTCCTCCTCTCAAGGTCTGTCTCTCTCTGTCTCAAAAATAAGAAATAATTCTTCTTTTTTTTTTTTTTTTTTTTTTTCAACGTTTTTAATTTATTTTTGGGACAGAGAGAGACAGAGCATGAATGGGGGAGGGGCAGAGAGAGAGGGAGACACAGAATCGGAAACAGGCTCCAGGCTCCGAGCCATCAGCCCAGAGCCTGACGCGGGGCTCGAACTCACGGACCGCGAGATCGTGACCTGGCTGAAGTCGGACGCTTAACCGACTGCGCCACCCAGGCGCCCCATGGAACGGTCTACCTGAACGGAGTAGCTCTGTATCACTAACGTATCACTGCCATCTCTTCACTTTTATAGAAACTGACTGCCTACAATGCAGGGGGCTGGGAAGGGGTGTTGTTAGCTTGCCATTTGCCATCTGTGAGTAATCGTCTCATACACGTAAATATGACGATTTTCACAAAAGCTTCGGTAGAACATTAGTTTCCTCTCAGAACAGGAATGAAAGAGAGAATGACAAGTGTAGTCAAAGAACGAACTAGATTATGGTTAAACAATAATCAAATAGGGAAAAGCTTCAACTGCCATCTATTCTTTAAAAAGACCCTGGTACACAGAGATAGGGAGAAGCTGATAAAAATGTAACCCAGCTTTAAGTTCTTGTCCAGTCCAGTAAACTGAGCTGTTCCAAGTTAAGTAGCCCTTATTCACCCTTCCAACTCAGTTCAGCTGTCACCTCTGAACCTGCCCTCCCCCTAGTTTGACTCTAGAATGTCTCCTGGGACCCAAGGCATTCTGTAAGGATCTTCGCAGAGGCCTGCTGCAGCCAGGCTTGATGTCTGCCCTTTCCACTCACCCTGAACTCCTTGAGGGGCCGAGGACATGATATATACAAGCAGTTGATTCACCTCTAAGGACTGAAATAAGTCATTTGGTATTAATGTAATTTATGTATATAAATGTATGTATTTATATGTAACGTATAATGTAATTCATTTTGTATTAATGTAATTTTAAAGTACAGAATTTAACAGAGCAATTATTCTAACCTTCCACTCTTTTTGGAGATTTAAAAAAAACTTGTAACATTTATTTATTTTTTAATGTTTATTTATTTTTTGAGGTGAGGGGGCACTAGTGGAGAAGGGGTAGAGAGAGAAGGACAGAATCTGAAGCAGGCCCCAGAGGCTCTGGGCTGTCAGCACAGAAGCCGACACAGGCTCTAACTCACCAACCAAGAGATCATGACCTGAGCCAAAGTCAGACGCTTAACCAACTGAGCCACCCAGGTGCCCCTATTCATTTAGTTTTGAGAGAGAGAGAAAGAGAGTCTGAGCAGGGGAGGGACAGAGAAAGAAACAGAGAGACAGAGTCTAAAGCAGGCTCTGGGCTCCGAGCTGTCAGCAAACGGCCCAATGCGGAGGCTGAAGCCATGAACCATAAGATCATGACCTGAGCCAGAGTTGGACGCTTAACCAACTGAGCCACCCAGCATCCCACTTTGCTCCAAATTACAGAAGAACCAAAGGCCAGAATCCAGATCTGGACACTCTTGTTCTGATGCTCTGTCCCAGCATACCATGCTGCCCTACCTTTGCAAACTCGAGGGATTAAATGGGGGAATCTTAGAAATGTAGTTCTGGGCTCCTGGGTAGCTCAGTCAGCTGAGTGACCGACTGCGACTCAGGTCATGATTTCACGTTTTGAGTTTGAGCCCCACACTGGGCTCTCTGCTGTCAGGGCTCTCTGCTGTCAGGGCAGGATCCCCTGACCCCTCTCTCTCCACCCTCCCCTCCTTGTGCTCTCTCCCTCAAAGATAAATAAACATCTAAAAAAATACTTAAAAAAAAAAGAAGAAAGAAAGAAATTTAGTTCGATTTTCCCCTCCACATCAGACCCTTGTCAAGCCTACAGGCTTTCGGAGGAGATGAAGGGCTCTGTTCATAATTCCACACTTTGGAGAAGAGCCAGGATGAAAACTCAGATCTAACTTGAGGGACTCTGCTCTTCTGAGTATATCTTGGGGATTCAATTTCCAAATGAAGGTAGTAAATGTAGGCAGAACAAAAGATAGTGTGGCACAGGGGCCAAAAATCTTGCCAGGCCTGTTTCTGTACAGCTTGCAACCTGAGAATGGTTTTTTTTTTTTTTTTTTTTTACGTTTTTAAATGGTTGAAAAATAATTGAAAGAATACTTATTTTGTGAAGTAAATGAAATTGAAATCTCAGGATTCACTAATAAAATTTTACTGGAACCCAGCCACAATCACTTGTTTAGGTACTGAGCTGGCTGCTGTCGTAACTACAGAGTTGAGTAGCTGTGAGAGAGACCTCCCGCAAAGTCTAAAATATTTGCCATCTGGCCCTTTACAGAAAAACGTGTCCCTGGTGGAGGAGGAGTAAGTGCTCTCTCAGAAATCAGAAGACAAGTTCGACCACCCTCAGACTCTTGGCAGCTCTCAGCTGAGAAAGACAAAGGGTTTGGCCAAAATTGCTACCGTCATCATTCTGTCACATCTTCGGTGCTGAATGAGAGGGCTCAGAGTTCGTGTCACGCACACGGGAAAGGGTGAAACTGGGGCCTGTCCAGGTTGAATGAAGCAGCAGATGAGATAGAGCTGGCTTGGAAACATAGGTCTTCCCACAGGGTGTCCTCCTCACTATTCCACACTGCCCCTGGATGGCTTGTGAGGTCCCTGGCAGCTCTCCGTCACATGATTCCAAGATAGGGAGCTTCCTTTGACCCTGGGAGTAAATCAGCCCAGCTAAATGGGGGCAGCAAGGGCAAAGATGACCTTCAAGAGTCAGCCACCTGAAGTAGACTCCTGCATTGACCAGTTACCACCTCTGAGTCCAGGCCAGTCATGGGGCCCTTGGTTTTCTCCTCTAAGAAGGATAGGAAGTATTTCCTTCTCAGGCTTGTTTGCAGAATTTAGCAAGATACAGTTCAAGTGTCGGTTCCCTTGTAATCTTCCTCTCTCCCTTTCCCACAAACAGTATTTGGAGAATAAACAGTAAGTGAGCCTTGTTAGGAAACTTTCTTTCAAATTAGCTTAGAGTTTAAGATTTTTTTTTTTTTTACAGAGTCTTATAAAAAATACTGAATCTATCTGTGCAATAAAAATAGGCTCAGTATTTGCTTGGGTGTTTTCCTCACATATCTTTCAGTTCTTTGAAGCTTCTTCCAAATTATAAGCCAAAAAAAAGAGTGCTGTAATTTTTAGAAAAAGTTACGTGTATGCAATTTTTATAGCAAGTCACACAAAGAACTAAGCTATAATACATCATACTCATGTTCAGTTATGAAGACCAAGACTGTAAAAAAAAAATACCAGCACCAGAAAGCCCTAGTTTATTTAGTCTGGTTTCCTTAACATGAAGTTCTTCTTGTTCTTAAAATATTCAGCTTTGGCTGAATTCCAAAGCTGACATAAGCCTACTTCAGGTGTTCTGAAGAGACTAAAGAGAATCAGAACTGAAAGCAAAATTGGAGAATAAAACCTTTTATGTGATCACAAATGCAAGAACCTTATTGTTTGAAACCACCATCAAATCAAATTTTCCGCCCACACTTACAAAAATAAATATGTATATATTCTCATATTTGGTTGCGCAGGGTACTGAAGGTTAATTTCAATAGCATGTTACTATTCCTAACATTAGCCAACAGATAGCTAATTGCATCAGTCACTAGAACTGCAATGACACTTTCTGAAATCGGTGATAGGTTGAGAAGATTTTTATGGACTTTTTATGGATTATGCTAGCGATCACTTTAACAGCCAAGCTAATCTTAGTTATGAAAATAGCATATAGAATTTTAAACAGTGTTAAATTATGTACTTTCCAGCCCATCATGGTGTATATGCGGTAATGAAAAAAAAAAAATCCTCTCAAAAGATACCACATAAGTTTAGTGCAAGCTACAAGCTTATGGCTTTTGGAAGTAATTCCTTGGAAGTTCAAATTGGTAAGACTGGAACATTCAAGCCACTAAACTTGTTAAAGTAAAATGACTTGGGAAGATCACGACACGTCATGCAAATTCGTATGGATATACTCTGTGAGCAGCGGGCTGCGTGGTTTCTGTACTTCCAAAACTACACAGAAAGAAACAAATGAGAGCGTCATCTAAAAGTCACAGGTATATATAGAAGGAAAATATGGGCCAAAAGTAACAGAAGAGAAACCAGGACACCAAATGCTGAAGGCCTGATTGGAGTAATATCTCGCCCTGTTGAAGAACTTAAAAGTTCTTTATTAGGACCGCAGGGACCCAGAGCTCCAGCGCGGGCCAGTGGGTGAGCCTGGCACAAACACACAGGATCTTGCACCAGCACCCACTCTCTCCCAGAAGCGGCGAGCGCTAGGAGCGGTCACGCAGCGCCGCTCGCTGCCCTTAAGGTGGGGCAAGAAGTAAGTAAGTAGGAAGCACGCTTGGAGCCCAGTAAAACGTTTCCCCCCCTGCTGCGGCCAGGGAAAACGTGGCACCTGGCCGTGGAAGACGGGGAAGGGGTTGCACACGCACCTGCATTGTAGAAACGATCCAGCACCGCGGTTTCCCCAAAGTCCAGTTTACCAAAATGCACGGTCTCCAGGGTGGCGCCCACCGTCTCGCACGCCTCCCGCAGGCTCTGCAGGGCCTCGCTCTCGGCCATCACCAGCTGCCCCTGGCTCGCTTCGTTGATCACATACGCCACCGTGGTCCGTCGGCCGCCTCCGCCACCAGAGTTGCCCCGGCACCGGGTGGCGCTGCTCCCAGAGGTGGCAGCGGGACACCCGGTGCCCGGGGCGGCGGCACTCTCCACGTTCCAGAAGCTGCCCGGCGGCGGCGGTGGTAGCTGGCTCTCCTCGCCCTCGGCCGCCGCCGCCGCTGCTCCCCTCCGGCAGCTGCCGCCCTCGGCCAAGGGTGGCACGGAGAAAGTGATGCCCTCGCCCGCCTCCGCGCTCATCTCTCCCGGCCGGGCTGCGGCGGCGTCCCCCGCCCAGCCGCACCGTCTGGCCAGCCACAGCTCGGGGCTGCTCCGTGCGCGCCGGGCTAAGCAGCTGCCATCGCGAGTCGCGCCTTCCGCGCCGCGCCGCCGCCTCCTCTCAGGCGCCCTTTCCCCCGAAGGGACGCCGCTGCCCGGCGGCGGCTCGCCCCTCCTCGGCGCCTCCGTGGCCGCGCCGCTCGTCCGAGGCAGGGTGTAGAGTACAAGGGGTGGGGACGCCAGGTTGAGCGGGAAGGGACAGCGCTTCCTTCTCTTGGCGGGCAGACAAGTCGGCTCGCAAACCTGCGCCGCGGTGCAGCTCAAGGGCGCCGCGCTCGGGGTGCGGTGCGCCCTGGCCACCGGGCGCGCGGCCCCGGCTCCTTTGGTGCCGGGCGCTGGGAGGAGCCGGGGAGGGTGCCCGCTGGGTGGGGAGCTACCTGGCCAGCACCTCACGGGCGGGCAGGCTCTCCAGGCTGCGTCCCGGAACAGCAGCAGCCGCAGCCGCAAGGACCCGCCTCCCTCCTCGGCGGCAGCTCCCCTTCATCTGCTCTATTTCCTCCTCCTCCCCTGGCCTCGTTTCTCCACCGAGCGCGCCGGGGCCGCTGCGTCCGAGCGCCAACCTCGCCGCGGGAGTCTCTCCGCTCTTTGCAGCCGCTCGCCCTGTCGGCCACCGGCTTCTGCCGCCCACTCGTCGCGGCACCGGAGAGTCAGGGCCCGCCCCGGGGGAGGGCGCTGCTGGGAAGCTCGAGCCCGGACGAAGTCGACCGCGCAGTGGCTCGCGGACTTCGGCTGGGCCCGGAGCGCTGCGCCGGACCGGGTTTCTTCGCCGTCACCCACCCGACGCGCACCTAAAAAGACCCGGAGTGAGCCAAAGGCCGAAACGCACGCGACGGCAGCGCAAAGAAAGTCTCTCCTGCGAACACTCGGGGCTCCGGAGCTAGTCCGCGAGGCGTTTGCAGCGGTCCCCGCGGCCACGGCGCCCCCCTCCGGCGCCTGCCGGGCTAGCTCTGCGCGCGGTCTGGTACAGCGCGGGGAGGCCCGCGTTGCGCAAGACTGGAGGATTTCGACTAGCGTCCCGCAGCCGGGGCCTAAAGTGGACGAGGATTCCTGACCGTGGCGCTGCGGAAGTGGCCGGCATAATTGATCAGGTCTGCCTCTGCTACTTTTCATGTAAAAAATTCTAGTAGCTATGTTAGCAGTAATGAGAAATTGATTAGTTCCAACTGCTGACGGACTTAGCATTCTCATTTAGGGTTTTAAAGCACCCCCTCGCCCCCCCCCCCCCCACGGCCCCTGCTCGCCCCATATACTTTCTGGAGATAGAATAAGGGGTTTGTATCCCACTCCGCAAAGCATCATCCAATGAAAGGAGGAAATTAAGTGACATTTTTTTTTTTTTAATTGCACCACGGCGGGGGAGGGGGAAGGATACCTGGATTGCTTAAAAGCGATGAAAAGGAAGAAATCTACTTATTTGGAGAGCAAATAAGTTTTCAGAGAACTTCTCCAAAATGTTCTATGTGTTAGGAAAACTGGTGAAAGCTGCAGTGAAGTAACAATTTTGGACTTCCCATCTCAGAGGTGGGAACCAAGATAAGTGAGGTCTCTGAATAAAGTAGAGTAATGCAAATTATCAATGCAAATTCAAGCGTAGAAGAAAAGGAAGGATGAAACAGTTGAGTAGTAGAGTTAAAAGAGGGAAGGAAATAGTAATGAGGAAAAACACCTCGCAGCTACACAAATGTAGTCTTAACGAAGCCATGTGACCTTAGCTTTTTCTAAAGGTGTGTAAAATGATAAAAGTAAATTTGTAGTAAGGAAGTTACATGTCACCTGGGATCTATATGACCCTCGTCTGCTTTAGGACTCGATCTCATTAGGAAAGTATGTGTTTAGTGAAGCAAAATACTGACAGGCTACTAATAGTTACATACCTTCTTTATTTCCAACAACTTGTCAAACCTCCAAACTCCTGTGGGAGTAGATAATCCTCCACCCCATCCTAGCCTGAAACAATACATACTAGAAGTTCATTAGGACCATGTCTGGAAAACTAAAATACCTAAATTCTCAAATTGCATTCTGTTACACAAATAAGGTCAGGTCTAACATTATGTATAAAACCATCTTCTAAAGCCCATACCTTTTTAGATCACTTAGCCTTTGCCCCCCTTCCAGATCTTTTCAGAGCCATTTTTCATACACACAATTTTTGTCTTTGTTTTACTTTGTTTTGTTTTACTTTGAATTAATTTAATAACTTGAAAGATGTTAGGGATTGCTGGCACCCAAACCCCAGTGCAATGATGAAAGACTGCTTCTAGTTGGTACTAAGGCCGTCTCACTACCTAAATATGGCAAGGTTTAACTAATGTAAGTTACATACCATGTATTGGATTGAACCATATGAATTTACACTTTTATAGCTGATAAACAGTCAAATATGCCTAAACTCAGATGGCTCAACTTATAACTGAGATTTGGGGCCTATGTGGAGGCAGAGAGGACAGGTGTAGCACTGAGTCTCAGTCTACTCTTAGCTTGCCAAGCCTGGCTCAGAGTGTCCTGAAGGAATGAAAGCCTTCTTGTAATTGGATTGCCCAGAAGTAGCAATTTGTGGTTTTGCAATTTGTCTCTAAAGAAGAAGCACTTTTTCTAATCCAAAAGGACAACTAATATGGTAATGGTGAACAGCAGAAAAATTGTCTATCTTGGGTTTTCAGGTTTGTTCTTGAAGAGGCAAAATGGTGAATTTTAAGCCTAAAATGGACGAGGGTCTCCTAGCTAGCTAGCTTTTGTTTTAGACAAGTTTACCTTTCTCTGTATCCTCAGGTAAGATAAATGGGAATACAATATAGTCTTAATTACAAAAAGTATTTAAATATCAGAGAATCACTAATTTAAGTATCAGAAAATCAAAAGTAAGAAAAGTAGCAGAAATCAATAAGGAAGCCAGTAAGAAGTATCAAGCAACTGGGATGAATACATAATTTAATTGATTGCTAAATTTAACTCTGTGTATTTGGCTGCCCAAATAAAAAGAAAACACATAAAGAGTACATATATTCATTCATATGAAGAGTCAAGTCTTGTGCTGGCATTGAACTCTATAAAGACTTTATTACTTACATAGAATCTGATATAGAGTACATTGAGCAATACAACTGAATATGGATTTCTAAAAAGTTATATATGTTCGGGGCGCCTGGGTGGCTCAGTCGGTTGGGTGGCTCAGTCGGTTAAGCGGCCGACTTCGGCTCAGGTCATGATCTCACGGTCCGTGAGTCCGAGCCCCGCGTCAGGTTCTGTGCTGACGGCTCAGAGCCTGGAGCCTGTTTTGGATTCTGTGTCTCCCTCTCTCTGACCCTCCCCTGTTCATGCTCTGTCTCTCCCTGTCTCAAAAATAAATAAAAATGTAAAAAAATAAAAAATAAAAAAAAAAGTTATATATGTTCTTCAAATTTATATTTAATATTGTTAGAAACCAAGAACATAATATTAAATATTAATTCAATGAAACCTAAAATAAGAGGAACCTAAAATAATATAAATCAGATGCAATACTTTCTGGTTATATTACCTTAATAAATTGGTAGAATTGAGGGTATTATGTAACTCACTGAAGCTCATAACTTAGCATTCTGTATCAAGGAAAGAAGGAACCCAAGGTGGGGGTACCTTCATGGCTCAGTCAGTTAAGCATCTGACTCTATTTTAGCTCAAGTCATGATTTCACTGTCCTGAGTTCAAGCCCCACGTTGGGCTCTACGCTAAGGGTAGAGCCTGCTTGGGATTCTCTCTCTCTGCCCCTCTTCCCACTCATGCTGGTTTGAGCTTGTGCATTTTTTTTTCTCTCTCTCAAAATAAATAAATAAACATTTAAAAAAGAAGAAGAAAAAGGAGCCCAACAGAAAAGAGAAGTAACATTGCTTAGATCCTAGCACAAATAGCAGCTTCTTTACAAGCTTTTCAGGGATTGAATCACAGTTAGTGAATACTAGAATCATAATATCATAAAGATTCTATGACAGGTACCGGATGGCTCAGTCAGTTGAGCGTCCGACTTTGGCTCAAGTCATGATCTCACAGTTTGTGAGTTCGAGCCCCACATAGGGCTAGCTGCTATCAGCCTGTCAGCAGAGCCTGCTTTGGATCTATTCTCTGCCCCCCCCCCCCCCCACTTGCGCTCGCCCAAAACTAAACTTTTTTTAAAAAATTTTTTAATGTTTATTTATTTTTGAGAGACAGACACAGCATGAGCAGAAGAGGGGCAGAGAGAGAGAGAAGGAGACCCAGAATATGAAACAGGTTCCAGGCTCTGAGCTGTCAGCACAGAGCCCAATGTGGGGCTCGAACTCACGAGCTGTAAGATCATGACCCAAGCCAAAGTTGGACGCTCAACCGACTGAGCCACCCAGGCGCCCCAAAAAACTAAATTTTTTTAAAAAAGATTCTATGATATCTTTATACCTTTAAAAGGCATGGCACCAAACTGAGACTCATGTTGTCACTCAGAGTCTATTCTACTGCTTCTTAAAACTGGGTCTTGGGATATATCTGAGAACACAACAGGTAGAGCAGAGAATTTTCCTAATAAAGAGCTAGAGAAATACAAGGGAGAAATTTCTGCTTCTGATGATGACAGATTAGACATTTGAATAAGCCTAAGAATGCTGAACAAAATTTGAAATTTAAAATAAAGTGATGAAAACACTAATGAGGTAATGAGGAACTATCTGACCAGATTCTGGAAGAGAGGCCAGAGATCCACATGGTGTTTTCACAGTTGGGACTGCTTTTGGCCTGGCACGTTTTTTTTTTTTTGCGAGTGTGAATTAGGCAGCTAAAAGGCTGAACTACATTTTTGACAACATCTGGAAGGACAAAAGCCAAGGATGATATAGTTAAGAAGTAGGGATGAATTAAAAGTAAAATGACCTTTACATGGACAACACCCTGCCTCCAGATATCAGAGTAACCCACACAAAAAAAGTCTCAAACCCTGAAATTGGATTAAGGTAATTCCAGGCATTCAACAAACAAAATTCACTCGAGAGAAAGATAACATCATCCTGGGACTTTATGAGTCACCTCAGGCTGGCTTTGTTCCTCAACAGGAAGTCATTGTTCTTCTGAAAAGAGGGGTGGGTGGGGGAACAGATCCTATAGGATCCACTTACTTACAGGGCCTTGTAACTGTCTCTCACCTTGTCCTCTGGCACCTAGAAATGATGAAACCACTAGCCCCGCATTCCTGCACAATCCTTAGAAGCTTCCCTTGTACCTTTGTAATTCATTCGTCTCTCTGCAAATAAACCCAGCTCAAATTATCTTGTTTCCTGTTGACTCTGATAACTACTAATGAGCTTTTAGAAATGAGAAAGCTAACTTTACCTCTTTGGGCCTGTTTTCTCACTGTGTTGAATTGGATTAAATTGAAAATCCTTTGAAGCTCTAATGTGCTGTGTTTTCAGTTGAAATACCAGTGCTTACACTGAGTTGAAATGTGTAAAGAACAAAAATACCACTGGGTCACAAAGTAGTAGTTGGGGGAACTTTCTCTTTATAGAAATACTTTAGCTAATACACATAACAAGCCTGAGGTAGTTAGAACATCACCAGTGTGAAACTTTTAATGAATTTAGATCCAGGTATGGATCATCAATAGTCACTAACATCACTAAAAGAGAGAACCAGATATTTGCTTCCTGATGGAAAAACACACCACCAGTTATGACGTAGTCAGACCAAAAATAGCGGGTGTGAATCTCATGTCCTCAAAGTCCTAAAATCCAAGGCTGAGATTCTACAACTAATGCCCAGAAATACAGAGGACCAAAATGGGTTAAAATATTCTGGAAATGTGGGGCACCTGGGTGGCTCAGTCGGTTAAGCGTCCGACTTGGGCGCAGGTCGTGATCTCGCAGTCTGTGAGTTCGAGCCCTGCGTCAGGCTCTGTGTTGACCGCTCGGAGCCTGGAGCCTGTTTCAGATTCTGTGTCTCCCTCTCTCTCTCTCTGACCCTCCCCCGTTCATGCTCTGTCTCTCTCTGTCTCAAAAATAAATAAAGGTTAAAAAAAATTTTTTTTTTGAATTCTGGAAATGCAACTTGTAGAATCTAAACTGTAGGAAACTCTGTAAGACAAACGGCTCATTTTCTTACACTAATAAGTTACTATCACTGTAACTGATGCTTGAGTTCTTTTTCTAGTGATGATACGGTCAAATGTGTGTTAGGGCCACTTCCAGTTGAAAAAGTAAGTGACCGTCACCACACTAACGGCTTTACGTGCATATCTCAAGTCTCCCATTAGATAACTCCAGAGGAAAAAGGTTACCCAATGTCAGACGAGGAGTTAGTAATAAAACCACGGTTTCAATCCAGAACCTATGCTATTATCTACTGCTCCTTGTCATAATGAAAGGATAAGATCATCTCTTCAGAAAATATCAAACAGCCTGCTTTTTTGTTGTTGTTGTTCTGGGGTGAAGATAATGCAACCGTTTCATTTCACAGCATGATAAAGTTTCAAAGACGGGCGATGAAAAGTTGAAACAGTCTATTTGCCAAATTCGGAATTAAAATATCATGTCAAAAGACCATTCTTGTTATCCTGGAAGTTGTGTATAGTAGTTGTGTTTTCCAAGCTCTTTGATCAGAAGCCAGGGAGAGTGAAGTCCTGGGGAATAAGCTGAGACTAGAGTCAACAGGGGTGGGTGCTGTTTGTGTTTATGGTTATACCATCATCACCACTACGACCTCTTTACTGCTACTCTTTTTTTTTAATTTTTTTTTTAATGTTTTTATTTATTTTTGAGACAGAGACAGAGCATGAGCAGGGGAGGGGCAGAGAGAGAGGGAGACGCAGAATCCAAAGCAGGCTCCAGGCTCTGAGCCATCAGCACAGAGCCTGACGCGGGGCTCCAACTCACAGACTGTGAGATCATGACCCAAGCCGAAGTCAGACGCTCAACCGACTGAGCCACCCAGGCGCCCCTCTTTACTGCTACTCTTACTATTACTTTAAAACAACTCTTATTACTACTACTGTACTCCATGTTTGGTGTGGTAGTTGCTAAAAAACAAGTTTGGACACCAAGGCCGAGGTCAGGCTTTGAAGCATCTTCATGAAAGATAAATTTAACTTCATCCTCCAAGAAAAAGAGACATTCAAGGATTTTGAGCAGAGGAGTAATGTGATCCAATCTATATATTAGAAAGAAAACTCTTGCTGATGTAGAAGTCTGGGCCTACAGCTAAGTACGAAAAGAAGGTGAGAAGCTTCTACAATATTCCAAGCCTGGACTAGGGAAGGAGCAGTGATCTTGTTGCATCTCAAGTCTCCTTGAGTGGGAATGATATTTGGTGGAATCTTTGATATACTTCTTCTAAAAGCATACTTGCCATTTTAATTTCTCTTTATGTCCTAGTAAGTTAAAGCAATTTTAATACAGAGAAGTAGTTCTCTTCATGGTTTGTTAAAGGAAGACCAAAGCTTCCTCTATTTAAAGTTGCCCCGTGCTGCCGCTGTTCCAACCACATACTTACCATCTCCAGTTTGTCCAAGTCTTGCCTTCTTCTCCCCCTACCCACTTTGACTAAAGTTCTTACTATTAAAGGCATCCCTTTAATTTAGATAAACATGTCATGAAAAATATATACACAGGACCACAGCCACAGTAAGAGTAAGCAACAGAAACCAACTCTGACTACCAAAACTAAAACAAAATCAATTTTTTTTGCAAACATATCAGGGCTTAAGGCATCAAAGCAAGCCTGCGGCCCAGGCTCGAAAATACAGAAACCAAGAGCCCTCAAAGACCAGAAGCTATAGCTTAGGTCACTCTACAGGACCAGTACCTGTGCCTTTGTCACAGCTTTTTTTTTTTTTTTTTTTTGTAAATAACACTACAATTGTTAAAGATGTAAGTCCTCTAAATTAATAGTGCTGGTTCATGGATAAATATCAGTGAGACAGAATAGAAAATCTGAAATGGATCCAATTCCATGTGAAAATTTAGTATAAGATAAAAACAGCCTTTTAGATGATTGCAAAAGAAGGACTTTAAAAAGTCATGTTGGAATAACTGCAAAGCCATATGGAAAAGATAGAATTGGATTCATTCCCCACACCACACACCAAGAAAAATTCCAAATGGCTAGGAGATTTAATTATAAAAAATGAAACTATATTGGGGCTCCTGGATGGCACTGCTCAGTGAGCATCTGACTCTTGATTTCTGCTCAGGTCATGATCCCAGGTTATGGGATTGAGCCCTGTGTCGGGAGCCTGCTTAAGATCCCCTCTCTCTCTCTCACTCTGCCCTTCTCCCCAAATCGTGTGCTCTCTCTCTCTCTCTAAAATTTAAAAAAAAATGAAACTGTATGAGTACTCAGTAAATATATGGGTACATTCTTTTCTACCTAGGAGCAAGGAACACTTTCAGGACCGTGACTCAAAATCCAAAAGCAAGAAAGGAAAAAATAGATAAACTTGATAATATAAAAATCTTTACATGGCAGAAGATAACAAGCAAACTAGACAGACAAATAGTGAACTGGAAAAAAATATCTACAACTGATTCACAGCTCATAAAATGAATTTCTAAAAATAGAGAAGTAAGAGACCAAAAACCTATAGAAAAATGAGCTAAAGGAGGCCATAGGCAATTCATAAACATGGAAGTACAGGTGTCTTTTACCCATATAAAAAGATGTTCAGTGGAGCACCTGGGTGGCTCAGTCGTTTAAGTGTCTGACTTCGGCTCAGGTCATGAACTCACAGTTCGTGAGTTCGAGCCCCATATCGGGCTCTGTGCTGACAGCTCAGAGCCTGGGGCCTGCTTCAGATTCTGTGTCTCCCTCTCTCTTTCTCTGTTCCACCCCCACTGGAGCTCTGCCTCTCTCTCTCTCTCTCTCAAAAATAAAGATTAAAAACTACTAATAAAAATTAATTTAAAAAGATGCTCAGCGAGAAACAATTTATAATGAGAAATGCAAATTAAAATTACACTAGCATATCACCTTGTACCTAATAATGTTGGCAAAAATCCAGAAGTTTGACAACACACTCTATAAGAAAATGGGCATTCATTCATTTCTGGTGGAATAAAAAAAAAAAATGATAAAATACCTGCAAAGGGAAATTTGTCAATATCTAGCAAAATCATATAGACACTTACCCTTTGATCCAGCAATTCCACTTCTAAAAATATATTTCAGGGGTGCCTGGGTGACCCTGTCAGTTAAGCATCTGACTGTTGATTTCTGCTCGGGTCATGACCTCATGGTTCATGAGATCAAGACCTCCTGCCAGGCTCTGTGCTGACAGCATGGAGCCTGCTTGGGATTCTCTCTCTCTCTCTCTCTCTCTCTCTCTCTCTCTCTCTCTCTTTGCCTGTCCCTTGCTTATGTACTTCCTTTCTCTCTCTCTCTCTCTCTCTCAAAATAAATAAACTTAAAAAAATAATAATACAAATATATTTCAAAGATAATTGGTAGAATAGTGAAAGACATTTTTAAAAGGCTATTCATTTCAGTTCTATTTACAATAGCAAAAAATTGAAAATCACCCAAGTGTTCACCCGTCGGGAACTGGTTTAATGAACTCTGATACATCCACTAAATGGAGTACTTACTATGCAGCCATAAAAAGGAATGTTGACTATTCTATACATAACCATTTTTTTCCCTAGTTTTCTAGTGATTTACACTGAGAAGATAATTCTAGGTCCAATTTTTCTTTTATGGCTGGAATCAAAGTCCAGGTAACTTTTCTTAAAGTAATATATTATAGTTTCACTGAGTTTTGTAACACAAATTCACATACATAAGTATATGTCTCACTCTCTTAATAAAATGTTAACACATTATATACAACTTTCTACTCCTTGTATTTTTGGATACTGGACAACAGGCAGTGCATGACTAGAAACCTCGAAAGAAGATAAAGGAGTGGGGTGATTCTTCTGTCAAAAGGCAATTTCTGGAGTGATACAGGGAAGGAAAACTCCAACAAGAAGCCACATATCTTTGGTTGAAGATAAAAGATTGGAATATGGGGAGGCTAAGGCCATTAGAACTTAAGGACATACTATACAAAAGGAAGCTTTGCAGAGAAAGAATTCCAGAAATTTGCATATAAGACCTTTGATACCACACTGCATGTGCATAGAATAAAACCTCATAAGCCCAGGAGGGACCCATGGATGGCTCAGTCGGTTAAGCATCAGACTTTGGCTCAGGTCATGATCCCATGGTTCATGGGTTCAAGCCCCATGTCGGGCTCTGTGCTGACAGCTCAGAGCCTGGAGCCTGCTTTGGATTTTGTGTCTCCCTCTCTCTCTGCCCCTCCCCCGTTCACACTCCATCTCTTTCTCCCTCAAAATAAGTAAACATTAAAAAAAAATGTAGACCTCATAGGCCAGGAAAGAACACCCTCTGAGGAAAAAGTATCAGCACTCTCGGACATAAACAATTTCCTGAGCTCACACTGGGCTGAGGATAATTTGGGTTTTCCCCAGCCAGAGCAGAGAGAATTCATTGAGTAATGAAGTATTTAGAAGTGATTCCAGAAGATCCACAACTAAGAAGTGAGCTAAATTGTCTCTAGAGTAAAGGCCATTTAGGTCTGCCTTGAATGAGCTTAGAAACAAGAAAGTTCTCCCATAAATCAATAACTTCTTGCTAGAAAAAAATCTGATACCCTTTAAAGAAATATAACAAAAATATAGCATTCAATAAAGTAAAACACAAAACACCTACCATTCTGTCAAAACGTAATAGACAAAGGAGGGGAAAAAATGCAACTTTTAACAAGGACAAAGATCAGCTGTAGAAACAGGCCCAGAAATGACAGAGATGATGCAATTTGTAGACAGAAACATTGTAACAGCTATGATAAAATATGCATAAATGCTCAAGGATGCAAAAGAACACAAGAACAAAATGAGAAGAGAAATGGAAGATGTAACAAAGAGCCAAATGGCCTTTCTAGATATGAAAACTATAGTAGTTTAAATTAAAGGTTACCTGGATGGGATTAATAGCAAATTAGACAGTACAGAAGAAATCATCAGTGACACTGCAGTAATAGAAACACACAGAAAAAAAAAACACAGAAAAAAAATGAGAGCATAATGATCTGTGGGATAATATCAAGTGATCAAAAATACATGTAATTTGAGTTTCATGAATGTTAAAAGGAGATTCTTCAGGTAAAAGCCTTTAAATTTACTGTGCCCCCTTTCCTGAGCTTCACATTTTTCTTCTTTAAAAAGACAAACATTTCCCTATCAGCTTTATATCATGTTATGTATCATTATTATATTAAAATGGAATGCTTGTATAAATCCGAATGATTCTCCCAGTTCGTAAATATCTTGACCCAATATCAGTTATAGTCTTTACATTTTCCAGTGGGATGATCAAAGATTATCTTGGTATCTTGAAATTCCATGTGAACAGCAAAGATTTATACGTGTAAATATAAGCTGCCTTTGAGATTGTCTGAAATCCTCTTTTGATGTATTGGCCAAAATGTCATATTTATTTCTCCTTTATTTTAATCACAGTTATCTCTAATCTCTACTATAGAATTCCAATGTATAAGAGACCTTTGAATAAATGTAAGTATTTATTGTCTTGGTAGTTTGTGAACTAAAATCTCCAAAAGCCAACCAAGAAAAATTTTTTAAATCACAATTTACTTGAATAGTATCAATTAATTAATTTGATCACTGGTTATTTTTTTAAATTTTAATTCCAGTATAGTTAACATACAGTGTTATATTAGTTTCAGGTGTACAATATAGTGATTCAACAATTCTATCCATTACTCAGTGCTCATCATGATAAGTGTACCCTTAATCTTCACCTATTTCACCCATTCTCCTACCCACCACCCCTCTGGTAACCATCAGTTTGTTCTCTAAGAGTCTGTTTTTTAGGTTGTCTCTTTTTTCTTTATTCATTTGTTTTATTTCTTAAATTCCACATGGGAATGAAATCATATGATATTTGTCTTTCTCCGACTGATTTCACTTAGCATCATACTCTCTAGGTCCATCCATGTCGTTGCAAATGGCAAGATTTCATTCTTTTTGTGACTCAGTAATATCCCATTCTTCCATTCTGTCTATATACCACTTCTTCTTTATCCATTCATCTATTGATGGACACTTAGGCTGCTTCCATAATTTTACTATTGTAAATAATGCTGAGGTAAACATAGGGATGCATATATCCTTTCAAATTAGTGTTCTCATGTTCTTTGGGTGAATACTCAGTATTTCCAGGAATTACTGGATTATATGGTGATTCTATTTTTATTTTTGAGGAACCCCCATACTGTTTTCCACAGTGGCCACACCAGTTGGCATTCCCCCCAACAATGCGAGGGTTCTTTTTTCTCCACATCCTTGCCAACACTTGTTGTTTCTTATGTTTTGGATTTTAGCCATTCTGACAGGTGAGGTGATATCTCATTGTGGTTCTGATTTGCATGTCCCTGATGATTAATGATGTTGAGCATCTTTCCATGTGTCTGTTGCCCATGTGGTTAATTTTATGTCAACGTGGCTGGACTATATTGCCCAGTTTGTGCAAACCCTAGTCTAGATATTGCTATGAAGGTATTTTGCAGAGTGATTAAAATTTATAACGGTTAACTTTAAGTAAAGTGGATTACCCTCCATAGTGTACAATCCCATGAGCCAGTTCTTTAAAATGTCTGTCTCTTGCTCTCTCTCTCTCTCTCTCTCTCTCTCACACACACACACATACACATCACACGCACACACCCTGACTAATACAATCACTAAAAAAAAAAAAAATGTGTCAAATGCTAAACATTTAAACTTTACCCAGCCTTTTAAAGCAGAAACTTCTTTATAGGTTCTGGAAATTTTCAGTTTTCCTAACTCATACTAGAACTAATCACCACACACTTCAAGCACAATATATTTCATTTGAAATCCCATGCTTTCATTATGTTTACATAAATATAATTATTTAACTTTAGAACACAATTCTAAATTTGTGCATGCAATCAAACATGCCATATCCCAATTCCCAATTTGGTATTCTTTAGTAACTGTACTTATCATTACTAAGAAAACCAGTCAAGCTATATTCTTTAAAAATTAAGGTAAAAACCTAAATCTCCCAGATTCATTGTAGAATATCTTATCCTTTTAGATAATTAAAATATATTTAATACAAAATGCCCAAATTTGGAATGTTTTTAAGAGTCCTGAAATTTACAAATCATTCTTCTACTTCTAAAAAGGGGGGAGGTAGTTGCTTGAATCTCCATATGTGTAGTTCTGGAACCACACTGCCTCTAGATCCGGGTACTGTGAGAGGCTCAGCCTTGCTTTTAAACCCACACCTGCCAAGTGAGAGGCAGAGAGACAAGAAAGGGGTAAGGAGTGCTGGACAGATGGAATCAGTAACTGCAAAGCTTTAAAATTATCACTCAGAGACTGAAAGGAATTACCTAGTCTAACCTGCTTTTGTATGAATTCCGTAACATTATTCCCATCAGTCCTTACTGTGTCCTTAGCTTTGTGACACAAATAATACTTTGTAAGTATTCAAGCATCATAGTCACATGAAAAAGCCCATGTCTTTACCAAGAGTGCTGCTACCCAGAAAGAAGGGGATTTGGTAAGAAATAGTTGTTGGCAATAATTGGAAAATAAAAACATTCCATGTTTATTCTCAAGTGAGACATCTTTACCATGCCAGTCATGGCCGTTATAACCAAAGGCAGAAATTGTGTGTGAACATGATGCTTATTGCATCATTTTCTAGTGTCTGTGTGGTTCTCCCAGATGAGCCCCTCTATACCTTTTACACGGAGCCAAAGCGTGTGATTTCAGTAGAGAAGAGCCATGAAAATAATGTACTTTCTATTATGTTGATCATTTCTATTCCTCCTGGTTATTACAAATGTCTGGAGGAAAAGAGATTAACTTTGAGATGTAGGTTTCTTCTATCACACATTTTCTTTTCTGTGTCCTTCACAAACACATCTTTGTTGTGCTGCCAGGGTGGAGGGAAGGTTTTCAGAATTATTTGTCATTTTAGGAAGTAAGTGGATGTTTTCCATTTACATGAATATTTAGTCAGACTTGCTGACGAAACATTTTTGTTAACTTTTCCCAAAAGTTTGTTACATACTCTAAATTCATATTAGCTTTTACTTAGGTTCACTATCATTGATCAAGCATGTCTCTGCTCATTTATTATTTGTCCCATGTACCTATTAAGTTTAGAGTGGTTTAATGGGAATTCATTCCTCTAAGACATTTAACAACTATCATTAATGAACATTATTAGCTCCTCATTTACTAGTGACCCTGACTCATTCAAAGAGTAATTCATATTCAAGAAAGGATAAATGAACTAACTGAAAAAATTAACAACCTTATTGCATTAAGCAATTTACTTCCAATGACATTTCACTTTTTGTATTAATATTTACCAAATCTTATCAGATGTTTATAATTTTGATCTATTTGATAATATTAATCATAATACTAGTACTACAAGAACTACTAATCAATAAATGATAGCACATTGTTGGGAAAAAGTAATCCCTAGAGCCATATGATTATAGGAAACTTTTTAAAATTTCAATTTATATACATAATTTTCTTATAGTGATGTATATAGTGATAAGGAAATCAATAAAATAATTCCAAGCATAAACATATATTACATTAAAACAAAACCCAGGAGAAAATAGTAGAATAGAATTATGAGTTCAAGGACAAAAAGAAATGATAAGTTCTCTAACAGTTAAAGATGACCTTATACAAACACTTTTTAAAAAGTGATAAAGGTAGTAAAAAGGTAGGCAGCCCCTATGAGATGGCCTGCAGTGATTCCTTCCTCCTGGTATTCACGGCCTGTGTAATCCTATCCCCTTGAGGATGCGCTTGGCCTACTGACTTGCTTTTAACAAGAGAATATAGCAGAAGTGATGGGATGCAGCTTCTAAGATTACATTACAAAAAGTGTGATTTCCATCTTGCTCATCCTCTTTTGTTTTCTTTCTCTCTCTTTCACACACACACACACACACACACACACACACACACACACGCACACACACATGCATGTGTCAGATAATGAATGGCCTTATGGAGGACCCCATGTAACAAGGAACGGAGGGAGGAATGTTGCCATTGGCCAGCAAAGAACCAGACCCTCAGTCCAACAGTCCACAAGAAACTGACTCTCGCTAACAATTATGTGAGTGAACATGGAAGCAAACTCTACTTAGTCAAGTCCTCAGATGAGAATGAAGCCCTGGCCCTTGACTGCAGACTTGTAAGAGATTTAGAGTGACCTGACCCAGAGAAACTGTGAGAAAATTAATGGTTGTTTTCAACTGCTAAGTATAGGGACAATTTGTTACATGGCACTAGATAACTAATACAGTAGTTGTGTCAAATGGCTATTGTTTCTAGAGTCCATTGGAGACATTTAAGAGTGACAAAATATTTTGAATTTAAAAAGGACACTATTGGGGCGCCTGGGTGGCTCAGTCGGTTGAGCGTCTGACTTCGGCTTGGTTCATGATCTCATGGTCTGTGAATTCGAGCCCTGCGTCGGGCTCTGTGCAGACAGCTGGAAGCCTGGAGCCTGCTTCAGATTCTGTGTCTCCCTCTCTCTCTGCCCCTTCCCTGCTCATGCTCTGTCTCTCTCTCTCTCTCTCTCTCTCTGTTAAAAATAAACATTTTAAAAAAAGGACACTATTTTTCAATAATCATAACATTCCATCATTTACAGCTATTTAAACTTATGAGAAAACATTTTAGAGAGCTTACAGGCTATGGGGGGTGCTTCATAATTTTTCTAAATCCTTTTGGAGAGTACATGAACAAAAAAATTAGCAAAGTCCTAACAGCATTGGGAAACTCTTATTCCTTAGTGATAGTGAAAGAGGTTAAAGCAGAGAATTAAGAGTGAAATAGGAACGAGAGGATTAAATGTTCTGCTTTGAATAAGTAAGTTTAGTATTTGAACAGAGTAGGAAAGTACAACAAAAATAAGGGCCTCCAGCAATTGAGAGCTTACAGTTACACATGCTATCTAATTTAATCGTCACTACAACCTTTGAGGGAGATTTTATTATTGAGGGGGCCATACTCCATTTTATCATCATACCCTATCTCCTTTTGTTGAGTTGAGCTTACAGATGAAGCACCCATTTATTTATCTAGCCATTTATCCATTGGAGCCAATATCCATTTAAGGGATACATCCACCCATTTGTCCAATTTATCCAATACACAATTGAGGCACTGTGAGTACCTTTACAGCATCACATAAATATTAATCCTAGCCAAGGGCTAAAAGGACACATAGATATCGGATTCTCCTCATCACAAAACTAAAACGCACGAGGCCTAGGTCTACTCCTAAGACTCTGATTCCCAAGACCTGTGCTTTTAACAGCTCTGTCTTCCCAGAACATAAGGAAAATGATTCAATGCATTTTATACTGTTCAGATAATATCAATCACTCACAGATTTTTGTTTCTCCTTTTACATAGAAGCATAGTAAATATGTATCCTAAACACTCTAGTTAAGCTTCAAAAACTTTTTTGTTGTGCCAAAATATATCATAAAACTTACCATTTTAACCATTTTTAAAATAATTTTTCTTTTTCTTTTTTTTCTTTTATTTTAATTTTTTTTAAAATTTACATCCAAATTAGTTAGCATATAGTGCAACAATGATTTCAGGAGTAGATTCCTTAGTGACCCTTACCATTTAGCCCATCCCCCCTCCCACAACCTCTCCAGTAATCCTCAGTTTGTTCTCCATATTTAAGAGTCTCTTATGTTTTGTCCTCCTCCCTGTTTTGATATTATTTTTCTTTCCCTTCCCTTATGTTCATCTGTTTTGTCTCTTAAAGTCCTAATATGAGTAAATATGACATTTGTCTTTCTCAGACTAATTTCACTTAGCATAATACCCTCCAGTTCCATCCACATAGTTGCAAATGGCAAGATTTCATTCTTTTGATTGCTGAGTAATACTCCATTGTATATATATACCGCATCTTCTTTATCCATTCATCCATCGATGGACATTTGGGCTCTTTCCATACTTTGGCTATTGTCGATAGTGCTGCTATAAACGTTGGGGTGCATGTGTCCCTTCAAAACAGCACACCTGTATCCCTTGGATAAATGCCTAGTAGTACAATTACTGGGTCGTAAGGTAGTTCCCTTTTTAGTTTTTTGAGGAACCTCCATACTGTTTTCCAGAGTGGCTGCACCAGCTTGCATTCCCATTTAATTAATTTTTTTAATGTTTATTTATTTTTGAGAGAGACAGACGGACCATGAGTGGGGGAGGGGCAGAGAGCTAGGGAGACACATAATCTGAAGCAGGCTCCAGGCTTTGAGCTGTCAGCACAGAGCCTGAAATGGGGCTCGAACCCAGGAACTATGAGATCATGACCTGAGCTGAAGTTGGATGCTTAACCGACTGAGCCACCCAGGTGCCCCAAAAATTATATTTTTAAATTTTAAATATATAATTATAAAGCCCAGGGGCGCCTGGGTGGCTCAGTCGGTTAAGCGGCCGACTTCGGCTCAGGTCATGATCTCACGGTCCGTGAGTTCGAGCCTCGCGTCGGGCTCTGTGCTGACGGCTCAGAGCCTGGAGCCTGTTTCAGATTCTGTGTCTCCCTCTCTCTGACCCTCCCCTGTTCATGCTCTGTCTCTCCCTGTCTCAAAAATAAATAAAAGTGTTAAAAAAAAAATTAAAAATTTAATGTAGGCATGCCTGCCTACATTATTTTAATTAAGTGGTCTTTCACAGATTGGGCAAGTGTAGATATTGTACAACTCTGAGGTTTAATGAATGTTTAGATGAAAACAGCTTCTAAGTTGAGAAAAAAACCAAGTACCCCCATATGATGAGGAGGACAGGACAAGCATATTATAATAAGAAAGGGGGCCCTTTGTAAGTGCAGCTGCTGCTGTATGTGCTGTAAGCACTCTGGAAATTGTCTCTCTACAGGGCTTTGAATTACTTAGTATTTTCCCTCTTTTTCAAGGCTTCTGCTAAAAGTCACAGCAAGGGAATATTTTGCAGCCTTAAAAAAAGGAAGAAAATCTTATGATTTGTTACATTATCTAACTGAAATAAACTAGGCACAGAAGGATAAATACACATGATCTTGCTTATATGTAGAATCTAAAATAGTTGAACTCATAGAAGCAGAATAGAATGGTGGTTGCCAGGGGTTAAGTGGGGAAAATGAGGAAATGTTGGTCAAAGGATACAAAGTTTCAATTATGCAAGATAAATAAGTTCTGGAAATCTAATGTACAGCATGATGACTGGTAGTTAACAATATTGTTTTGTATACTTGAAACTGACTAAAAGGGTAGATTTTAAATGCTCTTACCACCTACCTTCATCTACCCCATACCCACACACAAGGTAACTATGTTAAGTTTGATTGTATTTATCCTTTCACAATATATACATATATCAAAGCATGTATAAATGTATACAGCATCTGTTTATCACTTACAGTCCAATAAAGCTAAAGAAAAGACTCATGCACAATAAGGTATGAATGATAGACAATAACTCTGTGCCTTAGTCCTCTTGGCTGTGCAGAACCTCAAGGACCAACTTTATAAAACTTATAAACTTGTTCAAATATTTTTCCTCCATAAACTCAGAAGTGTCTTGATTTCCTAAGTGGTCATTCAGAAATTAATATCAATAGCAGAGAACCAGTTTATAACCATATAATTTGTAACAACCTTGCATCCCTATAATTTCAGCCTAAAACCAAAGAGATTTAGAATTTTAGGCTGGCCTCTGCTGCAGAATTATGAATGTGCGATTCTTGTTTGGCTTTTGAAATATTTAGACTACTTTATCTAATCTTGTTATAGTCTCCCTCCCTGCCCCCCCCCGCCCCCCCGCAGCTAGAAATGATTGATGTAGTGGAAACTTCCCGTTTACATAGGAAGAAACAAAATTCCAGGGAAAGTACAGAACTGAGAAGTAAAAGACAAATTGAAATTAAAATTCAGTATTCTTTGTTATATAGCCTACTTGCATTTAAGAGAAGAATTTTCAAGTAATCATGTACAAAATTCACTGGGAATAAATTTCTTGTACTGGAATTTCAGGCAGTCCTTAACTCAACTTCCATTGACACTTTTAGCAAACCTGGATTCCACTTGAATGGGGAGGGGTATGAAGAAAGGGAAGGGGTGGGATAGGAGAAGATAAGTATTTTACGTTTCCTATTCCACTTCTCCAATTCAACTTCAGTTGTCAACATTTATAGAAGGTTTATTATGTATTGGGCATTCTTTAAGGTGCTGGAGATCAAGCAAATTAGGCCTGGATTTTATTTCAAAACACCCAAAATCCGGTATTGGAGTGCGGTTTGTTGAGTGATTGATTGATTGATAAAAATTTTTAAATGTTTTATTTTATTTTTGAGAGAGAGAGACAGCGCTAGTGGAGCATGGGCAGAGAGAGAGAGAGAGACACAGAATCCAAAGCAGGCTCCAGGCTCTGAGCTGTCAGCACAAAGCCCGACGCTGGGCTCAAACTCACGGAGGGAGAGATCGTGACCTGAGCCAAAGTCCGACGCTTAACTAACTGAGCCACCCAGGTGCCCCTTCATCATTCTTGAAAACCTCACTGGTGGGATGAAATATTTTTATAATATTATAGTCTTGTAATGCAAGGTAAGGAGTGGCTAATATCTCAGAGCCCCTCAGATTTTTTTCTGTGGTCAGGATCACCATAAACAGTTTACCCCAGCTGGAACCAGCCTCTGTCCTTCCCAGAGAGACCACACTATTTTTAGCTTACATTGGAAAAATCTTCTTGCACCACTCTTTGTCAAGGTTCCAGCTGCTTTGTGTTTGCTAATCTCTATTTAGCATTGCAAAAACTCCAGAATTTTCTCAGCTTACCCTTTACAATATTACAAAAAATACAGTGAGAGTTTAGGTTTGTATTATATTGCATTCACTCAATAATATGTTTTGAATGCCTATTTCAGGTTCCTGGGATATAACAGTGAACATAACAGGCAACGATTCTTGCCCTTATGGAATGTATACTCCAGTTAGTACGTATAATAAAAATCCGAAATTATTGAGGTTCAAAAAAGATAGTACATTTTTCTTGCCTGTAAAATAAGTCCGGATTTAGTTGGTCCAGGACTTGATTGGTGGCTTCATTGTCACCAAGGATCTAAACTCCTTCCCTGTTTCTCCTTTCTAATCCCCATCTCATAGCTAACACCTTCATGATTAGAAGAAAATGGCTGTTGTAATCCAGCCATCACATCCATATTCCAGGCAGCAGGAAGGAGGGGAATGCCTGATTGCTAATTAGCTGTTTTAAAACAGCTTTCCTCAAATCCTCACCCATTTATGTCCCCTTAGAGAAAGGATATCTACCAGGGAGGCTGGAAACTGTAACTTTAAACCCGGGCACATATATGCAACCACCATTTTCGTAGTTTTATTACCAGGGAAGAAGGGGAAAATGGATACTGGATAGGCAACAGTCTTTGTCACAGATATCTTAATATTCAATATGAGTTATGTATGCATGTATGTGTATCTATCTATAAATAGATGATAGATTTATAAGGAGAAATTTCAGATTATCACACGGAGGAATTATATATATGCATACATATATATATACACGTAATATATACATGCATATGCATGTATATGCATGCATGCACACATGTATACATGCATATACATGCATATGCATGTATATATTGCATATATATGTATGCATATATATGATAATTCCTTCATGTGTATATATATATATATATATGCGTATCTATGTATATATGTATGTATATATATGTGTATATATATGTGTGTGTGGGGGGGGTTTAAGCTTTAAAAAAAAATCATATATTAAACTTTTACCCATCTATAAATTTGTAGAGTGCTGAGTATCCCACCTAGACAGTTATTATTTAAGGAGTATGGGTTATGGGCTGTCACCCTTTTCATTTAGTAAAATGCACCATTCTTGGTTCTCAAAATAATCTGCAAATTCCTTAATGTATTTATAATTAAAATAAAAGAGATCTCCACTGATCTCCTAAATAAGAAAAAAAAAAACCCCATCTCTGAGGGGTTCTATTTTGGGTTCAGGGAAGATAGCGTGTGTTCCTAAGTCCTTGGCCTCTTAGTGGTATGACTGGGCATGAAACTGTAGTCAGTTGTCCCCTGCCCCCCTCTTTGCCACGCCCTGAAGCCCCAGGAATGAACAAGGCCTGTGGCTCTAAAGCAGCAGGTGTAATGGGAAGAGCTCTGGGCACCTGATTAAACTCAGTTCTGGCTGAGTTGTGAAGGAGCTGACTTCCTTTCTTTTGGCCTCAGTTTCCTGATTTGTAAAATGAAGTTGATTAAATCAGTGAGCATCAGAGCAATTTATTTCACTGCTAGAGTAATCACTAACTTCTTGAAAGGTTTCTGAATTTGTACTGTCCCTATCTTTTTTTTTTTTTTGTCTTAGAAATAATTTTGAGTGAAGATAGGCATATATATCAATAAAAGCAAAAGCACATTTTCCAGTTGTCCTGACAAAGAGGAAATTCCTTCAGTAGTGCATGCATCTACTCTGGCTGCCGTAACAAAATACCTATAGTTAGGTGGCTTAAACAACAGACATTGGTTTTCCCACAGTTCTGGAGGCTAGATATCCATGATGAAGGTGCCAGCAAATTCAGTTTCTGGGAGAGGTCTCTTTTTGTCTTGTAGACAGTCACCTTCTTTTTTTTTTTTTTTTTTAATTTTTTTTTTTTTTACCGTTTATTTATTTTTGAGACAGAGAGAGACAGAGCATGAACAGGTGAGGAGCAGAGAGAGAGGGAGACACAGAATCTGAAACAGGCTCCAGGCTCTGAGCTCTCAGCACAGAGCCCGACGCGGGGCTCGAACTCACGGACCGTGAGATCATGACCTGAGCCGAAGTTGGACGCTTAACTGACTGAGCCACGCAGGCGTCCCTGGACAGTCAGTCACCTTCTAGCTGCACCTTCACATGGCCTTTCTTCTGTGTATGCACAGGAAAGAGAGAAAAAGGTCTGGTGTCTCTTCCTCTTCTTATAAGGACTCCAGTCTTATTGGATTAGGGTCCCACCTTTATGAATTCATGTAATCTTAATTACCTCCCTAAAGGCTCTGTCTCCAAATATAGTCACGTTGGGGCTTGGGGTTTCCACATACAAGTTCAGGGAGAGAACACGACCCAGACAATCTATCACAAGTAATAACAGGAAGAGCGGTGTTCTACAATCATTTCTGTGTGATCGTGGTGACATAGGCAATAAACTACCTGTGTTGTATGTTAAAGTCTCAGATAGCTTCCTCATTTTTGGCCTAACTTATTCAAATTGTATAGCTTAGCTGACAATAAGACTGGATAATTTCTCCATGGCTCTTTCATTTTCCTCATTTAACTGCCTGAGAAAGAAAAGACCAGCTTCCTTTCAAAGGGTACACATTTATTTTAACATTTACTCTTCAGTGTCTATGTCTTCAGAGCAGAAGTCTACTACAAACAACATAATTATAATTAGTAATAACAAAAAAACACACCTTTGTCTTTCTATTTTAGGCATTTAATCAATTTTTTTTTTCCAGTAAGCCCAGAGAGAAAAAAATCTAAACTTCACTGCGTGCTTACTCTGTGTTGGACATAATACTGGACGCTTTGCATAATTTGCTAGTTAAATCCTCACAACAGCCCTAAAGACTATTACTATATCCGCTTACAGAGAAGGAAATGAAAAGTAACTTGCCCACGATTGTATTCATAGTTAGTAATGGAGCCTGAACTTCAGTCCTGATCTGCTTAGTGCCAAAGCCTGTTCTCAGCAATATTATTTTGGGTAAAGCTGAATATATATGATTCCAAGTAGATTAAGAATCCCCTCTATTGTTAAAAAGCATGAACTAGAACTATGTGTGGATATGGAATGATTTCCAAGATGTATTGTGGGGACTTTGAATTGATACTCGCATATGGTATAAAATTAGAAGTTAATAAAAGTATAATAGTGACTAGTAAGTCTTGATTCCATCTTATTGCTTTAGTGTCTCCATTTTTGTTCCCAGTGGCAACCACGATTAGCAGTCTCCTTGTATTTTGTTCTAGAGATATTCTATGAATTTACAGGCAGGAGATAGACACGCATACACGTATTCTGAAAACACAAATGATGGCATATTATAAGCACTGTTCTGTACTTTTCCCCCCCAGTAAACAATATATTCTCTCTGAGGAAAGAAATTGAAAAATTAAAGGGTCTGGAGTGAGAAGGAGACTCACTTCTCGCTGCGCACTCTATGAATAATTCTTTAACCATGTGCATGTGTTAATTTTTTTTCAATTATAAAGTACACAGCAAGAAAACTTTTGCATATTCTTAACCTTTGGATGAAGATCTTAAAAACAAGTGGTTAAATTTTAAAGAAAACCAATTTGTTGTCCTTTTACTTCTTTTAATTTTGTGGCACCATTAACTTTCTTGTTGAGGAGCATGATTTTCAGCAACATTTACTTTCTGAATTAAGCTTTGGTTTGTGATGCTACCGAAACTCACTACGAAAAGGAAATGTTATTGTGTGTGAAATACAGAATCCAGGTTTTGGGATAAAGCCTGGCCACCCTCTGGTGGTCTTAGTTTGAATAAAAATAGCTTTCAACTATAATAACTTTTATAGCAAGTCTTAAAGTCATGATATTAAGAGATAAAAAGGATCAGAATCTATCATACTTACTTTACAGATGAGAAAATAGAGTACCAAAGTGGTAAAGCAATATGCCTCAAAACATAAAGCAGAGTCCTGACATTCAGTCCGCTGCTTTCTGCGGTAAAAAAATACCTTAAAACTGGGGCGCCTGGGTGGCTCAGTTGGTTAAGTGTCCAACTCTGGCTCAGGTCACCATCTTGTGGTTTGTGAGTTTGAGCCCCGTGTAGGGCTCTGAGCTGTCAGCACTGGAGCCTGCTTCAGATTCTGTCTCCCTCTCTTTCTGCCCCTCCCCCAATTTCTCTCTCTCTCTGTCTCTTATTCTTTCTCTCTTTGAAAAATAAAAAGCATTAAATTTTTTTAAAATACCTTAATAATTACCTTACAAATATTTTATTCACTAAATTTGTAACAAAAAAGATATGACCTGTATAACAAGAAAACAAGAAAAGCAATTATAATTCTTGCAAATTATATTAAATGCAAGCTCCTTTCAAATTTGGAAGTTAAATTTTAGAGATGAGTTAGAATTTCTGAAAGAAGTCAAGTTTTAGAGATGAGTTAGGATTTCTGGAAGAAGTCAACCTTAATGGAGAATTTGAGAGAGGACAGAGAGTTGGCTTGTGGGATAAGAAGGTAAAGATTTTTCTTGCGTAGGGGCAGCATTAAAGAACACCCAGAAATGTCAGTGGGTGTAGGGAACAAAAGAATCTTTCAAAAGAAATCTGTAGGCAATGCACGTTAGTGAGATGAGGAAGGGGAGATTTTTCTTTGTTATCTTCTTGAAAGTTTTCTCTTTGAAGGATAGTCAAGAAAAAACCAAATTCTAAAACTTTTCAATTTATTTAAGAACATTAACTACTCTTAAGGTTTGTTTTTAATGCAGCAGACTTTTTTTTATTAAGACCATTTTTTAAGAGCAGTTTTAGGTTTGCAGAAAAATTGAGGGGAAGGTACAGATCCCATACCTACCCTGTCCCCACACATGCATAGCCTCCCCCATTATCACCTGCCCCCACCAGAGTGGTACATTTGTTACAATTGATGAACCTACATTGACACATCATAATCACCCAAAGTTATAGCTTACATTAGGACTCATTCTTGGTGTTGTACATTCTATGGGTTTAGTCAAATGTATAAATGACATGTATCCATCATTCTGGTATACTGAATATTTTCACTGCCCTAAAATCCTTTGTGCTCTGCCTGTTCATCTCTCCCAACCCCCACCATCCCCACCACCACCACCATTCAATCCCAGGCAACCACTGGTCTTTTTACTTTCTCCGTAATTTTGCCTTTTCCAGAATGTCATATAGTTCAAATCATACAGTACGTAGCCTTTTCACATTGGCTTTGGTCACTTGGTAATATGCATTTAGTTTCTTCCATGTCTTTTCATGGCTTGATAGCTCTTTCTTTTTAGTTCTGAATTATATTCCATTGTCTGGATGTACCACAGTTTATCCATTCACCTTCTGAAGGACAACTTGCTTCCAAGTTTCGGCAGTTATGAATAAAGCTGCTATAAACATCCATATGCAGGTTTTTGTGTGGACATAAGTTTTCAACTCCTGTGGGTAAGTACCAGGAAGCAAGATTGCTGGATCATATGGTGAGTGTATGTTTGATTGTATAAGAAGTCACCAACTGTCTTCCAAAGTGGCTCCACCAGTTGCTATCCCACCAGCAATGAATTAAGATTTCTTGTTGTTCCATATTCTCCCCAGCATGTGGTGGTGTAGGTGTTCCAGATTTTGGCCATTTTAATAGGTGTGTGATGATACCCCAGTTCTCCTAAACAATTCTCTCAGTCATGTGGTTTCTAGATCCCTCACTGTTGTGCTTGCCCTTCATAGAAAGCTCTATTTATGAGGAAACTGAGGCTCAAAGGGAGAAATTATTTGCTGAAAGTCATATAGTCAGCAATACTAGAGCTGAAATTTCTATTCATCATTATTTACAGTGAATTGACTCATAATATAGTGACTTCTTTTTTACTGTGAATAATACTGTATTACAAACTATAATAAAGGAAAGGAAAAGAAAAGAAAAGAAAAGAAAAGAAAAGAAAAGAAAAGAAAAAAGAAAAGAAATTCAAACACCATAGCAAGTGCAAAGACCCTGAGGCTGGAGACAGATTGGGTGTTTGAGGAACAGCACAGCAAAGAAACAAACAAAAGAAAAAATACTGTATTAGAAAATATCAAGGATCTCAGGGACTCTGAGAAAAAAGCCAGACAACTTGTAAGATTTCATTTTTCAGATGAAAGCATTCCTGCCTTTCTGACTAAGAAGACTGAACAGGTTTGAAGGAAGCCAATATTGTTTTTATTTCTTAGTCAATGAAAATGAAATGATAGCTTTTGAAGAATATGCTGCCTTCCAGAGCTAAGAAATTCAAGGCACATAATGAGCATACTAGATTTTTAATATCTGATGTTCAGATTTAAGATGATCATACATATTCCCTATATACCTGGTAACTTGTTTCTCTAGCTAAACTTCTCTTTCTTAAGAATATATAAACAACATGGGGCACCTGGGTGACTCTGTAGGTTAAGCATTGGATTCTTGACTTCACCTCAGGTCACGATCTCACAATTGTGAGTTTGAGCCCTGCATAGGGCTCTGTGCTACTAACACAGAGCCTACTGGGGATTCCCTCTCTCCCTGTCTCTCTGCCTCTCCCCTGCTTGTGCACTTTCTCTCTCTCTCTCTCAAAATAAATAAATAAAAAGTAAAAATCCAAATATATAAACAACATATATAGTTCACAGAAATACCTTGGTACTCTATTGCATATTTATTCAAAAGTGAAATATATGTACCGATCTTAGAGGTTTGTGCTTATTGTAAATGGTAAGATTTATGAATTGCTGAGTAAACCTTACCAAGAATCCTAGAAATGAGTGATCCTGCTTTGATTTCTCTCTCGGGTCATTTCTAGGTCACTGTAGTCAGAGTCTTTACACTGCTTAGTCATGATGGGAATTATAGTTGACCTGGATTTCCCCATTGACTTTTCTGCTTGATGACCTCTGAAATATAGTGTGAGCTCTGTTTCAGTCTCGACTTCAGTAGCAGGAAACTTCTGCTTTTTTCCCAAACATACTCCCTCAAACTTATGCAAGTCAGAAGCCACAGTAAAATCACACAACAGATGTTTCTGGCATATGATGCACCAACAGAGACTCTGTGGGCACCAGTCTAGAATTTTTCACCCGCTCCCAGGTACCACTTAACACATTAGAACCATTTCCTACTAATTCAAACTAATGAGACAAGAACAATCTGAATGAGTAAAATCTTTAGTCATATACTTAAGAAAACCTTTCCATTATAATAATTTTACACATATAGAAATATTACAAGAATAATTCATAAAATTCCCATATATCTCTTACCAAGATTCCCAAGTCCTTTACATTTTTACCATATTTGTTTTATCAATCTATTTGTACATGTCCATATTCCTTTTTTTTTTTCTGAACCATTTGAAAGGTCATTCTTTTATAATTCCCTTTACCTCACATTATTTCCTATGTATTTCTTAAGAATAAGGGCATTTTCGTACATAACCACAGCATAGTCATAAAATTGGAGACACTTAAATTTTGCACTTAATTTTATCTAATCAACCATTCATATGTTTTCAGTGATCCCAATAATGTGTGTATAACAGCCAGCAACTCTATGCCTTGCAACTCCTCTTGGGCTTGGTAAACTCCTGTTGCAGAACCTTAAAGATCAACCCATTTAAAACCTACAAACCTTTTCAAATTTTTTCATTCATGCACCCCAGAAATGTTATGATTTCATAAGCAATCAGAAGTTAATATCAACACCAGAGAACAAGCATAAGCACCTTGCATCCATATAATTTCCGGCTAAAAACAAACAAAAAAAGTTAGAATTTTAGGCTGGCTTCTGCTGCAGAATTACAAATGTGCAGTTCCAGTTAGGCTTTTGAAATATTTGGAATACTTCATTTCAGCCTGTTATAGTCTATAAGGCCTCCTAGCTAGAAATGATTGATGTAGTCGAAACTCTTCTGTTTTACAAAACTTTAGGGAAAGTATTGTAAAAGTCCAAGTGTTGTGTGACCTACTTGCATTTAAAAGACTAATATTCCAAGTAATCAATTAAAAAACCCACAAGGAATACATTTCTAGTCCTAGAATACAGGCAGTTCTTAACAGGCAAAAAATCAGATCAGTGGTTGATTGCGGACAGGGATAGGGATGAGTTTGACTAGGAAGGAGCACAGAATTTTTCTGGAAGGATTGAAATGTTCTATATGTTGATAGGGGTGTTAGTTCCATGGATATACGCACTCGTCAAAATAGACTGAACTACATACTTAAGGTCTGCTATGAATAGGCCTTTAGTAATGTAGTGGTAAGGTGTGGGGACAGGGGAAGCATTCTATATTCCTACAATTACGTCTCAGTCTTAGCCTAGTTTGTGTCTCTGGAGTGTGAACCTCCCCAGTGTGTTCCTCAGTATTTTTCTCCCTTAAGTAGGACAGGATGTCTAGAATGGGCTGGGATTGGCTATTTCCCTTCTTTCAGGTCACTTAGTAATCAGCCTAAGTTAGGCTAATTAGAATTAGCCTAAAATTCTAATGTGGTTAACTAGTTTTCTCTGAGGTCAGGCCTTGTTAAGAACAGAGTGCTCTGGCATGTTTCAAAATGGTTCCTTTACCTTCCACCTACCAGAAGCACAAGATGATTTTTCTCTGATATTTACTGTGGGAACCTAGTTGGCCTCATGGAGGTAACACTCACAATATTTTGGGTCCCTCCCTATGACTACATCCCCCCTGGGGTTTTTAACTCTAAGATTTCACCACACTGTGCCTCCAGTAATTTATTAATCCTAGTTCATGATTTCCTACCTAGGCACTGGTTCCTCTGGTAGTCTCCACTGTTGAGGCTTGACTCTGATAAGTCGTGTCTACCTGTATTCATCTGTCTATCTCTTCAGTCTGAGATTGGGCAGAGGTTTGCTATGTGTCTTCCCCTCTCTTAAAAGTCCAAGAAGAGTAGTTAATTTACAGCTTTTTAGGACAGAGTATTAACTTCCAAGCTCCTTACAGGTAAAACCAGAAACCAGAAGTTCAGGCTTTTTTTTTTTTTTTAATTTTGAGAGAGAGAACAAAAGAGAATGTGCAAGTGTACATGCAGGAGAGGGGCAGAGAGAGAGGGAGAGAGAGTATCCCAAGCAGGCTCTACACTCAGTGTGCAGCCCAACATGGGGCTTGATCTCAACAACCCTGCGATCACGACCTGAGCTGAAATGAAGAGTCCAGTGCTCAACCGCCTGAGCCACCCAGGTGTGCACCCACATTCAGTATTATTTTTTAATGTTTATTTATTTTTGAGAGAGAGAGAGAGAGAGAGAGAGAGAGAGAGTGCAAGGAGGGGAGGGTCAGGGAGAGAGGGAGACACAGAATCTGAAGCAGGCTCCAGGCTCTGAACTGTCAGCACAGAGCCCCACGTGGGGCTCGAACTCATGAACTGAACCGTGAGATCCTGACCTGAGTGGAAGTCCGATGCTTAACCGGCTGGGCCACCCAGGCACCCATTATAATACTCTGGAAATTTATCCAGAAAACTTTTTGATACAGAAGATCTTTTAGAATGAAAATTTGGTCATTTAATTTATCACGCTGGAAAATTCTGATGGTTCCCCATTGTTTAAATTACAGTCGAAATCCAATTCCATTGGTATGGCAGACAAGACTCTTCATGATCCAGCCCCAGTAGGACACTCTAGTCCCTCCACTCAGTATCCTTCACCATACCCCTTCTATCTGGTCAGGCTGAGTTCTGGCAGCTACGACCTCCTATGGATCATGCTTTTTCTTGTCTCTTGGGTTGCTCATGTTATTGCTGACCCTACAATGACCTCCACCTCCTTTTCTATTTAAATAAAACGTCATCATTTACACACCACAAACATCACCTTCCTTCTGAAGTTTTTCCTTCCATTCTTCCAATCCTCCTGAAAGCAGTGACAACTTTCTTTTTAAACACACACATATACTTACTTATTTATTTATTTATTTATTTATTTATTTATTTATTTATTTATGATAGCACCTACAGTATTTTCATTACACTTAATTGTTGACAAGTTTATTATACTAATCTCTTGAGGGCATGGACTACATCTCATTGCTTTTGAAATCCACATGCCTAAAACTGTACAGTTAAGCTGGCCATATGACAAGGTTTGTGCTGGTTTACCTGGCTTCATTATTAACTGCACTCCCTTTCACTCTCAAAAGTGTCATATTTAACAGATTATATATAGTCACCTTCTGCCTAGTACATGTTTGGTAAAGTTTTGAATGAACGGATGAGATTTAATTTGTCTTAATTAGCCCCATATCTGAACACTAGTATATACAATAGACTACATATACACAATATACGTAGTGAGAATTTTTAAAAAGTTAATTGCTTATGATGTCTTTTTTCCTTAAGCTTCACTCCCACCTGATTTAATATTGCTTCAAGTTACCTTGGGCAACACAGCATCAATTGCCTGTTTGGCTCGCTGCTTGGTTTCAGAGTTGCTGTAACTTGTCTTATTTAAAAAAAAATTTTTTAACGTTTATTTATTTTTGAGACAGAGAGAGACAGAGCATAAACGGGGGAGGGTCAGAGAGAGGGAGACACAATCTGAAACAGGCTCCAGGCTCTGAGCTGTCAGCACAGAGCCCAACGCGGGGCTCGAACTCACGGACCGCGAGATCATGACCTGAGCCGAAGTCGGCCGCCTAACCGACTGAGCCACCCAGGCGCCCCTAACTTGTCTTATTTTATAATCATCAGAAATACCTCCTGATGCCAGTCTTCCAAAATCACAAGGAATAAATAAAACCCCCAAAACGCGCAGTAAAGGCTAACATGCTAAAACAAAAGTTGTCACCTAACCCTACAATCACACTGCCTTGTTAGGTCTAGTACAAGATAGGTGGCGCAAATCACTTTGTTTTGCCCAAAACAAAGATGGACTCCGTCGGAGTCAGAGCCCTTTCCTTTCCGGACCAATCGAAATCCAGCATTCAGGGCACTGGGTGTCCTCACTTCCGCCTCGTCTTCCTGGGTCTCTAATTTGGCGAGGCGGGACTGTCCGCCTCTGATCCGAAACGGCTGTGGCAGCACCAGGGCGGCGAGGCCCAGAAGCGGCGGGCGGGATGAGCGGGGCGCGCGTCGGAGCGGTGCGGACGCTGCGGGTGCCGGGCCGCCATGGCTATGCGGCCGAGTTTTCCCCGTACCTGCCGGGCCGGCTGGCCTGCGCCGCCGCGCAGCACTATGGCATCGCGGGTGAGGCCGCGCAGCGCCGCCGGGGCGGGGGCGGGTTCCAGCCGAACCCCAGCTTCACCCTGTGGTGGGAAAGCACTTCCGACAGTAGACAGTGCCACAAGTGTACACCAGGGGGAGCCGAGGAGCGCGCGAATTCTGGCTTCCTCCTTTGTCCATTGTGGGGGGTGGGTCTGGGTCTATGATCCTTTCAGTTACGTTGCGGAAGTAGCATCTGGGAGGTGCCTGCTGGCCCATACCCTTATTCCTTAGCGCACCTCCTCCACCTCCACCTGACCCCCCACCCCCACCCCCAGGCACACACTTCCTGCCTTGAGCGGGCTCAGCGGATGTGACCCCTCCGGCCATTCGGACGCTACCGACAGCACTTGTAAGGGGACGGTCCGCAGGGTCACTTGAGTACCTTGCTTATGGGTCCACCTTCCTCACAGTCTGCATCCGGGCTGTGGGTCGTAAGAAGGATGGCCTTGAGCGGACGCTTGGAGTCTCCCCACAATTGCCATCATGAAATTGATCAAGTTCTGCCCCTACCTCTTGTTGTCTCAGGAGGAATACACACATTTGCAAGTAGTTGGAGGTTCAAGTTAACTCGTGCGCGCTCTCTTTCTGTCTCTCTCTTTTGTAATGTTTATTTGAGAGAGAGAGAGAGAGAGAGAGCGAGCGAGAGAGCCCCTGAGCAGGGGTGGGGGCAGAGAGAGAGAGGGAGACTGAGGATCCTATAAGCAGGTTCTGTGCTGTCAGTGCAGAGCCCCATATAGGGCATAAACCGGGAGATCATGACCTAAGTGGGATGCTTAACCAACTGAGCCACCCAGGGACCCCAAGTTCACTGTCTCTTTTCAAGGACTAGACTGGAAGGCGGGATTCCATTCTTAAAATTTCTTCTTTTAACTTAAAGCTTATCTGTTATTTATGCGCAGAAGCTCTGTGAAATAATTCATTGCATAACGTCAGCTTTTGATAGTTGTTTTTCTTTGGCCCTAGGGCGGAAAAAAAATGGTATGATTTCTAAAGTTCAGAAGGCAAGAAATATTTACTTATATTTTCACCACTTAGCTCTTACTGCTTGCACTGGTACATTCAAGTTTACAATACTTACCCACCAGTTAGGTTGAAACTCATGAGTTTGATACTTTAAATTAAATCCTTTGTAAAACTTACAAGGAGGTTTTTTTTTTTTTTAATCCTGTTTAAATTGAGTGTTTTTCCTCCCTCAGTCTATATGACAAATACATCTTTTAAAATATGCTTGTCCCTTAGAAAAATAATTCATTTTGGGTAGATAACTAACCTACTCAGCACTTTACCATCTAGTATGTGGTAAATTCCACCAGGTATTTTGTTTTAAAATCCCATGCTGAATGTATTTCAGATTTATTAGCAAGGCAGTGTGATGCAGTAGAAGGAGCAGAGCTTCTGGAATCTGTAAGCCAAAGGTTTCTTGCCTGGAAATAGGGATTATGACACCTATTTGGGAGGTTTATGTGCCTGGCAGGCTGTCTGGCCATAGAATATTAATTCAGATATCTCCCCCTCCCCCCCCTTTAGGGCTGTGTCTGGATCCCAAGCATAGGTGAGATAAGTTTAATATTTCATGGTTGAGGTGCAATATAGAAAAACGAATGGAGCGCACAGTCCTGATCAGTTTGTATACACGGTCTCAATAACTTTAGGGAGAAATTTGTGGTAGTAAAATTAGGTACTCATTCCTCAGCAACCTCCCCCACCTACCCTTCACCTTAGCTGTTCCCCTGGCAAGTTCAAAAGCATGATCTTGATTTTTTTTTTTTTTTTTTCTCCTTAGGCTGTGGAACCCTTCTGATATTGGATCAAAATGAATCTGGGCTTAGACTTTTTAGAAGGTAAGGTGGCTCTAATGATTAAACTTACAGGTATTCTCTTTTGCTACCAAAGCCTTAATATAATTAGATTTTGAATCTTTTTGATCAGTAAAATATTTTTTCATTTTTAAATTTGTGGTAGAAAAGAAACTTCAGCATGTGCATATATAGAACTTATTTTTGCCAGTAAACTGTGATTATGTCATTTTTCTTCTAAAGCCCTTGTCTCTTAGTGTTCATTTATAAAGTAGAAAACTTAAACATAAAAAAATGTAAACTAGTTAGTATACTGTGTGACGTTTCTAACGTTGCTGTCTTCTTCACATAGTTTGGGTTAATTCATTCAGGAGCTAATTATCCATTTTGTGAGTTATCTAGCACTGCTTTCCGTTTCTTGTTTCTATGGCTGTCTTGACTGTTGGACTCATTAACACCTCCATCTGGGTTAGTCAATGTCAGAGAAAGGAAAGGAAACTCTGTCATGAGATCATGACCTGCTCACAGCTCAGGCGAAATTTTATGTGGGAAGTTGAAATTCTTGGTCTAAATTAGTATTGTGAAGTGCTTGCTGCTCCCTCCTGTGAACCACACAAAAAACCCAAAAAAAAAACGCAAAACAGTGAGCACCCAGGTATGGCGTCCTGGCCTCATAAATAGTGCCAAATTTCTAAATGGGAGACCGAATTTTAATCCAGCTGCACAGTTTTCTTGCTGTGTGACCTGGGATGTTCCTGTCACATCTCTGAACTCATTTCTGGGTCTGTCAAGTTCTAGCTCTATTTCTCTTCCATAGTTGTGAAGACCATGTGAGATAATGGGTGTTAAAATATGTGATAAACTTGAAAGACTGTAAAATTATGGTTCCTATTTTATGTTCAGCTGCCTGTGCAACCGGATTTTTTTTTATTTTACTTTTCCTGGTGTAGCTTTGACTGGAACGATGGTTTGTTTGACGTGACCTGGAGCGAGAACAATGAACATGTCCTGGTCACCTGTAGCGGCGATGGCTCGCTGCAGCTCTGGGACACGGCCAAAGCCGCAGGACCACTGCAGGTCTACAAGGAACACACTCAGGAGGTAGGAAGGCAAGTCTTTCTGGGCTGATTGGTTTTGTTTTAGATGAAATCCATTTGGGGGTGGAAACAAGGGTACTGGAAGTTTAAGCGTTAGTGTTTCTTGCATATGGTAGATGTTATTTGTTATTTGATTATTCCGACATTAAGTACATCTTGCCCTAAGGAGCTAAGAAAGAAGGAAAGGTCAAGCTTTTTCTTAGGCAGTACAAATGCCCCCAGTAGTAGGTATGCTGTAGCGCTGTTTCCTCCAGAAGAGGCTCATCTCTTTCTTCCCGCTGTAGGGCATGCTTGCCCTATACCGCCTTAAGGAGGAAGTAGGCAGACTTTTCACCAAGGCGTCACAAGATCGCCTTTAGGGCCGCAGTAAGGTTCCTAGGGATTTTCAGAATATAGTGAGCAAGAGCATCAAATGCAGATTATGAGACAGAGTTTACTGAAGAAATTTGAAATCTCAACCAGTTCATGTATCTAGGTTCTGTGTGTATGTATACGGGTAGCACAGAAGATAGTTTGGTTTTCATATCCTTTAGATAAATACCTAGTAGTGCCATTGCTGGGTCGCGGGGTAGTTCTAGGTTTCATTTTCTTGAGGAACCTCCATACTGTTTTCCAGAGCGGCTGCACCAGTCTGCTCTCCCACCAACAGCGCAAAAGGGTTCCCCTTTCTCTGCATCCTCGCCAACATCTGTCGTTGCCTGAGTTGTTCATTTTAGCCATTCTGACAGGTGTGAGGTGATGACTCACTGGGTTCTGCTCCTGAAACCAGTACTACACGGTATGTTAACTAACTTGAATGTAAATAAATAAATTAAAAAAAAAAAGAAAATAGTTTGGTTTTCAGTCATATAAAACTACAAAGGTATTTTTAATGAATGTGATGGGAAAGACATTCCCTTACGGTGTTTTGCCTAAAATGTTTCATAATTTCCCTCAAGGTAGCCGTAGATCTTTCAATTTTACTTTCAGATTTGTGTCTAGCACAGTACCTGGCCCATAGAAGGCCTTCAAAGGATGCTTGTTAAATGCAAGAATATTAGTTGTTTGTGATAAAAGGATTAGTTGTGTGAAGATTCCAGAGTGTTAAGAGAGTGGGTTAGGAGTGACATTCAAGGTGACATATACTCAATTTAAGGTTTACATCAACATCTAGTTCCCAATGTGCTCATTACAATTTTTGAAAAATAGTTAACATTTGTCTTCATTGTCAAATAATAGGCTTATCAATTTGCTTACCTTTTTTGAAAACAGATTTGACCCACTTCAAGTTCTTGGTTATGAAAACTTACCTTTGAACTAAGGATGCAGCTATTTGTATTTCATTGTGGAGGAAGTGTATTTAGCTATACATTTTGTAGTAAAAATGTGCCATGTGGTTAAGACCTTGCTTACTTTAAGAAAATCAATGAATGGAGTGCCTGGGTGGCTCAATTGGTTAAGTGTCCAACTTTGGCCCAGATCGTGATCTCACGGTTCGTGAGTTTGAGCCTCGCATTGGACTGTGTGCTGACAGCTCAGAGCTTGGAGCCTGCCTCGCATTCTGTGTCCCCTACTGTCTCTGCCCCTCCTCGCCACCCTCCTCAAAAATAAATAAACATTAAAGAAATTTTTTAAAAAAATTAAAAAAATCAATGATTGACTCTTGTGATATGATAGAAGCTGAAAAGTTTACAATGATGGATGCCCATAAAAAATATTAATGCAGAATGACAATGAGTCATGCATTTAATACCAGTTTGTTCCCTTTAGAAATTGCATTTGTGTTTAAAATGGAACAACAGACTTGTCAGCTGAAGGGATCTATCTTTCCTTTTTCCCTCCCTCCCTCCCTCCGTTCCTTCGTTTCTTCCTTTCTTCCGGGGCACAATTGAACTTGATATATTTCCTTGTGTGTATTTAGTCATGCTTAGCCATTTTTTCTGGATTAGGTTACTGCAATAAGATTTTTCTTAAAATTTAGAATAAATTTAAAGCATCCCCTCCCCCATAGAATTGTGATTATGGGGAAAAATAATTTCCAGTTATGTGTCAGTGAGTTGTTGGATTTTACTATGAATAGGATGTAATATCCTTCACTACTTTTCACTATACTATGTTTGAAAAGCATTCACTTTTTTTTTCTTTTTCTTTCTGTTTTGTTTTTTTTTTTTTTTTTTACCTTGTTTAGTATTTTAAAGTTTTAACTTGTATTTAAAAAGCTAGATCTGTCCGTACTGGTAGCACATGTTTTGTGCCAGGCATATGCTAGTCTTCAAAGTTGCAAATATGAATAAGACTCAGGTGCTAATCTCTGGTAGTAGATCTGGGACATGCAAGCAAACTAATATAATGTGATCATGTTGAAAAGAAGTGTCTAGAAGGTGCAGATAGAGAAACCAAGGACCGTCACAAAAGAGATGCCATTTGAGCTGAGTCTTAGACAGTTAGCAGGAATTCACTGGCAGCCCAAGGGGAAGAGGGCAGTTTTAGTAGAAAAGAGCATCTCACAGGTGCAGATCTGTGAAAGAGCATGACATGTTCAAGGCAGTCACAGGTCCTTTGGTGTGACTAGAGCAGAGTGTCTGTGTGGGAATGGTGGGAGATGAGGCAGGAAAGGTGGGGAAGGGCTATATCCTGATGGGCCTTAAATGCCTGGTTGGGGTTGCACTGGATGCTTTGAATATTCAGGGGAGAGATGGATTAATTTTGTAGATTTGGGGCCACACAGTATGGGCAGACAACAGGACATACACGGATGTGTAAGTATTAGCCATTTTCCACTTAATCCAACTTTTCCAGATGCTAGGTATGACTAGACTGTAATTTAGGTACTAAATTTTACTATTTGAAATGAAAACAAAGTAGAAAGTGCTTGTCTTAACTCAGTGGTTTTCAAACTTTGCCACATATAGAATCACGTAGGGACCTTTTAAAAATCTTCATGGTGGTTGGAGCCAGCCATCAATCGGCATGATTTAGATTCCCAGATTATTCCAATGTACAGTAGTGTTTAGAAGCCACTGCTTTAACTTCATAGGCATTCAGTTCTGATGACCTTATTATGTATATTGTCTAATATTTTGAGGGTTGTAGATTCAAAATGGAGATTTTAAAAACTACATAATAAAATGCATCTTTTGATTTACCTTGTGAAGTGGTAACCTCAAAGCTTTAAAACTTTTTAAAGAAGAGAAAGTGATAGTTTTAAATAGATGGAAACTGTGATGGAATATTTTTGGGTCAAGAATGACCTTCACGCATGAATATGGCTACTATATATGTAGTCTCTCTGTCATACACTCATTGTGGGTCTCAAACACTGTGCCTGTCTCTAAAGCAGGTTGGTGAGTGAATCATATCTAGAAATTAGAATCCCATATCTCCTAATTTAGATCTAGTAGGAAACTTACGTAGGAGAATGATGCAATCTTATTTGATAATTTTAAATCATGTGAAACTAGAAATTTTTTTTTAGTTTAGCTATAATCTGATAGTCTATGAAATTATCCTATTGAATTATTGGCAGAGCTGTTTAAATATATGTAGAATTTACATTTTATGTAAATGTAATGTGAGACAGGGAGGAATTTTATATATATATCTGCATATATTTCAAAAAGAAACAATGGAAAGAGAATCCAAAGCCAATAAAAATGGTTACCTTTAAAAAGGGTGGGGAAGATATCAGGGGAGGCAGGGGACAAGGATGGCTAATTTTCCAAATATAATTTATATCACAGTTTTGGCCTTGGAAAAGTTGAAATATTTTACAAAGTTAAAAATCACTGTTTAATTAAAAAGGAAAAAAAATTGCTAAAAATTGAAAACAAGCAGAAAACACATTCATCTAGTGATGTATCAAATTGGCATTATAACCAGGTATTGAAAATAATTATTTCAAGTGACTTTAGAAATACAGTTTAGTGATTGTCCATGCCTAATAAGATATTTCTGATAAACAAAAAGAGTTGCAAGGAAGTTTTAAACTGCATTCAGAAAGATAAGTATTGTTATTTTGAAACTCTCATATCATGTAGGTTCACATATACCAGTAATTATGTTATTAGAAACCAAAAATTTTTATGTAAGAGAAAAGTAATATGAGAATAAAGAAGTTAAATAGAGACATTTAATCCTAAAACTGGGAAGTATCTGCACAGACTCATGATTTATTTTTCTTTGTTTAAAAAAGTCCATTTGTTCTGGTTCTTTGGACTGTAAAGACTGAGCTGCATTGACAACTCAGTCTCAGTGATATCCCTAGTGCCCAGATTGTTGCCTCTAAATACCATTTCCCACTAAAAGGATCTGGGGATCTTTGGAGAAATAGTTGATTCCAGGACTGGCAGGAAACGTACAAGGTGAATCCAAAACATCTTCTTGTGTCAGAAGACTGTGAAAGTCCACTGGGATCACATTAGACGTTTGGAACAGATAACCTGAAAAGGCTCTCAGTGGCCAATGATGGACAATTTCAACATCAAAAAGAATGACAGCAATGAGTTGGAACACTATACACACAGAGAGATACACACTTATATGTATATTTCTACCCATTACATGGAGTTGTAAACATTAAAAAACGACAGCTGGTCATCACTGAAGATTACTAGGACTATGGCCTCATTCTGAAAATTGATAAGCAAATATGCAGAATCGAGGCATTTATCCTGCCTTTCTGATGTGAATTTTATTGTGGGGTAATTGAATGGTTGATGTGGAAAATTTCTCATAACTGAATGCTGACTATTAAATGCAGAAGGAATAGCACAATTATAGAGTCACCATTTAGTAGCCCATAATGAAATAATGAGTGTAGGCAAAGATTAGCTATGAATGCTAAAACATTAATTTAATATTTATACATCTTTTGAACAATTTTGAGATCACTAAAAGTGGGTCAGCCAGCAATTATACACCTAATGTAATAGGAAGCTTAAATAAGATTGAACTGAATTGAACCAAACCTCTAGACCTAACTTCTAACTTAAAGGAAATGGGAGGAGTAGAGGAAAATGTTGACACCAGGAGAGACAATTAGCCAAATCCAGAATGCAGAAGATTCTATGGGACCATTAACTTTGTTTCTTCAACAATTATAAATGTCATGGGAAGGGTGGGTGGGGAAAACAAGATGGGAGAGGAGGACTTTCCTAGATTAGATCTAAGAGACATAACAACTAAGGGTAAAATATGGATTTTGTTTAGTTTTTGATTCAAATAAACCACCTGTAAAAAGACATTTTTGAGACAGTCAGGGAAATAAGAATGTGGACTGAGTTTTGGATGATATTAAGGAACTGTTATTCATCTTGTTAGGTGTGAAAATGGCCTTCTGCTTATATAAAAAAGAAAAATATCCTTATCTGCTTAAGTATTTATGAGTGAAGTGGTCTGATGTTAAAATACTCCAGGAGTCAGTCAGTCAGTCAGTCAGTCAGTCAGTAACAGGACAGATGAAGCAAGGTGGCAAAATGTTGATAATTCTGGAAAGTATGTGATAGATACCTGGGGATTTATTATGATATTTTTTCTTTTTTGCACATTTTAATGTTTCTATAATGATAAATTTAAAAAATTGTTTCACATTAAAAGAAATATGTAGCCTTTTCTAATCGCTCAGTAATTAAAAGTCAGTGTCCCTTTCCTTTGTATTGATACAGATAAGTATGAACATTCTGGACATAGTTTTTATTTGATGATTTTTAATTAAATAGACCAACTTAAAAAGGGCAGCACTATACAGTAGATTAAAAGCGAGCTCTTTGGGAATTGATTTCAGTAATAAAATTTGTCCTCTCAAACTGTGGTTTTGATGAGCTTCAGATTTCATAAAGCAACGCAAAATACTGTTCAGTGTGGTTTTTTTTTTTCTTTTTGCAGTTTCTCAATTTTCTTCATCACTGCCGAGAGTAATTAGTTAAGATAGGCCTTTAGAGGACCCTGCTTTTAAAGCACAACTGCATTCCTCTCTTCTTTTTTATGCTTAATTGGGCCATTAAGTCATGTCCACTGTTTGAGTGGGAGTGGACAGGGGAATTGGAAATAGGAAAAGGTTGGAGGACTGGACTGATGTGAGGTGTGCTCTTCATGCAGATTTCTCTGCGCCTTCATTCATTCTAGAAACTTTGATTAACCCTACTGTCTGCAAGGGACTGTGTGAAGCCTAGTGGGGAAGATGAGTGAATTGGGAATGGTCCTTGCCCTGCTGGAGTCCTTGTCCTCTCTAGGGAGGGAGACTTACGCTGCTGGTTATCTAATTTATAATGTGATAAGTGCTGTGAATGTATGGAGTGCTACAAGAGGAGAGGATCTTGTCTGCAGGAAGGGACCAGGATGGCATCCTTAAGTCTGAAGGGAGAGTAGGATTTAACTATTCAAGTGGAGGGGCACCTGGGTGGCTCAGTCAGTGGAGCATCTGACTCTTGATTTCTGCTCAGGTCATGATCTTACAGGTTAGAGAGTTCGAGCCTCACATCTGTCTCTGCTCTGGCAGCACGGAGCTACCTGGGATTCTCTCTCTTTCTCTTTCTCTCTCTCTCTCTCTCTCTCTCTCTCAAAATAAATAAATAAATAAACTTTAAAAGATAACTATTCAGGTAGAGAGAGTCCAGAGGAATAGGGTTAGAGGCAAAGGAAAGTGCCCTCTTGAAGGGCGGGTACTGAGCCTGTGTGCCTGGAAAAGTCAGCATTTTGGCTGTTATGCTAAGACCAGTGGGAAGGCATTGAAGATTTTGAAAAATTTACCATGAAAGATTTCATGTTTACATGAATATATGTAAGAAGTAAACATGTATAATGAATGCTTGCATATTCATCATCTAACTTAAGAAATAAAACATTACCTATGCTTTTGGAGCCCCTGCTTACAGATGCTATCTTCTATCTACTTTTTTCTGATTCCACCCTTCTTCCTTGTCTTTTCTTTCCTCCCCTCTTCCCAGAAGTAACCACTAATTGTGAATTTCTATTTCTGTTTTCTTTTCTTTTTCGTTTTACTACATATGTATGCATCCCTAAATCACTCATAGTTTTGCATGATTTCGACCTTTGGGTAATAAGCAGCAGCATGGATGAATGTCAACGTGGAGTGAAGATGGTAAGTTGCAGGAGCCACAGAGCATGATACCATTGAAGGGCTTTCTGTGGGGGAATGACGTTTGTGTTTTTATGCAATGCGGATAATGGATTGGAGGTGAGCCAGGATGGATAGGAAGAGCAGTTGAAGGATGCTACGGTCTAGGTGGTAGGTAGCTGAGGAGTTGATGGCTGTAGCCTCTTAAGAGAAATTATGTACAAACTTGGAACTATGGTCTTTTGGGATCCTGTCTCTCCTAATTAGTTGGCCTTTCTGTTCCTCAGACGTGACAAGCTTGTTTCCTGCTTCAGGGTCTTTTCCTAGTCTTCTGCCAGAGCCTTTCCTCTCAAACGTGCAGAGTTCTGTCTTTCCTGCACGCAGGTCCCTGCTCAGAGAGATCTTCCCTAACCACTCTACTGAGAAGTGACCTCTTAATTCTACATTGTTTTCCAGTCTCCTTCCTTTGCTTTATTTTGCTCCATAGTTTTCCTTTAAAATCGCATTCTGAAATTATTTATTTATAGTCTGTCTTCCTCTGCTAAAATATATGACCCATCTGGACTGAGGCTTTGTCTTGTCTAACATTGTACTCCCCTTCCCCTTGTGCCTTGTACACAGTAGGTGCTTAAGAAATACTTGTTGAATAGATTAGTGAGGTAACTTGAAGTTGGGATATTGGAATCTACTCATCCTTTTTCAACTCTCTCTCAAACATCTCTCTGACTGTAAACTTTTTTCAGAGCCTGAGGTTAATGCCCAAACCCTGCTCCCACTAGACATTTCCACTTGACTATCTTGCTGTCACTTCAAAGTTAGTATGTCCAAAATTACACATTATCTTCTTTCCTCCAGTCTTCCCATTTTGTTAATGCCACCACCACTGATAGTCCCCAGGCACAAAACCTTGGTGTTATCCGGCAGTGTTCCCTAGTCCTGATCCCTTGGGTGCTGTCTATGCCTGTATATGACTTTGTGGAGGGGGGGGAGGTGCAGTTCTGATCACTGTTTTCACTTCTGCTTTCTGCTATTGACATTTTAGCCAGGCCTCAAGGTCCTGCTTGGATCCTCTCTTCTGGGCATCAAGCTGAATTTTCCATCCCAGCACCCATGTTGTACTTATGTCTGTAGTTTTATTATTATTATTTTTAATATTTATTTATTTATTTTGAGAAACAGAGAGAGAGAGAGAAAGAGAGAGAGTGAGCGAAGTGGGGGGGGGGGGCAGAGAGAGAGGGAGAGGGAATCCAAAGCAGGTTTGTGCTGTCAGCACAGAGCCCGATGTGGGGCTCCATCTCATGAACCGTAAGATCATGATCTGAGCCAAACAACTGGGCCACTCAGGCACCCCCCCCCTCACTGTAGTTTGTTTGTTTATTTGTTTGTTTTTTTAAGTTACTTTCCTGTATCCTAGTATTTTAAATACAGTCAAATAAAATATTTTTTGAGTTGCCTTTTTAAAAAATGTTTTTAAACATTTATTATTTTTGAGAGAGAGAGAGAGAGACAGAGAGAGACAGAGCACGAGCAGGGGAGGGGCAGAGAGAGGGAGACAGAGAATCCGAAGCAGGCTCCAGGCTCCGAGCTGTCAGCACAGAGCCCGACGTGGGGCCCGAACCCACAACCGCGAGATCATGACCTGAGCCAAAGTCAGACGCCCAACTGACTGAGCTACCCAGGCGCCCCTTGAGGTTGCCTTTATTTCTTTTTGTGTTATCCCACTTTCAACATCACCCTGGGGATCCTGTCCCTAGTTTTGTCCTAGAGTCCTACTGCTTGCACTTCGTTGTGTGACTGATAAGACAGCTGGCAGCAACACCGCCATCAGCGTGGTTACCTTCTATCTTTTGTTCTCATTAGGGCTGGGTTCCCCTATGGGGGCTTTTGCAGTTTTAAAAAGTAAGAAGTCATAAGGTTTCGAATCCCGTGTCATACTGGACATGTGTAGAGGCAGTGGAGTGTGAGACGTTGATCTTAGTTTTTAGTTATATTTGTTCAGTTATCCTCTGAAACGAAAACAGTAGCTCTTTATAACTACTTAGCAGTGATGCAGATTGTGAAGGTAAATTCAGATGGATAAACTCTTTCAACTCCCATTTGTTGAGTGCTTATTATATTGCAACAAGCATAGGCATACAAGGTGGTTTTGCCCACATGACGGATCTTCCAGAATCTAGTAGGTATTTAACACAAGTTGTCGTAAAATATGGTAAATGTTGAATTATAAGTAGGTGCAAGGTGCTGTTGGAGTGCATGGAAGGAAACATTTAAATCATGGAGGGTTTTATCGAGGTGAGGCTTATTTCATAAAGGCTGTGGTGGAGCCCAGTCTTGACAAATGAGTGGGAGGTCACCAAGTGGACAGTGGACAAGGGCTTTAAGTTCTTGGATAATTCACGGAAACAAAGTGGGATCAGTTTGGGCTCCCACGAAGGGCGATACTAGTAAGGGCAGGCTTTTACTTCCCTAATGTCGCAGCCCCACGTCATTCCAATTCAACAGTGCCCTCAGGTAGCATGATGTAGAGTCAGCCTCACGTAGTGATTAAGGGTGGACTCTGCAGTTAGGCTGCTGAGGTTCAGAGTTCAGCTCTGTCACTTAACTAGCTTTAGGAATTTGAAGAGTTTATTTATACATTTTGGGTCTTGTTATAGTATCAATTTCATAGAAGGGAAGATTAAATGAGATAAAATAGGAGTACCTGGGTGACTCAGTAAGGTAGGTGTCCGACTTCGGCTCAGGTCTTGATCTCACAGTCCATGGGTTCGAGCCCTGCATCGGGCTCTGGGCTGACAGCTCTGAGCCTGGAGTCTGCTTCAGATTCTGTCTCCCTCTCTCTCTGCCCCTCCCCTGCTCACGCTCTGTCTCTCTCTCTCTCTCTCTCTCTCTCTCAAAAAGAAATAAACATTAAAAAAATTAAATGAGATAAAATATGTAAAATGCTTATGATAACATGTGGCACGTAACAGGTGCTAAATAAAGGTTTGCTATTGTGGTTATTTTTGACTGTTCACATCAGCCTAGAGTAGGAGTTGGCAAACTACTACTCACGGGACAGGGCCCAACCTAGCCTGCTATCTGATTTGTAAATAAAGTTTTATTGGAACACAGCTATGCCCATTCATCAAGTATCAGCTATGGCTACTTTTGTGCTCTACTGGGCCGAAAGACAGACCAAATGGCCCATAAAGCCCAATGTGTATATATATACACACACATATATATATATACACACTCTATATATACTCTCTCTATATATATACTACTCTACAGAAGAAATGTGCCATGCCCTGGCCTAGAGGATAAAAGCAAACTCTTCAGCTCACAATGACTGCTTCCAAGCCTATCTTTTTCCATCCATAACTAACAGATGGCCATGGCAGCTCTTTGGTTTTTGTTGCCCCTTCTTTATGAGCTGCTTCTGTTGCTGGATTGTGGTTTCTTCAGTGTTCCAACTGATTTTCTCTCTTTTTCATGAATATGGACAGCAGCAGGGCCAGGACTAGAATAGGGTGGGTGAAGCACTCACTTTAGGTACATGATTAAGGAGGACCCCAACAACTCAATAGTCAAATAATATCTTAATGCAGTAATTTAAAAAATCAGAAATACTGCAAAAAAATCTGTGATGAGAAAAATATTAAAGTTTTAAACAAAGACAGGATCAGTATTACCAATTTTGTTTTCTGAAACTAAGGTGCCAACATGGCTAGGCATAGTGCCAGACAGCAGAGAATGGGTAACCCATATTTAAGCCCCAGCAAACTGCATATCCTGCTTCCTACATAAATATGGTAGCTAGAATTTTTAAGACTCAGAAGGATCTGCTGGCTGGTCACTTTTAGTGCTATGTACTCGCGTGTATGTCAGGACTACTTTAATAGAGAATAATTATGCATATATGTTGTTGAACTTAGCTTACAGTAGTGATCTGTATATGTCTGTTGTATAAAATGACAGAATGAAAAATATTTCCATAAGTTTTCAAATGGTTCATTTGAAATGGTTCACTGAAAGCAGTAAGGCCTAGATTAGAATAGCAGCACTGGGTAACTACAGCTGTTTACCAAGAGATTGGAAAGGATTACCTGGTTCCTCTAAGCTTTTTCTAAGAAAGGCCAGATAGCGTTATTAACTGAATTTTAATGCTATCTGATGGACACTGACCTGGCAAGCTTTTTTAGATGACTAGCTTTCTAATCTGCTTTGACATTTCTACAAGGTGCTGCAAACAGTGATTTGTCGATAGGTTAAAAATATATATAATTTGTTTTAGTGAAGGAGGTTGGGAAATAATCTGTAGAACTCTGTTAGAATGGAATCTTATCATAAGGAATATGTCTGGAGGAATGGACAAAATGGTCTTTCCATTTCTCAGACACCATGGTAGAGATTTGTAGGACTTCATTTGATGTTTCAATGAAGTAAATTGGTTGTTCTAACTGGCTATCGCTGTTCTAAAGAGATAAAATGTAATATTTAACTTGATGCTCTTTTGCTTTCTAAATGACACATTAAAATGTTTTTAGGTCTATAGTGTTGACTGGAGCCAGACCAGAGGTGAACAGCTCGTGGTGTCTGGCTCATGGGATCAAACTGTCAAACTGGTATGTCAGAATCATTGTATTTAAAACCAATATTCTCTTCCCCAAAGTTTCCGTTGAATTTTTTTTCTTCTCTTGAACATACTTCTATATCTTTTCAATTGCACAACTAATTTCTTTTCAAAAAACTGTATTAAAGCCTTTGTTAGAATTTAAAAATTTTTAATTTTTTGTCTGTGAACTAACAACAGTTAACTCAGCATTAATTATTTTAGCCCCTTAAATACCATTTTGCTTTATATAAAAATAGACTGTAAAAAATCTTTGAGGGGTGCCTAGACAGCTCAGTCAGTTAAGTGTCTCACTTAGGCTTAGGTCATGATCTCACGGTTTGTGAATTCACAGTGCAGAGCCTGCTTGGGATTCTCTCTCTCTCCCTCTGTCTCTGTCCCTCCCCTGTATGCGCTCTCTGTCTCTCTCTCTCTCTCAAAATAAATAAACTTAAAAAAATTGAAATATGAATGTATATTACATGTTTATATGTAAATACATTTATAGAGGGATGCCTGGGTAGCTCAGTGGGTTAAGCATCTGACTTTGGCTCAGATCATGATCTCACAGTCTGTGGGTTCGAGCCCCGCATTGGTCTCTGTGCTGACAGCTGGGAGCCTGGAGCCTGCTTCAGATTCTGTGTCTCCTCTCCCTCTGCCCCTCCCCACTTGCACTCTGTCTCTCTCAAAAATAAATAAACATTAATAAAAAAATAAATACATATATGCTGTATTGTATATTATATATATGTATGTATAAACATAAACTTGAATTTACGTCTAAGTAAACTGATCTGTTAATTTATTTGTAGTGGGATCCAACTGTTGGAAAGTCTCTGTGCACCTTTAGAGGCCACGAAAGTGTCATTTATAGCACCATCTGGTCTCCCCACATCCCTGGTTGCTTTGCTTCAGCCTCAGGTAAATAATTCATTTACCAAAAAAGCCTTGTCGTGAATGGTGGCCTTACTCTCCCCAGTAGGTGGCACTGTGTACTTGAGATTCGCAGGGAAAAGGGACTTCTTTGTGCTCTTTAGGATTGTTTCATTCTTTATCAACCTCTAGACAAGAATTAGCCAGGCCTGGATTACTTTTCAACTCCTAGTGAACAAATGTGGTTTGTCTTAGGCATATTATAACTGGTTATAAATCTGCCAAAATTGGGAAACGTTCTAGTTCTTTTTATTAGCCACTGAGCTCCTTTGCTTAGATGGCATTATCCTTGGTTTGTTTATCAGAATAAAGGTTGCTAAGTCTGAGTAACAGTTACAAGAGTGTGTAGTATGTGCTAATTAATGACAAATATTTGTGGTGATTGACAAAGTAAGACAATGACTCTTTATTTTTTACTTCTTTTATAACTTTCAAAAAATAAATTTATAAAGGAAAAACAAAAATGGTATCCTAGATAATCCCTATTCTGACCATATTACATAGTAAGGAAATTCAAACAATGCAGAAACATGCCAAATAAAAAATAAGCCCTCATCCCTCCCCCTCCATAGAACCACTGTTAATATTTTCTTGTATTCCTTTCTTGTATTCCTCCATAAAAATTCTTATTCCTATTTCAGAACATATGGTATAAAAATGAAAAATATTTATGGGGAGTATTCTTGAGGAAAATGTCAGATGTCTTTTGCTTAGTGGTGTTAGGTTTTGTATGCTTATAGCTATAAAACTTTTGTTGTTGAAATTGTACAGGAAAATAATTTTATTTATTTATTTTTTTAAAGTTTATTTAATTTCAGAGAGAGAAAGAGAGTAAGTGAGCATGAGCGGGGGAGGGGCAGAGAGAGAATCCCAAACAGACCCTGTGCCGTCAGCACAGAGCCCTGCGTGGAACTTGAACCCATGACCTGTGAGATCATGACCTGAGCTGAAACCAAGAGTCAGACGCTTAACCGACTGAGCTATCCAGCCCCTCAGGAAAATAATTTTATTATTGTGAGATTGTGAGTCAGAAAATCTCCTTCCTTGGGACACCTGGGTGGCTCAGTTGGTTGAACATCCTGCTCTTGATTTCAGCTCAGGTCATGATACCAAGGTTGTGGGATTGAGCCCTGTATTGGGCTCTGCATGGAGCCTGCTTGAGATTCTCTCTCTCTCTTTCTCTCCATCTGCTTCTGTCCCCTGCTCGCTCACTCACTCTCTCAAAAAAAAAAAAAAAAAAAAAAGAAGAAAAGAAAAGAAAAGAAAATCTCCTGTCCCAAATTCATTTTCCCCATTGAAAACATTGCTGTTACAAAACAGTTTTTGATTGTGGAGATTTCTTAGTCGGCTTAGTCCAGTATTATAGTTGAACTGAGTGAATCAGAACACCATTCAGAAGGAGTTCTTAGACTCTAGTTTTAAATAAACTTGATGGAAAAGAACATTCTCCAATTATATTTTATGAATTATACACATAAATTTATATTAAATACTTAAAGTTATGAAATTAAAACAAATTTAAGATAGAAAAAGAGGTACACTACGTTTTTTTTTTTTTTCATTTGATCTACTACCAATAAACATTTGGCTAAAGAATTTTCTGAATACTTTTTCCTTCCTAAAATCCCTGACACTTTAATATACATTGCTTCATTTTTCTTTTAGATAATTTGTGTAATGTATTGAGTGCCATTAAAGCTGTAAAAAGTGTAGAAATGAAACAAAGGTGAACAATTAATTGGCATAGGCAACACAGGGTTGCTCTGCCAGGCTGCCTCCTTGAGTCACTTCGCCCTTGACTCAGAGAACAAGTAGTAGGAAGGAGAAACCAGTGTCTGCTCAGAGCATTCCAATGTGAGGCATGATTAAATTAGACCATTTGGGGGAATATATTCATAAATATAATCTATATGACACTAATTACTTTCAAGAGTGTTTGTTTTAGAGCAGCAACACCTTATAGATTAATTGAAACAATAACAACAACTTTCCCAGTCTAGGTGATAGTGAGAATCTGATAATGTTAAGGTAATAGTTACTTTAACATTTGGACCCTGAAATGATAAATAAATGCACCTTAGTTTTTTAAATGTTTTCCAATTTGATGAGTGAACAATGATACCTAATTTTTGTTTTGATTTGCGTATTTGGTTATGAGGGATAGTGAATATTCTTTATATGTCAGTTGACCACCAGAGTTTTTCTTTTGTGAACTGCAGGTTCATGTTTTGGGCCCATTTTTCTACTGAGAGATGTTGTTGCTTTTCTGTATTGATGCATGAGCTCTTTTTTTATATTTAGGAATTAGTCTTCTGTATCTTACATGTATTTTCCCAACTTTTTGTTTGTTTTTAAACATTTTATTTTATTTGGATGATTTTTTTATATATAATTTTAGAGAGAGAGAGCAGGGGAGGGGAAGAGGGAGAGAGAGAAAATCTCAAGCAGGCTCTATGCTCAGTGCAGAGCCTGACATGGGGCTCGATCCCATGACCCTGGGATCATGACCTGAGCCACTCAGGCACCCCTATTTTCTTTGTATATATATTTTTTACTGTATATGCATTTGAATTTCTTGGTAGTCAAAGCTATCAATTTTTTGCCTGATAAGCTTCTGGCTTTCATTTAGGATGAATAAGGAGTTGGCTCAGTGAAAAGTGGGAGGCCTTGGCAGGCAAAGAAAGAGCATTCCAGGCAGAGAGAATAAGATGTCCACAAGTAAGAACTTGGTGCATTTGAGATACTGAAAGAAGGCCAGGGAGACCATCGCTTAAGAGGAAAGGGTAGTAAAAATGAGGTTGGGCAGCAGATAGGCACCCAGATCAAGATTCAAGATTTTAGATTTTATCCTATGGACATGGGAAAGGTACTGAAGAGGTTTCAGCAAGTGATTTGATTAGGCTTGCATTTTCAAAAACTCATTCTGGTCATGTGTAGAGAATAGTTGGGAGATGAGCAGGTGTGAATGCAGGAAAATTGAGAGAGAGATGAAGGCAAGGATAATAATGGTGGCAGAAGGGCTGGAAGGAATTGGGCTGACTGGAGTGGTATTTAGAGATGGTTGTATAAGATGTAGAAGAGGGGAAGAGAGAAGGATAAGTAAAGAGTAACTCCTAGATTCCTGCAAAGGATAAAGTAGTGGGTGGTTAATGTCATAACTGAGGTAAGAAATACGTTTGAAAGAAAAGATCTTGAGTTTGTTTTAGAGCACATCGAGCTGATGGGACACATGGGGTTGAAATGATGGGGGTTGACTTTGGAGCTGAGAAGTCTAGCCTTGTGAATAAATTGTGTCATTGGCTCATAAACGGTAACTAAAGCCATTGCGGTATGTCAGAGCACCCAGGAAAGGCTAAATAGAAGAAAACTTAGACTAGAGCCTAGGTTGACAAACTACTGCCCTCAGATCAAAAGGACCCACTGACAGGTTTCATAAATAAAGTTTTATTGGAACACAGCTATGTCCATTCTTTTACAGATTGTATGTCTTTCTTTTTTTAATGTTTGTTTATTTTTGAGAGATAGAGAGAGAGACAGAGTAGGAGCAGGGGAGGGGCAGAGAGAAGGAGACACAGAATCTGGAGCAAGCTCCAGGCTCTGAGCTGTCACCAGAAAGCCCGATGTGGGGGTAGAAGCCACAAACTGAGATCATGACCTGAGCCGAAGTGGGACCGCCAACCGACTGAGCCACTTAGGCTCCCAGACATAGATTGTATGTCTATAGCTGCTCTTGTGCTGTAGTGGCAGAGTTGAGTAGCTATGGCAGAAATGGAATGGCCCTTGAAACCTAAAATATTTACTGCTGGGTCCTTCACAGATAATTTTTGCTCACACTTTGTATAGAGTCTTGCGGGGAAATAAATAAATGGAGGCTCTTTTGTGCAGTCTGGTTGTTTAGGGGAAGAGAGAAGAAAATAGCTAGGGGAAGATGTAAAATGTGTCCAATATTGTCTCCTCATTTAATTATCCAGCATCTCCAAATAGGCAATTAGTAGGATAATTTCTTGCTAATAAACTATATCAATGCCCTGAGTTGTTGAATTATGTTGAGTGGTTTCCATAGTAAATATAATGTCACAGAAATCCTTTTCTTTTATTTCTTTTCTTTTCTTTTATTCTAAAAACTTAACAAATGTCCCTGAATTCTAAAATATTGTTAGGTTAAAGACACTTGGAACTGAAAATCTTCAGGTAAATTGTATATAGACAAATATGTCCATTAGATTAAGCAATTTCTTAGATCCTAAGATAATAGCAAATAATAGTAAATTCTGTGTATTGAGGTTAAGTCAAAAAATGTGCAATGATTAAAGTTAATGGCATTGTTTTCTAGAATGAAGAACAGCATACTTATAAAGTTATTACTATTATTTAAAAAATTTCTAGGTTGTCTGAGTCATAGTGTTTTGTCCATATCTGAGTTAAATCTTTTCCAAGATACCAAGTCTTTTGGGATGGGGCCAGTAATATATTTTTCATTGGCACATTTCCTTTTCCAAACCTGAATTCCTTCTTCGATTTTTAAAATTTTTCTGTGGCGCAGCTAACTATAAGGTTGAGTGTGTATTAAGTAAGTGATAGCAATATTGATATGCTTGTTTGAGTTAACTAACCCATTAGCCTGCCTGTATATCTGGAGTTAGTCATCTTTATGCTTTTAATTTAGTGTAAATGCTAATGAGTTTCATGCTGATGGTTAATCAAGTCTGAAGATGACCATAGTTCAGCATAATGGTTATAATATTACTATTGGTGAAAAGCCCTAATGCAGAGTTCAATTAAAATTCTTTAAGGATGTGAATTAGATTGACATTAGCATTATTTTCTTCGAATAGGGATGCCCTTTGGCCTTATGTCCTATAGTTTCAAAGGATTCATTTCAAACCTTGGATGAAATGAGTGATGTAAAATAGATCTGTCTTCAAAATGAACTGGAACATACTTCCTTTCTAGTGAAGCAGTGAAGACATGTCTACTGGGAGCTCTAATTGGCAGCATTCATAATAAACTGGAATTAATAATGAGTATAGTTTCACATGTTTGAAAAAGTATTAGTAAGTAAAACTCCTCCAACTGATATATTTTTGAAAAAATTCCTTTACCTTACTATCGTATGTAATTTTGTTAATGTATAGTATTATTAAGGTTCTAAAATTGTCTTTGTTTTTAATCATTGCTTTTTTTATGACCGTGACAAAATATGATGGTGACAAAATCTTGAACTAATATAACTGAATTTATTTAAGTGTCAGGTCAAATTGTGGATATTAGCCTTTTATTTGGGCTGAATCACACACACCTCTTCCTTCTACAATGGCCTTTTGTACGGCATGGTATACATAATATTAACTCTGGATGTTGCATATAGAATATTCAGTGTATGAGACTGAATAGAAGAAAAAGACTAATTGTGTATAGACAGTTACCAATATAACCACAAAACTTAACTATCTGCACATCGTAGATAGGTAATACATAAAACAGTGTTTTGTCATCGCAAAATCCATTTGGTTTAATAGAAAAAAGATTATCTGTTTAAAGACATTGCCTTCATGTGTTATATTAGAAATAAATGTAAGCAGTGTTCATATCAGCCAGGACTTCTTTGGTTGAAAGTCAAAGAAATTCTGAACCAAACCGCCTTAAGTAAGAAGCTAATTTATTTGCTCACATAGTTGAAATGTCCAGAATCCCATCTGGCTTTATACACATGGCTGGATGTAGGCCTTAGTGGATGTCTTGCCATCTCTTGTTCTGTGCTCTCTTGAGTTGAGTTGTATCAGGCATCATGTGAAAGGAAGATGGCAGCAGTTCTGAACCCTGTGTTATTTCTGGTTTCTGTCCAGTAGGAAAAATCATGAGTCTCCTTCTCAGACATCTAGGAAGTTTCATTTTCTCTCATCTGATGGTCCATGTGAATGTTTCTAAACTAATCACTGTGCCTAGGAGAGGCGGGCGTGGGGGGAGGGGGGCTTGGGGCGGGGGGGAGAGTGTAATATGTTGACTGGCTTGGGCCCAGCTTAGCTCCTGCAATTGGGAATGAGAAATGAGAGAGAGAGTGGTACTCAAAGTACATACAGCAAGAATGGAAAGAGTGAACAGTGATTAGGTTGAAGTGGCTGCATACATTCTAGGAGGCCGATACTCACTAAATTGTATGCACATCCAACACTTAAAATAAATCAGAAGGGATTTCATGAAAACCAAGCACTGGACGTATGAGCTATAAAATAGGCTTCTTTTTAAAAAAATTGGATAAAGTAAAGGCATTTTTCTGCCAGTTTTATGGTTTTAGAAACCCATTGGAAGGTTTGTTAAGCATTTGCCATTTTCCTGAAATATTCCTTCATAATGATTTTCAAATAGTAACCTATTTAATAAGGTTGAAAAAATTTATAGTTTTTCTTCCACTCTCTTAAGAAGAGGGTTTATGGTACAGTAAAAGTTGGGGCAAGCTCTGAAGCTCTCACTGTGCCTTTGCTCTTTCATGTGAGATGAGACAATGTGTTTACCAACCTATGCACAGTGTATTAGGAGGTAGATGAATTTCTTTGCATATTTTCTTTACTTGACTTGTTTTCATATGTTTCCTATAGGGCATGTGTATTCTTTTACATAGCTGAGTCCCTTATACAGGCAAACACTAAAATAGCTTTTATTACTATTATATAAGATATGGGAGTAATGAAGGGTGCCTGGGTGGCTCAGTCGGTTAAGCGTCCGACTTCGGCTCAGGTCATGATCTCGCAGTTCATGGGTTCGAGCCCCGCATCAGGCTGTGTACTGACAGCTCAGAGCCTGGAGCCTTTTTCATATTCTGTGTCTCCGTCTCTCTCTCTGACCCACCCCTGTTCATGCTCTGTCTCTCTCTGTCTCAAAAATCAATAAACATTAAAAAAATTTTAAAAAAAGATATGAGAGTAATGAAATTATTAGAAGTCTAAAAACATATCTAAGGTTAATTTTGATTGTTGAGAGGGACATTGACAGTGAGTCCATCAGATATTAAGTGAATGTTCACTGTTTTCTAAAAGATACATTGAAAGGCACTGAAGATACATTGAGGAAGAAAACAAGACAGGGTTCCTGTCTTCTTAGAGCCACAATCCAGTGGAAAAGAGAGATGCTAAGAAACAAAAACTAGCAATGGACAATGTTAAGGAGTGCGAAGTTCTTTGGAGAGGTAACACAGTAAGTATAGTGGTTACCAACATGGACTAGAGCTGGGATGCCTGAGACAAAATTCTTCTTTACCACTATTACCTGACTTTAGTCATGCTGCTTAACTCCTGTCTCTCTTCATTCCTCATTTCGAAAATAAGGGTGATAATAATACCTACATCATGGAGTTTTGAGGAGCATTAAGTGAGTGAATGTGTGTAAAAGGCTAAGAACAGTACCTGGCTCAGAGTAAGGGCTCTATACATGCTGCCTTCTATTACCAACATGTGTGCTCAGAATTCTGTGGAAACACAGCTAAGGATTCTTGAGCTTGTCAAAGTTGACTGGTCAGGGAAGCTTCCCTGAGGAAATAGTGTTCACGCTGTTACCTGTGAACAACCAAGAGTCCAGAGATGAGAGCTGGAAAGCAGAGGAACAGGAGGTGGCGAGAAAAGAGCATATTTGAGGAGCATTGGAATGGCCATGGAATGTGTATGCGCCATAAGAATTACCGGTGCTTATCTGAAGAGCTTGCTCCAGGTCGACTCTAGAATGCATGGCTGTGTAATAACATACTAGGCCGGTGATGCCGAAACCTGGTTAACCATCAGAATTATCGGGGAGGCTTTAAAAAGAAACAACAAAATTCTGAGCTCCATCTTAGTCCTACTGAATAAAGTACCTCTGGGAGGCATATATATATTTTTTTTTATTTTTATTAAAAGAATTTTTTTAGTGTTTATTTATTTTTGAGACAGAGCATGAACGGGGGAGGGTCAGAGAGAGAGAGGGAGACACAGAATCCAAAGCAGGCTCCAGGCTCTGAGCCCTCAGCACAGAGCCCGATGTAGGGCTCGAACTCATGGACCATGAGATCATGACCTGAGCCAAAGTTGGACACTTGACTGACTGAGCCACCCAGGCGACCCTGGGAGGCATATTTTTTAATCGCCCCAGCTGAATCTAGTGATCAGCCTCATCTGGAAAGCACTGTTCTAGTCTATGGTACAGCTTTGTTTGAGATGCCAGATTAATGGTTTGTTTCTGTTGGTGTAATGGGAATTTCATGTTTCTTTTAATGTTCATCTCTTTTTTATTTATTTTTTTTCTTTTTTAATGTTTATTTATTTTTGAGACAGGGAGAGACAGAACATGAACGGGGGAGGGTCAGAGAGAGAGGGAGACACAGAATCTGAACAGGCTCCAGGCTCTGAGCTGTCAGCCCAGAGCCCGACGCGGGGCTCGAACTCACGGACCGCGAGATCGTGACCTGAGCCGAAGTCGGACGGTTAACCGACTGAGCCACCCAGGCGCCCCTCATCTCTTTTTTTAAAACCCACAGAATGGTTTCAGTGCTGAATTCAGAGAGGAAGTGGTTTCTGTAGTTTGAGAACGGCTTAGCTTTTTTTTTTTTCTTCTCAGTTTTGTTAGTGATAGTTGAGTCTTCATCAATTTTCTTACTTTGTCTTCTTGCTTACAGACAGGAGCTTGTTGTAAAACATGGTATAGTCTTTGCACCAAAAAAACCCTCAAATGTAAATTTCATGGTGGTGGAGCCCAAAGTTGCAAAATCTTTGTTTTTACAAATATCGCAAATAGTAGAAGCTTATATGATAGGTCGTCAAGATGTATTTTATGTCTAATCCTGTGGCACACATATGATTAATTATGCCACTCAACTGCTCATAGCAGTTTATATTTTAGGATAATATATAAGAATATAGCATTTAGATCATTCTAAGAATTTAGTCACCTTCAAAGTTAAATGGCATTTGCAAATCTAGAACTAAATTTGTTATCATTGGCTAAGTTAACACAGGCCAAAGAGGAGAGTTTTTAGAGATTGAGATCTAGATTTCCCTTCCAAAGCAGAGTTCTCTAAAGACATTGCATTCTGTCTAGTTCATGATATGAGATAGAAGGGAAGAATATTTACGTCTTTACATAAAGAACATTAACATGAAGTAAACTTTCTTTTGAACCATGAAAGCTAAGTTATTGCTATTACAGACTCCATATAATTGCATAAGTCATAGTCATGCCTGAATGAAGGGGTCCAGTAGTTAAAAAAATACAAATAAAAATAAAAGAAAAAAACCCACCCTCATTCTTCTCTTAGAAAAAAGTCCTGTCACATCTGATAAGCATCTGGCATTTCAATTCAATTCAGTTATTTGGGCCCAGTATGCACTTTTTGCTGCTCCATTCTTCGCAGTGTCAGATTCAGCATTTACGCTCATTCTCCTTACTCAACTTCCTCTTACCTGATGCAGTTTGAAATTAGACGTAGCCATACCCAGCATTTCCTACTCCATACTGTGCACTTAGACTCACTGGTTCTGCTGCCAGTGGTGGGTCTGCAACTGATAAGAGAAGCTGGTAATTCAGGTGGGTCCATGGCACTATCACAGGGCCCTGGGAAACGTCTGGCTGGCAATGAAAGGCCAGTTGTCTGGAAAATGCAATTAAAACAAAACAAAACAAAACAATATAGATACAGATATCCTGGTGGCTAAGGGTTGAGTGAGTCATGGTACCATTTGGCCAGAAGCTGTCTCTCCTACCTGGAAAACAAAGGAGGATGAAGTAAGTAAGTGGAATTCTTAGCTCCTTCAGAACGGTTTCCATCTTTTTGTGTCCTTTGAGTTAGCTGCAAGAAGGGACACCCTAGACCGTGGCTTTTTTTGTGTGTGCGTGAATGTTGCTTGCATATGGTAGTGAGGAACCAAAATATTGTCCCAGAGTAATCGGGAGTAGCCACCCACCCAGTCTTTTTTGTTGTTTTGTTAAATCTTTTAGTGGAGTATAATACACTCATGGAGCAGTGCATGATCTTAAGTGTATGACACAAAGAATTTTCACAGTGAGCCCATCTGTGTACCAGCAGCCAGATCAAGAAACAGAACATTCTGAGAGGCTCCCCTACCCCATTCCAGGATGACCACTGTCCTGCCTTCTAATAGCATAGATTCATTTCACCTCTTCTTATACTACTCCTCAGGTTTCTTTCATTCAACATTATGTTTTGTGAGACTCATCTATAATGTTGCTAGAATAAGTTACCTCTTGATGGCCTAGTCCACAGTCACTGTAAGGCTTTGGTACTCTAAACCATTCACTGACCCATAAAATGTAATTATTAGGATGAACACAGCACATTCAACTTTCAACAGTGCTTTAGTTGTAGCTGTAGTGGACTTTAGAGTTTCAGACCTGATATTAAATATAAATTTTTGAAAGCTTCTGTACATCATTTAGGTATTTCCTATGTTTTAGTGGAAGCCTTGTGCTCAACCAGATGTTCTTCTCTGGGGCTAGGCTTTTTCCAGACTGAAGCTTTAGGGGATTCCATTTACTCCCTCCATGATGGTAAGGGGTCTCCTTTGCCTACAGGTGTTAGAACTTAAACTCTCTTAGGTCTTTGTAGAATTTATTGAAAGGCAACCCCAGAAACGGAAGGGATGCTTGAACAGTCCCAGTACACATTTTCTGTCTTTAATCTGGACTTTTCTCTGCTTGTTAACTTCATTCTGCACACTGGCTTTCCCCAAACAGTGAGACATGTGGCCGTCAGCAGCTCCTCAATTTAATAATCTATGAATCCTAAGAGAGGGACTGCCATTTTTCCCCAAGTACCTACCTTTCACCTGTCAGCTGTGGTCAGGACAGGGAATAAGATACTATGACTGGCCTTGCTTGGACCTGTCCCTGGGTGGTCAGCTGTGTTGAGCCATAGGTCTTTCTGGAGTCACATGGTGAGAAAAGGATGCTTGTGCTATGAGAAGTGTATTGCTAGGAAGTCCAAACACTAGATACCCACGCCACCTTGCTTTATACTCAGAAGGCTAGGGAGAGCCTAAAGATCATTTTACCAAAGGTATTTAGAATTTACAAATTCTACTGACTGGTGGCTAGACATTGACTATGACTAGGGCTCCTGAAGATATTTGAAGCTCTAGTCTATATCGATTCTGAACAGTTTCCATTTGGTACTTTCAAACTCATCATTCCTTCTCATCCCCGTCATATTTACCTAGATCCAAAAATGTAAGTTCCTTTCTTTTATCAGAGTGGTTTTCAATCTTTTTTAAAGTAAGAAGAAAGGGGTGCTTGGGTGGTTCAGTCGGTTGGGCATCCGACTTCAGCTCTGGTCATGATCTCACAGCTCGTGAGTTCAAGCCCCGCATCGGGCTCTGTGCTGACGGCTCAGAGCCTGGAGCCTGCTTGAGATTCTGTGTCTCCTGCTCTCTCTGCCCCTAACCCACTCACATTCTGTCTCTGTCTCTCTCAAAAATAAGTAAACATTAAAAAAAAAGAAAAGTAAGAGGATGGGAAGAGGGATGGGCGATGGGCAAAATGGGTGAAGGGGAGTGGGACATGCAGTCTTCCCATTACGGAATGAATGAGTCATGGAAATAAAAGGTACAGCACGGGGAATACAGTCAATGGTATTATAGTGGCATTGTGTGGTGACAGGTTGGTAGCTATACTGTGGTGAGCACAGCATACCATATAGAGATATTGAATCACTATGCTGTACACCTGAAACTAATATGGCAACTATACTCAAATTTGAAAAGAGTATGAAGATGGTATTTTATTTTTATTTATTTGAAAAAAATTTTTTGAGAGAAAGAGCATGCATGAACACATGGGGGGGGGGGGTAGGGGGGGAAGGGAGAGGGAGGAGGAGAGACAGAAAGAGAATCTCAAGCAGGCTCAACACCCAGTGCAGAGCCTGACGCGGGGCTCAATCTTATGACCATGAGATCATGACCTGAGCTGAAATCAAGAGTCGGACACCCAACCAACTGAGCCACCCAGGCGCCCCTGAAGATGGTATTTTTAAATAAAAAACTGCAAATCCCACACACAAAGCAATGATACATATATGTGGATCCATAAAAATATAGTGGAAGTATTACAAAAACACAGACTGAAGGGATGCCAAATTCATGATCGTGATGACCTCTGAGCAAGGACGATGAGGAATGGGATTGAAACTACAATAGAGGTTTCAACCTTTATTTGTGTTACTACTTTATTTCTAAAATAACCGTGGGGCAAATATGGTAGAATGGTGTGTGTGTGTGTGTGTGTGTGTGTGTGTGTGTGTGTGTGTGTGAGATTAAATGTTTTTTTCTCCAATTTATTGGAAAAGCATAGAAGTTAAAAGAATAATTCTTCAAGATTCAGCCAATATTGGCCATATGGCAGTTCCCCTCCAGTAGCATTAGGAAGCAGTGCAGGGTGGGTGTGGTGCACACAGGCTGGGGAGCCTGCCCGCCTAGGCTCTTGGTCCAGTCCTGGTTCCATTGCTTGCTCTCTTGCGGTCATTATTTCACTTCCATGAGCTTCAGTTTCCCCATTTGTAAATTACTAGAAAAATTACTTTTTATATTATCAAAATTTCTATCTCACTTGTTATGTTTTTAAAAAGTTAAGGCATATAAAATGTTTAGACCACCACCAGGTGTATAGTAAACACTCAATAAATATTTGCTGTTATTCATGTTGTTATAAATAGGGGTGGGAATGACTTCTAATCATGGGTATATTTTCTGATTTTATTTTTAAAAACATTATCTCATTTAAACTTTATAAAGTAAATATTTTATCACAGGTAAGGAAAATGAGAATCAGGGAAGTTAAGTAATTTGATTAAACGTCAGCAGGGAGGGGCGCCTGGGTGGTTCAGTGGGTTAAGTGTCTGATGACTTCCGCTCAGGTCATGACCTTGAGGTTCAGGAGTTCAACTCTGCTGACAGCTCAGAGCCTGGAGCCTGTTTCGGATACTGTGTCTCTCTCTCTGTCCCTCCCCTGCTTGTGCTTTGTTGCTCTCAAAAATAAATAAACATTGAATTTTTTTTTTAAACATCAGCAGGGAGCAAATGACTGAGCTGGATTAGAATTAAGCCCTAGAACTCCAGAGCCCCCATTGTTAATCTCCACCTTTCATTACCACCAACAATGCAATTCTTACATTTCTTAAACAACTTCCAAAGAAATCAGAAAAAAAACCCATTGCCTAAAATTGCTATATTTAGATACATGACATATGATTTAGAATTGGGAATGTAGGAAAACATATATAAGTAAAAGACAATTTAAAATTTTAGCATTATTGTATACCATATATTAAAATATCTGCTATGTGCTAGAGATCATGCTAAGTGCTTTACAGGCACTTTATTACACTAAATTCTTGTACAGCCCTACATGTAGGCATTCTGTTTCTTTTTTGGAAATGAAGAATCGGTCTGAGATACTATATAGCTTGTTCCAGGTCGCACAACTTCTAATGGAATTCAAGACCTGACTGCCATCACACCATAGACTGTGTTCTTTCATCAGGCCTTACCAGCTTTCTCTTTGCATCAGTTATTGTTTATAATTTACCGTTGATATAGATATATAGATCCTGAGTTTTGTTCATCTGGTCATTTTGTTATTTCCTAATAGTTTATAAAAATTGAAGGCAAACAGTATATAAAACATTTAATCAGGGGTAACTTTGTGGAACTAAGCAATGTAGACCATTTTTGTAAAAATGCAAAATATAATCCTTAAATTCTTTCAACTTGTTTTTTTCCAAGGAGAAAAATATACCTCCGCCTGGCCCATTAAAATGTAGTAAACATAAAAGCTAAGTTTAAAATTTCTCTATTTTGGTAGACTGCCCACATTTAACAGTAAAACTGTTAGCATTTTGTTTTTATAGATTGTGCTGGTATAGGGTGCTACCGGGTTATTTACTGGAAGCTGAGGATTTTCAGGGCCTTTTCCTATCCTAAAGAGAAATGCACTCTTAGTTGCCACTGTGTTTGTGTCAGTGTGAAATTCAGATTTCCTGCTTTGAGTAGATCTAAAAACATTGTCATGGCGCATTACTTTTTGTAGTTCATCACTTTTAGTAGTTCCTATGCATTATAATAGTTAAAAACCGTGTGTGTGTGTGTGTGTGTGTGTGTGTGTGTGTGTGAGAGAGAGAGAGAGAGAGAGAGAGAGAGAGAGGAAGACAGCAGTATCCTAACAGTAAAACAGTGTATTTTTCCTCAATTTATCATCATGAGTACAATGTCACTGTGCATCCAAGTGGTGTGATGGAAAGTGATCAAGTCTTTATCTTTCATCAGGTGATCAGACGCTGAGAATCTGGGATGTGAAGTCAACAGGAGTCAGAATTGTGGTTCCAGCACATCAGGCAGAAATTTTGAGTTGTGACTGGTGTAAATACAATGAGGTACCCTGTCTGGATCTGTCCTGAGCTGCTGAGTCCTTCCTAATGTTGAAATGCTTTAGATTCTATTTTATCCTTGTTTGTGTGGACTTTGATGGTGTTTATGGACCATTAGGTTAAAGGCAGTCCCTCTTCATTTGTAATTGATGACTGTGAGCGACCCACATTAGCATTAATTGGATTTAAGTGCACAAAAACCAGGCACGATAAGAAATAGAAATTCTCAAAGTTCAGCAGTGCAGCCTTACTTGCATGTTTGGGAAACTGCTTTACAATTTATGTAATTTGTTTTCCTTTATTGCTCTTAACCCCACCAATTTGTATCATCTGCTATTATTTCTTGTTCGCTTTGCTGGTTAGGCTGCTGAACTGTTTTTAACTTGATTTTTAGTTTGGAAGTCCATCAGTTTTTAAATTTTGTTTCATCTTCCCATATAAGCCTGACCAAACTTGATGCTTCAATAACAGTGTCCGTTTGTGCCTTTTTGCAAAGCTTCTGTTAACCACATGAGCATACGAATTCAGAACAGAAGTGGATTAAACATGAATTGATACACTGTTTATGTCCTAAAGTGGTCTGTTGACTGTGACAGATGGAGAAAACATGCGCCTGTTTTTTCTCAGTTTTAAATTTATTAAAGTTAAGAGGCATTGTATTGGCAGAGTTCTTTAAAAAGAAATAAAATAGATTAAAAGTAAATAGAGTACACGTTCAATAATAATACTTGATCTAAATAAAAATTTCAGTGCTGATAACTGCAGTTCAAATTTCTGTCATCATAAATGAGTTTTCCATATAGGAAAATGAATTGTGGACTATATGTTATACTTTGGGGAATTCTAAAAAAAGGTGCTGATACACAGTTGAGAGTTGTTAATTTTTTTTTTTTTTTTTTTTTTTTTTTTGCTGTAAATCATTGAAATTTTTTCCTCAAATGAGCTTACACTGGAACCCAGCACATTCAGACAATGAATTGCTGCTTTGGTTGACATGGGATGGGGCTGACTTTGGAGCCAGCATGTGGCCCAATTCACCCAGGAACTGTGAGTTCACCGAGGACTCTAGATGGAAGGATTGGTAAAACCTGACTAGACAGAAGAATCACCACTTTTTACCCAAGGTCTCAGTTATGATTAGATATTATGTTAAGACATGGCTCATGAGAGTGGGGCACAATGATTGAATTAGATTTAGAAAAACATAACCTAATTTGTACCCTTTGCCCTTCCCCCATATTCCTAAATTAGCAGGCCTCTTGCCCTTTAACACCTGGTGAAGCCTCAGAATACACTGAAGAGAAAGGTGGGCTCATTTGTCAGGCATGATTTTTAACCCCTTGTGTCCTTATTGATACTACTAAAGGTAGAATGGAGACTCCACAGTGCTTTTGAGACTACACCTTGTTCTGACGTGTGCACTGCTCACCTTTTTGTGAATCATTTTGCAGAATTTGCTGGTGACGGGGGCAGTTGATTGTAGTTTGAGGGGCTGGGACCTGCGGAACATACGGCAACCAGTATTCGAACTTCTGGGTCACACGTACGCTATTAGGAGAGTAAAAGTAAGTGTTCATCTTTCTATGGATAGAGCATAAACAGAAACATTATCAATGAAGCGTATATAAAAGGTGTTTAGAGATTGGGAATATTGATTCTTTTTGTGCATATTTTTGTTAGCCAATTAATGATGATAAAAAATGAAAGCTAAAATTAGTTAAAATACTTGAATAATTACTGAATAAATTGGGACAATGTAGCCAATCAGTGCTTAAGTTTAATTCCAAATGTATTTTTATTCTGTCATTTCCATTCTACTATTCCTTTTCATGTGTTTTTAACTAGGTAATTTACTTTTTGGTATTTTTGTTGAAGTTTATAGAGAGGTGGCTAATTCCTTTCTCTAACAGGGTAATACGTATGGATATTCACAAACATTTGGGGTATAGAAAATTTTCCACTCTGCAAACAGCAGAGGATGAGATAAAGATAATTTTTTTCTGCTACTCCCAAGAAATTTGCCTGGTTATAAGGTGGCTTATGTTAGTTTCCCAGCTTTTATTGGTAGGTTTTGCTAAGTCACTGCGGAAAACATCTTATTAAGTGACATCTCCCAATTTCATTTTTTGTTTTATTACATTATGGGTAAAGAAGTACTTTATTGATCTTTTAAATAATTGGGTTATTCCTATTTTAAAAATTCTAAATTTTAGTTAAATTAATATTTTAATTTTTATTGGCAGCAACCCAACATATGAGATGCAGCGCCATGTTGTTTTAATGGTACACAGGTTTTGGTAGTTGGGAAATACTTTCAGTATTTACTTCACAAAGCTTTTGAGAATGAAACTCCGTATTCTGAAAGTATTTTGTAAACTATAAAGTATATTTGAAAGTAGTTTTATTTATATATATAACCATTAAAATACTGGAGAGAAAAAAACTGAAGAAATATAATTACAGTGGGAAGCCTGTTAAAGTATGTTGATTATTTGTCTAAAAGATATTCCTCTTTAAATTTGCAGTTTTTGTACTTGTTATCCTTTTCATTAGCTGTGATGTATGAATAACATAAAAATTCTTTTAAAGATGTTTTTATTTAACATTTAAATGATTATTTGATACTTGTGCCAATAGCAATCATAATATGTATTTGTAACATTGGTAAATTATATAATTATATATTTGTACTATCACATACTTAAATCCCTTATATTTGTAGGAGTTATTTTTGGATAGGCATTATGAAATGTGTTTAATTTTTCCAGAATAGCCACCCTTTGGGAATATTTTATTCTAAATAAGTGCTAAAAAGCTTAAAGAATGATTTTTCTTTGGAGAATATAAAAGTAAATGTTTTTCCTGCAGATGATACTTAAAAGACTAGAAGATTTTTGCCTTGAATTAAGGCATGGAAGGTTTGGGAAAGCAGAATTTTAAGTGACAGTCTTGACTAAACTTTAATTTATTGTAATGCTTGTGGGAATAACCTTATGAAGCAGCAAGTTATAATGACAGCTAACTTGAGAAAGTTTTGTTTTGTTTTTGTAGTTTTCACCGTTTCATGCTTCCGTTCTGGCCTCTTGCTCCTATGATTTTACTGTAAGGTACGGTGGTTTTTATAAGTTACATTGTGAAATGCTAAGTAGCATTTGTATCTTTTCAACTTTTATGAAAGATAATGTGTTTATCGTACTAGTAAAATGATCTGAGCTGGGCACATTTGAATATTTGCCACTGGGATTAATACTGTATTTTTTCTGTTTTTATAACTGCCGCATACATAAATTCTTTGCTATTTAAAGATAGCCTTGCTGCTCCATTTAAAAGCCTTTTGTCCTGATAGTTATTCCTGTAATGACACCTTTCTACACAGTAGGTTGTGTAGCCAATTTCTTTTAAATTTAGATTTTAAAAATTGTGAAATTCCATTTCTTCAGGGTTAATTATATGAATCTTAAGACTGAGATTGTTATAGTTGAAAGAATCCGTATGAGTATATGTATGTTTGTGAATGTATGTATGAGTGTGTATATGTGTGTGTGCACATATGCATCTATGTATGAATATATATGTGTGTGTATGTGTGTCTCTAGCCATACGTCCCAGTTCCAATTCTACACTACACAGTGTTTATTCTATTTTTTCTCCTTTTCCAAATTTGTAACTCCTAATTCCCATTATCCACAATATGTGGACTTATTTGCAAACCCTAGAATGCTCAGAAAGCAGTTTCAGAATTGCAAAGCCATGTCTCTGTGAAACAGAATCTCACTAATTGGAGTTTTTTGCATCCCTAACAGTTTTAATTGGGTCTTTCTGATTTGGGAATCCTATGAAGGGACATATTAAATCCATTTCTGTCCTGTTTAAAGGGAGAAACCTAGTGACTACCTGTACTTTCTTTTCAGAATTGTCATCATGATCTTAACCCTACTGGCCATTCCCTGTTTTATCCATATACTTAAGTATCCTTGAAAACTCAGTTGGGAAATGCCTGACTTTTGTAGATGTAGATTTGTCGCAGGAATATTTGTTAAGACTGGGATTTTGAATATGAATGTATTACTCTAAAATCTTATAGGCAACTAAACACGCTCAAAAATGATCACAATGTGAGGCTCACGGCCTTACTTTTCTCTCCATTTCTAAGAATTAGGCTTTGCTTCTTTCCTGAATCCTGAGCAAGACAGAGATTGGAAGATAGATGTTTAGTGCTTCTGGGGAGAGGAATGACTTAGGTCATGATTCTGTGAAGTGCTATAAGATCAAAAGTGTCACAGCTATATCTGTAAGCATTTGGAAAAAGTGAAATTATAATTAAATAATATGAGATCCTTAACGTATAGGTGGAAACGACATTTAATAGGTAGTTTTCCTATATAACTTAGAGTCCAGGTTTCTTTATATGTAAAATGGAATTAATATTGTCTATCCTCACAAGATGATTATAAGAATTTACAGAACAAGACATGCTTAAAAATACTGTGCTAATTTTAAACTGTTTCCAGCCTTTGCTTCGTGTCTCAAGACACCTCACCAACCCTATTCAGTAAAATACCTCGTTTTTCTCTTTTTTCAAAAAAAAAAACACAACAAAAAACTATAGGGCTCAAGCACAAATTATCTCAGTTTCTACCGCAAGCCTGCAGATTATCTAAATCTGTACTAATCCATTCCTCTGCTACCACTGGACATGAGTGCTCTTAATCCCATATGCTCTTGTTTTTTTCAGAACTTTACTCCTTGAAATCACCCCTTCTCCCTCCTACATCATTAATCTTCAATTCCCCATTGACTTCCTCCTTAGCCTGTACCTTGTTCCTTTATCCTGTATTTTCCTTTAACTCTTCTATTTCTCTTGCCTTCCCAGCCAAGCTTTTAGTGTCCCCTAAGCTTCCATTCACCAGGGCCATTTTAAGGTCTTTGGGACCATTATCCCTAGTCAAGCCTGAAGCCTGGTATTCTTTTTATTTTTCCTCTGTAAAAATGGTAATCATTTTCTCAATATGAAGTGGATTAAAAACTTAAACCAACTTCCATCAAAGGCAGTATGTAGAAGCAACATCCTCTTTTTTCCAGAAAGAGAATTTTAATTTTAACATACATTGTGGCTACTAAATTACTGTTCTACCTTGAGACTAAATGTAACTGGAGGTTAATAGTTGTGTATTTCAATATAGGACTGTCAAAGACTTTATTATGAGAAGGTGAATAAACAGAAGAAGAAAAAATCATTTTTTTAAAATTTCAGTTTTGAATATAGGTACTATATCTTGTAATTCTCAAAACATGCTGAGAATGCGGCTTTAACTATAATAATGTCTCGCATTATTTGTGTGTGATGACCACTCATTGGAAAGGTCAGAAAAGATATGTTTTTGGTAGATTTTCTTACCCCATGTGATATGAGTTAAATTTATCCTCTGAAGAATTTTAAATCTCATTGGATTGATGATATTTTTAGTGCCAGAACATTCATTTTAATAAAAAAAGATTTAAGACAAAAGACCACCCGCAACTTGTTTAATTTTTAGCACTGATAATTATACAGTTATTGCCTCTAGGTTGGGCGTGGCTAGCTTTTGTAACATCAACTCTTCAAATATAAGATTTCATCTATTTGCTCATTTTTGTATTTTATTTAGTTTTTTAAGGCCTTAAAAATTCATTTTAAAATAGTTCCTATTGGGGCACCTGGGTGGCTCAGTCGGTTAAGTGTCTGACATCCAGGTCATGATCTCACGGTGTAGGAGTTTGAGCCCCACGTCAGCACTGCGTGAACAGCTTGGAGCCTGAACTCTGCTTTGATTCTCTGTCTTCTTCTCTCTCCCTGGCCCTACCTTGTTTGCTCTCTCTCTCTCTCAAAAATAAATAAATATTTTAAAAATAAATAAATAAAATAATTTATATTGTAGACATTATATCCAAACTGACGACGTGATGGATATTTTAGTAACATAAAATTCAAGTTCCATATTTTTGTTTTATGTAGATATACTATCATATCTAATAGAAAGAGGTTTAAGTAGTTTACCTATATAGTAGCTCATTATGTTTCACTGAGTAAATAATAAAAATCTAAAAAGTAGTATGCAACATAGCGTATGAAATTATTTAGTGTGTTTAGATTAAATAAAAACTCCAGCCTTTATGAAAATACCAGAATTCCGGTTAGCTGATGGGCAATATGCTCTGTAACAGTACATGTTGGTTCTTTCTAAACTTCACTCAAGATAATAGTACTAAACCTATAATATTTTGTAGTGAATTATTCCCATTCTTCTGTGAATGTTATCACCGTAGATTTTAGCATATTATCTTCCTCTGATGTGCTGTCCATTAGGTTACTTCTTTTTCTGCTGAGCCATGTTTGCCCTGCAATCATGCATGAGTGTGATTTGAATTCGGAGTGCTTGTTTTTGGTTTCATGCTAAGTAGATTGTTGTGTAATCCTAGTCAGAAATCAAAAGATCTGCTATGTATGACAGCCAAGCAAAAGTAAAAGCTGCTGTAATTACATTTTTTCATTAGGAAAGGCAACATTTTGTCTCTTCCAGGGGTAGCAGATCTTCTCGGATATTTAAAGAGAGAACTTTCATAAATTGATAAAAGCTAAAATGATCAAATTAGCCTTAGACGAATACTCTTCAGTTTCATGATACTTTTATAAATACTCTAACCTTCCAAACATTTTGTTGTCGATGGTCTTTGGTAGCAAGATACCAAATAACAGTGTTTCTTTTAGACTTACAGAATTTTTGGCAAGAAAAATATGAAGTGAGTTTTAATTCCAGTGTTTTCAAACTGTGCTCATCCAAGCATGTATGATGTGAAACTCACTCTGCCTATACCAACAATGTTAATGTTTCCAACTCAACTGTTAAGCTCCTTTTTGGTTACAAAATGGTACAGCTGTACTCTGTTCTATGATTCAGGCATTTTTATAGAAGGTCTGTTATCTGACCGCCCTTGTAATAGAAGGTTCAGAATATCTTGCTGAGGAAACGATAAAAGTAAAGGCCTGCAGAGAAGTAGAAACACACTAAAGGGAGTCCTAAGCATGTCATTTGCGTTGGGGTTAGTGGGAGTAGCCAGGAGCTATGTAGTCACAGATACAGATTTGGGATAGTGGAAAGTCCAAGTTGCATGGACTAATTGTGGGCTGGCACATTCCCTGATAACATAGGAGTCAGGACCACGGACTATGGAGGCCAGCTGCATTTTACTTTCTGTATAAACTTGAGGAGACTATTTTAAAATGGCATAGCTCAAAGTCCTCTTCCTTAAAATGGAGAGGATAATCGTACCTACCATATAGGCTTGTTATGAGGATTAGATGAGTAATATACACATATGCTGGCACAGAGTAAGTGCTATGTAAGTGTTTGCTACTATGGTCAGTATTACTACTACCAGAATGGATGACGACAGAAGACCATCCCTTTGGGGTTGAGGCCCATTTCAGCTCTAGTCTCCAGGGGTGAGAAAATAATTTGTATTTCATGGCAACAGAAGCAGGCAGCCTCAAACCTGGCCATTTGTTGTCCTCTGCCTCCTTGGAGTTCAGTTTCTTGGTGACAGTGTGAACCTTTTTTGTCAACGTGTTAGACACTAGCATTTTTAGCAGTCCTTTTCTTCTTTATAAGGCCTGATAATGGTACAATTTAAATTTATTAACAGTTTGTTAATTCAACATAAAACACAGTAAGGGCTGACCAGCGGTTTCCTGATAAATGTTTAACAGCTGGCTCTCTAGGTAGGTGGGGGCAACCTGATTTGTGGTGTTGGAAATATAAGTTTAGTGGTGTAAGCCTTCCCACCGTGGCCAATATCAAGCTGCCAGAGTGATGTGACGTCTGTAAACGTAGGTCAAGGAGGTGTGCACATCCTGCTCTCACGGCCCAGAACGAGCTGGCTCCAGCACTCCACTGGGGCTGATCTAGACCTAGCTGATTGCGATCTTAATGATTATTGATTTTACAAAGCTTTTATGATTGTAATATGTATGTATATGTGCATTTTCATTGAAAAGTGTCTGGAAAGGTATATACCAGATAAACTTTACTTAAGCATTCTTTACCTCCTGTCCTGTCCGTGACTTTTACCCCCTTGGAAGAACACTTTTACCCACTTATTTGTATGGAGGTGAAAGGACCTGAGGCTTAATGTGTGTGTTTTCCTAGTTACGTTGACACTTTAAATTAAACCCGCAGTAATTCTTAGTAGGGGCATATTTGGTTTTGTGGCAGTGCTGGGGGTCCCGGGTCAGCGCCCTACTGAATGGATTTCAGGCAGTAGGAATGCTGAGCAGGATAGGTCCAAGAGGAGAAGAGTCTTAGGCCTCCACTTCTGCCACATCAATATCTGTTCTTATATTTAACTTCTTATTTTTGATTAGCTATGTCTAGTTTACAAAGTATGTTCACATACAGTATTTACTTTAATCCGTACATCGCTACCGTGGGTGTGTACTCCCATATCCAGAAGGCAGTTGTTCCAGGGAGGCGGGGGGAGTGGGGGTGGGCCATTATCACACGGCTGGCAAGTAATGGAGCCAAACTTGAACCAAGATCTTTTATTTCCAGATCTGGTACTTTTTGTATTCCTCAATACCTGAGCACATCTTGTAAGTCCAGGCCTTTATGTATTTCCAAATAACATAATTTTCCCCTGTTACATAAACATTATCTCCTTAGGGACTGAATTGCCAAAATACAGTATTGTTTCTAATACCTATAGCTGTTTCAGAATTGAAGTATTCGACATAATTGCGTCTTGACAGTGGTGGACACATAAAACAAGCATGGATTTAAAAACCTTTCAGAATTATGAAATATGTGTATACAGATACACATGTAACTGTATATACAACCGAGCATACACATATGTGTACACATTTTTGTTGAAAAGTGTTTGGAAAGATCTAACCAGAATTTAAAGAAGATTACTGATAGGTGGGATTTCAGGTATCCTTACCTTAAATTTTTTTCACTTCTTTAATTGGAGTATAACTTAGGTATGTTTACAATCTTGAATCTTTCTCAACAGAAGTCTAACCTTCTCTGACCAAGGCTGACCGTGTATAAGTTATTGAATTGCCTGTGTAATGTAGAACTGTCCTGAGAAACCGTGGCCCCAGAAAGTTTTACTTCATAGTTTCTTTTACTTTTTATATGTTTCTCTCTGCTTCTTCACTTGCAGATGGCATGTTATTCTGCTTTTATATGTACTATTTTTAATCTCGCTTAATATAATTCACATAACTTAAAAATAGCCATTTTTCACATACACTCACTTTTCTGTTTTTTTTTTTTTTTTCTTTATTTTGGGTTCTTGTTCCTCTCAAAAGTCAGATTCCTAAACACGTGCAGTGTTACTAGGGTAAGTACATATCAGATGTCCTTGTGTGAACTATATTACTATGTTATTGAAATATATTTAAGTCCCAAGTTACAAATAGGATCTATTCCTGGACATACAACATAGTTAAACTTATATAATTTTAAGTTTTTATTGGGAGAGATTAGATAGTCTAGGACCAAGACTTCGTAACTATTTCATTCAGAAAGAACGTTTAAGTTCAAGATACAACAGAATTGCTAACTTTTTCTAAATTATCTACTCATAGATTATAAGTTAATAAAATTCCAAATTTTCAGAAAGAAGTACTAAGTGGGAGTAGGAAATGATCTAGAACCAGCACTATGTCTCCCCATTCTTTGCTCTCTGGAGACGTATGGGAAAGCTCTATGGGTTCAAAATCCTTTATGTGGTGGGGTAAACATAGGTTCTTTTGAGTCCATTAGACTTGGTGATAGGCCATTTCCTCCATTTAGTAGGTGTGAAAAACACGAAATGATACCTGCTTTGCAGAATGTTCAGAATGTTAAATGAAACTATAAACACTCTTGGCACATAACAAGTGCTTAAAGAAATAGCAGATACCTTGAGAATTGTTATAATAAGTTTCCTATTTTAAAATGTAAGTACTGTAGGGAGAGTTAAGGTATTCATCATTCATGCGTTACCTCACCTTACTTTAATAAGATAATTATGGTGCTTAAACCTTGGAGGAGCTCTGTGAACGGCAGTTCTCGTCACATTGTGGAGATGGGATGGGGGAAGCACACTGTGTGAAGGTGCAGCATGAGCCAGATCAGTGCACGCTGGGCACAAATACAAAGTTGAGCACGTGTGGACCATTGTATTCAAATCCATGACCACCTGACCAGTTCTGCTTCAATTCAGCCTGTATTTTTCTCTAAATTATTATATATTTGTTTAAAAATTATTGCTTAGGGAAGCAGCATGTTGTAATAGAAAAATAGATCTGGTTTAAAATCCTGGATTTGCCATTACTAGGTATTCTTATATTTAATCTCTTATAAAGACACTTGACCTCCCATTGTTTCCTCGGTCATAAAACACATTATTATGAGATTTAAATATCAGTGTATGCAAGCCTGTTCCCATAGTCCCAAGCCCATATCAAGCACTCAATAAATTTTAGTTTCTTCTCTTTTTCATTCACATATTTATAAGCCTCAAACTTTGTACTTAGTACTGTATCACTCACTGTAAATATATGCTGTTATATTTCTGATCACAATTGTTAAAAATAGGAGCGCCTGGGTGGCTCACTCGGTTGAGCGTCAGTTCTTGATTTCAGTTCATGTCATGATCTTTTTCTTGGGATTGAGCCCCGTATCGGACACTGAGCTGAAAATGCACAGCCTGCTTGGCATTCTCTCTCTCCTTCTCTCTCTGCCCCTCCACTGCTCTCTCTCTCTAAATAAATAAAAAAAAAATTGTTAAAAAACAAGCAGAATCACAAAAAGACACTAAAGTTCTGATTTCTTCAATTTATTTTTAAAACGTTCAGCAAAAGTATTCTTTTATATGTGTATGTATAGAGAAAGATAGAAAAGTGTAAAATTTTAATAATTGGTGAGTCTAGACAAAGAATATATGAGTGTTCACTATGTTCTTTGTAATTTTTTTGTGGGTTGGTAATTTTTAAAATAAAAACATTTGAGAAAAATAAGCTGTATTTGCTCATGTAAAATAAGACACTGAAAATGTTTCTTACTAATACCTTCTCATAAATGTGATATTTAGTGATACTGTTTAATTGTGAAATAAGATAAATAGCTTTATTATGTTGCATGAGCAGGAAAATGGTCTTTAATCATATTGTAGTAAACTTAGAATCTTAACAAAGCAGCAGATGCAGAAATGCCTTTTATCTTTGTCGTATTTACTCTCATGGGACTTGCCTTTATATAGTAAGTGTCTTAACTTTGGTGTGGTTGATGGGCTTTTTTGATCCTTATGTTTATTAGCACAGAGATTTCCACAGGCAGACACTTCTCTTTCTTCCCCTTCCCCATAAAAAAAGGTCAGCCAAAGTCAACAGATAGTATAGCTGAATATGTACTCTGCCTTGCAAACCTTTCATTTCAACTTTACCTAGTCCCCCTTACCCACAAAAAAAGGTCAGTCAAAGTAAATAGGTAAGAAACGTGGCTGAGTGGGAGCTCGTATGCAGTTTCAAATGATCATTTTACCTCATCTTTAATTTTTTTTAATGTTTATTTTTGAGAGAGAGAGAGAGAGAGAGAGAGAGAGAGAGAGAGAGAGAGAGACAGGCAGGATGTGAGCGGGGGAGGGGCAGAGAGAGAGGGAGACACAAGATCTGAAGCAGGCTCCAGGCTCCAAGCTGTCAGCACAGAACCCACAAACAGCGAGATCATGACCTGAGCCAAAGTCAGATGCTTGATCTTAACTGAGCCACCCAGGTGCCCTTACCTCATCCTTTAAGAGAGTTCTTAATTCCTCTACATTTGTTTATGAAATCACAAGAAATTATGTGGCTAATGATATGAGACTATTTACATCTGAGGAATGGTGATTGAATCCTTAATGTGATCAAAGAGTTGTTTAATATTCTGTGCCTGTCAGATATCTTAGATGGGTCTTTGTAACTCTATCACAGGTTTTGCTTCGTGGCAAAGGTTCACTAAACTTCACCACTGATGTTAGGAAAGCATCTTAACGTAGTTCTCTCTGGTTTACTTTTCAAGAATGAGAATATTTGCATTCATATATTTGCTTGATTCTTCTAAGGATATTTTGGTACTGAATGTATTTTGTGTTAATAAAGCATATTGCTTGTTTACAGGGTAGGTAAGATTGTCTGTTTTGTTATTTTGTCCCTAGTACCTGGGACATGTATATACTAAACTTTTAGATGTAAGTGAATTTATGTTGCATGAAAAGCTAAATTACTCTTTGCTTACTCTGGATGTAAAAGCCTACAACAATTGCATTTTGATATGGCTTTCCCTTTAATTATATTTGAGGTAGTCATTAATAAAACTGAATTTAAGGTGGAAAGTTCTGTTGGGATAAGAAAGTGATATTTTTGCAGGATAAATCTTGCAGTTCTATTACATTTAAGTCAGCACTGACTAGATCACAAAATTTTGCTACTTAACAAATTCAGGGCCATTGTATTGGTATCCTGATTATCACTTAAATTTATAAATTGATATATTTTATTTTTCCTCCTACATTCAATTATAATATGCAATTTGATAATCTCTTTAATAAATAATGATCAATTTAATAACTCTCTTTGAGCTTCATATAACTAACGGTTAAGGTGTTTGTATGTGTGAAGCAGTAACTCCCAAGTTTGTTGATAGATTGATGTTTTTATATGTCCCAAAGGGTTTTTCCATTTGACTTGTTTAAATTAGAAAAGTCTTGTGTTGATTATTGTTTATACTGGAAAGATCTTTTGATGAAATGAAGCATAATTTTACAAGTTAAATGCCAGGTGAAAAATGAAAGTAATTTTCTGTAAAATGAAACAATATACATTAATTAGAAAGAAATATATATAAGACTTTTTGATTTTAAATATCTTGATTTATAACTGCAGAACATTTTCAGAATTATTTAGTACTAAAATGTTTCATGAAGAATCAACCCAAATCCGTGTCTAATTCATAACCTAATGCAAGCACATGAAGAGACACTTAGATCTAAAAGGAGTAAGGAATGTTAAGCCTTAGCTTTATACACTATAAGTCACTGCTTTGAACTTTAAATTGTGTTGATTAGTTCCAACAGAAAATTTGTGGAGTTTGCCAGTTCGTTTGCATTATAATTTTTAAAAACTTCTGTTGTGCATTTTCAATAGGCAACTGAGTGGCTTTTGTTGTGTATGTTTACATTTTCTAATGCAGATAATGTGTTGTCTCATCTTCCGTAGCAGGAGGTCAAAGGATAATATGTGAAAATGAAAATAATCAATGAATTCTGTGAACATGTTATTTGGAAATATAGAGCAAGTAAGTACAGAGTATCAGAAGAAACAGCTAAAAGAATGTAAAGTGGGTGCCTCTGAGGTGAAGGGTTGAGAGACTGTTCAGGAAGCTGCTGTTCTCTGTCATAAGCCTTGTAGAATTAGTGGACTCTAATCCGTGCGATTACAGTTTTTAAGAAAAAGGTAATTGGGCAGAAAGCCTCAGTGTTCCCTGCTCTGAGTTATCTGTGCACATAGTGAGCCTGTTTATTTAGATCAACTGGGTACTACTCGTCAGTAAGTAGTAGTTTATTCTGTCTCCTAAAAACTCAAGGATAAATAATTCACCCTTGAGATCTGTGCTGAATCCCCAGTCTGGATTGCAGCAACACTAAATATTCTAAAATTGAATCTTAGAGATTTGACCTAATGGAATGAACCATACAGAGAATAAACACCAATAATTACTAATCTAATTGTCTCTTATAATTCAGCAGCATCCCTTATGTTTCTGCACTATTAGGGCAAGTTATGCGTGTATGCATGTGTCAAACAGAGACTATCTGGAGCTAGCTTATATAGAAAAGGTGAGATGTTTCCCGGGATCTGGGGTCCCTCGGAGCGCCAGGGCAAGAGTGCAGCAAGGGGCAAAGGAAGGTACTGAAACTGCTTTGCTCAGGTGCCTGCTTCTCATTTCTCCTCTTTCCGCACTGAGTTTTTTTCCTCAAGCTTTCATGTCCAGTCACCAGAAAACGAACAGAATTATTTGGTCTGCTCCGTGTGTTTTTCTCTTTCCCACATTTATCCCCTGTATCCGTCCTCTGCTGACAAAGGGGTTGTTCAGTAAAGGAGATCCTTGTAAGCTGTGGAGACATCCCGCAACCCGACAGCCTGAGTGGTCTTACTCATAAATGCTTAGCTGCAGAGATGAGGATATTAACAATTTCGTAGTGATAACAGTTTCATAGCTAGTGAATGACCGAAGCCCAGGCAAGCAGCTGCTGTCAGTTTGGCTCTTCAGCATTTAGGTACACAGTTCTCCTGCAGCCTCATCCAGTCACACTAGGGTCTGTGCTTCTGTGAAATAGCCTTTTGCCACATTTTCGTAGGTAGTTAACCTAGGTAGCCACGTTTTGGTGCCAGTTACAGTTCAGTTTAACATAGACTAACCTCACCCCCGGGATACTGATAATATTTCATGCTATATAGGGTTCTTCCCACCTCCTTTAGATAGATACTTGTTTGAAACTTTATTGCAAAATTATTGCATGGCTCTTCAGTTTGTACCAGTAAGCAGTAAACAAAGCCTATAAGAGTTTTGTTTTTTTTCTTTTTTCTCCTCTTGTTGAGATGCGCCATTTTTCAGAAAACCATCCTGTATTCCTGCAGATTGCAACCATGAATACTTTCAGAGCAAGCTTTCCATCAGCTAATGGTTTTCTTTAATTTGTCAGAATACACTAGGCTTTGTGTTATATATAGCTCCTGGACTCAAAGGTTTTTTTGTGATCAAGTGGTATAAGTCCCTCTAAAATACTGATCTAATGAAAGATTTAATTGAAATATAATTAACTTATTTTGATAGAAAATCTCAATTCTAGAATTTTGTAATTAACCTTGAAAGTTTGTAAATATGGTTTCTGGATATTTGTGAATGAGTTGTTCTAGAAGTCACCTCTAAGGGGTGCCTGGATGGCTCAGTCAGTTAAGCGTCCAACTGCAGCTCAGGTCATGATCTCGGGGCTGGTGGGTTTGAGCCCTCCGTAGGGCTCTGTGCTGATGGCTCAGAGCCTGGAGTCTGCTTCTGATTCTGTGTCTCCCTGTCTCTCTGCCCCTCTCCTGCTTGCTCTCTCTCTCTCTCTCAAAAATAAACATTAAAAAAAATTAAAAGTCACCTTTGAAAATTGTTCAATAATTCTTCAAAATTAATCATATTTTTCATTTAGCAGACAGTATTTTTCAGTTTTAAATTTTATGTTATTACAAGTTCAAAAAATAAACAACTCTCCAATCTAGTCATGCAAACAAATGAGCATTAGCACTCAGTAAATATTCTTTAGTTAATGAATGAAAGTTTAACTCTTTACAAGATTGTTTTGCTAGTGTACGATTTCAATGTTTTAATCCCCTTCAACAGCAATACAGACAATAAAATAATAAGCCCATGATTCCATGTGTTCTACTCAGGTTCACTTCAAAAAGATGGGAATCTGTGAGGTTACAAAAAGATCTGATGGGTTGAGTGATACAAAAGTCAGGAAGGGACAGCAAAGTAGATGAGAGATGCAGTAGGTCCATATAAAAAATATTAGGACAAAGGAAAATTTCTGAACTCTTTGCCATAGGAGTTCAGATTTATTATAGCTTGTAATTTTCTTAGGGTATTGGTTTTGAAAGTAAGCTGGCAGGCTAATGGAGTCTTGGCATGGGCTTTGGCTAATGGAATTTTCTATGTAGTTTGAGGAGTATGGGGAAAGCCTGACTTGGTCTAGGTCCATTTGAACTTTCAGGGCATTAATCAGAATTACCTGAAGAGCCCCAGATCCTGTCCACCTACATTCCAGATTCCTTGGCACAGCCCAGAGAAAAAGTGAATGGCAGTATGTTTCAGTAGAAAAAATACTGGGCATAGTGCCAGTAGAATCTGTACATTGGGACTGCCGTTTATTAGCTGCGTCACAATGGTTTGCTTAATTTCTAAAGCAAATTCTTGAGCCTCACTCCATACCTTCTAAATCTGTTTTTCACAAGCACTCCAGGTGATTCTGATGCAAAGGTTAAGTTTGAGAACTGTGGGTCTAGATCAGTGATTCTCAATTAATGGGTAATATCTGCTCTCCCCACTCCAACAGAGGTTCTCAACCTTGGCTGTGTATTACAATCATCTGGAGAATGTTTGAACCTCCCAATGCCCTTGACATACCCAATTAAATTAGAGTTTCTAGAGATAGCATTCACACGAGTAGTTTTTTAAAGTTTCTCAGTTGATTTCATTTAGTGGAGGTTGAGAACCACTGCCCTGTTGGTTTTTCCCTTGCCTCACCTTCTGCCTGATATCAGTGCTGTTTCTTTTTTTTTTTTTTAATTTTTATTTATTTATTTTGAGAGATGGGGGACAGCGTGAGTGGGGATGGCACGGAGAGAGAATCCCAAGTAGGCTCCATGCTGTCAGTGCAGAACCCAACACAGGGCTTGATCTCACGAACCATGAGATCACGACCTAAGCCAAAATCAGGAGTCTGATGCTCAACTGACTGAGCCAGTGAGGCACCCCTCACTGTTGTTTCTGATGGGAATTTTTCAAATCTGTATCTGGGGAAGTGCTGTTTTAGGTGGTGATTCCCAAACCTAGTTGGTTGAGTATCACCATTTCCTGGGAAGAGATTTTTGGATTCCATACAGATCTCCTCAACTGGAATTTTCAGAAAAAATTCCTCAGCAAAGAGGAGGAACAAGTCTCTGGTCCATCATTTGGGGACCACATCTATAGGTGATTAAAAAGTTACCTCATTTTTGAGGTTGGCCATTGTCATTTGTTTATCTTGTCCTTAATATGCTCATTTAATTTATTTTTTATTCTTTAGTTCAAGAAATGTTCTTTGGGTGTCTGTGTGTCAGACACTTTTTATGTGCAAGAAATACAAAGAAGAATAGGACACTGTCCCTGAATTCGAAGAGGTTTAGTGCCTTTGAGAGGAAAATAGATCTATAAATAAACAAATGCATTGCTATTATCAGTACAATGATAGAAGCCAGAAACATAGGAATCATTATTTTTTCTGTCCCATCAGTCATTATTGTTTTTTCTGTCCTATGAATTCTTCTGCCTGAATGCATCTGCAGTCCATTAACCCTTCATCATCACTCTTGCCACCTTAAATTCAAGCCACTATTTTCTCCTTTTGGACCCATATATGGGAACTCTCTACTTTGTTCACAATTTTTCTGCAAATTTAAAACTATTATAAAATTTAAAAGTTTACTAAGAAAATGTTTTTAAAGAATGTAAAGCCCAGTAGATAAATCTCCTTCAGTGTTTTGTTTTGTTTTTTATACTTCAGAGAAAATCCCAAATTCTTCACGTGGGCTAAAAGACCTTTGTGATCCGACTCTGCTTACCCTGTGTGACACCCTTGCCCTTTCCTTGTCCCAGCCTCATGGGCCCTCTGTGTCACACACCTTTTTGCCCCTTGCTTTCTACCTGCCTAACTCCTCAACCTTCAGATTTCAGCTCCGTGTCAGTTCTTGAGGATGTCATTTGTCCACCGTCCGGCGTTGCCTTTTGGGGCACTTGTCAGTTGCAGTTACATTTATACCTCGGTGGTCCTTTAAAAAATGTCTGTCTGTCCCATCAAACTCAGAGCTGCTGGAGTGAGGTCATATCTCTCTTGCTTTTGGTGCCCAGCACGGTACCTGGCACACACGAGGACTCATAAATTGTTGAATGGATGAGTAATTCAGTGATGAGAAAAGAAGCTTCTGTGACAAAAATATTTTGCTCATCACCCTAGAGATCATGAGACCCAAGCAGTGCAAACAGGGAATTATATTTGTTCCGTTTGCTTAGAATTTTAAAAACACCACTAAAATTAATGTAACTAAAATTAATTAAAATTCAGCTTGACTAAAATTAATGTACATGTAAGGCATGGAAAAATAGCCTAAAGCTTTACCCATCTCTTTATTTGTAGGTAGGAAAGACTCACAAAGTATTATGGACTAACTCGTAAGTTGAGAACAGGGAAGGAAAAAGAAGAATTTTGAAAAGTATTATCAACCTTCCACTGAACTCATATGTTGGCAAAATTTCATAAGTGTTAGTATAGGGATTTCAGATTCCATTTGAGTAAAGTAAAAAATAATTTCAATTTAATTTTTGAAAGAGTTTAGATATTTTATTTAACACAGTGCTACATACTGGCTTTGTTAAAGAATTGTGGAATCAAAAGGCAAAAAGGAACTCAACCAAGACATTGTACTGTGATGAATTTTTCTCTCTCTCCATTTCCAATTTAAATGAAAAATGTTCCTACAGTTCTGTAATATTTTTAATCATTGGAGGCCTGTCCAGTAGATTTACTTCCCAAGAGAGAGCTTAAATAGTCAGTGATTTCATCAGCAAAGAGACAAAAAGGCACCAAGTAGTATATGTGCTGGACCAAAACAAACATTACACTTAACGATAATATGCCTTATTTGACCAAGTAGTGATATATGTAGCCCGACGTCTCCAAATAAAAGGAGCCTATTTTGCTTATGCGATAGGCACATGAGGGCCCTCAGATCTATGGAAATGTACTGGACCTCTGAATCCAGAAAAGATCGCAAGGAGACACCTTGCACGCCCCCTGAGTTGCAAATGTGAGAAAATGTGGAGAAACGCTCACCTCCCTCTTACTGCTCGCCCCTTCTTGGTGGAACTGGAATGGAGAAACCTAGAACAGTCCTGGAAGTGGCCACGTCAACGCATTAACAATGTTGGAGGGTGGGAATGAGGAAATGAATCGTATATTTCTTTTGTAATTCAAAAAACCATTAGCAACGGAAAAATGAATTATTATTGTGTGTAAACACATTGCTTAGCTTTTGATTTTCTCAACTTATTTAGCTTGTGCCATTTACTGTATTTAACTTGATAGTATTGATATTTTAGCTTACTGAAAATAATTTTTAAATTATAAATATTAATATTAATCTTCCTGATTGTTCTGGCTCCTGATCCCCTCGAGGTTAAGAAAGTCCAAGCCCAGGTCGTCCCTGTTCAGCAGACCCTCTCAAGGCAAAAGCTGGCTCACTTGTTGATGTGCTGCTCTGGGTTCAGTCTAGTTTTTACTGGAGTGTTCTTTACTGATGCTCTTAGTTTTTGTGGTGATGTTTGTTTTTAGGTGTTACCTAGCATTTTTTTTTTCAGTGAGAATGTTGATCTAGACATGTAGGTAGCCATTCAACTGGAAATGAACCTCTCATAAGTTTTGTACCATAATTTTTGTACACTTTGTGTATTACATAATTTCTATCCGAGCTGCGAACTGGATGTAATAAACTGATAGCACTTTTATGACTTTTGCTGGACTAACACTCCCTTCACCAAATTGTATCCTTAGAGTTTTAGCATGCATCTCGTTTGATGAATTTTTTGCAGATTGCAGGTAGATACCAGATAGTTTTTCCCAGGTTAAAGTTATGATGAGTGTGACTTTGTGGTGTGGAACTGTGTGATGCCATGACTGCCCGTCAAGCTATGTATTAGAGCAAATTCAGCTGGACTTTTTTTTTTTTTTTTTTTTTTTTTTTTTTTTTAAGTTTTATTTATTTAAGTAATCCCTGCACCCAACATGGGGCTCAAACTCATGACCCAAACAAAGATCAAGAGTCACTCCCTCTACTGAGTGAGCCAGCCCTGTGTCCCCAGCTTCAGTTTTTGAATAGAGGTCCAGCCCTTCTGTATATGGGACTTCCCTTTTTCATACTTTCAAGCTGAAGTTGGATGGTTTCACACATGCATCCTTATTGGACATCCTCATTTTCTTAAGGCCCACCTGTCTTGCCCTCGGGGCAGCCTTTGCGTCAGCTGGTTCAAACAACAAAAATAGTAACAAAAGCTGCATCCCAGTAATTTGTCAGGAGGGTACAAATGAATCCTTTTGCTTTTTTTTTTTTTATCCTTAAAAAGTTCTACTGAAATTTGGAAACTAATTTTCATGCTTTGTCTAAAGACAAATGCCCATCCATTCTATTGAAATGAAACCTAAATCCCAAATGAAGTCAGAAAGCTAAATACTCTAGATTAAGATGACCTTCCCTTAGAATGATTCTACTAACCTGTCCTTTGGGATAAGGCCATTGACTCGTGAGTAGCAGCCTGTGAAACAACGTCTCTGTGTTTCCTGAAGAGATGTTGAGGATGCTTTTCATTTTTGTTTATCAATCTCCTTGCCAGTTCAAATTCACTTCCCTGTCCTCTTCCTCTAACTCATTTTTTTTGCCATATTAAATACATATTTTTAAAACCATTTTGAATATTTTTTGGAACATAGTGGGCATATACAAAATCATTTGATTACTGTATCAAATAATGCAAATCAGTGAATAACCATGTTTTAGAAACCAAATTACATGATGACTTATTTACTCTTGCTTATATAAACATTATCAAAATCTAGAAAATTAGGTTTCAGTACAGTATCTATCTCTTGACCCAAAGGAACAAATATGCAAAGACAGTGGCAGCCGCTATCATGATTTCTGAGAAGGACTGCAGCTTATTCCCTCATTTATTTGAACAGGAAATTTTCAAAAGTAAAATCACTCTCCTTCAATATTTTGTAGATTTCAGTAATCTGATAAATGAGCTATTTATTCATTGTCTCTCTGGTACCCACACAGTGGTTTATCCATAGCAACAATCCTTTTCAAACGTAATAAGACCAACCCTGTATTTATTAGGGAAATAATACGACCAGGTAAAACAAACTATGGCTGTTGGTTCTGTGTATTTACTCTCTTTCAAAGAGATCCGCTAAACCTTCAGTGTGTTCCAGGTTACAGATCATTAGGGAGGCTGCATTGGAGTATGACTCTATGATTCTGAATGTGACATTTTTATGGAGTGTTTAGAGTCAAATAAGAAAGATGATGAGCAAATAAAGCTTTAGAAATAAAGTACTATTTTGTGTATTGAAAATAGGGCCAAGTTCCTCTGTACAGTGGAAATCAGAGACATATTATGGTAAATATTACCACCCCCCGTCTATAGAGGATAAATAGGATACTTAATATTGGCCCAGGAGAACACATTTCAGTTTTTCTTGACTCTAGAAATTACATTGATATGGAATTTATAAGAAAGGCTGTACCTCAAAAAGAAACAGTTTCAGAATTACAGAGAACAGATTCTTCTTAAAGAATCTGAATTGCTGTTGAAATGTAAATTAAACCTAAGATCTTTTCATGTCAGTTGTTGAGAAATGAAGTAGCATTTAAAATCATAAAATGTTAGCGTTCATGTAATCCAATATCCTTATTTTACAGTCATGAATGCTTTTAGAAATTGCTACAAAAGCCTAGTGTCTCTCATCTTAAATGTCCTTGTGCAATATAAAAAAAAATGTTTTCACTAAAATTTGTTAAGCTTCTATCCTTCAAGGTATACTAATGGAAATATAATAATCTTTTACAAGGGTAGGTTGATTAATAATTTCAGTTCTTTATGTAATAGAATGGAGTACATTTTTTCTTTATTAGATTTTTTAAAGTAGATCAGTAGTGGGGCTCTGTATTTATGAATTGGTTGAAACTGTTTTGATCAAAACTCTGCTATGGTAAATGTTTGTTTTTTCTTAGATACACTTTTTGGTAGTTTTGGCACTTAAATTATTTCCTTCTGTTTATATTCACAGATTCTGGAACTTTTCAAAGCCTGATCCTCTTCTTGAAACAGTAGAACATCATACAGAGTTTACCTGTGGTTTAGATTTAAGTCTTCAGAGTCCTACTCAGGTAATGGGTGCAGTCTCTGGATTTTTTTCTACCCATACAGTTCACAAATAGCTCTATGTGTGGCCTGTGTTGCTTTTAGGAACACACTTTTGCCTTTAGGGCAGTACAAAGTACATTTACTTAATTAACCTGATCTTTTTGTTCGATAAATATGAGCGTTTGAGTAGGCCTCTCCCAATGGATAGTGTGACAAGAGAAGAATGAAATGGGGAAGGATTGTCCTCAGAGGTTGGTGGGAGTCAAGACTGTCCCACTAAGCAGTTGAGATGGTGGGTGGGTCATTTTTCTGTCGGGACTGTCACCCTCTTCTCCACATGTCAAAAGAGAGGCTTCTGGTGGGGGAACCAAGTAGAGTAGAATGGCTACTGTTTTAATTAATAAACTTTATGTTTTCCCCCTTTTGTTCTCTTAAGGACTTGAGAGTCAATATTTTGGACTTTAAATATTCTTCAGGGTTTTCTTATGCTGTGTCAGTTTTGGAAATTACAAACTTAGGTCAGAAACACAATAGTATTTTGAGTGATTAGGTGCTTTATAACACAGACTATGTGAAAACACCAACATATTCATGAAACAAAATATTATGGGGAAAATGTAGAATATGACTAAGAAATTATGTTTTTATGATGAATTTTATAACTTCGACAAGAAGCAAATCCAATTTCTTATTACTGTATTCTTAAATTTAAATGGATACTTGGGTTTTTTTTAATTTTAGGAACTTAAGACATAATTCTCAGTTTAAAGTATTCTCAGATAAATAAAATAATCTCATTAGACATTAGAATATTCTCATTAACATTATAATAATTATTTTTACATGACTTAATGGCATCTAAGAAGAAAAGAAACTGAAGTAGTGATGGGCAAAATAGCATTATCTTTAATGTAAATACAATGTGCTTCAAATTAACTAGTTCCTTTCCTGAGAAATACATTTTTATAGATGACTTTTAATAAAATAACCATACCTGTTTGCTGTCCCAGTTAAAACAGTTGTAATGTATGTATTGAAATGTGGCGGTACCAAACAAAGGATCCTGAGTAAATACTTTCCTTTTCATATGTTTCTGTGAACCCATGCCACAGAAGTCCCAAACGGTGGCCTCCTTGACATACACAGTCACGGCAGTTCCTCCCCCAGAGTGCCAAGTGTTTTCCAAATTCTCCACACATGAACCACCTTATTAAAAGGAACTTTGTTTTCAGAGGATATATTAACCATACTTCTTAATCATTTCATGTTTATTAATCATATTTTAAAATCACTTAAATAATAAGAGATTTATTACATGGCCATATTTGTGTGTGTGTGTGTGTGTGTGTGTGTGTGTGTGTGTGTGTGTGTGTGTAGGCTGGTGACTGCCACCCATTTCTTCCAATTGAATAACCAAATTCCATTTGTGCTAAAGAAATAGTTGCTATTGAGAGCAAACAGGAATGGAGAAGCAGTCATCTTTTAGCTCTAAATAAGCATCAGGTTCAATGCCATAATATACAGTTCGATTGTACTAGAAATTTCCACTGAGTTAATTCATAGTGGCTCAGAATCTTGGGATTAGAAGGGACCTTAAAAATAAGACCACTCCTTCTCATTCATTTATTCTTTGTACAGATATTATCATGTCAGACCTTGTAGTAGGTACTGGGGATTCAGTGAGGAATGAAAATAAACATGGGCCCTGTCTTTATAAAGCATTTAGTCCACCATTGTATCAACTTCTCTCACAAATGAATGTGAACAGACAGCTGTGACAAGCCTATGAAGGAGAAGTACATTGTACCTCAAAGGTTCATAATTAGGGTAGATATTTAACTTATATAAAAAATCTGTAAGGAAGTGAGTCTCATCTTAGACCTGTTGGATGAGTAGGCATTAACTAATGAAGAGACAGAAGGGATATCCTAAATAGGCAGAAGTAATATTATATCATAGACCCTGTGACAGGGCAGCAGGGTAGGGGGGAGCATGGCTAGTACTTGAGAATGGAAGAAATTATTTCTTCCTGATTTATGGCATATTTCTCAACATTAGAATTTAAGAAAAATATGTCTGTTTACTTGTCATATTTTTAAAAATTGAGCGTTAAGATTATCAACTAAAGTTTATGTTTCTTCCTATTCTTCAAGGTCAGTCAACTTTGCTTTATATAATTTTTGCTATATATTGTAGGTCATACAAATTAAATATTGAAAGGTTTTTATTAATAGATCTTTTATTATTAATGTATTTTTAATGTTTTGAAAATATTACATAACTATTTTTCTGTTTCTCTTGATTTTCTTTGACATTCATTGATTCTGTATTTTATTCTGTCACATTTATTGAGTACTACAGCTGTGCAGGACTTAATTACAGTGTAGTGTGATATGTGCTAAAACAGAGGGAGGCAAAGGATGCCTTGGGAACATATGCCTTCATTCATATTTGTCAGGTGCCTACTAAATGCTGGGTCTTGTCGTAGGCACTAAGAATAAACCAGTGAACAAAGCAGACTAGATTCCTGCTGTCATGGAGCTTCCATATTATGGGAGAAATCAAATAATAAAGATGATTCAGAATAGGAGCAATTTGATAGAGAATGATGGGGTACTTTTGCTTGAATGGTCTGGGGAAGACTCTCCAAGAAAAGTGAAATGTGAGCTGATAACTGAACAGTGAAATGAAGCCAGCCATCCACAAATCTAAAGCAAGAATGTTTTTCACAGGGGAAACAACTGTCAAGTCCTTGAGATGCCAATGGGTTTGTTATTATTAAGGGACAGAAAGAAGGCCATGGTGGCTGGATCCTACTGAATGAAGGGGAAAGTGATAGGAACTAAGTAGGGGCCAAATTGTGTGAGGACTTTTAGGCCACACTGTGTTTGATTTTCTTTGTTATTGCCATTAGAGATTGAAAAGCAGAAGAATTATAGAAATTGATTTGTGGGTTTTCTTTATTGAGGTATAACTGACATTTCAGATGTACAGCATAATGATTTGACATTTATACATATTGAAAAATAATCAAATCTAGTTAACACCTGTCACCACACAAAGTTACAAAAAAAGTTTTTCTTGTGATGAAGACTTTTAAGGTCTCTCTTAGAAACTTTCAGGGGCGCCTGGGTGGCTCAGTCGGTTAAGTGGCCGGCTTCGGCTCAGGTCATGATCTCGCGGTCCGTGAGTTCGAGCCCCGCGTCGGTCTGTGTGCTGACAGCTCAGAGCCTGGAGCCTGTTTCAGATTCTGTGTCTCCCTCTCTCTGACCCTCCCCCGTTCATGCTCTGTCTCTCTCTGTCTCAAAAATAAATAAACATTAAAAAAAAAAATTTTTTAAAAGAAACTTTCAAATATATAGTACAGTATTATTAACTATAGTCACCATGCTGTATATTATATACCCAGGATTTATTTATTTTATAAGTGGAAGTTTGCAACTTTTGACCCCTTTCACCCATTTCTCCTACTCCTCACTCCGTGCTTTCTGGTAACCACCAATCTGTTCTCTGTATCTATGAGCTTGGTTGTTTTGTTTTTTTGGTTTTTGAGTTTTTTAAGATTCCACATATAGCAAGATCATATGGTATTTGCCTTTCTCTGTCTGATTTCTCTTAACGTTATGAGTTCAAGGTCCATCCATATTATCAAAAGTGATAAGATTTCATTCTTTTTTATAGCTTAATAGTTTTGTATATATGCTTTATTTTCTTTACCATTCACCCATTGACAGACATGTAGTTATTTTTATATTGTGGCTATTGTAAATAATGTTGCAATGAACATAGGGGTACCTGTATCTTTTGAAATTAGTGTTTTCATTTTCTTTTGATAAATACCAAGAAGTAAAATCACTGGAGGGGTGCCTGGGTGACTCAGTCAGTTGGGCGTCCAACTTTGGCTCGGGTCATGATCTCACAGACCGTGAGTTCGAGCCCCGCGTCGGGCTCTGTGCTAACAGCTCAGAGCCTGGAGCCTGCTTTGGATTCTGTGTCTCCCTCTTTCTCTGCCCCCTCCCCTGTTCATGCTCTGTCTCTCTCTGTCTCAAAAATAAATAAAAACATTAAAAAAAATTTTTTTTTAAATCGCTGGATTGTATGGTAGTTCTATTTTTAATTCTTTAAGGGACTTCCATACTGTTTTCTATAGCAGTTGCACCTGTGTACATTCCTACCAATAGTTTACAAGGGTTCCCTTTTCTCCACACTTATTGCTAACACTTACCATTTCTTGTAATTTTGATAATTGCCGTCTTTCTTTTTCAGAAAAATGTCTATTCAGAGCTTGTGCCTGTTTTTTAATTGAATTATTGGTGGTTTTGCTATTGAGTTGTAGGAGTTCATTGTTTATCTTGGATATTAACCCCTTATCGCATATGATTTGCAAATACTTTCTCCCATTCTGCCTTTCATTTTGTTGATGATTTCCTTTACTGTGCAGAAGCTTTTTAGTTAGATGTTGTTCCCCTTGTTTATTTTTGCTTTTGTTGTCCTTCCTTTCAGAATCAAATCCAAATTCTTGTTGCCAAGACTGATGTCAAGGAGCTTACTGCCTATGTTTTTTTCTTGGAGTTTTATGGCTTCAAGTCTTTAATCCATGTCGAGTTAATTTTCGTATATGGGATAAGATAGTATCAGGTTTCATTCTTTTATATGTGGCTGTCCAGTGATTTGTGTTCTAATTTTATTTTATTTTTTATTTTTTTAAATGTTTATTTAATTTTGAGAAAGAAAGCAAGTGGGGGAGGGAAAGAGGGAGAGGGAGACAGAAGATCCAAAGTGGGCTCTGTGCTGATAGCAGAGAGCCCAATATGGGGCTCAAATCCACAAACTGTAAGATCATGACCTGAGCTGAAATTGGACTCTTAACTGACTGAGCCAGTCAGGCACCCCTGATTTGTGTTTTTAGGAGATCGTTCTGTCTGCTATGGGAGAATAGACGACAGGTAAAGCTGGGAGGGCAGCTTAGAGTGACTTGATGTAATCCAGGCCAAAGATAATGGTGCCTTAAAATCTAAGAGATTTTGAGATGGAAAGTTTCAGCATATATTAGCTTGAACCTTATAAAATTGCTGGAAATTTCACATGGTTTACTTTGGAGATAGTAAGTAGGATTTGTTGATAGATTACAAATGGCCATCAAAGAAACAGGAAAATCAGTGGTTACTCCTAGAAAACAAGGATCTAGAAAACAAGGTGGACAATGGCTTAATTTGCTGAGATAAGGGAAGAAGAGGTAGCTGAGATAAGGGAAGAAGAGGTAATTTGGGATAGGAAACAATCTGGAGTTATATTGGAGATGTCTCCTGTTAGACATTCAAATGGAGATGTTAGGTAAATAGATTTAGGCTTGTCTACCTCAGGGAAGAGTTTAGGGTAACAGATACAAATTTGGGAGCTTTTGGCATAAAAATGATATTAAGACTCGGGGGCAGATTAAAATTCTCTAGAGAGAGTATATAAATAAAGAAGAAGCTCAGAAGGAATTCTAGAAGTTTGAAAGAAGAGAATCCAGTAAAGGGGATTGAGAAGGAATGGCCAGTAAGATAAAAAAGAAAAACTAGAAAAGTATAGTGTCTTTGAAGTTGAAAGAAGAAAGTAATTCAAGAAGGAAGACACTCCCACGTATTGCTGGTAGAAATATAAAATGTTGCAGTCACTTTGGAAAAGTTGACAGTTTCTTAAAAAGTTAAATGTAAATTTACCATACATTTCAGCAATTACACTCTTAGATAACTAACAAAAAGAGATGAAAATATAGGTCTGCACAAAGACTTGTGTGTGAATGTTCCTAGGCAAAAAGTGGGAGCAATCCAAATGTTAATCAGCTGCTGAAAGGATAAACAATGTGGTATATCAATACAATGGAATACTATTCAGGAGTAAAAAGGAACAGTTTGATACGTGCTACAACATAGATTAATCTCTGAAGCATTATGCTAATGAAAGAAGCCAGATGCAAAGACCATATGATGTATAATTTCATTTATAGAAAATGTCCAGAATAGGTAGATCTGTAGAGATAGAAAGGAGATTACTGGGTTATTTGGGGCAGGGGATGAGAATGGGAATTGTCTGCAGATGGACACAGAGGATTTTGGGGGGAATGATGGAAATGTTCTAAAACTGAATTGTGGTGATAACTGAACAGCCCTGTAAAGGCACTAAAAATCATTGACTTGTACACCTAAAATGGGTAAATTTTATGGTATTTAAGTTTCACCTTAGTGAAGATGTTTAAGAAAAAAAGAAATGGACATTCTGATATTCCCTAAGATACAAAAAGATGAAAAAGCATTCTTCCACTGTAAAAATAAGAAAAAAGTAAGACAAACTACAAAATCAGACTTTGAACCCATCAGAGACCTGAGGTGGTAGGGCAAACAAGTGGCCTGAAGTCCAAGGAGGGATAGACCCCTCCTTCCAAGGAGAGATGGGACACCAGGACTGCTTTACTTGTGGCAGAGCACAGGAAGAAGATACAGCTGCTATACAAATATGAGATCCAGTGGGACAAGAGGACATTGTGTGAACAGATGAGGGATTTCAGCTGAGAGATAAAAATATAAGAAAGAGTCCAATGAAAGAAGTAGTTTATTTATAGTATCAGAGATGCAGTCCTTCAGTGTTCCCATCAGAAGACTCATCAACGAATTTAGAGACAGATAGCTCACTAGAAACTAGCCAAGCTGAAACAATATGAGAAAACAAGAATGAGGGAAATAAAAGAAATAAAAGAGAGCGTCTGGCATCTGTGGGATAATATCACATGTTCTTACATGTACGTAATTGGAGTCCCGAAGGGGAGAAAGCAAATAGGGAAGAAGAAATATTTAAAAACAATTTTCCAAAAATAATAAAAGTCAAACTACAGATTTGAGAATCCCAGAGAGGATTTAAACAAACAAACAAACAAAACAACACATCAAGGTATGCCCATATTCAAACTGCTAAAAACCAAAGATAAAAAGAAATTTTTAAAGGCAGAAAAAAGAAATATCCAGGAGAATCTAGATAAGAATTACAGCAGACTTCATGTCAGAAACTATGTAAGCCACAAGACAGAGGAATGTTTTTTTAAAGTACTGAATGAAGGATGTAAAGAGGGATCTTTTGACTATAAAGAGGAAATTTCAGACAAAAGCTGAGAGCACGTCTGTGTTACAAGCAATGTTAAAGGAAGTTCTGTCAGAAGAAATATACTCAGACCAAATGAAAAGAAAGAGGCAGACAGAGGGAAGAGGGGAAGAAGGAAGGATAAAAGAAAGAAGGGAAGGCAGGAATGATGAGAGGGAAGGAAAGGAAGAAGAAAAAAAGAAAATACAGTAAAACCTTGGTTTACGAGCATAATTCGTTCCAGAAATGTGCTTGTTAATCCAAAGCACTTGTATATCAAAGCAAATTTCCCCATAAGAAATAATGGAAACTCAAGATGATTAATTCCACAACCCAAAAATATTCATATAAAAATGATTACAATGTTGTAATATAATACATAAAAAATACAAAACATAAAGAAAAATAAATTAACCTGTGCTTCCCTTTGAAAACCTTTGTGGCTGGTGTGATGGAGACAAGAGAGAGGAGGGTTATTGTGTAGGATAACTTTCACTATCACTGACAGAATCACTGCAATCTATTGGCTCAGTGGAATCTTTTTCTTTTCATGCAGCTTTAACAAGGAACCTATCCAATGACACTTGCTTTTGCCTTCTTTTGAGGATTTCACAGGAATGTGACATTGCATTGTCATTAAACAGATTTATTGTTTGCAATGTCACAGCCTTATTCAGGTGGTGCTTTTCTACAAAATTTTGCACTGTTTCCCACATTTTATACATCTCCCTAATATCTTTTAAAGTGAGGGATTCCTCCACCTTTTTCTCCTCCTCCTCTGCAGACAAGATGCAGACATAGACTTCTTACAAAATCTTGCAGTTTCAGCCATCACATACCTCATTTGTACTTCTCGATGATTTCCTTCTTAGCTTCCACTGTAATCGTCTCCTTCTTCTTACTGCCTTTCCTTTCAACCTTTTTCTGCATGGGGCCATTGTATTTGCTAGCACAGATGTTGACGACAGTACAGTGTTAATAAACTCTTGTCATATACTGGATTTAATGTAATTAGCAATAAGGCAGCAGAGGAAAGGGCCTATATCTGCAGGCAGCCTGACCTAGAGTGAAGCAAAGCATTCCTAAGCTTATTCTTGTATGGAAAAGCAAAGGACTGTCCATAGGTACTTCAAAGTGACAAAAAATACACTAATGCCAGTTGTGGGCACCTTCCAATGTTCTGAAAAGTCACTGATTTCTGCCAAACACCATGGCCTGAGACCAAGCATCTGAGCATAGGAGATGATCACCCACAATCCCACAACGAGAGAGAGAGAAGAACCATTGACTCAGTTGTGATCATGTGATAATGAGCATCACGTACTACTCCTATCGCAAGACATAGCTTGTTTATCAAGTTAAAAATTTATTAGAAATGTTTGCTCGTCTTATGGAACACTCACAGAACATTACTCGTAATCCAAGGTTTTACTATAACTGGAAATGGCAAAAAGTAAGTAAATATACAAGACAGTTTTAAACTTAACATTAAGTTTTGACCTAAAACAAAAATAGGATTGTATGCAATATATTTGCATACAGTATATTATATAATTCATAGTATATGCAAAAGTTAAATGTATGACAACAATAAAACAAGAAAGAAGAATTGGAAGTACACTATTATAAAGTTATTACTATATATGAAGTCATATAATATTTGAAGGTAGATTGTGATAAATTCAAGATGTATATTGTAAACCCCATGTTAACCTCTAAGAAGTTTTAGAGAAGGAGCTATAACTATTAAGCTAATAGTGGAGATAATTATGAAAAATATCAATTATCTCAGCATAATGAAGGCCATATAGAAAAACCTACATCCAACATCGTGGTGAAAAACTGAAAGCTTTTCCTCTAAGATCAGGAATAAGACAAGGATGCTTGCTTTCACCATTTCTATTAAACACAGTATTGGAAGTTAGAACAATCAATCGAGAAAAAGAAAAAAAATGCATCTAAATTGAAAAGGAAGAAGTAAAATTAATTTCTTTTTGCCAAGGACATGATCTTATATGTGGAAGCCTTTAAATCAAAGTATTCAAAATTATACTAAATGTAAATGTTCTAGGTGTACCTGGATGACTCAGTGAGTTCAGGCACCATGTTGGGAATTGAACTTACTTAAGTAAAAAAGGAAGGAAGGAAGGAAGGAAGGAAGGAAGGGGGGGAGGAAGGAAAGAAGGAAGAAAGGAAGGAAGAAAAAAGAAAAGAAAGGTAAATGATCTAAACATCCAAATTAAAAGACATATTAAAAGTGGTAGATATGTGAGAGATTTTGAGAAACTCACTAGGTCCAGACTATTGGATTTGGGATTCAAAGAAGTTTTCTAACTCCCAAGTTCTAGGATCTAGTTACTTTCTGTATATTTTCAGTGATGAATTTGTCTATGCTTCTCCCTGTGAATTTGTCTTTAAAAATTTATTATTCTTTTTTTCAAACTAAGATGATGACCTCAACCAATATATTTTTTACGTATCTAGCATGAGCACATTTTAACACAAATATTTGTATTGTTTATATTATTAATTTATGTTTTTGCCAAGTAGAATTTAACTCCTTTGTAGGGAGATACTAGTTAAGTTCTTGGTGCATGTCCCTATTTTTCTCACACTTACTTTATCTCAGTTATCTATTGCTATAAAACAAACTCTCCCACAACTTAATGACTTAAACAATAATTTTCTTTGCTTACAATTCTGTGAGTCAGCAATTTGGGCTGGGCTCAGCCAGGCAGTTCTGTTGGTCTCACCTTGGGTCCCTCATGTGACTCCGGTCACCTGGTGACTTAACTAGAGCTGAATGGTCTAAGGTGGCCACACTCCCGTGTCTAGGGTGTAGTGCTGGTTGTCATCTGCGTCACGTGTCCCCAGATGAGCTCAGGCTTCTTCACTTAGCAGGTGTAGATTTCCAACAGGGCAAGAGTAAAAGCTGCCAGGTATCTCCAGCACTAGATTTAGAAGTTCACACAGCAGTCCACCTGTTGCAAAGCAAGTCACGAGGCCAGCTCAGAGTCAGAGAGTAAGAAAAATAGACTCCATTTCTTGGTGGGAGTAGCTGCAATGAATTTGTAGCCAATTAAAAATCCATCACATTAACCTTTTGTTGGTATAGTTGGCAGTTTAAGTTATTTTTGACATATTTATCCTTTATTCTCACAATATGTGGTCAGGTTTACTGATTGCATGTTAATTTCACCCTTTGTTCATATTTTATTCCCTTAGAAAGTATCTTTCTCTCACCTTTTAGAAAGTACCTTCCCATCTGTTTTTAAAAATTTGTTGTCTCTTGTGATCTTAACAGCCATAGGACTTTGCTGACGTTATTTTAGGTCTTTGTGTCTTAATATATTCTTTATCTTAAAAGAGATTTATCTGAGTTCTTGTATTTCTAATGCCTTTTTCTTTTTTTAGCGTCTCTTTTCTTAGAGATCTGAAAAATGAGATTCAAAAGCATTCTTGTGTTATACCTCCTTTCTTCTTGACAGACGTAAGATCTTGTCTTTAAAGGTTTAAAACTTGACAAATAAGTACCTAGGGTCATTCTTTGAGGATAATTGCTGAAAAATGCTCTATGCCCCCTCTTGTTAACCAGGATGAAGTTATCTTTCAGTTCAGAAAATTTTTCTTTGATTTTTTTCCCCTCTGATCATGATTTGTACAGCTCTGGCATTTTCTCTTTTCTCTCTTATCCTTATTACTTCTAAATTAGATACCCTTTTTCTGTTTTTAGACATATGATCCTAGACCTGTAATATTCCCTTTTGTATAATTAGAATTTTCTGTATTAATATATTTTTAGAATTCCTGACTTTGTGCTCTGCAGTATCAACCTTGCTCCTTTGAGTGCTCATTGATGTTTAATTTAGTACTTATAATCTGAGAATAGGTTTACATATTGTTACACATTCCTTTTGGGTGACAGTTATTTCTCTTTTTTTGTTTTTTAATTTTTTTTTCAACGTTTTTTATTTATTTTTGGGACAGAGAGAGACAGAGCATGAACGGGGGAGGGGCAGAGAGAGAGGGAGACACAGAATCGGAAACAGGCTCCAGGCTCTGAGCCATCAGCCCAGAGCCTGACGCGGGGCTCGAACTCACGGAGCGAGATCGTGACCTGGCTGAAGTCAGACGCTTAACCGACTGCGCCACCCAGGCGCCCCGTTATTTCTCTTTTTAATGTCTTCTAAGGTAGACATTATTAGTTCATTCCAAAATATAATCTCTATGTTTCATGAAGTTGATCTTTTTTTTCTCATGATGAAATTGGGAAATAACATTCAGAAGAAAGAGAAAAGATTTCCATAATCATGCCACTTTAGAAAGAATCTCTGTGATACCATATTAGTATGTTTCTTTCCAGTCTTTTTTTTTTTTTTTTTTTTTTTAGAAATTTTTATTTGAAGTGTAACATCCCTGTTGGAAAATGCATTTATTCATTTATTTATTTATTTATTTATTTAGTGAAAATGTACATATTTTATTTTATTTTATTTTTTTTTTATTTATTTATTTTTTTTTAATTTTTTTTTCAACGTTTATTTATTTTTGGGACAGAGAGAGACAGAGCATGAACGGGGGAGGGGCAGAGAGAGAGGGAGACACAGAATCGGAAACAGGCTCCAGGCTCTGAGCCATCAGCCCAGAGCCTGACGCGGGGCTCGAACTCACGGACCGTGAGATCGTGACCTGGCTGAAGTCGGACGCTTAACCGACTGCGCCACCCAGGCGCCCCAAAATGTACATATTTTAAATAAGCAGCTCAATTAAGTTATCAAGAAAGGACCACACCTGTGTAACCTCATTCAGGTGAAGATATAGAGCACTACCAGCATCCTAGAAAGCTCTCTTGTGTTTCCTCCCACATCTTTCCCCCTTATCCTTCCCCAAAGTAACTACTCTTCCAGTCATTTTCCATATATATGCATATTTTTCATAGTTGTGGTTATATTATATAGGTAGATTTATCTTCTGGGACTCCTAAAATTCTTGATAAATATAATCTCAATTGAGTGGATACCCTAGGCTATCCATGATAGGAACATGTATGCACTAAAAACAATTTTGTTTAATTGGGCAAAAGAAATTTTGTATATTTTCATTTTGTTTCAGTGGAAGATGCTTAGATTTGGTTCTGATTTAAACTAGTTCTATAGATGTGTTTTTAAAAGTACCTTTGACTTTGTTGACATTTTAGTAAGAAAATATTAGAAATACATACATATATTGAAACATTATATTGTACACCTAAAACTAACATGATGTTACATATCAGTTAATCTCAATTAAAAAATAAAATTATAATGAAATTTTTAAAAATTAGGTGTCATTTAAAAATTCAGCTCAGGAACGCCTGGGTGGTTCAGTCAGTTGAGCGTCTGACTTCGGCTCAGGTCATGATCTCACGGTTTGTGAGTTCAAGCCCCACATCAGGCTCTGTGCTGATATCTTAGAGCCTGGAGCCTGCTTTAGACTCTGTGTCTCCCTCTCTCTTTGCCCCTCCCCCACTCACACTTCTCTCTCTCTCTCTCTCTCTCTTTCTAAAAAATAAATAAACATTTTTTAACAATTAAAAAAAAGATTCTTTCTCCCCTTCCCTCAGCCCCTCTCTCCTACTCACATGCTCTCTCTAAAATAAAATTTTTAAAAAATTTTAAAAAATATTCTTTCTCTCTCCCTCTGCCCCTCTCCCCCACTCCCCAGCTCTCACTCTCTCTCTCTCTCAAAACTAAAAATAAATTTAGAAAAATTCAGCTCATATTTTGATTCAAACTTTTATGTCTACAATCTTAGATGTAGGTTGGTAGTGCATAAAAATATTTTGAAATTCTCAGTATGAGGTTGGAAAATTTGATTTTAGAAGAAGACCAGCATTATTGGTAGTAGGATAACCATATCTTTTTCACTTTTTATCTGAGGTGATATTTTCTACATTTGTCACAGACTGGCTTTAGAGTTGAAAAAGAACATGTGCCAGAAGCATCCAGTGTCTTCAGGCATTCGTCTCTGTTGTTTCCTTTTTGATGCTTTCATAGTTGTGTGACTTTTAGCTTAAAATTCTGGGGGCGCCTGGGTGGCTCGGTCGGTTGAGCGTCCGACTTCGGCTCAGGTCGTGATCTCACGGCCCGTGAGTTCGAGCCCCGCGTCGGGCTCTGTGCTGACAGCTGGGAGCCTGCAGCCTGTTTCAGATTCTGTGTCTCCCTCTCTCTCTGCCCCTCCCCTGTTCATGCTCTGTCTCTCTCTGTCTCAAAAATGAATAAACGTTGAAAAAAAAATTAAAAAAAAAATTTCTGTTACAAGGGCCAGTTTTCCCCCAGGTGTAAAACATTCCCAGGCTCAGCTTTGTAGGTTCTTGGATGTGTTCCTAAGTCAGATGTGTTACCCTGTGTCTACAGCCTACTGTGCTTCATAGACAACCCTTAGCAGTGAGAACTTCCAGAATTGTTCCCACCTTAGTCTCTGCTGCCTCTGGGATCCCAATCCTGAATCATGCACTTTTCTTACCTCCTTGTCATTGTTTCTGAAAAACCAGGCAAAATTGCTGACTTGGCACACTACAGTTTACTTTTTCAGAAAAAAATTTCATCTGGGTTCTTGGTCCTACTCAACTTACCTTTGAAGTCGCTTTGATTTTTTCAAAAATCACATGTTTTGTGCGCATTCTCCACGTCTTTTCTCAGCCTTCCACAGTATCATGAACACTGAACATTTGACTTTACTTCCTACTTGATTGTAAAAATAGACAAGAATGAATAAATATCTTCTTCCATCTCTATGACCTCAAAATATTTATGTTCTATCTCTGTTTCCCCTTCTCTCCAGCAGGTGCCTGATTTTCTCACTGGCTTCCTCATCCAGGTCTTTCCTCCCTCAGTTGTACACTGTGTTTCAGATCTTCATTCAGTTCTGTTGTCTATTTTCAAAACTCACTTGGCCTCACTGTCATATCTCCCTACCAGTAAATTTGGGTTTTCTTCCATTATTAGACATCAAGAATTAGTAGGTTTACCTGCTGCTTTTAGTTTCTCAAAATCATCATTCTCTTTTTAAGCCCCTATGTCAGTCTGCCTCTCATCATTCAATTGAAGTTAAGCCCAAAGAGGTCACCAGTAAACTCCTAAAAACCAAGTTAGCCTTTTCTCACACTTCTTTCTTCTTTATCTATTAAAGAAAAATCTTCCCCTCCTATTACTTTAATGCTAATTGTGCTAACCTCATCTTCCTAACCCCTTTGCCAAATGTCTTTATCTCCTTTGCCAGTTTCTTCCTTACAATCCTTACAAAAGTAGACATTCTTCAATATCCAATTCTTAGTCCTCTTACTTGTATGTACCTTTTCCTTGAAGCTGTCATTTTATTATACGCTAGTGATTCTTGTCCCATTTATCCAATCGTGTTTACTGTATGATCTCAGTAGATGTCTTACTTTTTTTCCTCTGGTATTCTTAATTGATTGTGTGATGGGCTAGACCTGAGAGTCATTCTAGTTTTCTTGTCTCCCTAAATTCAAGTGTGCATCAAGTTGATGAATTTTTCCTCACCAATATCTCTGAAATCTGGACCATTCGTTCCCTTCTAGCTCTACTGCCTTAGGTAAGCATTTATTAGTATCTCTGCTGTGGTTACCACAATAATCTCCTAACTGGTCCCTAAACTCTTTTCATCATTCCATTGATTCTCAACGCTGCTTCAGGGGAGAGCTTTCCATAATGCAAATCTGTCCTTTGTCGGTGGCTTCATTAAAGGTAGGAACAAGACGAGAATCACCATCTTTACTACTGATCGTCAACATGGTTCTAAAAGGTATAGCCAGTCAGTAACAGAAGAAAACAAGATAGGATATAAATATCTTTAAAAGGTAGAAATATTGACATGGCGTTCTTCATATTGACTCCGTATGATTGTCAGTGTTATAATCCAGAACATCAGCTTTGAACCTATTAAAAACAATGAGAGAGTTCAATAAGATCAGTAAAAATGTACAAAAATGAATACTGTGTAGATGTCAATAATCATCAGTTAGAAAATCAAATGGTAAAAATTACTTTTGCGGGGCAACAACTGTGTGTGCATGTGTGTGCATTTGTGTGATGATACGCAGAGGAAAACAAATTTTAAATGTGCAGGATTCTAGGTAAAGAAATTATGTGTATTTATCAAGAGACCTTTAAAAAGGTTAGAATAAGTGAACAGACCTACCATGTTCCTGCAACAGAGTACTTTTTTTTTTTTTTTCCTCATCACTGTCCTGTTTTATGTGTTTCTCATCTCATAAAGATACTGCATTTGCCTCCCAGCAGGTCTTTCTCATTTTGGCACTCATGATCAGCCACTCCTGCGACGCTCTTAGCTACTCTGTTATCCTTCTGCCACCCTACTTACATGCCTGCTTTAATTTACAAATCAGCACAGTTAAATTATCACCTTTAGCATGTCATCTAGAAACCTGCAAGAGGCAGCCCATTACCTTCAAGATAGAGTCTGAATTTCTAATCTTGCTTTTAAGATTCACTATAATCTGTATTGCTTTGGTTTTTTTTTTTTTATGTTTATTTTTGAGAGAGAGAACACATGTGGGGTAGGGCCAGAGAGAGAGGGGGACAGAGGATCCAAAGCGGGCTCTGCACTGACAGCAGAGAGCCTGATGCAGGGCTTGACCGTATGGACCATGAGATCATGACCTAAGCGAAAGTGGGATGCTTAATGGACTGAGCCACCCAGGTGCCCCATATAATCTCTATTGCTTTCTAATTTTATTTCCCACTATCCTATGTAATCCCTCTATTACCTACCAGTCGTATTTTGTTATTTGTCATCTCCATATTTCTTCTGCCTGTACAAAGTATTTCTGCCTTTCAAAGTCCAGAACAAGTTCTTCTCTTCTTTCCTTTTTTGCTTCAGTAAATATTTGAGCGCCAACTCTCTACCAGGAGATACATAGTAGATTAATGCAAACTACTTGATGTATATGTACTAAATAAATATTGAACGAATGAGCGAGTGAGTGAATGAATGAATGAATGAAAAGAATTTGTTTTAGTATATCCGTCAACTCTTTCCTTACTTTTACTTAAACTCCATAATCATTAACATGATAAACTATGTTCTTCTCTATAGTCACTTCCTACTATAAGTTGGTAGAGTAGGTAAAACGTGTTCTTTCTCTAGCTCATAATTTAATACACTTCAACATAATAACCAGTCTGCCTTTTCCAAATTTAGAATTGACTATTAGAGATTTTTTTTCATTCTCTCTATATCCTTCTGCCTGTTTCTTTTGTTCGTTTTTACTAAAGAGGCCATATGTCATACAGATAATTACAATAAATTGAACAAGTTTCCCAAGGGCAAAAGCAATTGTCCACAAAATTGAGAGAAAAGAGTATAATGAGAGAAAAGAGTATAAATAGGAAATGGGAAACTTGTCAGTACACTAAATCTCTTACTGGGACAGTAGGAATTCTTTCTTATATTTACAGCCATATTACATCATTTGAAATAAGTTACCTTATCAGTGGCCTGTGTAAACATTTTAATACAATGGAAAGAATTGATAACATTAAGGACTATAATGCATTTTCTAAATTATATATGTATTTAAAGCTATTTTCATTACAAGGTTTCCTTTTCCAAAATTTGCATTTCTATAACCATTATTATTCTGGATGTTCTATAAGAGGTCTTATTTGATCCACCAGTGGCATATTTTTATTATAAACTTTCTATCGACTGGATTTGTTTATTTAATATCCTTGGGCCTGCTGTAGAATCTAGCCAGTACTTTGCACATAGGAAATGCTGAAATATTTGTATAATACAGTTGCTCCCAAGCATTCTGTGTGTGACATTGTCATGATGTGTATGCCATAGCTGTATTTAGAAATTAATAGGCTATATTGATAATACATTTCTATTCCATTTTTAAAGAAGCCTTCATTATATGTTTTAAAGAATCGACATAGCAGGAAATTCATATTTCTAATTAGTGTGCTTATTCCTCAAACTTAGAAATACTTGTTTTGCTATCAAAAGTGAAAATAAAATAACTAAAAATATAACTTATATGGAACTTTATCCTATTAGTTATTCATTATGTAGAAGATAGAAGATTTTAAAAAAATGATGAAGAAGATTCTGTCAAGTTTCACATTAAGTAAAGAAATATAACATTTTGACAGACTACTTTTCCTCTAACGTTGATAACTATAATTTTGAGTTTTAATGAGAAGATGTGCATTTTGATGTCAGATTAAAGGGAATTCAGACAGCCTAGGGATGACACATACTACGGTAGAGGCTTGCAGGTTAAGGAATCAATTTTCCGCTTGAATATCCTTGGGCAGAAGGGGCTGAGTCCGCAGGCTCTGACCCCATGGTGTCCACATACACACTCACCGTCAGGGGAGAGGGTCAAACGAGATGGGCCTTGGCAGCCAGCCTTCATGAAACCCTAGATGGGAGTCAGACACGAGTCAGAAAAAAAGCCTATCTCGAAAGATTAAGAGTTTCATCTGAGGAGTTACAATGCAATTTAGCGGTCTTAAAGCTAGAACTTTTAATCCTTCATTTATTTGTATTTATTCCACTGCCTAGAACACGTCCCTTCTCTCCAGTGTGTCCCCACCCCCACAAACAACAGCAACAACAAATGCTGTCTGTCTGAGGCACACTTCTCCTGGAAGCCGCAGCTTAGATGATGTTTCTCCCTGAATACATCCACTTTCCTCACATTTGGTTATAGTGACCCCTTCCCTACTTGTCCTGGACGCTATAATTCCTCTATCGTTGCCCATATCTCGCTGCATTGTCTGTGTCTGTTTACTTATTCATTTCTCTGCTGGACTCCAGATCTGTGGAGTCAGAGATCAGGACCATCTTGTTTACTGTAGTGTCCTCAGCGTACTTCTGACGGAGGACATGCTCAATAAATATTTGTTAAATAAATTAATATATATGTGTGTGTGTGTATATATATATATTATATATATATATATAATATATATATATACACATGAATTATGTTTTTTATGGCTTTGTAATGCAGAGGAATAGTTGACGAACAGTTCCTGGGACATAAAAGAAAGCTGTCTGTGAAGTCTCTTTAAATAATATTCATGACACTCAAAAATCCTGTAAAACCTATACAACCTATTGCCTTCACTGAGATCTCTAACCTCATACCTGACTAGGTGCTCCTCCCCATGAATGAGACTCTACCCCAGAAAATCCTTGGAGGAGGAAAACCAGTGCTCAAACGTGCATTCATTCATTCATTCATTCATTCAACAGGATTTACTAGTTTTACCATATATAAAACGTAAGGAATACAGATTTGGTCAAGATAGATAATTTCTGACTCTAAACAAAGAAAACCCTCTTCAGGTTTAATTACACAGAAAACCCTATTCAGGTTTAATTACACAAAAATGTTTACATCCATATGTGAATGTTGTTAGAAAACAGAGACCGTATTACCCAGCATGCTTTCATTTTCTTCCTGGTCATCATAAAGCAACAGGGCCTGATTTATTGTACAAGTGTTGTAATGTGTTCAGCTCTAATGCCTGAAAGCTTTTGCTCTATTTGTCCCTTTTATAACAGACTTTTCCCCCCTAAATCTGTATATTATTTTGTCCTGTGCATTAATCTCTAAACCACTTCAGTCCATTTAGAACTCAACAGGATGGGGTGTCTGGGTGGCTCCGTTGGTTAAGTGTCCCACTCTTGGTTTCGACTCAGGTCATGATCTCAGGGTTCATGGGATCAAGCCCGGCTTGAGGTTTCTGCAATGGACGTGGAACCTGCTTAGGATTCTCTCTCTCCCTGTCTGTGCCCTCCTCACACATTCTCTCTCTCTCAAAATAAATAAGCTTTAAAAAAAAAAAAAAAAAAAAAAAGAAACCTCAACAGAGTGCAAATATCAAATAAAAGAAATAAAAATATTGGTTTTAACCATAGCTTACATGATTAATACAATTTTCTCATGTTTTTAAGTAGAAATTCTGGATTCTGGCTCATGCAGAACAAGATCACGAAGCTACCTAAACTCTGGGTGTAGGAATGCTTCAGGGAGGGCTGGTGTTTTTCTTCAAAGATAGTTTAGTCATGTTTCTTTTTCCTTAGTTCTCCTCCCAATTCGCTATCTTCCTACCACATATCAACCTACCAGATTTGAACCTTAAATTTTAAATAAATGTGAAAATATGGCATAAGATGTTTTCCATTATATTAGTGGCAGATGAACTTTTTCTTTCTCAAGAAAGGAAGAGAATTCTCCCTCAAGAATATTTGAATCTGGGGCACCTGGATGGCTCGCTCAGTTAAGCATCTAACTCTTGATTTCGGCACAGGTCATGATCTCACGGTTCATGGATTTGAACCCTGAATCGGGCTCTAGGCTGACAGTGTGGAGCCTGCTTGGGGTTCTCTCTCTTTCCCTCTCTCTCTGCCCCTCCCCTGCTCACTCACTCATGCTGTCTGTCTCTCTCTCTCAAAATAAATAACAAAAAAAAAAAAAAAAAAGAAGAAGATTTGAATCCTACTAAATTTGGGATTTTTTTTTAATCAGCAGCAAAAAAATTCCTGCACTTGACAAAAGCCCAGTTAAGAAAATTGATATACATCAGGCGTTCTCTATCTGGGGTTCTCCATTCTGGCTGCATTTTAGAATGTTCCCTAGGTGATTATAATACTCAGTTGGGGAATGCTCTGGATTAACTTTTTTTGAGAATCTGAAGAAAATGATTGATTCTTTCTACCCTCCTACCAAAATATATATATACACACAAAATGTTGCATTTACAGACTCTGAATTCCCTCTGTGAGCTTGATTTGGAAATCCCAGGCTGTACATCAGCCCTGGGTGATACCAATGAAGCTGACCCCCAGTACCACACTTTGAGAACCAGTGCTTTGAGGATAGGGACCAGCCCTCTGTGTTTTCACAAGTCTCCCAGGTGATTTAGTGTGCTTTAGCACACTAAAGCTTAAGAACCACTGCCCTAAAGAAAGACTTCCAGAAAACGACAGTTGAATAGAATGCTTTTGGCTTATTTCAGGGTTAGATGTTTGAAAAAACAGCCATATGAAGAATGACTTTGTATTTTTTGTAAAACCACTTTTTCGGCACTGAATGACTTTTGTGATGGAAGCATGTTATATATTTCTCTTATAGCCAGTCAAGTGGTAAGAAAAATTTTATCTCTTCCAACGAACTCGTAAAATGATCATGATATTTGCATATCTTACATTATCGTTCGCTTTTTTTTTTTTTTCTGCCTTTGCTGCCAGGAGATGTAGAGCTCAATTTCATGCCCAATTTTAGCAATTATTCTTAGCTTTGTTTTCTAGCATAATTATCTGCCTATTCTTTCATTTCATGTTTGTTCTTTTAATGAAATGGCTTTTCTGTTACCGTGTTATCTCCTGTGAGAAAGCAAGGGTCGTTACGTTCTATAGAAATAAATAACGGTTACCCTGTCGAGGCAAATAAGCTATATTCCTGTCTGTGGCCATGTTAAAGAATAATTTCAAAACAGTGATCATGACTCTCACACAGATGTATTATGAACATGGGTTAAAGATTTATGCAACTCATGATAGATTTTACAACTAGCTCAGAAGAACCAAAGAACAGACATATATAGACAATCACTGAATGCTGAGATGCACCTACTAATAGGTGCAAAACTGGTCGATATCCACAGGGCAATAAAGTGTAATGGTTGGAATTCACTCTGGGGGGTAGGAAGAAGCATCAGTTGCAGGTCCACAGGACAACATTCACTTGCAACTTTAATGGATGAGAATCATTTGATTACTATCAGTTTTCTATGACTTTCAGAGCTGTAAAATAATCCAGTCAAAGACAGTGAAAGACATAGACCCCTATAGAATCAGGAATCCTGTGGGGCCCTAGGACAATGCCAGCATTTCCCCAAAACAACACCTAGCAATCTTTTTGCTGATGGCCGTCTTTCAGTTTTCCTGACAGCAAGGTAATGGGCAAGGAAGTGAGTCCTCATATCGGAGACTGAAACTGAGAAAGAGGATCTTTAGTAGATGAGAAAGGAGATACCCTATTATCGTCTTCTTCTCATTCTGTATCCCGGGTGTGGCCTTGAAGGAGTCATCATAGCCAAGAGTGCCTTCCTGGAGACGGGAGGGAAAGATGGCTTTTGTCGTGAAAAAGCAGGATAGGAGCTAGGAAAGATTCCGCACTTTGTGTGACCGGCTAAAGAATGAGTCAGTCTCTTCCTGTAAAGCAGATTGTTTATTTTCATGGCATTCGCTCTACTTTTCTATCTTTTGGTCTTTTTGTTAACCCTTATTTTTAGCAAAGTATTTTTTTTAATGTCTTTCAGGCTGGCCTCAGATGGGTAATCAGGGACATTAAGAAAGAGCCTGTGTTTCCTCTCAGTCACAGAATTAAGTGGGAAGCAGAGCCTCCAGAGGCCATTGAGGTGGTGGTGGTCATTAATGAGAGCCCTACCCACCACCGCCAGGAACCACACCGTCATCTTTCCTTACCAGGAAATCTGCTGTGCCTGCCTACCTCAGAGAGTCAGGAGCCTCTTTGTTGGTTTAGTAAAGTGCTTTTCTTCTTACATCATCATTATTATTATTATTATTATTATTATTATTATTATTATTATTATTATTTTAAGTAGACTTCACACCCAGCGTGGAGCCCATTGCTGGGCTTGAACTCACAGCCACCCAGGCATCCCAGTATTGTTTTTCATTGTAAGCTTTTTTAAACTTGTAGCTGGGGGTTAATTAATCATTTAATGGAGAAATATTATTTGCATTAATTTGAATCAACTATTCATTATTCTGTATCATTGCAGTTTGGGGTCTTTTTGATATGCCAATTAACTTATAGATTTGTGAACATTTACTGATTCGTTGGCCTTGACATTTTTTAGTTATTGTAAGTTGAGTAAATAACATATGGAAAGGTCTAGCACTTGAAAAAGTATACATAGATCAGATAGGGGTAAATTAATATAATGATCTTTGTATCCCATGATATAAAAACTTATAATTGCAAGATTAGACAGGTAAGAAATGTCAGTTTGCCTTTTGTGAAGCACTGTTTATAGTGGACAGACTCCATTGATTGAGGTTCTGGTTCCAGCTCTGCTACTCTAGTATGAACATGAGAACACAATAATCTCTATAATCTTAATCTGTAAAATACATTATTTGAGCTAGTATCTATTGAGTCACTATTGTTATACCAAGACATGATCTATGCCCTCAAAGAGCCGAAGACACATAGCAATAAATACATACAGCCGAATAGTGCAGGTGCTATGGAAGACAGAGAAAGTGATGCTTAAATGATTCTTCAGAAGAGAGGTATCATCTCCAGGCAGAACAAGGCAAGGAGGAGACAGAAGGAGAGGGAGAAGAGAGGTTACTCAGGAGGGGATTGGGAAAAGGACAAGAACACAAGGACAAGAGGCCCAGACTTGACTGTAGGCTCTGCAATAAGAAACAAAAGAAGTAGGTAGCAACCAAATGTTGAAGAGTCTGGTATTTAATGCTGAAATTAAAAAGTTTGACTAAAAGGTCTCTACTATTCTCTATAGTTGGGATTCTGATCTAAAATACTGTTATTGAGTGATAAGGAGTTAATATATTCAGATTAATCTGAGGGGTTCTTGGATGCAGTCAGTTGACAGCCAGATGATTAGACTGTCCACTAAGACTTTGAGTTCCCTTGTGAAACTTGTAGCCTTTGTAACCATTAAAGGATGGGAAATTGAGTGAAAATACCTTTAGTCAAAATCTCTCTCATGCCACTTCATCCTTCATGTCACTGTCTACATTTTTTCTTGTATTGTTTTTTTTATTGTGAAAAATTTCAAGTGCCTAAAAAGTAAACAGAATAGGATAATGAACTTCCATTACCCAGCATAACAATGATCAACATTCTTGTTTTATTTATTCCACTACTCATGTCCCATCCCCATTCAGTTATTATTATTGTTGTCATTATTATTCTTACTACTTCTAGGTATCATTCATATACATCAAAATGTACAAGTCTTAGATATATGTTTTGACAGATACACTCTGTAATCTAATCCCAATGCAATAGAGAACATTTACATCTTCCTCCAAAATTCCCTTTTATCTCTTTCCAGTCTCTCCCTATCCCCATATCCACCTCCAACTAAAACAAAACAAAACAAAACAAAACAAAACAAAACAAAACAAAACATGACCCTATTTTTTTTTACCTTAGATTAAGTTCTGCCTGTTTTAGAATATATAAGATATATATATATGATGATATATATTATGTTTTCTTCTTAAAGGTTTATATGTTTAGCTTTTATGTTTAGGTTTATGGCCCACCCACCGGAAATTATTTTTTGTTTATGGTGTGAAGTTGGGGCTGAGGTTCATTTTTTTTTTCCCATATGGATATCCAGTTCTAGCACCATTAGTTGTAAAGACTTTCCTTTCTCTATTGAATTGTTTTGGTACATTGGTTGAAAAGGTATTTTCCAAGTCTGGAGTCTATTCCTGAACTCTCTTCTGTTCCTTGATCTACTTGTATATCCTTATACCTATATTGCACTGTTCTGATTACTATAATTTTATGGTAAGTCTTGAGTCATGTAGTGTAAATAGTACAGTTTTGTTGTTCTTTTTCAAGATTCTTTTGGCTCCTCTGGGTCCTCTACATTTCCACATAAACTTTAAAATTCATCTTGTCCGTTTTCATTAAAAAAAACCTTCTGAGATAATGAATTATTTACAAATTATTGGGGGGGGGGGTAGAATTAAATTGTTAATGATATGGAATCCATGAATATAGTTCCTCATTTATTTAGGCCTTCTTCAATTTCTCCTAGCAGTGTTTTCATTTTTAGCGTGGCTGTTTTGTACGTCTTTTGTTAAATGTGGTATTTTGTTATTTGATACTATTGCAAATGAATTTTTCAATTCTGTCCTGCTAGTATATAGAAATATGGTTGATTTTGTATGTTAATCTTATACTCTGATACATTGTGATACTCACAAGGTTTTTAACACAGTTCCTGAGCACCATGGACTTTCTTCCCTTCATGTTTTTATGATTTTTTAGACCTAAATTTCCTTGTCTCCCGTGTCTGCCCCTAAAGAGGGCCAGTGTGAATGCCACAGCATTTGTGAAGTCTTCTGACACCACCCCACTTGGATTCAGATAGTTCCTCCTCTGAGAGTCTCTATTAGAGGACTTTCCACTTTGGGTCTTGTGTGAACCATTCTGTGAAGGCAAGAGCCATACTTTATCTCCTTTCTATCCCCATAATACCTAGCATGGTGCTTTGGTTCCCAGTTTACGAGTGGGTTTTTTCAACATTTACCTTGGGACACAGAGGGGATTATTTGGTTCGGAGGTGAGGTGGGGCCCAGGTAAGGTCATAGGGGACAGGAAATCCTTACAGGCAACTTCTATCAATTGGAAACAATCCGTGAAGTGTATCTGAAAAAGGGAAAATAGACCTTCCTATTTAAAATAATGGTTCCCAGTGGGTGAATCTACTCCCACTTTAAATGACTTCCGCATTTGCTGCCTATTTGGAACATTTGTAGATTATGTTTCTTTTCTTTCTTTTTTTCATTTTTTTTATTTATTCTCAAGTCAGCTAACATACAGTGTAGTCTTGGCTTCAGGAGTAGATTCCAGTGATTCATCACTTATATACAACACCCAGTGCTCATCCCAACAAGTGCCCTCTTCAGTGCCCATCACCCATTTTCCTCACCCCCATCGACCCTCAGTTTGTCCTCTGTATTTAAGAGTCTCTTATGGTTTGCCTCCCTCTCTGTTTTTATCTTATTTTTCCTACCCTTCCCTTATGATCATCTGTTACGTTTCTCAGATTCCACATATGAGTGAAATCCAATGATGTCTCTGACTTATTTCGCTTAGCATAATACCCTCCAGTTCTATCCACGTTGTTGCAAATGGCAAGATTTCTTACTTCCTTTTTGTTTTCTAGGTGGCTGATTGTGCTTGGGATGAAACGATAAAGATATATGATCCTGTTTGCCTTACTATGCCTGCGTGAGATACACTCCTCCAGTGAGAAACAAAGGAGATTGTCTGAGAACTACTTAACAGGGAATAAATTAACTCTTAATGACATAGATATGCTTTTATATGCTATGCAGATTTCAAATTTTAAAAATTGACCCTGGAATCAGTTTTGAGGCAGCTGATAAAGACTTTGGCTCACCATATAAGCCTGGTACATAAGCCATATTTCTTAAAATCCTAAGAAATAATTGATGTGATGGAATATCTTGTAGTATCCATTAAACTGTAATCTCTGTGTTATAAAGTGGATTAAAATATGGGAGATCTGTAGATTATATTGTTAGTGATATATTTCATTTTTAATTTGCCACTTTTGATGTAAAATATAATCACTGCTGTTGGTAAAAATCAAAATAAACTACATCTCTTGATTACTTATGATTTTATGACATCCTATCAAGGTTGCTTTTTCTAACATAGTATACATATGAATATAGTGCTATATGTAATATAGAGTTTATCTATGGTTCAGTAACAGGGCTCTAATATAGATTTGATTTATTCAGCAATATTTATTGAGTGTCTACTGTGTTCTTGACATAGAGACTGAATGAGACTGTCTCAAGGATGGGTGGCATGCTTTAAGAACATGGAATGCTATGAGTTAAAAGCTTACATGTTTTTTATATTTATTCACATCTTTTTAGGTAGTATAAGCTTTGCTCTGTATTTCTCTTTCCTACTTTTCTACCATCAAATTTTTTAAAAAATTGGTCACTGGGAAAAAAGTGTTAGGTCCTAATAAGTTTCAAGCAGCTGCCCTTGAAAGTAGCCCTAGGTAATACTATAGACCCTCCTTAGTACCGCCCTAAATCTCCTTGAAAAATCCCTAAGTGCAGATGACCTGTAAAAACAAAATGTGTGGAAAGGGAAAAATTGGTAAAACAAGCAACTGTATAATATGATATTTTGTCATTAAGTTTTTAGCAAGGTTTTGAGGATTCTTAATTTTTTTAATGTTTATTCATTTTTGAGAGAGCACAAGCAGGGGAGGGGCAGAGAGAGCAAGACAGAATCCCAAGCCGGCTCCAGGCTCTGAGCTGTCAGCACAGAGCTTGATGCAGGGCTCGAACTCACAACTATGAGATCATGACCTGAGCAGCAGTCAAAGCCCAACCCACTGAGCCACCCAGGCGCCTCACTGAGGATTTTTAAAAAGCAAAATACACTTGCAGTAATCACAACAAAAATAAATCAGAACCTATGTATATTGCCTAATTAACATATTTACATTGCACATTTACTTGTTCCAGAAAAAAAATGACAGCTTACAACATACAAAAACAAGATGACACAAAAGATAGAAGACAAGGAGACATAAAGTGAAGCCATGAGTGGAGCTTAAAAATCCATGCCTTGGGGCGCCTGGGTGGCTCAGTCAGTTAAGCATCTGACTTCGGCTCAGGTCATGATCTCACAGTCTGTGAGTTTGAGCCCCACATGGGGCTGTGTGCTGACAGCTGAGAGCCTGGAGCCTGCTTCAGATTCTGTGTCTCCCTCTCTCTCTGCCCCTCCTCCGTTCACTCTCTGTCTCTTTCTCTCTCTCGAAAATAAATAAACATTAAAAAAAAATTCTTTTTAAAATCTATGCCTCAAAGTGCTTTGGAAAGTTGCTCCTTGGAGCACCTGGGTGGCTCGGTCAGTTAAGTGTGTCTTGATTTCAGCTGGGGTCATGATCTCCCAGTTCATGAGTTTGAACCCTGCCCCGGGTTCCTCGCTGATGGTGTAGAGCCTGCTTGGGATTCTGTCTCTGCTCTGCCCCTCCCCTGCTAGCTCTCTACCTCTTTCTCTCAAAATAAATAAATAAACATTAAAAAGAAAAAGAAAGAAAGAAAAGAAAGAAAGAAAGAAAGAAAGAAAGAAAGAAAGAAAGAAAGAAAGAAAGAAAGAAAAAGAAAAAGAAAGAAAGAAAGTTGTTCCTAGAAACATAAATAGGAAGCCTGGTTGAGTACACAGTTCAGTGCCCAAGACCTAAGGCAAGGACTTCATCCTAGTACCATGCCTGGTACCTAGAAGGTGCTCTGTAAATATTTGTTAAATGAATTAATGGTCTGGGGGAAAAGTACAACTTTTTTTTAAATGTTTATTTTATTTATTTATTTTTTTGAGAGAGAGAGACAGAGAGAGAGCACGTGAGCAGGGGAGGAGCAGAGAGAGAGGGAGAGACAGAATCCCAAGCAGGCTCCATGCTGAGAGTGCAGAGCTCGACTCTGGGCTCTGTCTCATGACCTTGAGATCATGACCTGAGCCGAAATCAAGAGTTGAAAGCTTAACCAGCTGAGCCACCCAGGCATCCCAACTCTTTTTAGTCTTAAATTGTTTTTGAGAAGCCCCCTAACGAGGACACTGCTTTCTTAACATGAATACAATGTAAGGAACAAGGAGCTCAGACACATCCTTACAGCTGTCACGATGATGAGGCTCATCAATCTGTTTCTCGCTTCCCTCCAGAACTAGTGACATCACACTAAGTACAGTTCAGTAAAAGCAGGTTCACAGTGGGTGCTCTCCGTATCAGCCAAATTTAAAATAGACCTTTAAAAACACCTAACCAGGGGCGCCTGGGTGGCTCGGTCGGTTAAGCGTCTGACTTCGGCTCAGGTCATGATCTCACGGTCTCTGAGTTCGAGCCCCGCGTCGGGCTCTGTGCTGACAGCTCAGAGCCTGGAGCCTGTTTCAGATTCTGTGTCTCCCTCTCTCTCTGCCCCTCCCCTGTTCATGCTCTGTCTCTCTCTGTCTCAAAAATAAATAAACGTTAAAAAAAAAATACCTAACCAGATCACATTTACCATGTGAATTTACGTTCACAGTAAAATGAAATTACGTATTTATTTTCCTTGTAGAATGCAAGAGAGTTTATTAAAATAATCTGTCATGTATCTTTTGAAGCAGATACTTGTGATTTAAAAACTACCACCTCTCTTGATCTTTCCCCCTCAATTTGTAGGATGTTAGAGATGTGTGGAACAGTAACTGTAATACTGAACTCAGGTTCTTAGAGTCTCACAATATGAGAGAGTTTGGGTTTATCCAGTGGGTTCCCTGGAGCTAAGATTGGAAAACTAGAAGGAAAGGGGCTGGATTCTCTCCTGAAAGAGAATTCCCGAGATTTTTAACTTCTTGGTAGTTCACAAGCTGGGCGGTCTCTGGACAGCACTTGTGTCTTGGGTGTTGAGCTCTTAGCTTTCATCCCTCCTGCCTCCCCAACTTCTTCTGTGACCTGGGCACAATGTGAGATGATTTCTGTATGTTATTTCTTTGATTTTTATAATGTCCCTGAAAGGAAGCCCTCCCAGTTTTCCAGACAGAGAAATGAAGGCCCCCAGGAGTCCTAAGAGCCAACAGGTATGAAGCTGGAATGTGAAACTTGCTCTGACTGGATCCGAACCCATGGTCCTGCCACCTAGCCTTCCTTTCCTAGGAATAACAGAAATTGGCCCACAGAGAAGTAGTAAACGTGTGGAACTCTCTGGTGACTAGCTTTTGACCATTCCTGAGAGAAGCGACAAAATGGAGTTTTCCAAGTCAAAATTGCTAAGAAGCTGCCCCAGGGTCTGGAGTGACCCTACCAAGGTATGTCACCCCCAGGGAGATCCAGGCTGAGAGCCTCCTGTCTCTTCTGCCCATGGCACTTTTTAACTGACCAACTTGGCTATCCTTTGGCTTCTCCCAAAATGAACTCAATGATTTCTTAGCAGGCCTCTTGTTGAGTGAGATAATCCACTTAAATATTTTTTTGCTTCAGAGATATGCTGAAGTCTATGTCTCCTGCCTCCCCCAGCCAGGTCTCCCCACAGCTCAGTTTCTTCTAACCAAACCCAACTTTCTCAGTAATGGGCTCCTCTGGCACATGCTCTCCCATGTGCCAATACTCTCCACCCAGGCCCTCAAGCTAAAGACCTAAATCCCATTCTTGTGCCTTCCCTTTTTCCCACCTCTCCACTCGAAGATGCATCACATAAGTCCTGCCCCTTTTCTCCCCTAAAATACTTCTCCATTCTGTCCCCTGCCTTCAATCCAACCACTACTGACTGCCCTGGTTCATGCCATTGTTAAGTTTTCTCTGGACAATCCCAGCAGATGATCCAATCCCTTCCCAAATGAGGAATCTGTTTCTAGTTTTGTGCCCTTGGAGCAATCCTCCCCAACACAGCTGCTGGAGATGGATCTAGAAATGCAATCTGATGACATCAATCGGAGTGTAAAACCTTTCTCTGCCTATAGGATTGCCCTCAGGAAAAAGTTCAAGCTCACTCATCAGACTGTGGCCCCTGCCTCTCTGCAGCATCGCATCTGTCCTTGTGGTCACCAACTTTGTGCTCCACACCCATGTGCTCACGGGCTCCCCTGAATAAATAATGCAAGTTTTCATTTCTGCCTTTGTTCAAGGCAGTCCATGTGCCTGGATTGCCCTGTTCTTGGATCAGTGAATCATTTTTTATTATAGTTGATACATGATATTACATTAATTTTTAGGTATATATTGGTTTGACAAATTCTTATCCATCATTTGAAAGTCATGTGAAATGACTAAAGAAAAGGACTGATAACACACAAAAATTAAAATAACAAAACACACCATTAGCAAAGCTAAAAGAAGACACAGTAGAAGGTGTATTTGTAACATATGTAACAAATTGTTTAATATCCACAATTTAAAGAGCTCTCAAAACTCACTGAGACAGCCAAACGTAAAAGTGGACAAAGGATATCAATAGATAATTGACAGATGTAGAAATGCAAATGTTTAATACAATTTAAAAAAAATACCCAGACTTTGTCTAATTTGATGATAAAGAAATGCAAATTAAAAGATTTGATTCTATTTTTTTGCTTATCAGTTTGGCAAACAATAAAATATTGCTAACATCCAATATTAGTGAAAGTGAGAGCACTGTTACATACCTTTTTCGAAGGCAATTTGGCAATAAAAAATTTAATTTTTTTCAACTTTTTTACTTAAATTCTAGTTAGTTAACATAGTGTAATATTCTTTTCAGGAGTAGATTTTAGTAATTCATCACTTAATATGACACCCAGTGCTCAACACAAATGCCTTCCTTAATGCCCCACACCCATTTAGCCCATCCCCCCCCCCCCCCACCTCCCTCCATCAACCTTCGGTTCTCTATTATGAAGAGGCTCTTATGGTTTGTTTCTCTCTCTTTCTTTTTCTCCCTTCTTCCTATACGTTCATCTGTTTTGTGTCCTAAATTCCACATATGGGTGAAATCGTATGGTATTTGTCATTCTCTGTCTGACTTATTTCACTGAGCATAATATCCTCCAGCTCCATCCACATCGTCGCAAATGGCAAGATTTCATTCCTTTTGATGGCTGAGAAATATTCCATTGTGGGTATATATGCCACATCTTTATCCATTCATCAGTCGGTGGACATTTGGACTCTCTCCATAGTTTGGCTATTGTGTTTGTTTATTTTTGAATTTTTTTTAATGTTTTTATTTATTTTTGAAGGAGAGAGAGAGAGACAGAGCATGAGTGGGGGAGGAGCAGAGAGAGAGGGAGACACAGAATTCGAAGCAGGCTCCAGGCTCTAAGCTGTCAGCACAGAGCCGGATGCAGGGCTCGAACCCACAAACTGTGAGATCATGACCTGAGCCGAAGCTGGACGCTCAACCGACTGAGCCACCCAGGCACCCCAATGTTTGTTTACTTTTGAGAGAGAGAGAGAGAGACAGTGCGAGTGGGAGAGGGACAGAGAGAGAGGGAGACATAGCATCTGAAGCAGGTTCCAGCACAGAGCTCGTCGTCGCATGGCTTGAACTCACTAACTGTGAGATCATGACCTGAACCGAAGTTGGATGCTTAACTGACTGAGCCACCCAGGCGCCCTGGCTATTGTTGATAATGCTGCTATAAACATTGGGGTGCATGTACCCTTCAAATCTGTATTTTTGTATCCTTTCGGTAAATATCTAGCAGTGCAATTTCTGGATCATAGGATAGTTCTATTTTTAACTTTTCGAGGAACCTCCACACAGTTTTCCAGAGCAGCTGCACCAGTTTGCATTCCCACCAACAATGCAAGAGGGTTCCCCTTTCTCTGCATCCTTAACAACATTTGTTGTTTCTTGTGTTGTTAATTGTAGCCATTCTAACAGGTGTGAGGTGGTATCTCATTGTGGTTTTGATTTGTATTTCCCTGAGGATGAGTGATGTTGAGCATCTTTCGTGTGTCTATTAGCCATCTGGATTTCTTCTTTGGGAAGATGTCTATTCATGTCTTCTGCCCATTTCTTAACTGGATTATTTGCTTTTTGGGTGTTGAGTTTAATAAGTTCTTTATAGATTTTGGATGGCAATAAAGATTTTAAGTTACAGACTCAGCTGTTCCAGTCCTAGGATTCCCCGTCTGTACACTGACACCCCAAATACTAACAGAGTATGTAAGAACAAATGTCCAAGGGTATCCATTACATCATTGTTGGGTAAAATCTAGATGCCTGTCTACAGAGGAAAGGTGATACTATAGAACAGTCATTTAAAAGAATAAGATAGAACTATGGAAAGACACCCTGCTATTGATATGTGTATTAGTTATCTATTTCTGTGTAACAGATCACCCCAAAACATAGCAGCTTAAAACAAACATTTATTTATCTTAGAATTTCTATAGGTCAGGAATCCAAGCGTAGCTTAGCTGAGTTGTTCTGGCTCAGACTGTCTCAGGACAGTGCAGTTAAGCTGTCACCTGGGTCTGCAGGTATCAGAAGCTCAATAGGGGCTGAAGGATCAGCCTGGATCAACCTGGTCGTTAGCAGGCCTCACATACTCACCAGGTGGGACCCTCCACAGGTGGCCTGAGTGTTCCTATAACATGGCATCTGGCTTCCTCCAGACTGAATGATAAAAGAGAAAGAAAATTCAGTCTTTTATAACCGAGTCTCAGGGAGTGACACCATCACTTCTGCTGTGTCCTATTGGTCACACAGACCAGCCCTGGTAAAAAGTAAGAGGGTTAACCAAAGGTGTGAATACGAGGAAGCAGAGATCTTAGGGGCTTGTTATCACAGTATCTTAAAAAAATTTTTTTAATGTTTATTTTTGAGAGGAGAGAGAGAGCGTGCACGAGCGAGTGGGGGAGGGGCAGAGAGAGAGAGGGAGACACAGATTCCGAAGCAGGCTCCAGGCTCTGAGCTCTCAGCACAGAGTCCGATGCGGGGCTTGAACTCATGAACCTCGAGATCATGCCCTGAACCGAAGTAGGATGCTTAACCAACTGAGCCACCCAGGTGCCCCACAATATGCTTTTTAAAATAGCAAATTATAGACAAATATGTAAATGTCCTAATTTTATTATTTTTTAAAAGGGGATTCTGTTTGTGTAAATATATATACATGAAAAACTTAAAGGTTTACACCAGTAACCCCCAGCTCTGTGCAGTGGGGTTGGTGTGGGGTTAGTGGTGGGGAATATGTTTAGTTATTGTTATAAAGTTTGTTTTCCTTTTACATATTATAACGTGAATGGGTTACTTTTTAAAAATTTATTTATTTATTTTGAGAGAGAGAAGGTGCACAGGGGAGGAGAAGAGAGAGAGGGAGAGAGAGAATCGCAAGCAGGCTCTGAGTGGAGCTCGATCTCACGAATTGTGAGATCATGACCTGAGCGAAAATCAAGAGTCTGATGCTTTAACCGACTGAGCCACCCAGGCGTCCTGAGAATGGGTTACTTTTACAATTAAAAATAATGAAATAAGAACACATTTCCTCCCCCAGGAAGTCTTCTCTGATACCCCCTTCTAAAGCTGATATTATTTCCCTCCTTAGCGGTCTCTTGTTTCTGCCACACGACCCCACTGTTGCATACGCACCATTGTGTTGCCTCACCTGCACCTGCGAATTCCTGAGAACTAAGATGAGCGCTCATCTTTGAATCCTCTGTGGCTAACCAAGTGCCTGGCCCAAAATACTTGCTCTGCATGTTTGCCAAATGAATGAACTGAAGGATTTATTTAATGCCATCAGTATGTATTAGGTAGCTCCAAAGATAATGGAGCTTGAGTCTAGACCCTTGGTACCAGTAGGTCAAATAGCTTTTTGACCTTCAGATCTACATTCTTGTTCAATTAACCTTGCTAAACATAGTATTCTTGTTTTTCCCATTTTTCTTTAGGAGATATCTAGTAATTGGTGTGGCTGATGGTATTAATTTTTTTTAAATAAAAGCCCTAATGGAAAAGAATTATATGCAATAAAGTGGAGAAAATGAACTGTTTCATGCCAATGTAGGTTTCAAATATTAAGCAAAATTTCCTTGCCTAAATGAGAAGGGTGAGATAGCTGAATCAGCCCCAAATCTTTTACCTAATGTTAGTATCACAAATGGAAGCAATTATAATTGCTGGCAGAAATGAATCATTCCCAAACTAGGTCTACGCAGACAGGTCTTTATTATGTTCACTTAAGATGGCTTAAAGAAACCATCCTTTAATTGGAATGGTCCCCAGAAGCAGAGGTCTGTTATTTGCTGATTTCTTTAAAGAGTTAATCTTCAAAGTTTTTTTTAAATCTGAGTATACTTTGTATGCTTTGTATATATGCTTATACTACACACATGGGGTCCCTTGCTTCAGACCTGATTTCCTCAAGAAAAGAACATCCCATGAAAAACAGAATCCATGAAATAGCCACTAGTGTGTAACCATAGCTATTAGCAACAAAAACAAAGAATTTCCCAGGGAACTGGAAGCATAGGTTTCAGTACATTGCTTTCCAGAGGTATTCCTGGAAAGTTGACACACTGAGCCATTTGTAAGCATTTTCTTGAGTGTCCACTTGAGGGGGGGGGGGGCGGGAAAGTGGCCCTACCAGGCGCTGGGCACGTGAGCTGGAGGACTGGTTGAGACCTAGGTCTCTCCCACCAAAGTGAGCTCCCAGCTCCTGGAAAGCTGGCCCAGAGTAAGGACTGTGGTGATGCTGCCAATACCCGATGTAAATTATTTTTCTGCTCTGGTAAAAACTGTCGCGGCTTCAACATCTGGGCTGCAAGTGTCTCCTTCAGCACAGAGGTGGAAGTGTGGAGGAGAAAAAAGAATCACGAAGGAAATGGTTCGTGGATATTCGTGCAGCAGTTCAGGGTTAGGAGGTTGGGATCCTGCTGCAGGTGGGTGGATAAGAGAAGTGAACGAAAGGGAGAGGTGGTTCGAAGCAATTTGGAGCTCTCTTCCTCGCTCCCAAACCCTAGCCAAGTCCATAATTTTTAAGCAGCGCGAAAACTGTGCCTGGCTCTTGGCTGTGATCTGGGCTGAGCGAACCCCTTTGCCGCTCCTGAGTTTCCGGGTCTAGGAGTTACTTTCCAGGGAGCGAAATTCAGATCAAAGGGTCACAGAAGCTTTGTACCCGCAGCAATTGAGAATTCCCTTTTTCTTCCGGCCGGACGAGACAAGTAAATAGTTCTCAAGTCCTGCCGGGAAGCCGACCTGCCCTGGCCGGGGGTGGGGGAGGTAGGAGGTAGGGGTTGTCCTGCTCTCCAAAGCAGTCAGTCAATGACTACCCGCTAGGCTGCGTTCGGTTCCCGGGGAACCAGAGAAAGCTACGTCCAGTCTCGGCTCTGTCTTGGTCCTGGGTTCCTGCCCCCGCTACGCCCTCTCTCCCCTGCCAACACACCCCCTCCACCTCCGAGCGAGGCCAGTGGCTCCCCCCCACCCTGGGGCACCGTCGCCCCCGCGATCCACCAAAACGGTGGATGGTTCTCCCTCCCGAGACTTAGGTTCTGCTTTTATGCTCATTTCACGGCTTTGCCCCACTTGGAACGTGTGCCCTTGCCTCCGCCCCCAGGCTCCGCAGCCCGGCGAGGCCACGGACCCTCCCCCCCCCAAAAAAAAAAAACCTCCCCCCCCACCCCCCGAGCCACTGGAGTAATCCCAGGTCCCTCCCTGGAAGGCGCACTGACTGGGGAGCGCGTTGCCCGCGCCAGGAAGAAGCCAGCCCTAGCGCCCTAAAGCACTCCGGGGCGGCGTCCTGGGGCCGTGGGTTCCTTCAATGTGGGGGCGTTGGCGCCCGAGCACCGGGAAGCCCCGCAGCCAGCTGGCACCGACTTTTTTCCATTTCCTGGCCGACAGTTGGACATGGTCCGGCGGCTGCGCCGGGAGGGACCGTGGATAGAAAAGCGATTGAAGCTGCGGGTGTGGGGACAGGGGAGGGTTGCTGGGGGTGCTGTCACTTGTTGCGGTTCTCGAAAACAGTGCTTGACCCTGGAGGGCTGTTGTTTCTAAAATCTTCTTTGGCTGTGCCCGGGATCCCCCAACCCGCGCTCCTGGGTTCGGGGCTGGAAAGAAGAGGCGAGCGGGAGCCTCTGGCTTTTGCGGAGGCGGGGCGGGGGGAGGGCGGCGCCCAGGGGTGGGCGCTGGGGTGCCCGAGAGGTGCGAGTCCGGTCCCACGAGCGGCAGCGGCTGGGGCTTCCAGGCGCAGAGCGTCCGCCCTGACTGTGAAACCGCGCGGGACACAACCCATTGCAGCTCGTCACATACTTACAAATCGCTGTCGCTAGGGTTCCCGCCACTCCTCTCAGACCAGCCCCCCCACCCCTGCCACTTTTCGGAGTCCCCCGCCCCCGTCACTGCCTCCCGGGAGCTGCGGGGCAGTCGGACGCGGAGCTGTGGAGCGGCGAGGAAGCCTGGCTGGAGCTGTGCCCTCTGCGGGGAGCCGGCGCCCCCTGCCCTTGGCCGCGGCGTTGGGCGGGCACCCCCGCCGCCCTCGCTCCGCTGCTCCCGGCTCTCTTCTCCGCTCTCCTTCCGCAGGTCCCGGAGCTCCGCCACCGCCGGGTGCGGCGCGGCAGGCGCGATGCGGCAGCTCTGCCGGGGCCGCGTGCTGGGCATCTCGGTGGCCATCGCGCACGGGGTCTTCTCGGGCTCCCTCAACATCCTGCTCAAGTTTCTCATCAGCCGCTACCAGTTCTCCTTCCTGACCCTGGTGCAGTGCCTGACCAGCTCCACGGCGGCGCTGAGCCTGGAGCTGCTGCGGCGCCTCGGGCTCATCGCCGTGCCCCCCTTCGGCTGGAGTCTGGCGCGCTCCTTCGCGGGGGTCGCTGTGCTCTCCACGCTGCAGTCGAGCCTCACGCTCTGGTCCCTGCGCGGCCTCAGCCTGCCCATGTACGTGGTCTTCAAGCGCTGCCTGCCCCTGGTCACCATGCTCATCGGCGTCCTGGTGCTCAAGAACGGCGCGCCCTCGCCCGGGGTGCTCGCCGCGGTGCTCATCACCACCTGCGGCGCCGCCCTGGCAGGTGAGCCCGACCCCCGCCCGCCCCCGGCCCACCCTACCCCACCGGACCGAGGCTACGAGGATCGCTTAGTGCCAGGCCCGCACTTCCAGTGGGGAGACCGAGGCAGAGAGAGACTTTGAATGTGGTTGCTCGGCTCGCGCACGGGACTTCTGGGACCCCGCCGAGCCTTTCGGCGCTCCGACTTCCTGCTTCAGAGCGTACCCCTCCCCCCAGTCCTGGCTTCCGACCCCCGCCCCTGCCTAACTAGCTATCGCCCTCTCCGCTTTTCCAGCTCACCGCCTCCCCTCTCCACCCTCCCCTCTCCTCCGCCCCGCACCCCTTCCTTCCTCCGGGAAGGGTCGAGAGCCGCCGGAGCCGGAGCAGACTGGGTTTGCAGGAGGCGGGGGCGGTGAACTTCCCTGGGTCACGCGGGGCTGGAGTGGTGGGGGGCGGGGGACGATGGAAACCAAGCTTGAGCCGCCTGAGCTAGTTTAGGGTCTCTGGCCCCGCGCGAGGCGCTCCCGGCGCGAGGAGGGGTGGGGGCGGGGGTGGGTGGATTAAGACCCACGTGAGGGCCGAGCTTGAAGGACTGAGCCGGGTGGGAGCCGGCGGGAACCGGGAACCTTCACACGGAGGTCGAGAGGGAGGCGTTCGCTCGGCGACCAGCCCGCCTGGGGTTAGAAGACACTGGCTGGGGATCCGTCTTCCTTCCGCGGCCCAACAGAGCGGGGGCAGCGTACGACGCTCCTGGGTGACCTCGGTGCCTACCCCGAGGGTATCTGCTCCCTCCCGGTCCTTTGTCGTGCACAGAACTAGACAGGGTGCCCCCCCCCCCCCCGCCCCGGATATGCAGGAAGGCGCCTCCGCTCATGCTTGGAACTGGGCATTGGCTGAGCCTGGCCTCTCCGATTTATGCCCGTGGGCAGACCTGGGACGCGAACCCTGTCCACTCTCCAAGGCTAAGCGTTGCCCCAGTGAATACCCACCCGCGCCAACCCGGTGTCTTCTCTTTTTCCTTCCTGCCCTGGCTCCGTGGTTCTCTGGGGCGCTCCAGGAGCCGGCGACCTGACGGGCGACCCCATCGGGTACGTAACGGGCGTGCTGGCAGTCCTGGTGCACGCAGCCTATCTGGTGCTCATCCAGAAGGCCAGCGCCGACACGGAGCACGGGCCGCTCACCGCGCAGTACGTCATCGCTGTGTCCGCCACCCCACTGCTGGTTGTCTGCTCCTTCGCCAGCACCGATTCCATCCGCGCCTGGACCTTCCCCGGCTGGAAGGACCCGACCATGGTCTGCATCTTCGTGGCCTGCATCTTGATCGGCTGCGCCATGAACTTCACCACGCTGCACTGCACCTACATCAACTCGGCGGTGACCACTAGCTTCGTGGGCGTGGTGAAGAGCATCGCCACCATCACAGTGGGCATGGTGGCCTTCAGCGACGTGGAGCCCACCTCTCTGTTCATTGCCGGCGTGGTGGTGAACACCCTGGGCTCCATCATTTACTGTGTGGCCAAATTCTTGGAGACCAGAAAGCAAAGCAACTACGAGGACCTAGAGACGCGGCCCGGGGGAGAGGAGGCACAGCCAAGTGGAGATCAGCTGCCATTCGTCATGGAGGAGCTGCCCGCGGAGGATGGAAATGGAGGGTCAGAAGGGGGCAAGGCAGCAGGTGGCTCCACTCAGAAGAGTGGGCCAGAGGCAAGGGGTGGCCCCAGAGGAGTCCCGCTGGTGGCTCGGAGTTCGCAGATCACACGCGGCCCGGAGGAAGTGAGCAAGAGGTCACTGAAGGATGCTTACCTTGAAGTGTGGCGGTTAGTCAGGGGAACCAAGTATATGAAGAAGGATTACTTGATAGAAAATGAGGAGTTACCCAGTCCTTGAAAAGGAAACGCATGTATGTATATATGTACATACGCTTATTTTGTATGTTCGAGATACCGTATTTTAATGAGGGGCCGCACAGTTTTATTCTTTGAGGAGTGGGGAAGGGAAGCAAAGAAAGAAGCTGAAACGCACTGGCAGCAACAGAATTAGCAGCTGCGTGAATTATTTAGCCTGAGTTTACCTGAGGCATCACAGAGACAAAGGAATGTGGAGGTGCTGAACAAAGTGAGGCGGCGGTCTCAGCTGCAGACGGGATATGTTCAGTGCAGGCTGCACGTGAATTTTCTGTCTTTATAACCATAACCGAACGGCGGCATGCACTAGGAGTTCCTCAACCCACCCCCTCCAGAGATGGAGTGTAGACAGATGACAGCACTTAATAAGCTCAAAGAGGACGTACGGGGATACATCTTCAGTGATAGAACTGCACTGTTCATGGCCAGCTGAGCAAGAGTATATTACTGAAGTTATTATACACATGCATATATACGTACGTATACACGTATACGTACATATATACACACGTATATATTGAGTTGACGTTTACTGTTTATAGTCATCTGAAATATCAGGTTTACTCTCATTTTTCTTCACTCAAAAAAACAATTAAGTGCTCTGTTACTCTATTATATATTGGTAGAAAATGTTAAAGCTGTTTTGAATATATGAGTTCATAGCTTCAAACCCGAAGGTCGAAGTTGGCTTTTAGTAATTATAAAAATATTTTAAAGGTTGTTTGGGTTCATGGCTTCATAATATCTATTATTGAATGCCATAACCTTTTGAGAAGCCAGTCTTACTGCGTCCTATATTCTTTCAAGCAAACGCAAAGGCTGAGAAATAATTCCGTGTTAACTGAAGCCCAAGCAGACGTGAGACCATCCGGTTAAGCCGGCTCTCCCGAGTCACCCTGCACATCCCAGACCCTGTGACAAAAACAGCAACTGCTATATTCACTTTATGATATTTTTCTATCTTAAATTTGTCAAAATAAAGTATGAGTCTCTCTGCTAAAAGATACATTGTTATACATTTGTTTTAGACACATTTGGGCTCTATTGTTGTGGTGTAGTTTGTGCCTGTCTTCAATGTATGGTGTCTGATATCCTGTGTAGGGGCCACCCCATGGAGAAGTTCCTAAATTAGCTTGGCAGTCCACTGTAAAAGTACCACCACCAACAACAACCACCACGAAAACATTCTCATTTTCCAGTCAAGGGAACTGTTACAAAGTAAAATAAAATACTGCCTCCACCGGAGGTAGGAAAAGTCCTCCACGGCCAACATCAGTTAATATGGAGCCTGGGTTGTAATGGTAAAGAGAGCACCCAGAGGGAACTCTTTCTTTCAGCTCTCTCCAGAGAGGTAATTTGAGAGAAGGCACTTTCATTATTTGCCAGCATGTTCCTGAGGCTCTCAGATGGCAGTATCCTCTATGTTTCGTTATTTTCCAAAACATCCCAACAAAACGCAAAGCAGACTCAAAAATGGAAGTCTCAGCTTCATCAGCTTGGATCCACGCGCTGGGTAAGCAAGTGTTAATTATGGCGGTTGGTGATTGGTGCTGGTTTATTGGTTGTCACAGGCAAGTCATCATTTCCATAGGTACCTCTACAAGCCATTTAAGATGTAAGAGCCCTCATATGTCTGCTGTTAAAGACGGTTGGCTAGGGTTAGAATGACTTCTGTAAGACTAAGCATGAATTTTAATGTCAACATGCCACAAGACCATTTCCTGTTTCATTTCTGTGAAGTAGAGAATTAATGAAAAGCCCCAAAGTTGAATGAAATATGTGTGTATATATACACACACACATATATATATATATACATTTAATACTATTAAAATGCCATTCTCAGAGAAAAAGCATGATTGGTTTTCACTGAAAAAAAATTCCCTTTTGGTCAAAACTGTTGATTTGCATTTATTGCAGAAAGATGAACTCTTTCCTGTCAACAAACTTGAAGAAATACTCTATCAGTTAAGAGTTCTCCGGAGAAACAGGACCAAGAATAGATACATACATATACAAACGCATACGCATATACATATATACATATATACATATATTTATATATTCATATACAAATGTATCTGTAGATAAACAGAACCATGAAGATTATATCTGTATCTCTCATATCTATCTATCATCTATCTATATCATCTGTCTCAGAGAGGGAGAACAGGGAATTGGCAATTGTGAGGATTGGCAAATCTAAAATCTGTGGGGCAGGTTGGCAGGCGGGAAACTCGGGCAGGGTGTTTATGTTGCAGTCTTGAGGCAGAATTGTTTCTTCTGCAAACCTGATTCTTTGCTCTTGAGGCCTTCCGCTGATTAGATGAGGCTAACTCACATTATGGAGGCTTTATCTTCTTTATTCAAAATCTACAGACTGTAAATATTAATCACATCTAAAAGATGTCTTCCTAGCAACAACTAGATTATTGTCTGAGCAAACAACTGGCCCCACAGCCTGGCCAGGTGGTTATATAAGAGTAACCGTCACAGGCACTTATACTGGGAGGGGACAGTGGGGAGCGTGCAAGGATAGGAAAAGCCCAGGAAGATCAAAGGTGGATGTTCTGTCACATCCATTAGTTTGGGCGAAGCTTGGGAGTCTCTATGTGATCAAAAAAGTAAGCCATAGCACAGGGCAGAATGTGAGTCAGTGCTTGGAGATCAGCCACAGGAGGGCATGAGCAGGTGACAGGCCTTGCCTGGCTTCTGAATCCTTCTTCTATTGACAGTAACACTTGCGCCCACCTACAGACTCAGGTCCACTCTGACCTTCGGGCTCTGGCAAGACCTTGAGTCAGGCAGGAACAAAGCTTCTGAGTAGCACTCCAGGATATTACCGTGGGACGGACCCAACTGGAAATCCCCACTGTTGCTCGACTAACCCAGTCTTTGTGCCCCATTTTGGACAACTTGGAGTCTCCTCTTCTCTGAGATTATGCCCCTAGTTTGCATGTATTTGGGTGTCTGGTCTCTGCTTTTGGACAATTCGGAGTCTCCTCTTCTCTGAGATTATGCCCCTAGTTTGCATGTATTTGGGTGTCTGGTCTCTGCCTTGACAATCTGTTCCTCTCTCAGTTCTTCAGGATGGAGACCCTGCCTCACACTCACCTGCCATTTATCAACTGGAATCTGTCTGTGGACTATATAGCACGATGTCAGACAGGCGTTCTCAATGCTCACCCCACTGCTGGCCTCGCCCCCTACTTGCTGTCTAGCCGTCTATTATTGAGGCACAGATTGTCCAAAACACTGGGGGAATGATTGCCCAGAATGTGCAGGTGAGAGGGTGTGTATCTGTGTCCTACTGTGGGTGGCTGAGCAGAGCTGAAATAGTGGCCTAAACTTCTGGAAGACTAGCCATCCCACAAAAGTGGTCATGTGTTGTCAGAGTGCCTAATAGCCTGTGTGATTAATTGCAACACTTCAGGGAGCTGAAGGTAGGTGAAACTTACGAGTCCTCGACTGACAGAAGACTCTTTTTGCACTGTAGTTTGGGAAGCTTCTATTGACCTATCTTTAACCTCACTGGTTCTTTTTGGGGGCATGTCCAGTCTGCTGATGGACCCACCAAAGGCATTCTTCATTTCTGTCGCAGTGTTTCAGTTTTTGAAACTCCTAGCATTTCCTTTTGATTCTAAGAATTTCCATCTCCCTGCTTAAAGTTTTTTTTTTTTTTTTTTAACATTTATTTATTTTTAAGAGAGAGAGAGAGAGAGCTGGAGAGGGGCAGAGAGACAGAGAGACAGAGAGACAGAGAGACAGAGAATCTGAGGCGGGCTCTAGACTCTGAGCTGTCAGCACAGAGCCCGACATGGGGCTCAAACTCATGAACCACAAGAGTATGACCTGAGCCCAAGTCTGATGTTTAACACACTGAACCACCCGGGGGCCCCTCCATCTCTCTGGTTAAACTGCCCATCTGCTCTTGCATATTGTCTACTTTTTCCATTAGATCCATTAGCATATTAATCATAGTTATTTTAAATTCCCCGTCTGATCATTCCAAAGCCTGTGTCATATCTGAGTGTGATTCTGATGCTCGCTTTGTCTATTTAGGCATATTTTATCTTTGCTATTTAACATGCCTTATGAATTTTTTTTTTTTTTTTTTGAAAGCCGGATGATGTGTGGGATAACAGAACCTGAGGGAGATTTCATGTTAATAGGGCTACAAGGTGGGCTCTGTTTAAAGTTTGCCGCCCGCGTGGATGCTTCTAGTGTTCTTGCTTTTATCTCCCTGTTTTCTTTGGGCTTCCTCCTTAGATAGAGTTTGATGTGCCTCAGATCTTTCAGCTGTAAACTACTCTTATCCTGGAGCATTGTTGGTGTACGGTAAATGATACAGGAAAGGTGTTCTTATTATTGTCTTTTAGTGGCCTGTGTCCCTGGATTGTGACCAGTGTTTCTTAGTCGTTTCTTTTTTTCTCCTCTTAGATGAGAAAGGTGGGCCAGAGGGGCCTGCGGTGGGAGAAAGCAGAAAACCTTTCCCTGGGGTGGGATAAAGCTCTGGTAAGTCTTTGCATCCAGAGAGTAGGCCTCTTATGAGACCCTTCTGGGCATATTTCACAAGGATTTCTCTTTCCCTCCCTCTGCCGGAGGGCCAAGGTTCCTGGAAGTCCAACCCATGAAAATGTGGGTATCCCGCTAACACTTGGCCCCCAGGAGTTTCTCACTCTCAAGATAGTTCATATTCAGCCTGCAGGAATTTATAAAATTTACTATTTAAGTGTTCCTACCAAATTTACAGCTCCAGTGGCTTCTGCTCCAGGTCAAGACTCCACTGTAATGTTCTGGATTCATCTGTGTGTCCAGATTCCGGGGCTGGCAGCATTGCCTGCAACCTCAGTTCTCCAATGGGGCCTAGGAAAGCCATTTATTTTCAGTTTGTTCGTCTTTTTCTCATCGTAGCAATGGTAGTTACAACCTCCCAACTCTTTACATGTTGGAGCTGGACCCAGAAGTCCTGCCTGATGACTTTTGGCGAGTCTGCTCAATTTCTGTAGAGACACAGGTTGTGAAGGGGAAGCTGGACATTCCTAAGGAAGGCTCCTAAAGAAATGAAAACGTCCACGGCTGCTGGCCCTTCTTATAACTCCAGGCCTCCTGCGCCTCGTGTTGAGTGTTGACCGCTCCTGCGCTTAAGCTGTGGTGGTTTCTGCATGTGAGTGTGGGAAGCTTTTGAGTCCAAGTGCATTGTGAGCAAGAGTCAATGCACATTCAGATTGGTGCATCGTGGTAGTTGTCATTAGTATCACTCCCCCTTTCTCTGTCTTGGGGTGCTTCGCTTCTGCACGACAGAAATTTCTCCTACTTCTAGTTTTTATTTTACCATGTTTCAACTACCTACTATGATATCTGAAACTTCCACGTTAGCCTCCGAGTGATCATTGCTGACCTGACTCGTCAGTTGCCTTTGTCTCTAGATACCATGGTATGTCTGCCAAGCTGAACTTCACTATAGCATCTGCTGAAATGGTCCCTTCTCCCTGGCCACGGCCCTCACCACCCCTTACACACATAACAAGTACTTCTGATTCTGCATATATGCCTCTCTGAATCTGCTTCGTTTTGTTCCCGAGATCCAACAGCAGGTTTTGGAAGAAAGCCTGCGAGCAGAACAGGCTAGAACATAGAATAGATGCACAGCTTGGAAAACGAACTCGCAAATCTCCCCTGGGGAACCATCCCCTCTCCACTTCTGGGTTCATGTAATTCAGATAGTGTCGAGCCCATCCTTCTACCCTCAGTGTGTGACTCCAGCCAATGCAGTCAAAGCGTTTCTTGGAAGCACAATTAGTTCAGGATGGTCATGGGACCTAGTCAGAGCCAAGGAGATGCAAGGATACTTTTGGCAAGACTTCAGTAGCGTGTTTTTGTTTTGTTTTGTTTTGTTTCTTACTGGACTTGAACCTGGGAGGATGGGGTGGGGCGGGACACGTGTGCTGTTGCCACTTCGCCACGAAGAAAAGATATAATAGAAAGGAAACAATACAGAGTCCAAGTAGACCAGGGAGGTAGAAAGAGAAAGAAATAAACTGAGTTTTGGTGACCCCACGTGGCCCTGGAATTAAGCTTTAACTTAACACTGACCCTCAGGTTGTCAGCCACATACTACAAAACCTTTTGTTATGATTTGCTGACATCATTTCAAGTTGGGATTTTTGCCACTTGTATCCCAAAAAGTCCCAAGTGGCACAAACATAAATTAATGGTTCCCAGCCAACAGGGAGAGTAAAGGACCTGAAGAGGTTTTTTGTTTGTTGCTTTGGTTTTTGTTTCTGATTTCTCACCGCACAAGCTATGACGCCCTGAGCCCAACTAAGGATTAGACATACCTCTCTGGTCTCCTGCTAATTACCATCTAGCATATGCATGTATCTCCCATGGTCTTAAACAGCCATGGTTGTATCTACCGGCTTTCTCTTCAGTTTACAATTCAGTTGATTCCTACATTCACGCTTCACAAAGTCACTGGATATTGGAAGAATTTGTGTATTGCAGACTGTTAGAAATACTACCACTTGATGCTTTTGTTATAGTGCTTCCTATTTTCTAAGTGTTTTACATGTACTAATTCATTCAGTTCTCACAACATCCCTAGAAGTTGGCATGGATATTATCCCATTCTTACAAAGGGTGAACTGAGGTATGGAGAGGCTGAGTAACTTACCCTGGTCTCATAGCTGGTAACCTGTAGATCTGGGTTCAGATTTGAACCCAGAGAGTCTGGTGCCAGTGCCTGTAAATTTCACGGACATGCTATTCTCAGTGACAAGCTTTCAGTCTGACATCGTAAGGCTGGAAATGGTGGGAGTTCTGGTGAGCGGCCACAGCATTTGTTGATTCTGCTGCTCAGTGGGGATCCTGACTCTACCCATAATTCTTTTCTGCTGTTCTCAAAAAGGAGAAAGATACAACTTTATTTCTAGAACAACCTATATGTGTGTGTATGTATACATCATTTTCTGCTTGTGAGCGCTAAGGGACCCAGGGAGGCCCCATGAAAAGCAGAGTAAAGAAAGGGGCTCAGATGCTATTACAACAAAGCATCCCCAAGCTACCCAGCCTTTTGGGCCAATCTCTTTCTTCATAGTCAAATATCCTTTATATATAACCTTGGAGAGTACAGACCTTTACTAGTGTTTCCGAGGATTCATTGAACATGATCAGTGTAGCTGATTGCTTCCTGCTCCCTGCTGCTGTGTTGATCACTTAAAAAAAATACAACTTTATTGAAATATAATTTACATACCATCGAATTTGCTCATTTTAAGTACACAATGGTCTTTAGTATATTTATAGAATTGTACAACCGTTACCACTGTCTAATTTTAGAACATTTTCATCATTTCAAAAAAGAAATCCTGTACCCGTTAGAAGGCATTAGCCATTCTTCCCCAATCTCCCCAGCCCTTGGCAATCACCAATTTACTTTCAGCCTCTGTGGATTTGCCTCTTCTGGATGGATGCTTCTTACCATCCTGAAAGTGTTTCTTCAGACTGCTTTTCCTAACTGGCCCCTGCACTCCTGTTTTGTTAATATAAAGGTATTGTTAATATAAAGCTGACATTGAGATGCAGTTGACAAGATTTACTGAATGCTTGAAACTACCCATCATAAGGGCATTTCCATGTAAAAAGGAACATTTGAAAGTCAATATCAGAAGTCCCCAGTCTTAGAGTCTCTGAGCATCCCTCTCTCTCCTTGGGCACAGCCTGCTGCTGCTATGTGGCAAGGCCTTCTTCTCTCAGAACAATCCCTTTTCCCATAGGCACCCCTACCCCACATTTAAGCCCCCTCAGTTCCTTATTTGCTCAATATGTTTCTCCAGAAGTAACTGGAAGAGCTGTAACACTGTCTAGAAAACAAAAGGACAATCATTCTCCAATATACTTTACCACTTCCTAGAATGTGGAAAAGCCATAGTTATTAAAACATCCCCTCCCTCTCGTTCCACTCCAGAGAGAGAGGGAGAGGGAGAAATTATTCTGGAAAATTTTGTTAACTAGTGCAAAGCTGGTTGCCTGCCCACCTATCATTCCCCCATCCCTCCCCCATTCTTCCTTACACAGAGAACTCTAACTTTGATCAGATAAAAGCAATAGTGTGCTCAGAGAGGGTGGGCCAGTCCCCTAGTACATTAATCATCATTCTTTGAAAGCCATCATGGTCGACCCGTATCTATTTGGCAGTCATTGGTCAGGGCTGGGCCTGTGACCCAGCGAGCAAATGAGATGAGTAAGTGTGCTAGGGAGGGGTTCTGGGCAAGTTCACCCGGAAGAAGAAACTCCCTTTATCCTGCCTGTGCCTGCAGTTAGTGAGGATGTGATGTCTGAAAATACAGTAGTCATTTTGCAACCAGAGGGGACACAAACCTCAAGATGAATGGCAATGTGCTGAGGAAACCAAAAAAAAAAATGAGAGAAAGAGCCTGTTCACTGATGCCTTCCTTGTATTGCTGGATTAACAACACAGAACTGCCTGTGTCTGCATTTCTTGTTATAGGAGAGAATAAATTCCTATTCTAAAGTGTCTTTTAGTTGGGCATTCTTTTTCTTTCAATCAAAAGCTTCCCAACTGATATAATATCAATTTGATAATGAATCTTGCTTCAAAAAGAAAAATACTTGAAAAGTAAAACTTTTTTTTTCCCATTGCAACACTAGTTTTCATCCATCCATCTATCCATTATCTATTCCTTGATTCAACATTTATTAGGGATTATATATACCAATTTCTGAACCGTCTCTTTCCTTTTTAATATTTCTGTATAGTAAACGTAATGAGTGGTTTTATATACACGAAGAATTATGTCTAAAAAGGCTAGTTTGATAAAGACTCATCGAACATTCTTTGAAAGGGCAATACAAACCCTAAAGATCCTCTTCTGAAGTTTATCTGAAAGACCAAAATGGACCATGCTTCCCATATTCACCAAAATTTTAAGAGTGAGCCAGAAGCCCTATCAAAATTGTCAAAAGATACGGACAGAAAACTTTTAGCAAAAGAGATCCAATGGCTCTTGCATGCCTGAGAAGATCCTGAACTTCATCTAAATAGGAGAAAAACAAATTAAACTACAATGAAAATATGTTTGTCAGTGAGGGTGTAGGGACGTTTACAATCTCATAGGTTGCTCATGAGTGGGCATGTCTGTAGGGCCTCTATAGAAAGTAGAGCACTTGTTATGGCTCAATGTTTGACTCCCCCTCCCCATTCATATGAAATCCTAGCCACCTCCCCTCACCCCACCCCCAGGTGCTGGATATGGGGGCCTTTGGGAAATAAATAGGTCATGGAGGTGAAGCCCTCATAAGTGGGATAAGTGCCTTTATAAGAAGAGACAGGTGAGCTTGCCTCCTCTCTCTGCTCCGCCATGTGAGGATACAAAGAGCGATGGCCATTTGCAAACAAGGAATCAAGCTCATGCCAGACACTGGATCTGCCAACACCTTGATCTTGGACTTCCAGCCTCCAGAATCATGAAAATCTGCTTCAGTTTTTTTTTTTTCTCTTTATGTATTTTTCGGAGTGAGAGTAAAAGCACGAGCAGGGGAGGGGATGCAGGGAGAGAAGGGGACAGAGGATCCCAAGCAGGCTCCGTGTTGACAGCAGAGAGCCCATTATGGGACTGGAACTCATGAACCCTGAGATAATGACCTGAGCCGAAGTCGGATGCTCAACTGACTGAGCCACCCAGGTGCCCCAAATTTCGGTAGTTTTTAAGCTACCCAATCTGTGGTATTTCGTTATGACAGCCCAAAGAGATGAAGACAACGATTTTGTTTTAGATGAATATCTTCGATGGGAATTGCATTTTCCCCGGGCAGGCGGCGGTGGGTGGGGGTGGGGGGGGTGGGCGGTTTCCTACTTCCTTCTTCCTTTCAGTACTAGAGCACCCTGTGCTTTAGCTGAGCACCTGCTGCTGACCTTGGACTACTCTCCTGTCTCTGCCATGAACTGCAGCCAATGGAAAGGGAAGGGAAGGGACGTGGACAATGCCCACATCAGTTGGTTACAAGAAACTTGCTTGTTGATGAAAAAGTTTTGGAACAGACAGAAGTGATGGTTGCACAAAATTGTGAATGCGATTAGTGCCATTGCACTACACTTAAAACAAGTTAAAATGGCGAACTTTTATATCCTATATATGTGTTAGTCTGCTCAAGCTGCTGTAACAAAACACCATAATAGTGGCTCAAACAGCAAACATTTCTCTCTCATCGTCCTGGAGGCTGCACATTCCAGATCAAAGTGCCAGCATGATGAGAACCTGCTTGCTGGCTTGTAGACAGTCACCTTCTCACTGTGTCCTTACACAGCCAAGAGAAAGTTCTGGGCTCCTCATCCCCTTATATGGGCACCAGTCCCACTTGGGGCCTTCAACCCATGACCTCATCCAAATCCAACCACCTCCCAAAAGTCCCACCTCCAAACATTGCCACATCAGCGATTAAGATCTCAACATATAAAGCGTGGGAGGACACCCTCAGACCACAGTGATATATTTTAATCACAATTTGACAAAGTAATAATGCATAATGAATTATAGCAAAACCCATTGAAATATGTGCTACGTGGGTGGATTGTGTGGAATGTGAATTATGTCTCAATAAATTTGTTTTTTAAAAAGTCCAAAGAAACCTGCTTGTCCCTACCTCCCTCTCTTTCCAGTCTCACAGCTCCACTGTGGCTGCAGCACGAACTCAGCTATGACAAAACGTGGGGATGTCAGAGCACGTACAGAAGAAAACCAGGGCGCTGAATAATCCTGTGCATGAGGCTTTCTGCCCCTGCAGCCCTACCCTTCACACTATTACAGGAGAAAAGTATACCTGTTTGTTGAGCTTTTGTACTCAGAGTTCTTTGTGGTTCGGCAGCTTAGCTGGTATTCGAACCAAAACACTGGCACCTCACTTCACTTACCGAGAAAGACAATGGTTCACTTAAAAAGAGAGAAAGAGATAAAGAGAGAGAGACTGAAGGCCTTTTCCTGCTCTCTTTCTTCTACTGCTCCCCCAGGGTTCCAACTTCCTCTATCTGCTACGTAACTTTGCTCTTAATTTACAGAACTTCTGAAGGCACGGTACTGTATATAAGAATGAACTACACTATTCAATATTTTTTTTATTGATTTCATTAAGAGCTGAAGAGAGTTTCAGTGAGGACAATAATCTACGGCAGAAATCAAATAAGAATTAGTTTGTGGGTTATGCCAACAGTCAACTGATGATATCAGCTATGTTCCAGAGAACAAAAACAACTTTTTTCCCTAGCTATCTGAGGAATGCCTATTTGTCATTTGTTTCTTTTATTGCACCACGGAAAAGATTTTTAGAAGATGGAAACAAAAGGAAAGAAGCCATCATTTTCATCAAATCCCTCCTTTATACTGTAAACTAATTCAGTAGGTCTATAAAGCTTGCAGATTGCAGCAATGGATTAACCTCAGTGATATGTTCGGAAAATAATTCATAAAATAAACATGATGCAACAGAAAGAACAATTACCTCTTAGCAAAGGGCATGCCTTTGATTTTGTCCTGTCACGTGATGTAATTCCAAATGTGTCTGACCCATACCTGCCTCTGAATCAACCTTCTCATTTGGTGTGATGGAAGAGAGAACGCTTGACTTTAATCATTTGATGTTGAAGTACCTGGTTGAAAAAAAAAAACACAAAAAACCAATCATCTTGATGCTTTTGTGCCTGGATGCAGAGCACCTAATCTAGAGTTATCCGGACAGTGGAGCAAATTTCTTGCTTTTTGTTTGGCTCTTTGGCTTCACAGAGAGAGAGATTGAGAGAGAGAGAGAGAGAGAGCAAGAGAGAGAGAGAGGGTTTCCTTGTATCAAAGATCTCTTCATGAATAAGAGGTGCTGTTAGTCTTGGAGCTGGCTTTCCACTGCAATTATGATGAGTCTAGAGTGCTAACCTATTGTGTGATATAATACAACACTAGCAGTTATAAATCTCTGCTGTATGGCATCCCTGTCTGGGCTTAGTGGGAGTCAACACTACAAGTCAAAAGTCCTGGCCGTCTGTGGAGGGCTTTCACACTGATTGCCCAATTCTCCAGAGGGCTACCATTCTTTCTCACCAGTAATTTCTGTACCCAGTTGCATTTTTTTTTTTTTTTTTTTTAATTTATTTTTGGGACAGAGAGAGACATAGCATGAACGGGGGAGGGGCAGAGAGAGAGGGAGACACAGAATCGGAAACAGGCTCCAGGCTCCGAGCCATCAGCCCAGAGCCTGACGCGGGGCTCGAACTCACGGACCGCGAGATCGTGACCTGGCTGAAGTCGGACGCTTAACCGACTGCGCCACCCAGGCGCCCCACCCAGTTGCCTTTAAACAGCCCATAAGCAGCAACCCAACTCAAATAGCTAGTCCCCTATTTTTCTTTAAGGAATAACGTCCACTGTTCAAATGAATTGAGTAGGCAAATAGGGAGAAGTTTTATATTTTGCAATTCACCTAGTGGCTGTCTTCCAAAATGTGCAATATATTTTATAAATGTTATTACCCACTTGGTGAGTGGCCATTTCCAGAAACACTTCCAGTCATTGCGGTGGTATGAACGGACATTCACTTTGCCCAGTGTTACCTAAGCTTTCCAGAGTGCTGCTGTAATCATAGGATGGCACTACGTCTTTCATTTGCTGAATGACTTGGGAGGCAAATACCATCCCCTTCAATTCCACAACCACATGGAGGGATGATTGCGGGAAGGGAGACAGTCGGCCAGACGGCTCACCGCACAAAGGCAGGCATTCCACTGCCTTATCTGCCCTCCTCCTTCCCACTGCCCAACACGGTGCCTGCAACGTGGACCAGCACTCAGAAAGTACTTTTTGACTGACTGACTGACAAAAGAAATCCACGTCATGAAATCAAAGTATAACTTCAGTATTCTCATTCGATTGGAAACTACAGTGGATTATAAACTCCTTTTAAGATGGTCTGATAGGTAAGCCTGATTTCCCTATAGTGCCATTCTTGGAAAATAAAATGCTGCAAATTGAATCTGCCAGATAAGGAATAAAAGGCAGAGAGGCAGGATGGCTTGGTGCAGGCTGTTCGGAAGTCTGCTCAGCTTGGACAAGAGCAGTTGCCTGGCATTCTTGGTGCCCCGGGGCTCCAGGCAGGCAGGTTTTTAGGAGACCTGCCTCTGCTCAATCCAATAAAAATGTTCATAAAGAAACTTTCTTCTGTTTTTTTTTTTTTTTTTTTTGTGGGCGGGGGCTAGGATACTTGTCTTGAAAAATAATATGGAACATTTTTAACAATTCAGACAGGGAAAGTAGAAATAGGTCAGACAAAAAATGGAGGGTGAAGTTGTCCTGCCCTTTCTTTAATCTTTTGAACAGTGTTTGAAAGAGCTCTTGGCAGATGAACAAATTTGTTCTGTATTGTGGAGTTAATATCTGTGCCAGGATTTCTGTCATCCCTCTGGGGGTGGTGATCAATATAACTAATAAATAGCAAATGACTAGACAGAGCCCACTGGAGGCCAGCAGTCTCCCTAATGGGGTAATATAATAGATGACGCCCTGGGGTACTAGTCATGCTGAGTTTGGAGAAATGTGGGTCTTAATGGAACAGTTAGCAGTTACTAAGTTAGCAGTGAGTTGTGTTAGTGAAGTTTGGCAACAAGACAAGAATAACAAGGAAAAGAGACAGTAAGAAAGTAAACCAAGTGAATCAGGAAAGAAGAGGCCATAGAAGAAGGTGAATGAGCAGCAAACAAGAGACTCCCCCGCTTTTTAGACTAATTTTTAGAGCAGCTTTAGGTTCACAGTGAAATTGAGAGGAAGTTATAGAGATTTCCTAAGTTCTCCCTGCCCCCCACCACATGCACAGCCTTCCCGATTATCAACATACCCCACCAGTGGTACAGATGTTACAATTGATGACCCTACACTGACACATCATGATCACCCAAAGTCCATAGTTTACATTAGGGTTCACTCATAGTTGTTCCAAGTGCTGTGGGTCTGCACACAGGTATCCATCATTATGGAATCATACAGAGTATTTTCATGGCCCTAAAAATCCTCTGTTCTCTCACTATTCATCCCTCTTCCTCCCATCCCCCAACCTTTGGCAACCACTGATCTTTTTATTGTCTCCGTAGTTTCACCTTTTCCAGAATGTCATATAATTGGAATCATTCAGTGTGTATATCATGCAGATTGGCTTCTTTCACATCGTAACATGCATTTAAGTTTCCATGTCTTTTCATAGCTTTCATAGCTCATTTCTTTTTAGTGCTGAATAATATTCCATTGTCTGGATGCACCAGTTTATCCATCACCTACTGAAGGACATCTTGGTTGCTTCCAAATTTGGGCAATTGTGAATAAAGCCGTTATAAACGGCTATCTGTGTGTAGGGTTTTGGGCGGACACAAGTTTTCAACTTCTTCGGGTAAATGCCAAGCAGTGCAATCGCTGGATTATGTGGTGAGAGTATGTTTATTTTTATAAGAAACTGCTGAATTGCCGTCCAAAGGGGCTGTAGCATTTTGCATTTCCACTAGTGATGTTTGAGCATTTCCGTCCTCCCCATCCTTGCCAGCATTTGGTGTCGTCAGTGTCCTAGATTTTGGCCATTCTAATATGTGTGTTGTGGTATCTCATTGTTGTCTTAATTTGCATTTCCCTGATGACACATGATGTGGAGCGTCTTTGCACATGCTTACTCTCCAACTGCATATCTTCCTTGGTGTCTGTTAAGGTCTTTAGTCCATGTTTAAATGGGGTTGTTTGTTTTCCTATTGTTGAGAAAGTAAACTTTTTTTAAAGGACAACCGAAGAGTTTGTTGAGTTGGGGGGGTGAACCAGTGACCTGAAAGATGTCTAAGATGCCTTACAATGCACCAGTGCTACAGGGTATGTATCCGGTGCTAACAAAATTCTAAGTCCTACCCAAGAGAACCTCTGATTAAAACACAATGATAAAGAGAAAAATATGTAGTCACTAACTCAAATGCAAGGAGAAAAGGTGCATATGGCTAGAGATGTTATTTGAGGATCCAAAAGAAGTTCTGGGTGCAGGAGAATTCTTTTTTTTTTTTAATTTTTAATGTCTATTCATTTTTGAGAGAGGGCGTGCGCATGCGGGGAGGGGGGGCAGAGAGCGAGGGAAACCCAGAATGGGAAGCAGTCTCCAGGCTCTGAGCTGTCAGCACAGAGCCTGACGTGGGGCTCAACTGATTTTTTTTTTTCAACCAGAAAAATTAAGGAGATCTTTTCCTTTAGAAGACAATTGACTAATTGCTGAAATAGGAACCAGACCTGATTACCAAGTCCTCCAGTGGTGTTAGCAGGAATTTCAAGAATTGTATGGAGAACTGCAGGCCATGAGTATATGCTTTGCAACAGGTTCACACTATTACCCAAGTGGGCCTCAGTTTTTCTCTTTGAAGACTGGCATGGCTAAAGAGCTTCAGAAGAAGGTTGCTTTGTTTTAAAACTAATGAGTACACCTCTGTTAATTTTTAAAACCTAATATATGAAAATGTGACTAATGAAAGAAGTAAATGATTTGCTTTATAGGGGTGTTCTGAACACACTTTCTTTTATTTGAATAGCCTGTCCAGCTGCCTCAAGCCTATCCTAGAAGGGTCTGCCTCAACACCTGTTATAGGACTTTCACACTGTGTTGTATTTTTATCTATGTTTGTGTCCCCACTAGGCTGAGCTGCCACAGAGCAGGGCTTGGATTTGTCCATCTTCGTATTCCCAGGGACTGCGATTTCTAGTACCTAGTGAGCATTTATTTAGTACGTGCTCGCTCAATGCATGAACCCCTTCTGGCTCAGTGATAATATGTTCTGGCTTAGTGAAACTATTTGTTTAAACCAATCTAAATTTCAACAACACATTTACCATGAAAATCAAAGAAACACCTGTAATGAAGAAATTCACAGGTCCTTTAGTGGCAAACCTTGAAAAAAGGTGATGCACTGAAAATCTGTCCTGAATTTCCTGCTATTGTATTGTCAAATATCAAAGCCAAATTATACTGCAGACATCCAGTTAATGCTTTTTCTCTTTTTATTAAATTGGCCTTTTATCTGTTACTTGCAAATTATGTTGTCCTCAATCCTGGGCAAGTCATTGTTATGTAAGCTGGCCAGTTAGGGACAAAAAACTTTGTTGTGTTTTCAGGTTCAGTAATGGAAAAAAGATCCTTGGGGAGACTAGCATAGCTGGACAAGTAGGGATAATCCAGCTATGGAAGGATAGTAAAGGTGGCTCTCTAACAGTGGCCTATTTGATGGAGCTACTTTTATGTGGCTGAGGATGCATTCAGATGCCTGCCAAAGCATGCCATTAGTTCTGGATGAACAATAAGACCCGTAATTTTTATTGGCTTAATTTTGGGGATTTTCCCAAAGCTGGAGGTACTCCATTTAAATCTCCAAATCTTTTAATTAGCCAACATTCCTAAGCAGGCTACAATTTCTCCTGACTGAACGCTCTGAATATACAACATGGAATTGCAATATACCTTATTAGATAATTACTTAAATGAGATGCCCATACTTGTGTTGAACAGACATCTTAATTAGCAAAACAGATATGTCCATATTTTGCATCTAAAATAACTTAATAATACCATTGTTCAAGCTTTATAAAGACTTTCGTCTCTGAGAAGGTCAGTGAAATCTTTACATTGTTCATTTGCATGCATCCCAGAGTACATTTCTTATTCCTTCTACTCATGTCATTCTTAGGGGTTTGCTTAAGAGAGGTGTTGCACTTTGCTGAGAGGATAATTTTCATTGTCAGATACATAAAATGATGTCTTTCTGAGACAGTGCAAATTGGTAAAGCTGAGAATAAGAATTTGCTCTAAAATATTTTGTAGAGAAGCATTTAGCCTGGTTGTGATGGTTTTGATAGCTGCCCACAGGAGAAAAGTCTTACCTTTTCTAAGATGGATTATGATTGATCCTTGTCTGAAGCTATCAGTAGAATTATTAAGGGAGAGTTGTTGACCTCTCTGAATATACTCAACTTTACAGAATGGTTGGTTCATTTATTGTCTGCAACGGTGGTTTAAATTTGAAAAAGACTATTTGAATTTAGGTAAATACATAGTAAAATTCAGAATGATTTACTGTTGTAAATGTAGGTAGTTAATCACTTCTAAAGCTAATATGAAGATTGACATACAAAAGTTGTAAAAATACGTGAAAAGACAACGATTTGTTAAAGGACACGCAATACAAAAAAAGCTTCTTTGAATTTATATAAGTACTATGACAGATCAAAATTAGGTGGTATATTCCTAAATGTAAAAAACATTAATATGGTCTATTAGGCTTTTCCCTTTTCTTGGACCAAACATCCAATTAATAAATATTTCTGCTGCATTATGTTGTGTAAGGCACTTTGGACGAGCAAAGAAGTGTAAGACTTAGTTCCTGCCCTCAAGGAGCCAACATTCTCCTTGGGAAGATAAGACATATGCACGTGGCAAGTCGCCTACCAAATCCAAAATGCCACATAAACCAGTATAAAAAGCAAAACAAAACAGAACGGCCCTTTAATTTGCTAACTACAGATGTTTGCTCCAAGGCAGGATAAAGTTAGTAACTACCAAAGCTGGGCTAATTTCACTCCCTCGGTAAGTCTCTAAGCTTGAAAGGTTGGAGGCATGTAATTTGGGAATGAGAACTATCTGTCTACAGATAGCACCAATCTAGATCGGGAGCCGGATCTTTCAGATAGGTAGCTGAGAATAAGCTTTTACTTGCATAGAAGAAAAACTAATTTCCCAGAGATTATCTATAATGACTAGATTTATCAAAATGACTCTTGGAAAGAGAACAAATCGTTGCAGCAATTCCCAGGCATGCTGGAATGGTTGGCTACAAAGCATGGGTAAATATAAATAACAAAAATGAGACCACTTTCCACATGCCCAAGATGCATTATTATTGGTTTATATCATTGTGACCTAACCGCCATGGCTGATGTGCTATAGACTTTCTGGGACCAAAGTCTTGTTAATCTTTCTTTCTTCCTTCCTTCCTTCCTTCCTTCCTTTCTTCCTTCCTTCCTTCTTTCCTTCCTTCCTATGCTTTCTTCTTACTGTTCCCCCGGGGATTCTCTGGATTTCGCCATCGGAGTCCTACTCACATAGAGGGTCCTCCCTTCCTCCTTCCCCTTCAGCAGGTAAATTCACAGTTCTCAAAAGCAGTTGCTCTCCTGCTCATTCTTACCCTGAGATTAGCTCAAGAGCTATTTCAAACCATTGTCCCTTCAGATTAGAAATGATTTAGAACAAGATCAGGCTCTGAACAGTGGTCTACGCCTGGAGAAAGTTAGAATCCAAATACAGCTTTGTACAAAACATCATTACTAATGCCTGAAAACCAAGAATTGAGGCTAAGGGCCAGAGGTGGCTAACCATACGACCAGTACATAACACATGGAGGTATTGGGGACCACTGTTACTTTCAAACACAAAATTTCCTATTGTTCCAGAAAAAGGAATGCAGAAAAATTATGGGAAGAGAATGAGGCTGCCTCAGAGAACTTAAACAGGAGTAGTTCAGGTTCCAAGCCACCAACAGTTTTAAAAACTTACGAGTCTCCACTAAATTGAATTTCAAACATATCTCTACCCTGATCTATTAATGAGGACAGTTTGACATTCGCTCAGGTGAAATAATTTAAGTAGAAGCCATGTGACATTATAATCAATTTAAGCAGCTCTTTAACTGCTTCAAGTTTGTCAAAGTGTTTTACAGTTAAGCTATAATTAGCTAGCCCTTCTAAATTCACTGTGAGGCAGAGAGTTGAATCTCCAAGCAAGCTTTATAGCTGTGGAAACGAAGAGCAAATAATTTTCAAAAGGAGGCAACCACTTGGGCCCTGGCTGCAGGCATGTGTTCGTCTTATGAAATTCATCAAAGCTAAATATTTAGGGTGTGTGCACGACCGTGAATGTGCGTTGCATATCAATGAAAAGTTAAAATAAAAAAAATACATCTGAAGAAACCTGGTGTAAAGAGAACGAAGAAAAATCTCCTTACCAGACTAGCTCTTCTGAAACTACCCAGGAAGGGCCTTTGTGTAATGGGCCTTCAGGGTGCTGAGCCAGGCACTAAAGGTGCTAAAACGAACTCAATTCCTCCTATACTTAAATTAGAGTTTGAAAATAATAGAATTGTGTGCTCAGGTGTGTAGATGAGATTAAAGTGGCAGGAAGAGAAATAGATGGATTTTCACATGGCTTATTTACCAAGTGGTTTGCTTCTTCAGTGGAACCATGGGGTCCTGACTACGTGGTGCTCCAGAGGGAGTAAGCGAGCCATGACTCCGACCTCCCAGACCGAAGCTTTCATTTCCCTGAGGAGGAAATAGGCTCCACAGGTGAAAGTACAGGAGGGTTGCAGACTTTCTCACTCCCCAGGCCTCAGCGCTTTCGATCAGATAGACCCGGAAGCAAAGTCCAGCTCTACTGTTTACGTACCATGGGCAGTGGGCAAACCAGTGAACCTTCCTCAGTTTGCTCAGTTGTTCAAAGGAAGAAAATGCAATAATGTCCGTGTTGTAGAACTTCTGGGGTGATGAAAGACAAAACACATAAAACTACTGATATATAGTAAACATTCCATAAATTTCTACACGACACACACCATTCTTTTTTTTTTTTTTTTTTTTTTTTTTTTAAGGTAGGCTTCACATCCAGGGGGGAGCCCAACCTGGGGTTTGAACTCATGATCCTGAGATCAAGACCTCAGCTGAGGTCAAGAGTCAGACACTCAACTGACTGAGCCACGCAGGCACCCCAACAGACACCACTCTTTTTATTTAAAACCTGAGAATTGGGCTAGATTAATTCCAGAGTTCTTATTGGGCAGGAAGTAGGAGATGGTGCATTCTTGAAGCAAAGTTCAAGTCTCTTCCTCTCTCTCTCTCTCACACACACACACACACACACACTCTCTCTCTCTCTCTCTCTCTCTTCCTTTGAACTAGATCTCCTAACGATTTTCTGTCCTTTCTTCCTACTTGGTTTCAGTGTCGAGTGTCTTGAAATTCAAGTCTGCATTGCTGTTTCTGTCTTCCCTTCTCCCACTGGTCATTCAGTCTTTGAGACCAGGGTTCTACCCAGACCACTCCACTAAGACTTCTCTGCCAGGATCCTCAAAGATGCCATGCTTACAAAAGCCAAGTCCCTCCTGTTGATCACTCTCTTTTAAAACACACTTCTCCCCTTGGCTTTTACATGGCTCTCCTGGCTTTCATTCTGCCCCCACCTGCCCATTCCTTCTTGGTCCGGTCTCTTTCTCAGACACCCTTACAGGCAGGTGTTCTCCAGGGCTCTGTATCTTTCCTCAACCACCTCTTTCCCATCTGTGACTTCTCCTACCCACTGGATGGCACCCGAATGTGTCTTTCTACCTTGCCCTGTCTCTCGAGCTCTAACTCTAGATTAATTGCCCATGGGATGTTTCCAGTGATTGAACTCACCTCATTTCACCTGTGCCCACCATTGTGGCTCCCTCCACTGCCTCCTACTCTGCCAGGAGACCCCCTGTTCCTGAGCCCTGAGTGGCACCAGAATCTATGCTGCCGCCTTAGCTGTCACTCACTTCTGGCATCCGATCCATTGAAATGTTTGGTACCCTCCTTTCTTATAAATAGTTTTGAATCACATGCATTTCTTTGTCCTCACACTCACTGCTCCAGCTGTACCTTTTATCCTAGTTGGTTTTCCTGATTTGAGTCACTTAGAGAGGAGGTGGCAGTCTATGCACAACACTGACGCCACGGATGCGAATCCGATTATTGCCTTCTTAACATTTCTAGTATTCACTTCCCATCTACTTCAGAATGAAATGCAAACTCTTAGCATAGCCTCCAAGACCTTCTGTGACTGGCCCTGCTTTCACTTTCAAACTCGACTTTTCTGTTCTATGTCTTCTGTCCAGAAAAGTCCTTCCTCTTTCCTGGACAGCTCCCATCCACCTTTCCAAACACAGTCAGCTGTCAGCCCCTCTGGGGAGGCTTCCTTCACCCTCCACACCCCATCCCCAGCTGGGTCGGGTGCCTGGCTCACGGCATCATAGACATTCTGCTCTGTGTTGTGATTGTCTATGTGTCTGAATTTTTCATCAGACACTGGGAACGTGTTCCTTCATTGGTCTTCCCAGGGCGTAGCACGATGGGCCAGTCCCTCCTCAAATGCAATCTGAGTGAGTGACGAGTGGTTACGGCGAGTCTGTGGAAAACTTCCGTGTGGCTGTGGAGATAGATGTAGGGAGGTATGAGTGTGTGAGACCAAGGTGGCTTATCGACTCCTCCACAGTCTAGAAGTAGCTCCAAAGTCATTTAAATAAAAAAAAACAAAAACAAAAACGAGAAGTTCATTTTCCCCCTTATCCACCCACATTAACATTTCACTGCGACCTGAAGACTAAAAATCATATAACTTTCTGTTGCTTGCGTGACCGTGTCAAATGATCTGAAACATGTCACGCGTGAGCAGTCTCTCCGGTGGGTCTGACACCCACGGGATCAGATTCCTCCTCCCCTTTGCTTTCTCCTCCTTACTTTTTCTGAAACATGTTATCTATTCCTGCGAGCTTTTTCATCCTGGAACAATTCTCTGATGAAAACATCCCCTTCGTCTTGTTCCAAACCTCCCTCTCCTCAATAAACCTCCGCAGGGAGAACAAAGGTGATGACTTTTTAAAAATGTTAATGAGGCACCTAGAGGAGTGACATAGAATGAGATTTTAATATTACTCTTGAAAGAAAAAAAACCAGACAACCCGTCTGAAGCTTCCTCTGGAAATGCATCAAAGGAAACTGTTTGGGATTTAAATGTAAATTGTGAAACAGAAGACAGTGTCCATTAGGATGAAGTGCTCCTGAACAGGAGCCCAACAATCCCATCGAAACAAAGAGTTTTGTTCCTTTGAAGTAAACTGAAGGCTAGTTATATTTTTCACCTCATCTGTTTTCCCTCAGTAGTACTAATAGAGAATGGAGGGTAAAAATCCAAAGGCAAATGATAAAACTTAATCTTATCTTTATTACTAAGTCTATTTATTGTTGTTTTACATCAAAGTCTAGATCAATTTAATTTCCAAGGAAAATGATGTTCATTTCATGACCGGGCTATGAAGGAACTCACTGAGTGAGAGAAACAGATAATGGCAGAGGAACATGCAATGCTAAGGAGATTCTGTACCTTTTGTGGAAATCAATGTCTGTAAGCAGCTTCCACACAATTATAAAATTCATTTTGCCCAGATGAGAGAAAGCCTTTGGGAGCTTCTATTTAGTCACAGAATTCCTCCATGTTTAGTGGGTGTTTACTAATAAAATGGGAATGAGACAGTGATTATTGGCATCCAATGTGTTTTACTGCTGATTGCCAAAAGCCCAGTTTTCTCTACAGAATTAAGATCTCTTCAAATTCTCTCTTTCTCTCTTTTGTTTTCAGGAAGCATGGCCATTAATGCCTCAGCTGCTGTGACCAGGCCCTCTGTCACCTGCTGCTGTGGCCAGTACTGTTGAGATCATTTGCCAGGGAGGAAATAATGCAGAAGAGAATTGAGAGTGGGCAAAGGGTCTCTTTGGGAGATATATTTGACAGGGTCTCTTCCCTGTCCCTTCTTCTTTTTTTTTTTTAAATTTTGTCTTTTAATGTCTGTTTATTTTAGAGACAGAGAGACAGAGCACAAGTGGGGGGAGAGGCATACAGAGCCAGAGACAGAATCTGAAGCAGGCTCCAGGCTCTGAGCTGTCACCATAGAGCCTGATGCGGGGCTCGAACCTACGAACCATGAGATCGTGACCTGAGCTGAAGTCGGACACTCTACCAACTGAGCCACCCAGGCGCTCCTTCCCTGTCCCTTCTTATTTCACATTTGCCCAAGTTCCAGTCCTCCAAAGAGGCCTTCCTTGCCTCTCCCTCTGAACGTGCTTTGGTTTTACAGCCCTCAGCAGCTGCATCTATACCTGTACTTACTGGTGGACTTTTCTTTCGTTGTTCTCAGATGATTGACCATCGGTAGATTTGATTTCCTCAGGTTACTTACATATTCTCTAGGAGACTGGGTTTCTTAAGCTGGGAGTGGAGACATAGATAACATCACCTCTCTATGGACCATGATTCTCTATCAGTTAAAGTGACCCTTGCATTGGGATAGTGTATTTATCATGAGTTTTTATACTATTGGTTTTGTGGTCGAGGCAACACCATTTTCTGGAGGATGAGGTCATTGATGGGATCAGTCATTAGAGGAAAATCTGTAGCGTGTGAATGTCCGTGGGAAGTGTAGAGAAAAGAGTCACGGGAAAACTGCGGAATTGGGAGTTGGTTGGGGTTTTGACCAGTAGGTCTTAAGGTGTCCAGGAAGTAGCTCCCAAATGGTGGATCATGAGACGGCAGTCTCCGCACACAGCTAGGCTGGAAGGAGAGGAGATTATGAGTTTGCAGCTCTGGGTTTGCCTTTGGGGTTAGGTTAGATTATAGAGACTAAGGTCATGAAGAGCACGCAATGCTAAGTCAACTAGGACAGGGTCAGATATCAAAGTCCAGGGGCAGAATGTTTGTATGCTTAGTCTCTTCTCTGCTTTTCATTTCCATTTTGTTTTATGAAAATCTTTAGTAAATTTTTTGAAGGTTTGAGCCTATTTCAGGTATGCTAGGGGGAGCTAAGAAAAGGTACAAGCTTGGGTTACCACACTAGGCTAGAAGTTAATCTTTTCTCCTAAAGGGTCAGAGAGTAAATATTTCAGGGTATGTGGACCTGTCAAAAAATGGTCTCTGCCACACCTACTCAACTCTGCTATTTTAGTGCAAAAGCAGCCCCAGAAAACACATACATGAATGAACATGGCTGTGTTCCAATAAAACTTTATTTACAAAAACAGGCAGCAGGCTGTCTTTGGTCTATTCGTCTTATGATGCTATAGACCGATAAAGGGGGTATAACCCATCCCTGGGGCCAGGGTAAATGGTGGTCGAAGTAACAGAAGAGAAACATAAGGCCCAATAGCTCAGGAGACAGGCTGGGATCTTCCTCGCTGCCTAAGCCTTGACGGTTTGAGTTTTAATTAATTAATTAATTTATTTATTTAACGTTTATTTATTTTTGAGACGGAGAGAGACACAGCATGAACGGGGGAGGGGCAGAGAGAGAGGGAAACACAGAATCGGAAGCAGGCTCCCGGCTCTGAGCCATCAGCCCAGAGCCCTACGCGGGGCTCGAACTCGCGGACCGCGAGATCGTGACCTGAGCCGAAGTCGGACGCTCAACCGACTGAGCCACCCAGGCGCCCCTTGAGTTTTAATTTTATTAAGACTCCATACCTCCCCAACTCCATCCCTCTCAAAACAAAAATAATAATATTGAGGTCAGGAATTTGTTTTCCTATTTGGTTTCTGCTTTGTCCCCTGCGTCTACATAGTTGCCTGGCATATAGTAGGTACTCCAAACATTTGTTAATAATGAATATTTGAGTCAATAGAATTCTTTTACACCGCAGGGGTGAGTGAACATTTAGCATCTCTGCGACTCTGAGCATGACTCGGGACTTTATCTTTTGTCGTTAATAACAAGCAAATAAACAAAAATACCAGTTTTGGTGTTGTGAGACTGGAGAAAATACGCAGAATAAGAGAGGAAGAAATCAAATATATCTTCTTAATTTTAAGCTAATTAAAGGTGAGCATTGTGTTTATTCATCTCTGCATCTTGTACAGAACTGTGCCCTGTGTAATCCACACTCAGTGTCAGTAACTGGATGCTTGGGGGGCAGAACTAAATCTCGCAGACAGACCCGAACAGGGGGCAGTGCATGGTCTGAAGGTTTGTCCCCCAGAATTTGGATGTTGAAACTTAATGCCCAATGCAATAGTATTAGAGGTGGAGGTCTGGGGAGGTGTTTGGGTCACAAGAGTAGAGCTCTTATGAGTGAGACTAATTATCTCATAAAAGAAACCACAGAGAGCTTGCTTTTCTCCTTTTGCCATGTGAGGTGACAGCAAGAAGGTAGCCATCTATGGGCCAGGAAGCAGATCCTCGTCAGACACCAAATCTGCTAGTGCCTTGACCTAGGACCTTCCAGCCTCCAGAACTGTGAGAAATAAATTTTCATTGTTTATAACCCCACCCCTGCCAGCCAGTCTGTGGTATTTTTGTTGTAGCAGCCCCAATGGATTAAGACAGGCTGGGGAGGAAAAGGAGATCTTCACGAGGTTTCTCACAGAATTATCCATCACACTCACGTGGAAGCCAGCCTTCCTGCACATTTTAATATTGTCACTAACGATGCCCTTCTGGAGGCCATGCTGTTAGGTCACACTGTACTGCGTTCAAAGCATTCTGGGGACCAAGGGCTTCTCTCCGTGCTTATTGTCTTGGAAGGCAAGGTCACTGCCCTTTTCAGGTTGGTTTTGGAAAATAGGGCCATTCCTGAGCACAGAAAGGGCACATCGCAGTGTAGGTAGAGGCAAGAGGGCGGCAGGAGAGGACAGACAGGAGGAGAGGTAAAGCGTCTGCCCCAGCTGTGTGCATTTGCACACGTGTGTTCTTGCGTGTGTGCCTGCTTGTCTGAGTTCACGTGTGTGCACATAAGCTAGACGACACGAATGCGTGTGAAAATCCTGCCTCTCCTTCTCACATCCGACCTCTGGGACTGATAATGTGTTTCAGTGACTACTGCCTTATTATGAATCGGTTTATCAGGTTCCCTCTTCGGTGTCTGAACATAGCAGTGATTCGATTGGCGACCGTTTTGCCAAATACTTCACATGTTCCCTAACTTTAACCTCCCCGTGCACCTCTGTAAAGCAGCATTATTTTTTACTGTTCATTCCTGGGAACACAGGCTCAGAGAAATAAAATAGTTTACTGAGATGACTAAGTAATAAGTGGAAAGGACTAGGGTGAGGCACCTGAGGCACAGGGGCAGCAGACTTGAAGGAGGCAAACTCTCCGGTCTGTGCAAGCACAGGTGGACGCACTTGAACCTGGGGGTGAGTGTCTCAAGTTGCACCCTGACCATCCCAGGAATTATGCTTAGTTCTTTCTGAATGCAGAACATGTGTTTCTGACCACTGCACCATAGCTGAAGGCAGACATTCTGGATGGTGACACTAGGGACGGAAGAGGTGTAGGTTGAAATAAGGCAATCCAGTGGTCTTGGAGCTTTTTGGTTATATGTCCCCAAAGGGAATGTTCAAAAGCTATGTGTTCTTTGCATCTGTTTAAGTTGATATCTAAACACTTTCAGCTTAAGTTTACATAGTTGCAATGAATGTAATTTCCACTTTTATTTTATTTGAAATAAACTTGACATGTAATTTTCAATGCATTTAACTGAGCCCAAATTCCACAGTGATAAGAAAGACATGGGCATATGTGAGGGGAAATTTTATATCATCCCTTTTTCCCCCTTAGCCCTTTTGAAATCATATTTCTATTCTATTCTTGATAGAAATTTTATCCTAGTGTTTTCTATGCTTGAAAATGTCAAATGTATTTCTGAAACAAATGTATGTAAATTGAAATTAATTTTTTATAACATGTTTTTAAGTTTATTTATTTTGAGAGAGAGAGAGAGAGAGAGCATGAGCATGAGCTGGAAAGGGGTAGAGAGAGAAGGAGAGAGAGAATCCCAAGCAGGCTCCATATTGCCAGCACAGAGCCCTATGCAGGGCTCAAACTCATGAACCATGAGATCACAATCTGAACCGAAATCAATACTCAGACCCTTAACTGACCGAGCCATCCAGGAGCCCCAGAATTAATTTTTTGACCCCAGAACCCTAAGTGTAAAGACTTTCTTCTGCATTTATGGCAATTGTTATTAGTACGCAATAGGTCCTCAACATCCTTATATTACAAAATAGTTACTAAATATGAAAGTAAGATGCTGTTAGAACTATCTCTTAATGAGATAGATGGACATTTATAAAGTTATTTCATGTGTTCATAGATGATTACTTATGGTAGAAAAAGATAGGGTTCAGTTCCAATTCTCATGACATTTATTATTTGTATAGATGTGTTGAGAAATTTTGTTCACTGAATAAGTAGATAGTAATGGAAAGATTTTTGTTGCAGGAAAGTCACTCGCTTCTCCAAGATATATCCTAACAAAATCATAGAGTGATCTATCATGAAAATGATTTTTTTTTTTGAGAGAGAGAGAGAGAGACAGTGCAGGCATGAGCTGGGGAGGGACAGAAGGAGAGGGAGAGAGAAAGAGAATCTCAAGTAGGCTCCAGGCTCAGCGAGGGGCCTGAAGCAGGGCTCAGTCTCATGACGGTGAGATCGTGACCTTGGAGAAAATTATGACCTGAGCTGCAATCAGGAGTCAGATGCTTAACTGACTGAGCCACTGAGGTGTCCCTATCGTGAAAATGATTTTTAATGACTTATCAGCTCTTCTTTTAAAAGAATCAGAAGCCACTTGACTTGCAAAAAAAGGATTTGTTAGTTGGCCATCAGAGTCTCCAACGTTACTATTTCAAATTGATTTTATCTTTCTTACCTCAGAGTGTTAAGCCCACAACTACATTGAGTCCTGATAGATGAGAGATGTGCCTTCGTTCTTTTAGGTGAGAGAAGGGTGCCTGTGAAAGGGGAGATGGGAACAGAGAATCAGAGGACATGTGGACCACAGGCTCTTTCTCAGGTAGTAAGCTTTTAATAAAAAACCCATATGGCTGCTGAGGATCTGGGAACCGATTCCCACAATACTACCTGTGCACATTTTGAGGACCACTGGGAATAGGGCATGATGAACATCAGTTGAAGGATGAAGGGGAGGTGTGTAGGGCATATAAGTAGGGTATAGAAAGGACAGTATTGGGGGAGGAAGGAAGCACCAGTCAAGTGGGAAAATAGGGGGGAACTCAAAGGGCACAAAAGAATTCACATTATGGGCGCCTGGGTGACTCAGCTGGTTAAGCATCGGATTTTGGCTCAGGTCATGATCTCACAGCTTGTGAGTTCGAGCTCCACGTCGGGCTCTGTGCTGACAGCTCAGAGCCTGGAGCCTGCTTTGGATTCTGTGTTTCCCTCTTTCTCTGCTCCTCCCCCTCTCGTGCTCTTGTCTCTCTCTCTCTCTCTCTCTCTCAAAAATAAATAAGCATTAAAAAAAGAAAAAAGAATTCACATTTTGATGGCAACTGGCCCCACTGTGTCGTAAATTGGGCATTGACTCACCCTCACCAGCATGTTTAGAACCTAGTGTTTTATGTCTTGTGTGCATGGGACAGGCTGATTTATTCTGGGTTTCAATCAAAAAAGGAATAAAGATTAAAATTAGAATGAGAGGTCTACAAAATAGGTCAAGATGAGAAGATAGAAAGGGTACAATTTGGAAGGAGGAAAAGGACTTAAGATAAAGACCAGGGAGGTTGCTGCTCTGTCCCTGGTTTCTGTTTGCAGTGCTTTAGCAGCAGATGTTGCTTTATGCGTCTCAAATTAAATTAAAGTGTCCTTAGAGCCGGAATAATGCAGTTCAGTTATCTTTCAACCAGAGCCTACGATCTCTCGACACTTTCAAAACTGCTAAGTGTCTTTATTTTGTGCGTAATACACACGGAAATTTCAAGTGTCATTCAGCAACAGGCCATTTCTCTGATCAGTCTATTCATTGGCAAATTGACAGGTCTGTACAAATTCAGGGCAATGTTTGCTATCGAGCTTATTATACATTATTATCAATGTAATTCAAAATAATCTGTGTTAAGATTAGGCTCTTTAGGTGGAAAAGCAATGAAGCTAATTTTTAAAAACCATCTTTGAATAGATAAAAAAATAATAAAATTAAGTTTTGAAATCTTTGCTGTAATTCAAAGTTTATGAAAGCCGTTAACTTATTTTGATACTTAACTTTAAAACTGAAGGAAACATCTAAAATTCGTCTCATGTTGTTGAGCACACTGCTTTCAGCTGTGTCCACTGGCGTTGTGAAACTCATCTGCCTGTTTGCAGAAACGCTGCTTTCTCTTAAGCATAGGTGTTTATCTTCACGAAGGAAAAAGCAAATTTATATTCACACAATTATAAAAGTATCCTGCGTATAGGATTTCTACTTAAATGAGAAGTCAAAAAAAGTCCTGAGACAGAGCCTTCCCTTATTAAATTCTATAACCTGCTCCTTGCTGATGCCAGTTATCCAAACTGATAATCCAGCTCTTAATTCATAAAATACAGTAGATGGGGAGAAGGTTTCTATTTTGGCTTTACGTTCATTACTTTAACAACTTTTTTCTTTCTCTCCCCAAATACAACTCATTAGCAAATGCCACCTAAATGGTACTTCCTTTGTGACTTTGCAGCTGTCATTGTTAATGCATTCATCAGCCCCGAAGTGCTCTTGTGTATTTCTGGAAAGCTTTTCATCTGTTTAAGCTTAACAAATGGAGCTGTTTAAGCTATGAAAATACAGTAGCATAGTTACTTGTTTTTTGTTTTCTTTTTGTTTTTTTTTTTCCATCTTTAAGTTGCATCTAAATGAAAGGTTCTGGCTAATTGGTTCTAGGAATAGTATGAAAAGCAGTTCTAGAGAATTTCTCCCGGTAATTAAGCGGAATGCACTTCTGGCGCTCTCGCCGACCTCACACAAAAGGCATGCCTTTCCTTGTGGCGGCCTGTGCTTATCTCAACCAGCTTGGTGGTAAAGGGCTAGGGCGGTGAGGGGAGGAGGAAAAAAGATAAATGTGGCACAGAACACGTCGACCCGTACTCAGGGAGGAAGGAGGTGCTCCAACAGAAAGCGGAGCCAGGGCAGGGCTGTCTTCGTGGCCGTCGTGCGATTCTGATTTATCTTCGAATTTGTGTCTTTTAAGGGAACTCCAGTAGGACAATAGATCATAGCCCGGGAGCCCGGAGCCTCTCACCGCCTCCCGCCTCCGGGAGCGGGAGCGGCCGGAGGCCAGCTGTCTGGGCTGGGCGCACCCTCCGCAGGCCGCCCCCTCCCCGCGGGCCCTGGCCTGGGAGCTGGGGGGGAGGCGGGGCGCGCGCATGTTCCGTGCGTGCGTGGAGCCCCCGCAGGGTCCCTGGGGCCACCGAGGGTTTGCAGACGCCCTGCGAGTATTCCTGTGCTCTGGGAGTGTGGTATCAAGTAGCAAAAACAAAAAACAAAAAAACACAGCATCGCGAAGGGGCAATAGAGAAACTGTGGGGAAAAGGGAAAAGCCTTTTTGTCTGTAATTTTGTTTTGCTTTTTCCTTTCTTTCTTCCGTAAGGGGCCCGCATTTTCATTTTGCACTGGGCCCTGCAAAGTAGGTGGCTGGCCCTGAGCCAGGGTATTGAGACGCCACCAAAGCCGACTGCTCATCGCAAAGCCCAGGGTAAAACAAGCTAACCAACGACCAGAACGCTCTGTCTGCCTTCCGGGAGGCTGGCATCCGCTGGTGAATTCAAAGTTTCCTTGGCCAGAGTCAGAGACAGTGAGGAAATCATCTAGATGTTAAACCAAAGCGACAAACTGAGTGAGGATCAGAGCCATGGAGGTGCGGGGATGGAAGACGTGAAGTTCGGTTATGTTGAGCTCGGACTTTGAAGCCAGGTGGTCGGGGTTCAAATTCGTTTCATCAATTAATTATACTGATACTCTAGCCAAGTCACTCAATTACTCCGAGCCTCCGGTTCCTCATCTGGGAAATTGTTTCTCTACCGGTCTGATATTTTGCTTCCCCCCATATCTTTAAAATTATTATAAACATGGGTCCTCAACTTAGGAGTCTTTTGATCTGGTTTTGGTTAAGGTAGGCCTTCCTTCCTTAATTGGTGTCAGGTCTTCTTAGATACACCTGTAGTGGTTGTATGAAAATCTTAACTTTCAAAAAGGCACTTCCTGAAAAGACCAAAAGAATATATAAGTGGACGGGGCTCCTGGGTGGCTCAGTCGGTTGACCGTCTGACTTCGGCCCAGGTCATGATCTCCCCGTCCGTGAGTTCGAGCCCCCCCGTCGGGCTCTGTGCTGACAGCTCAGAGCCTGGAGCCTGTTTCAGATTCTGTGTCTCCCTCTCTCTCTGCCCCTCCCCTGCTTATGCTCTCTCTCTGTCTCTTTCTCAAAAATAAATAAACCTTAAAAAAAACAAAAGAATATATAAGTGAAAATAGAAGTCCTTTAGAACTGAGGAAAATGTTTCGACATCTGATATTAGACAAATTTGAATACATAAATACAAATTACAGTCAATAAGAAAATTTCGCAAACTACCTTAGAAAAAGGCAAGACAAGGCAATTTTCAAAAGAATGATTAATGGTAACTAATAAATAGTCAATTATTAATCAAAGAAATAGAAATTTGAAAAGTGATATTTTCACTTAGCCTGAGGAATATTTTATCAGTGTTGGCAAAAGTGTGAGGAAATAGACACTCTCATACCCTGCTGGCTGGAAGCCTCTTGGAGGGCAACTTGGCATCAACCTTTGAAAGTATTAAAAAATGACTCTTCGACCTGGCATTTTACTTACAGGAATTTATCCTGAGGAAGTAATTAGACTTGGATATATCTGTTTATAAGGATGATGGTCACTGTTTACAATGGTAAATGGCCTAAATGTTCAACAATAGGAGACTGTTAAATATGTAAATATATACATACATATATATTTTTTAAATGTTTTATTTATTTTTTCAGAGAGAGTGCGAGTGGGGGAGGGGCACCTGGGTGGCTCAGTCGTTAAGTGTCCAACTTCGGCTCAGGTCATGATCTCATGGTTTGTGGGTTTGAGCTCCTCATCGGGCTCTGTGCTGACAGCTCAGAGCCTGGAGCCTGCTTTGGATTCTTTGTCTCCCTTCTCTGCCCTTCCCCCACTCTCTCTCTCTCTCTTAAAAATAAATGTAAAACAATTTACAAAAAGATATAAATAATAAATACTATTCTATAATAAATAACATAAAAACATATGAGTATATATATGATGAAATATTACAAGGATTATTAAATTATTAAATTGTAAATATATATTAAGAACTGGAAAGCATTTTTCATTGTATTTTTAGGTGAAAATAGCATGTGTAGTTTGGAAAAGCAGTACAGCATAGTGGTTTCGTGCATGAATTCAGAAACCAGACTGGTTGGCTTTGACTCATGGCTCTGCCCTTTCCTGGTTCTGCCCCTAAATAAAGCTATGAGTAAATTACTTAATATCTCTGTGGCTTGGTTTCCTCCGCTGTAAAATGAGATACTATTGGCAGCCTATTTCACAGGGTTATTTTGAAAATTAAGTTAGTACATGTACAGCACTTAGTATAGTGTCTGGCGTATGATAAGTTCTCATTGTTAACTTATATTTTACCATTTTATTAATTATATATGCATAAAAATGCATGGAGGGATAGATATGAAAATGTTCCTAGTTGTTATTTGAATTGGAATTTTGAGTTATTTTTTTTTTGCCTTGCTATATATACTTTGCTGTATTTTCCAAAAAATTTATAAGGAACATGACTTATGATCAGAGGGAATAACGAAGGTGATTCCATTTTTTTTTAAGACAGTGCAAGCTTCCTTGTCTCTAAAAAAGACAAAATGAGGTTGCCTGGATATCTACAAAAGTAGGATAGGAAACACCCACCTCCAAGGACTCAGAAAATCTCCTGACACAAGGGATAATAAATGTGTAAAGAAACATTCAACTTCTCTATTAGTTAAAGCAAATATCAGAATTCCAACTAATGTGTTTCAGTTACCTTCTGACATCGTATGATTGTTTGAATGTTGCCTTTCTAATCTCAGTTATACGTCTCTAATGAAGATGAAATGTAAGATAAAGCCATTGGTGATGGCACAAGAGAACATGGTATGTTAGTAAGAAGAGCTAACACATCGCATTCATTTAACATCTTGTAAGCACCTTGACAAAGTAGGAGCTATCATTTCCCCTACTTTGCATATGAGGAAACTGAGGCCCAGAAATATTAAGTAACTTGCTAAGTAACATGCTCAGAAAAAGTAGAGGAAGGATTCAAATCCAGTCTGAGCCCAGAGCTATATGATAAAAAATTCAAAAATAAACAAGTGGGAAAAAAAGAAAGGTAGACCTGGAACATTGGGGAGGGACTATCGAATCAGCTGTTTTAAGTGCTTTCAGGGCAAAATTTTATCTTAGTTGTCTTAAATTCTCAGAATTTTACTCCACATCTGATGCATAACAGACACTTATAAATGAATGCCTGAATAGTTCATAGGCCTGACACAGAGCAGATATTCTTAGGTTCTTAATAATAGGGACATGGTTGGACACTCAGATTTGTAATTAAAACAAACAAAAAAGCTAAAGACTCTTCTAAAATCAAAGGAAGACACTAACAGAGAATGTAGAATATGGCACATGAAGGGATCACTTCTTCCAGACCCATACTCTCTTCTCTTTGAGACTGCTTAAACTATTTATTAGTGGTTCCTGGGTCTCTAATTAGAGTCCCAAGCATTTCCTTCTGTTTCCCAAAGGGTTGGAGTAATGCCCTGAGGGCTTGTCACCATAGTCCTCTACCCCTTCTAATCAGCCAGATGGCAGCTGCAGGAAGTGGCCACTAACAGCAACAATCCAACAATCGCAGGGTTGTGTTGACAGTGGAGGTCTTCAACTGAATGGGGACTTGAGGAAGCATATGCCCTGTTTCTGAGCCTGGGATGTTAGGATTCGCTTTTGTCAGTTGGGCTTTATATATTAGTTGTGAATATTTGCTGTTTGATTATGCTAATTTATTAGGCTGAAATTGAACACCGCTTTCAAAATAATCCTTCTAGATGATAATTTCATGTTAGGAACATTGATAATTTGTCACTACTCTTAGTATTCTAAAAATTTTACTCACTTTATTTTTAAAGTTTATTTATTTTGAGAGAGACAGAGAGAAAGTGCAAGCTGGGGAGGGGCAGAGAGAGAGAGAGAGAGAGAGGAGGACAGGATCTAAAGTGAGCTCTATGCTGACAGCAGAGACCCTGATGCGAGGCTCAAACTCACAAACTTGTGAGATTATGACCAGAGCCGAGGTCAGATGCTTAACTGACTGAGCCACCCAGATGCCCCATAAAAATTTTTACTGACTTTATAAGTGGCTCAAGGTGTGGGTATATTTGTGCTTGTATATTTATTTATTATTCTTATGTGGGAAATTGCATAAAAAGAAAACGCACTCAGACTCTTTAGTAGCAACTTGTAAATCTCATAACCCTTAAGGGAAAAGTGACCAGAGAAATGTGACTATCCCCAGAGAGTTTCCTGGCCATTGTAGACCTCAGTGTGGTCTTGGCTTCCCTCAGCAAAGGGGCAACATACTGTTGAGATGTGTTAATAAAGAGCAGAGAGTCTAATGAAAATGCCAGTAGGCTCTTTGGGAAGCTGGCAAATAGAGTATGTTGTGAATGTGGACACAAGCGGAAGAGGTATCCCCAGGTCTATTATTAGAATAGGGACAATATCCAGTGTCTTTAATTGCTGAAAGACACACCTGCCACTTAATTTCCTCAGTGTCACCAGTGAATTATACCTAATATTAGACAGCAAGAACATTTGTTCGTTAGTTGCCTGTTTGTTCATTCATCTCTCTATCCATCATCCATCCATCCATCCATCCACCCATCCATCTATCCATTCATCCATCTATCCATCCATCCAAACAGTTGAACAATTGAATGTGATCATTTAAAACTGTTTCCAACAGGCTTCTTTTGTTACTACAAATATTCCCTCTTGGAAACCATGATGTGACATGATTTATGGTTAAATGGATTCTCTTTTCCTATTAAAACAGCATTATAATTGAGAGCTTGCTTCTGTTCACAATGTCAAAAAATTATAAACAGGACTTAAAATATTTAGCAAAAACACTGATATAATAAGTAAAACCCTACAAAACTCTATAATCTATTATATAGTAGAAGTATATTCCAAGGTGTTGAATCTTAGGGATGGAAGAGACTTCGGTAATCTTTATTGCCAAGAAAACCAAAGTTCAGAGAGAGAAAAGAACTTTCTGGGTGTCACCCACTTAACTCAGAAATGTTAAAAATATGACCTATGGTTCTCAGATCCATGTTCTTTTTCTGATACCATATGCCCTCCCTCAGAAAAATCCCAAGATTTATTTAAGGTTGCTTAAATAAGAGACCACAATATATTGCAAAATATGTATATAACATATAACATGTAAACATATAACATAGTTATATATCATATATTTCATGTGTCTAAATTAAATATCTAGCCAAAATAAATATGATCCAAATAATTAATTTATAAATTGTGTGCTTTGTTAAGATCCGTTAAAATATGGAGGGAACATTGTGGTAGCCCATTTCTCTTAATAAACTACTCAGGAATATCTGAGTCAATAATTAAGTGAACTCCATCGTCTGCCTGACTAGCGTCCATTGGTTCTTTCTTCCTCCCTCACAGATGTGGGCCCCTTCCACTCCTCTGCACCCGTAGATTAATAATATACTGGAGGGAGCAAGAAAGGGAGGGAGAGAGGGAGGGATGAACTCTAGGGCTGGTCAGGTCAGGACAGGTCTAAGGAGGAGTGTACCCCTTTGCCTGAGGTGGCTCTGGAAAAGTCATGTAACTCAGGCAAATTGGTCAAGAGGGGAAGGCTGTTGGAGGCCCTAGGGGAGCTTCTAGAAGATGCCCTCTCTCTTGAGATTATTTTTGTCAGGACTGAGGTTTGCTGAAGCATCTCATTACCAACCCAATGAACTAACAGTGAAGTGAGCCAATGGTGTTTATTATTTAAGCCCACTGAATATTGTCCCTTGTTTGTAGCTCCAGATGGATGCAAAATGCAGGTGCTTCCCTCTTTCCTCCCTCTCTCCTTCCAGCCAGTATATTGTTATTAATGCTTACTATGCACGTGCATTCTTCTTAGCCTGAAGGATATCACAGCGAAGTTCAGAATCCTTGTCCCCAAAGTGCTTACAAGTGTAGAGCAGGATTTAAACTTTTTTTTTCTCGTTATCATCCTCTCTAAGGAGCCTTTTGAGATGTATTTTTATAATGCCATTTCATGAAAATTAAAAACTTTTAATGCTTATTTATTTTTGAGAGAGAGAGAAAGAGAGAGAGAGCATGAGTGGGGAGAGGCGGAGAGAGATGAAGACACAGAATCCGAAGTAGGCTCCAGGCTGTGAGCTGTCAGCACAGAGCCTGACGTGGGGCTCGAACCCACAAACTGTGTGATCATGACCTGAGCCAAAGTCAGATGCTTGCTTAACTGACTGAGCCACCTGGGCACCCCATTTCATGAAAATTTGATGTTACAGATACACTCTATATCTCTGTGTGTAATATATATATGCCTTATATATTAAAATAGTAAGATTGTTTTTGTTCCCCAAGAAGCAATTTTTGCCTCCTTGGGGTGATATACCTCCATGAGGAATGATTTAGAGGGAGAGATGGAAGAAGGCCATCACAATGAGATATATTATGAGTAGAATGTCTCCAGGATGGGGATACCTACTCATTCACGGAAAGGAGGGACTTTGCAGGTTCTTTTAGAAAATAGCCTTGCAACAGAGAAGAATTTAAAAGAATCACCATGCACTTTCTTTGGTCTTAAATTCATTCTATTCCATTTGTTTCTTTCCTTTCCCTTCAGATTCTCCTGCAGCAGCAGCTTCTGACATCCCGAGAGGAGAAAGCAGAACAAAAGGGCAGCCAGGGACGGTGAGCCGGTACAGGCAAGGAGGCTTCGGGTCGGGAGCCTCAGTTTTGGTGGCAAGTCATCTTACTTTCTGTCATGTCTCTGAACGGTCTTTCCTGTCTTTCTCTTGGTTTTCTCCCCTACCATCTTCATAAGCCTGCAGTGCCTCTGGCCTGGGCAATCATCTTTCTATTTTTTTATTTATTTAGGACCAACTGAATTTCAAGTACTTCCTATTACAGTCTCAATCAACACAATAACTCTGCCAGTTACATATTAATGCCTCATTTTATAAACAAAGAAACTAAGGCTCAAGGGTTTTAGTGACTTGCCCAAAGCTAGACATTGGTAGGAAGAAATAGAGCTGATACCTAAACCCAATTGCGCAACCTATGCTCCTGCTCCTTCTACTGGAGCAAAAATACTGTATATTTTTGCAATATACAGTAAAACCTTGGATTGTAACTTGTTCTATGAGTGTTCTGCAGGATGAACAAACATTCCTAATAAATTTTAACTTGATAAATGAGTGCTATCTTGCAATCCCAGTAGTACGTGGCACTGAACGTCACATGATCACAACACAGCCAATGGTTTTTGAAATTCGCTTTGATAGACAAGTGCTTTGGATTACAAGCATGTTTCTGGAACGAAATACGCTGGCAAACCAAGGTTTTACTGTATTTTAATGCATTTAAAAAGTATGCATGTGATAAATGAATACTTTCTTTTTGCAAAAAAAAAAAATATTACAGGTTAATATTCCCATTAATCACTCTTCTCTATTCCTATTCTCCCCACCCCTATGCCCCAAAGGTAACCACAGTCACAGTTTGCATGAATCGTTCCAGTTCTTACTCTAGGTATTTCATATGGCTGTTTGTGCCCCACCACACTGGAGGGACCAATAAAGTGCTCTCAGACATGGGACCCACTGCATGGGTCACCTCCTGTGACGCACGCCAGCTCCTCATGTGGCTGAGGAGCTCTGCTTGGTAACTGGTTGGTTTGCAAATCCTTCTCATTTTTTTTTTTTTTTTTCTTCAATGTTTTTTTTTAATTTATTTTTGGGACAGAGAGAGACAGAGCATGAACGGGGGAGGGGCAGAGAGAGAGGGAGACACAGAATCGGAAACAGGCTCCAGGCTCCAGGCTCCGAGCCATCAGCCCAGAGCCTGACGCGGGGCTCGAACTCACAGACCGCGAGATCGTGACCTGGCTGAAGTCGGACGCTTAACCGACTGCGCCACCCAGGCGCCCCTGCAAATCCTTCTCATTAAACTACAAGTTTATAATGTGCAGGAGGTTCTAGCCTCTACTCCAGACCAGGCAGTGAATTTTCGGTGTGTGTTCCATTTGGTTTGTGTTTCCATCTCTCCCCTCTTTACATGATTTCTCCTCATCACCTTTAACCAGAACACTTGGGTCCATTTCTCTAAGATAGCTATAGTTCTCTTTGTAGAAGATACTTCAGTAAATATCACTTTGTGCTGTAAAATAAGCTTACTATAGCACTTTTGTACTACTGATTAATTTACTACCTTCTTTTTTTGCACCTTTTTTTCAGTTAGTAGAACTTGTGAGCTAGCAATGGGGAAAATAAGTTATTTTGAGGTTGCCAAACTTCCTGAAATCAGCCCTGGGGATTATCACTAGACTAGATATACACGTTCACCCCTGCTCCCTGTATTCTGAGTCTCCAGCCCCTTCATGGTTCTGAAGTAGGATGTTCAAGAAGGAAAGGGACACATTTATAAGGGGAGAGGCTGGTGTTGCTGACCCTCATGGAGATAAGCACTTGGGGCTTGGAATCTGGACAGCCCAACCTGGGAATATGTGGCTGTGTGCCCCAGAGTCCCCATCCAGCGTGCAGATCTTTAGGTAGAGTTCCCATGCAGACCCTACGTGACACGGATTCCATGGCCATAATGCTAAGGTAGGGGGGTGGCTCATCTTGGCCGCACAGATGGAAGTCAGACCCCAGGGTCTTCCTTGTTGCACTTAGCAGACTATGGGCAAAGACATTTGCTCTACATTAGCGTTATTTGAGACACCTGACCAGGGGGTTAAACTAACTTGAGGAATGTGGAGAATAATGGAAAAAACTGCTACTGCTTACCCCTCCTTCAGGTAGGGGCAGGGAGATGAGAGCAAGCAAGCCACTGTGGTCTGAAATTGCCCCACACTCTGGGAGTCAGAGGTGGGCAGTCACAGATGCGCCGCCCTCTACCACAGGGGTAGACACCACACTTTGGGGGCTTGTCAGAGCGCATCTGGTTCCTGAGGAAGGAGGGCCGAGAGGAAGGTGAGTGGTCTGAGAGATGAGAAGAATAGAGTATCTGGGGGTGCCTGGGTGGCTCAGTCGGTTAAGCACTGACTTCGGCTCAGGTCATGGTCTCGCAGTTTGTGAGTTCGAACCCCACATCGGGCTCTGTGCTGACAGCTTGGAGCCTAGAGCCTGCTTCAGATTCTGTGTCTCCCTCTCTCTTCTGCCCCTTCCCTGCTCACACTCTGTCTCTTTCTCAAAAAGGGAAGAAGAAGAAGAAGAAGAAGAAGAAGAAGAAGAAGAAGAAGAAGAAGAATGGAATATCTGGATGCAGCTTTGGTCAAGTGTGCTATCTCCATTAATTTTCTCTGTCTCAGGGCTGCTCGTAGTAAAACCAGCCAGTATATATTTTATTCAGTGATTGATCACGAAGTCCAGTTTATAGACAGAGATGTGCTATAAATAGCTGCTGCCACAAGGTGGCAGCAGCATCTTCTCGGCTGTGTTCACTAGCCTAGTGGGTGCTTTTTCTTTAACTGCGAAGAAATGGTTTTCTCCCAGCTTGTACTTCTAGAGACAAGTTGCTCTTTGAGAAGCTTAGAAGCTTCACAATACTTATTGCAGGAGTTTTCTTAAAGTTTCTCTTTTCTTAAATCAATGTCTGGGAAAATGTGAGGCTATGCATTAGTGGGTAGCTTTTCTCTTTTCCTAATGGCAAATATTTTAAATCTAACTCCTTGTGTCTGTGAAGCCAGTGGTTTTGCAACGGGAATAGGGGACAAGGGAAGGTGACCAGATATTCTAATTGAGACAGACAGCCTTGGTTCTGGCAGTGAGCTGGTGACTCTGGAAAAAGTCCCAGGCAGGCTCTGCTCTGCCCCTTATCTGAACCGAGTTGATGAGCTGGCCCCCTTCCAGAGGAGGGTGACCAGAGCAGAGAGGGATCTGGAAACCAGGCACGATGGGGACATGTGGAAGAGAAGGGGCATGTTTGCCACCGAAAAGATGATGTGAACATTGCTGTCAAATATTTGAAGGGCTGTCATGGAAAAGAGGTGGTTGGAATCAGACTGGTTAAATGCTGGCTATGGAAGTGACCTTCAAAATCCCATCAGACACACCCCTCTATTTCCAAAAGGGGGAAATAAGGTTGAGAGGGTGACACTTGTCCAGTGTCACACAATCAGCTGGTAACAGACCAGCTAGGACTACAATCCAGATCCTTGACGACACCCACATATGGTCACCAACCATGTTGGAACTGTACCTGGTTGGGAAAGGTCTCTGTTTAGTGTTGAAACAGAAACTGGACGTCCATAGAGAGAGTTCCTGAATCACTCAGAGAGCTGGCCACAGCCCAGTCACCAGAAAACTGTTTTCGATATAGAAAACTTCTAATATTTTCTACTTCTGTGTGGTCGCCATAGGATTCTCAATAACTGGCAGGTAACTCAGGGTAACGGAAAGTTTGTGTGTGGTTGGACAAGGTGGAGGGGGTGGCCCGACAGGAGGCTAGCAAGATCTCTCGCCCAGGGTTCCCGGGCGTCTTCCCTTGCCGAGTCCCTAGCCTCTGTCTTGGGGGAAAGAGGACAGCAGAAAGGGGCACTGCAGCCTTCTCTAGACAGCACCCAGGCCCTTGGGGAGGGAACTTGTGATGTGAACTTGGAGCTCCCGTAGTCAACTTCACAAGCTCCACTCTTGTCTCTACCCCTGAAAAATCCTTCGTAAGCAATATATGATATACATGTTTTATCATCTTTCCATTTATTGGTTTATTGTCTTTGTTGAGGTGTCTGGATGACCTACTAATGTGGTTTCATCACACCTGGTGTGGCTTTATCACCTGGATGATGAAGAAATGGGTGCAGGCTATTTCCTAGATACAAAACACACAATAATTAAGCGCCTAATGACTGTTTTCTTGGCATGGAGAGGAGTGGCAGCAGCACACTAAGAAAAATCAGGTCCTTCCACCGCATTTAGCCAGAGAATGAACTGGCCGTGCCAGAAGAAATCAGGCGACCATGCTTCCCAAATGTGTCACACATTAGGGGGACCGAAATGACTTTTGGTGGGAAGAACATTTTAAAGGGAGTTGTGTATATATCTTTAAGTGTGTTAGAAATGTACAATTAGTATGTTAAATTTGTTTGCTTAGGATGAGGCTAAAGAAATTGCTGAAGTTAAAAAGGTAAGTAGATTAGCAACATAACGGCTCTTAGGAAGTGCTGTGTGCCAAGTCACATACCGAGTGTTTCCAACGTGGCGCTTCATTTATTCCTTTCCAGCCACTGTAGGAGTTGGATTCCATTTTACATGGAACCAACCTAAAGCAGAGAAAATTTTCTTAACTTGTTCCAATTCAAACAGTTGGAAGGGGCAGACCTGTCTGAATCCAAAAAACCCCGGATCTGCCTGAATTTGGAATACGGATTCCTCACCCCATGAGGTAGGACTCTATAGAATGTAACCGCCACCCCACCCTCAACAGAGGGGCTTTGTTTTTGCTGTAACCCAGCACAGAGTAGGGCCTCAATAAGTTTTCGTTGAATGGATGAAGGAATGAAGGAATGAATAACATACAGTAGATACTGATTCTGGCAAACATCCTCAATTGGTACGGGTATGCCTGATGCTTAGGAAACCCTGACCTAGTTTAATGGTTTTAAAGTGTGTCCTCAGGAACTACCCTGGGGTTCAAGCCACAGAAGAATTGCCGTGGGGGGTGCTGTGAGGGTAGGGGAAGGCCAGGAGGCTGGCTTCCACCCGTTCTCCCAACTCCCCCCAGGGCAGCTCCCTTTTATCTATTATGGCCCCCCTTCCTACTTCAATTTTTTAATAAGTCTTTACTGCTACCACAATTAAAACAAACAAAAGAAACAAGAAAGCAAAAAACAAAACAAAACACAAAACCTCCCAGGGACCTAGAGCAATAACATCACCAAACTGATGAAGAAACCAGGGTGGGGGTGGAGGGGTTGCCTGGGGGCTCAGTCAGTTAAGCCTACGACTTTGGCTCAGGTCCTGGTACTGAGCCCGGTGTTGGGCTCTGTGCTGACAGCTCAAAGCCGGGAGCCTGCTTCAGATTCTGTGTCTCCCTCTCTCTCTCTCTCTGCCCCTTCCCCACTTATGCTCTGTCTCTCTCAAAAATAAATAAATAAACATTAAAAAACAAAACAAAACAAAACAAAACCGGGGCCCAGAGAAGTAAAAGATTAGAAGGAAGTTAGAACTTGAATCCTATCTTTCTGACCCTTTGCCCAGTGCTTATTTCATAACACTTAGAAAATTATGTTTGAAGCACATTGGAAAACACCGCTGTAATTGTGATGCTATTTCTTGTATGTAGAGAAATAGCTGTAGGGATCAACCCTGGCCTACATAAAGATGCATTTTAAATGCTGGGTGTTTCTCTTTACAAAAATGTCTTAGGCGAGGCCAGTTCTCATAATTTATTCCTGCATAAAGCACAGCTAATTTGGAAGTACAAATTTAGGAGGAGTAGATGGAATTAGCCCATCTTATTCAAAAAAAGTTTTAGGACACGATGTAATAAAATATATTGCTCAAACGAATGTAATTTAATAAATCATCATTCAAACCTTGAGCATAGATAAAAGATAACATTATTCTACAAGCCATGGTAAGTGCAAGATGAACTATAGATAAAAAGAGGCAAGTTCAGTGGTTGGGGGGAGGGTGGCCAGAAATTATTTCTAACTGGGGTGGCTTCAAGGTTTCAAGGTATCAGCAACACTTGAGGGGGCCTTGAAGGATTGTTGGGGTCCATCCATTCAAGATATGGTGGGGAAGACTTTGGGTGAGGTGGGTAAAGATTTTGGGAAAACATTTATGATTGGAGCTGGGGCACTAGGCCGGTGGGTGGGGAATGTGTCCTCGGGGCAGAATGTCTGTTACGTCATTTACTTGAAGTGAATGATGGGAAAGAATTTGTAAACATTTTTAATAATGTGGGAATCAAAGACAAGCATTATCAACAATAATAACCTTATTATTTTTTTGAAAATACAGTTTCCTTCAACTACATGCAATAGAAGATTTTTATTATTCTTTAAGATCTATAATTGTTTTTAAAACACACATTTGTCTAGTTTTCTGGAATAAATGTAAATTGTGAAATGCAAATCATTTTTAAAAAGCTAAATTGTGTTTTAAATGAATGAGATTTTATGATTTAATGTGATCATATTGGAAATTTTTGTTAAGTAATAAGTCACTATATGTGTGGGAATTACTATGTTTGTGTTTTGGAGGAAACAGGACTTGACATATTCTTTCTAAAAATAAAACTTTGTGAAGAACAACTTGGGGGGGTTACTAAGAAAATTCAGAAAAGGTAAGTAATGAGGGAAAAGTATTAAATATTAAAATAAATGTAAAAAGCTTAATAAATAGCATTATACTGGTGTAATAGTAGATATAAATCAGTGGAACCAAGAAGCAAGGATTTTATATATAATGAAGAGGGCGTATTAGTTTTCTAGGGCTGCTGTACCCCAGTACCATCAACTGGATGGCTTAAAACAACAGAAATTTATTCTCTCCCAGTTCTGGAGGCTAGAAGTCTGAAACTGAGATGTCAGCAGGGCACTCCCCCCTGTGAAGATTCTGGGGAAGAATCCGGCCTTGCCCTCTTCCTAGGTTCTCATGGTTGCCAGCCACCCTTGGTGATCTGTGGCTTGTGGTGGCATGACCTCAATCTCTGCCACCAGGTTTATGTGGCCATCTTCTCCCTTTGTTTCTCAGTCTTCAGGTGGCGTTCTGTCTGCATCTGTTTCTTTTCTTCTTCTAATAAGTACACAAGTCATATTGGAAAAGGGCCCAGCCCAGCATAATCTCATCTTAACTAATTACATCTGCAATGATGTAATTAGTTCATTATGAGGTCCTGGGTATTAGGGCTTCAACATATCTTTCTGGGGGACACCTTTCAATCCATAACATATGTCATCATAAAATAGTAGGGAAAGAAATAATTGCTCAATAAATGACAATGAACTCTTCGGGGGGAAAAAAATAATCTTAGATGGATACTTTATACTTTAGCCCCAGATAACTTAAAATGGATTCAAATTACACATAAAATAAGAACAAGTAAAAGAAAAACAGAAGAAAAATGTAGGTGCATTTTTATTGTATCATAGAGTCAAAGACTATAAAAGCAGTCATCAATGTTTGTAAACATCTAAATCTGTCAAAAAAATTGAAAAAATTAAAATACCAAAATAAATTATAAACCAGGGAAAACATTTACCGTAAGTATGACAAACTCAATAAGAAAACAATATTAAAGCATCAATAGAAAAAAATAGGACAAAATTATGAACAGTTAACATTTCCAATCAGACTTTTAAAAAAAAAATTGTTTTTAACGTTTATTCATTTTTGAGACACAGAGAGACAGAGCATGAATGGGGGAAGGTCAGAGAGAGAGGGAGACACAGAATCTGAAACAGGCTCCAGGCTCTGAGGTGTCAGCACAGAGCCCGACGCGGGGCTTGAACTCACGGACCGCGAGATCATGATCTGAGCCGAAGTGGGACGCCCAACCGACTGAGGCACCCAGGCGCCCCTCCAATCAGACTTTTGTCTCCAACTGTCCATTGAGACTGCTCCTGTTGGGGCACCTGGGTTGGCTCAGTTGGTTAAGCAAGCATCTGACTCTTCATCTAGGCTTAGGTCATGATCTCACAGTTTGTGGGATCGAGCCCTGAACTGGGCTCTGCACTGACAGCACAGAGACTGCTTGGGATTTTCTCTCACCCTTTCTCTGCCCCTCCCCCACTCTCTCTCTTTCCCAAAATAAATAAATAAACTTAAAAAAAAAAAAACCCAAAACGCTCTTGTCAAAGTGACCAGTGCCCTTCATCTGGCTAAATCAGTCCTCAGCTCTCACCTCATTTGATCTATCTGTAGCATTTGATGTTGATCCCACGTTCTTTGAAATGTTCTCTTCCCTTGGTTCTGGAACTCTGTCCCTTCTTGGTTTGTACGCTGGCCACCCACTATCCCTCATCCTTCTCAAGTCTGCCCTATCTCTCTCCAAGGTGCCATCTTCCACATGGTTTGCTCTGGCCCCAAACCTGAGGGGTCATTGTTGGCTTCTCTACTTTCTGAGCAACCACATCCAGTCTGTGGGCGAGTTGTCTGTCTTCAAAATATATCCTGAGTCCCATCTCTTCTCCATACTTGTACCACCATTATCCCAGGTCAGGCTTCCATCTTCTCTCCTGGGCTGCTCTAACAGCCTCCTGTCTTGTCTTCTTGCTTTGTCTTGTTCCCTGTAGGTAAGTCTTCACAGAGCGGCCAGAGGTTGTTTCTCTGCAATAGGAAATACAAACACAGGGTAAAATATTTTTTAATTAAAAATAAATTAAAGCTTTCAATTTAAAAATTATCTGAAGAGAATTAATAATGTGAAAACAAAGTCAAACCCTCTCCTGTCCCCCATCCCATCCAGTTCCTTTCCCCAGAGGCAGCCAGTTTCCTGCATTTCCTTCCAGAGTTATCCTGTGAACTCACCACCATATTCATTTCTTTTCATAGATCACAGAATACTGAGTACAATGTTCTGCATCTTGCTTTTTTAGAATGACCTGCCGAAAATCTAAGTCAGATCAGATTATTCTAAAGCTTAAAACTGTCTAATGGCTTCCTGTTACACTTACAACAAAATTCACATGGTCTGCAAGGCCCCACATGCCTTGTCCCTGCTCCACTCTGTCTCTTACCCTCACCGACTTTACACTAGCCCATTGGCCGTCCTGGTGCTCTTCAACCAGAACAGGCTGGATCTCTCCTCTGGGCCTCTATCCTCTGTGTTTGGAATGGTCTCTCCCCATTTTCCTCTCCTTCATTTCATGGAGGTTTCTGCCGGGATGTGACCTTCACAGAGAGGTTCTCCCTGATCCCTTATTCAAAATAGGCGTCCTTACCTCTACCCCTTAGCACTGTTCTTCCTTGCCTTGCTGTCTTTTTCCTCACAGCTTTTCTTCTTCTTTGTTGAGATTATGTTAACTCAGTTATTATGTTTCCCTACCTTGAATGAAAGCTCCATAAGGAAGGTACTTTGCTCACGACTGTATGTCCAGAGCTGACAGCTGTCCTTGCTGTGTGTTGGCATTTGACTAATATTAATTAAAATGAATAATGAAAACAAGATATTTTCACATATGCTGTTGGCAGAACTTAAAGTTAAAAAAAAATGCTAATAGTACTGATAGGGACTGCTGGTAGGATTCTAGATTGGCATCATTTTTACCCTGAAAATAATTAGAAAATATGTGGTAAGAACATTAATAGTTATGCATCCTTTGGGCACATGTCTAGTAATGTATCACAAAGAAACATTTTGAGCAAGATGGGAGGAAATTGTTGTACAGAAGGACGATCATTACTCACCAGGGATTAATGAAATAAATTACTACAAATACATAAAATTTGGTATTATGTAATTTATTCAACTCTTAAATGTAAAATGTGTATAATGACACGGGGAAATTGAACTCTATAATACTAGGGAAAAATACATATGATATATAAAAAGTTTGGAATCCGTGTAATTTTTTTTAAAGTTTATTCTATCCATTTTGAGAGAGAGAGAGAGAGAGAGAGAGAGAATCCCAAGCAGCCTCTGCACTGTCAGCACAGCTTGATGAAGGGCTCCAACACATGAACCTTGAGATCATGATCTCAGTTGCAACCAAGAGTCGGACACTTAAGCGAGTGAGCTGGTGCCCCAGTGTAAACATTTATTAATAGGAGACTGATGAGGTAATATGCAATGTTGAGGCAATGGAACATTATATAGCTTTATATCCTTGTTTTTTTTTTTTTGTTTTTTTAATGTTCATTCATTTTTAAGAGCAAGGGTGGGACAGAGGATCCGAAGAAGGCTCTGAGCTGAGAGCAGCTATCCCGGTGTGGGGCTTGAACTCATGAACTGTGAGATCATGACTTGAGCCGAAGTCGGATGCTCAACCGACTGAGCCACCCAGGTGCCCTTTATGTAGCTTTTAAAAAGGATCTTTCTCTAGTGATATTGTGGGACTATATTTATAGCAATCAAATAAAACAGGGTGCAAAGCAGTGTGGATAAGAGGCTCTAATTTATACTAAAATTATATACACATATTTATATATGTATTACTTTCTGAAAGAATTTCAAAATAAATTCCTTATTTTTATTTTAAAAATAAATGTAAGATAAACTGGCAACTAGTTGCCTCTGGTGAATGCACCTGGGTATCTGGAGTCTTTTATTTTTGGTATGGCCTTTTGAATTTAATGCCACATGTATGTTTTACCTATCCAAAAACATATTTAAATGTAAAATCTGTATATACAATAGGATAACAATAAAAAGCATGTCTAAATATATGAATAAAAAGACACGAGGATAAATAATCTCAAAATGTTAGCAGGGATTTTCCCTTGATGCTGGATTTACTGTTGATGTTTATTTTCTTCTCGTAGTTTCTGTATTTACCCAATACACATGGATTGTTTTTATAGATAACAATATGTTGTTAAAAACCTACTCATTTCAATTTTTTTTTGTAACTATAAATTGTTAAAACTGGATTGGCTTTATGTAGACTTATGCTCCTAGTATGCTAAATTAGTTTTCTAAACTGATGTAACGTAAGTCCAAAAATGCACAAAGTTAGCTCAAGAGACTGTTTATATGTTGGAGATATATGAACACAATCTCTTTTTTGTCTTATTGCGTATCTCAACTTTCTGAATTTCCTCTTCACAACGAATAACACATCCAGCGTTATTTTTGATGTCTTCAGTGGGATCTCTGGCTCATAGTGGCTCAGCTTGGGGAGTGGCTCAGCTCCCCAAGGAGAGATCCCCTTTGAGAATCTTCAGATCATGGGAACGAGGGTCAAAAGTGTGTAGACAGAGACGCCAGGCCTTTAGAGAACTTCGGCCAACTTGGGGTGCCTTTTCACGTGTTCCGCAGTGTTCTTCTCTTCCTGCCTTTACTCAAACCCCAGTTCTTGTCTTTCCAGTGCATCTGGCTGGAGTGTAAAAGCACCGAGGCTAATCACCTAACCACAGGTGTGGATCACTGATAGGATCTTAAATGAGGGCTCAGGAATTTGGCTGCTTGGAGCTGTGCCTGTGTTGGTTCTGGAGAGGGTGGGGAGAGATTTTTTCTTTTTGAGGTGAAAGCAATTTCCGGTAAACTTCATTGCCGTTGTACTTAATTTTACTCCTCAGAAAAGGTAAGTAACTTTTTGAACCGAGTCACCCCAGTTCACAGTGCCCGCGCCTGGGAAGTGACCAGGGGGAGCAAAGTAGGCATGTCGATTACAGAGCAGCCGGTGTAGAGTAAGATAGACTCCGGGCTTCCAGGCTCTTCCGGTTCGCAGTCTCTGATTTGTGACTCGGTTGGAGCAGATCTTAATTTTACCTGCAGATGGTCTACTTAATATCCGTCCCATGAGTCTCAAAGTTTTTGCCTTGGTGGAATCTGATTAATATAGTCAAATGGCCATCGCTAGGCCAGTTGAGCCTGTATAAATTGTTAAATATAAACTGATAAACAGGGGCTCATTTTTCCCAACTGGCCCTACTGCTATGGCAAGAGAAGGGGAACTGCCAGATTCCAAGCCTGTGCTCTGAAATCAAGTAAGTATTCTGAGGTAGAGAAACTGAGCCGGGGGGGGGGGGGGGGCACAGGCGCAAGCCAGTTGTACCCCAGAACGGTGGAGTATGTGGACACGTCAAGTTGTCTTAATTTCTCTAAAGAGACGGGGCTCTCTGGGAGGCCGAAAACAAAAATGTCAGGGGAAGTGCCGAGTCAGCATATATTGGCCATCTCTGTTTGCAAGTGGGTGTTTTAAGCCAGTCCCCTTCTCATTCCAGTACGTCACAGCTCACGTTGCCTCATCAGTTGTTCTGGGCACGTGACCGGGTTGATTGGCCAGCTTCTAGACTACGAGAAATTGTGCATTCACCTCTGGCATTTGTCCCTCTGGAAAATGAGTGAACTGCACGAAACTATGTAAAAATCCTCCCTAAAATCCCCAGAGGAGATGATTTTCTCCTAGACTAGACAACATAGCCATGGACACCCTCTTCTTGTGTTGTCTGCCTGATTAGTTAACCTGGGCATGAAATTCTGGAGTTTCTCTCTCGCTTTCTTTATTCCCTCTCTCAGCCTCTCATTTTGCTTTTCTCCTTTTCTCGTCCTTCTTCCTCAGAATCTAAACAAACTACTCAACTTGCCTCTTGAGCCTCCATTTAGGATATGTCTCAACCGAAGCGTGGTCTTGGGGCGCTAACCCTCAATTCCAAGCAGTTTATCAAAATATTTCAGTATTTTCAAATAAAAATAGAGCACTTCTGCAGAGGAATCCTAGTGAGTGAAAGTTTCTCTAGCTCATTCCATGTACTTTATAACTGTTAGTGATGCTATGGAGCTTGCAAAGTATAATGTTAAAAACAAAACAATTATTTCACTGAAAAAAAAACCCCACCATTTATGGTGCAATCATTATGTGTTGAGCACTCTCCAAGTGATTTCCTTGCCCTATCTTACTTACTTTTCTGGCAACCCTATAAATAAATGTTTTACTCCTTATTTTGAAGAAAATGAGTCACAAAGAAGTTAAACAGTCTTGGAAATCATACAGTTGGTGATGGGGCTGGGGTTTGAACTTAGTTTGGTTTTTTACTACATACATCTAAGGAAGCATGAAGGAAATTGAGTTTTGAACCAGATGTTGATGGAGAAGCAGAAGAGAGTATTAGATAAGTAAAAGACATTTGGGAATAGGTACTCAGATACTGTTTTATTAATTTATTAATAATTCTCTGTTTTAGAATTGCTTTTTATTTGGTGTGTGTTAGTTTAGGCTCAAAACAGTTCTTGACTTCAGGTTTGAGTTTTTGTCTTCCAACCAATTCAGAACCCGAGGAGGACATTGGGGTGGGCAAGGGGGGTGGTTAGGGGTGGCTCCTATACACTGTCTAACCCATCTTTCAGCTCCTAAATGAGGGATGGCCCTTCAGTCTTGGCCCTTAGACCAAGGACCCACATTACCCTCTTGGATACTTTCTATTTAGACACTCTCAACTCTACCTGCACCCTCTGCCTCCTCCGTGTCATGCCTTCTAGCCCCTCTGACCTCTGCTGCCTCTAGAAAAGAAGACCACTCCCTCACCTGTTCTGGTGGGGGGGTGGGCTGGAAATAACCTTGGGTATTGTATGTGTAGCATCTGGAAGACAATCAAATCACATACACTCCTAGTGGATTTTCTGTGCAGTTCTGATGTCTTCCCTCTAGAACTGCACACCCCAATGCCCTCTATGTTTTGACTTCTCTAAGTGCCGAGCCCAGGAGGGTGCAGGGTGGCGAGAGCCAGGGGATAGAAACCATTTTTCTGCTATAAGCCACTCATTTTACATCTCTGTTCTCCTGGATATCAGCAATGGGTACACGTTAATATAAAATCTATTTTTTGGCAAGTGGGAGAATAGTGACTATTGCTTGGAAGGGATCACATAATTTTATATATATTTCTTGTTTAAAACAACACATCCATAGAATTATTATTACTACCATCACACCATTTTTTAAAATATAAGAAGGGTTTCAAATCTATTATTTTACTTATTTATTATTTTCCTTACATGAATCCTCATAACAATATTTTAGAAGGTAAATTAGACATGAATATCCTTTGTGAATCACAAGTTTGTATATTGTCCTCTTTGCTACTTAACATTTTCTGACCCGTGATTGCTATTTTAAAGAAGGCTATCTTACTGTATCTGGCTAGTTTTTCTAACCTGTTTTCCAAGGATTAACCTCTGTCCTATTCTTTTTTATTTCTTGGATTGATGGGATAGAAAAATATTAAATAATAGTTTTACATCTGACATTTTTTTATTGGTACTTATTTTACTTTTTAAAAATATTTCATTTTTAAATTTAATTTTATTGGGGTGCCTGGGTGGCTCAGTCGGTTAAGCATCCGACTTCGGCTCAGGTCGCGATCTCGCGGCCCGTGAGTTAGATCCCCGCGTCGGGCTCTGGGCTGATGGCCCAGAGCCTGGAGCCTGCTTCCGATTCTGTGTCTCCCTCTCTCTCTGCCCCTCCCCCGTTCATGCTCTGTCTCTCTCTGTCTCAAAAATAAATAAACGTTAAAAAAAAATTAAAAAAAAAATAAATTTAATTTTATTGTTTTTGGTATTGATTTTAAAGACAATGGCTCCAATATTTCCCCATTTTTTCTATTTCCAAATTTTATTTTCCTTTTGCATTTTTGTGAATGCTTACCTTTTTTCCTCTTTTTGATAGCAAAATTATTATATGTTATAAAAGTTTTGGAGAATATAAAAAGGTATAAAGACAAAAATACAAATCACAGCTAAAAAAAAAAAAATTCCACCTAGAAGTAAGCCTATAAACAATTTTGTGTATATTCTTTTCTATCTTCTCATGTTATCTCTATTTTTATAGCATCATAAATTGTTAAAATTCCCAATTGTTATACATTTTTAATGTTTATAGTTTTCCTGTATTTTAAATGGTGTAATGTTAAGCATCTACTTACATAAATATTGAGTACATCTGAAATTTCTACTAAAATTACCTAATCAGTTTTAAGGCTTTTGATGAATAATTCCAGAAGGTTATCCAGAAAGTTTTACCAATATATGCTTCCAAAAACATTGCATGAGACTGTATATTTTACCAACCCCTAAACAACCTTAGGTGTAAACACTATTTCAATCTTTGCCTACTTGATGAGTAAAAGTAGTACTCTAGCACTGTTTTATTTTGTATTTTAATCTTTCATGAGGCTGAGTATTTTGTGTGTATGAATTGCCTTTTCACATTCTTTGTTCATTTCTTCTTACTGAGCAGCTAATTAAAAATAATTCTTATAAGATCTCTTTCTATTCTAAAGATACTAACCTCTTTTCTATTACATATTATTATTGGTTTGTCATTTGCTTGTTTTTGTTTGTTTCTTTTTGAGAGAAAGAGAGTGCAAGTGAGAGAGGGGCAGAGGGAGAAAGAAAGAGAATCTTAAGCAGGCCTTATACTCAGCACAGAGTCTGATGTGCGGCTCAATCTCATGACTGTAAGATCGTGACCTGAGCCGAAATCAAGAGTCAAACGCTTGACTGAACTCGCCAGGCACCCCTCATTTGCCTTTTTAATGATATTTTAACAATTTTTTTAAGTATAAATATTATGGATGGTTATCAAATTTTACCAAATCTCTATTGATACCTATTGATAATTTTCCTATTTTAAAATATATAGATGTGATATATTGCAGTAATAAAGATAAACCATATGGACTACACTTGTGTTCCATAAAGTCTACTTAAGCATTATATAATTTCTTTGAATTTTATAGTACTTTTCAGGAGAATAAATCATGTCATGTTATTAGAGATACCAATTGTTTTCTTTCTTTCTTCTTTCTTCCTTTCTTTTTCCTTCCTTCCTTCCTTCCTTCCTTCCTTCCTTCCTTCCTTCCTTTTTCTTTCTTTCTTTCTTTCTTTCTTTCTTTCTCTCTCTTCTTTCTTTCTTTCTTTCTTTCTTTCTTTCTTTCTTCTTTCTTCCTTTCTTTCTTTTCTTCCTTCCTTTCTTCTTCTTCTTCTTCTTCTTCTTCCTTCCTTTCTTTCTTTCTTTCTTTCTTTCTTTCTTTCTTTCTTTCTCTTTCTTCTTTCTCTCTCTCTCTCTCTCTCTCTTTCTTCTTTCTTTCTCTCTCTCTCTCTCTCTCTCTCTCTCTCTCTCTCTCTCTCTCTCTTTCCTCCACATCCAGAATGGAGCCCAATGCAGGGCTGGAATTCACAACCCTGAGATTAAGACCTGGGCTGAGATCAAGAGTCAGATGCTTAACTGACTGAGCCACCCAGGTGTCCTGATTCCAACTGTTTTCTGCCTTGGGATTCTTCTGTAGCTGAACAACCAACCCGGCCTCCCCACTTTCAAGCATCAGGTGACTGCACTAGAATTGGACACCCGGTCAGAGGTCCCTCAGTACACTCCCAAATGGCCAGGCTGTCACGACTGTGAGTAGGGCCAATTAGATTTTCCTGTCGGGGACTTGACACTGAGTCAGTCAGTGGTAGGTATGTGATCTGAAGTGTGTTGAGTCACATGCCAGATGAACAACAGATATCCAGGAAACCTTGTGGCTTCTGAGAAGTAGAAGGCATAGGGTGGGATCCTGAGGGCTTTTGAGTTTCTCATGTTTCCAACGAGTCTTATTTATACTCTCCGCCCCTGGATTTTGTGAGAACCTCCAGAGTTTTTTCAACCATATACCTTCTCCTTTACTTAAGGAAGTTGGAGGTTCTTGATTTACGCTGCCAAAAGCTAACACGCACACATCATCTTGCTGGGTTGAAGTTCGTGACTATGTAATACCAGAACTCCAGGAGGTCACTGGCCTCCTAAAAAACAAAAAGGGTTGAACTCAGCACTGAATGATCCAGATGTTTCCTTCCAGCCCTATACTTCTATTTGTTTATGAAATTAATGGTGCTTTTTATTGGGGCATTTTGTAAATTTAGCTTGGTAGAACTCTAGAATGACAGAGATTCAGTTAAAACCAACGGTCAAGAGGGAATGTGTTGAGACAGACCTCTTAAGATAGGAGGACGTTTCCCATTTTCAAAAAATTGTATTTCCTTAAAACCTGAAGGCATATTTTGCTTTTCAGTCTTTGAATTGAAGCGGTACCTCTGCTTCCTAAACAGTGGAACTGTAGCTGTCTGTCTGTGCTTCTCTTCACGTACCTCAGACTGGGCATCTGGCAGTGACAGGTAATCAAATCATATCAAGGGACACTGAGCCAGCCATCTGTCCTAATTTCAGCCCTCAGAAGTGAGCTATTGGAAAGGGATTCAGCTTTTCATCTTGAACTTACAAGCCAGCACGGTTCAATTTCCTCAATGAAAGTATTGATTTAGTCGTTTAAAAATAATTCCCAACCCTGCTGACATCAAGGAGATATGCCTCATAGCACCGAGATAAAAGGTAATCATGCTGTGAATAAAGCTGTTAAATTTTCTTTCACACACAAAACAAAACTCTCAAATGCATGTCTTAAATGGCCAACAGAAAAGAGCAGCAAGCTAATTACGACTTGAGGATTAGGAAAGTACAGTACTGGGAGGTGATGAGGGGGTTGAAGGTGACAAACTGTGGTCCCCCTGAAGCCAGTGCCATACTGGAGTGTTCCTCCTACTGATGTTGCGAGATGTGAAAGACAGCCCTAAATCAACACTTTGGCCGACATATATTTCATATTTTGTTCATCTTTTTGCTATCGAGATAGTGGCATTCTCTTCTTATGGTGATTATATTTGTGTGACGTTTAAACTAATAAGTGTATTTTTATTTGAAGTATCACATTGTATTTGAACTATCGTACAACCAGTGTCAAAACTGATTGGCTTTTACTTTTAAATCCCTAATATCTTAGTTTGGGCTGCTATACCAAATTATCATAGTCTGAGTGCCTTAATGTGCATTTATTTCTCATGCTTCTGGAGGCTATAAGTCTGAGATCAGAGTGCCAGCAAGCCCAGGTTCTTAGTGAGGGTCCCTCTTCCTGATTATGTCCTCACATGGCCTTTCGTTGGTGCATGCATAAAAATGGGGGGGGGGGGGTATTAACAAAGGAATTTTAAGGGACACAAGCATTCAGTTTATAGCACCTGGTGGTACCTATTCTATTCAGGGGGCTGTGCATTGCATCTTAGGTTGGATTTCCCAGAAGTGGACCCTGAGATTTCCCAGCCCTGGAGAGAGGAGGGACCCCATGTGAAAGTAGTTTGTTAGGACACGAAACCGGTGGGGGATGGGGATTGGCACGTGTGTCATATCAAAGTCCCGCAGGGAATAACCCTTACTCAATCCTGCAGTAAAACCGTCCTGATTAGGGCAAGGGTTACAAAGAGCACCCAGGGGGTGCACATTCTTATGAAATTATGGCTCTTAAGCCCAACAGGCTGGGAAATCTGAGGGCAGCCCTCTAAAGAGCTGGTTGGTAGGCGTGAAAGTCCCGTTGAGAGAAGGCTTGTACAGGAAAGGGATCCCACAGCACATGCGTGGAGCACAAACAGCGGATTCCAAGAAACGAAAACGGACTCAAGCTAACGTCAGTAAAAGGGTCTCGATTAAGATTGCATTTGGCTGCATGTGTTAGAAGCCGGACTCGGTACTAAGGAGAAGAGTTTGTGTTTCTAATTAACAGGAAGTTTAGACATGGGCAGTGTGGGATTGGTGTAGCTGCTTCCTGATGTTCTGAGTGATCCGTGTTCCTACTCTGTCTTCTTGCTTGTTGCTTCAGGATGGCCAGATACCTCTTCTACTTCCAGCCTCATGCCTGCATTCCTGGCAGGAAGAAGAAGGGGACAGAATGAAGCCTACGTGTATCAGGAAAGCAACCATTTCCCAGAAATCTCTGGCAGACTTTTCGATTATTTTTTCATCGGCTCTTAATTCCGTACTTCCCTTTAGATGTAAGGAATTTTGGGAAGGTGGCACATGGTGCCCCTGAAAAGAACGATTTTTCTTTTAGGAAAGGATGGGCAGTGACTGGGTATCCGGCAGTGTCCATCCAGCAGAGGTTTTTGTTTTGTTTTGTTTTTGCAAAAATACAACTGGCCATCTTAAGGGCATCCCAGGCCAAGATGCAGTCACCCCTTGAATTCCTGGGATTGTGCCAGAACTGGCCGATGAGGAGCTTGTATTCTGTAACTTAAGTTTGAATGGACAATGGAACATGCACCTGCGCAGAGGGGATATGTGAAAAAGCATGCTTTCACGTTGACCTGTAGCTGGTGAGCAGAGGGCGGACCACCGTTAGCGTGGCTCTACACGCCATGCCCGGGACCTGAGTTGGGCTGGGTGTGGTGGTGGTGACGGTGATGGTGAGGGCAGCCACAGAAGCAGCAGCAGTGGCAGCAGTAGTCACAGCCCTGGAGAGAGGAGGGACCCCAGTGCCAGGATCCATGGCAGGAGGCCAGTGTGCCAGTGTGTCTCTGGAGCCCGTCTCTGGGGCATTGGCACAGATCTTAACTCTTTGGCCAGGAACTCTTAGAGCTCAGGTGGCAAAACTTTGTCAGCAAAATTATTACAGAATGAAAACGTACACATGGACATTTCAACAAAACCTGTTAAGGAGGAATTAGAATTCTTCATAGTTTAAAACCTCTGTTTTCGCTAACTGCTGCAGCACCGTAAAACAAATATCCATGAACTTAGAAACAGAAATTAAATGGAACGATGATCACACTTCATGAAATAGAACGTTATTTTCCTATGAAGCATCAGATGAAACCGTTTTAATGAAGATAATTTTGAAATTAGTTTTCCTTTGTAATTGAATATACAGTGATAGAATGCATAAACAAGTATTTGAATTATATATAAACCATGAAGTCCATTTCTTGTATAACCTCCACAAATTACAGGAAATGTAAGAGGAAAGGTTAAAATGCCATGGTATAAATTTACATTTAGAATTAAATTTAGACTGACATGAAAATGATCTGTATGAAGACAAGTTTTTTTCAGAAAAATTGTTCTGCAAGAATCATCAGCTTTAGATGTACTAATATTTATATATATATTTCTAATATTTATATTTTAATATAATTAATTGGAAATTTATCCCAATGTTTTCATAGCCTATAAAATACTCTTTTATGTAAAGTTTATTTATTTATTTTGAGAGAGAAAGAGAGAGAGTGAGAGTGGGGGAGAGGCTGAGAGAGAGAGAGAGAGAGAGAGAGAGAGAGAACTTCAAGCAGGCTCCAGGCTCAGCAAGGAGCCTGACAGGGGGCTCAATCCCAAGACTGTGAAATCATGACCTGAGCAGAAATCAAGAGTCGAATGTTTAACTGACTGAGGCACCCAGGCACCCCACCTATAAGATACTCTTAACAGCTTCAGTAACTGTGGCATCAGCAGACAAATCCTCCTAAATATTAAAAATCATCAAAAATTGTTTGCAATCTTGAATTTTCCAAGAGCAACTCACATTGCTTTCAATAACATAGATTGAAAATGAAGTTGCGGGGCGCCTGGGTGGCTCAGTCGGTTAAGCGGCCGACTTAGGCTCAGGTCATGATCTCGCAGTCCGTGAGTTCGAGCCCCGCGTCGGGCTCTGTGCTGACAGCTCAGAGCCTGGAGCCTGTTTCAGATTCTGTGTCTCCCTCTCTCTCTGCTCCTCCCCTGTTCATGCTCTGTCTCTCTCTGTCTCAAAGATAAATAAATGTTAAAAAAAATTAAAAAAAAAGAAAATGAAGTTGCTAAAAGTAAAAATGTTGATGATTTAATAAATATATTTGCAGAAATGAGCCAGATGAGTCTTACAATCAATCAAGCTATCACACTAATGAAGCGTTATTTATTATATTATAAAGATTATGACACCAAAGATATTTTCTTCAGTTTGTAAGTTTATACTGTTACCTATGTATCACAATTACCCCTACTTATGGACTGAATTGTATCCCCCTGCCAAATCCATATGTTGAAGTCCTAACCTTCTACGTGACTCTATTTGGAGGCAGGGCCATTAAAGAGGTAATTAAGGTTAAGTAGGGTGATGAGGGCTGGGCTCTAATCCTGTAGGACTAGTATCCTTATGAGAAGAAAAGACACTAGACATCTCTCTCACTCTGTGTGTGTGTGGGTGTGCGTGTGCGTGTGTGCATGCAGAAGAAAGGTTATGTGAGACATGGCAAGAAGGCAGCTGTGTGCCAGCCAGGAAGAGGTATCTTATCAGAAACCCTGACAGCACCTTGATCATACTTAAGACTTCTAGCCTCCAGAGCTGTGAGAAAATAAATTTCTGTTGCATAAGCAACCCAGTCTGTAGAGTTCTGTTAAGGCAGCCTGAGATAATATGCCCGTATACATTTTATAAATAATAAAATATTTTAAAGGAAAAGCCTTCATATTTTAGTAACTTGAATGGCATTTTCCCCCTGCTTTCGAACAAAGGGCTCCACATTTTCATTTTGCACTGGGTCCTGAATTATACAGCTGGCTTTTCTCTGAGTTGAAGTCACACTTTGTGCATCTCCCAAGGGTTTCAAAATGGTTCTTCTCTCTGCTTCCTCTCTCCCCACATCAGCTTCTCCTGGTCGCATATAGCCCAACAAGGCCATTTTCATCCTGACTATATGACCTTTTGTCAAGTGTTCAACAGTAACCCATTAATTCTGCCTCAGAGCCCTGACTCTCCATTTCTGAGAGAAAGAATATAATTGGCTTAGCCCAACTTAATGGATTGTTTGGTCTCGTATTGGATGTCCATCTGTTCCAACTGGCTGGGGCCACGCACACGTACCTGGCTGGCCTGGCCTACATTTGCAGGGTCTAGGTGGCCGGCAATTTCAAAGGAAGTGCTGTGGGCTGGGCTTGTGTTCTCAATTGAGGCAATTAAAATGCTTACATGGAGGATAACCTGGCCTCACTTCCACGCTTAACTTATTTTTCCGAGGGTGTTCAGAATCTCCACTCCTAAATATAACCAACCACAGTTTATAAAGGAAAAGCAGAAACCAGTACTGTGTTCTGAGAAGTATTTCAGGGTTGTGTGGCTCAGCTCTCATTGACAAAAAACCCATTAAGAATAGGATTAGATAGAGGGGCACCTGGGTGGCTCCATTGGTTAAGCATCTGCCTTGCACTCAGGTCATGATCTCCCAGTTTGTGAGTTTGAGCCCCATGTTAGGCTCTGTGCTGACAACTCAGAGCCTGGAGCCTGCTTCAGAGTCTGTGTCTCCCTCTCTCTCTGCCCCTCCCCTGCTCATGTTCTCCCTAGATAAATAAACATTAAAAAAAAAAACAAATTAAAAAAAAGAATAGAATTAGGTGGAGATTTTCAACAGAATAATGCAATGTCCATGCATTGTTAGTTGAGGATCCTCTAAATTTATTTAACATGGATTTTTTTGCTAACTCATTTAACATTAAACTGTGTGTAAAAAAATTAAACAGAAAATGTATAAATAAAGGTAGCAACATAAAATATTTTCCAGTGAGATAAATTTTAATAACATTTTCTGGCAAGATTCATATTTATCATTTAAAAGATGTAGTAAAATCACAGGGCACCTGGGTGGCTCAGTTGGTGAAGTGTCAACTCTTCATCTTAGCTCAGGTCATGAGCTCACGGTTTGTGGGATTGAGTCCCGCGTGGGGCTCTGTGCTGACAGGGTGGAGCCTGCTTGGGGTTCTCTGTTTCCCTCTCCCTCTGCCCCTTCCCTGCTTGTGTACATTCTCTCAAAATAAATAAACATTAAAAATTTTCTATACATTTCCAGAAGCAAACTTGAAAGATAATGTTGAAATAAAAGGACAAATTAAAATCACTGATTACAAAATATTTGAATATAGCAGCACCTTAGTTACTTGGAATTCAGGCTTATGTACAGCCCCTACAATCTGGAACACAGCGATGGAACAAAGTTCCCCGAAGTGTTGAGACAGCTCTTGCAAAATCAGTGCACTGAAGCTCATTTGCTTTAATTGCAGAAGAGGGACCCAGGCAGAGGCTTTTCACCTTACTTTATACGATTCTAAATAACTTTGACGGTCTGGTTTGGCAGACCACAGCAGATTAAAACAACAATTTTTTAGGGGAGAAGAAATGAGTGAACGAAAGGCAGATATGCTGCCCAAACACAAAGTGTTTATTGACACCAGAGAGGAAACTGAAAAGGAGAAACTGTAAAATGTATCGTGTGGAGACATTCGGTACACACATATTTGACCTACCATTCTTGCATATATTTAATGAGCACGTATTTAATAATGCCTGTTATTAGCCTTTTGCTACGCTAGGTGCCCAGGATTCAGAGATTGGAATCTCGGCGCCTGCCTGCAAGGGTTGATAATCTAGCAGAAAGGCTGACAAATAAAAAGGCAGTGATGATACAGTATGGAGAATGGTTAAGTGCTAGATGGAACTGAAGCCTGGGTGACGGGCCAGAATGCGTTTAAAATATTACAGGCACGACGCGATGAAGCCCTAATTAAGACAGCAGCAGTGGAAATGCAGAAATGTGTACGATGTGAAAGATCAAGAAGGTAGACTTTCCAGGTCAGGATGACTGGTTGGATCTGAGGGATGAGGGAGAAGGAAACGTCAGGGATGTCTCTCAGATTTCTGGCTGCTCCAGTCTCTCTAGGGGGCCTCCTCTTATTAGGGCTGACATTTTAAAAGAAGACTTGGGAGGGGCGCCTGGGTGGCTCAGTCGGTTAAGCATCCGGCTTTGGCTCGGGTCACGATGTCACGGTTCGTGGGTTCGAGCCCGGCATTGGGCTCTGTGCTGACAGCTCAGAGCCCGGAGCCTGTTTCAGATTCTGTGTCTCCCTCTCTCTATGCCCCTCCCCAACTCATGTTCTGTCTCCCTCTGTCTCAAAAATAAATAAACATTAAAAAAAATAAAAAAAAAATTAAATAAAAGAAGACTTGGGAGTCACTGGCAAAAGGTCAGAGAAGTGTGAAATCCATTTAGCAGTGATTTTTTTCTGTTGGGGAATAAAACACCCCATTCTAAATGAACGGTATGCAGAGAAGTCCTTGTAAGTTCCTTGAGGGCAGGGCACACGCCATTTATCCTTGTATCCCCAGTGCCCAAATATGGTGGATGCTTAATGGTAATTTATTTATTTGACTTATAGAAACCAATTAAAATCACTTTGACCTTTTCTAATCGTCTCCCTTGAGGGAGTCAGACAAGACTGAGGAAATTTATAGAGGTCTTTTGTCCTTGAGCAGATAGCTATTGGCTTCAGACATATTTCTTCTCTTTCAAACAGAATTTTTCTTAAGGGAATCGAAAGGTCCATGTTGTCTCGTTGGATCAGATCTTCTGAAGATCCTGACAAGCAGCCTTTCCATCTCCTCAGGTTTCCCGAGGCTTTTACAAAAATCTCGGACACTAGTTGGCTCCCTGACGCTGACACTGTGGGGTACAGAGGGGGGCAGGCCGTGGCACCTCAGGGAACCGGGGGTGGCCTTGTGTACTCACAGGCACTGTATGCTTACAGGTTTAGGGATGGGTGTGCAGAAGCCTGTCATTCCCTAAAAGAAAGGAGGCCTCATTCAGCCGACCTCAGAGACCAAAAGGTCCTGTGGAAACTTCCTTACCCCTAGAAGTTTCCCCAGGGGTTTCTGTTCAGAAAAGAAGCTCATCTCTGAGAGGCAACTTTGGAAACAATGAAGTCAAGATGCACTTAAAAGAGAAGCTCAGAATTGGGTCAGATTAGGATGAAGGGAAGAAATACTCCAGATGCATTATGAAGCTTCTCTGAAAAGAACTGTTTTCATGAGTTTAATCACTGACATCTACTGAAGCAATGTTATTTTTTCATTTGAATGTTTAATTTTGAAAGCTAAGCTTGAGAAATAGAAGCATTTTATCCTTTATCAAATAGCTGTGAGTCACGGCTGATATGTCTGAAAAAATCAGCTATAAAATCTCAGTTGGCTTTGAAGCAGGAACAAAAACAAAATAAAACAAGAATCAAATCGCACAAGGGAACCCAGCTTCCAAAAACACTCCCAAGAATGCTCACCCGTGCCTATGGAATATAACATGCTATCAGATGCCAAATGTGTGAATTTACATAGATGTTGTCATTATAAAATCTGTGGTTGGATGAGCATCGTGCCTCAAGGGCACTGGTATTTAAATGAAAACCACACTGGGCAGTGGGTGTTCTCGGTCCAGTTTTGTGTCCCTTGGTTGCAGAAGGCATGTTTTTAAAAATTTCTTTTGAATCTTCCTAAAGCAGCCATGATTTTCTGCAAGCCTGAAAGTTGCCCAGTGTTACTGGCTAGTTGCCTAGAAAGCCTCCTTGGAGGTGAGCCTTTCCCACTCCGGCCACCTCTTTGTGGGGAGATCATTCTGGATGCATTTAGCTGGAGGGGAGCCACCAAGGAAAAGGTGCACAGCCTAGCTCCCGGGGTGGGGCAGAGGGAGGCCATGGAGGGACAGGGCGCTCGTCACCCCAGCCAGGGGGCAGGCAACTGGGAGAAGACGTGGTCGGCCCAAAGCCAGCCCTGGGAGCAGGTGTGGCCTGGAAATAGGCAGGCAGAGGAGGTGGGTGGGGGGCGGCAGGATACGGGTGGGCAGCCTCGGGCCTAGTGACTAACACCATTCCATTTCTGAATGCGAGGCCGCGGTCACTGCTCACGCACTCTCCTGTTAGGAACCATCCTTGCCCTTAGCGGAGGGTGATGAAGACATGACAGGCTTTCCTCTGGAAAGCCCGTGGGATCAGAACGAGCCATTTTTGGATACAAATGTCAGTGGCTTTGCCTGCGGCAGTTCACGGAAGACATAATTGCTGTGAGCTGCCTCCCTCCACCCCTCTTCCTGCACTCAGCCACCCACCTCCCTTGAAGCTGATCACAGACTCCGGGGAGCAGAGGGAAGGGCAGGCGGTAGAGGCTGCTCCTTCTGGTTCTTTCCCACTCCCTCAGCGGGAGGCTCTGACGTTTCCAGAATTCAGACCCCAGAGCTGAGCGGGACTCTAGTGGGCAGAGGGGAGGCCGTCTCCCATGGATGTGAAGGCAGCGCGGGCAGTTCTGGAATTGAGGGCAGTGTGTGAACCAAACCCCAGAGCCTTCTCTGTCAACCACGTGCTGAGTTTATGCATTCTGAGGGAAATTCTGGGCTTCTCTGAAATGTGGCCGGGGGAAGAGAAGGGGTCTCCAAGTTTAATTCTTGGGCGCTGCCTTCTATACCTCCTTTGGAAATACAGACTCAATGCAGAGAGATTTATGTTTACCAACTACCCCCATCAGATATGTGGGGTCTTTACTAAATCCTCATAAACTTTGTAACTTTAATAATTCGTTTCTATCATATCTACCACCTAGCCTCAAGTGGTATTTAAAAGGCAGACTTCTTGAAAGGTAGGACACTGGCTTATGTAGTTGTATATTCTTATTTCAGATTCTGTACAAACCAAACATGGCTTTTGTAAGTGAGCATCGTTCTATTAAAATACTGAGCATTAAAATACTCAGAAAATTCATCCCACTGACAAACTAAAGTATACTTTGATCCTTGTGGGTTTTTTTTTTTTTTTTTTTTTTTTGGCTTTATGCCCAGCGTGGAGCCCAACACAGGGCTTGAACTCATGGCCCTGAGATCAAGAGTCCCATGCTTAACAGACTGAGCCACCCAGTCACCCTTACTTTGTTGTTGTTGTTGTTTTAAATAATTTAAAGCATAAGGGTTCACAAGGTTGTAAATGCTTCTTTTTCGTGACTGAGTTGAAGAGCTATCATAATTCTATGGTCATAGACGCTACTGTTTCCTAATTTTAGGCTAGTCCGCAGATCAGGAAACTACTCACCTTCAGCAGTATTCATCTGGTTTTATTCGCTTATTTCAAACACAAATACGTTTTTGACTGTTCCTGTCTGATCTTATATACTGTGCCTGTACTCATAACATGAGTGGAAAGATACCATTAATTTAATTTTCATCATTCCATCCTAATTACTTTTTCTATGAGGCTTTGGTCTTTAAAATTCAATAGCCTACAGGCCTCTCTGTTCCTGAGGGTGGTGCTGATAACAGAGAAAGTAAATGTGCTCATAATAAAATTTCCACACTTTTCTTTTTAAAGTGTCACAAGTAATACATGTCCGTGATGAAAATGAAGAAGCATGTAAGCAGAAATAAAAACTATGCGCTTATATGTATTTATAAATATATATTTATAAGGATGTCCATGTATATTTGTAAAAATGTGATGCTTTTCATCACGTTTTAATATTTTCCTGTTTAACATGAACATGTCTCTATTCTAACGGCTGCCCAATTTTGTCTTGTATGGATGTAATACAACTAATTTAATTAATCTCTTAATGTTGGAGATTCAAATTATTTAAAAATATTTGCTATGGTAAATGAACATCTTGTTGCTACATTCTTGTGCATTTGCTCAAGTATTTTTGTAGGATAAATGGACCCTAATTTTCTTTTTGATCGTACTCCCCTCATGGCCTTAACTTGTCCCCTTTCAATGGGACCTGATTGTGCCAACACAGAAGATAGTACTGCCTCTAGTGGATTCTTCATATTAGTTCCTTGACCTTGATTCTTCATTTTAGTTGCTTTATCTCCAGAAATGTCTCATTTTGGGTTTTTTATTCCTTTGCTAGAGATTATATGGAGCTTGGTCAAAGTTATAGTTAAAATTTCTCTGTTGCCTCCTGTCTCTCAACATTGTTCCTCTGCTATTTAAGTTTACTTATTTTCGAAAAGAGAGAGAGAGAGAAAGAGTATGAACGAGGGAAGGGCAGAGAGAGAGGGAGAGAGAGAATCCCAAGCAGGCTCCGTGCTGCCAGTGTGGAGCCCTGTGTGTGGCTCGAACCCACGGACCGTGAGATCATAACCTGAGCTGAAACCAAGAGTCAGATGCTTAACTGACTCTTGCCACCCAGGTGTCCCCCTCTGCTCTCTCTAAGTGCCCGCATTTCCCAAGGTTCTATCCTTGGTTTCCCTTTGCAGCCCACACACCTCCTCAGCCAATTCTTCCCCTCATTCTAATTTGTGAGAAGGGTTAATTCTTGAGTTCTAGCCTTTCCCCCAATTCTTCAACATATACTCCCGACCACCACCTTGGCATCTCCATATGTGCAGGTATCTTAAAGTTAGTATTCCCCAGACTAAACTCATGCTTTACTCCAAAATCCTAGCAAAACAAAAACAAATACAAAATAAAAAATAAAGCAGCCCCTCCCCTCTAAAACCCAAACAACTCACTTTCTCCTTCCATGCTCTCTCTTTTAAAGTAAAGGTGCCCCTTATTCACCATCACACAGTCATCCAGATTCAGTCAATTGGCATTTATTGGTTGCATCAAATCATGTCACTCTCCCGCATATAAAACTCTCTAGCGGCTTCCCACTGTCATTAAAATGTTCCCCAAACTCCTTACGGCCACCGCAAGGCTCCTGGTCTTTACCTGCCCCCGCCCTCATCTCCTTCCAGGCCCCTCCAGGTTCACTACACCCTGGCTGCCTTCTTTTTGACCTTTCCTTCCAAGTGCAAGTGTTTGTACATCTCAGAGACTTAGCACTTGCCCTTCCCTCAGCCAAGAACTCCTTTCTGTATTGTGCCATTTGTGTTGTAACTAAAAGCTTATTGCTAAACCCAAGATCACCTATTCAATGTTTTCTTCCGGAAGTTTTATAGTTTTGCATTTTTAAAGTTAGTCCATGATCCATTTTAATTTTTGTGAAGATTTCTGTCTAGAATCTTTTTTTTTTTTTTTGCATACAAATATCTAATTATTTCAATGCCATTTGTTGAATATATTATCCTTTCTCCATTGATCACCTTTATGTCTTGATCAAAGATCCGTTGAGATATTTGAATGGGTCTTTTTTGGGCACTAATTCATATAATTCTTTAAAAAAATTTTTTTTAATGTTTATTTATTTTTGTGACAGAGAGAGACAGAGCATGAGCAGGGGAGGGGCAGAGAGAGAGGGAGACACAGAATCTGAAGCAGGCTCCAGGCTCTGAGCTGTCAGCACAGAGCCCGACACGGGGCTCAAACTCACGAACTGGATGATCATGACCTGAGCCGAAGTCGGACGCTTAACCGACTGAGCCACCCAGGCGCCCCACTAATTCATATAATTCTTAAGATTCATATGTCCCATCAGGAAATATTTATTGAACAACTATTATATGATAGACACTGTTGTAGGTGCTGGAAGCATATCAGTAAAAATTAAATAAATAAATAAATAAATAAATAAATATATATCCATGCATTAAAAAAATCCCTGCCTTCATGGAGTTTGTATTCTAGAAGTCAACTAATATATAACATATGAGAATATTTTTATTTTATTTATTTAATTTTCTAATTTTTTTATTTCATTATTTATTTTTAATTTTGTTTATTTTGAGAGAGAGTGACAGAGCAAGAGAGAGAAAGAGAGAGAGCATGTGCCTGTGGGAAAGGGCAGAGAGAGAGAGAGGAGGAGAGAGAATCCCAAGCAGGCTCCACACCATCAGCACGGAGTCCACTGAGGGCTCAGCCCCACAAACCCATGAGATCATGACCTGAGCTGAAATCAAGAGTCGGACACTCAACTGACTGAGCCACCGAGGGGCCTCCGAGAATAGTTTTAGTTATTCACATTTCTTTCCCAAGTAAGTACAGCACGCGCTTAAATGCCTGTATCTCCGTTTATGTTTCTCAAAGCATTTGTTCATCACGAATTTGAGCTCAGTGCTGCTCCCTGTGCAAGGTGCTGGGTATTTGCAGATGTGCCCTTCCCTCCCACCTCTCATTCCGTGTTCATTTCTTCTATCTGTTGGAAAAGCACAATACAGTTAACCCTTGAACAACGCAAGTGTTAGGGGCACCAGCTCCCTGCACAGTCGAAAATCCAAGTACAACTTTTGATCCTCCCAAAATGTAACTGCTAATAGCCTACCGTTGATTAGAGGCCTTACCAACAACATAAGCAGTTGATGAACACATATTTTGTATGTTCTATGTGTTGTATACTGTATTCTTTTTTTTTTTCTTTTTTTGTTTTTTTTTTTTCTTTTTTTAAATTTTTTTTCAACGTTTTTTATTTATTTTTGGGACAGAGAGAGACAGACCATGAACGGGGGAGGGGCAGAGAGAGAGGGAGACACAGAATCGGAAACAGGCTCCAGGCTCCGAGCCATCAGCCCAGAGCCTGACGCGGGGCTCGAACTCACGGACCGCGAGATCGTGACCTGGCTGAAGTCGGACGCTTAACCGACTGCGCCACCCAGGCGCCCCTGTATACTGTATTCTTACAACAAAGTAAGCTAGAGGAAAGAAAATGTTATTAATATCACAAGGAAAATACATTTACACTACTGTACTCTATTTACTGAAAAAAATACGAATCTAAGTGGACTCATACAGTTCAGACCTGTGTTGTTCAAGGGTCAAATGTAATATAATTTTTAGATTTAGGCATATCTGAGATGTCGAGTGCAGTAAGACATGAAATACAGGCTGAATTATACTTCACAGCTCACTGTGATATTTCCAGCACAGAAACTCCATTCCAATGTTAATGGCCTTGGGGTTTTCTGGATAACTGGGATGAGAACAGATAATATTTATTCAGCTTGAAGGGTCATATAGACAATGTCTTCAAAATGTGAATTGCTCTTTCTTGATCACTTATTTGTACTTCACGGATATGTATTTGTCCTAGTAATATCCAGTCCTCGTCCAGAAGTCAGAAAGAGATTTACAGAAACAAGTTGCCTTCTGAGCCTTGTTTGTGTACAATAATCTTCTGACAACCCAAAAACCTAAGAAAAAAAAATAATGAAAGAGACTTGCTAAGCAGGAGAGCAGTGAAAAGGGAAAATTAAAAAAAGATGACATTTCTAGGCTCAACCTAATTTGGGGGAAAAGTGAAGGCTCAGAACTGTCTGTCTGGCTGAGAATTTCTAAGCTCCTATGTATCACATTGAAGGAAAGCTTGGTTCCCCTTAGCTACACAAAAAAGGCAGGTGTATGGTGATTTTTGGAAAAGAATGAGTTACTAGCTAGTGAACTACTTGGAAGAAAAAGGAGAAAAGAAATGGGGGCAAATAAAGATGATTCTAAATATTGTTTTTACATAGTAGATAATTGGAAGGTGGAAGAGACCTTAGAGACCATCTCTTCCAAACCCTTAGTTCCATGGAGGAATTCCCTCTGCAGAAGTCTTAGCAGCAACGAGCCTTTGTTGGAACGTTTCCTGTAACAGGGGACTTAGTGCTTCATCTGGTCAAGAATTAAGAGCTGCCCATTAATTATGGAAAGCAGTGAACTGAGTTCTAACTTGTAGCAACTCCCAGATAGGTGTTTTAATTCCATTCTCTGAAGCCACAAATGCATGTCTAATGTCTTCATTCATAGGAGGTCCTTTGCATATGGCAGCAATCTAGGCTTCACTAAGTTCTGGATTCCCCCCACCCTTCCCCTTATGTCCTGCCTACTAGACCCTCTTTGAGATGTTTTCTGTTGGTTAAAGCCTTTGTTAAAATACGATGCTCGGAATGAACATATGTTCCAGAATTTTGAGGGTTTAAATGATGGAGGTTTCTAAGAAGAAAGATCAACAAATGTCTTTATTGTACTTCTGTTAAATTTTGGGGGGGAGTAAAGTTAAATGTTTAAAGTTTATCATTATGCCTGAATTAAAGGTGTTCCACTTACAGGTGTTGTTGAGCCTCTGACTCATGACCTCAGGGTGGAGAGTTCAAGCCCTGCACTGGGTTTGAAGATTACGGGAAACCAACAACAACAACAACAAACAGTCTGTAACTTCACAAATCTCTCACTTTGGAAGCTGGTGGCAACAAGCTGGCAGGAAATACGGGACTTAGGAAAAGCAAACACACTCTATTTGCTAATGATCACTAAACATTTGTAACCAAGGTAAGCTTATCACAGAAAGGTAAGCTGCTCAAGTGTAAGGGCAGAGCATTTAAAAATCCTAACCTTCTTTCTTGCACGCTAAAATCAGTTAACAGAGATCAACTATTAGCTGCTACAGAAGGAAGGGATTTGTTTACACTATGTGATTTTTGTCAGAGTGACTGCTTGACTGCCTGCCTGTCCGAGATTTTATTACTTATTAACTCATGATTCCCAGTGAGTAGGAGAAGGCGCTTGGATTTCTAAAGTTTGCGTGAGGCTGGTGTCCTCATTTTTCTGCCAGGGCTCTGGTATTCGTTCTTTGGATAATAGCAGTTCTCAGCAAAGCCAAGGTTTTCCACGCATGCCCTTCACTGTGCACACCCAATTAACGAACGTTTAATTTCTGGTTTCAGATTTTGGACATAATCAAAACGTTGGATACTGAGAAGCTTTGTAAACAGAATATGACCGTACGTGTACTTGTTTCTGACTTCCAAGGGATGACGTCTAACAGCTCTCAGATTGCAAATGCCTGGACCAATGGCACAAGGCTGACACTGATTATGGAACCCATGAGAATGCACAAAATTCAGGAACTCTGGGGCTCTGTTATTGTTTTTTTTTTTTTAAATGAAATATTCATACATTAGTGTTTGTGGAACATATATACTCAGTTTAAAGGAGAATTACCAAAGAAATACCCAGTTTCTTCCCATGTTTAAAGAGAACATTGAACCAATTCCACCAAAGCTCTGTGAGCCCCATGTGCACCCCCAGCCCGCGGGGAAACTGCGGTCCTGCACTTCCATGTTAATTATTTCCTTGCCTTTCTTTTCTTTTCTTTCTTCTTTCCATCCTCCCTTCCTTCCTTCCTTTCTTTTTTTTAAGCCCTACCCCAACCTGGGGCTTGAACTCCCCTCCCTGAGATCAAGAGTCGCAGGCTTTCCCTGCTGAGCCAGCCAGGCATGCCCCGTCTTTGCCTTTCTTTATATACTTTTTACCACATATATATGAATAGTGTTTAATTTTGTAAGTTTTGGGACTTTATGTAGATGGATTTATCCTCTGTATAGTCTTCTAGGAATCACTGTTTTTTTTTTTTTTAAATTTTTTTTAACATTTATTTATTTTTGAGACAGAGAGAATGAACAGGGGAGGGTCAGAGAAAGAGGGAGACACAGAATCTGAAGCAGGCTCCAGGCTCTGAGCTGTCAGCACAGAGCCCGACGCGGGACTTGAACCCACCGACCGCGAGATCATGACCTGAGCCAAAGTCGGATGCTCAACCGACTGAGCCACCCAGGCGCCCCTAGGAATCACTGTTTTTGTTCAACATGTTTGTGAGAATCATTCATGTTTCATGCATAGGTATACTTGATTCATTTTCATTGCTTTATCCTGATGATAAATATTAGTGTTTCTTCAAGGTTTCTTTTTTTTTCTTCAATGAATAATACTTCTATGCAAATTTTTGCATATGTCTCCTGGCGCTCTGTCCATTGCTGACATTTATCAAGCACTTATTTTTGTCTCAGGCACTGTTCCAAGCACTTTCAATGTATTGATTTATTTAAACCTTCCACAACCCTATGTGGTAGGTATAATTATTATCCCCATTTCACAGATGAGGGAGTTTGGTCCAAAGAGGTTAAGTAACCTGCCTGAGGTGAGAAGACTGAGAAGAGACAGGGCTGGACTTTGGACCGAGCTTCTTAGCTATAGAGTCTATCCTAGTCAGTACAACATCCTGATCCTTGTGCTAATCAATCACTCAGGTAATTTGAAAAATTCTAGGGTTTCGTTTTGTTTTGTTTTCATTTGTTCACGTGTATCTTTGTTAGTCAAATTGTTAGTAAGATGGGTCAATTGTTAGTCAATTTTGTTAGCAAATTCTTTTAGAAGCACAAAGTCAACGAATTTAGTAAAGATCCCATGCCTCCCTTTTGGGGGTTGGGATTAAAATTCCCATTGTTTCTCTCCCCCCGCCCCCCTCCCCCCCCCCCCCCAACATCTAATATCCCAAAGTATCTGCATTTTTTTTTTAATTTTTTTTTTTTTCAACGTTTTTTATTTATTTTTGGGACAGAGAGAGACAGAGCATGAACGGGGGAGGGGCAGAGAGAGAGGGAGACACAGAATCGGAAACAGGCTCCAGGCTCCGAGCCATCAGCCCAGAGCCTGACGCGGGGCTCGAACTCACGGACCGTGAGATCGTGACCTGGCTGAAGTCGGACGCTCAACCGACTGCGCCACCCAGGCGCCCCCCAAAGTATCTGCATTTTGAATCAATTTCAGAATGGGGAAGAATGTACTTCACGAAAAGAAGGATTACTATGTAAACTATCTTAACTGTATGAGGCTTTGAAGACCAGTGGCTAATTTATATGTCCCACAGATATCAGTTTCAGTGGCAGGCAAATGGTGGATGGTATTTATTCCCATCAGTGTTCATTATCTCAACGGCCTGCGTATGAAAACATAAACATGAGCCATATGTACGTCTTCTGAGTTGGTGGGAAGCCTCCAAGTACCACCTAATCCAGAGAATAACAGGTTGAGAAATCAAAAGAAATCTGCTGAGGAAGTAAGGGAGAAAATACCTCATTTGCTTCCAAATTTAGCAAAGAGTCAGAGACAGGTCTTAGATAGAAACACGGACAGTCATTCGTGAGGACAGAAGGAGCCTCCCTCTACCTGCACAAAGACAACGTAATGCAACAGCCCTCACCTCTTTCTGAAGCCTCGGATGTAGCAATATGAACCTTAACCTGGCATCTTTACTGGCATTCAGAAAGGAAAATCAACTGGAAAATCTGTTACAGACTAAAACTAGCAAAGCAAGAAAGAAATCTCGCAGCTTCTACAGGTAAAGGAGACTGGAGAAATATCAGTGAGAAACATGAGTGTTTATCCAGGCTTAATAGTGCAAGCAAGGTTGTCTTCAACCACTTTCACCGAAGGTCCTGAAGACTTCAGGAAGAGAGTAGTAGGAGCCAAGCACAGAGGAGGCCAATACCTCAAAGGGCAGATAAATGACCACCTAATAATCAACCAGCCGCTCTGCAGAGGTAGTGATTTTCAGGAAATGACATTTTGGAAAGGTTCAGTTATCTCTAAAGGACTCACGGCACTTTGCTCTTAACATCTCCAATTTTTGGTTGCTGTTTGACTAAAACAATTTTAAAGCGTTAAATTTAGAAAAAAGAGTTCACAATCTGCCATTTCAACAGTTTCTAGTTTGATTAAGACTGATGCTTCATAAAGTTAATCCAAGCATAGTTAAAATAAGATTGTTATATTTTTTGAGTGAAAAGAGCAAGTTATAAAAGAGTTCAATATGATCCCTCTTTTTGGGAAAAGCATATACCTATAAACATGGAGAGTATCTGGAAAATTCTACGCCAAGATTTATCAACCTAGGCACTATTGACATTTTGTACAAGGGAACTCTCTGTTCCGGGCGACTCCCCTGTGCATGGGAGGAAGGTTAACAGTATTCCTGGCCTCTCCCCTGCCCCTGACATTAACAGCACCTTTCCCCTGAGTCCTGAGGATCAAACATGTCTCCAGCCATTGCGAAATGTCCCCTGGGGGGTGAAATCATTCCCAGGTGAGCGTCATTTCTCTACCTTAATGTGTTTATAGCAGTTAGACCTGGGATGGTAGATCATAGGTAACTTTTATCCTTCTCCCCTTTATTTCTAGTGACTGCACACTGAATATGTGTATTTATCTTCTATAGTGAAAAATAAGAACTACCATTAAAATACCTTTCACCATGGCACTCTTTGGTAAAAAATTATGGGCACATGCTTTGGAGCAAGGTCTTTGGAAAAAAAGAAAAAAAAAAAAGACATAAAGCTAGAAGATTTATGGAAGATTTCATGAAGGGAACCACAAAGAAAATAGAGAAAAACAGTTCTTCCAAGAATTCCTCTGCAAAAATTCATCTCCAGACAGGAGGGTGGTAATGTGTGGGCCAGAAAGAATTTGATTTGCGATCTGGGTGAACCGATTCACGCTGATGGAGCCCTTTCTTCAATGTTCTCATTAGATTTACCATGCTGGACAGACTTGCACTCTGGGCTGTACAACTAGTTTTTCTCTGCATTAATTTCCTTGAGTTGAGCTCAGCCCGGGAGCACCAGATCTTTCCCATGTTGTCGGCTGAGGGGTAAGTGTCCCTCTTCACGTCCTTCCTTCCCATACACATGATGTGGCACTAGATTTCACTCACTTTGTAGCAGATGTATTTTCATTCACCCAATTTAGAATTTATGGCGTGCAGAAATAGAGCCGCTAATTGTTTTCACGGGAAAAACTTACCCAATGTGGAAGAGGTAGAAACAACAAAATTTTTAAAATGCTCACTACTTCTGACACGCTTAGGATGGCAAGAGATGATGTAAACGCTACTCAGAATTAGATTCCCTTTTATGAAACCACTGACGATTTCACTCTGAAGGCATAAAGGAGGGAGCAAGTTAATGATTGTACTTTTAGGTAAGAAAAACAGGGTGAGGCAAACTCTGCCTTGGAGTTGAAACAGTCGTGTCTAAATGGCCTGTCTTTCTGGAGCGGAGCACACGCTCTGGCAGTTAACAGTAAGTACACAGTGCTCCCTACACACCAGACACTGTTCTAGGTGCTTCTATGGTCCCCTCTTTTCATCTCAAAACAGCCCTAAGGGAGATGTTATCCTGATTTCATAGACGAGGACACTGTAGGACACAGCAGGTACTCAAATAAATCTTTTGTGAATAAAACCAATAAGCCAAGCCATCATCAATCACTTTGTTCTCTTTCTGCTTTTAATAACGACCCGTTCTTTCCTACTCCTGAACCTCTTTTACAGTTAGTGTTAGAAATTTGGTCTTCAAAACCAGCAGAATCATGTCTACAGGGGTTGAGAGGAACAGGACACTCTAGTTAATAGGATTATGGTCTAAATTAAATCATGAGCTCAGAAACTGTTTGGATTTGTGGACAATCTCAAAAGACCACGACTCCAGAACTCATCTCTCCTCCCAGGGTTGTCTGCCTGTGCCAAAAATATAAAGAGGCAAATATGGATGATACCTGTTTTCCTGCGAGAGCATCAGTGGATTAGGAGTTCATGATTAAAACAAATATTTATTAAGGTAAAATAATATGATATTGCTGTTCCTGCAGGTCAAAAACTGTCAAATGTCTATGATTTTATATGGTTCAACTTCATAAATTCTGTCGTATTTTAATGCATTGGCTGCAGAGTTTAATTTTCTAGGTGAATGGTAAAGGAGAGGAAACTGGTTACTGGAAATTAACTAGGTTGGTAGTGTTTTATAGTATATTTTATTTTTCTTACAGTAAATTGTGTCAAATTTTAATACGTTCTCCCCTACATATTTATTTAACTTCTTTCTTTTGTATATCTTTGTTTATTGATTTTAAAATTATGTAGATAGGGGATATTCATTCATACATACTCCAAGGAACGTTTGAGGCATTGCTCATTCAGATAGAATATTTCATATTATAATAGTAACGTAGTGTTTCAGCTGCTAAACATGTTTCAATTTATAGACTACGTAAATATCTTTTTAAGGGCACATTTCCAAGGGCACCTGGGTGACTTAATTGGTTAAGTGCTCAACTCTTGACCTCAACTCAGGTCGTAATCTCAGGGTCATGAGTTCAAGCCCTGCGCTGGGCTCTGAACTAGATGTGAAACCTGATTAAAAAAAAAAAAGAAAAAGAAAAAGAAAAAAAAGAAAAAGAGAAAAGGCACATTTCTAGAAATAAATGTACTGTTCTATCACAAAAGGTGGCATTTTCTTTCAGGTTAGTCCCCTACTAAAAAGTGCCTATTAAGTTACTGAGAGGACATTTTCTGACTACAAAATCATAATAACAATTTATCTTTACACTCCAGAAGTTCTCACAAAATATGAATATGGCCACTTAAAGTAGCCAAAAGCGTGTAATTTCAAGGTCTGTGCCTGATTTGCTCACTCTGAACTCGGATTATTACGACTGAACGGGGGGTTGGTGTCCTTAAATGTGACCAACTGACCACCAACTTAGTGGTATTTATATGTTTTCAGTACTTCCTCGCTCTGACAATAATCCAAATTCTAAAAAAAGAGTAATATTTCTAAAATGAATGGTCTTCATGAGATATTTTTCTACAGTGCTATATGCTTGTCAAGTGCCCAGAAAAATAATTGCAGAAGTAGGCTTGTTACACAACAATAAACAGAGAGGCCATACATAGCACACTCACCTGCGGGAATTCTTTATCCGATTTGGCAAACATTTTTGAATGCACACAAAAAATGAGCCGGCCACTGCATTCCAGATACCAGCCCCCCCCATCACTATAAGAGACCCCCATGCATGACCCAACTCCCTTATGAGGCAGGATGAAACCAGTCCTGTGAGAGCAGAGAAGAAATAAGTACTTCTCACTGACAAATCTGAGTCAAATTTCTTTTATCCCGCATACTTTATTTTTCAGTCCCTTATACGTTTGCACCCATGTGCCTTGTAACAGTAGGGGTGTGGCAAAGGGAAGTTTGGGTGTCAGTCTTCCATCTGCACATAGAGTCCCCATTCCTCCATAAATTTCAGGAGGTCGGTTTCGTTGTCTTCCGACGGCTTGTCTGGAGCCTGCTCCTCATACAGTCTAGACAAAAGGCCCTCCTCCACGAGCTCCTTGGACTCAGGCTGCTTGCCTCCCTCTGAGCCATGTTCAAAGCTAGGGAAGGACGGTATGCACAGCCTGCCGGTCCGAGGGTCCCAATCCACCAGTGTGGTCAATGGCTCTTCCTCTGGCTCCTCTTCTGTGCCCACGTGCTCCTGCAGCAACTGGTCCAGGTCTCGGAGCTGAGGGGCATACGAATACAGTGGTGCCTGGGGGCTCACGTCTGCCAAAGCAGCCTCTTGCTCAAAGAATGTTCCTTGTAGGGACACCTTCTCCTGCAAATTGAGCTCAGGGCCGCCAGGCCCCACACAAACGTCGGCAGCTCTTACATCATATTCGTATTCAACAACTGCCTTCTCGGTGGGTATTGCTCTGCCTGGTGACCCTTGCTGGGTTAGGGAAGTGCCCTGGGTGCTTTCCCCAGAGTCGCAGGAAATGTCCACCAGATGTGAAGCATACCCTAAGTGTTTCACCTCCGTTTCCACGTGACGCGGCCGCTGGTCCCCGCTGGGCTCATCCCCGTCCGACCCAGCGTCGCTTTTTTCCACTACGTGTCTCATATCCTTATGAGAAATTTTAGAATCCTCCAAAATATTGAGGGTGATAAAATTAATCACAATTTTTTCAGCAGGTACAAAGAATCTTTTGTCAAATTCATTTCCATAAATCAAAATCTATAAAGAGAGAAGAGAATGGTTTTCACCTTTTCACTTGAGAAAGACATGAAAAACAGCTGTTAAGTAGAACTTATACTGTCATCAGATAGTTTTAAAGACCTATTCTTACCCACTCATGGAAGTGAAAGCTATTCTTGGAATAAACAGAAAGCCTCATTCATGGAGGCAAGAGACCCAAGACACGAAAAAGGCATTGGAAGTGAAAAGTGGTTCCCTGGGTGAGTGTTTATCCGACCCAAGGATCAGGGTGAGACAGTGCCCTTCCCTCCCTGGCTGAGGGAGTTCAGGGGAATTATTTAATTTCTTGAGTCTCAGTTGTTAATTCCGTAAAATCTGGATTTCTGCCACGTGAGAAGTGGTGAGGACCGAGTGAGCCAGTTTTGAAACTGCTTTGTTAATTATGGGTGATGATGTATTTCTTAGTTAGCTATGGTTCCCCAGGTTACCAGCCCTGTGTTGGATATACTCCGGACATGAGATGTTGGCGGGCATGAAAACTGCATGTAAAAAAAGAAATACGCACATGAGTAGGGATGGTTTTACTCATTCCCCGGATACCACTCTAATCACAGTATAATGAGGCCAAAAAGGGAAATTCATCTGCCTGTTTATGGCAGATAGAGAAGCTCTAAATCGTGTCAGGGAAACTGGTTTGAGGTTAAAATTGTGCTGGGGCTATGTGGAAGGTGACTGTTTAGATGGCAAGTCATGAATTATGTGACAATCCTCATTGCCCACCCCATGAAGTGATTCCATCCAACACTACAAAATATGACATTCAGGGGCGCCTGGGTGGCTCAGCGGGTTGAGCGTCCAACTCTTGATTTCGGCTCAGGTCATGATCCCACGGTTGTGGGATTGAGCCCCATGTTGGGCTCTGCACTGAGCTTGGAGCCTGCTTAAGGTCCCCCCACCTCTCTCCCTCTGCCCCTCCCCGACTCGCTTGAATGCAAGCACGCTCTCTCTCTCTCTCTCTCTTAAAAAAAAAAGACAAAATACGACATTCAGCCTCATTCCTTTACAAAATTTTGGTTCCAGAAAGCCACTTGTGATCAATTCTCTTATGAATTATCCTCCCAGGAAAGGTCTCCCTGTGCCATTAGGAAGCTAACTCTAAAGCCTAAAAGCAGGCAGAATAATAGAAACGTTGAAATGCCAAACTAACAGCTTGCATTGCGTACATGGATGCATTGTGCATATGTGAACATATATTTTAATAACAGGCAAAGAACCCATTTTATCATTGAAATATGCCCAGCCCTTCAGAACCTTTCAGTGCGCAGTCCAGAAGCATAAGGTTTACTCCTTCTTCTTCTATTTTCTTGCTCTCCTTGCTGTGAATGATTGTCCTGGCCATTTTCCTCCTATGTTTTCCACTCCATGCCTGTCTCTGGCCCTGCATCCCACTCTCCTCTTTTAGACTCTCCCCTTGGCTCCCCTGGACAACTGCCACAGTCTCCTAGCTGCTCTCCTTGTTTCTAGTCTTACTCCCTCCAAAGCTGTCTGAGACCCACCATCCAGTTGGATCTAAAACCCGATATTGACCATGAAGCTTCCTACTCAAAACCCCACAGAGATTTCTCCTTGCCAACAGAATGTAAAATCGAAGCCCCTTAGAATAACATCCCGATTCTCCTGTCCCCTGGCCCTAACACCCCCTCTCCACTTTCACTTCTGTAGCTCCTCATCAGCAACTGTATGGTTCAGCAAGATCATGTGGTTTTCCAAACATCTGCTCACATTGGTCCCTGCTGGTTTCTCTGCCAGCAGTAGGTGCCCTCTTACTCCCCTTTCATAACCAAGGCAGGGCATAAAGCTTCTCCTGGACCCCAATGTGGGGTTCAGTGCCCTGCCTGTGTCCCCAGAGTCCTCAGTGCCTGCTTTCATCTTAACCTTCACATACCATTTTGAAATTCGAGTCCTCAACTGAACTTGAACATCTGGAAGGGCATAGATCGTGACTTAATTTATTTGTGTACCTCAAGACCTGGTCTAATCTCATTAAACCTAAAATCTTTGTCAAAGCTGAGGAATCTTTCTCTTTCGTTATGTTAGTGAGTTAACCTAGTGCCAAAGTGTTTCTTTTTTAATTAATTAACTCTTTAAACTCACCCTGCTTATAAAAGGAATGTGTCTGTTCTAGAGCCTCATTTTCTACTCTGCTGAAAGTGAGTGGTTATAATGACTCCTGCCACACTGAGCACTCACCAAATTTGCTGGGTGTTTCTCTTTGCCAACATGGATATATCTGTACATGGAGTAGCCCATCACAGAAAAAATAAACACGGCAACAGATATGGGCAAAACATACCAGAAGATGATTTTAACCTTCAATGCTGATGTTTGATCTGTAAAAAAAAAGAAGAGGGATAGATAGTTGTGATGCGGTATGGTGGGAAAACATTGGCAATGTCATGAGGCTTTGGGCCGGTTACTTACATTTAGGAATTCAGTCTTATTTATTAATTGAGAAGCTTGAACTAAATGTGATAAGGGGTTTCAGAATTCTTACTCTTTGACAATAGCTGGTCTTAGGGAATCATCTGGACTTACGGATGCCTTAACAACCCCATCAGCAGACATTCCAACATTTTATGTCTGGCTATGAGATTGATGCTGGGTCTTATATATCTGAAGCTAAGTGTGTCTAACATTCAGACAACTCATACACTTTAAGCCAACCCACAAAACCCTCTTGATAGGATCCCATTAAGTTGCCCCACTTTTCCATGTACTCATTGGACTCAATCTTTTCCATAGACTCAGCAGAAGACAGGAATGTATGGCATCACCTTGTGTGTTATTAATAGAACCATCCTCGAGCGGGTTGGCTAGACTTTCTGGGTAGGGAGCTTGGGATGTGTGTAGGGAGGTGGCTGAGCTGGTGTGTGTGAGGATGGCAGTAACTCCTTTCCAGGTCCTGTTGCACTGTCGGTTCATGATGGATGAAAGTCCATAGGGGACTGGAAAGACCTGGTGAACAGCTTTTGAGAAAGCAGTCCTGGCCCACCATCAATCAGACTATACAGTTGTGAATAGGGCTTATTGTGACTAACTTATATTTGTTGCACTCCTGTAGGATACTAGAAGTTGTGATGGATATTTTTCTGTCCCCATTTGGCTAATCCATGGTACCCAGCTCTTTGGTGCGATATTCTAGATGTTTCTGTGATATTAGCATTTAAATTAATAGACTTGAGTAAAGCAGATTAATGTAAAGATGAAATCTTTATAATGTGGGTGGGCCTTATCCAATCAGTTGAAGGCTTTAATAGAAAAAGTAGTGACCACCTCAAGAAAGAGAGAATTCTGCCAGCAGATTACCTTCAGACAAGAACTATAACATCAACTCTTTCTTGGATATCCAGCCTGCTGGATTGCCCAACATATTTTGAGCTTATCTGCCTCTACAATCATGTGAGCCAACTCCCTAAAGTAAATCTCTCCATATATATATATATATATATATATATGAGAGAAAGAGAGAAAGAGAGATGGGTTCTGATTAATAAAATCAGAGTGTCATGGGAGCTCTCTAATCTATACAGATGTTTGGATACTCTTGATGCCTAGGCTTGAGACAAAGTAGCAAAGTCACAATCCAGTTAAATACCTAGTTAAAGATTGGAAATAGAAGTGTCATGGACAATGAGGGTGGTTGACAATAGCCAGTGGGAAAAGTCCAGGACCAGGTGTCCAAATGCAGGCTCTTCCACCCCAAACAATTCCTGACGAGCACATCTGTCCTCAGGTTCCACATAGAAAGGTGCCAACAGCACAGCGCAGATGTTCAGGTAGCCAAGCGTTACCTGCCCCTACATCAGACTACAATTCAGTCTAGCCCTCTTAATACAACCTCTGGTCTAGGGACTGAACTTGCCCTAATTGAAAACCGCCATGACGACATTGACGGATGGCACTTAGTATGTAACAGCACATGTTTGCCACAAAAAAACAAATAAAATGTGTCTATATTTTAGGGATTGGGGAACTGTGGAGAGCAGAAATATTTTTCAAAGAACAGTCCCCAAAGAGGTAGTATGGCTGGGATTCCATGGAAAGGTCGGAACCTGAAATGATGCCTCCTTATTTTGTGACCTTTCTCAGACTAGTGAGACAGGTGGTTCCACCTGTTCCCGGGAAGGATTTAATTGAACCTGTACTTGGAGCTGCTCTCAATCTGCCAAGTGCTCAAACGATCTCCACTGGAAATGCATCCCTACCTCCTGGCCACTGATCAAGCTCTTCGTAAACGGAGCACTTTTTCCAAATACAAAGATGATCTCTTCACTCTGCTTTGTTTTGCCTTTTGCTTGCTTAGCATTTCCGTTTTATTGGCCACACGGCAGAGCCCCCTTCGTTTTAAAGGGGAAGGTATGGTAAGGATAGAGATTCAAAAATAAAGCCTTTCACTTTTGATATGTACTCACAAAATCCCCTTTTTATTCCTTGGGACAGTTTCATCTTGCAATGCGGGTGGTGGGAGGGAGGATGGAAATGCGGCTCCTGTCACCATTGTGATCCCAGAGCTGGCGATGGGACCGGGTTGGGGGAAGAGGTGTGGCACTTGTCGTAGACCAGCATGTTTGGAAGGAGGAAATGGAAGAATAATGGGTGAAGAGCCATTCGATGAGGGTAAACTTGAGGGTTTATTTTCAACGTTCAGGCTTTGAGTTCAAGCTCCTCACAACTGTGGGGAGGAACAAGTAGACGAACACCACGCTCTGAACTCTGTGTCTCCTAACGGGAATGAGAATCTTCAGGCAAGTTCAGAAAACATGAGGAGAAGACAAGAGGAAGGAGAGAGAGGCAATGGCGGAGGAGTAACTGCTGATCTGCTGACCCCAGACCCTCCTGCAGCCAGTGAGTGACATCTGAATACAACTTGCAGAGCCTGTCATTTGCATTCCCGAGGGAGACCAACAACTGCTGTCTTCAAGTGTTTCTAGGATAATGTTTTGTTTCTAGCAGTGCAATTTGATGTTGAAGACCACAGAACTTCTATTGACAAAAGTGATTACAATTAAAAAAGAATAGACGTGCATAAAAATTCTCAATTGTTATTTTCCCACGGAAGAGACTTGTTGGCATTGGACACCAAGGGACGGGTGCTGAGAGTTCCCCAGGGGGAGCAAACACACCCTTCACGTTGGCCAAGTTCAATGGCCAAGTTTCAATTCCAGGCTGCTCCACGCATTTCTGGTGATGGTTGTTTCTGCCTCTGCCTCAACTTGTTTCTGGTAGACATGGGTTTGTCAAAATCTTGTTTAGAACTGCCATCCTTCTCCTACTTTGATCAGATCTCCTTCGCAGACCAGCTGAGATTTTTTTAAGCTTACCTTTCTGAGTACGGACACACTGCTTCTCAGAAGGCTGAGCAAGGCGAGGGGGCCCTGGGACAAAGGTCTCCACACGCACGCAGTACAGGGTGTCTGGCTCCAGCCAGCTGAGCACCAGCGTGCGGTTGGTCACACACTGGGACCACTAGGGCAGAGGATTGCAAACAGCAGTTAGTGCCACAGAATCCCAGCACCATCCCAGGCAGATAGCTCTAGAAGGAAGTAAAACGCTAAGATACCCCTAAATCCTTTGTAATCACAACAAGCTTTTCTTCCGCAACAGTTTTAAAACATCCCTTTCCTTGAGCTCGGCAGAGCATGATCAGGAAATGGACCCATTCTGGGAACAATTCTAAATAATAACACATGGATGGATTTCTTAATCTGCCTTGTCCCATGTTCTTGCTGACATCTTTTTTCTTGCGTGGAATGTGACCGACAGGTGTTATGCAAGTAAAAGCTCTCCATCAAAGTGACGTGGACAGTGGTTCTCCATCTAATAGCAACATCAGATCCCATTAACAGAGACTCTGTAAGGGAAATCTGAAGGAAGTTCTCGAGTTTTCTACGTATTGGCTTCAACTGCTTCTTGTATGGCATCTCTTTTGAATATCGTATCTTCTCAGGTTCACATGCGTCAGGATGCCTGTTCCAGCACTAGCTGCAAAAAGGAATGCCGATGATATGTCCCCATTCCAGGCTTACCGTTCTATTAGACTTAGCATTATATACGGACACGTTGTACTTCAGGTTAGAGTAAATTTGTTGCATGGAAATAGAACTTTCTTCTGGATTTCTCTTCCACTTCTCTGGAGCCGTCAGAACAATAGAAATGGATTTCTCATCTGTAGATAAAGCAACTTCTGGCGGGCCAATTTGTGCTTAAAGGGGAGGGGAGAGGGAATGATCATGTTCAGAGGTAGAAATCACCGTGGATAAAACTACAATATAATCCTACGGGGATGAAAGCCCTACAGCCCACCTCTTAGTTGAGACGCCTCAGAATGCTCTAAGGTGGGCCCAAGTTATGCTACATCTTGAAACGATCCTTTCACACACCCTGACACAATATTAAAACAGAACATTCAAGTGTTGTATTTACCTAGTTCCTAGTCACATGGGTAAACAGATGGAAAATAGAATTAAAAGTGTTTACGACAGTCCTATGACATCAAATGAAAAGTTGGTGATAAATTGCATTAATACGAACTGTAAGTGATGAAAATCAGACATGGAGGGATGAACCACTATTAAAAGACCTCTGAAGAAGCACCCGGGGGGCTCAGTCAGTTGATGTCTTGATTTTGGCTCAGGTCATGATCTCATAGTTTGTGAGACAGAGCCCTGTATCAGGCTCAGCACTGACAGCGGGGAGCCTGCTTGGGATTCTCTCTCTCCCTCTCCCTCTGCCCCTCCCCCGCCCATTCTCTCTCCTCTCTCTCTCTCTTTCTCTCTCAAAATAAATAAATAAACTCAAAAAAAGACCTTTGAAGATGTGATTGGAATGACCTATAACAGAGATTCTCAAACTTTTACCACAAAGGTCCACACAGGAAATGTTTTAGGCTTTACAAGCCATGTGATCTTTGTTGCAATTATTACTTATATAAATGTAAAAATCATTCTAAGCTCTTGGTCTGTAGAAAACTGGAGAGGTGGTAGTGCTTCATTTGGTCTGAGGGCATAGTTTGCTGACTTCTGATCTAGAAGGACACCAGAGGATGGGCTCTGGCCCCAGGTCTCGAGGGGCACTTATAAATTTCATGATGTCAGCTCTGAGTGGGTCCTCTACACCTGAGTCAGCCACAGAATAGGAGATGGGAAAATTTAAAAAGCAAATATCAGGATGATGCTGCCTTAATTCTGAGTTACACCTACAAATTACATCATCACACTACCAAGTGTCTAACAAAAAGAGAGTTTGGCAATCAGAGCACCGTGAATCAATCTTGTGGACTTAACGCCATGGTTTATAAACCCACAGCAATTTAAAAAAAAATCTGTCAGTTCCTCAAATTTCATAGTCCCCACTAAATAACCAAACAAAATTGAACTTGGATAATATTGGCATCTAGTGTTAATTTTGGACCTGGGAGAGATCCTAGGGATGACTCAACCAAACTTCTCACTCTAAAGATGAAACTGCGATCCAGTGAGATGAAGCCCCTTGGGCTGGTCATTCTTGGAGCTGAGGGACAGAATGAGAACAGAGCCATGCAGAGCACTGGTCTCTGGCGAGGCTGTCCATGAGTCTAAGACTGTATACTCGACGGTCAGATGAACTTGATATTATACGTGTTTATAAACAATTGTGTTACTTACTCTCTAAGAATGGATAGAATCGTCCGGTTTCTGCCCATTTGGAACAATTCGTTTCCCAAATGGCCTTAACTTTGGCATAATATTGATGTTCATAATCGGAAGTTTCCACAGAGAGATCACAGCAGGTCCTATTGATATTTCTACATTCGGATTTATTCAGCCATTTTTTTTGCCCATATCTGCTGAGAAAGAAACTGAATTAATAACGAGGTGCCCTCTGTGCTTTACAATAGAGAAAAAAAAAACAGTCCTTATGCAAAACTGAATGGAAGTTAAGGCCTCTGCAGAACAACAAATGTGCCTGTCATTGAGATAAAAAGGAATCCACGTTTGCTGCTGGCAATTTTTTTCATGAGCTGTCAGGAACATGAGTCAGAGTTTCTGCAAACACCTTTCTTTTCTGTGAATTATAATGTGGATCGTACATTTTGAAAGCATGTATTTTATTATTATTCTTGGGCTACAGTAAAAATTCTACGTATTGTGTGATCAATTCTTCTAGTAATTATCCACGTAGTTTTTAGTCTGCCATGCTTACAAAGGTCAATTTGATGGGTTGTTTTAAGAAAAATTAGTCATTTTTTTTTCTTGGAAGAAAAATTACCTTGACATTCTCATAAAACTTAAAAATCTACTTGCTATCAAGGGTTCTAGGGAAGATTCACTAGGTAGAAGTGTATGCCACAGTAACTACAGTGATGATGACGACAGTGACCAGGCTGTTTATATTATTTCTCCTTTCCTTTGTTGAAAACACAAAACCCATAGCAAGGAGGGAGGGGGAAATACTTTTAGAGCTTTTCAGGTAGGGGAGACTGAGGGATAGAGAGATTAAGTGACGCCGGATGAGCCAGTGAGAGAGACCGGGTTGCATGGGAGGCAATGAAGGGATTCATGCAGGTGTGTTGGGGTTCTAGAAAGCTAACTGGTGTAGCATGGAGAACGCAGTGGGTTAGGAGTGGCAGCCTGGGGAGCAGCTGAGAGGCTACTGCAGTGGTCCAGGTGGAAGATGTAGGTGGCTTGGACAAGGACAGTGGTGGCAGAAGAAATGACAGGACAAAAGGAAGAAATGTTGGGAGCCAAGACTTGGTAATTGAGGTGAGCAGGTGAGAGATGAGGGAGATAACGATGTTCAGGATGATGTTTCTTTTCTGTCTGGGACAGTGGTCATGTTTGCCAAGATAAGCAACGCCAAAGAATGGGTTTGGGAAATGGGGAGGACGGATGGGAGGAAGGAAAGGTAACAAGTTGTGTTTCTGCCATGTTGAACTTCAGGTATGTGAAAGCCATCCAGGTGCAGATGCCCAGTAGGCCCTGGGGCTCAGCAAAGGGGTGGGAGTGGGAGGCAGTGATTTTGAAACCAATGGCACAAAACTGCTCATTGAAGGCATAGGCGCAAATGAAATTATCATGGAGACAAAGCAAAGCCTAGGATAAAGTTCCAGGCTCATCAGGGTTTAAAGGTTGGATACAAAGTACAGTTGGAAATAGCAGCTAAAGAGGCAGAAGGAGAAAGAGAGATCACAGAAGTCAAGACAAGAGTATGTCTTGAGAACAAGGAAATGTCAACTTTATTTAGCGTTGACAAAGTTTAAGGGTATCCTCTCTTTTCAGAATATGGCAACAGATTCGTGAAAGCAAATGTCTCCTGTTTCATAAAGTACCATACATTCCAGAAGGCACTAGAAATACAGGTAAGATCCTGTTGACCAACTTCTCCATCAAGTGGTTACCATTGCCTAAGGGCTTTCAAAACTTTTTGTGGCTGTGAGCCACAAAAAGAAATCTGTTTTATGGGGCACCTGGGTGGCTCAGTCGGTTAAACATCCGACTCTTGATTTCAGCTCAGGTCATGATCTCACAGTTCATGGGATTGTGTCCTGCGTCCGGCCCTGTGCTGACAGCGTGGAGCCTGCTTGGGATTCTCTCTCTCCCTCTCTCTCTGCCCCTCCCCTGCAGGTGCACACTCTTTCTCTCTCTCTCGCTTTCTGAAAATAAAGAAATATTAAAAAAATTTTTTTACACTGGGACCCGGCTCCCATAAACATACATATATTTAACATACTAAAAACAAAGGTTTTATAAGATAATATTTAAACTTGACTACATGCCATGAATTCCGTTATTTTCCACTCCAATCCTGTTCACGCCATTCCAGTCCCTTCTATTAAAAAATAATGCTAGTCATATCCCTCAAAATTGATTTCATGGTCCATCAACAAGTCTTGACTTATGTGTGGTTTGAAAAATACTGCCATCACTGATTTGATGCTCTCTCCTCAAACTTCCTTATTCTGCCAAGGGCAGGGCAACTTCCCATGACAGAGGTGGGTGGAGGAGAAAATACTCTTTCCCGGATTCTGGACAGTATGCTTTGTAAGTCTTACAAACTGATAGACCTCAACTATTCAATGAGTACTCCAATAATGATGTTTATGCAGGGCAGAAAGTCCTCTGGAGCCCTCAGTGGTCTCTGACTGGTTTCTGGTAATGGCAGTAAGTGCTAATTAAGTGCTGGGACCCATGCTTAGGATTTGCACGCTTTATCTCATTTAATTATCCTAACGACCCTAGCAAGTAGGTGCCATTATTTTCACCCTCTCGTACAGATGAGGAAACTGAGGCCCATGGAGACAAATTCATATGACTAATAACAGCCGTATCTGGGATTTGAACCACTCTTCCCTAATGCCAAAGCTCGTGCTTTTAGAACTACACGGTGTTTTTTCGGCATTAAATTCTTTTGGCAGATATAACTTAAACTTTTGTTAAAATTTCATCTTTTACTTGGAAACAAGCTTCACTCCAAAGGGTAAAAGCATATGTAACTTGCCCAAGGATACCTGGGTATGTTCATAGCCTAGCTACAAACCACGCACTGTTGATTGTGTTGCTGCGCTTGGGAGCCTTGTCGGTGACATATGCTACTGTGTATTCCTGTCATCTCACACGTGCACAGGCATGTAAGGCCTCTAACATGGCAAGTGTCTTTTAAAATACTCACTTCTGAAAGTTGTACCATCTAAACTATTTGCTCTCCCAGAGCAGTGATGACTCTGCCTCTTTTCTCGTTATCCTTTTCTGAATCAAAGGAACATGTAAAGGACAGAGCAAGCTCTTTGCTCCACCTAATAGAAAAGGAGGCCAGGGCATAGTCAAGAGCCATTTCTCTTTGCAGAATGATGTCTTCTTTCCTAAAACACCAGCTTCCAGAGAAACTCCTTGAACATGAAAGTGAGATTCTGGATAAATGAGGTCATTGTGAATAGCAGCTGAAATATTTCACTGCCTTTAGTGGCCAGGATTTTTTTTTTTTTTTTCAAAGACAAAAATGGCTTTTTTTTTTTTTTTTCAAATGTGGTATTTTTTAACTCAATCAGAAAAATATAATCAAGAGAGAGAAAGAAATCACCCTAAAACCTATTAGGCCAAAAGCAGTTGGCATACCTGATTCTGGACGTCTCATGCTTCTCTATACACATGGGAATGATTATATGACTGCACACAGAGGCAATAACTAGATTATACCACGCATATCGTTTTAATCAAAGCTGTAAATTTAACTTGATTTGAACTTGAATAGAAAAAAATTGAAGTGAAAGTAAAGGAATTGCTGTGGTTCATGTGTTTCATCACCACAAAAGACACTAGTTCCTAAAAGATATTTTAAAATAAGAAAATAGCTTATGAAAAATATTGGGAGTTTAGTTATTAAGATGATGAAATATTTTCAGTTTAGATCACATTTAATGGCTTCCTGCTATGAAAGTCTGTACATTTAAAGTTTTCCCCTACCTCCTAAAGTTCCATAAGCACATTTCCCTTCACTGTTTAGTCTTAGCTCTTCACTCAGATGGTTTCGGTGTGTTTACCAGTCTTTTCACAGTGACAAATAATGTTGTCAGTACTAAATTCTTCATCCAGGTTCATCTTTATTTCTGTCGGACAGATATCATCTTTAGTGAGTGGGTTCCTCCCCCTCAAGAAGGTCTCAAGGGAGTCCCATCCTGAGATCTCTCACTTGCTTGAAAATACATCTGGTGAACTTGACAAGAATCCCAGATCACATCTATTTCTCCCTTAGAAGATGTATCGCTGTCTTCTGTCGAGTTTTGCCAGACGGAAATCACCCCACTCCCCCTGTTCCGTCCCACTTGAGTCCCGCTCTTGCTATGATCATCATAAAGTACTTCATTTTCTTAAAGTTCAATAACCTCACCAGGATATGTCTTCCAATGCTTTTATTACATTTTCCTAGACAGAGCATGCATTTATGATGTGTAATTCCAGACAGTAATTATCACTTTTCAATTATTCCTATCAGTTAGCTATAGGTTTTTCATCTCTGTAACATTTTTATTTTCCATCTTTCCCTAAGTTCTGCCCACTTGCCTTAAAAAAAAAAAAATCTTCCTTTTGTTTTAGAATCTCTTCTTTGTTTGCTTTTTCCTTCCTCCTTTCCCTTCTCCCTTCCCTTCCCTTCCCTTCCCTCCCCTTCCTTCCTTTTTCCTCCCTCCCATTTCTCTATCTTCCTTCCTTCCTTCCTTCCTTCCTTCCTTCCTTCCTTTCTGACTTACCATTAGAGATCATGTTATGTATGATTCAAACTATGAACACTTATTTGTCTGAATTTTTCTCCTTTTTCCATAAGAAAGCTTTTCAGGAACTTTTCACTGTTGTCATCTCCCTCTCCCTCTCCCTCTCCCTCTCTGTCTCCCTCTTCTCTTCCTCCTCCTCCTCTTCCTTCTTTTTGTCTTTCTCCTTTGCCAATAATTATGGAGAAATGCTGTGCCAGGTTCTGTGGGACTATTACTCTTTGAACAGGGCCAGCTATTTACTGAATATTAAGTGAATGGGTATAGGAGTGTGGGAAGTCAGACACCTGTTCTCTAAATCAGATCATTCCCTTTGCTGGAGAGCCTGCTCACCCTCAAGTTTTGGAATTACAGGAGGCTGGTGTGCCCCATGGCACATCAGTAAGTCACGGTCCCCCTAGGCTGCCTCCCAGCCATCGTCACCTCCCCTCCCTCCTGCACCCACCTCACTAGGGTGACTGGGCCTATACAGTGGATATGTCATTTGAATCCCTTTCAGCTCCTCTGTCTCTGACATTCTGTGCCACTAACTGGGGCTCGTGGGGACACCTCCTCAATTTCTGGTGGTGGAAATCCTTAGATTCCACATCCTAAGACTGTTAGGTAAGCCTCTTAGTACTATGACATTGATTCTTGTATAAAATTATTTTCTACTGTTGAAGTTCAAGAAGATTAGACACTGTCAGTGTCTGTGGTTGTTTTCCTTCAGATTTCACAGTATTTGGCTTATATCTTTCATAGTTTATGGCTTGGGGTTTGGCCATTTCCTCTGTTTCTTTGAAGATGGACATAGTCTATCTGTTTTGCATTCTTTCTCGCTTTCAATGACTTTTGAGGGAGGGATACAATGTGAAAATGTCCGTCGCACTACTATTTTTAATAGGAAGAGCTAGTGGCACAGAATTCTGCACTCAGTGTCACTTAAAATTGTCTGTTAGTAACCGTAAGTTTAGACATTTCAGAGATGATGGATTTCCTTGTTTGCTCAGCTGCAGAATAACATTTTGACCAACTTCTTTCCTCCATTTAAGTAACTTTCCCTCGCCTAAGCACCCAATGCTTCTGTCTCCACAAAGAAGTGTTTTTCTTTATTTAAAAATTTTTTTTAATGTTTATTAATTTTTCACAGAGAGAGAGAGACAGAGCATGAGCGGGGGAGGGGCAGCGAGAGAGGGAGATGCAGAATCCGAAGCGGGCTCCAGGCTGTGAGCTGTCAGCACAGAGCCCGGCGCGGGGCTCGAACTCACAGACTGCAAGATCATGACCTGAGCCGAAGTCGGACGCTCAACCGACTGAGGCACCCAGGCGCCCCAAAGAAGTGTTTACCTAATTTAATCTAGCAGAACGTCCCAAGAGAATTTAGTATGAAATATCTAAAACTTTTCTTTTTTCCAAATGCTTACTTAATACAACAGACGGTTTATCTTTGCACAATTAATAGGTGTCTGAGTCTTATGTGTATAAACTATCAAAAAGGAAAAGAACTGACTTACATGAAATACTGCACAGTGTAAGTAAGTTCAGCTTCTTGTAGACCCTCTGGCGGACTCCACTGTAGGATGTTCCTCATGTTTATGGAAAAGAAGGTGATATTCGTAGGCTTAGGTAAACCACCAGAGACGCAGGGAACTGCAAAAGGAGAGAAGAACTGAGGTCTTAATGGAGAAAAAAGAAAACAAAGTCCCTGTAGTAGATGGTCTTCAGACATGGCCCCCACAAGCCACACCTTCTGGGACCCGTGTCCTGTGTATTTCCTCCCAAACCTGAGCTGACCCCATGGCTCACTTCAACCAACAGTACGTGACGGAAATAAGTCCAGGACTGAGGCTTAAGAAGGTCTGGCAGCTTCTACCTTTGCCCTTTGGAACGTCCTGAGCTGCCATGTAAAAAGCTGGGCTACTCTGCTGGAGAAATCACATGACGAGGCCACACAAAGAGGGAAGCATTCAGTGGTCCCAGCTGGGCCCACCTTTCCAACCAGGGGGCCAGAAGGAAGCCACCACGGACGTTCTAGCCCCATCTGCCATAGACTGAAGCTGCATGAGAGACTCCAAATAAGACCAGCAAAAGAACCAGTTAACCCTCAGATTTGTGAGAAATAATAAACTGATTGTTTTAAACTACTGAATTTTGCGGTGGTTTGTTGTGCACCAGCAGATAACTGAAACAATTCATTTGTTAGATACAGAAAGAAAACTTAGGATGGATGGCCCTGACAGGTTTGAGTTTTGGAGGTTGGCGTTAGGGGCAGCTTTGCTGAAGTATGGAATAAAGCCATAATTAGAAAATAAAGCAGTGAAAGAAGACAATGCATTTAATTAAATGCTGGTATTTTCACATAACTGTGCTCTAAGAAAACTATGCTAGGGGCGCCTGGGTGGCTCAGTCGGTTAAGTGTCCGACTTCGGCTCAGGTCATGATCTCGCAGTCCGTGGGTTCGAGCCCCGCATCGGGCTCTGTGCTGACAGCTCAGAGCCTGGAGCCTGTTTCCGATTCTGTGTCTCCCTCTCTCTGACCCTCCCTTGTTCATGCTCTGTCTCTCTCTGTCTCAAAAATAAATAAACGTTAAAAAAAAAAAAATTAAAAAAAGAACAAAACGAAAACTATGCTAGAGGATTCCCTTTAGAAGTTCTTTGTAGAGAAATTATAAAGAATTGAGTCACTCCCAACAAGTTAGAAAAGGACGAAAGGCAAGTGGAGGGTAGTTTCTTATAAAAGGATAGTCTTCCATAGGACAAATAAAACGAGGATGATCCTGGAATTAAAATAAATTAAAAAGATCACCGGTAACAGGTAAGAATCGAAATATTAATTTAAAATATTGGAGAGGCTCCTGGGTGGCTCAGTAAGTTAAGCGTCTGAGTCTTGATTTCGACTCAGATCATGACCTCATGTTTCGCGAGATTGAGCTTCGAGCTGGGCTCTGCACTGACCCTGCAGAACCTGCTTGGGATTCTCCGTCTCCCTCTCTTTCTCTGCCCCTCCCGTTTGTATGCACTCTCTCGCTCTCTCTCGTTCTCTCTCGCTCTCTCTCGCTCTCTCAAAATAAATAAACAAATTTTAAAAATTCAATAAAATAAGATATTGAAGAGATCACAAAGTCCTGGGTAATAAACAGTCAGATTTTATAAACAACATATCTTATTAGAAATACACATTTTAGTCATGGACCTTGGAGAGTAACAAATTTTGACCCTTCAATCCAACCTTAGGAAATGAAAGCCTACTCACCGAAGACTGGTCAATTCTTAGCTAAAGTCTCATAATTCTTGTGTAAATTTGCTGGGACTAATTTGGAGAAGGAAATTAGCTTTATCCTGAGGGTAATCATTGGTTAAGATTAGGACTATGCAACATATTATAACTCCACAAACCAAATGAAAAGAAAAAAAAATTCTTCAGAGTTAAATTTTGTCATAGAACCTGGTTTCTAAGCCAAAATAAGCTCTTTAAACGTATAGCAGAGTAACCAAAATATAGGTGGTTGAGTACGTGTTTGGGTGTATGTACATATGTTATATACACATATATGCACAATGGCTCCTACTTTTAACCCTGATCATTTTTTAAAATATCTGTTTTATTTTTAAGAAGAAAGTTAAATACTCAAAGAGAAGCCCTATCAGCTGATTACTGTGTGGGTTTGAGTCTGGTAGGAGTAGAGAGGATCTCAAAAAACACAGCCTACTCAATGTCGTCTTTGATTTCTAACCTTTTAACTCTTTGGAACCACTGTGTTTCAACTGGTATTGGCTTTTTTTTTTCCTGGAGATTATAGGCCGTGAATAATTATCAGTGATTTCGTACTGCTCTGTGCTATCAATAGGTTCTGATTTTTAATCAGATTTTGGAGGATGAAACAGAGAACATGGAGAGGCAGTACCAGGAAATATAGTACTTTTCAACCCTTCAGAAGTGAGGAACACTTTTAACATAAAAAGTTCCAAAGGGTCTTTTCAGATCTAAAACCTGTAGTTCTATATGTTTATATGACACATACATGTGAAGAGTGGTTAGCATCTTGTAAGAACTAAAATTAAAATAGACCGTGTGTTATAATATCACAGATGGAAAATATTACCAAAACGTGACTTCACAGAACTAACTGATAAGAAACTACAGTATTTGGTTTGTGGCAACTTGAGTTTGGAGATATAAAACACAACTTATACTAGATATTATAATCTAGGCACATGTCTCCGTGTTTAATCTATACAAATCTTTATCTTCAACAACACTGATTTCTGTTCATCTTTATTTTTAAATTTATTTTTAAGTATTTTTTAATGCTTATTTATTTTTGAGAGAGAGACACACACACAGAGTGCAAACAGGGGAGGGGCAGAGAGAGAGGGAGACACAGAATGCGAAGCAGGCTCAGCACAGAGCCTGACGTGGGGCTCAAACTCATGAACCATGAGATCATGCCCTGAACCGAAGTTGGACACAACCGACTGAGACATGTTCAGTTGTTCATCCTTAAGTGAAAATAAACAATTGACAGAATTCTCAAGATTTCTAAGACCTACTTTAAAAGTTTTTAAGAAAGAAGCTGGAATAAAAAAAATGGATTGTTCATTCCAGTTAATGTAACTTAATTTTCTCGGTCACTGTCACGGGGGAAACAAAGCATGAAAAAGGAGGTCACGTTCTGGTATCCCCCCATCTCTGTCACACCGGGACACAAAATATTCCTTGTTATGACATGGTCTGCAAGTTTCTGAACCATTTTTTATCAGAGTAAATTAAGCCATGTAATCATCTTTCTTAACATCTTGACTGTCTGCCTTTATTTCCAGAAATGGATATTTATCAGTTGTGGGGGGAAGGTTGATAGTGATTTATTTACCTGTATCATTTATAATATTTGTTAATTGTGGAATTTTAATGAGTTATCTTTGATCAATGGAAATAGATATTTCTTGCTATGGTGAGGTTTGACCTTTCCACAAAGAAGAGTTGTAAGGACTGCTTGCTCCCTTGGATTAGTTCTGGTTGCAGTAGGACATGAGAGGTCTTTAGGCATGATTAACAATTATGTTGATAGTGAGATCCATTCATGACAGGCTAAGAGATTTTATTTTAATAGTAGATATAGTATGTGAATAAAACTCAATTTGCATAAGACTTAAAAAATTTTTTAATGTTTATTTTTGAGAGAGAGAGAGAGAGACAGAGTGTGAGCAGGAGAGGAACAGGGAGAGAGGAAGACACGGAATCTGAAGCAGGCTCCAGGCTCTGAGCTGTCAGCATAGAGCCTGACACGGGGCTCGGACCCATGAACCATGAGATCATGACCTGAGCCGAAGTCGGGCACTCAACCGACTGAGTGACCCAGGTGGCCCTGCATAAGACTAAAAAATATAATAAATATGAAAGCCTTTATATGCCATAGTATTTAGTTGAAGTGAGCAAATGGCTAGCATATAATGAAAATAGTAGCTAACATTTATTGAATCCTTACCATGTAGCCGACACAATTCTATGTGCTTTATACAACCAAATCATATAATTCTCATAATAGCTCTATGGAAGGTACCCTTTTTATCATCTCCATAATACAGATGAGGAAACTGAGGCACAGAGAAATTAAGTTGCACAAGTTCACCTAGCTAGTAAGTGGAGGAGTTGGGTTTAGAACCCATACTCTTAACCCCCTCACTCACCTGGTACCTCTTTGCAAATTAATCCTTATCTGAATTTAAACAAAGAGAAGACTGATGAGAAAACACATATTATCTTATGTTCATATATAAAATAATTTAAGTTTTAATAAATATTTGATATTTATGTAGTCAGTAAATTTCTTTAGATCCCACCACACCTTGTAGTAGGAAACCCTTTTCCTTTTCCTTTCAGAGTATTTTCTTTTATTTCTGCCCATATCTGATCCTGCAGAATGCAAATAGGAATTCTATTTTTTTAATGTTTATTTATTTTTGCGAGAGAGAGAGAGAGAGAGAGAGAGAAAGAGAGAGACAGTGTGAAAGTGGGGTAGGGGCCGAGAGAGAGGGAGACACAGAATCCGAAGCCGGCTCCAGGCTCTGAGCTGTCAGCACAGAGCCCGACACGGGGCTTGAATTCATGAACAAGAATATCATGACCTGAGCCAAAGTCAGATGCTTAACCGACTGAGCCACCCAGGCGCCCCAGGAACTCTATTTCTGCTTTGACACAATCCCCGGACAACGATGGTGACCAGAAAAACAGATTTTTAGAAGGCTGTGTTTGAGTCTATTCTGGTGTCTTTTTAGTTGTTGAGTACATCCCGTCTATCAGTTTGAAACCACAGTAACACTTAAAGATGTAGAAATATGTGTATCTTCCTTTGGCCTTGGGCTTTAGCTCTTTGTCTCCTATACAGAATACACTGTAGTCAATCCCCCTTATACTGATGAGAAATTTCGGTTCAGTCGTCATTTTATTTATTCATTCAACTAATATTTGTTAGGTGCTATTACAAGTTGAATTGTGTTCTCCCCAAAAAAGATATACTGAAGTCCTTAGTAGTTAAGTAGTTAACTTAAGCAGTTAAGTAGTTAAGATGAGATCATACTGGAGTAGAGAGGTCTCCTAATCCAATATGACTGGTGTCCTTACAAGAGCATATGAAGACACAGCGACACAGGGAGAACGCTCTTTGCAAATGGAGGACTGGAGTGATGCTCTACCAGCCAAGCAATGCCTGGGACTACCAGGAGTTGAAAGAAGCAAAGAAGCAATGTCCTCTAGAGGCTTCCGAGGGAGCACAACCCTGCCAACACCTTGGTTTTGTAATTCTACCTCCAGAACCGTAAGAATAAACGTTTTAAGCCACCCATGCTACGGTACTCTGTTAAGGAAGCCCCAGGAAATGAATACAGGGGCTACTATGTAGATATCTCGTGGTGAATACAGATGTGCTCCTGACTAGAGTTCCCAGACTAGAAAGAAGAGGGACAATGTTAACAATGTACTCGTCGCCGAATGAACAAACATGTACTCATAAATTTGGTGATCAGGCTATGAAAGGGAACAAGGTTGGAGCAGTGGGTCACAGAACCTACTCAGATAGGGTCTTAGGAGCCAGCTTGGGCTGGGAGGGCAGGCAAAGGTCCCTGAGATAGGAAAAATGTCATCCCAAAAGACAGCTCCTTGGACCGATCGAAAGACCAGTGTGTTTGAGGGGCGCCTGAGTAGCTCAGTCGGTTAAGCTACTGATCTCATGGTTCGTGAGTTTGAGCCCCGCGACGGGCTCTGCACTGACAGCGCGACCCTGCTTGGGATCTTCCGTGTCTCTTTCTTTTTGCCTCTCCCGCTGCTCATAGTCTCTCAAAAATAAATAAATAAACATTAAAAAGAAAAAGACCGGTGCGTTTGGGAAAAAAGTGAGGAAGAGGAGAGTGTGGCCAAGAAGAAACTGAAGTACAAAGGGGCTAGAGTCCCCATCTCTGCGAGCCCTGGGAAGGAATCTGGATTACATTTGAAATTCAGTGGGAAAGCATTAAAGCCTTTTCAGTAGAGGATGCCCTGAGCCTATTTACCTTTCAAATAGATTACTTCATTACTGGGGGGGAAAAAAGATCCAATGGGGCAAGAACAGAACTGGAGAGACCGGCAAGACCATCATTACAGCAGTCTTTGTGAGGAAGGATGGGCTTGCCCCCAGATGCTGGCTGTAGATATGGAGATGGCGGGGGCACCTTGCAGCCCTGTTTTCAAAGTAGAAACAACAGGACCTCCTGATGAAGCAGAGCTACAAGAGTCTCATCAGCAACAGCATTACTATGTTATGAAAGCTAAGTTAACAAATGAGGATTTATCAAGGAATACTTGCCTTTTATCTGTTTTGATGATGCAAAGTATAGAATAGAATAGAATAGAATAGAATAGAAGTAGCATTAAAATTTTTTTTTAACACTTATTTATTATTGAGAGAGACAGACAGAGCATGAGCAGGGGAGGGGCAGACAGAGAGGGAGACATAGAATCCAAAGCAGGCTCCAGGCTCTGAGCTGTCAGCCCAGAGCCCGACGCGGGGCTTGAACCCATGAACTGCGAGATCATGACCTGAGCCAAAGTCGGATGCTTAACCGACAGAGCCACCCAGGAGCCCCTAGAATCAGCATTTTTTAAAGAAGAAATGGCACACTTTAATGAAAATGATCGATAACTAGTGTTTTTTTGGGGTTTTAAAATCTTTGTGAAGGTTTTAGGTACTATGTTTGTTTCAAGTTTGGAAAACATAAAGAAGACACCCCTGAGTAAGCATTTAAATTGCCATAAGTCATTTTTCTACTCTGCCAGTACTGATAAGATAATTTACTCAACACTGAAGTGAAAATATGTCACACCCACATTAATATCAGGAGTCATGTGCCAGCTTATGGGTGACAAAAGCATTTTTTTTTTCACATAGATTTATGGCCTGTAAGTACAGGTCCGATTCCCTGACATTCTGTCCATTTCACATCCTAGATCATAAAGCTGTTGGACTGGCACACGGAGTTTTCCAATACCTTGTATAGATACAGGTCTCAGGTGTAGCGCAGTGGTATGTAACATTTTCTAGTGGCCTCAAAGCTAATACTACATCCCTGCAAGAATGCTGCAGTTTTAACTATATGCCTGACAGTAAAAGATATTTCCATTTTGCTGCACTGTGGGAAAAGCCTATGCATAAATTAGTGCCTGATGAACACCCACCAAAAGTGGGGAGGTTTTCAGAGCGAACTCACGAAGGGTCAGGGTACTCAGGCTCACGGTTACCCAAACCTCTGTCTTTGGGGGCTGAGGCTTTATGACTTTCCTATCACAGACTGTATGTTCATTCAGCAGTGAGGCAAACAACCAGGCTGTAAGAGGCTCAACAGTCAAAGGCATCCACCTCTGGTGGGTTCCCCTTTGGGGCCATTCAAGTTTCTCAAGCCTACGACTAACTAGGGGACCTCAGCACAGAGGACACCCGGCCCAGCCTTGCCCAGAGACAGTCTCCAGTTCCCAGTCCCCTCTCTCCTTCTGAAGCTGGAGCAGGGCGAAGGAATCACCACGCTCTGAGCTGTTGGGACACTGGACTCCATGACTTACAGTCTTCGTAGCCCCAGTGCCTGGTGAATGAATGCTTTTGAACTGAACTAAGCAGGGGCTGGTGGGACTCACATGAATCCTGGAGACGGGGCAGGACCCAGAAGCGCATGTGCACTGAATGGGGATGGAACACCCTGAACTGCCAAATCTTGGTGGTAGCTTGAAGCCGCCTTGGTAAACCTACATTGTACCCAGGGAATCATCACCAGCAGCAGACACTCCACAGACGATTTTTCTTAATGTTTAGCTTTATTTTTGAGAGAGAGCGAGAGCGAGAGAGCAGGGGAGGGGCAGAGAGAGGGGGAGACACAGAATCCGAAGCAGGCTCCAGGCTCTGAGCTGTCAGCGCAGAGCCTGACGCGGGGCTCGAACTCACGGACCGTGAGATCATGCTGAGCCCAAGTCGGATGTTTAACTGACCGAGCCACTCAGAAGCCCTTCAACAGATCCTTTTGAATGAAGGAACAGTCGCCCATGCATGACAAGTGGCTGCTACCTATTGTATCTTTTGAAATAGGAAAATACCTTAACATGTTTGTATCAATCCTTTCTGTGGGGAGTGAGGTTAAAAGAGGTAAGAAAAAGCACCAGAGGGTGATTAACTAATTTCGGGAAGCAAAAGCTGTAAATAACTCATCCTGAACACACCAAGTGAGAGCCAAACAGCATTGCTGCTTTTGTGCATTGATGCAATCCCTTAGATATTGTTCTAACGTCACCATGCCGAAAGGAAAAGCAGATTTTCTTTTGTCTCAAGTTGTAAATCATCTCTCCTGAAAATTGTTAACTCCTCTCTCTTCCCCTCCTTAATTATATATCAAGTGTTCTTAAAAATCAGTCATCTAACAACAGCCCTTAAAATGTGAGTCAGGAACTATGTACCTAAGAAAAGATATGCAGCTGTCTATAAAGGCAAGAGCATGGTTTGGTGTTAACATTAGTTCCTGTAAACTTGATGATTTTCCCTTAACCACCATCTCCACTGTTATTTCTCTACTGTATCTTTGCCCACTCTCTGCCAGATGTGTGTGCTCCCTCACTTTTCTCTCTAATAATAGTGTACATTATATAGGGTGGTCGCTGGCCCTCTCTCTCTGGCTTCTAGTAATTGATTATGTGAGTTGGTCAGAGAGAAGTTCTAAGGGCAAGAGTTCTAGAGCTACACTGGGGTCCACTCCCTTCTCTACCACTTACCAGTCGTGCATCCCCACGTTAGTTATTTATGTCTGCACCTCAATTTCCTCTTTATAAAACAAAATAATACTATCTGCTTCATAGGCTTGATGGGATGATTAAATAAGATTCTTTCCAGGGCGCCTGGTTGGCTCAGTCAGTTAAGCATCCGACTTCAGCTCAGGGCATGATCTCACGGTTCATAAGTTCAAACCCCAGGTCGGGCTCTGTGCTGACAGCTCAGAGCCTGGAGCCTGCTTCAGATTCTGTGTCTCCCTCTCTCTCTGCCCCTCCCTGCTCACATTCTGTCTCTCTTTCTCAAAAATAAATAAACGCTAAAAAAAAAATAAGATTCTTTCCATAGACCTCTTGGAACAGTGCCCGGCACAAAGAAAGAGCTCAATCATTATTAGCTCAGTGTTGTCCTCGATAGTTAACTATTCTCACTTTACAGATGAATAGACAGAGCCCCAGAGAGGCTGAATGATTTGGCCATGGTTATTCAGCCATTTGGAGGGATCCTTGGTTGAGTTCAAGTGTTCTGACCATGACTGGGCTCCTATAGTAGGCCACTTGCCTACTGCCTTTCAGAAATGATCCTGAGAACACAGTTGCAGGAAGAAGGGATTGTATGATCATTATAGATTTTGCATGTCATAGATGATTGCTTCTAAGGAGAGATATAAGAAATTCAATGAGGAAAACCCAAGTATCTCTTCTTCATTGAAGCTTTTCCCGGTGGAACTGTACATAGTCATATCATTCATTCAACATGTTTACTAGGTACCTACCGTGTGCTAGAAAGAGTGCTGACAGGCGCTAGGGCAGTAGAGGAGAGAAACACACAGAAGGCCCTGCTCTCAAGGAGCAGATAGGATCTGAATCTGGGACATGATCCATCAATATATGCTTTCCCTGCCAGGTATGTGAACATTTATGTGGATGAGTGATGCATAAGTCATACAGAAAAAGCGGTGTTATTTCTTTATAGCCACACCTCAGTAAATAAATTTATGTGCTTAAACATGTTTTTGACTATTGCTGTCGGTTCTCGATAGCAAGGAGGCCTTTAAGGTCGAGATGACTTCTTAAAATAAGGAGATTGGAGTTGACCCATCAAAGACAGTGTGCATCTTCCATGTAGTTCCTGTGGGAGGGTTTATAATTATTGCTAGGGTACTGCTCAGCTCGTGGCATTTAGGACACACTTCCTTTCAGCTATAATTGTTTTCAAAGGCAACTTACAAACATACAAATATTTCCATCTCATTTTTTTTTTTTTATAATCACGCCTTGTTTTTGCAAAACCATAACCTGACTTCTCATCTTGATTACCCAAGTTTGTTGGAAATGGCTTGGAATGCGTTTGAAAATTAAATCCCATCTCCAAGATGAAGGTTTGCCACTTAATGGGTTATTCTGATCAACGTATGCAGGCTCTACCCGGAACTCTGAAAAGAGGAGCTTACGAAATACATTGTTGTGAGATATTTTGTACATTGCCTTCTAAAATGCCTATTTTGAAGACACCATTAACTTGAATATGTCAGCCCTGCTGTTAGAAAACCAGTCACACTACCTTATATCATCTCTCATATAAATGTCTTCCTTTCGTTTTTAGAAATCAGCCTTTTAAGGACAGGAACTTGATTTTCTCCACATTTTGTGATCTCTCTAAAGTAGCTGGATTTGTAATAATGAACATTATAGTATCTGGAAAAGAAAGGTAGATTCAAATGTGGGTTGGAGTCTATACTACTGATAACTTGCCTCAGAAAGGAAATGAAAGTAAGAAAAGAGTCAAAGGCAAACCATTTGGGACCACTAAGGTATTAGAAAGAATAGCTACTGGAAATTCCAAGTTGAATCAACAGGTATTCATTAACTATCATCGACTTTATTGTTCAAATCATTTTCACAACTAGTATTTCTTTATATTCTCACAGAAGCCATTCTTTTGTCAATACCTTCATCACTTGAAATTTTCAGAGGGAAAATCACCAACCTAAAAATGGGGGAAAAACATGTAAAAAGTAAGAGAGTTTCAAAAATAATTAGTGGAAATTTGGAAGTAGTTATTAGTATTTGCTTCTGTTCACTGTAGACTGGAATTTTGAGGGAAATGAGGTTGATGAGTGTGGTCGCAATTGTGATCTCAGATTTTCCTGCTGAACAAGACAAGGATGGAAGCAGACAGTAGCCATCAAAAACAATCAGGTAAATTTTTTTCACTAGGCTAGCTCTCCTCTCTAGTGACAGGTAGATGCTTTGATATTTTCGAGAATGACTAGAGTAGGGTTGAATTACGCCTTGAAGTTGTGTAACTATATGCAATAAAATGAACAGACGTTGCACGTGCTGCTTAGGCCACACTGAAGATCAGCTCTTTTAGGTCCTTAACGGCCACAAGATGTAAAAAAAAAAAAAGAACACTGGTGATGAGAAAAGCAGAGCAACCACGAAGAGTCCACGCACAAGGAAGAATCAAAGGCACTGTTGCACTCACGGCCTTGGAACTTGTCCATGAACAACTGAGTGGATCAATTAAGACACTGCCTTTGCTCACTAAAGCTAACAGGGCCTTCAAAGGACTGTGTTGATTAAGGAAGTGGGAAATAGCACCGAGGACAGAAGCCCCAGCTTGCAAAACCACAGCTGTAACAATTGTGCCTTTTGATAATTGTTTGTGGTTTGATTCAGTATTGCAAAGAGCCCCACAGACCACAGTGACTTGAGGCTGCCAATGACCTTGAAGTCAGGCCATCCTACAGCTATGAAGCTTCCTACTCCTGCCCAGTTTTTGTTTGTTGATGTGTAGTTTCATAAAAAAAAAAAAAAAAAAAAAAAAAAAAAAAGAACTGAAAAGTATATAAGAAAGAACTATAGGTGTGAAAAAAGAATATTAACTATCTAGTAATTTATAGACTGTCCATGCTTAGAGCAGGATTTAGCTTTTTTGGTTTCCCAGTGAATATAAAAGTTATGTCAACACTATACTGTTGTCTATTAAGTGTTCAATAGAAATAGAAATGTACACAACTTAATTAAAAATATTTTATTGCTAAAAAATGCTAACCATCCTCTAAGCTTTCAGCAAGTCACAACCACTGATCACAGATCACTGAGAACTATAAGAAATATAACAATAACTGAAAAGCTTGAAATATTGCAAGAATTATCAAAATGTGATACAGAGACACAAAATGAACAAACGTGGCTGGGAAAATGCACTGATAGACTTACCTGCTCGACACAGGGTTGACACAAATCTTCAATTTGTAAAAACTGGACTATCTACAAAGTGCAATAAAATTAGATATGCCTGTATTTTCCTGCTAAAATTTTAAATGAAAAAGACCTTAATTTATATTGAATGATATTATTTTATATAATATGGATGCCAGCCTACCTAGAACTATTTATTGAATTTTGTTTTTCCTAAAAGCATTAAAAACATTTTTTTTAAATGTTTATTTATTTTTGAGAGAGACAGAGACACAGCATGAGTGGGGGAGGCAGAGAGAGCGGGAGATATAGAATTTGAAGCAGTCTCCAGGCTCTGAGCCATCAGCACAGAGTCTGATGCGGGGCTTGAACTCATGAACTGTGAGATCATGACCTGAGCCAAAGTCAGATGCCCAACTCACAGCCACCCAGGGGCCCCTAAAAGTGTTTGAAGTATTTGTTCATACTAAGACATTTACTTTGAAATCTCATTGCTTTTCTAATGTATCTTTTCTCAAGTAGGGCAAATGTGAATTGATATATATAAAATTTTATGTATATATATATATATATATATATATATATATACACACACACATATACATACATATATATGTATGTATACATACATACATATATATGTATGTATATATACACACACCAGCAACTCTTGTAAATCTCAGTTTAAAGGACCCTTTTTAGAGGAAGCCCTGCCTGACTTCTAGACTCAATTGGTTACCTTGTTCTGTGCTTTTTTTTTGAAGTTTTTTTTTTTTTTTTTTTTTAGAGAGAGAGACAGAGACAGAGAGAGGGAGGGAGGGAGAGAGAGAGAGAGAGAGAGAGAGAGAGAGAGAGAGAGAATGAATCCCAATCAGGCTCCATGCTGTTGGCACAGAGCCTGAAGAGGGGCTTGAACTCACAAACCGTGAGATCACTGCCTAGGCCGAAATCAAGAGTCAGACGCTTAACCCATTGAGCCACCCAGGCACCCCTGTGCTTGTAAAGAGCTTGGTCTTCTCAATTCTAGCATTTATACTTTATTTTCTTTAGGCTTATTTATTTATTTTGAGAGAGAGAGGGAACAGGAGGGGCAGAGAGAGAGGGAGAGAGAGAATCCCCAGCAGGCTCTGCACTGTCAGCACAGAGCCTAATGCAGGGCTCAAACTCACAAACCTCAAGATCGTGACCTGCGCCAAAACCGAGAGTTGGATGTTTAACAGACTGAGCCACCCAGATGCCCCTGGCATTTATACCTTGATGTAATTACCTGTCTGAGACCAAAGGCTCTGTGAAGAAAGAGACCTTGTTTTCTTGTTCACCTCAGTGCCTAGACCTCTTCCCGATATATATGAATGAATGACATTGCATGAATAACAAGTGTTCAAAAGAAAATTATTTAAAAATCACAGTGTGTTAAGTTATATATTAACTCCTGGAAACTCCAAATGGATGTATGGGCTGTTAAGGTAATTCTTCTTCATTAAATCTGATCACCTCAGCTACCTTATCCCCCTAAGTTATTTGCTCCTGAGCTGAATGCAATATTCTATTTTGCACTTAGAAATTAGGAGCTAATTTTTAATAACAAAGTAGAGCATTTAGTAGATAATTTAGTGGGCCTTTTGAAACACATATATTTTAATCAAAATTGGAGGAGGAGGGCTGGCTTGGAATTAGATGGATAGTTAACCTGAAATATGAAAATGGTCCTTGTTGGATCAAGGGTGAGGATTTTGTAGTTGAAGTGCCCCTCAGAGAAGCCGGAGGTAGAGATCTCAGGAGAGTGAGCCCCTCTGCTGAAGAAATTTAAACTTCACTGTCTTTATTACATACCTATTGATGGCTTTCCCTTTTTATTTTTATTGAGGTATAATTGACCTATAACATTATCTTCGTTTTAGGTTTACAAAATAAAAATTCAACATTTGTGTATATTACAAGATAGTGGCTCTCTCTTATGTTCATGTTATGGAACATACAAGAGAAGACCTCGTCTCTGCCTTCAACATTCTCAGGGGAGGCTTCCAGGCATGACGCTCCCAGGAAAGTTGTCCTTCGGCAGTGGCCATGTTGAAGAGGAGAGCCGCTGCATGGGGATGAAAAGGTTGCTTTTCTCCACCTTAGAAGCCAAGCTCATGGATCCTGCCCTATGAGCCTGTGCTCACTGCCCTGTGAGCCTGTGAGGGTATGAATTCAATTGTGCCTCCCAAAAGAAGTATGTTGAAATCCTAACCCCCAGTACCTCATAAAGTAACTGTAATTAGGTATAGGGTCCTTGTAGAGATGATCAGTTAGAAAGAGGTCATTAGGGTCGGCCCTAATCCAATATGGCTGGCATCCTTATAAAAAAGGGAAGTTTGGACACAAAGAGAGAAGATTATGTGAAGAGACAGGGAGAGCGCCATGTGAAGGCAGAGAATTGGAAGGATGTTCAACAAGCCAAGGAAGGCCAAAGATGGCCAGCAACCACCAGAGGCTAGGAGAGGGGTCTGGAACAGATGTTCCCTCACGGCTCTCAGAAGGAGAGCTGCCCATATCTTGATTTCAGACTTCTAACTTCCAGAAACATGAGATAATAAATTTACATTATTTTAGGCCACCAATTGGTAGTATTTTGTTATGGCGGCCTTAGAAAACTAATCTAGGAGGTGTCATTTGCTCGCTTCTATCTTCCTCAAAAATGAACACGATGCTTATTGAGGAGAATGATAAATTCCTTAAGGGCTGCCTAACCTCTAGAAAGTAAAGATGAGGGGACTGACGTAGGAGATAATTTAAATAGGGGAAATGATGGAAACAAATGCTTTAACTAGGACGACGCAGTTACCAAAAAAACCCTCATATCACCAAAATACAAATGTAACTGTATGGGCTGGAACTTTGAGAAGGCTGAATGAATAGTATACATGTTGACAATCTGGAAGTATAAGGACAACTTACTGACAAATCTGTACACGAAAAATTATGCTCTTTCTCTGTGACTGGACGTAAAGCTGGCATTTGGGAAAGCAGCGTGTATCTGTGTGGAAGCCGTTTTGTGGCTCAATGTGTAACGCGGTGACCATCACAGGCAAAAAAACAGAACCAGAGTCGAATAGATAATCAGCAAAAATTTTCTCCAGGAAAAGGTATCCAAAGACCCCCGTCACAGACCTCACAAGCTCTAGATGAAACATTATGCCATATTTCCATCCTCTATACTCTGAGAAGCCAACAGAAAGGAAACCACTTTTGCAAAGTGAGATTGTCTTAATATGAAAGTCTGAGTTTACATGAGGGGTCAGAGTCTGTGTCTCCTAGGAGAGGAGAACAGAGAAAACGAGGGCACCTTATAGGGATCAGGAACCCTGTGTTCACCAAGAACCTGAAGCTGAGTTATTTAAGAACAAACACGCCAGGTGTAGGGCTTCGAATATAGTAGACCAGCCATGTCATCACGATCTACGCGGAGGCAGCCTGGGAGCTTGCAGACGAACTGGAACACACACATACTAGAAAGACCAGGAGACAGAGGCTGGCATGACATAACGGGGAAGGTGGTTAGTGGAGAGGAAAGAAGACACAGATGGCTACATCCTGTTACCTGCACAGCTCGTCCCGCATGGCCTTAGCAGCATACAGCGAGCACCAGGAATGGGTGAAGGTCAAAGAGATTCAGAACTTAGCTCATTATATGGAAGAACATTTTCACGGTAGGAAGTCTGTGATGACAGCACATCCCATCTTGGGTGCCATGCAGTGAGTTGCCCATAATGACAGGTACTCAAATAGCAGACAGGCAATGACCTGGAAGTAATGCCACCAAGGAGATTCACTGGAGAAGCAGCTGGATAGGACTTGAACGGCCTGTCACCCCCAGGTTTCTATACCCAAAGGAATTCTGAAGCTAAAGCAGAGGAAGGATTTAATTTTAATGTCTCCAGCCAGCAATTTTTTCCTAAAGTTTTCTTGTCCTCCAATTTTATAAGTAATTGACACATCCTGGAATTGGTTATAGTGATTTAATCCATTTTTCTGGTATCAGCATTTGTGTCAGATAATCATAAATGTGGACCGAGAACAAGTAAGAGTGCTGTCAGAATATCACAATCATAGCATGAGTGTAATGTTAATAAGATGGATAAAATGATTTGACTCGTTAAAATACATGCTACATTAAGCTGCAGCTGATTCTAAGATGTCTTTTTCTTTTTTTTAAATAATCATGGAAGTGAATATGTCAGTAATACCTGGTAAAGCTGTGCAAAGAAGAAAAAGATGCAAATAGAAAATCATTTTAAAAATAACATGTATGTAACGAAAGGTGCTTTTAAGCAAAAAAGGCAAATTTACTGAGTAGTATTTTATGAAAAGTACTATGCCAAGCACTAGCAAAGGCAACACACAGATATGCAGTTTTATTTATTTAAAATATTAAAATAGGGGCACCTGGGTGGCATAGTTGGCTAAGCATCGGACTCTTGATCTCAGCTCAGGTCACAGTCTCATAGTTTGTGAGTTTGAACCCCAAACTGGGCTCTGTGCTGATGGTGTGGAGCCTGCTTGGGATTCTGTCTCTCCTTCTCTCTGCCCCTCATCTGCTTGTGCATGCTCTCTCTCTCAAAATAAAGAAACCTTAAAAAATTAAAAATAAATAAAATAAAATGTTATAAAAATAGCATAATGTTTTATGTTGAAATGCTTATGCTAACGTATTTACTTTATAATACTAATAATTCCATCTACCTATTCCTTTGTCCAGAGTTTATGTTTCAATGGAAAATGTATGTCCTACCCATGGCTCTGACATCCAGAGCTATACGAAAAGTTACACTCAGAACTGTCACTCCCCCCTCATCCCTACCCCCTTGTTCCTATACCACACCACCTGCCAGAGGTAACAAATCTCTTTACTTATTCTCTGGAGTGTGAATACTGCCTTTCTTGAATTTATTCTACAGGAAGATCAATACATAGTTATAGGCACTGGGTGCACACATTTTGAAGACTGAGGCTGATGATGTCTACAGCTACATGCTTGGATCTGAGGCACATGATTTTCTCCAGACAGGCTGGGGATGAGCCTCAGCTGATAAGTGTGGAAGCCATGCAAAGATACAAGAAATTACCTCATGTCTGCTCCAACGTAACAGTAACTGCAGTGAGAATCCCTGCAGACACCACCTTAATCAAGTGATCAAGGTCAACACCACCACCAAGAAGACATTGATATCATAAATCCTTGGCTATGACGCGCTGAGAAAGACAACACAATTTGCTCCAGAGGAATAACCTCACTCTAAACATGAAGAGACATCAGATGAACCCAAATGGAGGGACATGTTAAGGAAAAGATGGCACTCCAAAGTGTCATGGGCATGAGGAACTGTTATAGATTGGAGGACACAAAGGGGACAATGACAGCTAAATGTAAAGTGGGATTCTGGAACAGAAAAAGAGCCTTAATGGAAACATTGTTGAAACGTGAGCATGGTCTACGGTTCAGTGAATGTATTATGCCAAAGTTAATGTCCGGGTTCCGAACATTGTACAATGGTTATGTAAGATGCTAAACTCGGGAGAAACTGGGTAAGGGATTTATGGAAACTCTTCTGTTTCTGGAACTTTTTTTGTAAGCCTCAAATTATTTCAAAAGGAAAAGCTAAAAAAAAATAATGAAGGGAATTTTGTTAGTTCACCGGAATCGTCTGTGTGTGTACAAATAACTTCTCATGAAACAGAATACCCAAATGCTGCTGTGTTGATATCAGAGAAGAGACACTTCAACAAATACCTTCACCGTGCTAATTATAGTATATTAGTCTAATAAGCATAGATAGGCGTAGTAGTAATATTTAGACTGTAATCCAAAAGCTCCAAAACTAAAGTTAGGCTCATTTGTTCGCAGACATAATAAACTCCATATTTTTTTTCTTTCTTCGGGGATTTTGGGGAGATCTCCTTGATGAAGGCATATTGGAGGTGAGATGCCAAGTGTGAGCAAGCAGTTAGCTGGGGCTAGAGTGGGTAGGAGCACTCTAGCAGAGGGAACTACAAGTATCTCATTTCTCTGAGATGAAAAGTGGTTTGGCTTTGTTCTAGAAACTGGAAAAAGGCCAGCAGAGCAGGAAGTAAGCGGTGTGAGGTAAGGCTGAGAATCTGGGAGGAGTGGTCCACAAAAAACATTGTGGGGGAGGTCAGAATTATTCTACAGCAATCGGGGCACCTGGGTGGCTCAGTTGGTTAAGCGTCCAACAGTGGCTCAGGTCATGATCTCCGGGTTCATGGGTTTGAGCCCCGCGTCAGGCTCTGTGTTGACAGCTTGGAGCCTGGAGCTTGCTTTGGATTCTGTGTCTCTCTCTCTTGGCCTCTCCCCTGCTCACCCACTATCTCAAAAATAAATAAACATTAAAAAATTAAAAAAAACAAAACAAAACCCCAAATCATTCTACAGCAATGGATGCCCCCGAAGGGCTTGAGGAGAAGGGATACGGGACCTTGGGAAGTTATTTTCTCCTGCTCTCTCTTACTGGCTTTGAATGCTTTTTATATAATGCTGACTACAGTTCTTTATGTTCACTGAAGAATAAGTATGGGAATGGGCTGCCAGGGCAGAGTTTGAAACGTACAGGAATAAACTTCCTGGTGAAACTTCTGTCCCTGGAGAGTGTAGAGAGTGAAACTGAGCATGTGTCACGCTTGCATCACAGATGTTCTGAATTCCATTAAAAGCTTACCTGAAATTAAATATAACTATTTTCCCAGAGTGTTGATGTTTTTTTCTCTCACTCTGAGTGTTTGGGATTATACAGTCTGACCCAAAGCCTGAGTTGGGTGAATGAATTTTTGTGCTAAAAAGTTCAAAAACTTAAAGTATTCACCTGCCCAAGAGTGGCAATGTCATCCAACCCTTAGAAAGCTCACATTGTTTGGCGGATATTGTGATTGATCCATCAGGATAGAGGTCACTTGCTATTAAGAGGTAGGTATAGTATCTAAGGAGCTTCTAACCTGCTTTTTCCAGCGGTCCTTAGGGTACCTGAGGACCCAGAAGAAAATAGCACCTGGGTCTCGTGGATCAGAGAAGAGTTTCATCTGGGCTTTGTCAAGCCGAGAATATTACTGCCTTCTGTTGTAAGTCCCCAACCCAATTATGGAGCACACTTTATGTCCGTCTTTGATTACAGAAACAAACAAATTCCTATCTGTTAGTTTGAGCCTCAGTATTGGCGTAAGTCAGGAGCAGTCTCATCCCGTTGAGCCTATGTAGGAAATAACTAGAAAATGATACAATACAAAATCATATGATAATATATTATAAATAAGTTTATAAACACAAAATAAACTTACCATAATTTTAAAAAATAACCATAATTTTTGATAAATTTAGGATTTAGACGAGAAACGCTTGGGGGTATAAAATCTATTGTTGAAATATATTACATTTTGGAACTGTATTGAACTTCTTGCATGTTTACTGAAGCGCAGTTGACACACAATGTTACATTAGTTGCAGGTGTAGACCTAGTGACCCCACAAGTCTCTAGTTATGCTATGTTCACATGTATAGCTGCTATCACTCTACAGTGTTATTATAATACCACTGACTCTATTCCCTGTGTGGTACCTTTTATCCCTGTGATGTATTCATTCCATAACTGGAAGACTGTATCTCCCCCTCCCCTTCACCCATTTTGCCCATTTCCCAGCCCCCCTCCCTTTGGCAACCATCACTTTGGTCTCACTATTTATGAGTCTGTTTCTGCTTTTCGTTTGTTTCCTCATTTGTTTTATTTTTTAGATTCCACACATAGTTAAATCCTACGGTATTTGTCTTTCTCTGCCTGACTTCTTTCACTTAGTGTAATACTCTCTAGGTCCACTCATGTTGTTGCAAAGGGCAAGATCCTATTTTTTAAAATTTTCTATGTTTTTATTTATTTTTGAGAAATAAAATAAATAAACAAAATTCTTCATTTTTTTTGAGTGTGTGTGTGTGTGTGAGAGAGAGAGAGAGAGAGAGAGCATGAGAGAGAGTGAGAGAGAGCAAAAGTGGGTGAGGGGTAGAGAGAGAGGGAGACACAGAATCGGAAGCAGGCTCCAGGCTCTGAGCTGCCAGCACAGAGCCCAATGAGGGACTTGAACTCGTGACCCACAAGATTAGGACCTGAGCTGAAGTCCAACGCTTAACCTGCTGAGCCACCCAGGAGCCCCTAGATCCTATTCTTTTTAATGTCTGAGTAATATTCCCATGTGTGGTGTATGTATGTGTGCATCACACCTTTATCCATTCCTCTACCATGGACACTTGGGTTGCTTCCATAATAACTGTATTGCACATAACTTTTTCTTTGACTACTAAGAACACTGCACTTTTCACGGACAACTTTCTGCATTCACTGTTGTTCAGCTCTGGGTTAACAGTAAAAGTTAAAAGCCTGAACCACGTCTCTACAAAGTACAGTATTCTGGGAAGCTTTGCTGGTTTTAATTAAAAAAAAAAAAAAAAAAAAATCCCAGATATCTTGCTTTAAAAAAACATCTTTTTCTTATATATCAGAAAAGCAGAAGAAAGAAAGAAATCAGGTTAATGAATCATCCTGGCTTACTGGATCCCACTTGGTAGAATTTAAACTTAAAAACACAGCAAAACACATTTCGGTTACCTTATGTCAACCATAGAAGTTTTGTGATTTCCGAAAAATCAAAGAGCACTTACCTGTACACGGTCCTAACCACAAAGGGGGAAAAAAAATGACGTGCTCAGGAGAAGTGATCTTATTTTAGAAACACTGCCGCTTTCTAGACCCTGTTCTTTCCGAGCAGACCCTTCCGGGGAGTCCGGTATAAAGCGCCGTGGTCACCGCCGGCCCCGGGGTTGGCCCCTGTTAAAGGGCGGCAGGTCCGTGCGGGCGAGGGCGCTGCGCGGGGTCACTGGCGCCCAATGCAGGCTCCGAGCTGTGGGTTCCACTCAGAGCCACCACTGTCACACTTCCTCCGCCTCCCTGCCACCCGCGCAATGGAAAGTGTGAAACGCTCGGTCCTGCAAACTTGACTCAGAAGCAGACGCGCGGCGGGCTGCGGCGAGTTTCTCCGGGGGCTCGCGGCGCAGACCCCCAGGCCGAGCTAGCGCGATACCCGGCCGGCGGACGAGCCGGTCGGCGCTGCGCCGTCTGCGGAACCGGCCCGGGAACGTCCGCGTCCCGCACGGGGCGGCCCCGCCGCCACCGACCTACCTGCGCATCCCGACGGCGCGGCCGCGAACAGCAGCAGCGGCAGCAGCCCCAGCCGCAGGGCCGCGCGCCCGGGCGCCTGGACCCCTCTGGCCGCCGCCCTCGCCGGGGGTCGGCGGGCCCACATGGGCGGCGGGGCTGGGTCACATCCCCGCGGGCGTCCCGCAGCCTCCCGCGGCCCCCTCGAGCCGCGGCCTCCGTCGGCGCCCGGCACCCACCGCTCGGGCTGCGCGCGGCGCTCACGGTGGCCCGGCGCCCAGGGAGGCGGTACGGCGGCCGCGCCCCACCCGCGTCCCGCCCCAGCCCAGCCGCCAGCGCGATCTCCAGTCCCCAGGCACGCGGCGCCGAGAGCCTGACCGAGCATCCAGGGCCCCAACCAGCGAGGGCACTGGTGCAGGGAGGACCTCACTCCGGGGAGGAGAGAGAGGGCGGCGCAGGGAAGAGGGGTTCTGCTGTTCGGGCCTGACCATCCCTCCTCTGAATGTGAACTGTCGGAGTTCAGTACCGGAAGAATGAGATGGACGTTCATCTCTCAACATCCCGCCAGGCACTCTGCCATGCACTGTATTTGATTTCACGCAGTCCCCACCACCCGCAACTAGGTACTGTCCCATTGTACAGAAGAGGAAAGGGAAGGACGACGTATCTGCTTGAATGAAGTCTCCAGGCTTGTCAGCAGTGGCCTGCAGATGTCCACACAGGCCGGGTTCTAGGTTCCAGGCTCTTCATAACGGCATGGTGGGGGGTTGAAATTAAGAAACGTGTGCAGGGGCGCCGGGGATGGCCCAGTCCGTTAAGCCTCACAATCTGGATTTTCACTCAGGTCCTGATCTCAGGGTTGGTGACATGGAACACCCTGCGGACTCTGCTGACAGTGCGGGGCCTGCTTGGGATTCTCTCTCTGCACCCGCACCCCGACCCCCACCCTTCCCCTGCTCTCGCTCTTGGAAAATAAATAAATAAAACATTAAAAAAAAAAAAAAAAAAAGAATGCGTTAAAATAGTTGAAGTAGTATAAAGAAAACCTGAGAGCCAGTCTCAGCTCTGGTCCTTAAGAGGAAGTTGTAAAGGCTGGGAGATGTACCCAGATGTACCAAATTAGATCCCTAAATTTAGATCAACTACCTCCATCCTAGACAAAAGAATCTAAAGTAATTGAAAAGAAAGAAGTCTTTTTGCTGGGAGGAAGTGAGAGGTCGGCCAGGATTTTCAGAGTTCTCTAAATATGTTACTTCCTTCTCCCCGAAAGACTTGGAAACAGAGGCTAACAAAATCCAGGTCACATCGTCCCTTTGGCTGGGACTTCGGCCATGTGGTGCAGAAGCTGGGACTCCACATAAACGTTTGTCAGCCAGGTCCTTTAGGCTCCACCAATAGGGGGCGCTGGAGGCATGCTTGGCAGCCAGGGGAGGAGCCAAGGGGCCGGGCTTCCTATTGGCTGTTCTTGTCCACACTGCCCCACCGTGTCCCTTCACCCCAGCAGGAGCTTCTGGTTCCACACTCCCAGAATCAGCCTCGTTCTGCCCCCACAGAGATTCCAGCAATGGGCTGATGGTGCCCATTCTCAGAAGCCAGAGCTCCAGTTTCCGGGGTTCCTTTTCCAGGATGTAACCCCCACATCTTCCCTTTGTTCTTTCTGCCCTGGGTGCTGAAGTTGCTTTTGTAGTTACTTTCACTGCCTCAGTCTGAGAATCCCCCCTTTTACATTTTCAGTTCTCCAATATCTGTTTCATCAATTCTACAGAGCACATTTGTTTTTTGTTTTTTGTTTTTTTTTTTTTTTTTTTGTTTTGTTTTTTTTCTGTTAAAATAACTGGTATGGTTTCTAATCTCCTGGCTTGGGTCTTACTGATTCAGTAAGATTTAGGAAGGACCAAACACTTTAGGAAGGACTCCATGTGAGCAGGACATCATCAGCATTGTTGTGAGTTGCTGTTGTTCTTATTATCCACAAATTATATTAGTATAGCTTCATCCTTATTTTAAGTCTTGTGAGTTAATGTGACATATATTTGCCACAAAAGTATTTTGGGCCAAATGATTTTTGGTATCTAAGGTTTAGGACTTGTATGCATTTCTGTTCAAATATGAATCATTTGTGGCCCTAAAGGGGCTAATGCAGAAAGGTACTAGCCCTTCCCTTCTTATCTTGAGCAGTAACACTTCATTGTTTCTCCACTAGGAAGTGGAAATGGGTAGGGGTCCTTCCCCCTCATAAGTGGGCTACTCTTTGTTTGTGAACCAACAGCCTTCTGTACATCCGCCTTCCCTCTGGCCCTTCTCAGGTTCCCCTTTGCACTTAGCAGCATGTCAGAATCTCACTGGCTTCCTACCTGTTATCAAATTCACCACTCAGTTGATGCCTGTGGTTTTTGTATGATGAGTGTGACCTAAAAAATCGCTGAGTGTTCAGTCGATGTTTCCCATGCATTAAATTAAAGAGTGTAGTCATGACTCCTTTTGTTTTTACCCATGACCTGGAACTCAACTTAGGGAGTTTCCTTTGTACCTTCAAATTCTTACCCTCTTACCCACCCTGTGAAAATCAGGAAGAGACCGTCCAGTACCCTCCCAGTCGAAATCTTCCCAGTCAAAATAAATCCTAGTACATCGTTCAGATGATTTTTGAAATGACTCAACACATCCAAACTGGTATTTTCTTCTACGCATGAAGATTACAACCTTTCTGGGTTTTTTTTCCCTTTGGTGCTTTATTTCTTTTATTAAGTTTTTTATTTTAATCCCAGTATAGTTAATATAGTGTTATATTAGTTTCAGGTGTACAATATAGTAATTCAACAATTCATTGCATTACTCAGTGCTCATCATGGTAGGTGTGCTTTTAATCCCCCCCCCCCCACCTCCCCTTTGGTAACCATCAGTTTGTTCTCTATAGTTAAGAGTCTGTTTCTTGGTTTGTCTCTTTCTTTTCTCCTTTACTCATTTGTCTTGTTTCTTAAATTACACATATGGGTGAAATCATATGTCATTTGTCTTTGACTTATTTTGCTTAGCATTATACCCTCTAGATCCATTCATGTTGTTGCAAATGGCAAGATTTCATTCTTTTTTTTATGGCTGAATAATATTCCTGTGTGTGTGTGTGTGTGTGTGTGTGTGTGTGTGTATGCCACATTTTTTTCATCCATTAATCTATCAATGGACACTTGGACTGCTTCCATAATTTGGCTATTGTAAATAATGCTAATAAACATAGAGGCCCATGTATACTTTTTTTAATTCAATTTTTTTAATGTTTATTTTTGAGAGAGAGAGCACACGAGAGAAACAGAGACAGAGCGTAAGCACGGGAGGGGCAGAGAGAGAGGGACACACAGAATCAGAAGCAGGCTCCAGGCTCTGTGCTGTCAGAACAGAGCCTGATGTGGGGCTTGAACTCATGAACCATGAGATCATGACCTGAGCCGAAGTCAGACGCTTAATCGACTGACTCACCCAGGTGCCCCTGCTTGTATCCCTTTGAATTAGTGTTTTTGTATTTTGGGGACAAATACCCAGTAGTGTGATTACTGGATCGTAGGGTACTTCTATTTTTAACTTTTTTGAGGAAGCTCCATACTGTCTTCCACAGTGGCTGCACCAGTTTGCATTCCCACCAACAGTGCACAAGGGTTCCTTTTACTCCACGTCCTCGCCAACACTTGTTGCTTCTTGTGTTTTTGATTTTAGCCTCTCTGGCAGTGTGAGGTGATAGCTCACTGTAGTTTTGATTTGCATTTCTCTGCTGTTGCATGATGTTGAACATCTCTTCATGTGTCTGTTGGCCACCTGTGTGTCTTCTCTGGAGAAATATCTAGATGACAATCCTTCTTGCCATGATTTACCACCTACCGAGATCTTAATTTTGTGGAGCCTGATGTATGGGATTTTAGGCTTTCTGATCAGCACAGCTATAAATCAATACCCTGCACCCTCAACCCTAGTGCTAATACCACAAACAAAAATACAAGCTTTTTCTATTCCAGTTGAACTCCTAAATAGTTTCCAGGGATGATACATCATCAGCTCTATCAGCACCATTAGGTGAAGTTATTGAATTCTTACCTTGAGCTAGGTAGTATGCTAAGAATTTTACACTTACCACCTTACAACAGTGCTATGAGTTAGTCACATTACCCTGAATTACAAAATGAGGAAACATGCTTGGACAGGTTGTTCACTTAATAAATGACAGAACTGGGATCTGAAGCCTGGTTAATCTAATTTCAAAGTCTGTGTTTGTAATGACTTCCTTATATGCCTCTGCACTTAAGAAAATAAAGCAAATACATTTACCAGGTGAACTGCAAAATAACACACATACGAAGATGTATACTTACTAATTTATGGAAAATGCAGCATTGGTGTGATTTCCATATTGTAAACTACGTTGTGAATGGAAACAGATGCCCGTTTTTTGAACACTCAAGTATGGCCAGGGGCAGGTCCAGAACGTACTAAGAATCCAAAAGTAAACCTGAAGGTTAGAGGGCAGGCCATTTTGGGGGGAAAGGAGGAAAGGAGAGAGTCCGGGGGAGACAGTAAGCATCCAGGACTAAGGAGATTTCTGAAATCCTTTTAGTCTACTCTGCTGTTCTCTGTGGATATTTGGGACCCCTGACAATGTTTACATTATGCTGTCTGCTCAAATCTAAATAATATCAAATAGTTAAAATCTTATGGAATCCTATCTCATCAGATCTTCCTCCAATTCTTTCAAAAAAATTTTGGAGAAGTGGTCCACGCATTAAGATTTTTTGTAGTTGTTAAGTATAATACACATACAGAAAAATGCACCAAGATAGATGTTACAGTTCAATGAGTTATCACTAAGGGAATACGTTGGTAAGCATCACCCAAATCAAGAAATAGAACAATGGTAACTCTACATGGGCTGTCCTCTTACCCCTTCTCTTTTCCCCAAAATAATTCAGTGTGCATTCCATTGTATCTGGCTTCTCTTACTCAACACTATGCTGAGAATTATCTGTTACTGCCTGTAGCTTTAGTGCAACACTATAAAGTTATCCATTATGTAACTATACTATAATTTATTTATGCATTTTATTTTGATGACATTTAAATTGTTTCCAGTTTGCAGCTATTGGCAATAGTGCTTCTTGGAACATTTTTTTTTTCTGGAACATTCTTATTTGTGTCTCTTGCCTACGTGTACATATTTCTGGCAGGTACATACCCAGAAGTGTAATTACCAAATCATAAGACAGACATAATTTCTGCTTAAGTAAATAATGCCAAGCCTGTTTTCCAAAGTGGTTATAACAATTTACACTGCCATCAGCAGCAAATGACATTGAGAACTTTTTCATAAGTTTATTAGCCATTTTGGATATACTCTGTGTCAAGGATCTGCTCCTGTTTCTTACCTATTTTTTTATATCATCTCTTTTATGTTATTTTTGTTTGGAGAAATTTGTTACATATTCTGAATATTAAGCCTTTGGCAGTTATATATTATATAAATATTTCTCCCCTTATTGTGGTTTGCTGTTTTACTCTCTCAATAGAGTAATAAAAGTCCTTAAATGTAATATGGTATAATTTACCAATGATTTCTCTTATGGTCATTGTTTTTTGTGTCCTGTTTAAAAAATGTTATTCCGTCCTAAGATCATGAAGATATTCTTCTGAGTTCTTTTCTGAAAGCTTTATTGCTTTATTTTTCACATGTAAAATTATGATCTGCCTCGAATTGATTTTTATATATGGTTTAAACTAGGGGTTCAAATTTTATTTTTTATATGAGTCTGACTGTCCCAGCACCATTTACTGAAAAATCATCCTTTCCCTAAAGCATCATCTTCTTCATAAACTAAATGTCATTCATTAATGCATCTGTTTATAGACTCTGTTCAGTTGGTCTCTTTGTCTATTATTTTGCCAAATCCTACACTACTTTAATTATTTTATTTTTTTCCCTTTCAGTCCCTCTACTTTGTTCTTATTTGAGTACCTTGCCTATTTTTTGCCCTTTGTATTTCCATGGAAATTTTAGAATCACTTGTTAATTCCCACAACTGGATGAGGGTTTGTTTTTTAAAGTTTTTTTTTTTTTAATTAAAATCATAACACACATAAAATAAGGTGCTTAAAGCACACTAATCTTTACTTTTCATACATGCACAACCATGTTACTAACCAGAGACCAAAATCTAGAGTATTTTCAGCACTCCAGAAGATTCCCTCCTGCTGCTTCTCATATACCTCCCAACAGGAACTCACTGTTTTGACTCTCATTACCATCTGATTAGTTTTGACTGTTCTTGACCTTGTTATTAGGAGAAGCATACAGTATGTATTCTTCTGTGTCTGGCTTTTTTTGTTCAACATAATGTCTTTGAGATTCATTCATGTTGTCCCATGTATGAGTAGTTTTGTTTTGTTTTGTTTTGTTTTTAATTGCTAGGAGTGTTCCGTGATAAGTTGTTAATGTCTGTTCATTTTTATGCCAAAAGCAAATACCAGGTTTCCAGGGCAGAGATCAGAGTTATTAGTATTACCTACAGCAATAACTGCATCTGTTCCCTCGCTCCATTCCTCTCTCTCTCTTCTGGGGAGACATGGTGAGAGCTAGGTGGGTTCTGTGCATGCACTACAGGAGAGGAAACCCAATATTATTATAATCTGGAAGCTTAGATTGACGACACACTGCTTAGCTGCTGTCCTGTCTTTCTGAGAGAGGGAGAGAAACTCTTTGTCTCTAAGGTTAACAAATACTTTGGAGAGTAAATGGATTCTTTCAGGAAGGCAAAGGGGAAAGTCCCTACCTTGGACCGCAAACATTTGGCTCTGGAGGAGGTAAGTCTTATCATCTTCTGAATGAGAACATATGGCTGCAGGTCTAACCCCCTTGCAATTGTAAGGAGCAGATGAGTCAAGGAAGAGGAGACATTCTATGGTGTGCCTTTTTCCTTTGCTTAAGAAGACAGACTGTCCAGAAGTTGAAAATATTCATGGATCACTGTTTCCCTGACATTCCGTTATATGAATTTACCACATTTGATTTGTCCATTCTTCTGTTGATGGGCCTTTGGGTTATTGCTTGTTATTGGGCTGTAAGAGTCCTTTATGTATTGTGGATATCAGATATGTATGTTGCAAATATTTTCTCCCAGTTCGTGGCTTGCCTTTTAGTTTTTACAATCATGTCTGCAAGAGCAAAATTTGTAATTTTGAGAAAGTCTATTTTTTCAATCTTTTCCTTTGTGGTTGTGTTTTGATGTCTCATCTTCAGAAATCTTTGTGTATTCCAAAGTTGAAAATGTTTTCTAGAAATTCTGTAGTTTTACCTTTTACAATTAAATCCACAATACACCGTAAGTTAGTTTTTATGGATTGTATCAGGAAAAAGTAGAGATTAATTCTTTATCTCAGGCAGCTGTCCTTTATTTCTGTTCTATTTGTTGAACAGATTTTCAGTCCACGTGAAATTGCTTTGGTCACTTTTTTTTTTGGAAATCTGTTGACCATATGTGTATGCGTCTATTTCTGGATCTCTATTCTTCTCATTGGTCTATTTGTTTATTTTGAGACGAATACCACATTAAAAAAAATAAACTTTTTTGTTTTTATTTATGGACTTTGTACAGAAAATTTGCAAAGGCAGTACAAGGAATTTGCATACTTCTCACCCAGTTACATTACCACAGTAAATTTTCTAAACTAAGCAAGTCACACTGGCATATTACTGTTCAGTAAACTTCAGACTGTATTTGGATTTCTCTGATTTTCTTTCCATTGCTGTTCCAGGATCCAATGTAGGGTACCATGTTGACATGTTTCCTCAGTCTCCTCTGGTCTGTGATATTTTCTCAATTTTTCTGTGTTTTGCATGACCATGGCGGTCTTAAGGAGTACTGGCCACGTATCCTGTAGACTGAAAAAATATCTATGGGTAAATATTAATGTGAGAGTTTATCAGGGTTTCTAGACATGAATTCAATTTCCAAAAAAACAATTGCATGTCTACACACCAACTAGTAGAATGTATTAAATTCTAATGAGTGACATCGAAGGATATTTTTCTGGACAGAGAAATGTAGATTGTGGTTATGGGTTGAGAAATCAATATCTGTTAAAATTAGGTCATAGATACAATGCAATACCAATGAAAATTTTAACAGATTTTTGTGAAAGGTGATTATAAAAGTCTTGACAAGGTGATTATAAAATTCATGTCAAATCTCAAAGGTCCAGAATTAATAAAGACATCTTTCCAAAAGTTCAGATGGGAGGACTTCCCCTTTCACGTGTGAAGAGCTATTATAAAGGTACAGTAAGATCATGTGGTAGAATAAAGGATCAATGAAACAGTCTATGGAGTCCAGCATTTACACACATTTGATAAAAGAGAATATTTTAGATGAGTGGGGAAAGAATGGGATTTTCGGTGAATGGTTCTGGGAAAATTGGTGTTAGCAGGTTTGTTTCTTCTGAGAGGGGGAGTAAGGGGGAATCTGTTCCAGGCATCTCCCCTAAGCTTCTGGTGGTTTGCTGGTAATCTTTGGTGTTCCATGGCTTGTAGATACATGACCCCAATCTGTTAACCTTGTGCCACATCACCTACAAAAATAATTTGAGGTGGATTAAAGAAAGAGCTGTTATAGGTTAAATGATGTCCCCTCCCCAGTTCTCAGAAAATGAACTAAGTTGGAAATAAGGTTGTTGCAGATGTGAATTAGTTAAGTTCAGATGAGGTCATACGGGAGGAGGATGTGTCTTTAATCCAATATAACTGGCGTCCTTGTAAAAAGGAGAAATTTGGATGCAAACATGCACACAGGGAGAAGCCATATGAACATAAAGGCACAGATTGGGGTCATGCATCTACAAGCCATAGAACACCAGAGATTACCAGTAAACCACCAGAAGTTTAGGGGAGATGCCTGGAAGAGATTCCCCCTCATTCCCCCTCTCAGAAGAAACAAACCTGCTGATACCTTGATTTTAGACTTCTAGCTTCTGGAACCAAGAGATAATAAATTGATGTCATTTAACCCACCTTTGTGACGGCAGCACTAACAAACCAATCCAAGAGCTGTGAAGGCAAAGCCAAAAAAGATTTTAGAAGACAGTATAGTAGAGTATCTATATCAACTTAGAGGAGGAAAGCATTTCTTAAGCATAGAAAGCATTAACTATAAACAAAAAAATTGATAAGTTTGACTACATTAAAATTAAGAATTTCTGCTCATCAAAAGGCAATGAAAGAGAGTTAAGAGACAAGCTACAAATTGGAAGACTATATATGCACCATATGTAGCATAATGTATCATGTATATTATATAGAATATATATTGTATATACATATATTCTGTATACATATATGTATATTATATATACATTTATTATATATTATTATATATATTATATTATATATTATATAATTATATTATATATAATTTTATATTATATATTATATAATTATATTATATATAATTATATATTATATATATTATATTATATATAATTATATATAATAATATTATATTATATATAATGTATATTATATTATATATAATACATATTGACTTCAATATGTATATTATATATATTATATATTATATAATACATATACATATTATATGTATGTATATTATACATAATATTATATATAATATATATTATTATATATTATATATAATACATATACATATTATATATAATATACATGTATATATATTTCTGGATACTAAACAATTTTCATTTAATTTCAAAGAGCACTTTTCACTAAGAGATTTGTGATGTTGTTTTGGTCATTTCTTTTCTATTCTGAGGTTCAGAATTACTGTGGAAAATGGAACACTAGTCCTAGAAGAAACAATGGCTTCCGGTAGGGTTTATAAACACCCACAGAAGTTATGTTCATCAGTACCATAACGAATGGTGGCAATAAAGAAGATGAAAATTCTTGAAAATATTGAATGACCTTGGCATTTATGATCACCAGAAAGTTCTCAATGCAACAACTGTTGGTATAATAAGTCCAGCCGGTGGTTGCACCTGCTGGGAATGCTAATTAGCTAGAGTAGGTTAAAAGAAACCAAAGACTCCTCTTTTCTGGTATGGAAAGACAAAGCACAATACTAATAATTTGCTTTAGTCCAAATCCAGAGGTAGTCTGGCTTTACTTGGTAGTAGCATAGTTCCCTCTGCTGGGTAATTTAGGGAATTCAGATCTGAAGACTTTTTTAGGTTGGCACATAGCTCATTGCAGAGTTTATTTCAAAAGGAAAGACCAAGATAATACTGAAGAAGAATGAAACTGGGCAAGTTACACCAAGATATCAAAGCTTACTGCAAAGCTCTAAATTAGTAACTTAGAATTCATTAAAATTAACAACTGCTGTTCATCAAAAATACTGTTAGAGAGTGAAAGAGAAGCAGAAGATATTTGCAACGTATACGTATGTGGAAAGAATGCAGAAAATATGAATAACCCCTACAGACCGATGAGAAAAAGGTAGACTACCCAATATAAAAAGGGGCAAAAGTTTTAACAGGTACTTTAACAAAAAAAAGCGAGTAAAATGACAACAGGCCTTTGAACATCAGCCTCATCAGTCATCAGGGCAACACAAACTAAAAGTGCAAAGGGATACTAATACCTTCCCAATATGATGGTTAAATGATACCCAGTGTTGGTGAAAAGTTAGAGCAACCAGGACTCTCATATATTGTTGGTGAAGTGTTAAATTGGTACAGCTACCTTGGAAAACTGTTTAGCAAAACTGCTTCTAAAAAGGACCGGGTTCAGGGATAGATGATCTGTGTAGTCGCACGGGGCCTGAAGCTCAGCAGAGCTCTATTGCATGGTTTAATGCCCTGCTGGCCACATCTTGAAATTCTGAATGATTTTCTCTTTAAACGTGTTTTTGTTTGTCTGTTTGTGTTTTGTTTTGCTTTGTTTTTGGTAAGTGAATTCTTGTCGCGAGTAGGGACCATGCACCTGAGCAGGGAGGTAGCTATAGCCTGTGGGTCTGCCATTGTTCTTTGCTGCCTCAGTCACCTACAGCATAACACCATGCCCGCGAGCACCAAATTCTGCGCAGCCCACGCCTGAGCGGTCACTCAAAGGAGTACAGGGTGTATGGGTGCTGCTGACTTCCCCAAGGAGCCTCGTTTCCACCAGAACCAGAACTTGCCCTGAATGTAGAAAGAAGGCAGTGCTGTTTTCAGAAACATGAAAAACCAAAGAATCCTGTCACATCCTTTCTTACTGATGTCACTTCCCTGCATTAGCCAAACACATATGCTAGAAATAAGAACATGGAAGGAAAGGAAAAGATAGGGCAACCTACAGTTCTTTATCTTTTTAGTCCTTCTTTCTCACCAGTAGGCGGAGGGTAGGAAGTGTTGGTATAATGTGCACATACCAAGAAACAAAATAAAAATATCTGATTTAGGAGGTGCCTGGGTGGCTCAGTCGGTTAAGCTTCTGACTTTGGCTCAGGTCATGGTTCGTGGGTTCGAGCCCCAGTGTCAGGTTCTGTGCTGACTGCTCAGAACCTGGAGCCTGCTTTGGATTCTGTGTCTCCCCTTCTCTCTGCCCCTCCCTTGCTCACGCTCTGTCTATCTCATTCTCTCTAGCTTGAAAATAAATAAACATTAAAAAAATCTGATTCACAAAATGGAAGAACATAAGGTAAGGAAAACAAAAAATAATATAAAAACAGGGACAAAACATAATATAGATAACAAACTGAGAGTTTCTGGAGGGTTCGTGAGTAGGGGGATGGGCTAAATGGGCAAGGGGCATTCAGGAAGGCACTTGTTGGGATGAGCACTGGGTGTTATATGTAGGGGATGAATCACTGGAATCTACTCCTGAAATCATTATTGCACTATTTGTTAACTAACTTGGATGTAAATTAAAAAAAATATATATCTGGGGCGCCTGGGTGGCGCAGTCGGTTAAGCGTCCGACTTCAGCCAGGTCACGATCTCGCGGTCTGTGAGTTCGAGCCCCGCGTCAGGCTCTGGGCTGATGGCTCGGAGCCTGGAGCCTGTTTCCGATTCTGTGTCTCCCTCTCTCTCTGCCCCTCCCCTGTTCATGCTCTGTCTCTCTCTGTCCCAAAAATAAAAATAAAAAACGTTGAAAAAAAAAAAAATATATCTGATTTAGTTCAATGCAGCATTTTCAGTGTTCTGTTAAGAATGGGATCCATATGCACGTACAGCTACGAAATACAAACTGTGTAATTGCGGTGATTCTCATACAGATGAAATGCTTTTACATTTGCATTTAAAACTGCCAATGAACAGTATAACAGGGAATGGTGAAATCCATGCTAATATCTAAATGTTTTAATTTTTCTTTACTTAAAGAGACATTAAATGGCAAATAAAAGAACACAACAAGTTGAGAGGGATCGTGGAAAAGAGGAAAGAGTTTTATGTTTTAGTACCTCGGACGGCACTTTCCCCTTACCTTTTAAGCAAGAAGCCTTGCATTTTCATTTTGCACTGAGCCCTGCAGATTATGTAGCTGGCCCAGTTTATGAATCAGTGATTTTAATCCTGGAGACGTACTCAACAAAAATGAATGCTTACTTTTGCCAAAAGACACGTATGAAAATGTTAGTAACAGATTTATTCATAATAACCCCAACTAAAAAATAACCCAAAAGTTTACCAACAGTAGAACATATCAACCGTATATGTATATATCTATACTAGAATACTAGCATACTAACAATATTGGCAATAATAATAGCAATGAAAACAGATTATTGCAACAAACAGCAATATGAGTGAATCTGACAGATGTGATGTTAAACAAAAGAAGTCAGACATAAAAAGAATATATACTCTGTGATTTCATGTATGAGTTCAAAAAACAGACTAAACTAAATACATGCATAATGACAGGCAGAATAATGATTACCTTTTGGGGGTTGTGAGAGGGAGGGCAAAAGAGAGACTTCTGAGGAGCTGGGAATGTTTTATATGTTAACCTGGGTGGTAGTTAAATTTATGCGTATGTAACATATGTAAAAATTAAGCCAGTTGAACCCTTAAAGATATGTGTAAGTCACGCCTCAAAAAGAGGGAAAGGAATAAATTATCTTTCTCAAAATTGTGTCCTTATTATATACCATGATAATTGTGAAACTTTCTGCATTGTGTGTGTGTGAGAAAGAGAGATACAGAGGACAGAGAGACAGAGGTAATGCCCTTAGCTACCACTGGGTGGCCTATTGTTCCTGTTCCTGTTGAGTGCACTTGGGTAAGAAACCTAAGGAAGCATGTATCTGTCTACATTCCCGACTGTTCGCCTTTTCATTGACATAAACTGTTTGTAAGTAGTGGCATTTTGTTATTATAGGGCACTATTTTATTTTAGGTCTGAATTCCTAATTTGAAGATCGCCTGTAATTAACTTTTGCACTCTTCTGTCTAAAGTGTGCAAGTTGAGTTTAGGCTCATAGCTTAGGCGTTAATGTATAATTGCTTTCCTGTATAATTATTTTTATTTCAATACTGATGATCTCATTTTCTTTAAAAAGTTTATTTATGGGGCGCCTGCGTGGCTCAGTCGGTTGAGAGTCGGATTTCGTCTCAGGTCATGACCTCACGGTTGGTGAGTTCAAGCCCCGAGTCGGGCTCTGTGCAGACAGCTCGGAGCCTGGGTCCTGCTTCGGATTCTGTGTCTTCCTCTCTCTCTCTGCCCCTCCCCAGCTTGTACTCTGTCTCTCCCTCTCTCAAAAATAAATAAACATTAAAAAAAAATTTTTTTTAATGTTTATTTATTTATACTTGAGAGAGAGAGAGAGCATGAGTGGGGAAGGGGCAGAGAGAGAGGGAGACAGAGAATCCCAAGCAGGCTCTGAACTGTCAGCACAGAGCCCAATGAGGGGCTTGAACTCATGAACCAGGAGATCATGACCTGAGCTGAGGTCAGATGCTTAGCCAACTGAGCCACCCAGGCGCCCTGTGATGATCCCATTTTTAATTTTCTCTAGAATCTTGATTTCATATGACAGTTATTTTTATCACTTGCTTTTTTTCTATGTTTGGAATGTTCCTCCTCTGACATACACATTATTTGACCCTTAATTTCAGGGTGCTGCTCAAATGTGCTCAGAGAGACCTTGTATGATCACCACACCAAATAACACCAATCCCCTTGTCAGGTTCTATGTTCTTACCTTGTTTCTCTTGTTTCTTTTCCCCCTTCCTTCTTCCTTCCTTCCTTCCTTCCTTCCTTCCTTCCTTCCTCCCTCCCTCTCTCCCTCCCTCCTGCCTCCCTCCCTCCCTCCTCTTTCTTTCTTTCTTTCTTTCTTTCTTTCTTTCTTTCAGCACTTAAGATGACTTGAGATGTCTATATATGTATGTATATTACTGTCTTGTCTTCTCCGGTAAGAATGTAACCTCCAAGAGGGTAAGAATTCTTCTGTTGCTCACTGCTTGGCACCTAGTAGGTGCATGATGACCATCTGTTGAAGGAATGACAAAGCTTGGTCTCAAAACCAAGAACAAATATAATTTTGGAATTTTACATTTTCTCATCTGTTGAACATTAACATCTCTTAAATTTTTGATGCAATTTAAAACATTGCAACTCTGGAGAGAGATGAATGATTATGCCGAAAGAAAAACCCAGAGATGAGGAAAGATAAATATGATTGGTAGAACCCGGTTGGTCTGAAATGGGAATCTTCCTGGAGTTTCGGAGGGTTCCAAGGTTGGAAGGACAAAGCAGAAGTGAGCATCTAGGGAGAAGAGTGAGCCTCATGGTCGCGTGCACCGCACGCACGTCAGAAATGCACCCCGCTTGCCACTGGATGTCACTGTTCGCTCACGCTCTGGAGTGGGGTGTCTTTCCCCAGTCCCTCTGTGCATGAATATGTAATGTGTTAGTTTACAACCGTGACAGAGGGCACAGACTCACCTGTGCAGGCTGCCTCAATATGGGACCACTTACTGTTCCTCCATAAAATTGATGTTCGGTTCTGAGGGGCACAGAAAGGTGTAGAAGACGTGAGGGATCTCGAGGGCGGCTCTCCACTTGGGTCTCAGCCTTACAGCCAGGCTCAGGAGCAGGAACGCAGCTGCCAGGAGGAACAGAAGTGCCATTTATCTTTCATTCAAGAGTGACTGACTCTTCTACAGGCCCAGACTTGGAAGCAAGGACAAGGAGTTATTTGGGTTTCACAACTGGTTTAGATTACATTGGAAGATAACTCTAAGATCCTTCCATTAAAACAAAACAAAACAAAACAAAACAATACAGGAAATGACAAGTAGGGCTTAATGAGTAGGTTATGTCAGAACACGACAGTTGCTCTCACTTTGAAAGAACTTAACAGCTCGAGGTGACAGCTTGACTCAAAAGTGTATCTTCAGCCAGTCCCATTAAGCTGTTCAACCGAAGACGTTACCTGTTTGCCTCCCGTGCTTACCCCCACATATAAACAATAAAGTAGGCAAGTTGCTACAGCCTTCTTACCCACTGCTTCCCTCCTGCCCCTTTAAGCCTATACTCATATTTATCCTTCATATCAAGGTATAAATATAGGCATTTGCTACGCCCCCATTAGGAGTATTTCCTTTAAAACTCACTTGTTCAATTTTTCAACAACTATTTATTGAGTACCACCTTCTAAGACTGAGCACTGTTTTAAGAGCTGGGGACACAGCAGTGACAAAGGACATTAAGTCTCTGTTAACAGTGGAGCCCACCTTCTAGTGTCTAAACAGAGATTAAAATCTTAAACTAAAGGGAAATGGCCCAGGTTGTTTCTGTTGACGTCAACCAGTAAGTGGAGATGCGTTGGCCTTCCCATCACCCGAGAGGGTGGTTTGACAGCTCGGTGAGTGAAGAAGGCTCTGGAGAGAATCACCGCATCCCAGCATGGGCCACTCCATCTACCTTCATGAGTGCACGGACTCACTGCACAGGCCTCTTCACAATGTGGGATCACTTACTGTTCCTGCACAAAATTGACTTTGGGTTCTTGAGCAGTGCAGACAACCTTTCCTCCTGTACATTTTCTTTCTCTCCAGTCGGTTCACAAATAGCAGAAGAGATTTTTCTTTTTTTAAGGCAAATCTCTGCTTGTAGCTTTCTTGCTTCAAACCCTTCAGTGGTTTATCATCACTCTTAGGATAACAACAGTCTCTGCTGTGCTGTGACTTGGCCCCTGCCTTTGCCTCCAGCCTCCTCTGGTTCCTTTCTTCCCCTATTTCATTTCCACTCTCTAGAGATTTATCGGCCACTCTCAGTTCCCCTCAGTGCCAGGCACGTTTCTGTACCAAAGGTTCTGTAGATGCTATTTCCTTTGTCTGGATGGCTCTTTTGTAACCATCTTCCCCCTCACACACATACCCCTTAGGGTTGGCTTGAACTCCAGTCACTTCTGCAATGAAGTCTGTCTCCCTCAATGAATCAGGTTTCCCCTATTCCGTAGTCCTGATCCCCACTGCACCTCTCAGATGCCTGAGCCTGTGCACTGCCTTTCCTGTCATCCTATCCCAGTTCACCATCGCTGAACCCTTTGGCAGTTGACCCATACAATGTACCAGGGTATCATTTTTCTACTTACCACCCTTGGTGGGGTCCTCATTGCCAGCCGGCCAGTGGACAATCTATCTCCAAGATCCCATATCAGAGTCTACTTCCCGGAAACCATTGCTGTAACCAAGTGTCTTTAGTCGGGTCCTCTGGTAAGAGCTCTGAAATGGAGACTTATGGTTGGTTGTTTATTGGTGAATGCACCAAGGATTAACACTGGTGATGGACTGAGGAAAGCAGTCTGGGTAAAGTGGGGCTGAGGTGTGATGTAGTTGTAACAGAAGCTTCAGCCAGCCCCATCAGGGGCTCTGGAGCCGGGAGGGCCCTTTACGGTTGTCGCAATTGAAGCAAGGGGCTGCTGGGCTTTGTAACTCTACCTCCGTGAGTCACTGGTGGGGGGGTGGGTAGCTGCTCCAGAGGGAAGCATAAACTTGGGTAAGGCAGCTTCTTTCAGCCAAGAACAGTTCCCTGGGAAGGACACACCTATGACAGCCAACAACTCTGGCAGCAGAAAAAGGAATATCTCCGTCTGAAGTGTAGATCTGGTTGGTACAGTGTAATGTCCATTCTGGCAACATAGCCAGGCTTTTCACACATGGGGCTTTAAGAAATCATTGATGGGCTCTTTCATTTCTGTGAAACACAAACCTGCTTCCCTGAACTGATCCTACTTTGTTACTCTCTTTACTTTTAGAGTCCATCTTTGTTGACATATTGTCTCTGCCTTTTATTGTTTTGAACCTAGAGCACAAGTTTCCCTGGTAGAAAAGGAAAACTTGACTAGAAAGCTTTCTATATACCAGACACAGAGCTGGGTACTCTAGGTATGTCCTCTTTTCAAACACTAAGCTTTATTAGCGTTTTCTCCCAAACTCTGTTGGACCCTTAACTACCTCTTTGTTTCCCCATTTTATTTCTGAGATTTTCGTAAAGGTGTTCTAAAATTTCACTTTGAAATGAAAACTTCTAGTGGTAGTGTATATGCTAGATGCAGTAATAAGATGAAAACTAGCCAAAACGTGACAAAAGGTATTTTACCATTATATTTAATATATTATGAATTACTTCATTAGTTTTTAAGTTGCTAAAACTGATGCATCCTTACTACTTAACATGAACTTTGCCTTCGCAAGAACTTTTAATATCTGCCTTATACGTTTTTGTATGTATATTATCTGCAGATTTCTGCAAACAATAATCGCAAACAGGAATGGATTTTTAAATGATTTCACAGCTCTCCAGAAGCATGCTAAATCCTATACCGTGCATTCTATAATTCTGAATGGGATATTTATTTCTAGCCCCTTGTAGTCCCAACTGCGTAGTGAAAATTGAAATGTATATCACCTGGATTGCCATGATATTCTTTTGTCTATTGACCTAATATTTTTAAAAACTTTGGATCATTATATATATTTTTTCTTTTTCATGTTTAGAAAGAGAAAGCACATGCAAGCAGAAATGAGGGGCAGAGGGAGAGAGAGAGAATCTAAACAGGCTCCAGACTCAGTGCGGAGACCTACCCGGGGCTTGATCCTGTGACATGATCCCATGATCCTGAGATCATGACCTGAGCCAAAATCAAGAGTCAGACACCCAACCGACTGAGCCACCTGGGTGCCCCTAGATCGTTATATGGTGATCTTAGAGTCTGTTCACTATTTTTAGCTGTGTTTCCATATGAATCAGCTATTCCAATAGTCAGTCTAGTGGGATTAGCACAGGATGAGAAGTAGCCTTGGTGACCAGAATCTAGTGTGGGTTCTAGAATGAACCTCTGTGTTCTCTTATGTGAAAAAGAGCTAATATTTATATCAGATAGTGCTGTGAGATCAGTTAAGAAAACCTATGTAGAAGAGCTTTGAAAACAGTGAGATTTTAAAATGAAACCATTATTACTAAAAAGAAACATATAAGGAGAAAGAAATGTAAAATACACTAATTGACTGTGTACTGTGTACCAGGTACTTTATACAGATTATTTCACAACTATGCTAAGGGGCAGGTATTATCATCCCCATTTTAAGGATGAGAACACTGAGGCAGAAAGAGCTTAAATAACCTCTTAAGGCCACTGACTAGTAAGTGTATGAGCCATGATTAACGCTTAGTTTAGGATTCCAAGCCCCGCCTTTCGTTCGCTTCACCAAAGTTGGTTTCCAATTAATTGTGTATAATCTGTGCAGATCGGTTTACTACTGTAAGTTTTTCCATCCCTTCTCCCACCCATCTCTTTCCTAGTCATCTCCAGTAGAGCTCCTTGAAATCTCACGGAGGCAGTGGGTTACGATGTAAAATCTCTTGCTTTGGGCATTGCGGTTTACCTTGTCTCTCATATTTGTTTTAGCTCAAGAAATCTGAACTCGAGAATGCGTATTACCACTGCTAGTCATGTGTACCTTTCTATATCTAATTTCAGTCCTTGGAGGGAAGAAATTGGTTTGAGGATGCATCTCACAGGTCAGTTCCAGAAGGTCAGGAGGTGCAAATGAGCTGAGCTGTTGATTCAGCTGAAGTAATTCTGATGAGCACATGCTTGCATGCGGGTCTATAATGTGGTTCATCTCCATAAAATCCCAAGCTTTATGGGTTTGAAAGCATTAACTCATGTCTTAGGAACATCCCACATAGATTATTATAATTCTTGGTATGCTGCCTGACCATCTGCTTACCTACAGGAATTACAATCAGAAAGAATGGCCCCGCTCAAATCTAGGCTCAGAAAAGAAATATGAGAATACCTGAGTCTTTTTGTTTTGTTGAAACAGCACTATTTTTGTACACCCTGCCCAGCATAATAATAAAAAGTATGTTAACCTGGGATTTTTTCTTGCTTCAAATTGATTAGAGTAGGACCGTAAAGTTCTTTCTCCTCTTGTTTTTTTTTTTTTTTATGAGAATGTATCAACGATCTCATGCAGCATGCCTGTAAATTAGTGATATTTAAATGTTTGTTGCCTTGTATTCTACAAAGGTGTCTACCTAATTTCCGTTTGCAGATTTAGCTAAATCACAGGGAAAAAATTTACGGCAGCTCTATTGGGTCACCTAGGCATGGTTTTAGTGGAAGAAAGGAAAAATGTGAAGCGGAATAAGCAGATTCTCTTTATTTCCTTTACCTCTGATAATGAAATATTAATTTTTTATGCACTTTGATAGCTAAATAACTATCAGATTGTTCCTTAGATAGCTAAGTAACTGACAGGAAAAACTCAGCATACTCCAGCAAAGAGTTGGTAGGACCTAAAGAATGTCATGGTTATTAAGACTATAATGAGGGGTGCCTGGGTGGCTCAATCGGCTGATGAGGGGCGCCTGGGTGGCTCAGTCAGCCAAGCATCCGACTTCTGCTCAGGTCATGATCTCACAGTTTGTGGGTTTGAGCCCCACATTGGGCTCTGTGCTGACAGCTTGGAGCCTGGAGCCTGGAGCCTGCTTCGGATTCTGTGTCTCCCTCTCTTTCTGCCCTTCCTCTGCTCATGGCTTGTGCTCTCTCTCTCTCTCTCTCAAAAATGAATAAACATTGAAAAAAGTTTTAAAAAAAAGACTACAATGAGATTTCTGTGAAAATCATGATGATCAAATATTCATTTCTTAGTTGTATGCAAACAAGATAAAAATACTAAATTTCAACTCCCCTCATCCGTTCCTTTCTTCACTTGATCTCATATGATCACATGGCTATCTGGGTACAAAATCCGGATGGAATCCATTTAGTATGAGAACTACATTTTTCCTGTTATTCTATTATCATTTTTTTCTACTATGGCAAAGACTGATCAGAACACACGTGCATGTGAAAGTGATGTCATGACTTAATGCCTATGTGGGTTAGTTATCTCCTATCCATCGCCAAAGATTATACACTTAACCTATGGGGCCACTGGAAGAACCAGACAAAATAGTGTAAATCTGTGATCACTCTGGGATCATTAAAGCTCAGAACGATCCCTCTCTTCTCTTCTTCGCTCCTCACTTCCTCCTCCTGTCCTAACTTCCACAAATATTTTATTGATATACTCTAAGCACTGGCAATTTACCACTCTTGAGGATGGAAAGAGGAACAAGCAGACAGTACTTTCCCTTAGGAATATCACAATCTGTCATATGATTTCACTCATATGTGGAATTTGAGAAACAAAACAGATGAATATAAGGGAAGGGAAGTAAAAATAAGATAAAAACAGAGAGGGAGACAAACCATAAGAAACTCTTAAATTCAGAGAACAAACTGAGGGCTGCTGGAGGGGTGTTGGGTGGGGGGATGGGCTAAATGGATGATGGGCATTAAGGAGGGCACATGTGGTGAGTGCTGGGTGTTGTATGTTAAGTGATGAATCACGGGGTTCTCCTGAAACCATCATTATATTGTATGTTAACTAACTTGGATTTAAATTAAAAACATTTTTTTTAAAAAGGAAGATTACACTCTAGTGGGTGAGATAGACATTAAACAGCTCATTCATGTCACCAGAACCCATGACGTTACAGTTGCAGTAAGTGCTATGTCTAAAAATTCCTGGATGCTGTGGGGGGGGAAATGTATTAGTATATTCTTTCCTTTTTGAAAAAAATATTTATTTTATTATTATTTTTTTTGACAAAGAGAGAGAGAGAATGCATGCACAAGGGAGAGACAGAGAGAGACGGAAAGAGAGAATCCCAAACAGGCCCCGCACCCTCAGCAGAGCCTGAAGCAGGGCTGGAACTCACAAACCTGGAGACCATGTGCTGAGCTGAAACCAAGTGCTTAACCAACTGAGCCACATGGGTGCCCCTGTTTTCTTTTCTTTTTATTAGTATTTCCTTTTCTTGTTTTGAAATTGAAATATAATTGACATATAACATTATGTTAGTTTCAGGTATACAACATGATGATTTTATATACATACATATATATATATCTATATATATCTGTATATAGATATATATATATCTCAAAATGATCATCAAAATAGGTATAGTTAACATCCATCACCACACAGTGTTTTCTGAAATGAGATTATTTCTTTGCTATTTTGCTGTCAAGAAGAAACATTCTGGAATTCAACAAGCCATTTCTTATCACTTCTTTTCTGTTCTTCTCTCTACTTCTTAACCAGTCCCAACAACTTCCCATTGGTGTTTTGAGCTAATGCAATTTTATGAGAAAATAGTCATAGTTCTAATGCCTTTGCATAGCCCAAATACCATTACATACCTTTGAAAAGGACAATTTAAAAATCATATTTTATGTTTTCATTCTATTTTTCTTAGACATGACTCTAATATTGTCCTGCTTGGGACCGTGTATTTTTTCAAGTATTGCTAACTTCCACCTGAAGACAAAAGTCTGATTTTTATCAAGGCTCAAAGAACTTCAAAGAGTTTTGTCCTTAAAACAATGCTGGTAGGTAACTAGGGTGGGCTGCAGGGGGCGCTGGAGGAGAGAGGTGTTTTGGTGTTGGGACGGCTTGTAAAAGTAGGAAATGGATTGGCGCAAACCCTAAGGCCCTGAGTTGTGTGTGTGTGTGTGTGTGTGTGTGTGTGTGTGTGATTCTGGTACTCTAAAGTCTGGCTTTGAAGTGTAGCTATGGAATTCATTATCAATTGGTTTATCCTCCTCTTGGTTTATTTATAGAAGTTTTCCCAGTGTGTGCCTGTGAATATTTATTCTATGGGACGTTAACAAGTGTTAATGTGGGGGGAAAAAAAACAACGACAAAAAGCCACAAAACTGTCCGTGGTCAAATAAGTTTCTTTACTGCCAGACTTCTCAGAAACTTTAAACACCAAGGCACATTGTGAAGTATCAAGAGAGGAATCATAGACAGTATCTACTCAAATTTATTTGATGATTAACCTTGTTTTTATAGAACATCTTATAGGAATTAATACTGCCTGGAATGAAGTTTGGGAAACAGGCTTAGATTACTTTCTGAGTAAATTTATCCTTTTGAGGATACCAGTGGATGACGAAGAAGATGTTTCATAACCTATAGAATAGTAGAAAACAAATTAAGTCTGGATTAAAGTGTTGTTATAGATAATTTACAAAATGGCTCATTCACAGGGAGAAAATCACCGAGGATCAAGAGTTACTATAATTTAATTTCACAAAGGAACGATGAACATGGGCACTAGTGTAATTTTTTTACATACATTGTGAAATTTGGCAATTGCAACTTGTTCCTAGGTATTTTAGGATCAATTATGTAAAGTAGAATCATTGTTATTTTGTTTCTTTCAACCCAACACAGCTGACTTTTTTTTTTTTTAACATTTATTTATTTTTGAGACAGAGACAGAGCATGAACGGGGGAGGGGCAGAGAGAGAGGGAGACACAGAATCGGAAGCAGGCTCCAGGCTCTGAGCCATCAGCCCAGAGCGTGACGCGGGGCTCGAACTCACAGACCGCGAGATCGTGACCTGAGCTGAAGTCGGACGGTCAACCGACTGAGCCACCCAGGCGCCCCCACAGCTGACTTTTAAAAATTCTAGATTCACTCATTTGACTTAAGTAGCCCTAGTTTGAAGTATTTCCATCCTTCTTTACTGCAAATGAATTTCCTGGTTAGGGTATGGCTTCACTGGAGATGAATAAAAGGCAAACATAACTGAATGCTGCATGATTTCATAACTCTGTAAAAACATATCGACCAGTTTGAATTGGTCTACGAAGATCTCTTTCTGTTTATTTCAATCCCAGCCTTCCTAATTACTCTAGCTCCTGTGTTCAGTCAGACTTTATGGTGTCTCTTTTTGGATTCTAATTCCAAATTCCATTTCCTAATTTATTGATAGAGGTAAAAACTACAGTTGTACTTCTTTTTTTCTCTCTGGCATCTGAAAAAAAAGTTTGCCGTATTTTCTGAAACTAGATTCTTAAATCTTTCTTTATCATCCTTTAACTCATTAGCCATGTAGTAAGAAACTTAACAGATAAAGCAGAAACATATTTCAGCTAATTGGAACCATCCCTATTAGGAGTTAAAAAGAGGACCCCGGCTTACATTCCAGTGTGAAGGTAGGAGTTTCTTAGGTAGTAGAATTGAGGAATGGATTTAGACATCAAAATTTTCATTTCCACCATAGCGTTCAAACAGAAATCTTGTTTTAAAAATTAAAATGCTCTAAAATCTCTGCTCAGAAAGTGTACCAGATGAAGAAATTGTTATAATACATTTGCACATAATGAAACATTGTCTAACACTGAGTAATGATGGGAGAGAAGTGGAGTTTAAACTCACCTCTGTCCTAGGATGTTCTCATATCAGTCCTGGGATAAGTCCCATATCATGGGACATTCCTTATTGTCAGTTTGGATTTCAAAGTCAGCTCAAAAGGAGGATTTCTTTCTTCCCTTTCTTTTATTTTTTTAAAGTAATTATCTATCATCATGATATAATTATGATTGTAATATATTGATTTTTAAGATGTAAAGAAAGCCATTTATTCAACAACTGTGGGTGGTTAGGTATCTGATGTACACAGTGTTCTCTCTCTTTTTCTCCTATCATCTGAGCCAGGGAAACATCTCAACACAAAGGGAAGGCATCCTCTTGGTGTGGGGATGCACAGCAGGCTATGGAGCACATGGCTAGGACAGTGGCTTGGGAGAGCTATGGTTCACAGAAGGTGAGGGCTCAGCTAGTTTCATATGATCATTGATTAATTCAGTTATTCATTCAGTGTAGACTGAGCATCTACGGTATGCCAGGAAATATATTTGCAAGGTCAGATCCCTGAACAACTCAAAGTCAAGCTGATGCTGAAATTGCTACCCAGCGCTGGGAAGCCTGGACATTGCCTCGGGAGTGACTTAGCACAAACAGGTAGAGGATTTTTATAATAACGTTCCAAACCAGCTTTCGTTCTCCCCTGATGTTGAGGCTTCCAGGTATTTAAAGAGCTGGTACTTTAACGGTCTGGGTAGAGGTTTTAATTCAACTGGGACGCTGGTTGCAGTTAGTTCATGGGCAATTGAGGATAATGCTAACAATTTCCTACAATTATTGGCACATTATACTTTAGGAAGAGCTCTCACAGCAATTAATTGATTTAGCCCTTAAAATTCTGTAAGGTAGAAGGCTCTGACCCGCCGATATCACATATGGAGTAACGGTCAGGATCATCTGACTACATGTCCGTTCTCATCTCTTTCCCCAACTTGCCTTCCCAAGGCTTCGAGAAGGGGTCAGCCAACTACAGCCTATGGACCAGATCTAGTCTGCGGGCCAAATCCAGTTGTTTTTGAACAGCCCGAGCTCTATGAATAATATTTTTATTTTAAAAAAAATTGTAAAAATAAAGAATAATATGCAGCAGAGTCAGTATGTGGCCTGCAAAACCTAAACTATTTACCATCTGGCTCTCTTAGTCCATTCAGGCTGTCACAATAGCATACCACAGACTGGGTGGCCTCTAAACAAGAGGGATTTATTTCTCACAGCCCTGCAGGCTGCAAGTCCAAGATCAGGGTGCCAGCACAATCAGGTGAGGGCTCTCTTCTCAGTCACAGATGTCTCCTGTGTCCTCACAGGATGGAAGTGGCAAGCTAGCTCTCAGAGCCTTTTTAGAAGAGCCCTAATCTGATTCGTGAGGATTCCATGACTCCTCCCAAAGGCCCCTCCTCCTAATAACATGACCTTGGGCATTATATTTTCAACATACGAATTTTGGGGAGGACACAGACCATTCAGACCATATAGCACTGCCCCGTTATTTTAAAAGTTTGCCAGCTTTTGGATTAGCGGCTTATGCATGGGTCTTCATGCTCTTTAGAGACGATTAGTATCATTCACTCTGAAGAAAAAATTGGAAAAATAGTAATCTAAAAACCTGTCAAAATTCTTGTAATATAGTCTTAAAACCAAGCCAGAATGGGCCTACTGAAGAGTATGAAGAATGGCAGCTTAAAAATGGGTTACACCTGGGGTGCCCGGGTGACTCAGTCGGTTGAGCATCTGACTTCAGCTCAGGTCATGATCTCACCGTTCCTGGGTTCGAGCCCCGCATCGGGCTCTGTGCTGACAGCTCAGAGCCCGGAGCCTGTTTCAGATTCTGTGTCTCCCTCTCTCTCTGCCCCTCCCCCACTCACGCTCTGCCTCTCTCTGTCTCAAAAATAAATAAACATTTAAAAATAAATAAATAAAAATACATTATACCTGGCCCTGGACCAGTAATGTGTCAGAACTAGCTTGCAAGAGCTGACTGTGCATGTCTGTTCCTAGCTCCAAATCTAGTGATGTCAACTTGGTAGCTTGACAAGGCCACGAGGGAAGTGATTCCACCACAGAAATTGGCAAGCTCTACCATTTGGGACCTTTTCTCCCCAGAAAGCTGGTTCTGATACATTTCCCAGTACGCCTCTAAATACATGTTATTTGATGTCTGAAGTCATTTATAGCCCAAGCTGATGTACTCATTCTGGTAATGAAAAGACTTGAGTGTTTTAATTTCATAGAAGCTAAATTTTGACACGATACTGATAAATTTTCTTAGACCCCAACTCATCTATGTAAGGGGAATAATACAATTCACTACACTGTTGCGTTGTGAGAGTTGAATGTGTTAATATTTGCAAATATTCAGGAAGTTTTCAAAGGTGGAACATTTAATGCAATGTTTACACATTCTAATTATGCTATCAGTGTCAGTCTTCATATCCAAATTCTAGCTCTGTGGAACAGAGCACATTCGGACAAATCGTATCTAGGTCCCATCTGGAGACAACTTTGGCTTGGAGTCAGAAGAATGGACTGTTCATCCTGTTCCCCCCTTTACTGCTTTGCATCTCAGGCAAGTCAACCTCAGTATGGCTGACTCTACCCATTTGTAGAAAGAGCTTAATGTCACCCATCTTGCCAGTCAGCGGGAGGATGAGACAAGATAATAGATGGGGAGGCACTTTGCTAATGGTAACACGTCACGCAAACATAAGGTATGATTATCTTACAACAATAAGATATTGAAATGCGTGTGGTAAGACTCAGCCTGACATTCTGTTGAAAAGAAGAAATAAATGAGTCACATCTTCCTTTGCCTCTCACCCTCTTCTGTCAAAAGTGGTGAATCACTGGCCAGAAATGTAAATGAGACTGTCATAAAGACTGATATGAAAGTTTTTATTCCACTTCAAGAAGCTCTGATGGCACTCCGTGTTATAGTAAAACTAACCTATTGACTAGAAACCAAGGTATTGAACTCTACTGCTGTAGAAAATAAACATGTATCTCTTCAGTTCATTTATTTTTCTATTATGTAAAATATTATTTTATTAAATATATAATATTAATATATAATATAATATAATATATAATATATAATATATATTATATATTATATTATATAATAATATATAATATATAATATATAATATATAATATATAATAATATATATAATAATATATAATAATATATATAATATATAATATATATTTTATAAATATATAAAATAATATATAATATATATTTTATAAATATATAAAATAATATATTTTATTATCTTTATACTTTAAAAATATTAGTTGTGTCATGCATTTGCAAAAACAGTTTTATATTGACATAGTTTTATTACTATTGCAAAAGTTGGTGAAGAAATTTGTTGTAAGAAGCTGTTGTTTGAAAAAAAAAATTTAGTGTTTGTTTATTTTTGAGAGAAGGAGAGAGAGAGCATGAGTGGAGGAAGGGCAGAGAGAGAAGACAGAGGATCTGAAGCGGGCTCTGTGCTGACAGCAGAGACCGATCCGGGGCTCAAAACCATGAACTGTGAGATCATGACCTGGGCCGAAGTCAGATGCTTAACCAACTGAAGCACCCAGGCATCCCTGTAAGAAGCTATCTTAAAAATAATTTAATTAAAATGATAAAAAATGAATAAAGTAACTACGAATTAAGCTTACAGTATACAATTGAGTTGGGAGAGAGCAATTATTATTCTTGTTAATATTTGCTACGAGCTCTGGAGTCTTGCTACTCAGACTTTAATGTATTTGTGAATCAACTTGAGACCCGGTTAAAATGCAGATCCCGTTGCAAAAAGTGGGGAGGTGGGACCCTATACAGTGAATTTCTCACAATCACCCAGGAAATACTCAATGCTCTTCTGTAGCTCTGAGTAGAGGTAGAGGCTGTGCGATATTTTGTGGAGGAAAAAGATTTTTTGAGTCTATCTGATTGACTGCAGATTCTATTCCGGCTGCCAGTGGTTGAGGTTCTCAAGAGAGAACGCCTTTCTTTTTGCATAAGTTCTAAATTAGTTGAAAAAAGAAACAAAGGGTAAATATTGAAGCAAGAGTAACACCTTTGTTAGTGGTGGAAGTCTAAAGTAAAGAACGTAGCTTTGTGCGAGAGCCACGTGAGAGCTCTCAAAGTCACTGAGAAGTGCAAGCTTCAGCTTTAGTTTTACAGTAAATGTACGAAAATACTAGTTAAAGAAGGAGTATGGTTGGTGGAAAGTTGAGTTTCTTCTGAGTTTCAGTCTACAGGTCAGCCAACAATTGTTACAGAAGATCCAGATAATTTGGAAGAAGGCTGGTGTCTTGATATTCCAATATAAATATTTCCTAGGCACAGAAAGCAGGTTTTCAACCATACTGTAGTTGTTAGCCAGTTTCTGAGGATTTCTGTGGGTATTCACCATCCTGGACTGCCTCGAGGAGTTAGCTGGGTCCTGGGTAGCTTCTCCTTCCCATTTGAGAGGCTGCACCCAAGCTCAGTTTCCCATGGGACCAGTGACTTCCTCTCTCATTTCGAACCCCCACCAGACCTCAAAGAGACTACATGGAAATACCTCTGAAATCCATTGGCAAGAGAGCAACAGAAACATCGTGTATGTGTGTGTGTACAGAGAGGCTTCTTTATTCAAACACAGACTCTAATGTGTAAGTCATGTGACGATACCCCATGGCCACCAGCCATTGTGTCAGAAGGTAAGTATTTTCCCTTCAGATGATATTGAGGATCAGTTGTTCAGTTTTTAAAGTTAAATGTCATCTGTCTTTTGAATTTTCATTGTGGTTGTAAGCCGATAACTACAAATAAACGAGCAAAACAAAATAAACCCCAAACCACTGCTGTTTGTCTCTCCAGACTGCTCTTATCCCTGACATGAAAACTCACCCCGGACAATTTTCTTGATAGAACTTTCATTTTTTTCCTTCCTGCTCCCCTTCCTCTCTCTTCCTTTCTCCTTCTATTTCTCTTTCTTTCTTGTGGCAAATGTATAATGTTCTATTTATGTGGTTTTAATGTACCTGTGAGGGTGAATTTTTTCTCTCTCTTTCTTACTGTCTGTCCACCCTCCTGCCCTGACCACCTCTTACGTTGGGAATGAGGAGGTCAGAAAGAATGATCTCCTCTTAAATGTCTGCTGAAAATAGACTAGCCATCCCATAATATGGAAAGACATTTGTATCATTTATATTCTAGGTTGATGATAAAACCATCTTATAAAATTGGTTAATTATGCTGGGGTTCAACTGTTTATCATGTTGGAAAAGTGGAGTTTGGGGATGATCTAAGGTAAAGGAAATGTTGGTAAGGGGAGACTCCATTTATTGCTTCTACCAGCAGTAAAATCCGAAGCCTTGCAAAATCTCAATAGTGCCCAATTGCATAAAGCCAAGTTAATTTTCCTTGCATCACTGATATTTAAAAGCCACTTAGTGAGCCATGTTGGGACACCTATGTTTTGAAGCATGTGAGGAAACAGCTGTGATCACATTTATAGTAATCTATTGAGTAAGACGCTTCAAATTCAAGATGTGTCCTTTCAAATTTGTAATGTTTACAGGTATCTTTGTATCCAGAGTACCTAAAAAATGAGGTAAAATCATGGAAACTCATTTTTCTCACTTTCTTTGCTTTTTAAAAACCCTCTTTTCAACTAATGCTTTTTGCACGATGGTTCTTTCCCTCCAATTTCCCAAATATCTTCAAAATCATGTTGGGGCGCCTGGGTGGCTCAGTCGGTTGAGCGTCCGACTTCAGCTCAGGTCATGATCTCTCACTCCGTGAGTTCGAGCCCCGCGTGGGGCTCTGTGCTGACAGCTCAGAGCCCGGAGCCTGCTTCGGATTCGGTGTCGCCCTCTCTCTCTGCCCCTCCCCCACTCATGCTCTGTCTCTCTCTCTCTCTGTCAAAAATAAATAAACATAAAAAAAATTACAAAAAAATCATGTTAAAGTCTTCAATGACTCCTTTCTGTGCCAGAGGCCCACTCTACAGTAGTTCCATTTCTTACCAACTTCAACGTGCAAACCAACGTGCCGACGTCGGTCTGGAAAATGGTAAAGGGTATGTTACCTTTCAAAAATAAACAGAAGAAAAATGTAGGTACCCAAATCCAATAAAGAGAATACATGTCACATCACGGTGTTGTAGAAAGACACCAGTTCTGTTTTCAGCATCGCTGGTATTTATAAGTGACTTGATGAGCCATTTTGAGACATCTCTGTTTGCAGCATGCAAAGTTAACAGCTGGGTCCCATTTATAACATTCCACTCAATAACATGCTTCAGAGTCCATGTTTATAATTTCAGATCGCAATTTATAGGCATACTTGTCTCTAATCATAAGCCTTTTTTTAAGTTGGATAAAATCACTGAGGAGAAGCCTTATCATGCTCCTGCGTATCTTTCTAAACTCTTTTTGCAAGTATTATCATTAGCATGATAGGCTTTTCTTATATTGCTTTAGTTTTTAATCATCTTAAGGTCTTAAGCTGTTTCCCTTCCTACCAGGATCATAGCAGCCTTCTTTCCATACCAACCCTGAAGTACAAAAATATAATCCTCCAAATAATTGAAAACCACTCTTTAACTTGCAGTGTTGAATCTTAGGATGCGTCTTGTTGAATTCTCCACTCTTTGGAGCATAATATTTTGAAAAACAAAACAAAACAAGACAAAACAAGACCAAATAAAACAAAACAAAACACATGGTCTGTGGAGGCTGAATGATCTGCATTCAAATAGCTATTCAGTTAGAGCCCTTGTGCTTGACCTTACTGGAAATGGGTAAAATAATGTCAGTTTTACAGAATTGTTTCCACGATTAAATGAGAATGACAAGAATAGCTAAGATACATGAAGGCGTTCCTATGCGCTAGGAATTGTTGGGGAGGAAAACAACTTTTCCTCTACCCTTAGGTTCAGTGTCTGGGAGCCTGTGAATTTAACTGACCAAAGACAGATTAAAAGGTTTACATGCACAGGAGTCCACAGGAAAGAAGTCAAACTCAAAGAGGTGGTGAGACTTGGGAGCTCATACACCATTTTCACCAAAGAGGGTTTGGGTTTCAAGAATGTGTAAGTTGTGGGGAAGTAACAAAGAAATACACGGCAGAACTCATGAGAGAGAAAGGTTTTTAGTAAGGTTCGTTTATGCAGACTCATTCTGGTGCTGTCTCTTGCAAGACAGGTGGCTTTCCTCATCCTGGAGCAGGACGGTGGGGAAATCTTATTCCCCCTTTACGAAGGGAAATGCCTACCCTGCATGTAGGCAGAAAAGGGGAGGGCAGAGAACTCTTCTTGTGTCTGCTGATTCTTAATTGCTTTTAGTTCAAAATAATCTCTATGACGAAGTGGCATATTTGGGGGTGGCATATCTTGAACCCTTCTGTATTGTGCTGACAGCTTCACGTTGACTTGATCCTTTACCCAGATCAAGTACACATAGAAAAGCTGCCACATTAAATATAAGGCCAGAGAAATGTGAATTTATTCCCTCTTTCTATGCCATTACACTTTTTCTAAGAGATTTTTTACATAACAAACATAATAGCCTACGGGACACATCCTAACATATTTTACCATTTCCCTATAGTTGAAGAGCATTTGGATTGTTTCTACTCTTTGTTTTGCTATTAAAACTTACACTGCAGGGGCCCCTGAATGGCTCAGTCGGTAAAGCTTCTGACTTCAGCTCAGGTCATGATCTCGCAGCTTGTGAGTTCGAGCCCCGCATCGGGCTCTGTGCTGACAGCTCAGAGCCTGGAGCCTGCTTCTGGTTCTGTCTCCCTCTCTCTGCTCCTCCTCTGTTCACTCTCTCTCTCTCTTTCTCTCAAAAATGAATAAACTTTAAAAAAAAATTAAAAAAAAAACCTTACACTGCAGTGAATATCACTGTACCTGAATTCATATTTGCATTTAAAATTTTTCACCCTGAGTATAGAGGGCCAGAAATGCAATTACCGAGTCAAGGGATATGAACACTTTAAAGCAAAATTGTTACAAAAATTGCAAAATTGGTTACCCTAACTTATCAACCTCATCTCATCCTTGCTATTATAATTTAATTATTTTCTGGTTGATGGTTGTAGAATGGTACTTTTTTTTACTTTAACATTTTAACATTTCTAATGAACCAAATAATAAAAATATTTACTGGCAATTTGTATTTCCTCCATTAAGAACAATTTATTTATGTGTGTTTCTTATTTATTAATGTTTTGATGTTTTTCTTGTTGATCCCCAAGAGCTCTTCATATATTAAGATTAACTCTTTGTTCATTATTTGTTCCAAAAAAAAAAAAAAAAGAAATCCCCACACCTTGCTGTTTGGCTTTCAATTCAGTTTATATTAAATTTTAAGATTTAGATTTAAGATTTAGAATAATTTATGGTTTTATGGGATAAAATCTAGCAATTTTTTTCTATTATAACTTCTTTCATTGTTTTTATAATCTAAATCCTTTCACCTTCCAGAGATCAGAAAAAAAATGTTGAAGTCTTTTCTTCCATGTTTATTTTTGGTTCGACTTTTTTTCAGTTTAGTTCTCTATTCAGTTTAGACTGTCTTTTGATGTGTGGTGTGAGAAAAATATCAAAGTATTCTTTTGAGTGTTCCACAAAGATAAGCCCACATAACTTGGGTCCCGTTAAAATTAAGTGAACAAAGACATCTAAAACAAAACTCCCAAAGCCAAAAAAAAAAAAAAAAAAAAAAAAAAAAAATCAATTAATGGATTTTTTTTTTCTTGGAAAACTGTCTTTGCAAAAGAAAGAAACTTAGAAAAACTTTATGTAAGCTCAGTTTTAGCCCAAGATTAAACAAAAAAAAAATTTATTTATTTTTGAGAGAGAGAGAGAGAGAGAGCAGGGGAGGGGCAGAGAGAGAGAGAGGGAGAGAGGGAAAGAAAGAATCCCAAGCAGGCTCTATGCTGTCAGTGCAGAGCCTAACATGGGACACTGTCTCCTGAACAGTGATCATGACCTGAACTGAAGTCAAGAGTTGGATGGTTAACCAATTGAGCTGTTCAGGTGCCCCTAGCCCAAGATTTTTAAAACACAGAAAATCCTTTTTCACCTTAATTATTTGAGGCATATAAAACATTACTTTTTCCTTATTCTAGAGTATTCATATTTGTTTCTCTTGCTACATAAAAACGTTGAGTCTTTATATCTATATCTGTAGCTCTATCTATCTACGTACATGTATATATTCTTCATGTGGCCACTACTCACCTTCTAAACCTTGTGAAAATGAAATGATCCTCCAGGTGGATGAGAACTTATAGTCATGATACACAGGACTTGCTGGATTAATTCTCTGGCATGCTGCAAGTTAAGACCTCAGGAGGGTATCCTGATTGAGATTGAAGCATATACATAAATAAATCCCCAGCCAATGCTTGATTTGAATAGATATATGGGAGCTGGGGACAGAATTGACCAGATGCTGGACCATATGATAAACACAGAGGGTCATGGTGTGGTATAAAAACCAGGCATTTATATGGTACAGCTGGCCGTGCATAATCTTCTACTAATTTATAAGCAGGAGCATCTGTTCTCTAGCTGCTACTCTTTCCAATTTTCTAACGGCCTTCTCCTTGAGTCTCTTGTTTAATCGAGCAGCTCCCCCATGCTGCGGGAAAGAAAGGGGGGGGTGGGGATCACCGGCAGGGGAAAATGACATGGCCCTGAATCTGCCTTTCAGAGAAGAAAGGGAGAAATACCTCCGGGAAGATTCTTGGTCTCATTCTGAATAAGACTTCTTTAGTATCCAATGGCATTTTGAAAATGGTCTTGAATGGAGTATCTTGGGCTTCCATCATTGGGCCGGATCTTTATAAGAAGAGATTTCTCTCTGTCCCTTAATCAATACAAGGACATTTTAGGCCACATGACAGCCTCACATTGGTTCCAGTCAGAGTTAGTATCACTTTCTGTTTAATTTGGATCCACCAGCTCTCCTGGAGGCTACGCAGGCAAAAGAGGGAGGCAAGAGCTATGATGTCCTTGTCACCATACAACTTACCTCCAAAAACCAAAACAAACCAAAACAAACCAAAACAAAAGCTTTTGTAGAGGGTCTATCTCCCTATTCACTGTTCTTCCTTTCTGTTACCATTTTTCTTTCTGCTTCTTGGCAGGGCAGGAGGGTGGGGGATTATGGTCGTGGCATGCCCTTCATAATCTACTAGAGCAGCTGATGAATGGCAGTAGTAGTAGACTGCCTCTCTGTTGAACCTCACTGATGTCTTAGGTGATGGGAGCTTAGAAATTTTTTTTTATTTCTTCAAAATGGACTTCTACCACTGATATTAAAAGAGTCAAAGAAATGAACGTCTTAATGATGGAATTTTGTTTTCTGGGACACAGAGATAACATAGTTTAAAGAGAAGGAGCACTGTACCTTCAAATAATACCATTTTGGAAGAAACTCCATTGGTCTAGGGCTTAGAAGGGTCTTGGGTCCTTATTTGGCCCCTAATAGTATTGTGATGTTTGTCCTGTCACCTAACCTCTCTGACCCTGTATTTCCAGAACTTAACAAGGGGGATAATAAGAACTCCAATTCATTTTACACAAATACCTTTTAAGATATAAAAGGTATCTAAAAGGTACCTTTTAAGATATAGGACATTAGACAAATATAAGTGACCATGATTAGATCCATAGACATGTGAAATGTTACAGCTACATGAATTTGTCTAATTTATATAAGTAATATAACTTATCATCTGAACAAGGCTACTTTGAGAGAGAGTGGGGGTGAGAACCACACAGGGAGCCGTGATAACAGCAAACTGTCCTGGGAAAACCTAGACATATGGCCTCTGGCCATAAGAGACTCTAGCAGCCATATGCTGTAATTAGTCATAAGACCAGCTTTGTCCCTGGACACTGTACGCACAAGAGAGGAGAGAAAAATAAATAAATAAGAGGCCTTTCTGCCGATATGTTATTATGTGTTGGGGGAAACTGAGCACGTTCAAAACACTCAATGATGTTATACGTGATGACCCTCCAATGTTGCCTTTAGAAAAAATGTTTATTTATTTATTTTGAGAGAGAAAGTGCACACATGCAAGCCAGGGTGGGGCAGAGAGAGAGGGATAGAGAATCTTAAGCATGCTCCTGCTTTCAGCGCAGAGCCCATGGCACGATCCCACGAATCGTGAGATCATGACCTGAGCCAAAACCAAGAGTCGGACGCTTAACTGACTAAGCCACCCAGGAGTCCCTCCCATGTTGCTTTTTGACCCAGTAACACTTTGGCCATTTATACAGTGGCCTCCAGCCTCCCCCCATCCAATCGTATTCATAGAATAATAAAAAAAAGCCATGCCAAGTGATTGAGATAATTTCTGCGGTGCTTTGCAAACAGTGGGCAAGGGTCAAGGCAAACCTGTGACCCTATGGATTCCTTCTGACCGGTTCCTTCAGCTTTACCCATTTCCCCTGGGGCATGCATGTTGTCCTTGAATGCCTGTGACCCACCCCACCATATCCTGCTCCAACCTAAGATATTCACTGATGGTGTTCTGCATTTGATATAATAAAGTTTTCCCAAATCTTCTGATCATAAGAATCACCTCTGGTGCTCTCCTGGTGATTCTGTCACTAGGGTCTGAGGTAGAGTCTGCTTATCTACATATTTAACCAAGCTCCCAGGTGATTTTTATGATCACATGAGTCTGAGATATATGATTTAATAAATATGAAAGTAGAAAGATGCCTTCCAGATCATTTAAACCAGTGGTTATTAAAATGTGGCTTTCCGGTTAGTATCTAAAATCTATAAAGAACTTACCAAACTCAATGCCTGAAAAACAAACAATCCAGTGAAGAAATGGGCAGAAGACATGAATAGACACTTTTCCAAAGAAGACATCCAGATGACCAACAGACACATGAAAAGATGTTCAACGTCACTCCTCATCAGGGAAATATAAATCAATACCACCTCACACCAGCCAGAGTGGATAAAATTAACAATTCAGGAAACAACAGATGTTGGCGAGGATATGGAGAAACGGGAACCCTCTTGCACTGTTGGTGGGAATGCAAACAGGTGCAGCTGCTCTGGAAAACACTGTGGAAGTTCCTCAAAAAATTAAAAACAGAACTACCCTATGACCCAGCAATAGCAGTACTAGGAATTTACCCAAGGGATACAGGAGTGCTGATGCATAGGGGCACTTGTACCCCAATGTTTATAGCAGCACTTTCAACAATAGCCAAATTATGGAAAGAGCCCAAATGTCCATCAACTGATGAATGGATAAAGAAGATGTGGTTTATATATACAATGGAATACTACTTGGCAATGAGAAAGAATGAAATCCTGCCATTTGCAGCAACGTGGATGGAACTGGAGAGTATGATGCTAAGTGAAATAAGTCAGTCAGAGAAAGACAGATATCATGTTTTCACTCATATGTGGATCTTGAGAAACTTAGCAGAAGACCATGGGGGAGGGGAAGTGGAAAAAAAAAGTTACAAACAGAGAGGGAGGGAGGCAAACCATTAAGAGACTCTTAAATACAGAAACAAGCTGAGGGTGGATGGGGGTGTGGGGGAGAGGGGAAAATGGGTGATGGGCATTCAGGAGGGCACTTGTTGGGATGAGCACTGGGTGTTGTATGTAAGTGATGAACCACAGGAATCTGCCCCAGAAACCAAGAGCACACTTTACACACTGTATGTTAGCCAATTTGACAATAAATTATAGTACAAATAAAATAAAATAAAATAAAATAAAATAAAATAAAATAAAATAAAATATGGCTTGCCAACCAGCAGTATTGACATCACCCGGGGACTTGTTAGAAATGCAAATTGTTGGTGCTATATTGAGTAGGAACCCTGGAGGGTGGGGGGAAGTGACCTGTGTTGTCACAGACCCTCCAGATGATTCTCATGTAGACTAAAGTTCCAGACCACTGATTTGGGCCAACCCTTTTTTTTTTTTTTGGTCCTCCATTTTACAGATGAGGAATGTTGACACTCTTCTCTCTCACTTTGGGATCTCGGGTGTTGAGAGAAGGACAAGTGCTAGAACCCCTGGATGATTGTGAACAGGGCAGAAGACGGATGGTAGGGGGCTACTGAGGATGGGCATCGGTGAGTATGGCCCACCACTCTGTCTCCCTACTCCCCGAGCGAGGGCTCTTGTGAGTGTAGATAGGGACTCATGTCTGCCAAAGGACTGCTAAAAGACACAAGGCTTCTGAAGAACCACACCCCTGTGGTAAACCAGAGCCTGGGTGTTAATAGCGACTCTCCACTTAAGAAATCCCCTGAGAACCCAGACACCAAGAAGCCCCAGTTCCTTCCAGAGAAAGGCATGTTTCACTCTTGGCGAAGTTTCAGCTCTGCTTTTGGTGGTTAGTCTCTGCTGATTCTCAGGGTGGTTGACGAGAGACTCTTCTAACTAGTGCTGCAAAAGGATATCTCAAATTGTAGCCAGATAGTGATGCAGCTTGATTGCACATCTTTCCCTGTCACACTGAAAGAATGAGTGCTCAGCAGATAATTCAGACATCCCTCATGAGCCCAAGACCAGTGTTCCCAGACTTCAGTCACTGACTACAATTTTCACAATGTTTTCAACGTTCAAGTACCAGATGTGCTGTTATTTATTTAATATTTTTCATTCATTCTATTTAAAAAACTGTTTTAAAACAGCTTTAAATTTACAAAAAGTGTATGAAGGCAGGACAGAGATTTCCCATATGCCCCTCACCTGGTTTCCCCTATTATTAACTTCTTACATTGGTAGGGTATACTTGTCACAGTTAATGAATCAATATCGATGTGTTATTGTTAACTAAAGTCCATATCTTATTCAGATTTCCTTAGGTTTTACATAGTGTCCTTTTTTTTCCTGTTTCTTGATCCCATCTAGGATATCACTAAATTAAATTCATTCCTCATATTACATTTGGCTCCTAACCCAGACCTACTGATTGGTGATCTAATGCAAAATGATGCTACTCTGGTTATTACTGTTGCCGTGAGTATTAAAGACCTTTGTCTTTGACCCGGGAGTCTCCTGGCAACTGCCAGCATCAAAGAAACTTTGACAGGCTGACTTGTTAGCTTACAAATAGGGTACAATACCAGATCTCTGAAAGTTCCTAACAGTGTGTTATACAACTGAAGTATTCAAAAAGGATATGAAATATATGAAATTCATAAACATGGAAAATAATTCAATTAAGTTGGGAAAGGCCTCAGAAAAGGTGACTGTTAAAAGTTGCCAGATTTATAAACAGAATAAGATTTATGAGTTGAACTTAAAAACTCAAGGAAAAAGGGCACCTGGGTGGCTCAGTCAGTTAAGCATCCGACTTCAGCTCAGGTCACGATCTCGCGGTCCGTGAGTTCGAGCCCCCCGTCGGGCTCTGGGCTGATGGCTCAGAGCCTGGAGCCTGCTTCCGATTCTGTGTCTCCCTCTCTCTCTGCCCCTCCCCCGTTCATGCTCTGTCTCTCTCTCTGTCTCAAAAATAAATAAACATTAAAAAAAATGTAAAAAGCATTGGAATTGAACTAATTAATGATTTTAAACAAGAGAAAGCTATGATCAGATTTTAGTTTCAGAAAGGTTATTCTGGCTATCACATGAAAATTAGATGGGAGAAGGCAAGTCTAAATAGAAAACCAAAAAGGAAGTCTGCGGTAAGTGAACTTGATAGTAGACACCCCGCAGAGGCTTCTAGGGTTTTGGAGCAAAATTTTACCCTCCTCAGCAAATAACTAGTCTGGTTCTGGAAAACAGCAATTGGTTGGTCCCCAGGCACACAAAGAGGCCAAAAGCCTGACCAAGTGCAGCTGTGTGACCACATGACCTAAGCTTCCCATCATTAATGGGTATTCTTTTGGACTATCAAGCTGGGAGGCAGGAGGGGCATAATCAAGACTGGACCCAAAGGCACCTGGATGGCTCAGTTGGTTAAGTGTCCAACTCTTGATTTCAGCTTAGGTCATGATCTCCCGGTTCGTGAGATTGAACCTGCATCAGTCTCTGTGCTGACAGTGCGGAGCCTGCTTGGGATTCTCTCTCTCTCTCTCTCTCTCTCTCTCTCTCTCTGTCTCCCTGTCTCTCTGCCCCTCCCCTGTTCTCTCTCTCTCTCTCTCTCTAAGTAGATAAGCTTAAAAAAAAAAAAGACTGGATTCAAACATGTTCTTAGAGCACAAATAAACTTCAGTACCTTGAGAACCGACAGATAAGATGATCCGTTCTGTAAATACGTAACTTACTCAACCTCTTTCCCACATACGCCAGCTTTCTCAATGCTCTCAGGAACACATGTCCATGCAGTAGAGACAGCGGTTATTATATATGGCTCAAAAGCATGAGCTTCTTGTCATTGAGGCTGGCCTGACTACTGCCATTCTGAGTGCCCATACTGGCAACAGCAACAAGCAACCTATGAACTCTTTGTATGTTGCCATATTTTGGAGGGGGCAGTGATTTGTTCCCAATGGTGTAGGTGCAATAGATTTAGGTTTGCTTTTCTATCCCACCATGTTTCTGTTTGGCACAGCATGTGTGGATTTACTGAGTGTCTTATTCCCCATGTTGTGTTTTGCCACACAGCACTGCTTCTAACAAAAGTAGTCTCTTTGTAGGAAAAGAGGTCAAGCAAATATATACAACTGTCTACCTGGCATCTCTTTGGGGATGTTTCAAAGGCACTTCATGCTCGACGTATCCAAAACTAAACTCATGATCTCCCACAGCCCAAAGCTCGTCCACCAGTTTCTGAGTGAATGACACTACCATCTACCTCAGTGTCATGCTTGGTACCCCCTCCTCTTTCATCCTTCATATCTAACCTAATATCCAATGATTGCCTTCTAGACGTTTCTTAACTTCATCTACTCTTCTCCATTTTTACCATCCATGCTGGATGGAACTTTCAAGAAGACTTTGAATTATGTTATTAAATAAAGACTGCCATATCTTTTGCCTTGCTTCTGCTTCTTTGTTCCAATGGCAGAGTGGATAGGAGCCCTGGAGGTGCAGAAACTATCTTGTAACCACAAGGCAACAAGAATGTAGACAAAAGCCTACATGTAGAAAGATGGAAAAGTGGTAAAACAAACTGAGTCCTCAAGGACTCATTGCACTGCCATGATGTGTCTGAACCACCTGTCCTTGTGTAAAGTTCTTTCTGGTTTGTGAAGCAACAGTTATAAGGATTTAAATTTTACTTTTTGAGGAATGAGAATTTTGTTTCAAAACGGGAAAAAAATTATCATGTTGTGATGTGTGGCTCTTTGACTCAAGCTAAAATGGTTCCAAAACCAACACACTCAAATCCAGTATTACCCACTCTCCTAATCTAATCAACATCAAGAGGTAGAAAATAAAATTTTAGCTTTATACCAAAAATTTTAAGATTGTTTGGGAGTGTCAGTCCTGTCTCAGCTTGAGTCTCAGCCAACCTCCCTTTTCTCATCTAACACACACAGATGTGCACCTACACACCTCTGAATGTTTTGGATATAGGGCTCTACCAATCCCTTAATGTAAGGTCGTATTCACCCTTTCCTGAGTTCCAATTTGTCACTGTAAAGGGACATCTTAGTGGTCTATGAGATATAACAATACGATAAATTTGAAAGATTAATGTGAAGCCATACCTTAAAAACATCTTTACTTCTTGTTCAGACAACACACTAGTGGTGATGGTACTCTCACTTTTCATAATTCTTGTATGCACCACCTGCCCTCAGATTTTGGTCTCTAAGTCTAGCCTCCAATTCAGATATAGGACTCTTTAAAGAGTCCTATAATGATGACCACAAAAAAAAAGTCAAGATGGGTTTGGAACATCCTATTTTTTGTCATAAAACAGGGTCTAGAGCTAGAAGGATGTCGTGGAAGGCAGTCTAAGGGGGTCCCCAACAGCTAAGTCATGCTCATTTGAGAACAGATTCAAAACAAAGCTTAAGAGAGAAAACTCAGGGGGCCCCTGGGGGGGCTCAGTCAGTTAAGCATCTGACTCTTGATTTCAGCTCAGGTCATGATCTGGCAGTTCATGGGTTTAAGCCATTTTTCTACATTTATTATTTTTTTAAAATTTTTTACGTTGATTTTTATCTATTTTATCTACATGAGCAGGAAAGCTACTAATTATAGCTACTTACTTGCATAAAACTAATGATAAATATTTGCACTTTAAAAAACTAGTAGCAGTTGATGTCTACATATGACAAGGGACAGCTAGTGTCACAAAACTTAAAGGCTACTACATTTGAAGAAAGACATGTCTGAAAAATTGAGAGTTTTTGGAAGTGGCTGGGATATGAGTGAAAATGGTTTTACAAAGTATACTCAGTTTATGACCAAAGTTCAGGTTTAAATGTTCTTAGACTGGGGCTCCTGGGTGACTCAGTGGTTAAGCATCTGACTTTGGCTCAGGTCATGATCTCTGGGTTCATAAATTGGAGTCCCTCCTCAGGCTCTGTGCTGACAGCTCAGAGCCTGGAGTCTGCTTTGGATTCTGTGTTTCCCTCTTTCTGCCCCTCCTCCACTTGCACTCTGTCTCTTTCAAAAAATAAATAATTAAACATTTAAAAAATTTTAAATGGTTTTGGATTGTGTAACCCAAGAGCTTATGGGTTCTTGGCAGAGAACCTACACTATCCGGTGATCTGTGATGGCCTTTGTTTTCTTTAGGTCCAGTAAGGTCACTAAAATCCTAATAATAGGTAATAAATTATATTTATATAAACCTAATAAGAGTAACAAAACAGTAGCTGGCAGGATTATTGAAACCCCAAGAAAATATAAAAAATGAAAGCCCAGGAATGTGAGGGATAAGAATAAAAAATACTGTTTAATCTATGCTATTTATTACCATTTGGTATAATAGTTTTAATTGGCTTTATAAACTTTGCTGCAGTCTGTCTTTTGTGTATTTCTTAAGGAATTTAGAGCATTTCTGAGCCTTTACATTTTAAAAGATCTTTGATTAAGTGTTTTTATTAAGTGTTTAAATGTTTGGATAAATCTAATTGGTTATACTCATTTTTTTAATTACTTGTGTAAATAATATGATTAGTTAGGGAAATGCGGCATTTTTTAAAGAATGTCAATTGATTAATAGGTTGAACTTATTTATTTAAAAAAATTTTTTTTTGTTAATGTTTATTTATTTTTGAGAGAGAGAGAGAGAGAGAGAGAGAGAGAGAGAGAGAGAGAAAGAGAAAGCATGAGCAGGGGAGGGGTAGAGAAAGGAGACACAGAATCCCAAGCATGCTCCAGGCTCTGAGCCGTCAGCACAGAGCCGGACACGGGGCTGGAACCCACCAACCTTGAGATCATGACCTGAGCTGAAGTTGGACGCTTCACTGATGGAGCCACTCAGGCGCCCCATGGTTAAACTTACTTATAAGTGGAGAACAAATGGGGTGCCTGGGTGGCTCAGTCGGTTAAGCATTCGACTTCAGCTCAGGTCATTATCTCACAGTTCCTGGGTTCGAGCCCAGCGCCAGGCTCCATACTGTCAGTTCAGAACCTGGAGCCTGCCTCGGATTCTGTGTCGCCTTCTCTCTCTGCCCCTCCCCCGCTCGTGCTGTGTCTCTCTCTCAAAAAATGAATAAACGTTAAAAAAATAATAAATGGAGCACAAACGATGTACTAATATTATTAAGAACATATTTCCTTCATATGCTAAAACCCCTCAAACCCCCTCGAACCCCTCGATCTGCCCACTCCTCTCTGCTCTGGGTTCCATGGCCTCAACAGCACTAGGTCCCTTCTGTTAAGGTGACCTAACTAACCATAGGTTCTTTGATTCAATACAAATATACTGAAAAATATTCTGTGCCCCACATCCAGACTAGGCTGACACAGTCCCACTCACAGCCCTAAACATCTGTTATCTTGCCCTATACCGATACCGTTTAGACCACTTACACTTCCTGGAACTTTCTGGAACTAAATAGTGTGTGGAGTGGTAAATTCTGTTCTGAGTATACCTGAGCAGACAGCTTCAGATTGCCCTAGGAGGACCTGGAATGTAGAATTGCTTAGTAAGAGAAAAGACAAATTGAATCGTCAAATCTTCCTTTCATTACGCTAATTAAACCAAGACGTGTTTGCATCCAAAGCATCGTGTTCCAAAAGCATCCATTTTTTCTTGCTTTGTTCCTGCCCCAAAGTATCTTTCCGGAAGTGTTTACAAATCTGGGTAGGCTACACAGCAGTGGCCAGTAGTAGTAGCTAAGACACGTTTTGCAGGACTGAATGCTACTTTTTGCCCCTTAATGTTGTGCCTCGTAGGTGTAGGTGTAATATGAAAGGTAATACCATTGCTTCTCTAGATAACCAGAGGGGGATAGAACACCAGAATTGTGAGTTGTGTTATTGTTATAAAATATATGATATTATTTCATTGAAATTTCAAGAGTTTTCAATTTAATTTAAATGATTTTGACGTTTAAATTTCATTAATTATAGATATAATTTTATCAATTATAAAGTGGCCACTAATTATCCTTTTACTTTGCCTTTTTTAAAAGAAGAGATCCTGAATATTTTAATGGAAAATAGCTTTATGGAAATAATACAATAATCATTTTTATATTTTATCTTAACATTTATTTTAATATATATGGATAAAAATATATCCAAGTTCACAATTAACCAACTGAGCCACCTGGGCACCCCTTACTATCTTATACCTCATTTTCAAAAGTACAGGCTTGAACTGCCAAAAAATTTTTTATCTTGAAATTTTAGTCATTGATTTAAGAGATTATCCAAAGTAAACCTGTGATAATGGCATTAGCATTGTTAATAAAAATGGCATATACCTAGAATTTTGGCCCAAAATCCAGAAACATTCTTTGTGCCATGCATGGTACATTTAGAATCTGTTACCGAGAGACAAGGCCAATAGTAATGACATTCTTTGGAACAGTTCCGAGATTACATAAAATATGTTCATCTGCCTAAAGAGGAAACAGTTTGATGAAGCACATACAAAATTTGACCTTATAAACACTCTCAAAGAATGAGCATTCTGAGTAAGTGCTGTTAACTGAGTTGGTTTTTAATTCAGATGAGATACAAGATACCGTGAAAGAGTAGTGTGAAAACAGCTGTTCTCCAAAAAGAAGATCATGTACTTTAGTGGACCATCAAAATAATTTTGAATTTTTGTTCTCTGCAGTTATTTGCTGTGAACCCTTACTGACCATTAATAAAATAAGCAAAACCTCCTAAAAATAAAATAAAGACAACAAAATCAGTCTGAGTTTGGCTGTTTCACTTTTCCAAAGCAGTCTGTGGGCCTTGGTCGAGGAAAATTTCTCCAAGAAAACAGTAAAAATTCTATCAGAACTACAGTGCGTGTAGGTAGGTTGCTCACTTGACATTACGGCCAGCAGAATACAAAATAAGTGAAAATCTTGACTAAAACAACATAATTAGTAATTGTAGAATGAAGTGAATAGAAATGAAGGCATGAATAATAAATATTATGAAGTAAGTAATGATAAAAATAGATAATAATGTATGAATCACATACCTCTTTAGTTTGTTACACATCTGAAAGGCACTGGCCCATGAGCAGAACGCTAAACATATGTAACAATGACTAAATTCAGTCATCGTTGATATTTGGCCAGCTCTGAGTCGCATAAAAACCATAGTTTTCCACAGTTTTCATTTTGTGCTTATGAAGGCACATTTATCAAGATAGATTGATAGCATATATTTTATTTACCAGCTTATTTGCTTTTGACACACTCAGGTTTATGAAATGTGAGCCTCATTGATTTTTGCTTTTCCCTTAGTTCCTACAAATGTTGGGAACAGTTCTGTTCTTCACAAAGAATTGGGCCTCCGGTACACAGGGCCTCCCGGAGACACACCCCCCTTCTCCCCCAACACACACCTAACAGGAAGTGAAAGGGCCTTCTGTCTTCATCTCAGAATTGCTGCTAATGCACAGAGCTGAGACCCACATGAGGTGAGTTCCTCCCAAAGTTAAAGAGTAGAGCCAACTTCTGTCAGACATTTTTCTCCCAAAGTGCAAAGTGGAGGCCAAGCTGGTCCTCCAGTCCTCATTCCTGTTCCCTCTGCCAGTTTATATAAGCAATAATAAAAGAGCACTGAAAAGAGAGGAATTCATAGGAGACATGGTGCTTTCCCCACCCTAACATCTGAGGGGAAGTCCAAGAGGGCAAATCCTGCTTCAAGGGGAGACTAGCGTCTCACCCCTGTCTGGTACTTGCTGACCTGCCACCACTTATAAGCTCCCCCAAATGCTCCAGAGAGAAGGCTGGTGGGAGAGCTCTCGTGGGGAGTGAGGTGGCTGAGAGTTCTTGACTCACAGGAGAAATACATGTGTTCCTAAAATTTCTGAATATACATATTGGTGCCTGCCTTCCTCCTGAAAAATTCTGAAAGGGGGAAGCTGGCTAGTGTAGACTCGGATGGCCGCACGAGGTGGGAGGGAAGCAATAGTTTCTCCTATTCAGTACCGCAAGGTGGTGATTTTCCCAAAGACGAGTAGGTAACTGGGTTTGAGCTGTCTTGGGACCCAACACCAGAGGGCTGCTGCAGCAGAGGAGTTCCTCAAGGAGTAACTTGCTCTGTATAGGGTGGCCTGCTGAGGGCAGAAAACGGAGGAGGTCACCAAAGATCAGCAGTTGTAGTGGCCAGATTTCAAAATGGCCCCCAGCAATCCCTGCATCCTGGTATTTACAGCCTTGGGTAGTCCTCTCTCATATCATACCTGACCTGACCATGATGGCAGAAGTGAGGGTGCGTCACTTTTGAGACTGTATAAACGACACTGCTGCTTCCATCTCTTTTTCTCTTTCTCTCTCTCCCTCTCTCCCTCTCTCTTTTTCTCACAGATCACTCGCTTTAGGGGAAGCCAGTGTCATGTCATGAGCAACCCTATGGAGAAATACATAGGGTGGTGAACTGAGTGAGGAGGTCTTCTGTCAACAGCCACCTGAGTGAGCTGGGGTTTCTCTTTGTATTCTTTAGCCCCAGCTTGGCCTTGATATGACTGTATCCCCAGCTGACAGTTAATCTTCAATCCAGGGTTGGGGGAAGGCGGGGTAAGTGGCAGGAAAAGAGAAGCTTTGAAGTGGATGTGGTGTTAAGGTTTTGGCTTAGCCTAGCCTGGAGTTTTGTTTTTTTTTTGTTTTTTTTTTTTAATATATGAAATTTATTGTCAAATTGGTTTCCATACAACACCCAGTGCTCATCCCAAAAGGTGCCCTCCTCAATACCCATCACCCACCCTCCCCTCCCTCCCACCCCCCATCAACCCTCAGTTTGTTCTCAGTTTTTAACAGTCTCTTATGCTTTGGCTCTCTCCCACTCTAACCTCTTTTTTTTTTTTCCTTCCCCTCCCCCATGGGTTTCTGTTAGTTTCTCAGGATCCACATAAGAGTGAAACCATATGGTATCTGTCTTTCTCTGTATGGCTTATTTCACTTAGCCTCACACTCTCCAGTTCCATCCACGTTAGCCTGGAGTTTTTAATACATGGAAAGTTAGTTTGCCTGAGATGCCAAAAGTTGGGGAAGGGACAGGCAATGTAGCATGAATAGAAGCTATGATGAGAGACAATTAAAGCCATTTCCTGTTTATATCCTCTATCAGATAAGCTCATTCAGTATAGGAACAGGCTAGGTAGTAGATGTTTGTGTGTGTGTGTGTGTGTGTGTTTCCTGTGATATAGAAAAGAGGTAGGCAAACTTTTCTGTAAAGTTCTAAACAGTAAGTATTTTTGGCTTTGCGGGCCACATATGGTCTCTGTTGCATATTCTGAAAAAACAAAAACTTCGGAAATGTAAATACCACTCAGCTAATGGGCTGTACAAAAATACAAAATTCAGGCCAAGGGCTGGATTTGGTCCTTGGACAGTACTTTACCAACCTTTGATCTGCGTGATATACATGAACAAAGAGACACTAAGAAGAAAAAGTTATCAGTGATAAAATAAAAGTTGTTTAAACCTAAGTATGGCACGGCCAGACAAACTAAATCTATATTGAACAGAATGAGTAACGTGAATCTTAAAAATCTTGAAGATTTAAAAAATGTTAAAAAATACCCATTTTACAAGATCAAAACATCCTAAATGCTCACATTGTTTTTAATGGTGTCTTAATATAAGGTCATCTATGGCTCTGCACATAAGCCCAAGGCCCTTTTGAAGCTTGACATTGAATAGCTAATTCCCACACAATGAACTTAGGCTATTTGGAACAGAGAGGGACCATGACCAGGCCATTAACTTCCACATTTGATGTGTTCAGAGCCCAAAAATCTTATGGAGAGTATAATTTCTTTTTCTGAATAATGACAATAAAACAACTCCTTTCTTGGAAAAATACACTAATTCCATAGTCCAAAGTGCTGTTTCTCACACAACCCTTATTAAATACTATTTAGCCCCTTAAAATTTTGGCACTCAGAGTGCCATCTAAAAACAAATATTGAGGCACCTGTGTGGCTCAGTTAGTTAAAGTGTCTGACTCTTGATTTCGGCTCAGGTCACGATCTCACGGTTTGTGGGTTCGAGCCCCGCATCAGGCTCTCTGCAGATGGTGTGGAGCCTTCTTGGGATTCTCTCTCTCCTTCTCTCTGTCCCTTTCCCGCTTGCACCATCTCCGTCTCTCTCAAAATCAAATAAATACACTTTAAAGTAAAATAAGATAGAATAAAATAAAATAAAGACAAATATCAGTTCTAAACACCAAGCCCAAGGAGCAGATGCAATGGATATACATTTTTGGTATGTTTTAATTCTATTTTTATAAGTTAGGAAGCAGTTTGGAATTCTAATTCACGACAGCTGAATTATAAGAAGGTTCAGTCCATAGGCACAGCGTGTACTGTTTTCTTTCCTCGTTGAGAGGAAATATTTACGTTTAGGGAGGAAACGTTTATTTGCGTTAGCATCTGCCTAAAATTCAGTGTAGTACTGAAACCTATTGCCTCTAATAAATGGGAAAAGAATGAGAAAATAAATGCCGCTTTTAGTGACTTGTGGAAAACGGAGCACCATCACACAAAGTGTTTAATGAAAACAAAAGCAACAGCAGCAAAAAGTGTTTAGAAGCAGAACCTTATTGCACTGTTGGGAGGGGAGTGAGGGTAGGATGAAAATTGAAATACCTTCCAAGGAGGCGCTAATAAAGTCATGGATAGCAGAATCAAATAGAATCCTAAGGGAAAGTTAGGATAGATTAGATTATCTTTCAATGTTCAGAATGACAACAAGGTGAAAGCTTCACGGGTTTGAGGGGTTACTTCATTGTTTAAAAACGGTTTTAGAGTGGCCTTTGGGACATGCATTAGAAACAAAGTACTGGGTTGGCTGAATCATGGGTTGATCCAAAGTGGCACTTGTGATGTATATGTCCATACACTTAACATAATTCCAACCCATAATCTAATCCCTATGCAAATACATGCATATCTATGCATATACATACATGTAACTTTGCATATCAGAATCGCTTCCTAAAGAGAAGAATCGTGCTTTCTTCTTTGACATTCAAGAAATCTTCATTTTTTGCTTCTCTTCCAAATTTAACTACTTAAAATAAAGTTTTACTGCTTTGAAAGAATTCTACAGTGCTCGAATAGCCAGACGTAGACTACTACTGTACTCATTTGGAAATCCCAGTATGTTTCTCTTAAGACTTTGGTTTGTGGATAGTTGGATGTGGAGGGAAAAGGAAATGAAATGCAGAAGAGGTTAAAAGGAGTTTGCTCAGAAACTATACTTTTCTGTATTCTACTAACTTATGTTTCTCAAATTTTGGTGAACTTAAAATTCCATGAGAAGCTTTTCCAAAATACATGGGTATAGCCCCCAACACTGGAGATTCTTTCACTGAGTCTAGGGCAGGGGCTGGCCAATTTTTTCTGTAAAGGGTTGGAAAGTAATTATTTTAGGCTCTAGGCCACATAATATTTGTTGTAAAGGAAACCTGAATATGTCACTCCAAAATATGCCTCGTTGACACAAAAAATTGTGAGCTGAAGGCAATTAAGAAGCAGCAAACACAGGAAAACTCTCTCCCTTGTCTGCCTAAAGGCAAGACACAGATTCTCTTTTTACTGGAGACGGACTTATCAGCCCAGAACAGCACCATGGGAGTCTGCAAACAAACCTTCTTCCATTAGTTTCCTCCCATATATTTCCGTTACCACAGTCCGTCGCCCTGGGAAGCCTACAGCTGCTTTCCTGTGTCCTGTCACGTCCCTGCAAAGGTATTGTTCTTCGTCGAAGATGCTAGATAAGCTGAAAAGCTGTTGAGTTACTCTTTGCTTATATTCCTCCCTCGTGATGGGCGCTGCACGCATTAATGAACAATTTGTTTTTGTCTCGTTAATCTGCTTTTTTGTGGAGTCCCAGCTGAAAACTTCAGACAGGCAGAGGTGAAGATCTTCTCACCAACAGTCGCAACCACTTAGCCGGAAGGACCACACCAGACCAAGACCAGCCAGAGACTGTCTGTTAGAAAGGGGGCATGCCTGCGTTCCAATAAAATTTCATTTACACGGTGGATTTGGTCCACATGCCTATTATCTGCCCATCCCTGACGTGGAGTATGGCCCAAGTATACTGTATTTAGAAAACCCCTATGGTTTGATAAGGTGCTAAAAAAATTTGTAAAAAAAAAATAATAATAATAACAAAACCCAACAGAAAACGGACAACAACGTAGAATAGGTAGTTACAAAAAAGAAAAAATAAAATTATTTTATAAAGAAAGGAAAAAAATTCAATATAATTAAAGAAATGAAAAGTGAAACAGAACACCACCTTTTGTCCAATAAATTAGCAAAGACTACAAGATCTGACAAAGTGTACTTCCGTCAGGCTGTGGGAGAGCAGGTACACTCGATGTCCTCAGTAGGAGGATGAATTAGTACATCTTCAGAGGCAGTTGAGGCACAGCTATCAAAATTATGTATAAAGAGGGTTTACAATCGCAATAAACTAAGAACCATTTTAAAAATTCACCAACTGGTGGGGGGCGGGGGGTCGGTGCGCCTGGGTGTCTCAGTCAGTTGAGCGTCCAACTTAGGCTCTGGTCATGATCTCACGGTTCATGGGTTCGAGCCCCGCGCAGGCTCTGTGCTGCCAGCTCAGGGCCTGGATCCCGCTTCAGATTCTGTGTCTCCCTCTCTCTCTGCTCCTCCCCTGCTCACACTCTATCAAAAATAAATAAAGATTTAAAAAAATTTAAAAATCCACCAAGTGGGGCACCTGGGTGGCTTAGTCGGTTGAGTGTCCGAATTTGGTTCAGGTCATGATCTCATGGTTCATGAGTTCGAGCCCCACCTCTGGCTTGCTGTGCTGTCAGCACAAGAGCCCGCTTCAGATCCTCTGTCCTTCTCTCTCTGCCTCTCCCCTGCTGGCGCTGTCACAAAAAACAAACATTAAAAAAAAATAATAAAGATAAAAAATCCACCAAGAAGGACACGGTTGAAAAATTCCAGAATGTGTGTTCTGCCTGATAACTATATAAATATTATGAACAATAAGGTAGAGCATACTATGCTGACTATGGCAGACGGCTGATTATCTCCCCAAATCATTCTCTCCCTTTTTGTTGAACGGGGCTGCCCTGTTGGAGACGTTTGTCCGACTCCTGGCAGCTAGGTGTAGCCAAGTGCCTAAGTCCTCGCCAATGGGAAACGACTACGATGGATGTGTGTAACTGCCAGTTCATCTTCTTAAAGATGTTTCCTTTGAATCATTCATCCTTTTTCTATTTCTGTGGCAGCTTAGAAAGCTATGTGTTCGAGATTACCACTCCCCTTCATTCCAATGGGTCCCTGAATGGTTTCCTGGGGCAAAACCCACTTTTCAGCCCTGCACTGTAATGTGAGAAAGAAAGAGATACCTACCAAACTTGCACCAGGATGTTTTGGATTCTCTTTACAGCAGCTTAGCACGTTGCCCTAAACAGAAATGGGAAACGGTGCTATCATAATTAAAACATAAAATGTGGCATTTGTATAATGAGAGAGCGGCAAATGATGGAGGTACAGGTATCTCGGGCTCGAAGGCTTGTTCTGGTTGACACACACATTTGGAAAAATGATCATCGGCAGTAATGGGGAAAGCAGACCACCTCCTCTGCTTCTGCAGAAGAAGCACTTGGAAAGAGTCAGAATGTTGACCTGTGTTCACTGCTCTTTGTCATTTGTTATGAGACTTTTTAGAAAGTGGTGAACCTAGGTAAGAATTGGCAAGTTTGTGAACACAGATGGAATAGCCTCCAGAAAAAGGGAGGCTCATAAGGTTTGAAAAGCCAACTCATTCTACATCCCAAACCGGAGGAGATAAACCAATGATCAGAGACTTTCTCAAAGGCCTGTCAAGACTCCTCAAACAAAGAGAAGTCTTTGACAAACAGCACAGAGTGCTGCCTTCCTACCCAAGCTGATTTTTTTTTTTCAGGTGACTTCAAGGTACCTGCCCTTCAAAGGAGGAACAGTGTGTCCGCCTCCAAGGCAGGAACTATGTCAGTCTAAAACCCTGTGTCCAGACAAGAACTTTGCTCTGAAGTCTGAAATCAAGGCCCTGGGAGGGCATACTCTCTCTGAAGGTACTTGGGGAGGATCCTTCCTTGTCCATTCCAGCTTCTGGTGATTTCTGGCAACCCTAGGCAATCCCTGTTTCATGCCTTCGTAACTCCAGACTCTGCTTCCATCTTTACACAGCTGCCTTTCCACTGTGTCCTCGTTTTTTTTTTTTAATTTTTTTTTTAACGTTTATTTTTATTTTTGAGACAGAGAGAGACAGAGCATGAACAGGGGAGGGTCAGAGAGAGGGAGACACAGAATCTGAAACAGGCTCCAGGCTCTGAGCTGTCAGCACAGAGCCCGACGCGGGGCCCGAACTCACGGACCGCGAGATCATGACCTGAGCTGAAGTCAGCCGCTTAACCGACTGAGCCACCCAGGTGCCCCTGTGTCCTCGTTTTTTAAGGCCATCAGTCCTAAAGTTACTTCTGGATGAGTTAGAATGTCTCACAATTATGTCACCTTTTGCAAAGCTGATTTTTAAATGCTGTCTGATCACTCTTACCAATAGGTGGCTGGACTACCTACTATGGTCGTTCTCTGGTCACTGATCACACGCATCCGTGTTACTGAGCTAAATGACCATCCTTCTATGTCAATTCTATTGGATTTGTCTTCCAAAGGTCAGATCTTGGATGCATGCAAAGAATGTTTCAAGATGTTTTACAAATAACCTATGACAAACTGTCGTTCCCTGGAGGTCCTCCAGGCAAAAGATGTATGTATGTATGTATGTTTGTATGTATGTATGAATTTAACTTTATAAAAAGAAGAGGCTAAAAATAATTAGGTTTGGTATGGTCCATATTTTTTTAGTTAGTTCAACACTATTGTAAGAGCTGCATGGGAAAAGCTGTCAAAGGAGAGGCTGAGCCTTTTGTAGATTAATTCTGTCTTGGTACAATATTACTGATAAATGTGTTTCAGAGCATGGATAACTTTACAGGATAGATTAGAAGGTTCTGGAAATTTGTGAATGCCCTGACTGTCCATAGGCCATTTTTACCTTTACCTTCAGGGGAAATACTGATCAAAGGTAGTTATATATTAGTATATATAGTATACTATATATATATGTATATATATACATATATATGTATATATATGTATATATATACATATATATGTATATATATACATATATATGTATATATATGTATATATATACATATATATGTATATGTATGTATATGAATGTATATGAATGTATATGTATGTATATATGTATATGTATGTATATGTATGTATATGTATGTATATATGTATATATATGTATATGTATGTATATGTATATGTATATATATACACATATACACATATACGTATATATGTATATATATACACACATACCTATATATGTATATATGTATATATATGTATATATGTATGTATATATGTATATATATGTATATATATGTATATATGTACATGTATATATGTATATATATACACGTATATATGTATATACATATATATATATGTTAGTGTATATATAAGGTAGTTATGTGTTATACCCTGATAGAAAATTTTAGTTTCCTCCATTCTGTATTGGCAGCAATTATAGCAAATTAACTGCAGCCAGTCTGTCTTCTCATAGCCAAATGGTTTCGATCTTCCTCCCATATTTGCCTGAAGGCTCTACCATAAGCTATAATTCTAGAAACGGACCTTTAATAATAATAATAATAATAAAGACAGTTTCAGAGACTTAGTGGAAAGGACTCTACCAGATACTTCTGCATCTATTGTTACTTCAAAGACTAGACTCAGAATAGCGTAGCTTCTGAGTGGATAGTGCTTAGATGGCCGTCAGATTATACTATGGGTCTGAGTTGGGATTTCTAGAACTCTCTTCAGTCCAGAAACAGATGCACTCAGGAACACAAACTACTCACCCCCAATATCTGATGATGCAAGAATTCACCAAATAAACACAATGAACTTGTGAAAAATATATAAGTGATTTTTTTTGGATTAATGTTAGTATCAGTTGCAGTGTTATATTTTGATAGATCTATGATAGAAATTGCTACTGTTTAAAAAAAAGAAAAAAGGGGGCGCCTGGGTGGCTTGGTCGGTTAAGCGTCCGACTTCGGCTCAGGTCATGATCTCGCGGCCCTTGAGTTCGAGCCCCACGTCGGGCTCTGTGCTGACCGCTCAGAGCCCAGAGCCTGTTTCAGATTCTGTGTCTCCCTCTGTCTCTGCCCCTCCCCTGTTCATGCTCTGTCTCTCTCTGTCTCAAAAATAAATAAACGTTAAAAAAAAAAATTTAATAAAAAAAAATGTTTAAAAAAAAAAAAGAAATTGCTACTTAATCTATCTTGAACCTTTCTATGTCTAATACTACCTAAGTGGAACATTCTTGAAAAGTTCTCATTCTCATTGAGTTCTTGGAATTCAGACATAATTAATGCTAGAGAAACTTTCCCCCTTTAGTGCATAGAGTCAACAATAGCCTTTTTTAACCAGAAATAATTTGATGAATTGATCACACAACCTAACTGATTTTATTGAGAGTTTCAATAAGTTTTTAAAAATAGATATGGCAAACTCACCACTTTGGGACAAAAGTTGTACTTCACTCATAGAACCAATGACTACAAATCTCCCTGGTAAAACGGTCTGGTACCTGCTTTGATTTACAGAGATACAGTCTTATGTAGTAAGGAAGGTCAATCTCTGACAGGCTTGGTGTTTGCTTCTTTGTTTGTTTTTAAGTAGAGTCTACACCCAATGTCCAACGTGTAACTTGAACTCATGATCCTGAGATCAAAAGTCGCGTGTTCTACTGACTGAGCAGCCAGGAGCCCCAGGCTTCATGTTTTAGAAGACTTTGGGGACCTTGAAGAGAGAGGAGATCATCCATATTTATCCATGCATTTATAAATATGCATTTACCTGCATATTTAATTGCAGGTAAAAGTTGGTGGAGATGAATTTCTGGGTTTAGTTTTTTGATCTTGGAATAGAAGAACAATTAAAAAACATTTTTGGGGGCACCTGGGTGGCTCAGTCGGTTAAGCGTCCGACTTCGGCTCAGGTCATGATCTCGCAGTTCGTGGGTTTGGGCCCCGCGTCGGGCTCTGTGCTGACAGCTCAGAACCTGGAGCCTGTTTCAGATTCTGTGTCTCCCTCTCTCTCTCTGACCCTCCCCCGTTCATGCTCTGTCTCTCTCTGTCTCAAAAATAAATAAACGTTAAAAAAAAAATAAATAAAAAGTTTAAAAAAATTTAAAAAAAATTAAAAAAAAAAAACATTTTTGGAGGGACACCTGGGTAACTCAGTTGGTTAAGTATCTGATTCTTGGTTTCAGCTCAGGTCATGATCTCACAACTCGAGTTTAAGTCCTGCATCAGGACTGTGCTGGTAGTGTAGAGCCTGCTTGGGATTCTCTCTCTCCCTCTCTCTCTGCCCCTCCCCAACTCATGTTCTCTCTCTGTCACCCTCTCTCTCAAAAATAAATAAATTAATTAAAATTTATAAATAAATAAATAAATAAATAAATAAATAAATAAAAACATTTCTAGAAAGATGGAGACTATTGAAAATACAATTTCTACAAAATTTTGAGAAAAGTTAATCGTCTGGTCTTAGTAAATGCTTAAATGGGTCCAGCTGGAGATTTGCTGATTATACCACAAGTTGGCTTCTATATATTAAATAATGGTTCTTGTTGCATCTATGTAAGTGCATCAGGCTGAAATACCTGATTATTGATGATAACAACGAAGGAACCACTAATAAAATATATCTATAACTTATAAAGGGAAAGGGATGACAGCAATCCTTTCGTTGTAAAACAGGCTTATCTTTGACCCACTAATTACTATTTATTAGGACATTTTACAACTTCAGATGGATGTTAACTTTTAGAAAATCAAATGGCATGTAAATTATTGTCTCTATAGCAATGCAAATGCTTTTTCTTCCTATAGAGACGTATATGATTTTCAGAAGATAACCCTAAAGGTTATAGTTTCACTGACCTGTAGGACATCAACTAGGTTTGTCTCTAAATTAACATTCTTTCTTCAATGACTGTAAATACTTCTCTCTCTCCTGTAGTCCTTTGAATAAGCCTTACCATTCTTCTGGTACTCTCATTCATGAGTTAAATCTTTATTATACACTCACTTAAAGACACACACACACATACACACCACTGAAATATAACTAAATACCCACCAATATAGCTAAAATTTAAAATATTAACAATACCAAATATTTACAAGGATATAGAACAACTCAAATTCTCTTGTATTGCTGGTGTGAATATAAATTAAAATAACTACTTTGAAAAAATGGGTTTGTTAGTACTAAAGCTAAACATACTTAAACCTAATGACCTACTCCTGGGTAGATATCCAATAGAAATCCATGAGTATGGATACCAAAAATATATGTAAGAAAATTTGTAAAAACCTGATTTGTGACTGCCCCAAACTGGAAGCAACCCAATGTCCATGAATGGAATAGATAAATTGTGTTTTAAATATACAATGGAGCCTACGCATTGATTTCAAAAGATGCACAGTTGATATAAGCTACAACATAGATGGACTTAACAGACCTAACATTAAATGAAAGCAGACAGATGCAGAATACTACACACTGTATGATTTTATTTACATGAAGTTCAAAAACAGTAAAAGCTTGTCTCTGAGATAGAAATCAGGATGTGGTTACCCCTTGGGAATAGTAAATAGGAGGGCTATGCAAAGAAGCCTTCAGCACGTTGGAAATATTCTATATCTTGACCTGAAATACATACAGAATACATATGTAAAAAAGCATCGACCTATATTCTTAATTCTTGCATCCGTTTTGGGATATAAGTTATAGCTTAATTTTAACAGAAAGAAATAAATGCATTTTGGATAACTCACAGGCTCTCTGGGGGGTGGGAGTGGGGCAGGGGAGAGAATCTGATTTGGAACCTGCAGGGTGGGAACAATGTGCCAGTGTGTTGTAGACTGGCCCATTAAAGACTCCTGTGCTGTGGCGGGTGTAGCCAGTGCAACTTACACCTTAAAGTTCAAACACTAGCCATCGGAGGCTGCCACCGAAATCAAAGCCGCAGCTGTCTCTGTGCCATTCTCTCACCACTCTGGCTAGAATGGATTTTGCACAAGACTGCTCATGTGCAACCTGTCTTGGGACAGCCCGGGGCAGGGCTATCAGATTGGCCGAGCCTCCGTACTTGCCCCTTAGTTGAAGGGAAGGATGGAGAGAAAGTACCTGTTACTATTTCATAAACTGGAGGGATTCCTCAAACATAAGATGGTGGTTCCAATATGAAGCATCCTGAAAGAATAACAAATGTCGGCACAGGGGGGGTAATTCAATTAGTCAACAAGTACTTAAAGTGTGTTTATGTTGTACTAGCCATTATGCTAGTGAAGGAAATCCTTAGGCTGCTTTCCTATGAGACTATTTCTCCTCGCTTATTTGCAGGAAAGGAAAGGAATTTGCGTCCATTTAGTGTTAAGGTGATGAGAGATAAGGCTCAGATCTTGGCAGTAGGCCTTTTCCTTCCAGAGCAGTGTGAGTTCACTTTTCTTTTTATAGGTTTTTGAAAAGCAAGAGTAATGATCTCGACTACCTTTTCCTTGAAAGAATGGAACACTACTTTTAATAGTGAACTTGAACCAATGAAACACTATATACATTAATGGCAATGGGTCCCAACCTGTAGACATCTTGGCAAACTGCCAGCAGCTTGCCTCCACAGCCCCATTCTTGCCACTGTGGCAAAAACTATTGATGGCCTAGGATCTGTGCCCTGGAGTGAAGTACAACATCCAAATATAAGAACAGAAATACACTTATAGGCTGGTGTTCTGTTAAGGAGTTGACAAACAATGTTTCTGGAAACATTCCTCTTTGCTAAAGTTATTTTAAGAAAACAAGAAATAACAGATTAACTTAAAAATTTTTTTTTGATGTTTATTTATTTTTGAAGAAGAGAGAGACAGAGCGCAAGGGGGGAGGGGCAGAGAGAGAGGGAGACACAGAATCCGAAGCAGGCACCAGGCTCTGAGCTGTCAGCACAGAGCCCGATGTGGGGCTCGAACCCGTAAACCACGAGATCATGACCTGAGCCGAAGTCGGAGGCTTAACCGACTGAGCCACCCAGGCACCCCCCAGATTAACTTTAAGCAATGAAAAATATTGTTCTCTATGCAAATATGGAAGCTAGAGGTGAAGTCAGGTATTGGCTAGAATTTAGACAAAGTTTACAAACTCCTGTTCTCAAATCAGTAGAGATGACACCCTAGGAGCCTATAATGGCAACTTCTGTGTGTGTGTGTGTGTGTGTGTGTGTGTGTGTGTGTGAGGAAGAGAGAGAACAAGAGAGCTGTAAGCATTTGAAACAAGTACTGAAGACATAGTCAGTGTGGTACATGAAATGGAGTCATTAGCACTGTACTGAGCATATACTAGGACATCAATGAATATTTGTGACCTAAACGTGGAGCATTCTAAAAGGACTTTTTGGCCTGGAAGATTATATTAATAGAGCAAGTGGGAGATACTGGCCCTTTGGTTACAGTATTCACATAGCTATGTGATTTCTAAAGAATATCACATGGGACCTTGATTTGCTGTTATAAAAATGGGTAGAAATGAAATTGCACATGTATTTAGTGCCAAGGTAGCTGAAAAATGAACCAAGTGATATCACTAAGTTGAGAATTTGCTGAACACAAGACAGTGGCTGACTCTGTCTCTAAAAAAGCCTTGAGCAGGACAACACATGCACTTGTAGGGTTTTCCTGAGTTCAAATTGCATTAATTTTATCATCTGTAGAAAGGTACGCTCTCTAGCAATGTTCCTCTCGGTATTTAAAAGTTATAGGGGACATGGACAAAGTTTACTTTTGTTAATATAGCACACAAGTCATGCCATACGCACTTGTTACTTTATTCTATTAGTGCAGGATCTCTGGGTTGAAAGTGACAGAAGTTTAGTGAAAGTTAAAGTAAGGGGGAAAGGCAAATTATTTGCTTGCTCCAAGCCAGAGTTCAGCAGGTTGACTAATACTTAGTGCCACCAGATTTACTCACATACCATCAGAAATCTCTTTCTCCACCTCTGCTCTGCTTTTTTTACATTCACTGTATTCACGAATGGGCTTTCTCTATCTGGTGGGAAAGTTGGCCTGTGTGGCAGCTCCATATTTAGCTGATCCTTACCGTTCACCATCCCAGAGGAGACAGCAGGCTTCTCTATCCCACTCTCGATATTTGAAAAGAACTCTGATTGACCCATCTAAGATAAATCCCACCAGGGGAAGATACCGTGCACGTGTGCGGGAGACCCCTTTGATAAGGTGACAAACAGGGGCAACGGAAGAAGAACAGAGCTATGGGGGCTGTCTTGCGGCAATCTTGGGGTCAGTGGATGAAATGAGGGGTGACTGCAAAGACGGACCAGCTATGCAGTGTCCACCTTAGCTGCTGTATGCCTCTTCTCACCATCACCCACCTTCCTAGACCTCTCACAGGATCATCAGCCTTGGGTACTGTATGATTTCAAGGGCAGGGAAAATTCTTGATATTAGTCTGCAGAGCAACTTGGAAATGGAATTTACCAACAAGTGAAGTTTGCCAATCGCTGTATAGACCTAAGAGATCTTTCCAGTGATTACATACCTTCCAACTGAAAGTAGAGACAGTATGTTCCAGCTGCACAGTATGTCTGGAATTAGTTTTACTCAAGGCCAAGTATAATGCTCCAGATTAATTTTTTATAGATAAAAAGCCCCAACCCAAGTATCTGGCAGAACTGGCTCGTGGTTGCTTTCTGTCACCAATGGGGGGGGGGGGCTCAGAAAGGAGGAAGGCTTAGACAGGGGAATTGGGGCATTCCATGGGAATGCCCGATGGACCAGTCCCTGCCCACATCAGGCCCAGGAGGTAAGAGAGGCTAGCTATCACTGAAGTGGCGAAAGGGACTGAGGTCTTGGCTTTAAAAAATTTGACACTTTGGGGGCATTGGGGTCAAGCTCCCTCCCCCTGGATCACCCTCATTCTGTAGAGATCAATTTTGGTTGTTCAGTCTGGGCAACACCAAGCACTGAGTTTTGTAGTCAGTTCTGTTACTGTTTAGAGACAGAGGCCCACTTTCCTTTCAGGGGCATGTGGTCCCAACCAGCACGATAAAATAGACAAAAGAAAATCCACTGAAACAATGAAAAAATATTCTCTTCTCTTCTCCAAGTTCACTTATGTCCCTGGGTAAATGGCAGATAAGTAAAGGGAATCACAGAGTCTGGTGTGAGAATTTCCGTGGTTACAATTCTAAAAGACTTGTCTAGACTTCATTCTAAATCAGCTCTTTAAGTCATAAGGTTGTTTTGTTGCTGTCGTTGTTGTTGATTTTGGTTCTGGGTTTTTGATTTATTTGTTTTTTGCCTTGAAAACATTGGGTCTTCTGTTACAAAATAAATTTCTGAATTTTTTCTTGAAAATCAAGATACCATACAAATTATAGAGACTAGCCTTAGAAGCAACTTGGAGATGGAATTTTCCAACTAGTGACAGTTTGCCAATACCCGTATAGACTTAGATCTTTCCAGTGGATACATACCTTCCAACCATGCATGACAAATAGGTGCTATATTGGTGCTGCTCTGAGAGCAGATGGCTACCCACCAGCTGCCCAGCTGTCCCATTAGATCTTCTGGCCCCCACTGCTCTCTTGTCCTAAAGACCAATACTTGCCCTTCCATATACTGACTGACATTACAGAAAAAAAAAAAAAGTCCTGAAGTTCAACAGAGCAAAACTGACATTTTAAAAAAGGTATTTTAACTAGAAAACTAAAGGGATATCTGTATGTACCAAATCCCAGAGGAAGTTCTAGAGGGTCTGATAAAAAGCGCTTAAGCTACGGAGTAGATAGATGTGGTCTCTTGACCTTATCAAATCACAACCTCTCAGAGGTTCGCCTATAAGGTGAGTGACCATCTATTTCATGATAATCATGACTGCCTTGTGGGCAAGTGTGAGGGCTAAAGATACAGTGTGGACTGCAAATGTGGACAGACTGAAGCCTGGACCTGCTGAGGGATGTGCCTGGAGAAATGACCATCCCTTCATCCAGTTTTATGGTTAGTTCTTGGTATTGGGCTGAGATTGTCTCTAGATCTGTGCTCAAACTCATTTTTTTCTGACCATATGGGAGAGCAATGAAACTAATTCCCTAGCTCCTATTCTGTCTCTTATTCTCTCCCTCCATGCAATTCTGGCAATTTTTAATCCACCTATTATTGTGTGCAATTGTATATAACCCGAAGCAATTACTGTATTGTTATCACGTTTAGGAGCAGTTTTCATCAGGAACTGTACAAATATTCTATGATATGTATCTCTTCACAAGAAAGACAGCCTTAAACACACGTACAAGACTGAACCCAAAGTGGAGAAGGCAGCTTTTTGTTGCCTAACCTGAGCGTTAGGCCAGACCTTTGCTCAGGGGGCAGTGGAGCTTCTGGGAGGTCACTGGTGGGTTTTCTTTGGCCCTACAATCTCCACTCACACCAGTCCCTCTTCCAAATAAACCTACCACCCACTGTATGATTTCAGCTTCAAGCCAACTTCTCTACCTGGTCCCCAACCACCCTCCATACCCCCCCACTCAAACTGTCATTCATAACATCCTTGTGCAGAGAGAAGGCGATGGTGCCACCAGCAAGGACCCTTTGCCAGGAGGGTTGAGTGGTAACTGTGGTATAAATTGGAGTCAAAATTTCTTTTCACTTTGTTGCTGAAAGGTATTTACTTGATTTTGAGAATAAGGATGAATAATTTTAGGGTAATATTAAGAAACAAAACAAAACAAACACAGAAAAGAAACCTTTAATGTGAGTATGTATTAAATGAGGGAAATTGTATTGCATAGGATTCCTTTGGTATTTAGATGTTGTTGTCAATATTAATCTAGATACTAATCCAGAGATCATGAGAAGTCTTTTTTTCAAATGCTATTTGTATTTACATGGAATAGAAGTTGAAAGAAAATATTGGCTCATTAAGTGGAAATACTTTATAACAGAAAATGAATGTATGAAAAAGTACATTCATATAAAATAGGAAATGCATGGAAAATATTCATTCATGTAAAAGTTCCATTTATGTAAAAATTGGCATATCTATGTCAAGTGAACTGTCTCAATAGCGAGTGAAAAAGGATTGCTTCAAGATTGCTTTTGTCTGTAGCACTCTCTTAAAAAAAATTAATCCAACTCTCTTTTGTTAAATGTCTACTATTACCTTGTCTCTTAAATGTTTATTCAGCTGTCTTAGAACAATGCAGGCTGTGGTTGGGATGTTACATTCAGAGACAAAGTTCCGCATTCCGAGAGGACTTTATTCTTTGCCTCCTCTTTAAATTCTAATGTTTTGAGCCATGTTGCTTAAATTAGTTTACCAGTAAAATGTAAAGGAAGAAAGAATGGGTAAACAAAGAGTTCCCCAAGGTGTAATTAATGGTGAACACCGCCTCAAGAAAATATAAGCACAACTTTCAGTGAGATCCTTCAAACATGAGCCATCCCGCTCTCAGAGAGTTTTGATTTCCATATTGTGGAGCACTCCAGAACCCTTCAAGGAAGTTCCACACATTTCTCTTCACTTCTCCGACTTCTTTTGTCCAGCATGGGCTGGTACGTTTCAGCCACTACACAGTAAGCAGTGTGAGGTGCCAGAACTCCAATTTCAACAACTCTGTGAGCTCCTTCATATACCTTTTGTTCCTGTACATAAGGGGAAAAGTGAGATGACAAATGGCTTTCAGTTAGTCACTGATTTGCTCTATTATTAAGAAGTTGTCCATGGTCTCGGTAGTGGTTGGATTATAGGGTTTCTTCCCAGACACATCCTCTTTCTCCAGAGTCCTAGTTCAGAGCCTGATAAAGGGACAGGTCATGGCTGTGTACATGCGACATAAGGGCTGTTGACTGGCTGACTCAATGGCCAGAATCCCTTTTCCAAGAATTTATGCTGTGCAGTGAGGAAAATGGAGGAGACTTGGAGACCACTGTAGACATGCAACATGTGGCCAGAGACACGGATTGGGGTCCTTTAAGACTCTCTTCTCTATCCGTCCTTCCCTGTCCCTTCAAAGCCCAGCAGCACTTTATTTCCTGTTTCTTCCTGTCCCTAAGATTACTTGTTTATTGGGAGTTTTATTAAGCTCCTCCCTTCCCCCTCCCCTTTTCTATTTGAACCAGTTTGAGTGAGTTTCTGTTCCTTACAACCATAGGAACCTTGTCTTAGATGGACACCAAAAAGGAACATTCAATTAACTATCAAACAAGATAAAGGCACAGATGGTGGATTAAAATACTATAACAAAATTGGCCTAAATATATAATGCTGTGATCCAAAAGCCACTTAAAGAGTGTGTAAAATCCATAAAAATTAGTATTTGTGGTCATCAAAGGGAATTAAATATTGTTAACACCAATCTTTATATATGCACCAATCTTTAGATAGTCACTTTAATTTCTCCAGATTAACTAGGCAGGATGAAGTGGAGACCAGCTGAGCAAAGGCACAAACACACACACACACACACACACACACACACACACACACACACACACACATCTGATGGTGATGCCAGTCACAAATTGCTTATCAATGAGGGTGGAAGTGAGAAGGAATTGAAAAAAAAAAAAAAAAAGGTAAAGAAAAGTAAAAGGAATTGAGTGGCAAAAGAATGGACATACTTTAGAGCTAAAATGTTACTTAAATGAACAAAAGAAAAATACCAAACTTACCTATTCACCTGAACTTACCTTTCCTATTGAATTGTTAATTATAAAGACTCGATATACTAGCTCATAGTAATTTTCTATTGATACATTTTTTCCTTTTTGGTCTCTATATGGTAAACCTGGAGCATGAAGAATCACCAACAAAGATCCATTGACTTGAGTTATATTCATGACTGGAGGATCAATTTTTGCTGGAGAAAGAATGGGAAAATTTGACAAATCATTAAAATAATGTAATATTTCACATGGACACATTATACATAATAACAAGTCACTACTAAGTTCAGAGATCTGGCAAAAATCATTATGAAGAGATACTCTGACACCTAAAATATGAATGTCTGAGAATTCTCTTTAAAGATAATTTTTTATTTGCAAAGACTGGTACCTCCTGATTCAGCTTTAAGAGGACATTTATCAATCATTTCCCCAACTCATAGTGATTGTTTTGTAAAATGAGGTGTAAAAAGTTATTTGGGTGGAGATTTCAAATATTTTGTAGGTTCTTAAAGATGCGTAATTTCAAAGCAGCGTTAAAACCATTTGAAGACTTGTTGTTACAAAATTAATTCAACAGGGTTATGTTATGTACTATGGAAGAGCATGGGAAGGATCCAGAGAGAGAATTTTCGGTCCTTGCATTTTGATATGATTAACCAGATCATTATGAACTAGGAAAGAAAATTGGATAAATTAACACTTTAATTTTCTTCAGATTAACTAATGGCAATTCTAGGAAGAATTAATTCTATGATGGATTTGTTGTTGTCTTCCTTTTTGGTATTCGTTACATATTTTCAGTTTGTAAATTCATATCTTCTATAATTCTTGAAAATCAACCATTCTTGATAGATAAGAATGATGATAGCTAGACAGCTAGACAGACAGACAAGTGCATAAAGAGCTATATATGCTTTTCTTCTGGAATTTCAGTTCAACACCTGTTAGAATTTCTTACTTGATTCTCTATATATCTTAACTTTGGCTTTTCCATCTGTTTTCCTCAGCAGAGTATTCTGAATGGCTTTTTCAGACCTGTCTTTCCAATCTACCAATTTACTATTTGGCCATGTCTGAAGTGTATCAATGATTTTTTTTTTCATTTTGATGAGCTCTGGGTCTTTTTCAATCTATCTGGTCCTAAAAAATAATATTTTGCCTTTGATTATGCTTTTATTTTCTCTGTTATATCTTTAAACTTATTTATTTTGCTATATGCTTCCACGATTATAAGTACTTGAAGTGCTAGTAAGGTAGATGACTGTTTCTTCCAAACTTGCTTATATTGATCTACTCCCTTGTGTTTTTGTTGTTGAGCACATGTTTAAAGTTGATACTTTCTTTTTTTGCTGCTTTGGTTTGGATTTTTTTAATCTAATTTAACTTAATTTTTTTTTTAAATCGGGGGACAGTGCGAAATTCCCCACGAACAGAAATTGTGCAGCTGAGTTCCCCTGCTTGAGGAAATTGCAGGTGTCAGAAAGACCTGAGTGCTTTGGATGACCTGTGCCTTGAGAGAACCATGTGATCATGGTATCTCCTCTGCCATGTAAGTATGAATTTTTAAATTAAAAAAAAAATTAATGTCTATTTATTTATTTATTTTGAGAGAGAGAGAGAGAGAGAGAGAGAGCACAGCAGGGGAGGGGCAGACACACACACACACACACACACACACACACACACACACACAGAATCCGAAGCAGGCTCCAGGCTCTGAGCTGTCAGCACAGAGCCCGATGTGGGGCTCGAACCCACAAACCATGAGATCATGACCTGAGCCAAAGTTGGACACTCAACCAACTAAGCCACCCAGACATCCCTGAATTTTTAAATTTTAAATAAACTTTCATTAGCCTATAAGATAGATACTGACAAATAAGTAAATCATATGGCTCAACAAATCTTTACAAATAAACACTCCTGAATAGCCATCATCCAGATTAAGAAACATTACTAGCACCCTAGAAACCTCCTTCATGTTTTCTCCAATTACTTAACCCCAGAAGATAACTACAATTGTACTGATTTCTATGACCGCATATATCAGTTTTTGAAATCATGCAATATACACTTTTTTGTGACTGGTTTCTTTCTCTCTCTCTCTCTCTCTATATCTAGATCTAGGTCTATAGAGAGATATAGATATAGATAGATATAGGTATATAGATATATAGTTATATAGATATATAGATATAGTAATAGGTATGCATATAGATATAGGTAGATACAGACACAGATACTTAAATTACGGGCTGAATTGTGTCCCCTGCAAATTCATAGGATGAAGTCCTAAGCCCCCTGTACCTCGGAATATGACCCTGTTTGGAGACAGGGACTTGGAAGCGGTTAATTAAAGTACAATGAAGCCATATTGACTTCATGGGTGGTATTGGTGGGCTTTACTCCAATATGACTGGTGTCCTTACAGGAAGACACGGACATGCGTGAGCACAGAGGGATGACCATGTGAGGACACAGAGAGAAAGCCAAGCCAAGGAAGAGAGGCCTTAGAAGAAACCAAACCTGCTGATACTTTGGTCTTGGACTTCTGGCTGAAGAACTGTGGGAAAACAAATTTTTGTTGTGTCAGCCAGGGAATCTACGGTATTCCGTGACAGCCCTACCAAACTAACGTATATATTATGTAGTATATATATATATATATATATATATATATATATATATATATATTAATCAATATTGTTGCATGTATCAAGAGTTCATTCTTTTGATTGCTATGTAGTATTTTTTTTAAAATGTTGATTCATTTCTGAGTGAGAGAGCATGAACAGGGGAGAGGCAGAGAGAGAGGAAGACAGAGGATCCGAAGCAGGCTCTGTGCTGACAGCAGCAAGCTACTGTGGGGCTCAAACTCACGAACCGCGAGATCATGACCTGAGCTGAAGTCGGACAGTCAACTGACTGAGCCACCCAGGGGCCCCTATGTAGTATTTAATTATATGTATATCACAATTTATCTATTCACAGGCTTAGGTTGTTTTATGTAGGTTTAGCTTTTATAGATATTTCCATGCTTCAGGAGACCCACCAATTTATATTCCCTTTAGTGGCATATGAAAGTTCCCATTGTTTACATTCTAACATTTGGCATTATTATTTTTAAAAAAATTAATTTGGGCTATTCTGGGAAGTGTGTTTCATTGTGTTCCTTGTGTTTTTAAGTTGCATTTCCCTGACGACTAATGGAGTTTCACGTGTTTATTGGCCATTTGGATGTCCTCTTCTGAGAACAGCTGTTCCAGTCTTTTGCCCATTTTTTTAAATTGGTTTCCTCGTCTTCTTCTAATTAATTCGTAAGAGTTCTTTGTACATTCTGAGCACAGTTCTTTGTCAAATATAGCACTGTGAATATCTTCTCTCTGAGATTTGTGTTTTCATTATTTTAATGGTACGTTTTGATAAACAGAAGTTCTTAATTTTCGTGTAGTTCAATTTATCAGTTATTTCCTTCATCAGTAGCACTTTTTGGGGATCTGGCTATGCCAAAGCCATGAAAATATTCTCCCATGTTATCTTACAGAATAGGAGGCAGCAAATATTCTCTGTAAAGGGCCAGATAATAAATACCTCAGGCTTTCGGGCCGCATGTGTCTGTTGTAACTGCTCAACTTCGCCATGGCTTGCAGTGCAAAAACAGTCACAGGCAAAATGTAAATGAATGGGTGTGACTATGTTACAATAAAACTTTATTTACAAAATTAGAAGCAGGCAATTTGGCTCACAAGCTGTAGTTGCTAAGTTTTATTGTTTTCGTCCAGCCAGACTCGGTTTTGTAAATGGGTGACGTAGGGGAACAAGACTTATTATTTTTCCAACTGATCTAATCTCGTTTAGACCATAGTGATGCCACTGAACTAAACTATGAACATAAATCAAATGATCGTATATGTGGGTTGTGTTGCTTCTCAGCACTGTATTTGGTTTTGTGTCTGCAGGGTATCCCTGTGGCACCATCAACCTGGTACAATCTCAAGATGGTGTTTTCTGAAACTCAAAAGTTCGATATATTCGAATCTCAAGACTTTATGAATTTAGGAAACACCTGACTGCTGACAGAGTGGAGACTAAAACACACACCCTCCTTTGTTTCCTCTCTTTCTCAGAAGGGCTCTCCCTAGTCTGTTCTTTTATCTATAGGAGCTCTTTGAGGGTCTAAGATTTTATGAGGGTACTAGTTGTAACTCCCCACCTTGTGTAGACCTACAGCCTTGTCTCCTGCCCCAGGGGTGGGGGCTGTTACCACTTAGGGCCTAGTTCCCAAGTCTGGGAAAATGCCCTCAAGGACAGCAAGCCTTCCCTTTGTTTACCCTCTGGTTTCCCTTCTGGTTCCAGTTACTTTGCTTTGGAGGCCCAGGAGATTTCCTTTATTTTCTTTTATGTTCTTCTGTAGAGTTAAAAAAAAAAGGTTATGTTTTATCCAGACTTTCTAAGCATTTTAGAAAAGGACAGTTTCTACCATCACAAACCCCCACCCTATCCCATTTACTCTGAAACCAAAAGTTGTTAATTCACTTTTCAATTGTTGGAAATTTTGCCTAATTGTTTTGAAGGTGAAGGATTTCCCCCTTTTTTACACTTTAATTTTGTGAAGTGGTTGATATTTAATCCTGTTTGTGATTTCCTTGCTCCAAATTTGAGTGATAAGTTACCGTAGACCCCTTGTCTGTCTCTTGCAAGGTGAGAAGAGTTACTGCTTTTTGTAGGCTAGTTTAATGTATGTTTAATGTTCTCCTGGATAAAAAACATATTTCTAACATTCTTGTCACATATCTAACACCAAGAAAAAAAAAACCCCCCAAAAAAAAAAAATCCAGTCCTCTTTTTAAAATGTGACTCAGAGTTTAGACTTACTTCAATTGGTAGACATTAGTTAAAGATGAATACTGGCAAGGTTAAATACTACTGTGTATTTTCTTTCTCACTAATGTATTTATACATAAACTGATAATCCTTGCCCCTTCTGGCCCAAGCTGTTATTATGAAGAATTTTCTTTTAATCATATGCATGCAGAACCTGTCCTTTGAATGTATGCGTTCATTATCTTAAATTTTTATTGTTTAATGTGATATTTAACCTTAAATACAGGTGAAGTATATATTTCCAGTGTTGGCCTAGAATTCCAGTGAGCCCGGCTGCAGATATCACAGGAGCTCCTACTGTGTGGTCCATGATGCTGAGCTTTGTAACTGAGTGACCATTCTTGACCCATGCACTGAATTGTGATTTTGTTGCAATGGACAATTTAAGATTACTTTATCTCCCAAGACCAATTCATTCGACTGCTCTCTCCTTGAAGCATTAGCTTCCCGGAGCATTCACAAATATAATGGACTCACTGGTTTCCTCCTACCTTGTACTCAGGCATCCTTTAGATACCTGGACTTATTCAACACTCCTCAATACTTTCTGCCTAGACAATCCTATCAAGGCCCATTGTACTACATGCAAATGACTCACAAGTTTGTGTCTAATAGAGTCCTGGATCTGTATAGCTATTTCCCTTAGATATCTGAAAAGCATGTTAAACTCAACATATTCAAAACTGACTTATGGTCTCCATTATTCTCCATCCCATCAAACTGGTCTTTTCCCATCGAGTGGCATCCAAAAATATCTCAGTGATTCATCCGGTTATGCAAGCCAGAAGCTTGGAAGTCATCTTTGACATGTACCTTCTTCCTTACTTCTTTACGCAACCCATCTCCAGGCCCTGCCAATTTTTCCTACCGAATGTCCCTTCAATGATAAATTTTCTATAGTCCTTTCCATTATTCTAATTTAAGCCAAATCCTGTCTCTTACAGGCCAGTACAGGAACTCACTAACTCACTTCCCTGTATCCAGTCTCTTCCTTTTCTGATCTGTACTTCCCAAATACGGCCAAATTGATCTTTCCAATACACAAATCTGATCACATCATCCCCTGATTAAAATCACTTTACATCTTTCTGGAGGATGCTATAACTTCTTTATAGAAAATTCTCATTCCTGGTCTATCTCTCCAGTCCCATCTTATTTCACAGCCCCTCTGCCTGCCGCTCATCACCATGCAGCTGTCTTTCAGTCTCTTGTACCTGTCATGCTTCCTCCTGCTAGAGGGCCTTTGCCAATGCTATTCCCTTTGCCTGGACTTGTCCACCTTTTCTTATCTAGTTAACTTCTATTCATCTTTAGATACCAGCTCAAGTGTCATTTCCCCAGACATGCTTTTCCTGACATCCCTGATCATGTCCCTCCTTGACTAGGCTCTCATAGCACCGTGGGTCTGTTTTGTGCCACCTGTCATTGGTATCATTTTATGTTTATTTGTATTATTATTTTATTAAAGTCTGTCTTCCCCGTTGAACAGGAATCTCTATGAAGAAAGAAACTTCTTTGTGTCTTCTGTGCTTGCTATTTTCTCCCCAGGACCTAGTACAATGCCCAGAACATAGGAAGTGCTTTATAAATACTTGCTGAATGCATGCATAAAGTCATTCAGCCATTACTGAATGATTTTTAAGTCATTCCATTAGAAACTCAGATCTATTCCAAAACTCCACAACTATTTTCAATTCAAGAAAATATGGCTTTAGATAAGACTAAAATCATATTGAGCCTCAAATGCTGCTTTAACTTAAGTTTTTTTTTAATGTTGCATTGTCCCTAGATAGATACCAGGAGTCAGAACCCCTTAACCTAAAGCAACACCCTGTTGTTCAGAAATGGATCTCACATTAAGTCAGTGCATCCAGTTGATTCATTAGGCCTGTATCATAGACTCTAGGAACATGCTGTTCTATTATCCCTAACAACATGCTTTTAAAAACATTTTTTTCAGAAAGCCTCAGGACCTGTGGCAAGAGAGGCAAACAAAGCTGGAGGTAAGGAAACAGGCAAGTGAGCAGGGCTCTTGCTGTCTCTTCAACAAGAGTAGCTCCAGTTTTGACTATGTGATGCACTGCTTTCTTACTCTTCTTCTTAAGTGGTCTTGGAAGAAGGTTTTTGTTGTTTTTTAGAGGTTTGTTCCTTCCTGGGGCAGTCATACAGAAAGAACACAAAACCTCCTTAATGCAACACTATCTCAATTTAGATAGAATTGAGTCAAAACTTCAGCTCATCTCAGCCAACATCTTTGGCTAATCTTACCAACTAGCCTAACGGATCACACTCAAGAAAGCTTTGTTTGAGAAATAAATTTGAAGTTGACCCCATCTGTAGGTTTGAATATAGTAATAAAACTACTCTGAAAATTCCCCTCAGTGCTGTGTATCAGCCTAGGTGTGCAGTCTCCTTTCCTCCACCAGAGAATTGCTGAATTGAATTGGGCTTCACTCTCAAGTTATTCCAAGAAATACTGTACTGGAGGCCATGGGTAGTTTACCCAATTGCCATTCTATTCTCTTACCGGTTGAAGATTTGCAAAACTAAAGATGTCTTTTTCTAAATCCAATTCCATCTAGCATTCTGGACATGATCTAATTAGTTTGGATTTAATTGGACATTACACTAGTTAGGTCATTAGGGTGAGATTTGGAAGCAAAGATTCTACCAGTTTTATGATAAATCTTTCATCCTTTCCCAGAGGGTAATTGTGAATTGAAGAAAGGTAAGTATGTATAGACTCTGGCCAGTAATGGGACCCTGGTTCTCAGTTGATGATAATTTCTGGGGACTCAGAATACCTCTTATAGTGCATTCTTATAGAGGTCAGGCAATGAAAGTAAATTTAATAAGATGTACACCACAACTGACAGAATTCATTTCCATTCTGGTTCCCTGATCTGTGGCATGGAAGTTATGATGGGATGAAAGGCCAAGTGGAAGCCAATGGAATTTCTCTTTTGAACAAAATTTGTCCATCAAAAACACCTTGAAAAATGCCGGGGCAGTGAAATGTGTCACTTCCCCCACTTAAGTCATTTATTTGAATTGTACCCTCCTCTCCCCAAACCATGGATCTTAAATAATTAAAGGGATAATTGTACATGTACTCAGGTGATGACCACGGTGTAATTGCTATTCAGTTACAGTGTCTCTGTTCTGGAGCCAATCAATAGAGCTGTTGTTTGGGGAATTTTTTCCTCCTTTTGTCCAATAATTAGAAAGCATCAGAACAATTTCTTTTCACTTGGCTTTCATTGTCATCTGGATCTTTATCACATACAGTCTGCAGAGTCTTTGATATTTTTACCACGGGATATCATGACACTGATTGAACTTGGTATGCCTAGAGTTCTAGGCACTATAGATGCTTGAGTAAGAAACATGTTGGAGCTATATTTCCTCTGGGGTTTGTTGAGACATTTCCTCTCAAGTGAAAGACAAGCTATTTCACTTTGCATCCCCTACTGCTAAGAAAGGTCCACTGGGTTTGTTGGGCCTCTATGCATTTTGTAGGAAACACATACCGTATTTAGATGTGCTACCCATTTGCAAAGTAACCCATAAGATTTTCAGCTTTGAGAAGGACCCAGACTAAATGACAGACTTCTCAACTAGTTCATGTTGCAAACAAGCTACTCTACCACTTGTCTTTTATGATCCAGAAAATCCAACAATCTTCAAAGTATCTGTGACAGATCAGGATGCTATTTAGAGACTGTGGCAATTCTAAGTCCCTGGATGTTTTGGAACAAAGTCATACCCACTTTAGGAAACAACTATGTTTCTTTTGAAAAAAGCTCCAGATTTCCTTGTTCCTGAACCCTGATAGAAAATGAATGCTTGAATCAAGGGATATCAAGGAGCCATGTGGTCTGAGTTTCCTATCATAAACTGGATGTCCTCTGATACAGAAACTCATAAAATGCACAAAAACATGCCAACACTAAGTGGAAACAGATTATAGGAGTCTAGCCTCTAGCAGGTCTTAACATCAAATTAATTCACAAAAGTAGGTGGTTTATCCTCTCAGCACAACTATACATACTGTCTTATCACTTCTTCCTCCTTTATAGTTATGGCATCTTGAGGAGTCCCCTATGACTGGTTAAGAAGAAAAAAAAGAAGCCTGTTTCCCAGAAGGTTCTGTATGACATGATGGCACTGGCCAGAAGTGGACTGCTACAACATTATATACACTCAGTTGGTGGCAGGAGGTCTGGGTAAGAGGTATATGGAGGGACCCTGAAGCAAGTATTTCTGTGTCCATGTGAATGCAAAGCAAAATACACCTACCAAAAGGAAGCTTTCAAAACTAGGTGGATATGAAATTGCAAGGGACCCAGAATAGCCAAAACAATCTTGAAAAAAGAAGAACAAAGTAGGAGGGCTCACACTTTTCAATCGCAAAGTTTGTTCCCAAGCAACAGTAATTAAGGCAGTGTGGTACTGGCACAAGGATAGATGTATAGATCATTGGGATCAAAGTGAGAACTTAAAAATAAACCCACAGGTCTATGATTAACTTTTTTTCACCAAGAGCACCAAGATCATTTGGAGGGAAAAGAATAGTCTTTTCAACAAATGACACTAGAACAACTGGATAGCCATTTATAAAAGAAGGAAGGTGGACCTTTACCTCACACCATATATAAAAATGAACTCGATGGAAAAAGATCAAAATGTAAGAGCTAAATCTATAAAACTCTTTTAAAAACTTCAGATAAACCTCCACAGCCTTAGATTTGGCAAGAGATTGGTAGATATTGCACCAAGAGCACAAGCAACAGGGAAAAAATAGATTGACCTCATAAAAATTAAAAAAATTTGTGTTTCAAATCACTCCACCAAGAAAGTGGAAAGACAAACCATAGAATGGGAGAAAATATTTGAAAATCATATATCTGACTAAGGACTAGTATCCATAATATATTAAGAGCTCTTACAACTCAATAATAAAAAGACAAATAATCTAATTTAACAATGAGCAAAGGAGCTAAATAGCTAATTCTCCAAGAGACGTTTGCAAACAGCCAATATGCATGCACATGAAGAGATACTCAACACCATTAATCATCAGGGCAATGCAAATCAAAACCACATGAGATACGACTTCATACCCACTAAGACAGCTATAATCAAAAGGTTAGGTAAGTGTTGCTAAGGACGTGAAGAAATCATAACCCTCATACACCGCTGATGGGAATGTAAAATGGTGAAGCTGCTTTGGAAAACAGTCTGGCAGTTCCTCAAAGGATTAAACCAAAGTCACTATGAGATCTAGGGATTCTACTCCTACGTATATACCTACAAGAAATAAAATCATTTGTTTACACACAAACTTGTATACGAGTGTTCATAGAAACACTATCATAGCCAAAATGGAAAAACAATTCAGATGTCTATCAGCTGAGCAAACTGTGACATATTCATATACTAGAACATTATTCAGCCACAAAAAGAAGTGAAGTGCTGATACACGCTACAACACGAATGAACCTTAAAAACATTATGCTGGGTGAAAGTGGCCTGCCACGAAAGACCACATATTATATGATTCCACTCACATGAATTGTCCAGAACTGAGAATTCTATAGATATAGAAAGTAGATTAGTCATTGCCTTGGGCTAAGGGACTGGAGAAATGAGAGAATAGGATGGCGATAGCCGAAGAGTGGGGCATTTCTTTCTGAGGTGATGAAAATGTTCTAAAATGGACTATAGGTGATGGTTGTAATGTCTGTGAATATACTAAAAACCGCTGAATTGTACACATGATATAGGGAACGTAAGGGGTGCCAATTATATCTCAATAAAGTTGTTTTAAAAACTCCAGGTGGAGGCAGTGAAAACTTATTTCCCCAGTGTCTCATACTTGCTCCATAGGCTCATGAGCAAAATAGTTGTGTGAAAGGAACGGAGACTTTATATGGATTCAAAAATATGGACTTCCCTTTTCAAAGCTGGATTGACACCACTGAATAGAAGAGGACCAGTGCTGAACCCCTAGTATAGTTCACTTTATATAGTAGATATGTATATATATATATATATATATATATATATATATATATATATATATATATATTTTATCCCTTCCAACAAGGAGGGGAAAAGAGACAGGGGAATAGACACTTTTCTGATTATAGATTTGTCTTCTCTGCATCAACGCTTTTATCAGCAGCCCCCCTGACCACCCACCATGAATGTAATGGATGCCTTATTCATGAGCATAGTACCTGACGAGACGTTGTTTATGACGGAAGAACTAAGTCAATGTGGAAGAGGTGAAGTTACTCTCATACCCACAGGAGTATTTGACCTTCTGATATATCCCATCACTTAGAAACCCCTGGTTGTATGGGAAGGTGAAGTGGCTAATTGAAAACTCAGTTTGAGAGCACCTTGTGAAGTTGAACATGAACTGGTATATGCTCTAATCTTGTGACCAATATACGGTGCTATTTCTTCCGTAGACAGCACTCACCAGTCTAAGATATAAGAAGTGGAAATGGGAGGGGCAATTCTTGCTGTTAAACATGATGAGCAACTCATGAAATGGCTTGTTTCCAAGCCATTCTAATCACACTTGATTAGAACAACAATGGTTTCAAAAAATTGGAAATTGAGACCGCCTCCTGACTGTTTGGAGCTCTTTATGCCATTTAAGCACCACGGAGAAAATGAGATCCTGTGTTGTCTAGGGCAATTGGTTCTGACTCTCCAGGGGAAGCAGAGTTGCTATATACACAACAGGGTCAGGTAGAAGTCTGCTTAGTGTCCCCCTGGGATGCCTCTTAGAACTCCTACTTTCAGTGATAAAAATTAATGTAAAATTATGTTCAACTAATATGGTAAAGATTAAAAAGACTTAAACTCCTCAAGAGTGAAGAGCTGAGGTGCTACCTGGAAAGAAAGCAAATGCTGAGTTAATAATGAGAGAAGTTATAAATATTAACTACAGCTACATGACTAGTCGCAGTTTTAAGGACTGTTGTAGATATCCATATTTTCTTTCTTGTTTTGTTATGCATGTTTTTGTACATGTAAATTAAGCGCTTTCCTTTGACTCTTTCCCTTTTGTTCACTATTTTATATAAGGTCGGTTGGTCGTGGTTTCTTATAACCTATATTTTAGATTATATTATTCTAGGACTATGAGAAAAAGAGTATATGTCATTGAGGAATGGATACAAGAACAAGCTTTTGGTCTTCCCTTTGGGGAGATGACTAAAAGTCTTAATTTCGTCAACAGAGAATCCTTCTGAAGAGTATTTTCAAGAACTTATTCCCCATGCTCAGAAAAGGACTAGACTTCTTTCTTAGTGCCTAAAACTTTTTTGTCCTAGCAGGTAACAATTGGGTAGCAGGCTAGACTGTGAGCTCTGCAGTCAGATGCCATAGAATGTGAATCCTGACTTGGGTTGTACAGGCCATGAGACCTGGCCACCTACTGGAGCCTCTGTGCCTTGGTTTTGTGGGCTATAAAATAAAGATAGTAAAAGCCATCTTTGGGGGTTGTTCTGAGAATTAGATCAAATGAGATGATGGTGTAGACCTCAGTAAAAGTCATCTTCTAGGGTTGTTCTGAGAAATAGGTCAAATGAGATGATGGTGTAGACCTCAGCAAAGCACAGGGCCTGCTCTATGGGGCTCCTTGGGGTCAGGAAGAGCAAATGTAAAGGAACTCCATGGAACTCACTTTCCCACCAGGGAGTGAAGCGCTGCGTCATGGTCCAGCCTGAGCGGATCCCAGCTGAGATGGTCCTCACCCTTCCATAGTAAGGTTCCTGTATATCTGATGTTTCATTGGTAAGGTCACAAAAGGATTCGAGAATACCCCAACAGTCCTCTTTATTTTTCCATTGTCTCTGTCCATACCTGTAGAAGGAAAAGACAAAGATCTGAGGTTGTTTTTTTTTTTTCTTCCCATTGAAGGAGTCATCCATTTTTTTCAGTCTATGAATGTTTTAAATGGGTTGAGATTTGTCCTCCAACATCAGCACCCCTGTGAAAGCTTATGGCTACTCTCATCAAGCATCTTTTACAAATATTTTATTCTTATTAATCCAAGTGTTATCTTGCTGAAAGAAAAACTCCACACAGACACCTTCTGTATCCCTAGCAAAGGGGTTTCGGGGTTTTTAATACTTAGTGAAGTTATTCTTCTAGTATATGAACGAACTTCCACTTTTGAGTACTAGCTTCCCACATCCTTAATGCTTCTGAGGTTTCAACTCTGTGGTTTTCTTCACTTCTCATCAGCCTGCTGTTGAGTAACGTGGCCGATTCTGAGAAATCTCTACCACTTTTTATCTCAGGTGTTGCTTACCCAACACATCTGGTCACTATTTTTGTTGAAAATGGGGCAGGGGTTAATAGGAAATCCTGTAATTAGGAACTAGGTGTGAAGGAGGGGAGCCCATGATAGAAAGGTCTGAGTCAAAGAAACGGGTTGACTCAGCCCAAGACTATGGGACAATGTAACAGCAACAGGGAAGATTAAAGCTTCCCTTCCTTTTCTGTCACAAATCAGAAAAGACACAGGAAGACGATGGTGGAAACAGAGTGGAAATTAGAAGCTGGGTGAAAGTCTTCCCAAAACGTTTGCTTTGAAGACTTGAAATCTAGCTTTCTGGCCATATAATGAGGAATACTTCTGGCCTCTATACTCTGTAAACTATATAATGGCAACAGTGGCATTTTATCAAAGGACACCATTAGAGCAAAACCAGTGACATAAATTGAATACAGTTTGATGTCTTTTAATTGTTATTTATTGTTGAGACATTGTCTTTGCTAGCTACATTTAGTTGTTGTGGTTGGCTTCTCTTCTAACGTGGTAGCTCATTTTTTGTCCTATCCCAAATGGGACGTATATTAACAGTAGACCCACATGGATGGAATAGTACCATGTGCTTTCACCAAGTGAAAGATCTCAAAAATATAAATCTGCATTGTGCTCTTGAAAATACGATATAGAGAGGAATGGATCCAGGCATTCTGAATCTCATACAAGTTTGGGAGTATTCATTAAGAAAAAAAAAATTACAAATATAAAATTCTCCCATGGGATCTTAAAGTTTAATCTTCATTAGTTTCATGGTAAAACAACTTTTAATCCAATTTTAACACTGGACCATAAACAGGCCCTATTTATACCGCCTAAGGGGGAAGTATACAAAAAATCCCTATATTCTATATGCTGGAGTATCTCCTACTATGCACAAATCTGTTTTTAGCATGGAACAGTTTTTATTGGAAAGATGCATACATTTTACAGCTGCTACACAAAATATGTTGAGAAAAGCAGCAGTATTTAGAGACTGAGAAACTTCTGGAAATAGTTCTTACGAGGTTAGCAAGAGGTTAATTAATGGGAAGATCTGACCTCAAGCCTACCCCCATGCTCGAGAGACATGGAATAAAAATTATGGAATAAAAAGTGCGATGTTGGTCCACAGCTACATCTGATGTTCTGAATTTCTAAGAAAAAACTCATGGGAGCGAAAGTGCAATATCTCCTGTCTCAGTATCTCTCATCCAGCATCTTAAACTGTGAAAGAGAAGGAGGAGGCTCGGAAAACCCCAACAAGTGTATGAGTGGGAAAACCCGCCATTTGCAAATCAGGAGCTTGTGTGTCCAAGGCCTGGATCCAGGGAAGGAATTGATTGTATCTGATGTTTTTTTTTTTGTTTTAATTTTTTTTAAACCTTATTTATTTTTGAGAGAGAGAGAGAGAGAGAGAGAGACAGCATGTGAGCAGGGGAGGAGCAGAGAGAGAGAGGGAGACACAGAATCCGAAGCAGGCTCCAGGCTCCGAGCTGTCAGCACAGAGCCCGACATGGGGCTGGAACTCGCGATCTGCGAGATCATGACCTGAGCCAAAGCCAACCGACCTGAGCCACCCAGGTACCCCTATTGTATCTGAGTTTTGATAACGATCCACCAGAAACATCCTGAAGAGCCCAGAGAGGAGCATGCAGCAGCACACTCTGGTTTGTGTTCGTGCTTACAGGAGCCATTCGTTTCTGAAAAGAATTTTCTAGATTTTCAAAAATGGCTTTTCAATTACAAAATATATTGTGTACACTCATGTCCATGTGTCCCACAGCTTGTTCACCAATTATCAATAGCATCAAGTTAGTTGAGTGCCTACTATGGGCTAAACAATGTGCGTCCAACATTCACTAGATAAATATGTACCGAGAGGCCACTATGTGCCGGGCTCCATCGTGAAGCCAAAGGCTCGGCCTGTAAGATCTCGGCGCTGGGTCTCCGAGGGATGAAGCGTCTCCCCAACAGACTCACATCATCATGCATTTTGTGTCCCCAAGGAGACGCGGCCCTCCTGTCCCCACCTCTGCTTCTCAACCTCTCTGAAACTGAGAAAAAGATCCTAACGCTCCACTGCATTCTCGAACATGAAATTCTAGTGACCATCTCCATCAGCTGGAGGAAACGCTGATTACTTACATTTTATACTGTACGAAATAGATACTGCTGTTGCTGGTACAAGCCCTCCCAGGCTGCCAGTGCAAAATGTTGTGGAAATTTCGAGACTGAAAATGTACTCGCTGAGGCATCAGGGATTCATGGGCTGACTGGGTTTCTGAAATAAAAAGAGAAGGAAAAACATTGAACACGGATGCAGGCACGATTGTTATTAGCACTACTTTTCAGTGTAATACCGGCCTCAGGATCTCCTAAAATAGTTGCTCTAAGTGCACATGGTGGAGGTGAAACCTAGAAGCCGACATTTTGGATCTTGAATGTGACGATTTTTATGCACACTAAAGTTTCAGAAAAACTGTGTTCCTGACTACACAAACGTAAGGGATATCCTCCCTCCCACCCCATTCCCAAGCTCCAGAGGAAGTAAATGGCGGCGAAGAAAATATTGTCCTCAGTTCCTTCCATGATGGCAAAGGAATATAATGACCAAGATGAAAAGCGCCACTCCAAGGCCACTCCCCCACCTTCCTTATTATTGTATTGTATTGTATTGTATTGTATTGTATTGTATTGTATTGTATTTATTTTTTAAATATCATTTATTGCCAAATTGGCTACCATACAATGTGTAAAGTGTGCTCTTGGTTTTTGGGGTAGATTCCCATGGTTCATCACTTACATACAACACCTAGTGCTCATCCCAACAAGTGCCCTCCTCAATGCCCATCACCCATTTTCCCCTCTCCCCCACACTCCCATCCACCCTCAGTTTGTTCTCTGTATTTAAGAGTCTCTTATGGTTTGCCTCCCTCTCTCTCCATTTGTAACTATTTTTTCCCCTTCCCTTCTCCCATGGGAACCAAACCTTCCCCCTTCTGTTAAGTTTCTCAAGATCCACATATGAGTGAAAACATATGGTACCTGTCTTTGTCTGACTGACTTATTTCACTTAGCAGAATACTCTTCAGTTCCATCCATGCTGCTGCAAATGGCATGATTTCATTCTTTCTCATTGCCAAGTAGTATTCCATTGTATACATAAACCACATCTTCTTTATCCATTCATCAGTTGATGGACATTTGGGCTCTTTCCATAATTTGGCTATTGTTGAAAGTGCTGCTAGAAACATTGGGATACATGTGCCCCTATGAATCAGCACTCCTGCATCCTTGGGATAAATTCCCAGAAGTGCTATTGCTGGGTTGTAAGATAGTTCTATTTTCAATTTTTTGAGGAACCTCCACACTGTTTTCCAGAGCAGGTGCACCAGTTTGCATTCCCACCAGCAGTGCAAGGGGTTCCCGTTTCTCCACATCCTTTCCAGCATCTGTTTTTTCCAGAGTTGTTAATTTTAGCCACTCTGACCCGTGTGAGATAGTATCTCAGTGTGGTTTGATTTGTATTTCCCTGATGAGGAGTGATGTTGAGCATCTTTTCATGTGTCTGTTGGTCATCTGGATGTCTTCTTTGGAAAAGTGTCTAATCGTGTCTTCTGCCCATTTCTTCACTGGATTATTCGTTTTTCAGGTGTTGAGTTTGGTAAGTTCTTTATAGATTTTGGATACTAACACTTTATCCGATACGTCATTTGCAGATACCTTTTCTCATTCTGTCGGTTGCCTTTTAGTTTTGCTGATTATTTCCTTCACCGTGCAGAAACTTTTTATCTTGATGAGATCCCAAAATCTCATTTTTGCCTTTAATTCCCTTGACTTCTGAGATATGTCGAGCAAAAAATTACTGTGGCTGAGGTCAAAGAGGTTGTTGCCTGCTTTCTCCTCTAGGGTTTTGATAGTTTCCTGTTTCACATTTAGGCTTTTCATCCATTTTGAGTTTATTTTTGTGTATGGTGTAAGAAAGTGGCCCAGTTTCATTCTTCTGCATGTTGCTGTCCAGTTCTCCCAGCACCATTTGCTAAAAAGACTGTGTTTTTTTTGCCCACTGAATACTCTTTCCTGCTTTGTCAAAGATTAATTGTCCATACATTTGTGGGTACAATTCTGAGTTCTCTATTCTATTCCATTGGTCTACGTGTCTGTTTTTGTGCCAATACCATACTGTCTTGATGATTACAGCTTTGTAGTAGAGGTTAAAGTCTGGGATTCTGATGCCTCCTGTTTTGGTTTTCTTTTTCAATATTACTTTGGCTATTTGGGGTCTTTTGTGGTTCCATACAAATCTTCTAGCTTTGAGAAGAATGCCGGTGCAATTTTGATTGGGATTGCATTGAATATGTAGATTGCTTTGGGTAGTATTGACATTTTAACAATATTTATTCTCCCAATCCACGAGCATGGAATGTGTTTCCATTTCTTTGTGTCTTCTTCAATTTCCTTCACAAATTTTCTATAGTTTTCAGCATACAGATCTTTTACATCTTTGGTTAGGCTTATTCCTAGGTATTTTATGATTCTTGGTGCAATTGTAAATGGGATCGATTTCTTGATTTCTCTTTCTGTTGCTTCATTATTGGTGTATAGAAATGCAATTGATTTCTGTACATGGATTTTGTACCCTGTGACTTTGCTGAATTCATGTATCAGTTCCAACAACCTTTTGGTGGAGTCTTTCGGGTTTTCCATGTAGAGTATCATGTTGTCTGCGAAAAGTGAAAGTTTGACTTCTTCTTTGTCAACTTTGATGCTTTTTATTTCCTTTTGTTGCCTGATTGCTGATGCTAGAACTTCCAACACTATGTTAAACAACAGTGGTGAGACTGGACATCCCTGTCGTGTTCCTGATCTTAAGGGGAAAGCTCTCAGTTTTTCCCCATTGAGGATGATATCAGCTGTGGGCTTTTCATCTATGGCTTTTACGCTGTTTAAGTGTGTTCCTTTTATCCTGACTTTCTTGAGGGTTTTTTTAAGGAATCACCCACCTTCCTGGGAGCCGTTATGTTATGGCTACACTGAGACAAAATCTGGCCTGGGACCATTTTTGACCCTAGGAACTCAGCCCAGAACTCGGTTTCCCCTTCCTCAGGTTCTTTCTCAGTCTCTGGGTCTTGCCTCATTGGCCTCTAACCTCTACCAGGTGACCTGGCTTTATTTCAGATAGATGAGCCTTTGCCGCCCCAGTCCTAAATGGCTGCACTTATCAGTTTGCATCTTGGCTCCAAGAACCCAAGCATAATTGCTGAGATGAACCTGTCCATGCTATCAAGGGAGACTGCCCAAGACCCTGTTGTGTTCTGAAAAGAGTCTTGGCAATAATTGTGGCAGGAGAGGGGATAATTGTGTATTGGCATGGCTTGTGCTTTCCTCCACAACTGATTGAATGAGTGACCCAATCTCACCTGCATTCAGTCCTATGGAAGCAAGGGATCTTGACAAAATTTTGTTCTAGAGTCTGCAGGAAACTAGAATATGTCACTAAAATATGCCTCTTTGACATAAAAAATATTGTGAGCTGAAGGCAATTAAGAAGCAGCAAACACAGGAAAACTCTCTCCCTTGTCTGCCTAAAGGCAAGATACAAATTCTCTTTTTACTGGAGATGGACTTATCAGCCCAGAACGGCACCACGGGAGTCTGCAAACAAACCTTCTTCCATTAATTTCCTCCCATATATTTCCCTTACCACAGTCTGCCACCCTTGGAAGCCTACAACTGCTTTCCTGTGTCCTGTCATGTCCCTGCAAAGGTATTGTTCTTCGTCAAAGATGCTAGATAAGTTGAAATGCTATTGAGTTACTCTTTGCTTATGTTCCTCCCTCATGATGGGCGCTGCACGTGTTAATAAACAATTTGTTTTTCTCTTGTTAATCTGTCTTTTCATTAAGGAGTCCCAGCTCAAAGCCTAAGATGGGCAGACTTGAAGTTTTGCCTCCCAACAAGTGCAAATTTCCTGATCAGGGATAGGAAGTCCAGCAGAAGGAGAGGACGTCGGGAAATATATCCTGCTCTTTTCCCTGGGTCCATCTTCCACCCCTCACCCCTCCAGGGCGGCCTCCTGACTCCTGCTTCCCCCTGCTTTGTGTGGTCCCGCCCGAGGGTCCCTGCACTGGCCCTTGCTCTCCCCGCATGCGTCATTTCTTTACCTCCTTCAAGTGTTTGCTTAAAAATCACTGAGATGTCAGAACATACTTCTGAGCCCTGAGCCCTTGATCTCAGCTCTGAACATTTAAGATTTGTTACAGTCTAATAAAGGAGGCTATTTCCTTACGTATTTGTTTTTACCAACCAAATACTGCTATTTGGTTTGTTTGCTTTTATTTTTCTTTTTTGGAACTCCTCCAGTGCATCAAATGCTGGTGTGTTCATGGTAAGAGTCTACGGCCAGCGTTGATTTTTCTCATGGGCATCACTACCGGATCAATCCTGTATAGCACATAAGCATTCCAGAAGTCTCAGGACACGATGCACACAATTTCCTAGAGGCTGCGCCTAGGGCTGATCTGCCACCCCGAGGAGTGTCGGCTCAATGCCCTTTATGTCCTCCGTCTCTGGATTTCTTTTCTCACTTTTATACCACCACCTCCGCCACCACCAACAATAATAGCAAATCTCAGTGCCGGGCACCGAGCGCTTGTACCTGCATTAACTCACGTAACCTGCCCAGCTCTTCTCTGAGAGAGGTACTCTTGCGGTCTGCCTCTTCCAGACAAAATCGGTGAGGCTGATTTTTGTACCCAAGCATCTGGCTGCAGGGCCTGCCTGTCACCCACCACAGACACCAAAAGCAGAGCCTCCCTCAGGAGAGAGAAGTTAATGGTGGGGGAAGAAAAAAACACTGCACTGAGAGCCTGAGGATATTCTTTCTCCTCCTCTTTCCCTCCTCCTCCTTCTGGCTGGCATTCACTGATCACTGGACATGTATGAACATCAAACGTTTATCAGGCACCGTGCTGGAAGCTTTATGTCTCATTTCGTATTCACAACCACCTAATAAGGTAGGCATTTTTAATACATGTTACAGATGGGGAAGCTGAGGCTTAAAGACTTTGTGGATCTTGCCCAAAGTTACAGGCCTGGTAACATGTAGAGCCAGAATCATTTTGGTAGTGCTTGAATTCCTGCCATATTTGGCTAAACCAGCCCTTGCTATTGCCGCAGACCAAAGGTACACTGTACTCAAATCCACACCTTTCTGAAAGAAGACGGATTGAATTGTTTTTATGTTACCAGCCACTGAGTATAGTCTTAGAACAGTTACTTGAACCATTTACACTGAGAGGTACCTGTTAATTGGGGGGGGGGGGGGGCGGTTTAATGGCCTTGATCAGAGGCGTCTTGGGGTAAGATGTTCTCTGCTCTTGAAAAGTCCTCTCTGAAAACCAACAGCAAATTCTTACACGTAGCTTATGGTCTCTATTCTGTGCCAGGCACTGTTCTAAGCACTCAGTATATATTAACTGATTTATTCCTCCCAGTGACTTACAACCCCCTTTCTACAGATGAGGAAGTTGAGGCACAAGGGGGCCAAGTCAATTGCCCCAGGTTTTCTAGATGGTAAACGACAGAGCTGGGATCCAGACTCCGGCAGTCTGGCTTAAGGGGCTGCTCATAATCATCATGCCATAGTGTCCCTTGAAGGCAAAGGAAGTGCTAAGGAGACAGAGAGGTGGGTGTCCCTATATCCTGGGTGAAGTTTCTTGAATGCCTCCTCTTTGGTAGCTACTTATTAAGGCCGCATGGCGTTAGTCAGGCTGCAGACAGAAGTTGACCCCCTGTCTGTTCTGATCATTTCACGACAGAAGAAAGTTGACATTTTTACAAAGCCCAGAGAAGCACCAGTGCCGTTTCTAACAGTCCCTTGAGCAGACTCGGAAGACAAAGCCGTGAACAATTAAAAAGAAATGAAGCACTTACCCACTACACCAGTCAGGAGGAAACTGATGAGGAAGCCTAGAAAGCAATGTTTAGGCGTCATGGTTGCAATGTGACCGGTCAGACAACCAGTGCTGCCCTCAATGAGAGCACAGCTCTGGACAGAAGAGGAAACTGTAGAATCCTCATGCCGGACATCCCCTCGTGGGTTTAAGCGGTTCCTTGAAGGAACTACAATTTCATTTTTTAAATACATTATATTATGTATTATTTTAGGGTTCTTATAAAAGAATAAAAAACCACCAAAAGATATGTGCGCTAAGTCACTTCAGTGTGGCAGCTTGTTTTCGTTGGGACTGGGACTTAGTTAGCTTTGAAAAGCCAGAACACTGAGGATTGGCGGAATGGAGGGCAGGGTGGGGCAGAAATTGTGCAAGGCACTCAAAGGTGAGGGAATAAAACAAGTCGTGAGCCTTCAGGGAATCTAGCCTCGGGAGGCAGAGAAGCTGCCTGCCAGTCACCAGGACTTGGCTGACAGTGATTCCCGAGAATTGTACATGGCAGGTGTAGCTATCTGGGCTCCTGGCAGTGGTTCGAGCTGGTAGGGTCTCTGGGAGATTGTTCCTTTTTCTCTCTTCTTGGAAGCTCTCTGACTAGCCTCCCTGGTACCTCATACCCTCCATACCCTCTGGCTCTCCACAGGGCTCCCTGCCCTACTGGTCAGTCTTCCCAGTCCATGATGGCCTTGGGCCCCACTCAACTCATGCTCTTTCTTTTCCATGCCCACCCTCCATTTCCAGCAAGCTGATAAAGATTTCGAGCTGTCAGACTAAATGTACCCTTAAAAGGTTGAGTGTGGAGAACAATCGTTCTGAGCTGCAGTCTTTTTCCATATCTTCTTTGAAATCTGATCGAACTAGGTCATCTGTTCTTTGCCTATGATTCATTACACTCATTTTTCTCGCCTTTTTAACCACATGTTTTTAGAGGCACCGGAATTATACTGAAAGCCCATGAAGAAAATCTTTTTTTTTTTTTTAATTAGGATTTTTAGGTCAAAAGAGGAAATATCTTCTTAGTCTCTTTTAAGTTCTTGGAAGAACAGCCTCTTGAGTGACTACTAGGGAGGGTTGCTAAGCAGTTCTCATTCATTCAATAAATTGAACAAAGATTTGCTGCCTTATCACGTGCCAGGAATTATTCTCAGCAGCAAGGGTGTAGCAGCAATTCAGATAGGCATTACCCCTGCCTTCCAAATCCTACTCAAAGGGGAGTAGACGTAGCTGCCAGCAGTGTGGAGGGGTTTGTGAAGATATGCCAGATTTCCCAGCACCTCCGTGCTATGTCCCACTTCTGAAGCAGACCCCTTATCTCCTCCATGTGGAATTTCCATTGCTCGTAAGCAAACCGAGGCTTTCAAAGAAGAAACATGCAACCAACCTCAGGCCCCCTTTGCACCGTCTTGCTGCTCCTTGTCACAACTCCAGGGGTCTCAGCAGTACCTACTTACTCACCCACGTTACCCAGCAAGCTCTAGACTTCGCATTAACCTTGGTTTTTAAGTAGGGGGGCGGGGCGAAAACCTGTGTTTGCACTACTGATGTTCAATACCTTCAACACCAATTAGCTCTTGTTTGGAAACAACCCAATCGTTCCAAATTCTAGCTAAGAAAACAAGAAACTATTTTAATTCAAGGTTTAATGAGTGCAGCAGAGAATAAAATTGGGGTTTGTACTGGTTTACTGACTTTGTAGAACAAATAAGGGGCAATTAGAGGGGAAGGGGGGGAAGCACAGAATATACTAAGAACAGAATTCTCTCAAAGATGTGTGAACGTTTGTGCTATGTTAAATTACAGAAACTAAACCAGTCCTGTCACCATTCAATGAGCTCCCTAGTTGTGTGATATCATAATCTGCATAGATGAGAAGATAAAATTAAATTGTAAATCCCACCTATTTGGAAGCAGAAGAATTTATACAGAATTCTTTCTTCTTTTAAAAAAATTTTTTTTAACATTTATTTATTTTTGAGAGACAGAGAGGGACAGAGCGCAAGCCGGGAAGGGGGAAAGAGAGAGGGAGACACAGAATCTGAAGCTGTCTCCAGGCTCTGAGCTGTCAGCACAAGAGCCCGATGTGGGGCTTAACTTTTGAACCATGAGATCATGACCTGAGGCAAAGTCAGATGCTTTACCAAGTGAACCACCCAGGTGCCCCAGTACAGAATTATTTCAAACGAAATGACATTTGCTTTGGGAAGTAAGAAAATTACAGATAATAGGAGATCCCTGCTCTACTTTGCTTCTAGCATGAAATACTGACTTCCAACGCATCCCCCACCTTCCCGCCTCCAGCCTATCAGAAGAATCTACCTTGACAGTGACAGTGGGTGCTTCCATCATGCTGGGTCTGGAGAGAATTTGCCTAAGCCCCTGCCTTGGACAGACCTGATTCTTTTCTTTTCTCCTTGTGGCTTTCAGCAGACCAACAATTCACCTAACTGGGAAATCATTATTAATTATTTTTAATGTGATATGGGATTTTGGTTATTAGAAATACATATTGAAGTATTACAGATAACATGATACAATGCCTGGAATTCACTTCAAAATAATCAGGGGGTCAGGAAGAGGGTCACCAATCAACCCCCAGCTGAAAATTATTGACACTAGATATCGGGTACACGGAGATTCATTATACTTTCTACTTTTATATATAGTTGCAGTTTTTCATAGCAAAAGGAAAAAGGTTTTAAAAGTTAATCTATAAGATGCCATCTTTATAAAACTTCGTTTGATAATCTGAATGCCATTTTAGTGTTGATAACAAGAATGAATAACTACGGGGACTGTGTTACATTCTTGCCATGCGTTATTCTAGTTAATCCTTACGACAAGCCCAGAAGGTCAGTATTATTATCCTGACATTACAGATGAAGAAAATGAGACATAAGCGCAAAGAACCTGACTAGCTCTATAGCATATAGTGACAGAGCAAGGGGTGAAATCGGGTCTGGCTGACCGAAGGGACCTATTATAAAATCACTATGCGTTGTTCTTCACTTATAATATTTATTCCATAAAGGGATAGAATGCTGTCAGTGAAAATTTGGACATGCAGCCCTTTGTTTATTCACTCAAATGAATGTTTACTGAGCCCATGCTGTATCCCAGGCACTGTGTGAGGTATGCAGTAATGACAAATGGGCTGAGCCAGTCCTGATGGGCCAGCATCATTTTCTTCAGCCAGGTCTTGGTAGTGAAGGGCCACATGTTCCTTATTCTCCTTCAGAAAAGTGTTTAGGGGCCCCTGGGTGGGTCAGTTGTTCAAGCATCTGACTTTGGCTCAGGTCATGATCTTGCAGTTCGTGAGTGTGAGCCCTGTGAGTTCGAGCCCTGCGTAGGGCTCTGTGCTGATGGCTCAGAGCCTGGAGCCTGCTTTGTATTCTGTGTCTCCCTCTCTCTCTGCCCCTCCCCCACTTGTGCTCTGTCTCTCTCTCACTCAGAAATAAACATTAAAAAATTAAAAGAAAAAAAAGAAAAAAAAAAGAAAAGTGTTGAAAAACTGGTGTCCTGGACTGCCTCAGTGGGGTATATCCAAGGGGTCAGATGGACTGGGTTTCTGCCCCAGGTTCTTTCCCTCTTTCTATGATTTGGTAAGCAGAAAGGCCTCTTTTTAAAGTTAATAAAGAATAGTAACTTGAAATCCACTCTTCTCCTCAGACCCACAGAGAACCATATATTTGTAGTACCAATAACTGGGAGCTATTTGTTCTTTCTCATGCTGGGCCCTCAATAACTCTGAATAATGCCCATGACCTTTAAGCAGTTCTGCATTCTGGAAATAATTGGCATGAATTTCAAAATAGCTTATGGACTTAAATTCAGGGGAAAAAAAAAGGAACTCTATTGTTGAAATACATGCAGTAAACACAATGACCAATCTGATCAAGTTCAACTTTGATTAATTTTTTGGACCATGAACACTAATACATTATTTAAAATTTCCATTCGTAAGACTTAGGGCTTCCTTATGGTAACTTTTCCTACTCTTCACTCCTGTTGCTCTGAATAAAAGACGCTACTGATTTTGTTCTTGACCAAGGTCTTTTACTGACCCTGAAAATCCTACTGGATATAACGTGTCATTATACCCATACACTAGCATGTGCTTGGACTTTGTTTCAACTCTGGAAAGATTTTCATGGTGGACCCAGATTCCAGCCAGTTGGCACCCCTCTGCTGCAGCCACTTGGGTCCCTGCCACCACCGTCTCTTGCCTGGGTTGTGGTCACAGCCTCCTGTCCATTCTCCCCACCTCTGCCCCTGTCCTCTGCAACAGGAGTGTTTCTCTAAAACACGAAACTTTGTTCAAAACCTTCTAATGTCTTCTCATCTCTGTCAGAAGACAAGTCAAAAATCTTATAGTCACCTACCAGACTCTAGGTAATCTGGCCCTGTTATCTCTAAATACATCTCCCTTGTCTCACCTCCTAACCCACAGTGCTCCAGCCCTGTGACCTTTTTGCTGACCTTTGTTTTTATATCAGTACAAGTATTTACACTAGGAATTTACTCTGAAATGTATGCCGCAGGCTCCCTCTTTTGCTCTGAAGTGGGATATATTCTTTGTGTTCTTTTTCTTAACAATTCTGCAATATAGATTGTTTTAATTTTAATGATTTCCAGAGAAAAAGAAGATGCTGACTTATGCAATCACGTGCAATTTGGAAATCCCCCCTTTTTTAAAAAGTTTATTTATTTATTTTGAGGGAGGGAGAGAGAGAGAGCGAGAGAGAGAAAGCGCCCAAGCTGGGGGAGGGGCAGAAACAGAGCAGGACAGAGATCCAAAGCAGGCTCTGTGCTGACAGCAGACAGCTTGATGCAGTGCTCGAACTCATGGACCATGTGATCATGACCTGAGCTGAGGTTGGATGCTTAACTGACTGAGCCACCCAGGGACCCCCAGAAATCCCCTCTTATTGCTTTGCTTTCTGGAAGTTGAACGGCAGAAAGCTGGATTAGTATTCATTATTATTCATGAGCAAAGATAAAATATGGCCACACAACTGCTTAGGTGTAATATCCATTCAACAAGATGTAGACTGAGCATCTAAACAAAATTTAAAAACCCTAATGAACCTCAGACTAACTAAAATACCTTTTGAATTTCAAAATAATGACTTTGTCTTATTTTACTGTAGTGTTGTGAGTAACCACCATAAGCAACTTATTAGAGTGTATTTCCAGCTTCACCTAAGGCTATTTCTGGAGATGGCCTCTGGGTTATCAAAGTTAAAGCATGACTTATATTCAAAGACAGCTGGAAGGCGTAATGTGTCTTTTTTTTTTTTTTTTTTTTTTTTTTTTTTACCGGAAGCTAGAGGCATCAGACCACAGTGGGAAAAGCTGCACTTTGAAGTTGAGTAAAGCTTGAGTTCGAATCCCTCCAAATAGATCTATCTCAGCTTCATCCACTTGTGATGAGTTTCCCATCCTGGTACGCAAAGCCCCGGAGGATGTCATTTCTTGTCCCTCCCCAAATGCCCAGACAAATCCTGAGCACAGTCTCAATTCACTTAATTTCTGGGGTCTCTGAATTCTTTTCCTGAACCCATTTAAACATCCTACATTCAAAAGGTACAAACCTTGAGTTTTAAGGTAAATAAGTCCTGGGGACTTAATGTGCAGCATAGTGACCAGAGTTAGTGATGCTGTATTGTATATGTGAAAGTTGCTAAGAGAGTAGATCTTAAAAGTTTTCACAAGAAAAAATTTGTAACTATGTGTGGTGATGGATGTTCCCTAGACTTACTGTGGTGATTATTACACAATATGTACCAACAGCAAATCATTCTGTTGTATACCTGAAACTGATAGGTCAATTACATTTCAGTTTTTAAAAAACCCGTATTCCCCAAAGGAGGGCTCCACCTTAATATTGCGGAGGGTGCCCTAGCTTCTCCCCACCTCGTTTCCTTCCCTCAGCCACACACGACTCCAGCAGAGGTTCCTGGGCAAGGCTGCAGGGTCCAGGCTCCCGGGCCCCAGCCTCAGAGGGGCACTTTGCCTAGGCTCTGTGGCACCCCTGCACCCCACTGCCCTAGCTCCAAAGGGTCCCAGTCCTGCCATCCCCCCATGTTTTAGGTGCATTCTGATTTCCTACTATATTGTATTCCCAAGATATACCTCTTTGGTTTCTAGTTCATCCAAAACCAACTTTGCTGTGCCCCGGTTTCCTCACTTGGAAAAAATTGTGTAATACCTGCCCCACCAGCTAGTGGGGAGGGCTAAGAGAAATTGGCCAAACAGCTGCCTGTAGCAGAGGCAGGGTAAACATTAGTCCTCCCTGCAGGCTTGGTGAGTGGGGGACGGCTGCCACAATGTTCCCTGAACATTCAAGCAGGAGTCAAGCAGGAATCCTGCTGTGGAGAGCAGGGAGAGGAAGTCAGACTGGCTGCATGTGAGCCCTACCCGAGAACAATGGAGTTGACGGGAACAAACAGCTCTATAGGTGGCATAACACAGGCAGAATCATTACACTTAAATGTCACTTCCTCAAGAGGCTGGATCTCAGCTAGGTCCCCTTGTCATGCTGTGGTTGCACCGTGTGCTTTTCCTTCATTTTATTTGTCCGTTTGTTTGCGAGGAAGAATTTGAAGATTTAATTATGGTTTCCTTCCCGCACTTTGGCATCTGATCTTTATTGGGTGCTTGCGTACAGCCCTTGCGAGTACCGCGCGAACGGCTCTCTGAGCTGATTTCGTGACTATATTGTGCACCTGCACCTAGTAAAGCAGGGCAAAGAGAAGCCAAGGGACTTGCTCTAAATCACTTGGTGAGTGGCAAAGTCGGGGTTCTAACTCAAGGGTCTGACTTGGGAGCCTTTGCTCTTCATTAACCACTACCCCAACACGTATTTGAGCCTGGGGGCTACCGGTGCGTGCTTGGCTCTCGGTGGGTGAAAACACATCGACCGAAAGAAGACGTTTCTTAGACCACATCCTCATTTGAAATTGATCCTTCTCCGAGATTTGAATTTAGAGCACCCTTCTCCAGCGCTCGTTTCTAACTCAGGGTGGGCATCAGGGCCTCCTGTTGCTCAGGTCCCACACTTCAGCCCTGCCCATTGTGTGTAACATGCCGTTCTTGGCTTCTCGCCAGCAGGTAGGGTTCCCTCTCTTTCCTGGAGCTTCTGGTCTGGTAATCCCGTGCTCATTCCCCTTATTTTGAAAAGATGGCTTTGCTTGGGGTAGCTATGTGACAAGATACAGGTTCTTCTTCCTCTCTGAGCCTGTTTCTTCACTCATGAAACATGGGTAATATGGGATCTTAGTAATGACATAGCGCATGTGAAACACTCAGCATCGTGCCTGGCACGCAGTAAGGACTCAGTAAATGTCAGTTGTTGTTTGCTCCTCGGCTCCAAACGTCATGTGACAAGAGGCAGAGGCTGGTATGATACAGCTAAGATTTAAGGCAAGCTGAGGTTTGCCAGTAATCATGAGAGCTAGGAAGAGGCAAAGCAGGATCTTCCCCTAGAGCTTTCTGAAATAATCTCACCCTGCCTCTGAATAGTGAGAGTATAGACTTCATTTATACTTTGTTTGAGAGAGCACGAGCAGGGGGAAGGACAGAGAGGGAGAGAATCCCAAGCAAATTCCATGCTCAACAGAGCCCGACGTGGGGCTCGATCCCACAACCCTGGGATGATGGCCTGAGCTGAAATCAAGAGTCAGACGCTTAACTGACTAAGCCACCCAGGCACCCCTTCATCTGTACTTTTAAGTGAAGAGAAATAGTTCTACATGGTTTGTTAATTTACTCAGAGAGGTGTATTTAAAAATTTTTGGGGGGGGGGTAATTCCCAGGAACTCCTTGTGTAATATAGAAATCAACTCTTGGTTTGCCTCTTGCTGGGACTCTCTCTTCATACTACATGCTTTTCAGGGCTCCCACCCACCCCAATGGCTTTGACCACCATCGTTATGCTAGAGACCCCTCAATCTTAATACTCTACAAAAAAAATCTGCCTTTTTGTTTCTTCCCCAAAGAGCTTGGGACAGTGTTCTGTACATTGGATGCTAAATACTGAAATACAGACGTAGGGGGCGTCTGGGTGGTTCACTTGGTTAAGCGTCCGACTTCGGCTCCAGGTCATGATCTCGCAGTTGGTGAGTTCGAGCCCCATGTCGGGCTCTGTGCTGACAGCTCAGGGCCTGGAGCCCTGCTTCAGATTCTGTGTCTCCCTCTCTCTGTCCCTCCTCCACTTGCACTTTGTGTCTCAAAAATAAACACTAAAAAAAAAAATTAAAAAAAAAAAAGAAGTACAGACATAAAAGGACCATTCTTAAAGATTAGATTATTTTAGGACTGCTTTGAAGATTAGATATGAATAATTACGAAACAATTCTATAGCCTTACTACGTGGAAACAAGCAAATGGATAAAAAAAAATCAGGTTAACTGCCTGAGTGCTTGAATAAATGAGTACAAAAATGAATTTTAAACATACTTTATTTACAAATATCTAAATACAACGTTCCATACAAAATATATACATGTGTGTATTTACATATTCTTTATGAAGTCTATTGACTGGAATTAGATTTTGAATTCACGTTTGGAAAACTTTCACGATTTCTTCTCAAAGTGAGCATTTAAAAATACTATGGACACAGACTTGCAAAAACAAATAACATGCTAAGGCACAGAAAAGGAAAACAAAACAAAACGAAACCAGTTTACAACTGGAAGCGATTAGAAAGGACCTGAGGCATCTCACCCACTGTCGTGGGAAGCAGGATTCTTAGCGTGTTCGCTGATAATGCAAGCTGGATGGAAAAGTTCCTATGTGACAACGGCTTGTTTCTTTACAGCTTCTGCAGTTTTCGGGCCAAATCTGACAGTGCCACAGAGGCTCTTTGCCCTTTATGTAAACCAAGATACTACTGTATTTGGTGAATGTCGACAAAGAAACGGCTTCTCAAATCATGATCTCTTCATGAAATCGAGGCAGAAAAACCGTCTGGGGAAAAAGGTAGATCCTTCCGGGATGGCGCATCTTCTCTGATCTCAGGAAAACTCTTTGGAATCTGCTGTAAGTCTGTAACCAATCAAGGATTCCTTACCGCCTTCATCCACCAGCAGATCCACTAATACGTGCGGCTTGTCATAACCAAAGGAGGTGGTCGTGTTTCTCAGCATCACGGGCTCCTGTTCCTCGGTCTTTATTTCAGGCTTACTACTTGGGGGAAATTCTGAGTCCGAGAAGCTCTGCGATTCCACAGTGCCACTCTCGGAACCATTTCTGGAGTGATAGGAGTTTAAAGTGACAACACAGGTTTCAGACTGGTTACTATTTGAACGGACAGAATTCTCTCTCATTACCGGGGTCTGAGGGCTATCAGGAGCCATGTCAGAAATAGTCCCTTCAGGGGTCACCACTTGTAGTTCTTCGTGGTGTCCCATTTTTTCCAGACTGTCTTCAGCGGGCAGATCTGAAATCGTCGCTGGAGACAACTGCTCTTCCCAGACCATCTTCTCATTTTCTGAGACAATTGGTTGGTAGGTGATGGGTGATACACATTTCGATTCAGATTTTGTCTCCGAAGAGGCATTTTTCACCACAGAGAGCTAAGGGAAGAAAAATAAATGATGAAACATAATGAATTATTAAACTTAAGTGCACATCCTTAAAAAGAAATGCTCTAAGAATAATGGTCAATGAAATATACCACCAAATGGTATATTTATGGTAATAATATAATGGCATCTGGTGGTTGCCTTTTCTTGCTTTTTAATAAAATATACTATATTAAGATTAAGAAGTTTTTAGAATTTTTAAAAAGTCATCCGCCATCCAACTAGTCCATGTTGCTTTTTCTATGTGTCTTCACATGTATGCACATTACATCTATAGCCGGAGAATACCTACTTATAGAATATTCTCACCATTCGCCTTCATAATTACAATTTTTATTATAATCTTCACTGCCTCCTGATTTCTCTATCCTGATTAACGCAATTTCTCTAATCGTAGATATTGAAGTGTTTCCTATTTTTATGATTTATGGAACGTGCTGAAGTGAATATTTTTACACATCTTTTTATTTATGAAGTGGCTTTATAAGAATAAATTCTTGGGGCGCCTGGGTGGCTCAGTCAGTTCAGTGTCCGACTCTTGATTTTTTGGCTCAAGTCATGATCTCGTGGTTCATGGGAATGAGCCCCACGTTGGGCTCTGCACTGACAGCAAGGAGCCTGCTTGGGATTCTCTCCCTCAGTCTCTCTCTCTCTGCCTTTTAAACATTAAAAAAAATAATAATAATTTCTTAAAGGTAGAATTACTAAGTCAAAGGCTGTGGCACGTTTATGACACTCCTACACCCTCTACCCATTATATGTTTACCTTCCCACCAGCGCTGGATTACTTTTCCCACTTTACACCAGTTTACTACTAGTGGAAGTACTGAATATTCAGGTTTATTTTTCCTTCTCTAGTGCGTGTAAAGTTGTGGACTGCAAGGTTGCGTTCTACTTAACTACTTACTTAGTATGGACAAATACTAGAATTCACACGTGAATTCTCTCCTGTTGAGAGAAAGGTGTTTTCAATACAAATTGAAAAGTCTCGGGGCGCCTGGGTGGCGCAGTCGGTTAAGCGTCCGACTTCAGCCAGGTCACGATCTCGCGGTCTGTGAGTTCGAGCCCCGCGTCGGGCTCTGGGCTGATGGCTCGGAGCCTGGAGCCTGTTTCCGATTCTGTGTCTCCCTCTCTCTCTGCCCCTCCCCCGTTCATGCTCTGTCTCTCTCTGTCCCAAAAATAAATAAAAAACGTTGAAAAAAAAAAAATTTAAAAAAAAAAAAAAAAACAACAAAAAAAAAACAAATTGAAAAGTCTCCTTTGCGTATCATGGATATTGTTCCTGTTATATTTCATCCAAGTAGCTACGATCCTGTTACCTGTAAATGGGCTTTTCATTGCATAAAGGCTTTTATTTATTTTTGGAATGTTTATTTATTTTTGAGAGAAATAAATCATGTTTATTTTTGAATGTTTGTTTATTTATTTCCCACGAGGAGGGGAGGGGCAGAGAGCGAGAGGGAGACAGAGAATCCCAAGCAGGCTCCACACTGTCCGCACGGAGCCCGACACAGGGCTCAGACCCACGAACCGTGAAATCATGACCTGAACCAAAGTTGGGACGTTCAACCAACTGCACCCAGGGCATCCAGGCGTCCACACAAAGGCTTTTAAATACTAGACATTAAAATGTGAAACTTCCAGTCTCATGTGTGACCGCCTTTTCTTCTACAGTCCAACCATAACAATAGTGTTTCTGTATTTTGAGATTTTCAAACGCCATGCTTTCTTGATGTTGGGCTTTGGCACATACTGTCCCTCAGTACCTGCATAAACTCCTGTCTTTCCATCAAGATTGCTCAAGCCTCACCACCTCTAGAAAGGCCACAACTAACCAGCACCCTCCAAAGGTGGATGAAGTCCTTGCTGGCCTGTGTGGAAAGCTCTGTGTTTGAACACTGTTCACTCACTGATACTTATCTTTTTCTCCCACTATTCTTGAAGCTCCTTAACAGACTTATCCAATCGTGTTCTTGTTTTGTGCATATACGAAAGCACACGATGTGTAGTAAAAATTATGGCATTTTGGATGGGTGGTAGATTGAGTGATTGACGATAGGTGATACGCTGCTGAACATCATTCTACTTAAAAAATTAAACAACTATCAAAAAGGTCCAAGTTAACGTGTTAGTATATACAATTAAAGAAAAATATTTAAATATTTTACCAGGGACTTTGGTAACATGATGGTTCTTCTCTTAAAGGGATTAATCTTCTTAGTGTAACAACATACAAATACCACGACGAGAACTACAAAAAGGAAGAGAACGGCAACAACTGGAACCCAAACAGAATCTAAAAAAAAAAGGGAAAAATCACAAATTAGAATTAAGATGGAATGCTGCTGTATCTGTGAAATAGTTATAAAGCCTTAGTGTTTTGCCCGTCAGGTGATTAATATGGTCCGGACTGCAAAGAGCACTTGCCGTAGAAGTCAGGTGAGGTGACCAAAGACTCAGGAGCCTGTCCTAGAGACCAAGGTGATTCTTTCCAGCTCTGCAATTCTCCACTTTCTGCAACCATACCTTCATGATGCAAAGTGGCTAGAACAGATTTTTCGTAACAGTTTTCTTGCTTTTTTATTTTTTAATCTCTTTTCACGTTTACTTTTTTTGGAGAGAGACGGACAGACAGACAGACACAGAGAGTGAGCAGGGGGAGGGCAGAAAGACAGGGAGACACAGAATTTGAAACAGACTCCAGGCTCTTGAAACAGACTCCAGGCTCTGAGCTGTCAGCACAGAGCCCGACGTGGGGCTTGAACCCACAAACTGAGAGATCATGACCTGAGCCGAAGTCGGACGCTTAACCGACTGAGCCACCCAGGCGCCCCTCATAACAGTTTTCTTCATGCCCTGAATATAGGGTGTTTCCAGAGTTACAGTTTTCTCTCCATTAACAAGGCAAAAGAAACATACAGTGGGAAAGATTTGTTTCAGAGCACATTTATAATCACTGCTGTGTATTCTGCTCTAATGCTGCTTTTTATTTTCAAAGCACAATCTTCCGCGTTCTAGCTGCACAGTCCTCTCTTTCAAATGAACAGTCCTCTACAGATCACGGTGGTGTTTGACCTCTCTACCGGCATCTTATTACCTTTGATTTCGATTTCAAAGTTACCTTTTTGGAACAGCGACTCTGGAAATTGCTACTAAGGGAATGCTTGTATAACACATTTTATAGGATGTGGAAAAAACGAAGTTATTACGGCAGTAAAGATCAGATAATGACATAACTAACATCAGTGCTGTGTTTAGAAGCACAGTCCAGGCAGGCAGGGAAACTGAGCCACAGTGGTGCCACCATGTGGCCACCGTGCCACCCCAGTTTATAAACCACATTTTTAAAAACTAAATCTAAGGCGGGGCGCCTGGGTGGCTCAGTCGGTTGGGCGTCCGACTTCGGCTCAGGTCATGATCTCACAGTCCGTGAGTTCCAGCCCCGCGTCGGGCTCTGTGCTGACAGCTCAGAGCCTGGAGCCTGTTTCAGATTCTGTGTCTCCCTCTCTCTCTGACCCTCCCCCGTTCATGCTCTGTCTCTCTCTGTCTCAAAAATAAATAAACATTAAAAAAAAAAATTAAAAAAAAAAAACAACTAAATCTAAGGCATCTGCATTATTTAGAATTTTGTGTGTTAGTCAGAACTTTATTTTTCAAAACAACACAATCCAAGAGAGTGTAAAATGCACTGCATTGCTTTAAGTCACCTATTTGAAACCCTTGTCCTAATGATCTAAAAGTTATCAATATTAGGGGCGCCTGGGTGGCTCAGTCGGTTGAGCGTCCGACTTCGGCTCAGGTCATGATCTCGCGGCTCAGGTCATGATCTCGCGGTCCGTGAGTTCGAGCCCCACGTCAGGCTCTGGGCTGATGGCTCAGAGCCTGGAGCCTGCTTCCGATTCTGTGTCTCCCTCTCTCTCTGCCCCTCCCCCGTTCATGCTCTGTCTCTCTCTGTCTCAAAAATAAATGTTAAAAAATAAATAAATAAATAAATAAAAGTTATCAATATTAAATTTTAGGCCTTTGGTCTAGTTCTTCAGCCTAGATTCCCATTCTTCAAAAAGGTACTTGTAACAGAAAATTTTTGTTCCCAGGAGATATGTTCTAAAAACAGGCTGACAATCATATATACACAAAGACAGTTATCAAAGCATGATCTATCATAGAAAAAATCTGTAAGTAATCTAAAAGTCCAAAATTGGGGAACATTAAATAGAATACACGTTCTACATGATGAAACAGTCTAAAGGTATTAGAAAACAGAATTAATAAAGTATGTGAAATAAAATGGAAAAATACTTATAATAAATACTTAAAGCAGTACACAAAATTATATACACTATACAATATGATCACAGCTCTGTAGAAAAAGAGAACAGGATGAGAAAAAAAAAACACCAAACTGTAACTGAATATTTGGATTGATAGAACTATCGATAATTTTGTTTTCTTCTCGCTTTTTAGATTTTATAAATTACCCATAATTAACATTTACATTTCATAACTGCAAAGAACGGCCCTAATTTCAGCTAAGGTAGGTGCCCCTTGAGAATGTTAGTCCTAAAGTTCTATTATATGTACCCCCTCACACAAAGAAAGTATGATGAAATAAACTTATTTTTAAATAAACTTATCAATATTTATTTTTGGATATTAATTTCTAGTATTTATCCAGTTCACATCACATAAGCCAATGAATATTTTTGCTATTCAGTTTTTAAACTTGCCACCCCCACAAAGAACACTGTAATGGGTACATAACACCTTGCCATGTGGAAATAGTTAAGCTGACTTCTGTCGCTACGTGTAATCCTGAAGTGCAGGCAGTTTTAGGTGTTGTATTTCTTTCTTTCCTAGGTCAAAAGGTCATCATGTGGCTTTCTTTAATCGGCCGTTTTATATCTTTTAATGCCTGAGAAATGAGCTTATTTGTACTTTTGAACTTCTCTGAGGAATGGAACCATTGCATATTTTTAAACGAACAGAGATTTATTGAAACTGCCTCTTTTCAACACCTAGCTCGCTCATCACTCCCTGTATTTAGGACAAAACCAGCAGAAACTTGCCTTCCATGTGTTTGCCATCCAAAGTGGTAACACAGAGTTCTTTGGACTGTTCAGTTGTAACAAGCCATGTTTCTGAGAATCCTTTTGTCCAAGCACAGTACTCAGAATCCAACGAGGACACTGGGACAGTTAGAGAGCACTGAGTCTCATTGCAATTATCTTCCTCTACATCCGTTTTATATGAGGTCTGCATGGGAACAAACGACAGTGAAAATGTGTGGCTTCTTTTATTCTGCAAAAACAAACAAAATCACCTACATTTACCTGATCAAACCCCTGAAGAGAATATATGGGATGAAAGTTGAACCATGTCTGAAAATAGCGTTGTGGATATCAAATAGTAAGTCAATTTTGTTGTTTCAATACAGCATTATGAAATGTCTCCAGTAAAATGTTCTTTTTAGGGATCATAAATTTTAAAACTCAAATAGCAAGAATGTTCACTGGTCATCGTTAAACCAGCAAATGTTCATTAGTCCCATTCCAGTAGTGCTAGAAACAGGTGGGGAGAGCTATAAACCCATCTGTAGGAAGAATAAGAAAGGTATTTCGCAAAGACTGTAGCAGCTCTTGGCCGTGGTACACAGAAGGGACCGAGGCAGTCTCTGGCAGTTTACCATTCATTCCGCCAAAGTGTGCGCATCACCTGTGCCAGGTAGGGCCTGAAGACACGAAGGTAGGACAGCAGTACCTGACCTCAAACAATTTCCGCCAGAGCCGAAAGAAATGTGAGTGATGAGTAGAGCAAGGGGGACCGTTAATGGAACTGGGAATATCCAAACACAGAGGAGCAAACAGTCTTCCGTGCCAGAAAAGACTTCAAAGGGGAGATGAAATGCCAGCTGAACACTGGAAAATGAGTAGAAATTTGCCAAAGGTGAGTGGGCGGAGAAGGGCATTCCGTAAAGAGCACGGCACCTGCAGGGAACTAAGAACACAACAGCAGTTCGCCAAAGCACAAATACAATTTGGGTGAGAAGGGACGGGGAGACAGAAAGCTGGAAAGGACGCAAGAGGCCAAATCACGAGGGTCTCACAGGCCACGCCACGAGAGGGAATTCAGGCCTTAACTGTGTAGCTGGTGGGGATTTGCTAAAGGGTTTCAGGCGGTGAAGTACTATGGTTAGATGTGCACGTCAAGAGGACAATTCTGCTAAGCATCTAGAGTCAAGTTTTAAAAATCTAAGTCAGATGTCACTCCTCCCGCTGAAATCTTCCCAGAGGCACAACACCTCAGTCAGAATAAAAGTCAAATCCTTCCAGTGCCCCACCGGATGTGGCCCCCCCAGTGACCTCTGACCTCATCCGCTCCCGGGCTCTGCTGAGTCCTGCTGCTCTTCACGTGCCCAGTGTGCTTTTGCCAGATTCTCTGCCTGAAACATTCTTCCCAGACGTGCCCGTGGAACTCACCTCCTAACCTTCCCCAGCACTGGCCGCAGTAACACCTTCCCTGCTCCAACCACCCTACCGAAGACCACAAGCGCCCCCAACGCTGCTGCCCATCTCCCCCCTCCCTGCTTTGTTTCCCTGCTTCGCGCATCACCAGAGGTTTGTCTAGAACACGCAGAGCATGTGCTTGACAAACACTATTAAATAAAGCAGCGGCAGTGCCGTGGAGAATGGATGGACTAGCACAATTCCAGTCCAGGCGTGGGCTGCACACCGGTGCCAGAATGCAAGTACATCCCCACCGCAGTACTGCCACTTTTTGTTTCCAAAACAATGATTTCCGATCACAGCTTCATGTTACGTTACATCACTACCAATGCGGAGGGAAAGATTAAAATGATCCTCACTTTGCCAGGGCAGAAATAAACAGGTTTAAGATCCTCAAACAGGACCATGCTGTTAAATGAGGCAAAGACACCAGTGCTAGTGATGAACTCCAAGCCAGTTCCCTCCACCAGCACTCGTTTAGGTCGTGTTTCTTTTCTTTTCTTTTTTTTTTTTTTAACATTTATTTATTTATTTTTGAGAGAGAGAGAGACAGAGCACAAGAGGGGGATGGGCAGAGGGAGAAGGAAACACAGAATCCGAAGCAGGTTCCAGGCTCCGAGCTGTCAGCACAGAGCCTGATGCGGGGCTTGAACTCACAAACTGTGAGATCATGACCTGAGCCGAAGTCAGATGCTCAACCGACTGAGCCACGCAGGCGACCCTAGGTCGTGTTTCTTAACAAAACCTATGGTAAGGTCTATGATCTGTAAGTCTTGTCTGAATGTTCATAAGCATTCTACTATTGTTACACCACATGTGGAAACAACTTCGCGTGAGCAACAGAAAACCTGCCATTTTGGAAAAGATGAAATAGAAACACATACCTCATTTCCATTTATTCTCAGATGCACCTCGTACTTGAATGAGTAACAATTTTCTTCACCATATATGGCTACTGGCTCCCTTCCACTTATAATAGCTAAAGGGTGAAATACGTCAATAATGACGTGTTTTTCCATGTTTCTGATGCCCAGTTCAGGTGGTCCAATTTTCCCTGTGGTTGGGGGAGGGGGGGCAGGGACAAAAAAAAAAAATGCAGAATTAGTATTCCCCTGGAACTTTATAGTACATTGCATAAAACTGCCAAAATCAATCAACCTAGTCTTTCTGTTGTTGTTCTAAAGCAGGATCATGTTTAAACCATTCCACAAAGATCTAGATGATATTCTGTATGTTCTTAATAAAGGGGCGCCTGGGTGGCTCAGTCAGTTAAGCATCTGATCTTGGCTCAGGTCATGGTATCTCACAGTCTGTGGGTTCAAGCCCCATGTCAGGCTCTGTGCTGACAGCTCAGAGCCTGGAGCCTGCTTCGAATTCTGTGTCTCCCTCTCTCTCTGCCCCTCCCCTGCTTGTTCTCTCTCTCTAAAATAAATAAACACTTTTAAAAAATAATTTAAAAAAATGAATGTTCTTAATAAATGTTTAATTAATCTCAAGCAGGAAGTATTCTTATCTAACCTAAACTTCTCTTTAGCAGTTTAAATTCTAGTCCTAAAGGAAAACAAACAGTTGGGTCATGAGCTCTGGTCCTGAGTTCTGGTAAAAAAACAAAACAAAACAAAAAAACCTTACTATAATAGAAGCTCTGTTATTTTTCCTTTTCCTTTGGTTCTGGTAGATTAAAAAGGAAACCTGTTCTCTAAAAAATGTTTCAGAAAAGGCATTTTAGTTACCTTTGAACACTCACTGAAACTCTTTGTACCTCCAACACCTATAGATGTCTGGCATGAGGCTCTTATAAAAGTTTGCTAAATAGATTCAATTTTTATAGTGAAAATCAAAACCAGATATTTATTCACTTGACAAATATTTATTATGTGTCCCTGATGCTCGAGACTTTGCTGGTGAGCCATTTACCTATTCTTCACATATTTATTGCACACTTACCATGTACCAGGCAGGTTTATTTTTATCTTCAGGGCCTGGCATATTTTCTAGCACATAGTGTGCCCTTGATAAATCTGTGTGGGAAAAATCTGATATACAGATGGGCACAGTTCACAGATGACAAAGGCATGGACTCGAGGGAATAAAATTATTTCAAGGGCAAGTGGAGGAAGGGCCAATGGAAGAGACTGGGTAGGCACAGCTGAAGCGTAGGAGCAGAATCAAGGCCATAGTGGAAGGAAAGACACGTGGCAACTGAAGAAGGGAGAGAAGTTGAATGGCAAGGCACAAGGGCCTAGAAGACTAGGGAGGAGTCACATGATTAATCACTTCTTTACCCACAAGTGAGGGTAGTAGAGCTACAGGTAGGATTTCAATCAGAAAAGAGGAATTGGTGCTGAAGATTCTGGAGCTTAAAGTCATAACTCAGATCAGGTATGCCATGGGGATGTGATGCTGGCAGGAGAAAGGGCTGACAATCACTGGGGTTGAGGAGACTGCAGAAATCTAAAATTTCTTAATGTATTAAGTTGGTATATAAAATTCCCAAGGGCCTTGGGGACTGGGCACACAGAGGAAGAACGAGAGCAGGTGCCCCTGGCCTCGGTAAGTGTAACCGAGCAAGGAGCGTTGGAGGAGGGGAGCGGGGGAGGCCGGTGCAGAGCCCAGCAGGGTAGCACCGATCCGTGTTTACAGGGAGTAGAAATGCAATGGTTTAGACGGGGCAAAGTGATGGGCACCTCTCAGCCCTATTTTGTGGAGCTCAGGGAAAGAGGAAGATACAAACTCCCTAAATTCTTCCAAAGGTTTCCTGGGCATTGCGATAATTTTTAACAAGTGCTAATAAAAGCAAATACATACAGAAGATGTGTGTCAGTATTTTCAAATTTCAAAATTCTACTCACCTTGTTTACACAAAATAAATTCTTTGGACTCTGCATAGGCTGATTCTTTTTGTCCAAGTCTAGCTTTAATTCTGGCCCAGAGAGAAAGTGATGGATCGGTAATTGCGGAAAAGATATTACAAGAATGATGAGAGGTATTGCAGGCATCAACCCAGATTGCCTCCCTAAAATGAAGACGAGTAAAGAAACAAGGGTAACGTTTGTTAATCTGTACACTTCAATCATCTCTGTCTGTGCTTTGCTTTTCACTCACAGCATGGAGCTGGTAGCTGGTCGAAAGAGCTAAGTAAGAACAGGACGGAGAAGCCAGACAAAGGAGGAAGCCCTTACTCTGGTTAGAAGTCCTATAAACTCTTTTACAATAAAGAGGCTCAATTCAAAATACAACACCTGAACAAAGTACATTCCATATGTAATTGTAAAAAATCTGGTCTTTAAACAATTCTAGATTCTATTAACATCGATAATCATTACTTGATTGCAGAACCTAACACATTACAAAGACTCTTAACAGGAACTCCTAAAATTGTTCTGAAATTCTCATCTTTCTGCTAAACAACACATTCACTATGGCAAGTAAGATGACCTCACTTTTAATATGAATTCTAAGCTTTATTTGTCATGCCTTAAAAAAATTCTGAAAGTTGCTGAGACTCCTCTACTTGAATCTGACAGGAAGAAGAACTAAAAGGCAGGAAGTCTTGTGAAAATAACTAATTTGCGTCCTTAGAGCTTCTGGAAGTCTACAAGCAGTTTAGGAAGTTCTGCCACATGGGAAAGGAAGATGATGGGGCAAAACACAGTCATGGAAAGTACAAAGACCTAGGCAAAGTAGAATAAAAAGGATGAAAAGAGTTAATACTTACCCATAGTTCTTTACCTGTACGATAAAAACAGGGGTCTGTGACATGGTCGGGTAGTCCCAAGATAGGACAGTATTAAAGTTATAGGCCTTAATTTCAATATTCGTTGGTTTTGGCACTGTAAGAGATTCAAAAAGTAAAATGGGCAATTGTAAGAAACTAACATTAACATTAGAAAACCTCACAAAGAGCCATGGTAGCCGAATACGTATTTTGAAGAAAGGCAGAATTTGCCAGAACAGACTATACAATTATTTAATTGAGATGTAGAAAAATTAATTTTATTGGAAAATGTATAGAGTTCTGATTCACTTTAAATTACTGAAACAACCCTGGGATACACGGGAAATACAAGTATCGTAAAGGCCATAAATTCCTCTCATGTTTCGGGAGTTTTTATGACCAGATGCACTACCTGTTGTAATAATAATCCTGAATTCGTTTAATTACTAGCATTTCCTGTATTTGATACCACAGATTGCCTTCAACGTCTAGAGAGCTGGCTACCCCAAGCGATGGCCAATTTCAGTCTAAAATACCATCCGGGCTCTCAACTCTCTACTCGGTATCGTTACACACGTTCAGCACCTCGTCTCTAGCCCAGGAATAGCAGCCTAATAACGGCCTGAAGGAGCCATCCACCACTTGAGTTTCACTACCATTTTGCTCTCTGGGGTGTGCAGGGCTTTTCACAAAACACGCCCAATATTTCTTCTCCCTTTTGCTCTTTTAAACCATTTTAGAAAGGGTTTGCTAACATGGGAGTCCCATGAGAGAACAGGCAGAAGTCACTTTAACATCTTGTTACTATTTATGAAAAGCAGCCACGTATTCCCCTGCTCAGTGTAGACGGCTGTTGTCTACCACCCCTTGGAAAACAAACATACACATACATCTCCTCCCTTCCTCCTTTTCTTTCTCCTTTCTTCTCTCCCACCCTTCCCTTCTTTATGAGCGAACATGAAGATACAGAGTTGGTGATACGACTTCAATTTTAAGATTATTCAATCCAACCTATCGGAAAACCATTAAACATAATATAATTACAATTAAAATAAATGAATAGCAATGTGGTCAGTGCAGTGGCTTACAAACATAAGTCATCATCAGCCTCAAAAATTCTAAGAGAGGGGAGCCTGGGTGGCCCAGTCAGTTAAGCGTCCAACTCCTGATAACAGCTCAGGTCTTGATCTCAGGGTCATGAGTTCAAGCCCTACACTGGGCTCTGTGTTGAGCATGGAGCCTACTTAAAAAAAAAAAAAAAAAAAAAAAAATCTGAGAGCTAAAGTGTTGTTTTTTTTTTTTTTTTAAAGGTACTCCAGCTGATAATGATGATTACTTAGGGTTGTATAACGTGGATGGGCTCCAATAAGAAAAATACTCCCTGGGCTGGACATTAGGAAGTGTGGGTTCTTTCTTCGCTATACTGCTAGTCATTTCAGATTTCCTGATCTGTCACGTGAGGTGTTAATTTCACATATATAAGGTATTTCCTTACTATTAAAGGAAACACCTCCTAGATTTTTTCCCAAAGCAAAAATTCCAATATTCAAATCCAAGCTGGTGCATTGCTTTAATTTTCAATTATTTCACACTTGTATTATCTTTTTTTAAAATCTTTATTTATTTTTCAGAGAGAGACAGAGTGTGAGCAGGGGATGAGCAGAGAGAGAGAGGGAGACACAGAATCCAAAGCAGGCTCCAGGCCCTGAGCTGGCAGCACAGAGCCCGACGCGGGGCTTGAACCCACGAACTGCAAGATCATGACCTGAGCCAAAGTCAGATGCCCAACCGACCAAGCCACCCAGGCGCCCCTCACACTTGTATTACCTTTTTAAAGCAGAACACGGATCAAGAATTATTTAGGTAAATAATACAGACTTATGGACAATTAAATTCTAAGGTCTTTCCTCCCCCCCCTTTTCTGGCTATATTCTTCCTTGATATCAGTGGTTTTCAACGAGATGATTTTTTTTGTCCCCGAAGGGACATTTGGCACTGTCTGGAGACATTTTTGGTTCTCACTACTGGATGTAGTGGTAGGGTACTCGTAATTTTTTTTTATTATTTAGGAGGAAAAACTAATTTAAAAACAGAATATTTTTGATACTCCAATATATTTTTCATGGCTTCTCCCGCAATGAATAGCTTTGATTACTGCCAAAATGTCTAACTTCCATATTACTTATTAAACAGTGTGACAATCTGTGCCAAAAGGTCGAGATTATGAAGCTGGGAGGATGTCTCACAGATTCAGATACTACATACTTATCCTGCGTATGCGCTTTCTGCAGCCTGTGATCAGACACCTGCAAGTTTTCCATTTGCTCTTCCTGAAATACAGCTGACAGCTGTTGGTACCTATCATCTTTGGTTCTCTAAGCAATTTCCTTGCAGATGAGCCAGAAAGCACTGGCCTTGCCAGATTTAGCCCTGGTTCTTCTCTTTTGCTTTTTGGTAGAGCAACCATGACCCTACTTAGCAGGGGGTACCGAAGCTTTCTTTTTCTAGGTTTTTAGAAATGTTTTTATATGCTTGCACCTTAATTCATGAAACGACCTAGTCTCAAACAGTGTATAATCTGTGGTTGAGAAGGAAATACAAGGCACTCCCCGCCCCAGGTTCAGTTCAACATTAATATCAAATAATATCCACACATATACACCTAATTTTCAACCTAAGATAGGTACTGGATGCTAAGAAAACTCATAATGAATCTGAAATTCTCTCAGAAGCCATTGCTTAATTTCCGCCTCTTTTGCCTCTCCAGAGGCTGAGAATTTTCAAACCACCAGGTTCTGGTTCTTATATAACAGTCATTCTCCTGACTACTCTCTCTAGTCCTGCATTTTACTCTAAGAAGCAAGAAGAAACCATGTGGCACCTTCAGCACTTCTCGGAGACCTCCACGCCAGGTTGTGCCGGGCACCAGGCACATTTCCTATTCTACAGACTCCCTGTTCCTGAAAGCCCACAGCGTGGCTAAGCTTTCTGCCTCTGGTAACTAGGACCTGACTTCCTCCAGTTTCCAGTAAAAGTGAGTTCTTCACTGCCTTTTGAATCTCTTTTAAAAAAAAAAAAAAAAAAAAAAAAAAAAAAAAATATATATATATATATATATATATATATATATATGCCCAATAGGAATGACTTTTAAATTGTATAGACTCCAACTGAGATTCCTGTATTTGAGAAACATGCATATAGAAGCCAACCTATATAAGAGTATTAAGTAAAGTGCATTTATATTTAAGAAGTTACTGAATCATAATTATAAAACCACACAGAACAGTGGATGTGTATATCAGATTAGTTTTTAATGTGAATCAAATGGGGTTTCCCATAATTTAAGCAGAAGCTTGCCCTAGTTAGACTAGAATAAGGGCTTAAGTCACAGCTTTCAAAGTAATCAAGACAGGCAGGTAGTGGAAGGAGGAGGGTCCAATGGATTGTAACAGACAGGCATTACCATTATAGTAAAGGAGAAACTCGGAAGTAACCTGTGGTTTTAATGCTACCAGAAGAGAAACTGTGTGGTTATTACACATCTGCCTTTGTCATTATTTGCCAAACTCGTACAGTAAACAGCCATGAGTAGGTTTCTCGTTGTTTCAGAATTTTGTGACCTAAAGTTTAAACTGTTATACATTCAAATTAAAATAATGAAGGCTTACAGCAAATTTCTATTCATAAGAAATTTACCTTCTATCAATAAAAATGTGTGGAGAAACAGCATGAGGATTATCTATAGAGTTTAGGGAAAGATCCTTCTAGAGTATCTAATGAAATTGAACAATGTTACGGATTTCTCCCTCTCTGGAAAATGCCCAACTAGCTTTCTGGGACTCCGGTTGTTTTTGGAAATGGATTCAGTTATTTGATACATTGTGTCTACAAACGACCCAGAATGAACTTCAGCTGTTTTAAAATCTGCTTCCCAGGATGCCTCTTAGGGGATTTAACAAAACTAAACAGAGGAAAGAAGAATCAGTTCTTTATCACGCTGGGGGGGGGGGGGGGGGGGAAGGGAGAGTTCTGGTTATAATCAACTGTTTCCTCTTGATAAACTGGGAGACAGGATATGGAAAAAGAGCAAGAGGAGGACAGAAAAACTGACGGAGATCAGCAGGTGAGGGAGCAGCACCACAAAACAGGGCAATGGGGATGTCACCGAAGACCAAAAGCCAGAACGGCTCTGTTCTGATTGCTGGGGACAGCAGCAGAGGGGAAGCAGGGAACTACAGACATCTCCAGGTCTCTTCTGCGTGGATGCTAACCGGAGTACAGGCTGCACCTGCCCCCCCCCCCCCCCCCATTCCATAAACACCAACAGCATCTGCACCGTGACTGAAAAAGCGACAGCCACAGGAGCTCTTCACCAATGTGAACACAGCAGCAAAGACTATAAAAGACGGGCACATCTAAGGCAGAACAGAGCTCTGCAGTCTGAAGACATCCGTTTGACAATCTGCCTGCCAACCTCCCTACGGGAAGGACACGCTGAGAAGCATAAAGAAAGATACAGGGGTCAGGAATTAAATTGTTTTGGGGGATTCTACGCCATCTGACACTACAGGTCAAACACAAATGCTCCAGATGAAAGCATCCAGACCCTTCTGTGAATGAACAACTGTCAGAGAAAAGTTCTAACACTTTCCCCAAATGAAAGATGCAGGGCCACCTGCATGTTTTTACATGCAGGGGTCTTATACGCATGTAAGATGTTTTTACAAAGGGTTCTTCTTTCATTGCAAACTGAAAAATGACATGAGAAATTCAGGGGAAAAAAGTGAAAAATACCAAATCAAGACTTATGCATTTCTTTTCCAGAATATATTATGATGACCTCCTGAAAGCTTGTATAGAGCTGACAAAATAGCTATTTTCTTTTTCTTTTTAAATTTTTTCCTTTTTTTTGAGAGAGAGAGTACACACAAGCAGGGGAAAGGGGCAGAGGGAGAGACAGAATCTTAAGCAGGCTCCATGCCGAGCATGGAACCCGATGCGGGGCTCAATCCCATGACCCCAGGATCAGAACCTGAGTAGAAATCAAGACTCGGACCCTCAACCAATGAAGCCGCCCAGGCACCCCAAAATGGCTATTTTCTTAATGCCTTCCAAATTTTTCTCTTAGCAAATAACAGCATCCTCTAGATTTTTTTTTTTTTAAATTTTCTTTTAATGCTTATTTATTTCCGGGAGAGAGAGAGAGAGAGGGAGCGAGCATGAGTGGGGGAGGGGCAGCGAGAGAGGGAGACACAGAATCCAAAGCAGGCTTCAGGCTGTGAGCTGTCAGCACAGAGCCCGATGCGGGGCTCGAACCCATGAGCTGTGAGATCAGGACCTGGGCCGAAGTCGGACACCTAACCGACTGAGCCACCCAGCTGCCCAAGCAGCATCCTCTAGATTTAAAAATAAAGACATTTTAAGAATTCTTGCACATGTTTCTTGCACATGTTTCAAGTGTTCATAAAAGTTTTGTACATGAAAATACATTTTTTTAATTCAAACATTTCAGTCTTTTCGGGCTTTGAATCATCCATCACTTTGTGAAACAAATACAAAAACAGTCTGTTTTCTGCTTCTGTTGCTTTCTTATACCTTCGGAAAAAAAGTGTCAGAGCTAAGAGTTCAAATAATAAAATAATTATTGTCCATAATAAAATTATTACTCTCTACAAAATAGTTCCTCAGCTGGATCAATACGATCAATACTCTTAATATCTCTGCAGTCTGCTCGTCTTCCTGTGTGTCTTCCGGATCTGGTTTTATCATTCACTCTTTCTTAAGCTGTGGAACCCAGAATACGACAGACATGAATGAAATACTATTCTTCCTCTTCTTCTTAAACAGATGGACATATCAACTAGTGGCTTGTGCTGAATTTATAATTACCCCAAATCCCCCCAGATCTTTTACTCAAACCACCACCCAGTTAGTGCTTATCCAATAAACATCTGCTCAGCCACTTTCTGACCTGAAATGCAGGATTTTACACAGGCTCCCATTTATTCAGTTTCATCTAGAACAAGTGAGCGGCTGAGCCTATTTTAAATTTCTCATAGTTGAAATGGATAAGTTTGATTTCTTTATTTTTTAAATTTAATTATATATATATATAAATATATATATATATATTTATATATATATATATATATTTTTTTTTTTTTTTTTTTTTTAGGTAGGCTTTACACCCAGTCCAGAGCCCAACACAGGGCTTGAACCCATGACCCTGAGATCAAAACCTGAGCTGAGATCAAGAGTCGGATGTGCTCCACTTTATTATGCATTGTCTTAGTTAACCCACACAAACCATTGTACAAGGGAGTTGAGATTATTACACGTATTTTTACCAATGAAAGAACAAAGGCTTAGAGAAGCTACTTAAAGGCAAGACAGTCTGTAAAGTTTTGCTGGTTTTAGTTAAGAAAAGCTACTGAAGCATCATTTTTGTCATAGTTGAATAAAATAAGAAAATGACCTCCATATATGAACTGGAATTGGAGATGATTATTTGCTGATGACTTCACAAGCATCTAATTCAAGTAGTTTTACCTGATTTATCATACTACCGCAATTATATGACGGCCACTGTGAAATCTGAACCATGTATGAAAGGAAATGATTTCTTTGGAATGGACACGACTGAATGGGTATTTACCATTCTGATTACTATGTGTTGGGATAACCCAAAATAAAGGGACTCCCATAGTAAGAAAACTGTAAGGAAACGGATTCCTTCCTGTCGAGAATTCATTTAATTCTGGTTCAATTCTCCTTCTGTTTCTCTGTCCACTTAAAATGGAACCATTGAAGCATTGGTCTAGTTCCTATAATAACAAGGTGCTGCTACATTGTATTAGATAGCTTGAGGTTTTCCTAGATATAGAACCAAACTGTGGACCTTTCAAAGTCCATACGGATCATGTTTCAGAATAAGCTGAAAAAGAAAACTATTAGCCTGTTCAATAAATATAATTAGAATGCACTGTCGTAAGTATTCTGAATTTCTGAAATAAGTAAAAATAGGATCCAAAGAAAATCAGGAAAAATTCAAGCACACCCAGAACATTATCCTCAAGTCAGAAAAGAGGCTTTCTCTACTTTATCAGTGGAGAAGGTAAGTTAAGAGCCCCATATCTGTGCGGAAGTACAGTGTGCTCTTTAGGTAATACCCAGAGTGGAAGAGAAAACTCTAAGAAGGGAGACACTGATTCACTTCAAAATATATATACTACTTTTATAGGTAAAACCGTATGAAAAGCAAAACACCACTGATTATTAGACAGCACACATGGGTTCATTCTCCCCATCCATTCCCTAAGAAATATTAACAAAAGCCCATAACTGTAACACAATACATTCCCAACCACTTAGATTTTGCAGAGACTGGCTATATTCTCTTGCCTGCCTCCCTGTTCCTGCCAGATTCCCTCATCTGAGATGAACTACTAAATATACCAGTGAAACTCAATGCTATAAGATACACACTGAGTGTGTATTAAGTGTCAGGCACTGGTGAGCCAAGGAAGCTGGCCAAGAGCCAGAAGTAGGTTGTCCTAATGGGTTTTCCTCCTAATCTCTGGAGACTTTACATTTTATTTTATTTTTTTTTATTTTTTATTTTTTTTGAGACTTTACATTTAAACTAACTTTAAAAGCCTAGGGAACACAGCACAAACTAGAGAAATACACCGTAAAAATCTAGGCAAATGTATTGAAAATGCACTGAAAAAAGGAGGGTTGGGGGGGTCACTAGCTCTTGTGTTTACAAAAGGCTGGGGTACAGAAGGCCATAGGAGTAGATGTTCCTATGGGAGCAGACAGGCGACACTCCCAGGGCTGGCTTCAAGGATATGCAAATTGTGTAATCACAAGGGGGCCCACATTGTTCTAGGTGTTGGAATACACAAAATGGAGGTTACTCGGTTTCTGCTTTTGAGGATCATGATTATACAGCTAACAGCAAGTGCTAGGCACGGTTAACTTCTCATCCCATCCCGTTTTCACGACAACCATATGATGTGGGTGCGATTGGCATCTCCATTTATGGAAGAGAAATCAAGGCACAAAGAGGCCTGCCCCACTTGTAGAGAGGTCACTGGTGCTCAGTAGGGAGTTTGGCAGCTGGGCTCCAGAGTCCAAGTTCTTAATTAACCACTCTGCAAACTGCCATTGCCTAGGGCAGCTTCGTTGTCTGCAAGGACAGTTGCCATATATTGTGGTAAGAGCCTGGACTTTCACACAAGCTACTGGAAAGCAAGATAGCCTGGCTCGGGAGGGGCCATACTCAGACAGGCGTGGCACATAGTTTAATGCTCCACCTACATCAGGAACCCTAGATACCCTCTTCCTCTCTTCCCACACCCAAACACCGACTCCTGCTGACTCTGACTTTTAAATGTTTTTCAAACTGTCATCTCTTCTCCATTGAAACTGCCCTTTTCATCAATTCCTCCCGACTTAAGCAGTGGCATAACTGGCCTCCCTCTTTTGGGTCTACCCCCAAACTACTGTGTAAGATGAACGGTCTTTCTAAATGGCTTCACTGATCCTGCATAAAATCATTTGTCTTCTTAAAATCCAGTGACTGCCCACCAACTTGAGCAAGGTATAGTGAGTGAGCATATTATTCTGTTGGCTCAGCACCAGTACTCCCTTCAGGAACATTATTTCTCTTCTGGGAACTCCCCTACCACCAGCCTCTGTAACATGGTCCTTCCCATGCCAGCTGGTGGCTGACCCAACCAAGTTGGGCAAATCAGAGCCTTCCCCTGGGATTCTGTCAGAACGGTGGAGGCTGCAAGATGTCAAAACCCAAAAGCTGTCAACATCCATGATTCCTGCCAAGTAGGAAAAGGTATCCACATCCAGAGTCAATAATAAGCAAAAGAGTGTCTTGGCACTTTTGACTGACTGGTTCAGCTCTCTGAGGCCCAGATGGCATCTACGCCTTTCTAACTGTTGCTTGGATTCTCTAAGCCAATAAATTCTTCTTTTTGCCTAGGTTAGCCAATGCTATGTTGCTGTCTCTTACACGTGACAATGCACTTCATTAACTGGTTCCTACCTCTCTCCCTATCTTAACTTCCCTTGTATCCTCACACACCTATTCTACAGTGATAACCCTTAGTACTCCACTAATTCAACATGCTGTTTCACACTTCTCCCTCTGCACACACAAGTCTCTCTCTACCTCCAGCTCCAGCTTCAACTCTGGGGTGATGTTTCTCTGGGAAGTCCTCCCTGAATCCCCTCGTCAGAGTCAGGTACCTCTATCTTGCTTTCCAGTAACTTGTGTGAAAGTCCAGGCTCTTACCACAATATATGGCAACTGTCCTTGTAGACAAGGAAGCTGCCCTAGGTAATGGCAGTTTGCAGAGTGGTTAAAAACTTGGGACTCTGGAGCCCAGCTGCCAAGCTCCCTACTGAGTACCAGTGACCTCTCTACAAGTGGGGCAGGCCTCTTTGTGCCTTGATTTCTCTTCCATAAATGGAGATGCCAATAGCACCTACTTCATATGGTTGTTGTGAAAACGGGATGGGATGAGAAGTTAACAGTGTGTACCCAGCACTTACTGTTGGCTATCTAATCATGATCCTCGAAAATAGAAACCGAGTAACTCCCATTTTTGTATTGACAACATCTGGAACAATACCTGTCCCAAGGAATGACTAATTGCTTGTTTGTGTGACTCTTATAGAGCAGTCCAAAGGACAGCTGGATACGAATACAGCACACCTAACAGGAGCTCACAGAGGAAGTCATAATACAGAGGTTCGGACCCAAAGTTGGCCAACGGTGCAGGAGGGTGGGTCTCTTTGACCCCTTCCAGGCAGCTGCTAACTGTGGGCACTGAACAGACACTCAAGACTGATGGGTTTCTGATATTTTAGGTTTAACCCTGTTGCAGGAAAGATTCGCTGATTTCACTGGAGTTCCTAATCACCATTACACCGAGCTTTGGAAAGCATATTCCCAGCACTTATTTCCGGAGAAATCTCAGCGAGCAGGAGGAAAAAAAAAAAATGCTCGGAGGAACTAAGCTAAGTGAAGAGACGCATAGCCTGACAAATCGGCTCCTGAATTCACGCACTACACGACTTGCAGACTTAGATGTAAGATGGCCAGTCACTGCCACTTAATGATTCTCAGTTGGAGAGAGAACAATTCTCTCTTAAGGATTTTGGGTCCACCCTAAGAATATTTAAGTCATGGGCGCTGGCCACCGTCTACAAAATGCTGATCGGGAAACTCACTTATTTGAAAATGACTTAAAAGAACTGGAGGACCGAGAGGCGAGTTTTGTCATTTCGGCAACAACGGAAGAGGAGAGAAAAAGGGAACTTAAGTCCGCGGACGGCGCAGACCTGCGTGGCCTTCCCGGCGGTCGCGAAGACGTTCCGGGGCGACCGGGAACACGGTGCGAGGTCTGAGGCTAAGTAGGACGCGGCCGCGCGGGGCGTGCTTCCAGATTCCTTAGTCCGGTCCCCTCCGCCCCCTCCCCCGCCCCACCGGCCGCCGCCCTGCCGAGAGCTACATACCCGAAGACAGCTCCAGATCCGCGGCGTTAATCTCAGCCCTACTCCCGACCTGGAAGACGAGGACGAGCAGAAGGAGGAGAGCCATGCTGCCCCGGGATGCCTCGAGGTGCGGCCCTGAGAATAGGGCGTCCAGCCTGCAAGCCGACCCCCGCGTCACTTCCGGACCAGAGGACCAACACTCCAAGGGGAGGCTAGACCCGCAAGCAGTGGAGGAGACAGAGTGGAGAGGCGGGGCCAGAGCACGAAGGAGGGGCCCCGGGGGGCGGGGAGACCAGGAGTGGGCCAGGCAGCGGGATAGGGCGGGAAGGCGGGACTGGGGCGGGGAAACTGGGCCTTGGGAAGGGAGGCGGAGCCAGGGAGGGGATGCCAGGCGTGGACTGGGCAGCGGGATAGAGCGGGGAAGCCGGGCGTGGGCGGGGCAGTGGGGGCTAGGGCGGGGAGTAGGAGGCAGGGTGGGGAAGCGGGAGGCGGGGAAAAGAGAGGGCGGGGGGCGGGGCCAGGATGCGGCCTGGGGGGCTGAGGACCAGGACCTGAGCGGGAAGGCAGGACCCCTAGTGCCGAACCGGGCGTTGGCTGGTAGGCAAGCCTAGGACCGGAAGGCAGGAAGAGGCCGGTTCCAAGGACGCTCGGCCTTAAGGGCATGGAAGTCTGTGGTCCTGACAACGGCCCACAGGTTTGTGAGGAACTTGAGTCCAAAGGTTACGTTCTTTCGATTCGGCACCACCTTCCGCGATTATTCTTCCTGTTTTTGCAGTGTTCTGGGGTTGCAGAGCTTTTCCTGAGGCCACAACCCAGCCACAATCCTAACCTTACCCTGTTAGACTTCACCATCAAGGCGTCTGGAAGCCTGAGAGTTTAGAACGCGAAGAGCCTTAAAGGCCTTCTCTAATCCCTGCATTTCTATTCGAGGAAGCTAAAGCTTCAGTGGTGAAATGGTTTGTGTAGACAGCCGTTATCGAATTGACTTGGCCGAGACTACTTTATCTTTGGAGGAAAAACAACTTGTGTTATCTTTTCAGCAATTAAATATCACATAGCGATTTCTTAAGCAACCTCTCATCGTGTGATCCGCCCTCTTTCCTCCCTGACCACATCACCTATTACTGGGCATTTCTCCTATATTGATGTTTATTTTCTCCTCTTAGAATGTAAGCTCCGTCTGCCTGAAGTCTGGCACTTGGTTGGTATTTGTTGAGTGAAAGAATGCCTGATTATGCTAGCATTAAGCAATATTTTAGAGAGAAAAAAAAGATGCTCTACAAACGAGAGAGGAATTATTAACAGGATCATTTTATTTACATTAATAAATGCCTTAGCTCTGAGACTTCTGAAACTTCAATGAACATATGAACCACTTGTGGATCTTGTTAAAATGCAGGTTGATTTAACTGGTCTGATTCAGCTGGGTCTGGAGATTTCTGCATTTGTAACAGAATACACAGAGAATGCCCGGGACCTCTGACTCTGAGACCATACTTTGAATAGGAATGCTTCAGCTCCATCTAGACCAAGTTTGGGGGAATATTTTGCTTGGTATTTATGATGCCCGCTGTCTTAGTCTGTTTGGGCTGCTTTAACAAAAAACCACAGACTGAATAGCTTATAAGCAACAGAATTTTACTTCTCACATTATGGAGGCTTGACGTCAAAGATCAAAGTGCCAGCATTATCAGGCACTCTTCTGGGTTAGAGACTTCTAGTTGTGCCCTCCCATGTTGGGAGAGGGAGAGAACTCTCTGGAGCCTCATTTATAAGGGTGCTAATCCCATTCATGATGTTTCCATCGTGACTTAGGCACCTCCCAAAGGCCACATCTCCTAATACCATCCCCTTTGGGAGTTAGAATTTCCACATCTGAATTTTGGCGGGGGCGGGGTGGGGGGCGCAGACATTCAAACATTAGCACTACTATATGAAAGGCACCTAGTCATTGCAAGCATGCAAGGATGAATAAGAACTGATCTTTGCTGTGTAGGGGTTTATGGAGTAGGACAAAACATAATCCAGTTCAGTAACTATTTTTTAGTAGCCATCACTGGTTGGGCTATCCATGAAATGGACCCAGCAGGGGAGATTGGCATGCAAAACACGCTGTTGTGTGCTCTTGGGATCAACCTCTGTGAAAGGGAGAGGGAGGAAACAGGATTGAGCAGAGGGAGAGATTGATCTGTGATGTCATCCTAACAAAGGCTTCAAGGGACCTCTGGGAGCTGGGATGGCCTTTGAGAGGGAAGGATCATGAGTTGATATGAGTGGCTAGGCCTTCACTCCCAACATTGATTGGTCGTTGGATACACACCACCCCTGGAAGGAGACGTGATTTGAGCTTGTCCATTTCTTTAACTGAGGCATTATCCAAAGAGGGCTGACAGTTAAAGGGTTTTGCCAGCACTACTCCCAGCAGCAAGGAGGGATGGGGCTAAGTCTTCTGTTCCTAAAGGGGGATATGATCAGAGCTTCAAAGTCAGCATCCACCATAGTACCTATCCTTCTGAGGCACCTTGCTAGCCGCTTGGAGACTAAAGACGTTTATTAATTCACTAAATATTATTGAGTGCCATTATGTCTATGCAACCCTGTTATGCACCAGGGTACAGACCTGAATAAGACCGATATGCCCCCCGCCCATGGTGCTTACAGTCTATGAGCGATTAAACAAGCATTGATCAAACTATCACATAACTAAGTACTAAAATTGTGGTCATCCTTATCAAGGAGACCAGTGGATTTACAGGTGAGTAAACAGAAACTTAGTTTAGACTAAGTTTGAAGGAAATTCTCTCTTAAGGAAGTTATAATCATGACCTGCAAGATAAGAGGGAATTCATTTGGACAAAACTGGGGCATGGGGACTCACAGGCTAGTATGAGAGGTAAGAGGATGATCAGTAAAATATATTTTAAAACCCAGTATATAAATCTTACATAGCCACACAGAAAGCAAATGAGCAGTGCCAGTTTCCTTGGTAAAAATCTTGTGCCTATCCAAGTATATCCTTGAACATCCAAGTATATGTTGGTCCCCACTATGTCCTCTGGTGAGTTTTTAAAGCCAAAAAACAAAACAAAAGAAAACAAACCCAATGTAGGGTAAGGGGTGAATAAGTCCAAAGCCAAGTGTGAACTGAAGTGGCACTCAGAAGCTAAGGCTGCATTTTATAGGTCAAAACAGGAAATTAATAGCCCAAATAAAATAATTTAAGATGCTAGAACTATGATGTAATGAGAACAGAGAGTGAGTGTGCAGCACAAGCTATGCACTTTGGGCTCCTGGCAGGCATTGTGTATTTCCTTCCTTTTTCCTCTAGAGCAGAAAGGTCTGCCAGTTTCCCTTTAAAGGCCACAAACTTTCCAATTATTCTATGAACTATTCTATTCTATTTCCAATTCTAATTATTCTAGGAACTATGGCTAACACTTCCCCACCCTCTCGTACTTTACCATTGCCTCTATCCTGCCCCTTACCTACGTTTTCACCACGGCACTTATTACCATCCGTATGTGTGTAAATATATATATCTCCAGATATATAAGTACTGAAATGGTGGTAATCATTACCAAAGAGAGCAACGAGGTTATTAGAGCATAGATTCTCTCTCTCTTCCACTAGAAAGTAAGCTCCTTATTTTCTTCACTGCTATACCTTGAGAAGCACCTATCACTATACAAATATTTATCGAATAAATATATGAATGACAAAGCAAGCTTGTGAATAGATGTGGGATTAGAACAGATACAGTTAAATGTATGGTTGATTAAGCTATAATTGGGTCACTGATGAGAATTTAGACCATTTGTTCTTGCCCAGAACACAGCCCCCTTCCAAGGAAGGCTGTCATGCTACATCTAATCCTATCATATCAACCCCTGACTCAAAGGCAATTGTCCATAGACTGCAAAGTCTTTTAGTAGATAGCTTGTCCTGAAGCATTGTCTAAGAGACGCCATATGTAAGATGGTGACTGTGGCAGAAATTGTTCACTAGCTGAGTGCTAATAACGTTTCTCAGGATCCTTCTACCTTTCTGTCTTCTCACAGAGGCTATAAAACTCAATACTCACCTTCCCAACCTTCATGGCAGCTACGTGTAGTCACGTGACACGGTTCTGGTCAATAAGACGTAAGCAGAAGCCTGTGTGTGTGCATGTGAGCATGTGGTGGATGCGAAAGGGGAACTTGCTAGCCTTGACCCTTCTCCAGTCTTCCTGCCTGAACTGTAGACTCATGATACAGTAGTCCTGCAACCGCGAAGCAACATGATTGAGGATAAAAAAGCCAACAGCTAAAAATGGAAGAATAAAAAGAAAGCCTGAGGAGTCAATGTTAGCATCAAGCGGCTGGACCAATGTCTGCAACCACCAACCTCTGGACTCTTGTTTTAGGAAAAAAATAACAAAACCCTATTGATTTAAGGTACTTCCAGTTTGGTTTTCTGTTAGTTGACCTGAAATTTTTTTCGCACTCCTTGTTAGGACACCCTAAATAAATTCTCATTCAGAGAGCTGGAATGTAAATCACAAGAATGGATGGGGTTAAGTGGGAAAGAAAAAAAAAAAAAAGAGAGAGCGAGAGAGAAGCAACTGGGACACCTGGGTGGCTCAGCGGGTTAAGCGTCTGACTCTTGGTCTCGGCTCAGGTCATGATCTCATGGTTGGTGAGGTCAAGCCCTGAGTCAGGCTCTTTGCCAACAGCGTGGAGACTGCTTAGGATTCTCTCTCTCTCCCAGTCTCCCTGTCCCTCCCTGTTCCCCGCATGCTCCCTCTCTCTCTCTCTCAAAATAAATAAATAAATTTTTTTTAAAAAAAAGGAAAGAAAGAAAGAAAAGGAAAAAAAAAGAAAAAGAAAGCAGCCAACTCAAGGACAGAAAGTAGAACTTTAAACAATTTTTTAAAAATGCTTATTTTTGAGAGACAGAGTGCAAGCAGGGAGGGACAGAGAGAGAGAGCGAGACACGGAATCCAAAGCAGGCTCCAGGCTCTGAGCTGTCAGCACAGAGCCCGACGCGGGGCTCAAACTCACGAACTGTGAGATCATGACCTGAGCTGAAGTCAGCCACTTGACTGAGCCACCCAGGCGCCGCAGGAAGTAGAACTTCAGCATACGAAGCAAAGGTGATCTGTCATTGAGGGGGAACAGGAGGCCCCAGTGTTGGGGCTGTAACAGTCTCCAGAAGCTTGCTGGCCCTGCTGTGTACCCTGACCAGTGCTCCTTCCCTGTGGCCCCTGACCAGTGCTCCTTCCCTGTGGCCCCTGAGGACCGGCGCACTGGTGACTGTTTCCTCTTCTGACTTTCTGGCACATCTTCATCCAAATCCCTGGTCACTAAAGGTAACCTGAGTGTCTCTGTCCGTGGCAACTAAAAAAAGCTCACTTAACCTAATTTCTAGCCATTGTGGTCAGTCTCTTAAAGAACAGCTACCATATTCTTTCAGAAACCGTTTCTCAATGTCAGACAAAACACCGAGCTGCTGGATGACTACTGCTGAAAAAAACCCAAGCGACGTAAAGAAGCTGCAGTTTGTCCCCAGGGCCTCTGACTTCCTCTTTCAGTGCTTCTGCCTCTCTGAGTGCTTCCTCTCACCACACGAATGTCCAGTGCCCTCTTGCTGCTTTTTACTCTTTTATTTTTTTTATTTTTTGAGACAGAGAGGGCTCAAGTGAACGAGGGGCAGAGACAGAGAGAGAGAAAGAGAGAGAAGTGGGGCTCATCCGAAGCGGGGCGCGTGTTTCACCCAAAGCAGGGCTCAAGGTCACCTGCTGTGGGACTTGAACTCCCGAACTATGAGATCATGACCTGAGCCAAAGTCAGATGCTTAACGACTCCCCATCTTGCTGCTTTTTAGATACCAAGAGTTCTCCTACATTGAGAGTACCTAGAACTGCCCTGGCTCACGAGGCTTCAGCTTAAGGCTTCTCTGTACCTTGATCTTTAACCAACATTTAGGTAAACTGTTTTATAATATGCAGGCACATGCTCTTAGCTGGCTTTGAGTAAAGATGGATAAACAGCTTATAGACATCAGCATTTGGTAACTATTCTAGCGTTGGTACCCTTAGGTATTTTAGCATTATAACATTCCCTAACTAGCAAAACAATGGATTTGCAAGACTGTTGTCTTTTTCTTGAGTCAACATATCATCAGATGTTTTTTAAGAGAGACTGTACAGTGCAATGTGCCCAGTGTGAAGTGTCTTGACACGGGGCTACCTGGCTTCAATGCATCCGTCACCGTTAATTAGCCATGTGACCATGGGCAAGTTGCTTCACCTCTCTGTGCCTCAGTGTTGTTACCTGTAAAGTGGAAATAGAATAGAGTGTACCACACAGAATTATTGTGAAGGTTAAACGAGATCATTATGAACAGTGCTTAGCCCCATGCCTGACAGGTAAGTAGATAAACATTAGCTGTGTATTATTATATGCCAGATACCCTCTGCCATAGGGATGTAAAGAAGAATAAGGTATAATTACTTCTTGGAAGGGACTTACTCTATGAGACAGAGGATTGTAAACAAAAATCGTGTTACAGATTTGTCTTGTCATAAAAGTTCCTGTTAGCGGTGTGGGAACACAGCAGGGATGTTCTGTTCAAAGAGCAATCCGGAAATTCCTTCCGAGAGGAGGGGACCTTTGAACTAAACCTTGAATCCAGTTTCTAGTCTCACCTGGGGGTCCTAGCCACCACCGACTAGTGGTGAAGAAAATAAAATAGAAAACTTTATCAACGTGTGGGGGCCAAAATGGGCCGCTTTGGCATGAAAATTATTTTTGAGTTAAAAAGCAATGAAACGCCTCGGGCGCCCGGGTGGCTCAGTTGGTTACGTGTCTTGATATGAGCTCAGGTCACGATCTCACTGTTCATGAGATGGACCCCCACGTCGGACTCTGTGCTGACAGCGTGGAGCCTGAGCCTGCGGGAGATTCTCTCCTCTCTCTGACCCAACCCCACCCTGCTCTCTCTCAAAATAAATATTAACCAAAACAATATGAAAAGCCAGGAGATTCGGGAACCGCTCTTTGCTTCCCCACAAGTGCCTACTCGAAGTGAGATGGACCTGCTCCAGGAAGACAGTTCTCCCCGTAGATAATGATGTCATGACATGAGCTAGATTGGCAGACAGGAAGGAACCTCGCAAGGCCTGTTTGATCAAACTCCTCTGTGGCCCAGTTGCTTCTGAGAAGCTGAGCAAACATCTGTTTCCCAACATTTGCTCTTTATCATCTTCCCGTGAATTGAATTCTTTCCCTTTGAAGACCCCTACCCACTTCTCCTTAGTTCAGAATGACATCCATACCTCATCCTGCCTGACTGTCTTTGGAATGTCTATGTCTGTGTGGATTCCTCATATGCCTTAAATTAAAATTAATTTTCTCCTGTTAATCTTCTCATGTCAGCTTGATTCTTAGTCTGGCTGGAAGGACCTTGAAGGGGACAAGAAATTCTTTCTTCCCAACAGGTATGTACTTTTCCTATCAACTAAAATAAAATGACTGTGTCTTTCATTGATTGCAGTGAACAGTTCAACGTACATTTCAATGGTTGCAAATAATAAATCTGTTAGCATCATCAGCTTGCATTTCCCCTGTTTTTGCCTTTATAGGTCCTGTACCTACAGACCCCCAAATTCTGCACCTCCCCTATACCCCATTCCTTACTCATTCACATCAGGTGTAAGTACATCAGCAGGTTGGTAGAAGATCATAACACGAATTTGCTTTTTTCTAAATTGAGATAGAGTTGATATATGCTGTCTATCAATTATATCAGTTACAGGTTAATCAACTTTATGTTACAGGTATACAGCATAATGATTCCATATTTGTATATATTGTGAAATAATCACCACAATAAATCTAGCTAGTATCTGTCAGCATACCGAGTCACAGGTTTTTTTCCTTGTAAGAACCTTGAAGATTTACCCTCTCAGCAACTTTTGAATACAGTATTATTAACTATAGTCACTGTGCTGTATATTACATCCCCATGACATTTATTTTATAGCTGGAAGTTTGTACTTTGACTCCCTCCACTCATTTCACTCCTTCTGCCCACCCACCCCCTGCGACTACCAATCTGTTTTCTGCATCTACAAAGAAGCTTGTTTATTAAAATTAAAATATAATGAAGCCAACACTAACCCTTAGGCTACAAGTGGGAGGAACAGTTTAATCATGACCTAACTGGAGACAATAGAATAGTTTTAAAAAATTGCATCAATCTGAGAGGAACAGTAATGATGGAAACAGAAAAAACTGCAGAGTCCTGAGAGGCAAAATGGTTCAGTGTGTCCCCAGCAGAGCCCCAGAGAGAATGTCCATTCCTGGTTATGCTCACATTCAGCCCCTTTGCCAGAGAATACAGGGGTGGGAAAGCAGACTGCCTGGGTTCAAACTCCAGTCCCGTGTAGTAGCCCCGTGATCCTGGGGAAGTTATTATACCTCTGTGTGCCTCACTTTCCTCCTCAGGGAAATGTGGATAATAGTGATACTCACCTCAACAAGGGCAGATGTGAGAGTTGAGCGAATACATGAGAGGGTAGCACAGGGCCTGGTCCTGAGAGGGCACATGAGAAATTACGGTCCACCTTTCTTTTCCCGGCATCAACTAGTTACCGTTTCCTCCTCTTTTCTCTGGCCCGCAGTCCCAGGGCACCCAGGCGTTGGCGTGTGATGCAGGCAGAACTAGGCCTTCCTGTGGCCATTTTGGGGGTACTTGGCACTGAGCAGGCTGAGAAAGGAGGTAAGGACTGGCCCAAAACGGAATTCCCAGAAGCAGGCCTGGGAGAGTAAGAGATCTGACGACCTAGCCACGCCTCTGGGAAGCAAAAAGGCAAATTAGGAAAATCCGCTTCAGGAAGAGGACAGTTGGTGTCCAGCACAGTTTTTGTACACGTTCTAGGCACAGCGCCTCAGGAAAACTGGAAATCAGAGGAGACATTCAGGAGGTGAATGGGCCCCATGTCTGACTGAGCGAGGATGAAGACAAAGCCCTTGTTGGCAGGGCTCAACCTCACGGGAAACAAGATTTCGAACTTCTCTCTTATTAGTGCCTCAAAATTTTCGGCAACTCCCTAGTTTCATTACAAAATGGCGACCGTAATGATGACTGTATTAAATTTATTTTTATATTTCTTTTAGGGAAAGGGATGAAAATTCAGAAAGAATAATCTGTTGATGGTAAAAATTGTTCTCATCTTCTCTGTGGAAGAATTGCGGGGGTTTTAAATCAGAGCCCAGAAGTTTAAACAGCTACTAGCAATGAATTTCCTTTTTAGAAAGTGTTACATTGTAATCATTACGTCATTATCACTTCAAAAGGTTTGTTCTTTCAACTTTGTGGTTTAAAATGTGTGTGTTAATTTGTCAGCAGTGAAAAGGAGCTGGGGAGTTCGCTGAACTGTAATTGTGGTTTTTAGCGAGAATACTCGGGAGAATCCTCGCATTGCTTGAGTCCGAATGAACGTCAGCAGACTCTTCTCTTTTCAATGTATGAGCCTGAAACACAAAAGAGACTGGGCATATGATCCATTTTTAAGTGATGAAGATTTGGATTTAAAAAATCTGTAAACCCAGTCCCTTTTTCAGGTTAGGGAACAAGAAGGAGAAAAAGGCCAGAAGACGTTTTAAGAGTCTAGACTTGCCAATAGCTACCTGTGGCTACCGAGCACTTTTAATGTGCTCGGATTCAGGCACGAATTCTGGATACGGACGACTCAGTACAAAAGGAAAAAGTAAAACATATCATTAATATTTTAAACGTACAGATCACACGCTGAATGATCATGCCTGGAATATAGCGAGTTAAAAAAGGGTTCTCAAAATTAACTATACCTGTTTCTTGGGGCACCTGGGTGGCTCGGTCGGTTAAATGTCCGACTCTTATTTAGGTTCAGGTCATGATCTCACTAGTGAGTTCCTGAATTCGAGCCCTTTGTTGGACTCCACACTGACAATGCAGAGCCCGCTTGGGATTCTCTCTTTCTCCCTCTCTCTCTGCCCCTCCCCCATTCTCTCTCTCTCTCTCAAAATAAATAAATAAACTTAAAAAAATTTACACCTGTTTACTTACACCTTTTCATACTTATTTAAGTATGAAAATTTAAAATCACACACACACACACACACACACACACACACACACACACGGCTCACACTAAAATCTACCTGACTAGCAGCACCTGGGTGATTCAGTTGGTTAAGCGTCTGACTCTTGGTTTGGGCTCAGGTCACGATCTAAGGGTCGGTCCCTGAGATTGAGCCCTGCATCCAGCTCTGTGCTGACATTGCAGATCCTGCTTGGGGTTCTCTCTCTCTCTCCCATTCCCTCTGCCCCTCCTCTCTCTCTCTCTCTCTCTCTCTCTCTCTCTCTCTCTTTCTCTCTCTCTCAAAATAAATAAAAATAAAACTTAAAAAAAAGAAAAAGAAAAAATCTACCAGACTAAACACGAAAGTCCTTTATTTCTGTCATTTTCTTTGCATATGTGTGGACACCACGCTGGTCTCAGGCTCTTCTGCTTGGATCCTGCTATCTGCAACTCTTTCCTCACTTCCTCACTTTCTGCTTGCTGCTGAGATCTTCCTCAGTCAGCATTTCCCTGCTAGAGACTGACAATGACTCCATCCTGCTAAGTGTAAGGTTTCAGGTCTTCTGCCTGGTCATCCTTTGCATTACCAATAAGCTTTGAAATTAACTCTTGTTGTAGTCCAAACAATAGAATTTGTTGGAAAGGATACCAGGGCATTTCAGGAGGTCCAAAGACTGGGCCTTGGGAAAGGAGGCAGGGATAAGGAGAGCACCATGGGCTAATTCAGGAGAGTTATTTCATTGCTGTCCTGTTCCCACGCTCGTGGTTAAAAAGGCTACCGGTTGGCCTCTGATTTTTACCTATGAGGCTGTTTCAGCTACTGGTAGAATGACACTTGTCACATTCTGATTCTAAAGTGGAGATGTCCAGCTCGGGGGCCCTGGTCTAATACTGTATCTAATATTCCTTTAATTTTTCACATTGCAGTTGGCCTGAGCATACAGGCTGTCTCAATACTCACTGACTGATATCACAGTAGTAACAGGAAATTGTTGTTTGCTTTACCTTTTAGAAAACACTTGTAAATAGCCGTTATATTCCTGAATTCTCACAACTGCAAGCTGTTTATTATCATTCTGTAGACATACCAACAGAAGTGCAGATCAACGAACTGACTTTCCCGAGGTCCCAAGCCAGGTGATTTGGTTGGCTCATCCTGAAGGCTGGGCTCTTGGCCACATGTCTGGGACCCTTTCCACCCTTGCATGCTTCTTGCTACTCTCTTTCCTCAGGAAAACCCCCTTGGCTCTGACCTTGCAGAAAGCGTGTCAGAAGTTGTCAGACATCATCTGCTTTTTATCAAAGGTACTTTGGATGTGGGAGGAGGAAAGTGGTGAGCTGTACTAAATAGATGAGTCATTGTCTCAAGATTGAGGAAGCCAAGATTTGTATCTTGGGGACTTTTCAGGAGGATGGTGAGTTTCTTGACATTAAAAACAAACAAGTGAAGGAAAAGAGGAAAACAGACTTCAGGTTTTTATTTTCCCTTTTTCCTTTTGATGCACATTCTTCTTATTACATTTCTCACCTGCACATTTCTTACTGATCTTAACAATTTCTGTTAAAAATGCCCGGTGTTGTTGTAATTTACTTACTTTCTATAGCATTATAGAAATTGACATTAATTGACAACCTCTGGAGAGGTGTTTGTACATATGCTTTACAAAGCAGTCTTTCTTTCTTTTTCTTTCTTTCTTTCTTTCTTTCTTTCTTTCTTTTAATTTGAGAGAGAGAGAGAGAGAGAGAGAGAGAGAGAGGAAGCATGCACCTGCTGGGGAGAGAAGCAGTGGGAGAGAGAGAGAGAGAGAGAGAGAGAGAGAGAGAGAGAGAGAGAATGTTAAGCAGCCTCCACGTTCAGCCTGATTTCACGACCCTGGGATTATGACCTGAGCCGCAATCAAGAGTCAGATGCTCAACCGACTGAGCCACTCAGGTGCCCCACAAGGCAGTCTTTCAACTCTTTTCCTACTAACATTCAGGTCTGCGCTTAATTGAACAAGCCTCGCTGAGGTTTATCACATTTTTCTTCCTTTTCTGCTTGGCTGTTCTGATTCTTCTCAAATACTCCACCCATTTGCAAGAAAGCATTCTGGTCGGTGTCCTTATCCTGGCCAGGAAGGAAAGAACAATGAATCTTCTCAGCAGGAGACACTTGTGGATGAGTCACAGTCATAGCGTAACTTTTTTCTGCGCATGTATTCTCCTTAAACATTCTCTTGCCAGCCTTTAAAAGTTTTGGGGGATATTTAGTATTATCTGTGAGAATCTGGAGAACTAGTTAGTATTAAGGTCTTGTTGGATAGAAGCTCGATAGGAGCAGTAGATAGAGGCAGCGTCTCAACTCCTTGAAGGGAACAACAGAGATAAGCTGGAAGCAAGGAGAGTGATAAATAGATTACACATTACAAGCCAGAGGACACAACATCCTGACCCTGTGGCTTCTAAGACCTTCAGCCTGACAGACCTAGAGTCACTCTCTAGAGACCTAGAGAGTGCATATACACTCTCCTCTTCCACCTCTGCCCCAGGGTTACACCTAGACTCATTATATACATTGGCATTGCAGGCACAGTCACCCCTCCCCCCACATTGAGGAAGGCTGCCGTGATGGTTCTGGTACAAACGTTCTAGAGTCAAAAACTCCCCCTCCCAACCTGTGGCAGGAGTCTCCCAAATGGTTGGAAGCAGCCTCTGTTAGAGACCACCCCACTGTCCCATCTCCTTACAGCCCAGAGAGACCCAATAATATCCAATCCCAAAACACCTGTTCCACCTGGAACCTACTTGTTCTCCCACCATGAGAGTGCACTTTCGTTTTAATAAACTGCTTTGTGCTACTTTCCTTCTGCCTGGGTTTATTCAAGTGCAGATCCCCACGTAAGTCTCGTGGGAAATACAAGGGCCAAGACCTCCATTCACACAGTGCAGACCTCACCCCTGACATTCTGAACCGTTATTTTACTTGGTTGCTTGCTGTAGTGGGATGAATTAAGTTCCGTATTGGGAAACCAGAGTAATTGGACGATGAATGTTATGTTCGAGTATAGTTTTATGAAGGTTTCTAGGCTCTTTAAAATATCCAATTTTGCCTCCTTCTGGAAGAGAACTATAATATTTTTACTTCAAAAAACTTTTAGGGGCATCTGGGTGGTTCAGTGGGTTGAGCATCTGACTCTGGATTTCAGCCCAGGTCATGACCCCATGGTTCATGAGATTGAGCCCCGAATCGGGCTCTGTGCTGACAACAATGGAGCATGCTTGGGATTCTCTCTTGTCCTCTCTCTCTGCCCTCCCCTGCTCGCTCTCTATCTCTCTCTCAAAATAAATAAAAATAAACTTAAAATATTTTAATGAATTGTACACAAAGAAAAGCATACATAAGAAAATATTATTCATTTTCAAAACCTGAGTATACTAAGTAACCACCACCCAGAAGAAACAGAACATTATAGCACCCTAGAATTCTTCCTATTGCTCCCTGCCTGAAAGAGAAAGGAAAAAAAAAAAGGTTTAGAAATGAGCTTAGAAACGGTAGCTTCCAAGATATGCAAGGCTGTATCATTATAGAGTAAGTCTTTGGTTAAAAATGGTGTTCACTTCCCCTGATTCACTTATCTTTCAGATGTTTTAGGTATCTTGGAATTTCTAAATGCTCAATCTTGGAATCACTTGTTATTATCAGCCTTAATCTTAAAATGTCAGCTACAGATTGTCACTGTAAAGTCTAGCCACCTCTGTTCCTTGGCAGTTACTAAGTCTCCTATGCCAAACCCCTTCATGAAGTCTCTGGGTCTCAATTTTCCCTCTCTTTAGCCAAGACGAACCACTGTCCCGACTTGGGACGCCAGAGATGAGTTGCCTGTGTTTGTACTTCACATGAATGGAATTGGATTGTATGTACTCTTTTGTGTCTAGGTTCTTTCACTAACCATCAATCATTTTATAAGCCCACTTCGGATCCTCTGTCCCTCTCTGTCTCCCTGCCCCTCACCGTGCATGCTCACTCTCTCTCTCAAAAATGAATAAGCATTTAAGAAAAAAAAGTTTTTTGATTTTTTTTCAGTACATTCTCATGTAGAAAGCCTAAAATGTACAAAGATGCATAAAGAACCAAAAAAATAATATGCATAATCTCACCATCTATAGAGAACTACTATTAATTAAGACTTTCAGGTATTTTTTCCAATCCTCTTTGTATGAATTTTTTTTTAAAGATTATTTATTTTGAGACAGAGAAAGTGTGCAAGTGGGGGAGGGGCAGAGAGAAAAGGGGACAGAGGGTCTGAAGTGGGTTCTGCACTGACAGCAGAGAGCCCGATGTGAGGCTCAAATCCCTGAAGTCAGATGCCTAACCTGAGCCACCCAGGCACCTGTATGAAATGTTTTACAAATTTACATAGCGAGGATGAGCTGAGTAGTCAACTTTGAATTTTTCCTTCTTTGGGCTTAATATTGTATTTTAACATTTTCTTTTTCATTAAATATTCTTCATAAATATCATTTTTTTTGGAGCAGCAGGCAAAAGTCTATTGGAGTATAAGATTAGAAAGGAAGAATAGTAGGAAAGCTCTCATTGCAGAGAGGGGACATTCGGAAGTGAATGCCCCATGAATATCATATTTAAAAACTGGATATTCTCATTTCATAAATGAACCATCACGTACTTACTCATTCTTCTGAGGGAATCTTTACATTTTTAATTGCCAAACAGTTAGTTTTTTAATACATAAATCTTTTCCTGCACTTCTGATTACAGGGAGGTATCTAGATGTAATGTTACCTGCCAAACCATCTGAATGCCTTAGGTGTGCTCGATAATTATTTCCCAAAATATTTCAGGAGTATTATACCAGTTTATATTCCTAGTAGCAACGTATGAAAGCGTCTCTGCTGTGTATCCTTATTAGCATTGCTTCTTGTGTCACCAAGAAAGGTTTCTGGGGGCACATGGGGGGCTTGCTCAGCTAAGCGTCCAACTCTGGGTTTTGGCTCAGGTCATGATCTCACGGTTTGTGAGTTTGAGCCCTGCGTTGGGTTCTGTGCTGATAGCGCAGAGTCTGCTTGGGATTCTCTCTCCCTCTCTCTGTGTCCCTCCCCTACTCACGCTCTCTCTCTCTCTCTCACACGCTCTTTCTCTCAGAGTAAATATATAAACTTTAAATTAATAAACTTTAAATATATAAACTTTAAAAAAAATAAAAAAGAGGGGCACCTGGGTGTGTCAGTCGATTGAGCAACCAACTCTTGATTTTGGCTCCGGTCATGATCTCAGTTTGTGAGTTCTAGCCCCATGTCAGGCTGTGTGCTGACAGTGTGGCACCTGCTTGGGATTCTCTCTCTCTCTGCTTCTCTCTGTCCCTCCCCTACTCACGCTCTCTCTCCCTCTCTCAAAATAAATAAAGTTAAAAAGTTTAAGAAAAAACATTTAAAAAAAGAAAAAAAGGAAAGGTTTCTGGTTTAATGGGAAAAAAAGTTGAATCCGATCAACCTTCAAGTGAGGTTGAATATTGTCTCACATGTGTTCTTGCCATCTGTATTTTTTCCATTGCAAAATCAATTCATTTCCTTTGTCCCGTTGCATGATTTGTTAACCGTGATTTATCTGTTTGTATTATTTCTCACTACTTCATCTCAGAAAGGAGGGGGTTTCTGTCTCCACTTAGAGACTGGGGGGAAGGGTTTGGCCTAGGAGACAATGAGTAACTCCCCAGGGACAGAGGTGGCTAAACTTCAAAGTGACAATCTTTGAAGTGGTTGTCAGTGGTTGACATTGAAAGACTAAGACTGGTAATAACAAGTGATTCTAAGATTGGGCATTGAAAAATTCCAAGATATCCGAGAGAAGTGATATCCTTCCTTCCCTCCTCCCTCTCTCCCTCCCTCCCTCCTTCTTTCCCTCTCTCCCTCTCTCTTCCTTCCTTTTTCCCTTCCTTCCTATATATACTTATTATGTGCAAATTACTGTTCTGGCTGCTAGGGATAAAGCAAATAAAACAAAGTACATGCCCCCATGGAACGTTCTTTCTAAAATGAGGTTGATTGAAGTATCATTTACATGCTGTAAAATCTGCCATTTTCAGGAGTACAGTTCTATGATTTTGACGAACCTATAAAATTATGTAACTGCCACGACAATCCAGGTATAGTATATTTTCCATCACCAAAATCAAAAGCCCCTTTATACTCATACCCTCTATCCACCCCTAGCCCTTCATAAGCACTGATCTGGTTTTTGTCTCTATAATTTAGCCTCTTCCTGAATGCCATATAAATGCAATCATTTACTATGTAGCATTTTGTGTCTGGCTTTTTTTCACGTAGCATAATGCTTTTGAGATTCATCCATGTTGTTGCATCCATCAGGCATTTGTTCTTTTTATTCCTGAGTAGGATTCCATTTCATGGATGCACAAGACATTTATCTGTTCACCGTTTGATGGTCATTTATGTTGTTTCTAGTTTGGGTTTATTATGGCTAAAGCTGCTGGAAACATTCACTGACAGGTTATTTTGTGTGCACGCAGGTTTTAGTTTCTTTTGGGTAAGTACCTAAGAATGGGAGCATGAGGACATACAGCATTTGTTTAACTTTATAAGAAACTGCCAAACTAGTTTTCAAGTTGGCCAAACTCTTTTGCATTCCCACTAGTGGTAAATGAGAGTTCCTTTCTTTGTTTGTTTAATTTTACTGTAACCATTCTAATAGGTGTGTGAGCTTATATTTTATTGGAAAGCACCAATCTTTTGCCCAGTTCATCAGTGTGGTATTTCTCAATCTCCCATATTTCTTCTTAGATTGGAAGAGATGGAATCAGTCCATCGGGTTATGACAAATAGAGGACCCCAATCATTCTGATTGATGGTTCTCATTGTGGATTCTCTTCTGTGAAATTTAGGCAGAACTTTGCTGTTCACAAACACTTAGGGTTGGGTATGCTATGTTTTAGGAGGGCATACTCATGCACTGAGCTGGGGAAGTAGGTGAGAAAAGCCTCTTAGTATGTTTCTGCTGATAACCAAAGGGCCTAGGGAATCCCTGAGAAAAGCTTTGTTCTAGGGTGACTAATCAGGATGCATTGCTGGTGAGGAGACTAGAAACCAGGAGACAGTTTAGGAGGGTGCGTGGGAATCCAGTCCTGAGCGAACAGAGATCAGAACTAGGTTGTAGTATTGGTAAAGGCTGAATATGACTAAAACCAAACCAAACCACAACAACAAAAAACGCACAAAAAAATGATTAGGGATGGATATGATAAAAGGATAATCCAAATTAGTAGCTGAATATTGGTGTGAGGGCAAATAAATGAATTGGAGTGCTTGGAGTTTTACATTTAAGTGATAAGGGGAAGGATCCCAATAGCAAAGTGGAATAGCATTTCACAAAGTCTCCGTCTTGCTAAATCCAATGGTCAGGCAGTTCTCCAGATGCATTTTACTGACTTCTCAGCAAAATAGACATGCGCCAATGGACACATCAGATGCTTTTTTTGTTCTTTTCTTAACCTTAGGATACTCCTCCCTCTTAAATCTTCTGTAACATTGCCTGCTCCTTTGCTTCTCCTTTGTTGGTTCCTCCTCATCCCCTCCACTTCTCAAGTTTTGTGTCCTTAGCCTGAACCTTTTCCTTGGCCTTGACTTGCATATTTACTTACTGAATACCTCTGCTCTGGTGTTTAGTAGGTACCTCAAACTTAGCATATCCACTGCCAGTCTCCTGGTCTTCATAATCCCATACCCATGTCTCCTACACTTGTCCTCTTTTATTCCAAATGCTCAGGCCCCAAATCATGAGATCAGTCTTGACTTCTCTTCCTCTCAGATCTACGTCATACTCATTAGTATATGTTTTTGGCTTTCCCTTCAAAATATGCTCATACCCTGACCATTTCTATCTGCTTCTATTGCTACCATCATGGGCTGAGTCACCAACTCTAGAAGCTTTATTTTTCTCACCTGTAGAAAGGGTATAATAATTACTAATGATGATGATAATAATAATAATAATAATATCTTTTTCATAGAATTGCATGAAGAATAAATGAGATAACCCCTGTAGTATAGTATAGCATCTTGTACCTAGTAAATTAAAGTTATTTATTATTTCTATCACTGATAGAAAGAGGTATTCCTTATCAAAAAAAGCTATGTAAAGTTACATTTCAAAAAGATTTTCCCTATTCCATAGTCCCAAAGTTGGATCTATTATTTTTTAGTTGCTCCTTTTAAGGATGTGACTGTTTATTCTGTAATTGTGGTTTGTTTAAGGGGAAGTTGCACAACGTACTTTATTTGTGCTGACCATTTAAGAAATTTCTAAGTTGTTACGAGGAGTCAAACATTATATCTGAATAACCTAAAGTATGGCTTAAAAACAGGAATTTCTGGGCGTTGAGAAGAGTTAGCATGTTTCTGAATTGTTGAGCTGTTCTTTTTGTTTAGAATAGAATAAGAAATTCTTTGGGTTGGCACCCCATTCCTCTGATTTCAGACACTAGAACACGCAATATTTCTTGTCTCCCTTGCCTCTAAATTGAGGCCTCTAATCCTTGCACTGCATGATCCTTTATTAAAAATTAGAGAATTATTTTGTTATCTTTTATTTGATAGAAAGACCTATATAGGGAGAACTTTTTTTTTAATTAGCTATTGTTATCAAGAAAGAGAGACTATAAATGCTCTTATTCAAACTTCCTTAACCATTTCATTTCAGAAGATATGAGGTGTAGAGTTTGGAAAGATGTCCAACATAAATTTTCTGTTAGCTACTAAAAAAGTCTTCATTGACTTATTCTAGGATATAGAGTATGTTTCTCGTCATGATTTAAAAAAAAAAAAAGATGGGACACCTGGGTGGCTCTGTCGGTTGAGCATCCAACTTCGGCTCAGGTAATGATCTCACCATTCTGAGTTCGAGCCCCACACCAGGCTCTGTGCTGACAGCTCAGGGCCTGGAGCCTGCTTCAGATTCTGTGTCTCCCTCTCTGTCTCTACCCCTCTCCCACTCATGCTCTGTCTCTCACAAAAATAAATAAACATTAGGAAAGAAAAATTTTTTTAAATGTTCACTACCCCAACCTTTTTCTTGGTAATCCTTGTGAAAATTGACTGCCTTTAGATGAGGCTGATCAGAATGCGGGACACAAACTAGATACTAACAGTGATGCTAAGTGGCAATGAAAAGAGCTCCACATGTCCCTGGAAATGAGAGAGTGGGACTGTCTTAAAGTCTTAAAGTCTTAAAAAGCCTGGTATGCACGGTCAAATATTTGAGGGAACACATCACAGAACTATGTTGATTTCTTGGAAGTTCTTTTGACATGTGGACTTTCTTGAGTGGCTGTGATAATTGCTATCACTATGTGTTGGCTAAAATTTACCAGCTCGGTGTTGGGAATGTATATTGAGAGGAAGCTATGCCAGAACCCACTGTGGTTTGGTTTAAGGTCCAAACAGTCACCATATTCGAGCTATGATTCAGATAAGAGCTCTGCCTTTTTCTTGTTATACGTGTCTAAGGAAATCATAAAGCTTTAAGCATGAGCACAGCTATTTAATTTCTATGATCGAAAAACATAATTAGAAGAAAAATCAAAGAAATATGAATAATTAAATAAAATTAACATTTTCTTCCCTGTTTCATAAATACTGGTTTTTCATTCATTCTTCATGGAAAAAAAAAACTTTTGAAATTTCTTTCTAAATCCCAAGACTTTATGCCCCCAACTCTCACATGTTATGCAATTTCGGGCTTTGAGAATTCTACCCAATCCTTGAGGCAAAATCCCTAACATTTTTCTTACAACGTTCTGACTGCTGAAGATTAAAATTCTTGCCTGTTTTTTCAGCCCTCCCTCAAAGCTGACTTCTAAGGTAATTCTCAGAGGTTCTCATTCCCTCTTATGGAAACTTCTGTTTCTCTTTGTTCCATAGGGAAGTAAAAGAGAGATTGTATCTGCCTATGAAAAGCTTTAAAGTTGCCTGGATAAAATCTTATTGATAATGTCTAATCAGGAAATACTTTCTCTTTTCTCTTAACCTCAGCCTCTGCTTTATTATTTTCCTAATGTACATTGAATAGTCTCTCCAGCCACATCTCTCAGAGGTTAAATTTGAAAACATAGTTAAATTTAAGCACGACTTTTTATAAACAGCAATATTTGAAAACATATATAAGGGATATCACCATATTGGCCCATTTTATCACATAAAGGCAGATGCAGTATTCCACATTTTGCTTGAGTATTTATTATCTTACTCCCTTCCAGTTTTGTCTGTTTTTGTTAACTTCCATATTCTCACCACCTAGAGTAGTACCTGATACCTAAAACACAATACAAAATAATTGAGTGAGTGAATTAATATCTTTTCCTTCCTTTGTACCTTCTAAAGATATTAATGGCCATACCATATTGTATTACATTTAAAAGATGGGTTTTAACGAGAGGTAAGACGTTCCAAATAAGAGACCTATATACTTTAACTATTGCTAACAAAAAGACACAATTATGTGATAGATGCATCTTATGTTCTGAGAATTCCACACAGGAAAACTTAAGAAGGTATATTTATTTTATATGTCATACAAATATAACGTTTAGTCAAAAAAAAATAAATTTGTACAAGAGTTAGAAATTCTGGGCTCTAGGACCAGCTCTCTCCTTAATTATGTCTCATACCGTGAGCAAATTTACTTTTACTTTTCTGGACTTAGACCCATTAACAGTGTCCGCCAGACTATTAAATATCTCCATTATCTTCACTTTGTCATGTTCTTATTGAACCCTGGTGAATGCATCTATGTGTCTCCCCATGCACCACATTATATTGAAGAGATCTACTTATGCATGTTCTTCCCACGAGATTTAAGAAACTTGGACTCTACCCTATAAAAATAATAGCTACTACTTTTTAGTACTTTTAAGTGTCCTATCCTACTAATTGAATGTTTTTTAAATGTTTATTTATTTTTGAGAGAGAGCGTGAGTGGGGCAGAGGCAGAGAGAGGGGGAACAGAGGATCTGAAGAAGGTTCCTTGCCAACAGCAGTGAGCCCGATGTGGAGCTCAAATCCATGAACCGTGTGATCATGACCTGAGCTGAAGTTGGATGCTCAACCCATTGAGCCACCCCGGCGCCCCTGCCTAATTGAATATTTTTAAGAGAGCCATTAAATAGGTATATCTAACTCCATTTTATAGAAGAAAAGTGTTTAAAACTTTGAGAACTTAATCAACATGCCCCAGATCTGTAAACATCTGGGATTCCAACCTCTACTTTGACACCAAGGTCTCTGTTCTTCCTTACCTTACACTAGACCCTACTGCCTCTGTAAAAGACGCTGAATACCTACCAAGTGCCAAATACTAATATATTGACTGTAATCCTGAAAACAACCTTGCACAGTAGATAATGATTATCCTCAGCCTACATCATATAGATCAGATAACTGATGCTTAGAGTTGAGAAGTAGTCTCCTCAACCATGCAACTAGTAAATTCTGAGAAGTCTAATACTTCTTTCTGCAAATTATCATATTTGATATTTATATTTTTCTTCATCCTCTACCCACTCATGTTCCGTTTGCTTTTAGCCAGCACTTTAGCTGGTTGGAATTCTTTGTATGGTTGAATGATTTTATTTGGTTGAGTTTTTTGTTTTTTGTTTTTTTTTTTTACCATTGTTCCTAAAGGGTCTGAGCCCTTAGTGGTTCTACCTCTATTGAGCTATTTTGGTCTTTCACAAAATTTGTCACTGAATAGGAAAATCCTGACAGTTGTTCCGTGCCCCCAAATAATTTGCTGGGGTTGAGTTGAGTTGATGTGCTCCAGGAAGGAGACCACATTTGTAAAAATACCTTAACTTAGAGTCATCCCATATGTGATCACATTTATGGTAATTAATTGTCATTCTCTAGGACCCATGTATCTCTGTTACAAGCCAGGCAAGTGAATCAAGTGGGAATATCACAGTAGTCACATTCCAACCCCAACATTTTCCAAGTGTTTCATGGTGGGTGATCTCTGTAATTTCCTTAAGGGCATGTTATTGTTTTCAGTTGCTATTTTGGAAGGAAGAGGCAGAGGGGTTCCCACTTAGTTTAGTCTTTTCTACCATAATATACCTTATTCCATGGTCATTGAGTTGATTACAAAGTTTGGTCAAAAGTTGGTCAAAGAGTTGATTACAACTCTTTCAACTATGTACTCATGAACTGGAGAAGCAGTCACAGTTTCACAGACAAATTCAGGCCAAGACTTCATTTTCATCTCCCTCTTTGACCTCTTCCATAGACGGTCCAGAGAAGGATTCTGGTTCCACGGTGATTGGGATCTGCTCAGATCCAATCTAATAATGGACTCCATTTTCGCACTGAAGGAACTCTGTCCCTATAACTGGCTCAGATCTGGGACCCGGATGTGAGACCATGATTCTTAATTGTAGCAGCTCAAGTTAGGCTCACTAGTCCCAAAGTTTGTTTTTGTTTTTGTTTTTTAAACACATAAATATAAATGTAGTTACATATATCCTGCAGATGATATCTTGCTGATTGCGTATAGGTCAGTTTCTGAAATTTATTTAAATAGTATTGTGCTAGTGATCTTTATTCCTTACATTTAAAACTCAATATTCCATTTCCCTTCTCACTGTAGCATGACATTCATAACAGAAGCATCCCAGATTTTACTCATCTGTTCCCTCAGTATTGGGCATCTGTGATGCTTTTAATTTTCTGCTCTGCAGAGCTGCTTCTGTGTGCAGGCCCCGTGTCTGTGGATCTGTGTGGGGGCTCCTCTAGGGCTACGGCCAGGAGTAGGATTGCCTGTCCAGGGGCCTGCTGAGTACTGCCGTGTGCTCTCCTGGATGGCTATAACACTGCATTTCCACCTGTGAGGCATAATCATTCCCGTTTTCCTCTGTTTTTACTAAAACTTAACATTTTCTGATTACCTGAAAGCTTGATCTTCTTTAGTTTACATGTCTGCAAGGAATAGTAGGGTTGGGCATCTATATACTTGTTAGCCTCGTATGTCCCCTTCTGTAAATTACATCATATCCTTTGTTCTTATTTTGTTTCTTGTCTTTTGCTGATCTGCACAGATTTCTTCTCTGTCCTAGACATAACTCCCTTTTAGACTTTAGACATCACAAATGTTTTCTCCTTTTCTATCACCAATGACTTTATCTTGCCTGTGGTACTCTTTGATGGAAAGAAAAATCCTTAATTTTGACATAAGTTTATCAATTTTTTATTTTACCTTATGACTTATAGTATGTGGGTCTCATTTGAAATGTTTCTTCTGAATTTATTGTTATTTTAGGGCGCCTGGGTGGCTCAGTTGGTTAAACATCTGGCTCTTGACTTTGGCTCAGGTCTTGATCTCATGGTATGTGGGTTTGAGTCTCATATTGGGCTTTAGTGCTGGCAGTGCAGATCCTGCTTGGGATTCTCTCCCTCTCCCTCTCTCTCTGCCCTTCCCCTGCTTGTGTGTTCTCTCTCTCTCTCTCAAAATAAATAAATAAATTTTAAAAAATAAAATATTTCTTCTGACTTTGAGTCTGCAAAAATATTCTCATATATATATATATATTTAGGTTTTATTTATTTTGAGAGAGGGAGAAAGAGAGTGAACAGGGTAGGGACAGAGAGGGAAGAAGAGAGAGAATCCCAAGCAGTCTCCGCACCATCAGCAGGGAGCCCAACACGGAGCTCGCTCGATCCCACAAAATGTGAGCTCATGACCTGAGCCGAAATTAAAAGTTGGACACTCAACTGACTGAGCGACCTTGGAGTCCCTTTCCTATATTTTTTCTGTTCCCTTTATAGTTTCCCTTCATATTCAATTCTTTAAAACATCTAGAGCTAACCTTAGGTATGATGTACAATAGGAATCTATTTTTCTTCTTATAAAAAGCCAATTTTACCAAAATTATCTACTAAACAATCCGTGATTTCCCTTATGATTATATTTAAATATATACGAAGGTCTGTTCCTGAACTTTGTTCTGTTGCTGTACTATTTTTAAAATGTTATTATCATGGCTTTGTAATATGCTCATTATCTCTCAGGGAGAAGCCCCTTACTTTGCTCTACTTTTTCAAAACTATTTCAAGATATGCACCATCTTTTATTCTTTTATATATGTCTTGAAACCATTTTGTTTGTGTTCTTCAAAAATATCCAGCTGGACCTTTGCTTGGAGTTGCATTAGATCAATTTGAGGAGAAATGACATCTCGATAATGTTAAATTGTCTTATCTGTGATCTCCTTTATAGAATTCTATTTTTTTTCCAAATAAAACTTCCTTTGCTATTTTTATTGCTCTGTTATTTTCAATTATATTTCTCTTGGGTAATGGCTCATGCTGAGGGATGCAAATTGACCTCATTGCTGGCAAGCTCACTAAACCTTGTTCTTCCCTAGAATCCATTTGCTGATTATCTTTTAAAATTTTTTTGAGAGAGAAAGAGTGTGCACGTATGAGCACAAGTGGGGCAGGGGCAAAGGTAGAGGGAGAGAGAGAATCTTAAGCAGGCTCCTTGCCCAGCTCGATCTCACAAACCATGATCATGACCTGAGCCAAAATCGAGAGTCAGACAGTTAACCACCTGAGCCACCCAGGCGCCCCCATTTATTGACTCTGTAGGTTTTTGAATATTTTTATGATATCACTTGCAAGTAATGACAGTTTCACCATCCTCCTTCTAGTCCTTAAACTTGTGTTCCTTATCTTGGGATGTTTGCCGAGGCCTTTGATACTAGGTCCAATAGAAGCTGTGATAGAGGGTGTTGCTCCTGACCTCAAACATGAAAGCACCCAAAATTTCTCCACTAAGTAGGATATATGTTAAAGGTTTTTGCTAGATAATCTTTTTTTTTCACTTAAGGAAATTCTCTATCTTCTCAGTTTTCTGAGATTTCTTAAAAAATAGTAGGTAGGTACGGAATGTTTAAAATTCATCTGTTTCACCTCTGCTGCGTAACCTTCCCTCACACTCATCCAGCGTATCTTACCCATCCATTCCACCAGTAACGGATACCTGTGCTCCCTCTAGCTCCGTGACTCCAGAAACGGTTCTCCGTGGTTCAGCCTTGTGCAGCCTTAGCTATTCCCTCTGGGGGAAGATAGAGATAAGATATGGCAAGAGCAAACTGGAAGATGTAGATTGTTTACATAATCTACATGTTCTAATTTGTGGATGATGGGTTCATGGGCATTCATTATATTTTTAAAAATGTATATATGAAGACATATACATGTTTTTAAAAATCGAAGGGGGTCGTGTATAAAGTGATGACCAATATATCGTGATTAATCCACTTAAATATAGCTGAGGTCTTAAAAGAAAACAACAAAGACTGCCCCTTCCCTGGACAAATAAATCTCTAACAATCCTTGACTAAAATGTTAGGTAAAACCAATGTGGTGAGACATAGTAGGATGTAAGGAGTAGAACCCGAAGAAGGTTAAGAATGCCTTGTTCAAGGGAAACAAATAGATCTTGACAAAATAGTTGAATGCGGAAAAATAAACAGAAACACAAATATGCACCTTAGAATATAAGGGGTGCTCCCTGGATAGACAAAAAATGTACACATTTCAGAACAAGGAAGTTTGAATTACCAAGGAAAAAGCATAAAAGGGGGAAAAAAGGAAATAAAAAGTATGGCCAATAGGAAGTGTGAAATACAACACAGAAATACAATAATACAATAATTACAATACACTTAAAAGAGTCAAACTGATGGATCAAAACTGACACATTTTCTGGTAAGAAGGATACAGAAAGGTTGAAAGGAGTAAATGGAAAGAAATACACCAGGAAAACATGAACTTAAAGGAAGCTGAGGTAACCATCTTGGGTTAAGGCAGAATTTAAGACAACAAACATCCTGAGGGCCGGAGACATTACTATGGGAAAAAGAAACCTTAGATCAAGAAGATGTGACAGTCATACATGCACCAATCAATTTAATGTCAAGATATATAAGGGAACAATAGATCAATTTGGGAGAAGAGCTTAGAGCTTACCGTCTTATTATTTGCCCAGGAAGCTAACATACTGCCCTTAGCTGGTTGGCATACCTGGGGGAAGGGACAAAGGCTCAGCCCTTAGCTTTTGCCCTTCTAAGTGCATTATTTTTATTTTTATTTTTTAAAATGTTTATTTATTTTTGAGAGAGTGCAAGTGGGGGAGGGGCAGAGAGAGAGGGAGACACAGAATCCAAAGCAGGCTCCAGGTTCTGAGCTGTCTGCACAGAGCCAGACATGGGGCTTGAGCCAATGGTCTGCCAGATCATGACCTGAGCTGAAGTTGAACCTCAAACTGACCGAGCCCCCCAGGAACCCCTCCCCTTCCAAGCACATTTAAAGAGAGAGAGCCCACACACCCACTTTCCTCAGCCTGGGGAGTTCTTGTGTGAGGTTTCATTTATTGTGTCCCCAGCTCCCATTACCCCATATTTTGGGGGACTTCCCTGAGCCTCAGACCAGCACTGCCCTTTTCCCAGAGCTGCCTCCTCTGGGCTGTCATCTCCTTTCCTCCAAGAATGTTGGGGCAGGGCTGAAAGATAAATGATCTGGAGGCAGCTGGTCTGCCTGTGCCTGCTGCCATTTATCTCACACTGGCTGCCCTGATGTGACACCACAGCTCCTGACAATTGCTGTGGACGCTGACTAGTAATGATCCAGCCAAGGGTCGAGGGGCAGAGAACAGGGGCCACAGGGAAGGTCTCAGCAGCCTGTCCCCTGCTCTGTGGCCCTTGGTCTCTTCTGCTCCAAAGCTAGGATCCTTCCTCTTCTGTATTGCCTGAGATTTTCCCAAGTCTTTTCTGTTCTCATCTCATCTCTCTTTTCACTAGGGCCCTTCTGGGCTCGGTCTGGAGTGGAGTGATGGCATTCAACATTAGTTCATCATCTTCTGAGGAACTAGAATTCCTGAGACATCTTTAATTCCTTACAGATAGTACGCAACTGCTTAAGATATGTTTGCAGCAATATTGACCTGCACTGTTTCACCTAACTCCCAAGTTCATTATGAGGACCAAGTATGTTTCAAAAATATTTAAAAAATGGGGGCGCCTGGGTGGCTCAGTGGGTTAAGTGTCCAACTTTGGCTCAGGTCATGATCTCACGGTTCATGGGTTCCAGCCTCCATCAAGTTCTGTGCTGACCGCTTACTCAGAACCCAGAGCCTGCTTCAAATTCTGTGTCTCCTTCTCTCTCTGCCCCTCCTCCGCTCATGCTCTGTCTCATTCTGTCTCTCAAAAATAAATGTATGTAAATGTAAATATATATATATTTACATACATATAATGTATGTATTATATATTATATATACACATTATACATTATATATATTGTATATAATACACTGTACTTAAATTAGTATGATTTAGCACATAATAACTACTTTGTAAATAACCCCTAAATATTAATTTAGATGAGTAATATGAGTAAGTTGCATGCCACTATTACAGAACTATTTCCTAACACCATAGCTGTTGTGCTTTGTTTAGAGAAAAGAAACCTCATATCAAATTCAGGTGAATTTTGACCAAATCCTTTAGCACACTTGGTTGTAGTTTGGGATTTGTTATTTTAAAAACATTTTAACTTCTGGGGCGCCTGGGTGGCTCAGTCGGTTGATCATCTGACTTCAGCTCAGGTCATGATCTCACAGTTTGTGGGTTCGAGCCCCACGTCGGGCTCTGTGCTGACAGCTGGGAGCCTGGAGCCTGCTTCGAATTCTCTATCTCCCTCTCTCTCTGCCCCTCCCCCCGCTTGTGCTCTGTCTCTCTCTGTGTCTCAAAAATAAATAAAAATGTTTTAAAAAAAAGACATTTTAACTTCTCAGTTTGGACCAAAATACACGGATTGTTTTTGAGTGAGCTTTGTAATATTGAATGCAGAAGTTTTGATCATGAGGCAAAAACTCGCTCACCCTGTTTTAAAGAAAATTCACATGACCTTCTTGGTTATATTCTAGGAAGAAAAAGGAGAAGTGCTCTCTGGGGGTGAATTTTCTTTACCCTTGTTTTCCACCTCCTTGAGAGAGTGGACCAAGTCTTCATTTATTTGGTACACAAACCATACTCCATAACTTCCAAATAAGGAGTAAGATTTGCCCTGTACACATCTGCTACCTTAAATCTGTGGATCTATTCTCAGTTAACAACAGAGAATGTCTGTATCCTATGATTTCACCAGAAAGCTCAGTTTTGAGTTGAGCTAGTTAACTCATGCAAAAAAATGTCATTCAGGTACCTGATACGTGAAAACATACCAGTTTAAGGAAAATATTGACCATTTATCCTTTGTAAGGTTTCAGTTCTAGCCTTTTATCCAGTTAGATCACTAGAAATTAAATATCCGGTCTGAATTAATGTAATTCTGTGTAAAGTTGCCTTTACTAATATAACTTAATATTGCTGTCTTTGGCATTCTTGACTGTTGATATGAGAAATGGTCCTAGGGAGTTCAGATTTCTGCACCCTTTTAGAAGTCTCTGTTGAAAGAGATTAATAATCTAGCAAGAGCTACCATTCAAAGAGCACGCTGCATGTTCTAGGTGCGTGCTTTACTGGATTTAATTCTCACTATAAACTTGCTGAGTGGATATTATAATTCTCCCTGTGTAGTTGAGGAAACAAGGCCAATTTAAGCAATTTGCCCATAGCTATTAAGTGCTTGACACAAGATTCAAACCCAGGCCTGTTTGATCTTGAAGTCTATGTCCTTAATCTTTGTTTTGCAATGTTATTATGCTTCTTAGTCTCCCTAAGGCAAAGGTTCCAGGAATCAGCTATTCTTGTAAATTGGCTAGAGGTGATCTGCAGAAGGGACGAACAACACTCTAGAGCCAGGAGTTTACATGAGGTGACAAGGTACAACTGGGATGCTCTGTGACACATGTAAGCTTGCCTGGTAATTCCAAGAATCCTTTTGCCAGGAAGCCAGAAAAAGACTGGCTGGGGACTCAACTATTCCTGACTGGGAAGTTCAAGGGAAACTTGATTTCGTGTCCCATGTTTGGGACATTTAGGTGACGTGCATGTGCAACAGTTAACCTTTGATTTCAGAGCTCTCAATGAACCACAGGTCAAGAACTCCCAGTGTAAGCCTTGTTATTTCCCAGTTTTTATGACTTTAAGGAAATCTCGAATCAAATGAAACACTCAAAGGGGTGCCTGGGTGGCACAGTCGGTTAAGCGTCCCACTTCGTCTCAGGTCATGATCTCACCGTTCATGGGTTTGAGGCCTGAGTCAGGCTCTGTGCTGACAGCTCAGAGTCTGGAGCCTGCTTCAGATTCTGTGTCTCCCTCTCTCTCTGCCCCTCCCTTGCTTGTCTCTGACTCTCTCTAAAAACTAAATAAGCATTAAAAAAGAAAGGAAGAAAGAAAGAAAGAAAGAAAGAAAGAAAGAAAGAAAGACTAAATTCTGACATGCCCTCAAATAATCTTATGTGCTTCCCACTCTTTAAGTTGGTAGGTAAGTTTCAGACTGTCTCCTGTAGTACTTGGAGTTCTCCACACCCTTGCAAAGGGTGCCCTGATGCTAGGAGAGAAAATGGAAGGAATGAAACTGTGGCTGCACATCCTCACAACTCAACTGGGGCAGCTCTGGAGACACAGACACAAGGTACGTGAGCTCAACTCCACTGTCCAGTGATTTGATTTTTCTAACAAAATAAAGTTTTTATCAGTATCCTCATCGGTGAAAAAGGTACTAATAATCCTACCTTGTGGGTTGCCAGTAATGATTAAATGACTTAATATGTGCACAGCACTTATAACACTCCCTGACAAAGAATAAGCATTCAGTAATGGTTGGCTATAACTATTGCTTAATCATGCTTTTGTACATAATTTTGTAATAATCAGAGAGCTAAAACTAAAAAAAAAAAAAAAAAAAATCACCATCTCTGTGATGGCTGAAATTTTTCATGTTTAAGCTTTTTCTGTGTATTTAATTTTTATTTATATATTATATGTCATTTTCACAGTAAATGGCATCTAATTTTTTCCCTATCTGCTACTTTTGAGCCAATACATTGCCTTCCCTGAAAATGACAAGAGTTATTCCTGACTCTTCCCAGTAAGAAACTTGGAAATTGCCTTTATTTCTTGGGTAGATGATCTGATAACTGAGATAGTGACAACTTAAAATATTTTACTGTCTTCTCTGCAAATGAGGAAAAATAGCAGTCAAGGAGCTAGCTAACAGCAAAGGGAAAATAATGCCTATTACTAGTCATTTCAACGTTTCTTACTTTCCTTGCTCTTCATTTCTACTTTTAAGACATCTTTAAAATAATCCTTGGTTGGGAAACAACAACAACAACATTATTTTTGTTGTATTTTCCCCCTACTTTTAAGTTCTAAAATATATCATGTACACAACTTGGTATAAATATTGATTTAAAAGGAGGATGAAATAAGCTTTATTGAATGGGTATCTTCAATTTGCCCTTCACCTTGACCTTGCTTCACTCTGTCCCACATGCTCTGTGCTTTAGCTGACTTGCATGACCTCCACCTATAGTCTCTATTGCCTTCCAAGTTCCAGTTGGTTTTGGCCAATGGACATTGCATTAACTTATTTTTCTACACACTGCTTCTACCTTCTAAGTAGTCCCATTAGTAACTTCCCCTCAAATTAACTTGAGTGTGTCGTCTATTTCCTTTAAGGCCAACCAGCTCTTGTGTTCACCATTTCCTTGCCTTTTAAAGATGCAGTTTTGTCATGTATATAGGCTAAAATATATTGTTTAGGGGTGCCTAGATGGCTCAGTGGTTAAGCTTCCAACTCTTGGTTTTGGCTCAGGTCATGATCTCATGCTTTGTGGGTTTGTGGGTCTGAGCCCCACATCCACTGACGGTGCAAAGCCTGCTTGGGATTCTCTCTCCCTCTTTCTCTGCCCCTCCTCCACTTGTGCTGTCTCCATCTCTCTCAAAATAAATAAATAAACTTAAATATATATATATATATATATATATATATATATATATATATAGTTTAGTTTTGTCTTTTTAACTTATGTAAATGTATTGATTTAAGGTCTCCCTCTACCATGTTCCATTTTTGCTCTTTGCTAATTTGGAAATCATAAATTTGTTAAAGAACAAAATTCAACAGAGTAAATTTAAAGGTCTAATTGGCTTTATTCAAAAATTTATGGATCAGGCAGCGTACTTGTCTAGGAACTAGAAAGGAATTCCAAGGAGCGGTGCAAATTGGAAGGACTTTATAGGCAAAAGTGGGGTGAAACAAGAAAGTTATTAGCGAAAAAGAAAAGCAAAGATTATTTCAGGCAAGGTCACTTTCCTGGGGGAAAAGCAGGGGATCTTATCATGCAGGTTATCTTATTAGTGCTCATAGGAAATTCAAGGTTCATTGGTTTAATATTCCACATTTGAAAGAGGCTGAAAGTACAATTAGGTTAGGCGTTATGTCTTGGTGGGACTTAACATAAGTGACTCCAGTTAAGGCCATTTTCTTTTTTATACATCCTATTTTTATGTGTTTGGTAGCTATTCTATAAATTTTAACATTCATATTTAATTTCACAAAGTTAGTTAACTAGTCAATTAGTTGACTAGTCAACTTAGACCTTTACCTTCCTTTTAAACACCAGTATCTTAGAATGCTTGGCCCCTGATTACTGTTTTCCCAATTTCAATGCTATTTTTATCCAGTATTTTGGTTCTGTCTTATTTTTATACTTGGAGAAAGTATACATTGTTGATTTTATTATTTTATGTAATAAATAAGTCTCTAGATTTAGCCATATGTTATTTTCCTCACTCACCATTCCATCATGCATCTGAGATCTTTCCTCTGGAATTGTTAGAGTAAGCAGCTAGTTAGTTTCTAACAGAATACCTGGAGGCCAAGGACAAGGAAGTCATGGCCAGCTATTGGGAAAGTCAGAAACCCGTCCTGGCAGCATTCCACATGAAGCCACTTTGAATCAGACAAGCCCAAGATGGTAGGTGCCATGACAGGAAATCCCTGATCAAATGAAAAAGAAAAGGCACAAAACCCTGCTTCCAAGAAATCCCTACCCCAAGTACTGAACATTCCACCCCCTAGTTACCTTCTGTCAATAAAACATAGCAACCCATGCCCCAGAATGCACAGCTTTCTCTCTTGAACTCACCAGCTCTTACATCTCAAGAGTATACTTTCACTTTCACTTTAATCTCTCACTTGTTTTTCTTTTTTTAAAGTTTATTTATTATTTATTTTGAGAGAGTGAGAGAACGAGCAGGGGAGGGGCAGAGAGACAGGGAGAGAGAATCCCAGGCAGGTTCCTCACTATCAGTGCAGAGCCCCATGCAGGCCTTGAACTCATGAAACATGAGATCATGACCTGAGCTGAAGTTGGACACTTAACTGACTGAGCCACCCAGGCACCCCTGAAATCTCTCACTTGTATACTGTGTCATGTTTTTCTCAAGTAAAGACCAATAACCTTTGGCAATGTGTTTGGAACCAGCTAAGTTGAGGCCTCAGGTCCTAAGGTCTTTCCATTTCACCTAGAAACAGGGTCATTTTCCTTCTGAAAGAACATACTTCAGAAATTCTTTTTTTTTTTTTTAATATTTATTTATTTTTGAGAGAGAGAGGGCATGAGCAGTGAGGGGGAGAGAGAGAGGGAGACTCCAAGTAGGCTCCACACTGCCAGCACTGAGCCCATTGTGGGGCTTAAACTCATGAACCGTGAGATCATGACCTGAGCTGAAATCAAGAGTCAGACACTCAACTGACTGAACCATCCAGGTGCCCCCATACTTCAGAAATTCTTTAGTGAAGTTCTATTATTAGTAAAGTCGATCTGTGCTTGTCTATGTAATTTTTTAACCCTTGTTCTTGAAAGATAGTTTAATTGGGTATAAAATTTTTTATTATTATTAAGATATAGGTAAATACCTTTTTGTTCACTACTTTTGGATATTTTTGGTGTTCTTTTGTTTCAATATTTTTTTTAGTTTTTTTTTTAAGTTTTTATTTATCTATTTGGGAAAGAGAGATGGAGAGAGAGAGAAAGAGAGTGGAGAAGTTGCAGAGAGAGAGGGAGAGAGAGAGAATCTAAAGCAGGCTCTGCACTGTCAGTGTAGAGCTGGACACTGGACCAGAACCCATGAACTGTGAGATCATGAACTGAGCTGAAGTTGGAAGCTTAACTGACTAAACCACCCAGGCACCCCTCAGTACATTTTCTACAGATATAGATTTCTTTTTATTTATCCTGCTGAAAGTTCCTTAAACTCACTCAATCCAAGAATTGTTCTTCTCTATCAGTTCCAAAGATTTCTTAGCCAATATCTCTTCTTTTTTTCTCAACTATTGACTCATTCTGCAAAACTGATTCAATATACTTTATATTTTCTCATCTATGACCTGAAACTTTCAACCTCTCTCTCGTAATTTCCATTCCATCATTTTCTGGCTGTGTTCAGGTAGTCTTTTTTAGCTGTGTCTAATCCACTGTTCAGTCCATCCATTGAGTTTCTAACTTCAAATATTACCTTTAAAATTTTACATTTTCTATTTGGTTATTTTCAAATTTGCTTGCTCATTTTTCATAACTTTGTATTTCTTCATCTTATTTTTAATTCCTTCTATTATTTCCTTATAACATAGTGAACATACTTATTTGCTCTCCTGTATTCAATAATGCCATTATTAACAGACATTTTGTGTCCTATTCCTGCTGACTCTTGCATACAGTAGCTTGGTTTCTTGATGGCCTGGGGTCATTGATGTGGGAGACAAAGGCAAACAAAAAAATTAAATTTCCTTACTGCCTACAGCACATTGACAAGTTTTTGAAACAGGCAGAGTGACATTACTGTAGGAACTCAGCTGCCTCAATGTTGACATTGTGCTAAGGGCAAAAGTCAATCTTAGCCCTACATTCCAGGATCCTTTAAGTCTACTGTAATGTGCAAAAATTCCTTTTGAAACTTCCTTTATCTCTATCCCCCAAATAGGTTAGCAATCATCCTCCAAGCATATGACCCACTGATATACATCTGAAGCTGTCTCATGACTAAGGTTTTATTAGACAATAATAAATGACGTTTTCCTAATAGCAGCGAGCTCCTTCAAAGTCCTGGAAAGCTTGTTTCCAAAATTCCTTAGAGACTTACACTATCCCGTCCCCCTTCCCAACTTTAAGGTATATAATCAGTCACCCACCACAACCCCAGTGCAACTCTTTCTTCTCACTGGTCCTGTCTTTGTGCTTAAATAAAACCACCTTTTTGCACCCAAGGTGGCTCAAGAACCCTTTCTTGGCTGTTGGCTCTGAACCCCAACATTTCCACATCAGTCAGGACTGTTGAATCATGCCCACTGGAAAGTTTTTTGTGGAAATTCCTTGATGTCTTGATTTAAAGTGCAGTCTCTGAGAGCATATTTATCCTTAGCTCTGCCAAGAACCTTAGTATTCTACCAACCTAGAGATTTTTAACTAAATTTTCTGCTTGGGTTACTGGAAATATTTGAATTTTAATTCTCAAACTCATGTAAGTATCAGGGTAGGAATTTTCCAAAGAGACTTTTCCCTCTTTATTTTCCCTTCCCTTCTCTTCCTCTTTCCTTTCTCATTTCTTCTTTTCTCCTTACATCCTCTTTCTTTTCCTATATCTTTAAGCTTTCTATCCCTCCCTCCCTCCCTTCCTTCCATCTTTCCTTCCTCCCTTCCTTCCTTCCTTCCTTCCTTCTTCCTTCCTCCTTCCTTCCTTCTCCTTCCTGCTCCACAGCTACAAGTGGCAATTAGCCCTAGCATCTAGCTCTGCCGAATGGTTTTTCCCCCCAGTTAGCCTCCCTTTATGCTTTATGCTGGGGGCTTCAATCTGATTAATTTGAACCCCAGACTATATGCCCTGGGCCACCAGGATTAGCAATATACTCTCAGCATAAATACCACCTTAACTCCATTGTTTGGGGGCTGTAAGGACTGTGTTACTGTCCCACAAGTCCAACTGATGTGGGAAACAAAGGTGGAAGGAAATGGCAGATAAAATTAAATTTCCTTGTAACCTTCAGCCCATTGATAAATACTGGAGGCAGGTAGAGTATAACATTTCTCCAGGAACCCCTACTATTTTGATGTTAATGTTTTGCTAGAGGGAACAACAACCTTAGTTTGACAATAGCAAGGCCTCTAGGACCCTGTGAGTCTTCTTCAGCATGTGAAAATACCTTTGGAAATTTCCTCTAGCCTTTACCCGCCACCCTCCCCCACCCCAAATCCTAAGTATATAATCAGTCTCTCCTCAAGGTCTGAGGTAGCTCTTTCTGCCCAAGGCTCCTGTCCCTGTGTTTTAATAAAATCACCTTTTTGCACCAAAGATGTCTCAAGAATTCTTTCTTGGCCACCAGCTCTGGACCTCCACCACTCCAAAACCCCATCACAACCATTCATTTAAAAAAAATGTTTTTAGGGGCGACTGGGTGGCTCAGTTGTTTAAGCATCTGACTCTTGGTTTTGGCTCAGGTTGTGATCTCATGGTTCATGGGTTCAAGCCCTGAGTCAGGCTCTGAGCTGGCGGTGTGGAGCCTGCTTGGGAATCTCTCTTTCCTTCTCTCTGCCCCTCCCCCACTCGCCCTGTCTCTGTCTCTCTCAAATAAGTAAAATAAAACTTAGAAAAATATACAGTTAAAATAAATGAATAAATGTTTTTAGTGTAATTTTAATATAACTGTTTTGCACTGGGAATTTTTTTCTCTTCTATATAGGGAAGGGGAGCAGAATATACTACCCCCAAATATGCCTCTTTGGCATAAGGATTATCCTAGTATCTTAAGATAATTTCTAAGAAAAAGCAGAGACAGGAAAAAAAAAAAAAAGAAACAGGAAAAACTCTAAAAACACAAGTTTCCTTTTTGTAAGAGAAATTTGCGTTTATAAGGGAAATCTCCATTTGTAAGTGTGTCTTCCTCTATGCACTAGGAAGAGGATAGATGATTACAGCTCTACAAAATCACCAATGAGAAAACAGGGACTTAAATCTGCATAAAAACCTGTATCTTTGTTTATTGAACTTTTCTTGATAACCTCCCATTACCTGTTCCCAGCTCACCTCCCTCCAATCTTCTTTTGTCTCTATCTGGAGATGGTATTTAAGGTGATGATGGCTTGTGATGTTGGGGGGAGTTACTTAGTTTTTTTCCTGTATACATGTTATTAAACTTCTGTTTGTTTTTCTCCTATTAATCTGTCTTTTATTACTGGAGTGTTTTAGTCAAGAACCTAGGAAGGTAGAGGGAAAATTATTTTTCCTCTTCTATAAAAGGTAATGTGCTATTTGGCCAAAAATGGAGGTGGAATAAATATTATGATATTTCAAAAACTTTAGTAAAAACAATGAACTAAAGAAATGAAAAATTTTGGTTTAAATATTTTGATTTAAAAATTTAAAATAACTTTAACCCTTGTTTTGTAATGAACAAAGACTATGTCTTCAAAAACCCAATTTACCTATCTTAGAAGACATAGACTTGTAATGTCAATTATTCAGAAAAGAGGGAGGGTTTATACTTTCATGGAATTTCAGGGCCAGGTCCTGTGGATAAAACATTGGGGAAAATTATTTCTCTTATGCAATTTTTCTAAAACTGCACTGAATTAATAGCAAAACTCTCCGAAGTGAGCATTCTCACAGCCTGTCATGTTGATGGGTTTACTTCCCACATTTTTGTTTCCTTAATCTTAATGACAATGCCTCTTAGGATGGAAGCTGGAACAAACAAAAAATATTAAATTGCAGATGTAAATTCCCTATTGGTAGTAATTCTTTTCTCTTTTTGCCCCTTATTTGATGAAAAAAAAGGCCTCCCAAGTCTTCAATTTCAATGGTCTTTTCGGCTAAAGGCCAAATGCGTACTTAATACAATTTCCTACCTAACTGGGTGTGTCTAAGTTAATGACACTAATGAATAATACCACCCTATATCTTTGGATGAAAAATTATTACTGTCTTTGGAAAAACTCTAAAACAAAGTTTCATTTTTCTTGAGACTCTTGTGTATTATTTTATAATTTCCTTTAAAAAGAGGACATAGGACCTATAACAGTATTAAAATAGTGGATCTTAGTTGTACTAGCAACTTTTGTGAGTCAGTTGCTATATATGTGTGTGTGTGTGTGTGTGCGTGTGTGTATTTTATAACTCTACAGGGTAGATATTATTATATTCATAAAATGTGGATTAGAAAGGTTAAGTCATTTGCCCAATGTAACACAGCTATTCAGTAGTACACTTGGGGTGTGAACAATGTCATAATGTGTTCTATTTCTTATTATAATGTGCCAGTGCCCCTTTGAGCCTTAAATACCTAAACCCACATAAATGTATAAGACTTAGAGCAGGAAGCAGCAGTCTATTGTCTAATCTTAGCAGACACAGCGTGCAGTCTTAAGAAATCAAGACCCAATGGGGTGCCTGGGTGGCTCAGTCGGGTAAGTGTCTGACTTCAGCTCAGGTCATGATCTCACAGTTGGTGAGTTTGAGCCTAGCATCGGGCTCTGTGCTGACAGCTCAGAGCCTGGACCCTGCTTTGGATTCTGTCTGTCTGTCTGTCTCTCTCTCTCTCTCTCTCTCTCTCTGCCCCTCCCCCACTCTGATTCTCTCTGTCTCAAAAATAAATAAGCATTAAAAAAAAAAAAAAAAAGAAATCAAGACCCAGAGAAGTGAAGTGAGTAACCAAGGTCACACAGCAGTTAGAACCTAGATCTTTTGATTTGTTAAAAAAAAAAAACAAAAAACCTCACAAAATTCAACTGAGTAAAATTTAAAAATCTAATTGGCTTCATTGAATGATTCATGAATTAGGCAGCAACCTATCCAGCAAGTAAAAAGGAGCTCTAGGGTGCCACAGAAAGAGAAAGGTTTTTAAAGGCAGGACAAAGAACTCCTAAACAAACAAGCAAAAAGGATTATTTTCTGGCAAGTCCCTTTAGGGGACAACAGAGTCTTATTAGGTAGATTACCTCACTGGTGCTGACCAGGAAATTCTAGACTGACCAGTTAAGATTGCATTCCATTCTTGAAATAGCAATTTAAGTTAGGTATTTAGCCCTGGTTTGGTGATGTGGGTTTGGCACAGATGACTCCATTTTGGAACTGTTTCTTTTTAGCAGGTTCTTGGGACATTGATTGTTTCTTGATTTCTATCTGCAATATAAATTCATGAATTGTGGATGAGAAATTTTGAAATAAATGTTTTAAAGAATCCAAACTTTCTATGCTATTTTAACGTAGGGATATTTGCCATCTAATAGGTGATACCAAGGTTGCGAAAGAGTGGGGAAGTGGTGATGGAAAGTACAGAGGAACAAGGCCTGACCTTCTTCCCTATGGGCCAGCCTGCTCTAGGAGAGGAAGTCAGTCATGTTTCCTTCCTGTTCCATCTCGCTCAGGGCTTTGCATGCTGTTCCTTTTGTCTGGTATGCTTCCTTACGGCCCTCACTTCGTTAACCCCCGTTCTTCCTTCAGACCTCAGCTTAAAGAATAACTCGCTCAGGGACATCTTCCCAAATCTCTCTGGCTGGGAAATGCCCCTTTTAGGCACTCATAGCACCACACCTTGACTTTTCATTACAAATCACACTCTAATTGTATTTGCATCTGTGATGTTTTGATTAATGTCTGTGCTGCCAGTGACCTGGAAGTTCCATGAAGGTGCGGTTCGTGCATATTTGGCCTGCAGTTGTATTCCTGCTGTCTATGCAATGCCCCACATAGAGGAGGCACTTTAACATCTATTTGTTGAGTGAATGAATAAATGAACTCAACAAATACTTATTGAGCAACTACTAGGTGCTTTGTGAAAGGCACTATGGAAAGCTAAAAAAATCTATGAAAAAGATCCTCTGCCTTAAATAGTTTATTGTATAGTAAGAAAAAACAGAAATGTGATACCCAGCTGGAAGTTACACATACAGTTTTGGGAGTTCAGACCCTGTTTAGGGGAGAAATCGCTTCCAGGTGGCAGGAGTAGAAAAAATTTAGGGATGAAGCTTTTGAGTTAAGGATGAAAGATGTATTTCAAAAACTACCTTTGGAAACTCAACTGTCAGTTATCTAAGACAGCATTTGCATTAGATGCAAGGTCAGGTTTTTTTCTTTCAATTGAGATATAATTGACATAGAACATTATATTAGTTTCAAGTGTACACGATGGTGATTTGATATTTGTATATATTGCAAGAGGATCACCACAATAAGTCTAGGTAACATTCATCATCACACATAGTTAACTTTTTTTCCTGTGATGAGAACTTTTAAGATCTACTCTCTTGGGGCACCTGCATGGTCAGTCAGTTAAGTGCCCAACTTCGGCTCAGGTCATGATCTCACGGTTTGTGAGTTAGAGCCCCGCATCAGGCTCTGTGCTGACAGCTCAGAGCCTGGAGCCTGCTTCAGATTCGGCGTCTCCTCTCTGTGTCCCTCTCCAGCTCACACTCTGTCTCTCTCTCTCAAAAATAAATAAACATTAAAAAGAATCCAGCAAAATGTGTAAAAAAAATCTACTCTTTTAACAACATTCAAATATACAATAAAATATTAACTATAGTAACCATTTTGTACATTATATCCCCAGGACTTGTTTTCTTTTGTTTTTATCTTGTCATTTTTCTGTATTTGTCTTTTCATTGTGATTTAACTGCACAGTGAATGAGCAATCTCTAGGAAAGAACAATATCAAGTGAGCAGGTAGAATTCTTACTCTAGATAGTCTAATATAATTTTAATTTTGGATTTTTTAATTGAATTAGGAGGGTATCAGACTTGGAGGGATGTCTCTGTTCTTCTCTTGCATCTCTAACTGTTCATTCTTAGAATCTTTTGTAAGCTCGTCTTCTTCCTCTTCATTATTTTATTCTTTTAAAAATTTTTTTAAATGTTTATTTATTTTTGAGACAGAGAAAGACCGTGAATGGGGGAGGGTCAGAGAGAGGAAGACGCAGAATCTGAAGCAGGCTTCAGGCTCTGAGCTGTCAGCACAGAGCCTGACGGGGGGCTCAAACTCACAGAGTGTGAGATCATGACCTGAGCCGAAGTCAGATGCTTAACTGACTGAGCCACCCAGGCGCCCCATTATTTTATTCTTTACTTACTGTTATGGCCCATTACAATTTTCATTTTCCATGCTCTTTCGAGGTCTTATTTACTTCCAATGTTTAATTACTTGATTTGAAATCTGCATTTTGGATGAATTTTTTTTTTTTTAGAGAGAGAGCATGAGTGTGGGAGAGGGGCACAGGGTGAGAGGGAATCTTAAGCAGACTCCACGCTCGGTGCAGAGCCCAACGTGGGGCTCGATTCCATGACCCTGGGATCCTGACCTGAGCCCAAATCAAGAGTCAGACCCTTAACCAACTGAGCCACCCAGGCACCCCTTGGATGAATTTTAAAAACAAAGAATATATATCTTTAAAATAGAATAATAATGATGACGACGACGATGATGATGACAATTATAATAGACAATGTTGTCTAACATTGAAGTGAATACACTTCTAGACTTGAATTCCAGCTCTATCATTTGCAAGCATTGTGACTTGGGTAGGTTAGGTGATTTAAACTCTCTAAACATTAGATTTCTTAGCTGTGAAATGTGATAGCATCATGCACATTGCATGACTGTTATGAAGATGACACTCAACAGTGGACATAAAGGCTTCCTCATAGTTTCTGGTACTTAGGAAGTAATAACTGGTAGAAGTTATTATACAGCATAGAGCGTGAGTGACGCCTTTTTGTTGGTACCTCCCCAGTCAACAGCTCTAATTCAGGGCTCTCTGCTGAACTTCCAGCACAGATATCTGACTGCCAGTGCTATGCTCTGCTAGGATGCCCAGACATGAATCTATCTGTGGCCCAACCTGTCTACAATCAAGCTCTTCTTATCTCAGTGGCATCCCCCATGCTCGTCATTCAGACGGAAAACCTTTCCATTACTCTCCCTAAGCAAACTGATAACCAAGTTCTGGAGCTTTTACCCATCTAGCCATGCCTCGCTAACGTCTTGGGCATATGACTTCTTCCCTCCATCTCTTATAAATTCTGACATCATTCACATAGTTTCCTCATAATACGACCCAGCATTCTGTCGGGTGCATGGCCGTCAGCTTGTCTTTTCTAGGGTACAGATCTAATTGCGTTGCTTCCTTGCTTAAAACGATCTGGGGGGGCTGGGGGAAGACAGGACCCCTCACCTTCCTTCTAAAAACATTCTTCTCACTTCCTTCTCTCCCTGCATTCACACTGTGATCCTGCAGAGTAGAATGGCTGCAGTTTCCTGAATCAGCCACGCCTGCAATCATGGCTCAGGCTAATATCTGGCCCCAATGCCACCCTCCTCCCTTATGTTCCCAGAGCCACCCCACCCTGCCTTCTTTGCCTGGCAGATACTTCCTTATCCTTCAAGATATGGTTTAATCACCACCTCCTTTCGTAAACCTCTCCCCGGGGGTACGTATGACATGGTGATCAGCATGCCCTCAACACTTCAAGACTTCGGCCAATACTTTACGGCCTTGTCCTCACTGCTAGCCTCTGACCAGGTTTTTCATTCCTGTGTCCAAGGGAATGCTTCCTGGAATAAGCATATTTGTTGGATAAGTGCTTTTTCAAAAACAAAATACAAACACTGAAAACTATTCAATTCATACCGAAACTAATTGCGAAATAGATAGTAAATATTTATAGTTTCTCTGAATAGAAGGTTCTCCATTGCTTGTGTAGATATAATGCAACTTCTTCTGTTTACTTGGTATAAAATAAAATTTCCACTGTGCGTGTGCAGTGTCTTTTATATGTCATTGTGTAAATATTTGTTGTATTGATGTAATGGCCTAGACACTTGTGGGCTTTTAAAAAGTATATTTGGTGAAGTATCGGTGAAAAAGATTAAGAGATACAAACTTCCAGTTATAAAATAGATAAGCCACAGGGATTAAAGAAATATTTTGTCATTTTCTACACTCTCAAAGAGGATAAGGTCTGGACTAAATGGTATCACCACTGGGCCTGGCTACAGAATCTATCTTCCTGCCTGTGCTAAATTACTAACTCCGAGTTCCCATTAAAACCCTCCCACACCTGACTATACTCCTCAGATAAAAGCCAGAATCTGGGACACATCCTCTCTGCTGCCTTGGGGTCAGTGATGATGTCCTTACTCTGGTGCAGTGGGCCCTTCTCTTTCCATTGGGCTCCAGGGCCCTGGGGCTGGGAAGTCACCCCAGGTAAACATATTTTCTTTCTGTACTAACCCCCTTCCCTGTCCAGCTCCACTGTATTCATTTTCTTTTGGTGTTCTAACAAATTACTACAAACACCGTGGCTTAAAACAGCACAGATTTTGTAGTTCTGGAGGTCAGAAGTCTAAAGTGGGTTTCAATGGGTTAAAAGCAAGGGGTAGAGGCAGGCTCTGCTCCTTTTGGAAGGCTCCAGGGGAGAATTAGTTCCCTTGCCTTTCCAGCGGCTGACAGCCACACACAGTCCTTAGTGTATGGCCTTCTTCTGCCTTTTCAAAGGCACCAACCACAGGGTTGGTGGATAAATTCATGATTTCTGATTGAATTACTCTGATCTTCCTCCCTCTTCTACTTTTAAGGAATACATCACGATTACATTGACCCACCTGAATAATCCATTTTAACCTCCTTATCTGGAGGTTCTTAACTTTATCAGCATCTGCAAAACCCCTCTTGCGTGTAACATATTCACCGATTCTGACATCAGGATGTGGACAACTTTTCTCGGGGAGGGGCACTATGCTGGCCTACCACAACTACCATTTTTCACCCAGATGTATACAGCAATCTGATTATTCTCCATCTTTTATCAACTCATTCATTATATTGATTGCTTTGGTTGCAAAGACGAGTTAAAATATTGCTGCTTACAGCCTGATATAAAATATATACAGCCAAGCAAATAATTACGAAACCACGTGAAAGTGTCGTGTTAAAAGAATTTCTGGGTCCAAAGAGATCAATGAGGAAACAGTGTCAAACTGTCCCTGAATGAGACAGGAAATTGTACAGGTAGGGGAAGGTTCCATAGGGGAGGCTTCCCCAGACAGAATCTTAAAGAAAATGCGTGGAATTGACCAAATAGACAAGAAAGAAGAGAAATTGTTAGGTAGAGAGGGCAGCATGTACAGAAGTTCTAGACTGTGAGAAAACGTGCAGAGTTTGGGGAACTGAAATTTGTTTGGTATCCAAAGAGTAGCAGTGTCCAATCCAACTTTCTGCGATGGTGGAGATGTTCCATATCTGCAATGTCCATCATGGCTGCCACTGGCCACGTGTGGTTCTTGAGTACTCCAGATGTGGCTAATTGACAACGGGACTAAATTTTTAATGTGATTTAATTTTACTTAACCTGAATTCAAAGAGTTCCATGTGACCAGTGATTACCAACATCATCAGCACAGCTGCAGAGCGTGGGGTTATTTCTGAGGGAATCATGGGAAGAGATGGGGCTAGGAGTGGGGGTAAGATTCCTAGAGGTGTTTTTTTGCCATGCAAGAAATTATAAATTTATCCTTTAGAGGTGAATTTTTCAAATTGTGCTCTGTGGAGGCCAGTGGTTCCATGAAGATAACTCAGAGCTACTGCCAATGCTGGTTGTAGAGGTGGGGTAGATCCAGGGAGGCAGAGTGGGTACGTGGAAGCCTGCTCCCATCAACCCATCGTAGGAGTCTCCTTCAGCTGAGCGGCTTCGGTTTTAACAGTTAAATATATTGGGATCTTGGATGCAGTTTGGGGGGATGAATGCTTTAGGGGATGGTGAGAAATGGGGTGACAGATTTACATTTCTTCACAGGCTCAGCTGGATTGTGGACAGCACCCTGTTGCAAGAGGGAAGAGGCAGAAACGACTTTGAAGACATGTTGTGGACATTTCAGAGGGACTGGCATTATTCAAATCAGCAATACACAGAGGCATGTTTTCCAAGTGGCCTGTGGACCTTGCACACAGAAATTGAACTGAGACCGAGCGTGGGGTTAGGAGTTTGCATTTTCAACAATTCATCAGCTGATTTCTTACGCACCTTGGGGGTGGAAACGCACATATCTAGAGATGCTTTGCCCGGACTTCCTGCCCTTAGAACTCAGATAGGGTAGTGATTCCAGATAGAAACTCAGATCCGGGTAGAGATTTTGAGACTCAAGTACGAGAATAATTTCAGGTACCTGGCAACCCTCACCCTGTTAGGCAATCCTGTATTCACTGGTGAAGCATCAGCAGGGCCCGTTCTGGACCCAGGGGAGCAGAAGAACAGGTTGGCACCCATAGTACAATGTGGAGAAGGGACAGTGCTCTTGAGGGTGTGAGTGGAACTGTTTTTCAAGTAAGCACATGTGAAATACATGAGGAAGATGAACTTTACAGGGAACCAGAAATCCTGCGTGAGCTGGAGGGGACGATTGCCAAGGAAGTATGTATCATTACTGTTGATGTGAACTCATCTGCATGTCTAACTGGGGAGGCCTGGATGAAATCAGGTTACAAGCATAGATGAGGAAGCTGAGGGTCACAGACTACAGGTCTGTTTTTTCTTTTTTTTGTTGTTTTTTGGTTTTTGTTTTTTTTCGGGGTTTTTTTGTGTTTTTTTGTTTGTTTGTTTGTTTTTTGTTGTTTTTTTTTTTTGGTATTGTCCAAGGTAACAGAGCTGCTTGGTGGAATTCTAAGCCAGATCTGTTTAACTTCAAATCCTGAAGTTTTGCTATTATACTTCCATGTGATGATGAGATTCAGAGTTCTTCTGATAGCTTTGAAAATAATTGGAAAGTAGGACATTCCCTAATTTTGAGCTCATTGTTTTGTTTCTTCTTGGCAAAGCTTCCACTGATGCAAGTCAGAAGCTTCTACAGCCAAGTTCCAAGCAGTGTTTTCAAACGAGATGAGTAAGAGGCTTATTCATTACTGATGTAGAATTGAGTACAGATACACTTTGCTTACATTACTTTTATTCGTTTTTCTCACAATACACTTGGGAATCATTTGTTAATGGAATTCTTACGTAAAAGAGAGACAAAAAAGAATACAGACCGACGTCAAATTGTTTTATTTCCCAAACTCTTCAGAAATGTAGATGTTCAAATACAGAGCCACAATTATAGGTTTGCAATGTAGCCTGGGCAATCTTAAGATACAGGAGAACCTTGTGTTTCAAATGCCGAGAAGCACAGACTTTTCAGTTCTATGAAAATAATTGACCACTTCCCTGAAAAAGTTTTAAGATTTCTCTAGAGACAAGGTGAATCATAATGAGTTGCCTGAACGCACTTTAGTTTTGAATAAGCATATAACTCAAGACAGAGTGGTGGTTTTACTAATGTGAAAAAAGAAGAAGTTGTCAAGAATTAGATTTGTCAAAAAATCATCAGGAAAAAAAAGACCTAATGAGTACAAGCTGTCTCTTGGTGGTTATGGAAGTGCTCTGAAATCAGACCTTCTGGAATTTGATGGTTACATAACACTGAATCTACGAAAACCATGGAGTTTTACATTTTAATGGGATGAATCTTATGTCATGTGAGTTGTATTTCAGTAAAGCTATTGTTAAATAAAATAATAATAAGAGGACATAAGATTCAGTCACAGCACACACATGGACACACACATGGACACACAAACACACACACCTCCTGGACCTAAAAGTTTTTTTTAAATTTTATATATATATATATATATATATATATTTTTTTTTTTTTTTTTTTTTTTTTTTTTTTTGAGAGAGAGAGGGAGGGAGAGCACACACGAGCGGAGGAGGGACAGACAGAAAGGGAGAGAGAGAATCTTAAGCAGGGTCTTCATGGGGCTCCATCTCATGACCTTCAGATCATGACCTTAGCCGAAATCAAGAGACTGATGCAATTCGTTTAATTTCTGAATCCCTTTAATTGAAATTCCTGTAACTTGTTACTTCTCCAGATCCCTAGGCCGGATGATAATGAACTTGGGCTGAGCTAGGAATTCTCTGGACACACTCCAGATGCAATTCCTAAGCTGGGCAGGGAGCCCTAGAAACTCTGTATTGTCTTTTGATCGACGAATTGGCCCAAGGAATTATTACTACTTCAGAAATACAGGCTTTCTGCTAGACCGAATCTTTCAAAACATAATTTTAATAGGGGAAATTAATCACAGGTGCTGGAAGCATTGTAAAAGTTACCAAGGCCTGCAGGAGATAATACCATAGCACACATATATTTGGCAGGCAGTATCTGAGCACCTGTTATTTGCCAGAAGGTATTAGGCACTGGAAAAAAAAGGCTGGGGCAGGCTGGGGTCCTGCCCTAAAGAAGCCTACAGGCTAGGGAAAGAAACAAACCCATTTAAGATTATATTTTGGTGCTGTAGCGACAGAATGCAAACAAACTAAAGACAGGGAGGAGGGCAGGAAAGGCTCTTTTGAGGAGCTTCTAAGGAGTCAGGATTGGGGGTGTTAAAAAGAAACAGGCCCAAAATGGAGTCACTTTCGCTAAACCCACTTTACCAAACTGAGGCTTAATACCTAACCTAAGTGCAATTTCAACCTTCCTCAGAAATATAGTCTTTTAACTGGTTAGTCTGGAATTTTCTGGTCAGTACCAGTGAGGTAATCCACCACATAGACCCTTTTGCCTGAAATAATCCTTTTTGGGGGTTTGTTTATGACTTTTTTGTTGTGCCTTTAAAAGGGTTCTCCTCCTTCCTCCTCTTCCTTCCTCTTCCTCTTTCCTCCTCCTCCTCCCCCTCCTCCTCCTTCTCCTCCTCCTTCTTATAGCCTTTTGGAGCTCCTTCCTACTTGCTGGATGGGATGCTGCCTGGTAGATGAATTGTTCCATAAAGCCAACCAGATCTTCACAATTTACTTGGTTGGAATTTTGTTATGCAGCAGAAGAGAGTGTAGCTGACACACATGGGCATCTGGGATGAGCATTCGGGGAGAAAAAAGGTCCTGTGGGCAGGGAGAGCGAATGTCTGAGAAACTGCACAAAATATTGTTCTTTTCTCTAATGCTGTGTTTAAGTTTCTTTGAGGAAGGAACTGCTTTAAGAGACAAAGTATCTGAGCTGAAGGAAGTTGTCTGACTCAGTGTGATTTCCTCCTCAAGAAGTAGCATCTCCGAGGACTGCTACAATATGTATAGAGGGGGACCCGCAGTGGTCTCCATTTTCACTTCTTCTCTCGTCCCTTTTCACATTCGAATAAATTAAAAAAAACTAAAGTTCTTCACCATAGGAGCAGCAATGTATTTTTTTTTTAACTCCACACAATTTTTTTTAATTTCCTCTAAAAAAAACTCTTTTATTTCAAACATACACAGAAAGCAGTGCAATGGAACAACATGTTCCTGCCAAAATGGAATATGTATAGTCTATATATTCTGTATTAGTATTTGTTTGCTGCTTCTTCAATTGAATTAAACAAATACTGCTATATTTATTTTCATGTCTCTTCACAGTTCCTGGAATATTTCTGACAAGTTTACTTTCTCTTTGCCTCAGTTTTCATCGCTGAAAAATTACACAGTTAGACTAAAGACGATCTTTACGTTGTTTTTCAGCTTTAACATTGTCCTAAGGAAAAATTGAGAGCCATCTTCTACCTTGTAATAACGGCTTTAATCCACCAGGTGTCGACGCAACACAGCAACGTACTTTGGGTCACTTCAGCTTCTGAGATCCTGGACCTCAAATCAGGAGAATAATAGTAAGAGTAATTGTTATTTATGTTATTTATTTTGTTAAAAGTTCGATGCAAAATATTCTTGTTTTAAAAAGCACGATAAATACACCTGTTCTCCTTCAAAGACTCTAACTGTAATAGAGTTAATGTTTTTCAGCTGTGTCATCTTCCCATTGTTCAAGTTAAAAAGTTTAGTTCCACTTCTGAAATCAACAGTTGCAGACTATGTCCTATTCCATAAGCAAGAGGCATAAACAACTGAAAGTAAATCATTCGGTCACAAAATAACATTTAAAATTGGGTCTAGGAGGCAATAATGTTCAATATAACCTGAGACAATGGTCTTACCAAATAGTATAAGGTTTAGAGTTAAATTATATATTAAGTGTGAAATTACTTATTCAATTAGTAATTTAGTAATCTGATCCATGGCAGATTGTTAAATCCCTTATGATAAGTTAATATTTATTCAGCGGATGAAAATAAACATCTTATTTCCCACCCCTCGAACAAAGGGAGGATAATAAAAAAGTTTTTTTAAATATAGAATGATGCCATGTTTAATTCAAAATGTTGGAAAGTGTGGTTTATCGTTTTCTTTTTCTTTTTTTTTGATTACAACTTTAAGGGCAGCAGGGTGAGAAAGTCACTGGTGTTATAGTTGTTTCGTTTTTAAAAATTCTGCCTTTTGCTCGTGTGCCATTATAAGTAATACGCTCAACATGTTTGAATTCCAGGCAAATGCGTGCACATGCTCTTGCATGCCCAAGACATGTAGTTTTTCCTAAGCAGAAACTGTGAAAACTACAAAAACCACAGCTTTAGAAAGAATAATACTAGTCATTCCTCATTTCCCTAAACCAGCAATGATCAGGGTTGCAACAGAAGGTCAGGCAAATAAATGGAGGCAACTGTGGATAAATAAAAGGTTCATTTTGCATTAATTATCTGAACTAGTTGAGTTTATGTTACAATCTCAACTGTAAATTGCTGATAAGAAAGTCTTTAATTTAGAATGACTTATTTCCAGATTATGTTCAGAATAGCAATCTATATTCACTGAGAGTGATTTCTATCTGCTTCAACAATGCTAAATCTGTGTTTTACATTCTTTTCTTGGTAAAATCATTATTAAAATGGGCACCAGTTTAACAAAATGTCATATTCTACTGTACAACTACTGAGATATTGATGATCTCCAGCCCTAATGCAGGAAGGGGAGATACACATGGTTTAGTGATTTCCTTCCCTAGGAAATTCCTCCTTCCTGGAATGGTTTACAAAGGCTTCTCTGTAGTTTTGAATGGTTGTCTTTTCAGGAGAAAGTAATCCCAGAGGCCAGCCTGGAGAGAGTGGTGGGAAAGCAAAGTCCTATGATGGCAGGGCAGAGTCGCCTTCCAGGTCCACTGTTGGCATCGCCTCGCAGAAGCTATTCTTGAAGGGAGAAAGAGGGCCTAAAAAGAAGCTAGTTTAAAATGAAAATTACAGTGAAGCCCAGGGCAAAGTCTGTGTGAAAATGACAGTGGTGTTTGTATTTATTTATATGGTACTTGTTTGCAAAGAGTTTGAACTACCAAAAGATGAAGAGAAAGAAACAGAGAGTACAAATGGTGGCTTCCAGAGGCTGTGGGGTGGGATAACTGGGGAGATGGTGGTCAAAGGGTACAAACTTGCTGTTAGAAGATGAATAAATCTGCAGATCTAATGCAGAGCATTGTGATTATAGCCAATATGTATGTACTTCAAAGTTGCTAACAGGTTGCATCTCAGATGTTCTCTCCCAAAAAGGAAATTGGTAACTGTCATATCGTTGAGGTGTTAGCTAAGCTAGGGTGATGATCACATTGCAATAAATAAGTGTATCAAATCAAGCACCTACAGTGTTATACATCTATTACATCCCATTTTTCAAAGATGAGCTAAACAATGAACAGTGGTAAGTCGGTAGAGAATTAAACCAGTGTTAAGTTTTATGAAAACTCATTTAATACAAGGGGGAAAAGCAATGGCCATCCTCAGCTACCACATTACCTTGCAACAGAAAAGTAATGTAAACACTGGAGTGAATGCTATTTAATGTAACTTTTTATTGTGATATTGTGATATATATGAATATGTATCTATAATAACAACATATCTCTGTCTACATCTGTTTATCTTCTAGTCTAGCTATATCACCATAATTGTTACCTGAATAATGTCAATGTATAAGGTTGTCTGTCATATCTTTAAAAATTTTTAAGAACGTGGGGCGCCTGGGTGACTCAGTCGGTTAGCATCCAACTTCAGCTCAGGTCATGATCTCACAGTCTGTGAGTTCAAGCCCCACGTCGGGCTCTGTGCTGACAGCTCAGAGCCTGGAGCCTGCTTTCAGATTCTGTCTCTCCCTCTCTCTCTGCCCCTCCCCTGCTCATGCTCTGTCTCTCTCTGTCTCAAAAATAAATAAAAACATTAAAAAAAACTTTTTAAAGAACTTTTATAACTGTAAAAGGAGTATAGTTCACTGTAAGATGTTTGGAAAATATAAAGAAGAAAATAAAAATTATACTTAAGCTTACCAATGTTTTGGTTTATTCCCATTTGTAATGTTTATTTTTCTTAGTAATTATACAAATATAAATATGAGCCCTAAATTTTCATTTAACATTGTGTCATGAAAAGTTTTCAAGTTAATAAATATGCCTTGAATGCATCACTATAATGGATGTGTAATATTCTATGAAATTCATGAATTATAAATCTAATTTATTTTACTGTTTACCTACAGTTGGACATTTTGACTATTGTAATTTTCACTATTATTAATAACACTGCAAATAACATCTTTGCAAATACATCTGTGAACCTATCTCTGTTTATTTCCCTAGAAGGAGAATTATTAATTTAAGGACTATAAATGTTTTTGAGATAATTGTCAGTTTGCTTTCTTAAAATTGATATTAATTTATACCTTCACAAATAATGCATGAATACCTTTTTAGTGAGGATAAAGAATTAACATATAAAGTACATTTTGCCAATTGTACAGATTATACATAGTGTCTTATGACTCTATTGCATGTTTGTCTAGCAATGAGTTTGGTAATTTTAAAATACATTTGTTGTAATTAATGTCTTCTCAATCAAGAATTATCTATTCTTTTTCTTTTTTATTAGAGTAACAGTGATTTTTAGAGCCTTTTATTATGTATTAAGGATAGCTACCTCTTGTCAAAATTATTTTTACCAAACTAAGTATTTACTTTTATAATTTGTTTATAGTTTTGGGCTTGTTTTTTTTTTTTTTTGTAATGTACAGAAGTTTTAATTTTATTCCATCATTTTTCCTTTGTGATCTCTTTCATTGCTTTTATCTCAGAAAAATCCTTTTTTACCCTCAGACCAGTTAAAAATACACACCTGTTGCCACATAGTACTTTAGAGTTTCATTGTTTACACTAAGATCTTTAATAAATCTGCTGGTATGGTGTAAGGTAAATGCTTATTCTTTAATATGTAATTTTCCAAAAGTCTCTTCTAAATAAATAATCTATCTCTTTTGCATTAGTTTATGATGCCTCTTCACATTACACGTATTTATTATATATTAGGATTTTTCCAAACCGTTTTGCTCTATTAATCTGTCTTAATTCTTACATAATACCACACCACTTACATGGAAATATTATAAAACTCCTAAACATATTGCTCTATTTTTGTTTTGGTTCAAGTATTATTAGGCCATTCTTGCTTATTAATTTTTCAAGAATCATTTTGAAAACTGTCATCCCTTTCAGATAAAATCTCATTGCCATGTTATTTTCATTTGGTTCATTAATATATAAGAATTAATTTAGGAGGAATTACAGTCATGCATTATTCTATCCATAAATATGAAGTGTTTCTAACATTTTCAGCTTACCTTTTATTATCGCTCTATAAAAGTTTATAGTTTTCTGTAAATAGGTCCTGCTTATATCTTGTAGGGTTATTTCTAGGCATTGTATGTCATTCCATGGCTATTGATATCTGTATGTTTATTTTATATCCATTCACGTCACTGAACTCAAAGGGTTGCCGTTTGATTTTTTTAGATGATCTGAATATGTAATCATATTATATGCAAAGAATGATAATCTACGTAGATTACTAAAGCCTGTTAAGGTGCACTTTGACAATATAAACAAAGCATGATTTAAATTTCTTCAGTAAAAAATTAGTATTCACAGGTTTTTCAATTTATATTTTAGAGTAAAATAAGAGTTAACAAAACAATTGTATTCTTATATAATACTTTTTCCTTGAATATCATTAAAGTGGATTAAGAAACCTGGAATTTTTAAAGAGCAAAATGCAGTTAATATATATTTTTGATATCATAATACCCAAAGCACTATAAATGGTATTTTAAATGTTTTATTCAACACAATAAGACTAAAATTACAAATGAAATAAATTGTGATTTTATTCAGCATTATCATGATCTTCTACAAATAAAATATAAATCAATTCTGCATGTACTTAGGAATATCTTTGTTAACTAGCTAATTTTTTAAAGTAAGAAACAATTATTCTTCGTATAAAATCTTTGACAACATAATCTATGTATCTTACTTGGGGAGAAAGGTTTTTAACCCTAAACCTTCAACCTTGCCCATGGCATAGATACTACTGATATGTTTTGAGCTAAAATAAGAAAAAAAAGCACACTGTGAAATAAAATAAATAATCGTTGTTTTCTCTAGTGAAGTTATGTTTATTTTAGAAGTATGTGGGAAAAATCTATGTTGATAAATTTATAATCAAAATAAAACATACTTCAAGGTGACATTTGTAATAAATTTCCCTTTTAAAAAATAGTAATTTGACATATTTAATCACAGATCATTTACTAGATTGACTTTAATTTTCTTTTTAATGTATAGTCATACTTAACAAGACATTTGTATTATTGTGCAAAATTGATATTTTCTATCAAAAATGATAAAATACTGTCACATTTAATTAATGTTATCCTAAGGGCAGGAAGCAAAAATAGTACAAAAACAGGGAGGGGGACAAAACGTAAGAGACTCTTAAATATGAAGAACAAACAGAGGGTTACTGGAGGGGTTGTGGGAGGGGGGATGGGCTAAATGGGTAAGGGTCATTAAGGAACCTATTCCTGAAATCACTGTTGCACTACATGCTAACTAACTTAGATGTAAATTTAAAAAAGTAAATTAACAAAATATATTATCCTAAGGGCAGATTTACTAGAATACATTTACTGAAAATAAAGTTACCAGGCACTCAAAGAAAACTCTGAATGAACAACATTCAGAAAGATTCTTAAATAAATCCCTGTAAAAGGGTATATATCAGTAAATCGTTTTACATTATTTCTTGATGAACGATGTAAGATTAAGATCTCTAATAAAATGGTAAAATAAAAAAAAATCTAGATATATTTATATGAGAAAACATTTTATTTGATCCATGAATATAATTTCAGAATTAAGATTTCTACATACTTCAATCATTCAAAAATGATAGAGTCTGATTCTTATCCTTCTGATTATTTAAAGTGTCAGAAAAATGTATTGTTGTTTACTTAGAATAGAATTTGTAAGCATTTATATATTTATGCATTCTGTGGCACAAAATACGTTTTACATTTCTGATACGGTTTCTACTTTCCATTTATTTATTTATTTATTTATTTTTTTGTCATTGGGATTTTGGACACTGAGATCACCATTACTTTACTAGGATTAAAAATAAAATAATAAAAAACACAACACTGCATTTGTCATCTACTCAGTGAAACAAAGCTATGTGCTTTAAGACACAGGACCAATTAATTTGAGTTCAGTTTAAGGATACTTCATAAAACTGTAAATCTCATAGATAAAATGATAGCTGTGCTACATTTCACACTAAATCATTGTGGTGATTATTGTTAACATAAAATGGGTAATTTTCAGTGACTTTCATTTTCGATAGTACCTATAGATTAACACATAGATTTTACATATAACTTGTTACATAGAATAATAGTGACACATGTTGAGATATAGTGAGATAAAATTTACCTTAAAATATAAATACCTAGTACAAAGAAATACTCTAATTATATTATATAAGTAAATAGCCAGAGTTCTTGTGTTAATTAAAATACATTTGAGAGGTAAAACCAAACATAAAACTCCTTTGATTACATTAAATTCATACCATGGATTTCAAACTCATGCCATAGAATTTAAAGTCGTACTACATACCACTCAAATGCATGCCAACTATATTTAAAATTTATTTTAAAAATAAATAATCAAAATAAAATGTATTTTTAAAAGGTTTAAATTGCTCCCAAAAAAGTTTATAGCTAATTATATTCATAATGGGCTGTAAATAGAATAACATAAGTAAGTTATTTTTAAGTCAACATGCTCTTAATTTAATCTATGACTCGAGAGCTTTAAAAAAAATTCTTTAAAATTTTATTTTTTGTATCCCACTTTAACTCATTTTATAAGGTTTTGTTCGCCTATTTTTGTTTGTGTTTTTGTTCGTCTCTTTGTAAGCAGTTTTTATTCAAGTGGTTATTAGAAGTGTAGTGAGCGCCACTTAACAGCTTCATTTATGACAATATATGAAATTTAATAAATTAAATAAAAACCATCAGATGCAGAGTAGTGCTATAGAAAGAGCTCTACCCTTCCAAACAGATCTGCGTTCTAGAACTGGCTGAGAGACCTTAGGTAAGTCACTTAATCTGAATCTAAGTATATTTTCAAATATATTCATATATTTTTTCATACATGTATGATGACAGGCAACTATTAAGATAGCATCTATCTACAGTTTTACAAATTTTAGATTTATTGACTTTTTGCCCTCGAAGGAAATCATAGCATTTAGCTAATAGCGTCATTTCTTCTTTTACTGGGAATTTTGAAATAAATGGCCAATTCAGGAGCATGTCTTTCAGCTGCAGGTGTGTATTTGCTCTTAGAAGAAATTTGAAGGATTTTATAGTTGGCAGGCATGACACCAGCTCAGTTTATCAAACCATTCTGGAACAGATTCTGGAGTCCTGGGCTTCTCCACGGTTGGGGAGATTTTCTGGGTGTTTGTGAGTTACTGTGAAAGACAGGTTGGGAGAGGAGGGTCCATAGTGCTGGGTTGACCTGGGGACTAATTTGCTTGGTCAGTGTCCATAGGAACAAGGATTTTGATTAACAAGATGTTATGCAATCTTTGTGGGAAAAACAAAACTAATTTCATCTGGAATGCTGATCTGAGCCTGTTGGTGGTGTTAAGTGGGTAGCAACCTAAAAAAGCAGGTATACAAGGCTTGAATATCTGTTTGGCTTGAAAGACGTGTTTGTATTGCAACTTTGCATCATTTGATACCTTTCTGACTGGGCTTGTCTCAGAAAGAGCCAAGAGTTGGATCCATTAAATTGATTTTTCTATCTGTAGTCTTCCAAAAGTAACAGCCTGTCAGTAGAATAGATAATGTTTCCCCATAAAAATCAGCCACGAATTTTAAACAAATCAACCCTAAGCTTCCCTACACCCCTAAAAGTCCATTGTGAATATTGTCTTTCACTGCTTCTGTGATGCACACTGTTCCCTTGGGGAAAATTCTGCATTGGCACTCTTACAGAACTTTTATACCATTTTTGTTTCAATGAGGAGGCATCAACTTTTGGAAATTATTATACTATATAACATCTTTCTTTCTTGAAAAAAAAAAACAAAAACCATTGTATTGTTAATTTAGAGAACGCCTGAATAGATTTTAGCTATTTTCCCTGCTGTGACTTTCGTCCCAAGTACAAATCGTATCTTATGTAGTGTTTATTTCACAAGGATCGTGGGCTCCAGCTTTCCAGAACGTGTTTTAGAAAGCAGCTAAATAGAGTTCTTGTATCGACTTAAAATGTGTGTTCAGGACATGCAAATGAATTGTAGTCCAATTAACCACTGAAAAACACAGCCCTAAATATCCTGTTAATGAACTGCAGTCAAGCACTAAAAAGACATTCCATCATGATGGGATTATAAAGATCCTGCCCTTAATTATGAGTTGTAAAAGCCACTTTCAGGTAGAAATAAAGAGGGTAACAGTTGTTCAATTAGAGGTGAACATTCATCTAGGAGGGGGAAAAAAGCCTTTCTGTGATAAGACCCAGAAATCTTGTTTTTCTGCTAATGCGATTTCATACATTTTTGTTGCACGGTGAGCTGAGCAGCATTCCTGGTCTGTTGCCTCGGATGGGAATTGTTCAGTGCCATGTTACACATAGCTGTGCCCCGAGTCCTCATGCTGAGCGGGGAACTGATCCCATGGTTGTAGTGACAGTTGCTGCAGAAAGCAGGGGCGTGCTGATTCATTCCCAGCCTCCTTCCCATCTCTGCCTCCAGCCTAGCATCCTTTTCAGGTTTATTCATGAGCTCATCACTGGGGTAGAAAAAACTTTATTTGCATTATAACATTACATTTAAAAGCTATAAATTACTCAGAGCTATAAATACTGCCCCCTGGTCACCACTACCTCTCATAAAATCTGTGTGTTTGTGCATGCGCACGCTTGAGTGTGTTCTTTGGATTTTCTCCCTACGTACTTACAACTCTATTGGATCCTTAACGTTCTGAAACCTGGCAGTTACAGGAGTGAGAATTTTGCTCGGCTTTCTTTAAATGGAGAGTAAAGAATGCGGGCATTTTTGAAACCAGCTGTGATTCCGCGTGAAGCCTGGTACCCGGCTCACCGGTTGGAGTCATTCCACAGTGAAAGTGTCATTGCAGTATAATGTATCTGGAAAGTTAAAAAACGGAAGGTCGTTTCTGTTCTGTGCTGTCCGACAGAGACGTAGGCGACTGAACCGATGAATAATTTTTCACCAGCCTTGCTTCCCTGGAATATTTGTTAAGAAGTGCTCACCACCCAGCCCAGACTTTGAATCATCGAAATAGTAATTTCCGTTGGTCAAATATTTTCAGAAACTGAAGAGCTGATAATCTGAGAAGGGCCAAAACTTTTTCTCAGGTCTAATGCAAGAATAATTGTGACTGCGTAGCTTCCTCTCGCCGTAAAGGAGAAAATCCTTTCGTTTCTCACTCACACGTATACAAACTCCAACTTGCAGAGAATCCTTGTGTCCTCCGCATGCCGTGGCTCGTGGCTCGGGCACTGGGGCTGTTGTGATGCATGAACCAGGGGTTGGCTGTTAGGTTATTGGATCTTTGGAGCAGCCTGAGCGAGGCATGGAATGGGGGTGACCCAGGATCAGGTTGGCTCAAATCGCTTTCTCTAAGGTAAAGCACACATTGTGCACATTAGTAATTATAAAGCGGGTATGAGCTACACCTTCAGGAGGACTGTAGGCCAGTCTTCTCTATTAAAAACAACATAATCACATTCTTTGTCTCGTGTTGTCCATTTGTTCTGGAAAAATCTCTCTCAAACCCAGTTGGAACCCTTCTTGCCTCATTTTTTTTTTTCTTTAGTTAAAAAAATGTTTTTTTTTTTTTTTTTGAGAAAGAGAAAGTATAAGTGTGAGCCCAAGCGTGGGAGGGGCAGAGGGAGAGAGAGGGAGGGAATCTTAAGCGGGCTCCATTTTCGGTGTCAAGCTCCATCCGGGGCTCAATCTTATGACCCTGGGATCATGACCTGAGCTGAAATCAAGAGTTGGAGGCTTAACCCACTGAGCCACCCAGGTGTCCCTTGCTTCACTTTATTTATTTTTTATTATTTTTTCTTTTTTTCTCTCTCTTTTTTTTAAGGTTATTTATTTATTTTGAGAGAGAGAGAGAGAGAGAGAGAGAAAGCACAAATGGGGGAGGGGCAGAGAGAGAGGAGAGAGAATTCCAAGCAGCTTCCTCAGTATCAGTGCAGAGTCCAACTAGGGACTCAAACTCAGATCCGTGAGATGGTGACCCGAGTCGAAGCCCGACACTCAACTGACTGAGCCACCCGGGCACCTCCTTACCCCCCGCATGCCTTGCCTCATTTTAAACCCATTTCTTCCTGCCCGGTCCCAAGGGAAAATCCATCAGATCGCTCATATTATGTCCCTCCAAAACCCAAAAGTTTGTGATACAGTGCTTCTCAGTTTATGTTTGTAGGTATCAATCTCAGTCTTCATGAAGCATGTAGGAACCTTATCTATAACTGAAACAGATTTCATTGAAAATGCTTCATTCCTTTGGGTAGCAGAAAGTAAATTCAGCCAATTTAGGGTGTCCCTAACTTCCTTTAGTGTTGTGCCACATCTTGATTTTCTTCAGGGCACAAAGAAACCGCCCCCCTCCCCCACCCCCCGCCAATTCCCTCAGCATTCTGGAAGCAGGAAGCCCTCTCCTGGCTTTCCACGCCCACACTTACGCCATGCTGGGCCTGGGTGACATGCAGTGGCTTTAGGACAGCTCTCTAGACTCACTGCATAGGTCTTCCTTCTCCTGCACTTTTCTGGTTACAGGAATCCTAGGGCCTGATGCTCTCCCCCCACCCCCCCCCCACCCCCCCCACCCCCCCCCCCCCCGGCTGCCACGGACGGAAGGCACAATCCTCCTGGTCTAAGAATTTCCAAACCTAACTGAGCGTGGAGCACTGGGGGTTCATCAGTCAGACTCCCTGGTGTCACTTCCTTGCCTCAACTCAGGAATCCTCCTAGAGTCTCTTCAGGACCTGACTTTGTGAGGCTCAAAAGCCAAACATAGGCTGTGTCATCCGTTCCAGAAAGCTGTAAGAAAGGTGGGCATCTTTAAACTAATTGAAAGGAGAAGAACTGGGAATAAAACAAAGTGCAAGGAAACCATTATTACCCTGTGACTTTTTGACAGACAAAATAAAACCAGTGCCCTTTGGAAGGCTGCTTGTCAAAAAACGTCATCGTTTGATTGCTTTTAGTGCCCTCTCTTCGGCGTTCAGAAGAAAGCAGGGGAGGTGAGGTGGGGAGGCAGGTGGTGGGGAGGGGATACACGCGGAGAAGAGAAATGGGCTGTAAAATGTACAGAGAGGGCACCTCCTGGGAGCAGCTATATTCCTCAGGTGGGGTGTGCTGAAGGTGAGGTCCACACTGGACCTGAGCCTCTGATGAGCCTTCTGTGCTGCACCGAGGACTTGCCCCAAGTTGTCCTGAAGCCCGAGGAGGCCACTGATGGATTTAATCAGAAGGAGACGTGATGAGATTTGGGGTTGGAAATTCCAGTTTGGTCAATATGCACGATAGGAAGTGGGGGGCAAAATGGGAAAGGGTTAGGAATCCTCCTTGACAAATCAGCTGATCTAAGACTGTAACTGTTGCAATGAAGGTGAGGGGGCAATTTGAGAGAAGGGGGAAGTGTACTGAGCGATAGAGGAGGAGTGAAGGATACCTTTCCTGGAGTTTCCTGGTCAAGTGGAGCATGAGATCACAGGCCTGGTCCTTGGGCAAAGAGTTGGGAGTTCCTAGAGACACATAACCCAGCACCCAGCAATGGAATCTCGCACCAGGAAATGTTAGAGGGGGTTTTATTCCCTGCTTTCCTCCCTCTTTGTACACATTGCCCTTCCTCCAGGGTGTGTGATGTCCATTGTCTCGGGGGAAGAATGATACAGCTGAAATAAGGCTTTGGAGCTCTGAAAGCTCTTGACTTGCAAAAGTTTAAGCCTAGAGTGTCCCAGGACATCATGTTTATTCACAAACATTAGATTTAGATTCATGAGAGATGGCCAAAATAGCCTTCTGGCATGGAGGCAGTTAAGAACATTTGGGCTGGGGGGAGAAAGAGTGTAGGAAGGGGACTAATGGACTTTGGGTGTGTCCAGAAAAAGCTGGGCTCTCTGACTTCTCAGATACCACCATCTCTGCCCTGTCTTGCCCCAGACTGAGTCTTCCAGGTGGGATGGGTACAGGACTGTGGCCCTGGAGAGACAGGAGCAGTTCCAAAGAGCACAGCACACTTGTGGCTTGCTTTCAGGGCAGAGCCCAGATTGGGGGCAGGGCGGGGGAGCCATGTAGATTTTCCCTGTATTCAACATGTGTGGAGTGGGAAAATGCATGAGTAGACAGGTAGGATAGCATTTAGAATTTCTCCACATCTTGTCTGGTATAGGGAGAGACCGCATGTTCCCAGTGCTCCCCAGACTGGTCACTCCCTTCTGCACATTTTTCTTTTCTTTTCTTCATTTTTCAAACGTTTATTCATTTTTGAGAGACAGACACAGACAGGGTGTGAGTGGGGGAGGGGCAGAGAGACAGGGAGGCACAGAATCCGAAGCAGGCTCCAGGTTCCGAACTGTCAGCACAGAGCCCAACGCGGGGCTCGAACTCACGAGCCGTGAGATCATGACCTGAGCCGAAGCTGGACACTTAACCGACTGAGCCACCCAGGTGCTCCTGCACATCTTTGTTTTCTTATAGAAAGTTGGGACGGGGGAGGCAGAGACTCGGAGGCTGAAATAACCAAGGCTGCCTAGAACTGACACCAACTGAAATTAAGTTGAGTCGTAGGGGATGAAGAAAATTACATTTCTTGAACGCTTGATTTTGTTACACAGCGACAAAAACCAGGCATAGAATTCCTTAGAGATGGTAAGAAACCAAGTAACTGGAGACAGCGGACTAGAACAACCAGATTAACAGGAAGGAAGGTGGTGGAGGCCAGTTAGATTCTCTGCTGTAGCACAAGAACTCCAGCCATGTATTGAGCAATGAGGCAGTTCAAACGACTTCTACGTCCAGGTTGGGTGATCAGGGAGGATGATGGCAGCCCTCCCTACTGTGGAAAAGTACAAGAGGCAGGTGTACAGGGGAGTGTGAGTCAACTCTGAACATGTTGAATTGGGAGAGTTCAAGAGAGGCTGGCTGACAGTATATGGAGGTCAGGATAGGTGGTATAGTAGGGATACAGTGTTGAGTCTTCGAGATGGGAGCCATGATGAGCAGAAGAAAATCTTGGGAAAGTGCAGAGACTGATAGGAGGATTAAGATCGGGACCTGGAGGCCACCAGAGGATTTGCTGAAAGAAGAGGAGCCTGCCAAAAAGATTGAAAACCAGCATCACAGTTTGACTGTAATGGGAAAGAGGGAGCCATATTGATCGCTGAAGAAGGATGGCCTGAAATATGGGAAGAGACTCAAAGACACAGTCTTTGCAGGTTGAGGAACAAGAGCGCATGCTGGGTTGGTGGGGGGGGGGGGGCAGGTAGGGGTGTTGAAGGAGATACAGGGAGGGAGGTCTCCAAGGGGCTGGGGTTTATGGTCCTGGGAGAAGATTGGCCTCATCTGGCACAGGAGCACCTCCTCTCCTGAAGCTGGAATGGGGGGATGGTAGAAATGGAGACCTGCAGAAAAGCTTCAGGGGGAAATGCTGACACATTCTGACTGGATATTCTCTTATCGTCTCTGCAAAGTACTTGTAAGTGGGACAGGAAGCTGAAAGTCCCTTGAGAATCGTCGGAAGCCACAGCCGAATCTCCAAGTACCTCAATTTTGATATTTCCTGTAGCTACAGATGCTGTCTGGGTGTGAGCACTGAGAAGCCAGATCCCAAATTTGATCAGGCTTGAAGCTTTGCTGGCCGTATAGGTCTAGTGGAAAGAATGGCATTGGGGGAGGAAAACTGAGGCTCTTGGCAAGCTTGTGATTTTCTAGCTCAGCTAAAAATTGCCTTAGATTTTTTTTTTTTACTGTTTCCAAAGGGTATGTAGAGCCTGTGGATGTCTTACCACACAATCCTGACTCAAAGAAACCAGCGATGATCGTGGCATCCATTTTTCCTGTTTTGGGGAGGAACATCCTTACTGTCTTGAACTCAAAAATGGAAGGCCTAAAACAAGGTCTATATGTAAACATTAAAAAAAAATTATTTTAGGGAGAGAGAGAGAGACTAAGTGGAAGAGAGAGGGAAGAGAGAGAGGGGGAGAGAGAGAGGATCTTAAGCAGGTTCCACAATCATCTCAGAGCCCAACGTGTGGCTCAATCCCAAGACCCTGAGATCATGACCTTAGCCAAAATCAAGAGACGGACGCTTAACTGACTAAGCCACCCAGGAGTCCCTATATGTAAACATTTTTATTAGGAAAGAGAAAACACTAATTCAACCTTAATACTGGTCTGTTGGAACTGTGTTCTGACTTCTTTTCACCTTTCAATAGGGGTATCTACTGCAAGTAGTTTTGTGGAGAACTAGCATAGAACAACATGAAGCCACAAGAGCGTGCACTGGCCATCACAAAGGGATGGAAGGAAAGAGACTGTGCCACCAATGTCAGTGTGGGGCAGGAGTGTCAGCCAGGAGGAATGTTCACCTGTAAATAGCTCTGGTTTGTAGCAGATAATCCTGAACAGAAAAAACAAGTCAAGGGGAGCCAGAGTGGCTCAGTGAGTTAAGCGTCTGACTCGATTTTGGCTCAGGTCATGATCTCATGGTTGGTAACATCAAGCCCTTGGTGGACCCTGTTGACAGCATGAAGCCTGCTTGGGAGTCTCTCCCTTCCTCTCTTGCTGCCCCTCCCCGTCTCATGCTGTTTTCTCTCTCTCTCTCTCTCTCTCTCTCTTTCTCTCTCTCTCTCTCTCTCTCAAAAAGAAATAAATAAACATTTAAAAACCCACGGGTTAAAGAGGCGTTAGATTGAAAGAAGGAAGAGATTATTCTTTTAATTTTTAAAATTTGTCAAAGGTCTCGGCTGCATCATAATATACTTTTCCATTTGCATGGACACCTTATAATCTAAATTAGTGGAAAACTTACTGTGATCTTTCTATGTAGGTTCAGACTATGTTTGGGTACTTCTCTTTCCACTTATTTGTCAGTCATCTACCTATCTATCTATCTATCTATCTCTCATCTATCTATCTCATTTAGTCAGGATTCAGGCCACAATTTCAAAAACAATTATCAAAAAAAAAAAAAAAGCAAAAGAGAGGACACAATCGATGAAAAGAAATAAATACATAGATGGCACCTAGCATCAGAAATTTGGTATTTGCTGCTGCCAGAAACTTAACATAGCTCTGAGTTTTCTAGAAGTCACATACATACATTTCTTATTGTCTAATCGGAAGCATTTACAATATTCTGCAGGGTAACATGTCCCTAATCCTAATTTCAGAAAGGAGTGCATTAGTCTGTGTCTTTATCAGTGGTTATTAAGTAAGATAATATATTTTCCCTCTCTAAGACAGAAGCTTTGTGTAAACTCTCAGTCTCAAGCCATTAAGTGTATTTCTCAGAATGCCAACGTAAAATGATATTTTGTACATTGGTTTCCAAAAAGCTAGTTTTAGAAGTAAGAATAGAGCACGCTACCGTCATGGGGGATCTAGAATAGTGTTCACTGGTAGCACTTAACGCTCACGTTGCCCTTACGTATTTTACATATTTGTCTTATGTGTTTTACATATTTTATCTCATGTAATAATCACATCAACCTTATAGTGAAAGTAGTGTTAATATCAGCTTCATTTCCTGTTGAGGAAAACAAGATTCTTGATTCCTCCAAACGATCAGGCAAGTCTGTTTCCATTCCCCACCCCTTCTCCCCCAGCCTCCCATACACAAGAGGAAAACTCTCTCGGGAAGATTAATGAGGGCGTGGATTCTATCTGACTCTGTCAACACTCCAAAGAGAGTCTGGTGTGAACAGGTACTTGATGAAAGTGGGCTGAATGAACAGGTGGGTAGTTGGACGAACAGGTTTGATTTCATTCCACAGCGATGCCCACAGTGATTTTGATCCCTATACACACGTGAATGTACAGAGAGATTAGATTTATTTACACTTCACCTTCTCAGTACATCCGGCAGCTCTGTCCTCGGAATTATGCTTTTGAACACTATGATGGTTTGTGAGAAGTCTCAGTGCCCACACGGTTAATTGGTGGAGACTCTTGGGAGTGAAATAAGGGATGATGAAAGTGAAATAACATTCCATTTCTGGTTCATAAGGGATGACTAGGAAGAAAACTTACAAGAAGTATAGGATGTCTTGAAATAATGGTGTATGAGAATCTGCCATAGAATACTAAGATGATGCAACTCTATTTTTTGTGCAGATGAACTTGTGCAGGAGAATTCCTATCAGAGTAGGTTAGTGTTAGAAGCAGATGTCATCTACAAGTTTTTTAAGAGTTATACTTAAAAAATACTTGTATGAAATTTAAATTATAATAATCTTACCATATAGTTTATACCTTTACGGTATTTTTAAAATTATACTTTGTGCTATTTCGCTACCGCCTCAGTAACTTTTCTCTCATGAGCTTTGGATCTGACCCACTGTGTTTTGCTTTCTACGGTCTGTTTTTGTAATATAACCCTTGAGGTAGGCAAGACTCACTAAAGGTATTGTCTCCTCTCTGGAAAAGTGAAAACAAACAAACAAAGGAAAAAAGTTGATATTACCAGAATTATTAGAAAAAAAGAAATCTGCATCTCCAAATGGAGTTCTAAGAACATTTCTGGATGAATCTGGATTACGTCTACCTGCCCCCTGATGACTGCTAATCCTGATGTGGGTGGTGGCAGTCAGCCCGGTTTAACTCTCATATGCCCGGAGACTAAATGAAGTGACCAAAAAGAAAATAGAGTATAAACAGCTATACCCATAAATGAAAATGTCTAATTGAATGCCAGAAAGAAAACAACATTGTCATTCTTTCAGAAAAAATTGATGACCTACTGTGTACCAAGCATTGCTCAGAAATGTGCTAAATAGATAAAATCCTGCCCTGATGGGGTTTTCAGGTTGATGGGCTCTTTTTGGCTACCCAATTATTACTAGAACTCCAAAGGAGGAATAAGAGTGAGGGAGAAATCCAGCGCGTCTGACTCTGCCATTGTGGACAACAGCCACAGGCTGATCCCAGATCGGCTGGCTACCCAGGCAAAGTCAGCTCCCTTATTACGCACAAGAGCCCATTTTTGAGGCCAGAGGATGAGATTAATTTCTTGCCATTACCTCTCCCCTCCCATTCCCGACAAAAATAAACGGGGAGCAGTGCCTCTCTCCTGAGAACCTTCTCAGGGGCTGAGTTGCTGGGTAGTTGTAGCAGGAGGCACTTGAGAGGAGGTGTCAGAAGATTTGGGCTCTAGTAGATTGTATTGTTAACTAACCATTTACTGATGTGTGAAGTGAGGGGTTTAACTTACATAATCACTAAGGTCTGTCAGTCTCAGCTATTTATAGTTGTGCAGCTCACTGGAAGCAGGAAGAAAGGGGATCCCTGATTTGTGTGCACATATTTTTGATCCAAACTCAAATCTTTGCGTAATGGTTACCGACAGAATAATAGAGCCTGGGAAGTCCTATTTATAATAGAATGCCCGATATTCATATATATATAAGAATATATATATAAGCATAAGCTGAAATACCTCAGCTAAAGTTTTATTATTAGAACTGAAACCTTATGGTATAACAGGTCAAAGTAATCTTTTAGTCTAAAACCAATCCAATGGCCAATTTGTCTTCCATGTAAGAACTACATCTTCTTTGCCTGCTGACACTCTATTTGTCTTCGACTGTATCTGAAATATTAACCTTCCTATGAAGTTCCTAGCATCCTCAGTCAGAAAGAATTTTTACTTTTCTCTTCTCTCACTACTTATCCCTCTCTTCAATTACTTGGCAGTCTCTGACTGGTATTAGTTGTGCGTGTGTGCGTGTGTGTGTGTGTGTGTGTGTGTGTGTGTTTGCACACGAGTGTCTCCAGCAAACAGGTTGTGAGTTTTTTGAGAGTAGGACTTGGACCTTCCTCATCTTCGTGTTCAAACAACTGATGCAACACCTTGCATGAAATAATTGCCCAAAAAAGCGTTTGTTGGATTGCATTTCTTCACCCTCTGGCACATTATGCCAACTGTTCTGGCTCATGCAAACTCTCTACTTCCTCAATTCTAGGAAACTAACAGAGCTTCAAAACCACAGTGTGTAGAAAGAAGATAAGATAAAAACACACAGATTGCCCGAGTGTTGAAAAAGACATATTACAGATGGAATTGCCATTGGCAAAACACCAACAAATATAAAAGTGTAGTAGAATTGATTAATTCTTTCCAGTAATAAACAACATTAATTAACCTTCCCAGTTAGCCATGGACCCATTACTCCCGTCCCAGCCAGGGTAGAGCCTTGAGGACTCCTCTGCTCACAGGGTAGGACTATTCAACCTGGATGGCCCAGATAGGGCTTTCCAAAAGGTATTTGATACACCCTGAAACTACCCAGCTTACAGGAGAGAAAAGTCGGGCTCTACTTGTGAGAGTTCCAGTTTTCCTATCTTCCTTATTTGTGTTTATTTATATTTGGGGGGGGGGTGGGAAATGGTAGGAAATTGATTTTATCACCAAAGGTCTCGCATAGTCTCCTTTGCTTAGTAAAGAGAGGAGGACCCCAAGGAAAGGCTCCAGGCAGCCAAGCCAGAATATGCTCTTGGTGTTGAATTCACCATTTATCTTTCTAGCACGAGGACTCATTTCTTTTTTTTTTTTTTTTTTTTAAATTTTTTTTTTTTCAACGTTTTTTTATTTATTTTTGGGACAGAGAGAGACAGAGCATGAACGGGGGAGGGTCAGAGAGAGAGGGAGACACAGAATCGGAAACAGGCTCCAGGCTCCGAGCCATCAGCCCAGAGCCTGACGCGGGGCTCGAACTCACGGACCGCGAGATCGTGACCTGGCTGAAGTCGGACGCTTAACCGACTGCGCCACCCAGGCGCCCCGAGGACTCATTTCTTAGTAAATGGCTCTTTGGTATAAATTCTCAGGTTGTTATGATCCACTTTGGCAGGTTTTTTTTTTTTTTCAGTAGGATGGTGGGGAAAGGGTGGTTGGTGCAAAATGAAGAGAAGAGAAGTAAAAACATAATATTTATCTTCAAAGTTGGTTGCAGTTCCAGAAAAAGATTGACATGTCCACACTGGTAAGGGAAGTGGGTTTTGTGGGCAGAGTGTGGAATTTAAGCAATTTTTTACTTTGACATTTACAACATTCTAAATCCTTTTCCCTTCAGGTATTTGCTCCATCAGTCTTTGCTAATGGACTCCCCCAAAGCAGGTTAACAACCACACATATGACAAAGGTACAGCCTTTCAAGAATTTATAAGCATGTTGTGGAGAAAAAAATTGACTCCACGAAACAGAAATCATTTAAAATGGTCTTTGTGTAAAAAGTTTATTTATTTATTTTGAGAGACAGGAAGAGCACAGGCAGGGGAGGGGCAGAGATAGAGGGAAAGAGAGAATCCCGAGTAGGTTCTGCACTGTCAGCACAGAGCTTGATGCGGGGCTTGATCGCTCGAACCATGAAATCATGACCTGAGCTGAAGTCAAGAGTCAGATGCTTAACCGACTGAGCCACCCCCATGCCCCTAAAAGAGTTAAGTGCTATCTTATAGGATAGTATTACTAAGTGTAATAGAATTTCACGTGTAAAGAATAATTTGATGTTGACCTGAGTAATTAAAACGTCACAGAGGAGCTAGACCTGGAGGTAGACTTTGAAGAAAGTTAAGGTTTACAGAGGGGAGAGAATTACAAGAGATAATTCACCTACTAGCATCGCGATTATATGGCACAAAGTCTTTTCTGCTGTAATGTGATCACTGGTTCTTAAGAAACCTTGTGTATTCCTAAATGTTTTATAAAATATTGGTTTCAGTGGGGGTGGTGGGTGAGGGGTGGTTAGAAACTACAGAGTTTCCGAAGCTCATGAAAAAGTTATTTTTTGGGGTGCCCGGGTGGTTCAGTTGGTTAAGTGTCTGACTCTTGATTGTGGCTCAGGTCATGATGTCACAGTTCGTGAATTTGAGCCCCGAGTCAGGCTCTGCACTGACAGTGTGGAGCCTGCTTGGGATTCTCTCTCTCTCCCCGCTAATCGCTCTCTCTCGAGGTAAATAAATACAATTTTTTTAAAAAGTAATTTTTCCTGCAGAAAATTCAACCATAAGTTTTATATATGTATGTTTTGCTATAAAGCTAAAACAATAAAGTGGTTAATCAAAACTCAGAAAACAATAATCAAATAAGGAAGAATAACAATAGCACTTTAAGACCAGAACAAAATCAATAAATTAAAAACTGTTCATTTATAATCTGCTTTTTGGTAAAATAATAAATCAAAAACATTTTTTTTTTTTTTTTTTAAAGCACAGGGGTGCCTGGGTGGCTCAGTAGGTTAAGCATCCAACTGCTGATTTTGACTCAGGTCATGATCTTGCAATTTAAAAAAAAAAAAACTTTTTTTAACGTTTATTTATTTTTGAGACAGAGAGAGACAGAGCATGAATGGGGGAGGGTCAGAGAGAGGGAGACACAGAATCTGAAACAGGTTCCAGGCTCTGAGCTGTCAGCACAGAGCCCGACGCGGGGGCTCGAACTCACGGACCTCGAAATCATGACCGGAGTCGAAGTCGGATGCTCAACCGCTCAACCCACTGAGCCACCCAGGTGTCCCAAAGATCTTGTTTTAAATAGGAGTACATACTGACTAAGCACGTGGGCTCTGAAGCCAGTCTTCCTGGGTTGAATTCTCTCTGCCACATTCTAGTTTTGAGCTTTGTCACTTGAAAACTAAATAAAATAATGGCACTTATTCATAGAGGAGTGTAATGAAGATTAAATGCACTCAACTTCGTTAGGTGTTGTTAAAGAAACAAAGTTTAAATGATCTTAACTACCTTCATTCAATGATTCATGAATCAGGCAACATCCCATCCAGCAGATACAAAGGAGCTTCTGAAGAGCTATACAAAACGGAAGAATTTCACAGGCAGACAGGCTGGAATAGGAAGTTGTAGGAGGCAATAAAGCAGATTGGGTATCACAAGGTTATTTTTCTTTCACGGATGGCCCGGCTAATCAGGCAGATTTCCTAACAAATGCTGATCAGATGATTCCTGATCCACTAGTTTAAGACTCCATTTCTGGGAAGGCTAAAACTCTGATTAAGTCTCAGTTTGGTGACGTGGAGCTTAGCGTAAGTGACTCCATTTTGGGCCTGTTGATTTCTTTTTAACAGTGTTCAGTATAGGATCTTCAGCACGAGAGGAGGCACCTGGCTGGCTCAGTCGGTGGAGTGTGCGGCGTTTGATCACGGGGTTGGGAGTTCACGCCCCATGGTGGATGTGGAGATTACTTAAAAGTAAAATCTTAAAAAAAAAAAAAAAAAAAGAGAACCACTTTATGATATGATTGTTGGCTTTACCGAAAACTTTGGAGGAACAGAATAAACAGGTAACTTCGGATCTTATCTAAGGTAGAAGCCCCAAAAAGCACACTTGTGAAGAGAAGTTTTGTTTTCTAAGTTGTGCTCAGGGCACACACTTTACCGATCCGCATGGAGGGAAATTAAATTTGTCTAGGCAGGCTTTCGTGGGTCTTGCTCAAAGCTTCAGAAGATGTGATGGGACGACTTAGACATTAAGCCTTTGATTAACTCACCTTATTTTGAATAGATTTAGGAAAATTGAATGTATTCAACACCCTTGCCGGTGAACTTGTAACCCTTATATAACCAACCAAACTCTCCAAAAAGAAGTACATTTTTAAATTCTAATTTGTCAAAGGTAGCTCTTTTTCAATTTTCCTTGCTTTCTAAGAGACAAGGATAGAAGCTCTGATCGGAGTATCTCTTTTATCAGGAGAACGAAGTGTTGAGTTACTCCCGTTGATTCCACTAAGGAGACTGAAAAGTTAAGCCTGTCGCTCAGCCTCCTTTGTCAGCAGCCAGGCTCCGGCCTTGGGAACTGACTGGAGGCAGTTTGCAAATGTATGTGCTTGGCGGTAGCCTGCCGCGACCTTTGTTCGTGAGCCGCAGGTGGCCTGATAGAGAAGCCGGCGTGTGTCATCCCTGACTACTCTAGTTTCCAAGCGAGAACATGATGGGTAACTTTTCAGACAATATCCGATGTGAACATTCAGAATTTCACCTATTTTTACTCCAGGTACAAATAACTCACTGTGCTTGCTTTCCTACCAACCTACTGCTTAAACAGCCAAGCGGAAACCCAGATTCCTTTTTTTTGGTTGAGGTATAGTTGGCATACAATATGATATTAGTTTCAGGTGTAAAACATAATGATACATTTATATACACTAGGGAGTGATCATCTAGCTAACATCTGTCACCATAGAAAGTTGTTACCATATTACTGACTATTCTCTATGCTATATATTACATCCTTGTGACATTTATAACTGGAAGTTTGTACCCTTGAATCCCCTTTCCCTATTTGGCCTATACCCCCATCGCCTTCCCCTCTGGCAATCTCCTGATTGTTCTCTGTATCTATGAGTCTGTTCCTGTTTTGTTTTTTAGATTCCACATATAAGTGAAATCATAACAGTATTTGACTTTCTCCATCTTATTTATTCGACTTAGCGTAATACCTTCTAGGTGCATCCATGTTGTTGCCAATGGCAAGATTTCATTCTTTTTTATGGCTGAGCAATATTCCAGTGTGTGTGTGTGTGTGTGTGTGTGTGTGTGTACCCCACATCTTCTTTATCCATTTATCTATTAATAGACACTTAGGTTGCTTCCATATCTTGGCTATTGTAAATAATGCTGTAATGAACGTACGGGTGCGTATATCTTTTTGAATTAGTGTTTTCCTTTTTTTCAGGTAAATCCTCAGAAGTGGAATTGCTGGGTCATATGGTAATATTGTTTTTAATTTTTTGAGGACCCTCCAAACTGTGTTCCATTGTGGCTGCACCAGTTTGCCTTCCCACCAACAGTGCATGAGGGCTCCCTTTTCACCACATCCTCACCAATGCTTGTTATTTCCTGTCTTTTTGAGTCTAGCCATTCTGACAGGTGTGGGGTATTATGTCATTGTGGTTTTGATTTGATGGATAGTGATGCTGAGCACGTTTTCGTGTGTCGATTGGCCTTACGTATGTCTTTGGAGAAGTATCTGTCGGGGTCCACTGCCCAATTTTTAATCAGTTTTTTTTTTTTTGATATGGAGTCGTGTGAATTCTCTATATATTTTGGAGATTAACCCTTTAACAGTTATATCACTTGCAACTATCCTCTCCCATTCGATAGGTTGGTTGCCTTTTCATTTTTTGTGGTTTCCTTTGCTGAAAACAGATGTCTGAACGGTTTTGAAGTCCGAGTTTCTGCAGAGTGTGGACAAGAGTTTCTAATCCTCTTTTGTGTCGTCTTCCACTTCCTGACCCTTTACGATCTAACTTTCATTTCTCTTTGCTAGCTTTTTCCAAACCCTTTGGAAAGTGATCAGATCAACGCTATTACTTTTACTCTTATCCTAATGACTAGAAGTTATAGACTTTTTCTGCCAAATTGTTTTCTATGTGTGTTTTCCCTTTGTCTGAGAGCTTAGAAAGTATACTCGCGGAAAAAGTGATAAACCTACCACCTGTCAGTGGATTCCGTTTCATGCTATGGGATGCCATCTTTAACAACAGATGATCCCCAGAAAAGTCATTTGAGGGGGCTCATTCAGTCTCTACTTTGTTTTTGACTCAGCTGTGAGTGAAATTCTTTTCTTTTCCAACCCCCACTGAGATAGACATTATCAGGGTTCACCAATCCCTGACTATTTTCTAATTGGGGGCATATTGAAATGTACTTTCCCACTTGCTTGAGTTTAGGTTTGGTCTTGTAATTCACTCAGGCCAATGAAATATATTCGAATGAAAGTAATGTGTGTAGAAAGTGTTGCAAGGAGGGGCGCCTGGGTGGCTCAGTCGGTTAAGCGTCTGACCTCAGCTCAGGTCATGTTGTCACGGTTCCTAAGATTGAGTCCCTCATCATGCTTTACACTGACAGTGCAGAGCCTGCTTGGGATTCTCTCTCTCTCTCTCTCTCTCTCTCTCTCTCTCTCCTTCTCTGCCCCTACCCCACTTGTGTGCCCTCCCCCCCACCTCATAAATAAATAAATAAATAAATAAATAAACTTAAGAAAAACTAAAAAAAATATATATGCAAGTGTTGGGAGGAGAACTTTTTCTCTGTTACTTTAGGTTCTGAAGGTTGGGCACCTGCAAATTAACTGACAACAGACCAGGAGAAAAGACAACGTTTATTCACACCCGCATCAGTACACAGGCAGTAATCCTTACTCTGGCATTGACTAGTCAGAGGCAAATGTTTATATACCAACCTAAAAAAAAGTATGTGTGAGGGAAAGGTTAGGGTTTCAGTGGGAAAGTATGAAAGACACTACTGGGGTTTTTAATGCCACTGGGGAGCTGAATTCACACTTTGGAGTGCTAAAGGTCAGTTTTCTTCCAAATAGAAAACTCCCTCGGGGAAGGGTTGATGGCAGCTGTATTTTGGGGAGTATCCACTCAAGGGTAGGCAATGTTTCTGTCATATTAAGATGCTGTATGTTGTCAAATGCTTTTCCTGCATCTATTGACAGGATCATATGGTTCTTATCCTTTCTTTTATTAATGTGATGTATCACACAGATTGGTTTGCAAATACTGAGCCAGCCCTGCAGCCCAGGAGTGAATCCCACTTGATCATGGTGAATAATGCTATTAATATGCTGTTGAACTCGATTTGCTAGTTTATCTTGGTGAGAATTTTTGCATCCATGTTCATCAGGGACGCCGGCCTGTAGTTCCTCCTTTTTTCTGGGGTCTCTGTCTGGTTTGGGAATCAAGGTAATGCTGGCTTCGTAGAATGAGTCTGGAAGCTTTCCTTCCGTTTCTGTTTTTTGGAACAGGTTGAGAAGGATAGGTATTAACTCTGCTTTAAATGTCTGGTAGAATTTCCCTCAGAAGCCATCTGGCCCAGGGCTCTTATTTGTTAGGAGATGTTCGATAGCCGATTCAATTTTTTGGCTGGTTATGGGTCCGTTCAAATTTTCTATTTCTTCCCGTTTGAGTTTTGGTAATGTGGGGGTGTCTAGGAATTCGTCCATTTCTTCTGGGTTGTCCAGTTTGTTGGCATATCATTTTTCATAGTATTCTCTGATAATTGTTTCTATTTCTGTGGTGTTGGTTGTCATCTGTCCTTTTTCATTCGTGATCTTATCTATTTCGGTCCTCTCTCTTTTCTTTTTGAGAAGTCTGGCTAGGGTTTTATCAATTTTGTTTATTTTTTCAAAAAACCAGCTCAGATTCATTGATCTCTTCTGTTTTTCGGGAGGCAATGTTTCTTTCTGTGGCCGCTGATTGTTCAGATGGGTTCAGTTACAAGTAATTTTAGTCCCTTCAAAAGCACTTAATTGCCAGTACAAGACTCTCCGTGCTCTCTGCCTTGCAGACTGTAGAAGCACATGTTGACATGCAGGTGCACAGCTGAGCCATCCTGAGGGCACAGGAACCTTGGGAAATATCAAGGCTGCAACAGACTCTTTGTGGGCAATGAATAAACAAATAAACCTGGGTTAGTTTAAGCCACTAAGACGTGCCGTCTGCAATTTCTTTGAACACACCTACCAATGAAATGTTAGTTCTTAAAGTTTCCAGTGGGTAAAGTTAGTCTTATAATTCAATTCGATACTTTTCAGATTTTCAGAAAAACTATATGGGTAATGCTGTTCTTGATCATAGGTCTTTCTCAGGCTAAAATATGCAAAATTTAAAAGAAATGTGAGAGGGGCACCTGGGTGGCTCAGTCAGTTGAGCCTCCAACTTCAGCTCAGGGCATGATCTCACAGTTTGTGGGTTCAAGCCCCACGTTGGGCTTTGAGCTGACAGCAGAGAGCCTGCTTGGGATTCTCTCTCTCCCTCTCTCTCTCTCTGCCCTTCCCTGCTTGCGCGTGCGCTCTCTCTCTCTCTCTCTCAAAAATAAACATTAAAAAGTTTTTAAATAAAAAAATAAATAAAAGAACTGTGGCTATGTAAATAATATAACTCATTTTCTTCAGAGACAGGTACCTATATGTGTGTAAGTTTGTTCTTAAATTGCAAATTTAAAAATTGACTTATGAATGTGTGATTACAACAAATCCTTACTCTACAGGTAACTTTTGTTCACTATTACGTGAACTAGAAACTAACATTCAATACATTTTTACTGAGTATCATTTTTATATGAGTGCAAAATACATTCTGGCCATTTTTTAGTTCAAAAGGTTGTTCTCTATGAACTCTTGAGCAGAAATCCTCTTTGTTAGCGATGAGGGCATAAAGAACACTGCCTTGATAGTATAAGTAATTATTTTATGATTCCTAATTATAGGGATTTTTGGTCTTGCTCTCCCTGTATCTCAGATTACCTGTAGCTTTGTCGTTAGCTGGTCGATTAAGAGTCAGCATGTTCTGATTTATTTTTAGAATTTGAGGAACTCTGTGATCAAAAACCTTTTTTTCCTTTGATTTAATTTTTTTGTTTTGCAACCTAACTTCCTCTTTGGCTCTCGTATGGCATGGTCTATTTTCTAACACTGGCTTCTTTCCCTTTTGCATTGTATAGTTAGTGTCTGACTTTGCAGGACTATTTACCCAGTAAATGTTGTTCACTGATTGGTAACCTACGATTTCAGTTATTCTGGCATAAATTTAGAACTACCATATATCTAGACCCTCTACAACAGCCTGGCATGAAAATGCTAAATGCCACCCTTTAAAAAAATTACATAAAAATTACAGACACACACACACACACACACACACACACATCACATTTTATAAGTAAAATTTCATTTAATAATGTTACATTATATTTAAAGAACCAGTTATTAGGATTCAAATAGCTTTGAAGCAGCTCAATTCTCAAACCCCATAATTATGGTATTACATATGATGTTTTATGCTGGGTTAAGTCTAAAGTCATATGTGGATGTTGCTTACCCTCATATAGCAATTTGGGCCAAGTGTAGCAATTTGGGCCAAACAATAAAAGTTTAATTCTGTTGGCACACGAAACAGGGGTTAAGGCACTAGATATTTGGAATTTATACCACAGGAAATAAAAGGTCACAGGAAGTTACATTTATCAACCAGTTTTTGCACACTTTAATTATGTAAAAAAAATTTTTAACCACTTTTATTTCCTTATTAAAAAAAAGAATATATGGGGCGCCTGGGTGGCTCAGTCGGTGAAGCGTCCAACTTCAGCTCAGGTCACGATCTCACGGTCCGTGGGTTCGAGCCCCGCGTCGGGCTCTGGGCTGATGGCTCAGAGCCTGGAGCCTGCTTCTGATTCTGTGTCTCCCTCTCTCTCTGCCCTTCCCCTGTTCATGCTCTGTCTCTCTCTGTCTCAAAAATAAATAAACGTTAAAAAAATTAAAAAAAAAAAAAGAATATATTGTGGTTTAAAAAGAATATATCCTGTCTAGCTCTATCAATGTCAATATCACTATATAAAAGGACATTCTTTACGCACATCTTTCCTATAGCTTCCACAGCACCTGTGAGAACCTAGGCCGATGTTGATTCTTCAATGTTCTGGTACTGGTGGGGTCTGTTTTCTATTCCCAAGTGCGGAGGCGCTTTGAAAAGTCATCTACTCCCATTTCCTTGTTTTACAGATGGCAAAAGAAAGGCTCAGAGAGATAAAACTAACCCAATCAAAGTCGTCAAAAAATAAGAAAGAGTAGTGGAAAATCACACTGGTAGAAAAGATTCCTTCATAATTAATTTGAAAATTCCATGGCTAATCTGGAACTAAATATATCCTGTAAAAGAAAATTCCTTGAATACCATGGATAATGCATTCTAATATCTAACAACCTTCTAGTCAGAAGTGTCATTCTTGAGTGTAATAACCTTTTTTCATGCAAATTAAGATTATTTCCCCTTGTTCGATGCTTAATAGAGATGAATGATAGTCACTTTAATAGTTACAATCACACACGTGCGTATTAAAATATTTTTCAGCAATAACTTATTCTCCAATATTTGTTTGCATGCACTAGAGAATCCAACATCTTTAATTTTCTAGCTTGTCTTTGTTTCCTTTCTCTAATTGCTGAGCCAGAAATCTGAATATCATGATTCACTCCTCTATTTTTGTTTTCACTTTCACCTCCAATTAATTACTAAGGTCTTTTTTGGTTTTACTTCCTAAGTAGCCCTCTACTCTCCTAAGTTCAGTGGCACTGCTCTAATTTAAGCCACAATCATTTTTCACCTGGATTATCACATTTTACCTGATCCATTAGTCAACAATTATTGCAAAAACAAGCAATTCCCAAATCTTACCAAAACAAACATTTATTTCTTGCTCACCCGTGGACTACAGGTTGGATTGTCTTGGATGGGCAAGGCTCCCTGGGCAAGGCTCATCTTTTCATTCTGGGATGCAGGCTGAAGGAGCAGCCTCTATCTGGGACTTAAGAGTCTCACGGTCAAGGGCAGAAGGCAAGGCTCATAGAGCCAAATCACACACAGTTAAACCTTCTGTGCACAGGCGGTATATGTCATATGTCACTAAGATTCTGTTGGCCGTAGTGAGTCTCTTGGCCAAGCTCAAAGTCATTGGGGTTGGGAGGCATACTGTGCCCATAGGTGAATGTGGCAAGGGGAGGGATGGAATAAACGGTTATGAACAAATAATGAACCTACCACGCTTGGTAACCTGAGTTTTGTGTGGTGCTCTCCAGTTCAGCTTCCACGCCGTCTATCTCACAAACAGGATCACACAACACTCAATAACCTTGGGATCATTAAGAGCTGGGGTGAGGAAAGAATTAACAACCTCCTCTCTGCATTTATTGAGAGATAGATAGAATTTTCTAGAAGAAGGGAGGAAAAGGAAAACATTCTTGACACTGAGAGTTCCAGAGGATAATCATCTGAACGTTCTTCTGAATGACTACTTTCTTCTCTTGCTCATAACGTAGAACTATGCAGATGGCTCTTTACTAGAAGGACTCAATTGTAAAGCAATGATTTGTTTTCTTGCCCATCTCTCCCCTGCGCTGGACAACTGTGAACTTATTGATGGCAGCAATCATCCCTCTCTCATCTTTGATTACCCAGCACTTAGCACAGTGCCCTGAACATAGTAGGCGCTCAAAATGCTTGAGGGCTGTGTGCCTAGGTTCGAAAAAGACTACTTTAGATAAAATAAGGTCCTCTCGATCATTCTGCTGGTCTGATACTATTAGACATTGGCTGGCAAACAGACTGTCCTTATCCAAATCCCGTCCCATGCATGTTCCGGAGATACTACTCGTATTAGTTCTTGTTTAATTGTCTTAACTTACTTCCTCTGCTCACTTGTCTTTACTTAATTTTAAAAAATCACTGCGTCTCCAACTCACTTAGGCATTCAAAATGTTAGCATGCTTTCCGAATCTGGCAGTATCTGTGAGCCTAAGAGAACTCATTATTCAATCCTTACGGATACTTAATACGAATACTTAATACCATGTCCAAGCTTGACCTTTTATTTGCACATTAGTTATATGCTTTTGTCCAGCTTTGGAATTTAATCCACATCTTCTCTATTTGTTACAAGATAAAGGCTGAGCCCCGTATTGAGTTTTTCACTCATTCCAGGCCCAGGACACCCCATCGCCCACTATGCGTGTAGCTCCCTTGCCCCTTGTGGGCTAAGCCCACGAGCCTTAGCCAATTATGTCTCTTTGCCATTTTGCAAGCACATTCTGCTCTCCCACACCTCTGGGCTTCGCTTTTGCTGATCTCTTTACTGGGAAGCTCTCCTCCTTTGCCTTTTCTAGGAAAACCCTCTTCACATTTCAAGGCTGTACTCTGTGAAGAGGTCACTAAATCAGCCTCTAGCACTCGATAGTTGTCAAATGGATAAATGAATGAATCAATCAGTGAATGAGTTATTTCCTCGACAGCTGAGATTTATTTCATATGAATTTGCAACTTCTGTCTTCCATAGGGGTTGTAAGGTTATTTTCAAAAGTTTGGATTTGACATTTTGAATTAATTCTACTTGTCCTTTTCATATTTGAACTTGAGATCAGTAATTCTTTAGCTACTCCCTTTCAGTATCATAATGAAAATTTAATAATACGGTTTTTTTGAAGATGGTCTTCATTTTTCTCCATATTTGCCATCCCAGTTTAACCAGTTTATAAGCCCAGTGCTGGCAAAGGCTCTAGTGATGTTTATTTCTGTACACATTTAGTTTCTGCCTTCTGAAAATTCAAAACCTAAAATGGACATCATTCTCCCTGAAAAGTCTTAGTGTGACAGATAGGCCTGTAACAGTGTGAATATCAAGGGAATACAGAATGCATCTTTCCTCTCAAATTACAGATGGGCTGTTATTATTATAAAAAATAAGAGGAAAATACAGAATTGTATATTTTAAGAAGATGTGGTAAGAGGAAGAAATCAGTGAGAGAGGCTGATAACCCCGTAGAAAAAAGAGCACTTTGGGAAATCTCCACTCTAGTAGAGACATCTTACGGCTGAACTCTGGAACCAGCCACTTGGGTCTGAATTTGAGCTCCACTACTTGGCCTGAGCAAGTGACTGAAGCTCCCCCTGCCTCAGTTGCCTAAACTGCAAGATTGGGAGTAATAACAGTGCACATCACAGGGTTATTATCGGGACCAAATGAGTTAATATATGTAAAGGATTTAAAATAGTGCTGGCCATATTTAAGTGCTATGAAAGTGTTATTTCTGCTTTGGAATTTTTCCACTTTAAAAAAAAATGTTTATTTGTGAGAGAGAGTGCGTAGGCAAGCGAGTGGGGGTTGGGCAGAGAGAGAGGGTGATCAAGGATCTGAAGCCAGTTCTGCGATGACAGCAGAGAGCTGGAGGCCTCCTGGAACTCATAGAACTGTGAGATCATGACCTAAGCCAAAGTTGAAGGCTTAACTGACTGAGCCACCCAGGCGCTCCCTTCCACTTTTTTAAAAAGGTGGAATAAAAACTCCTTACTCTCCCACTTCTGGGTTTCCACTGGGAAAAGAGAAAACAGTTATGAGGACTTGAAGTTCTGCATGGTTGCAAGCTAATCAGATTCCATCCATTCTCCCATCCTCCGCTCTCCGTTCTCCCACCCACAACCATTTGAGGATGCTGCCCTCTGCTGGCCAGTTGGAACCGCGCTATATGGCTCAGTCCGTCCTACTCCTGCCAGAGTTTTCTTTGTCTCCACCTTTCTGTAACTTAAAAATTAATCAGAAGTTAATGTATTTTCTTCTGGGTATTACTTAAAACATACTTACTAAATCACAGAAGTATACAGATTTCAAAAATTGGAATGAAAATTAAATATTGTAATTTTTATTTGAATGGTTAGAAACTATTAAAAAATAATGTATGCGATTACAAAATGCATCCCCTGAGTCTTTTTATTGATATGTTTGAAAATGAGATAAACAATAGCCAAGTATCTTGCTTGATCTGAGCATCAAGTAGATATCTCTTTGATATTGACTTAGGTAGGCATTCCTTTCAGAAAAAAATAATTATGAGTGCTAGTACAGGTGTTATATTTCACATTACAATTTAAAACCTTGCATTACATCTTACGATTTTGGCAAAACGTTTTCCAGAATTGAGGAGACAAAAATTGTAGTTACTAAAATTCGAACTTATGCATGTGTACGAGGTCTGTTCATATTATAGGTTTTGTGTTGTTTATTATCAAAGCATCTTTACTCACTGTTTGAATTGCCTAAGCCCTATTTCTTCAAGAATCTCATTTACAGACATTTTTTTTTTCAAATAAAATTATAGGAAATTGTCCTTTGCTAATTCTTTAGAAAAACTTACGTAAGTCTGGAATGCAGTTTGATGAAGTCAGCTCACCTCTGCTGGATGAACTGTTATGTAATTTCCAACACCAAAAAAGGAGCATCAGAAGATCGTTGACTATTTATTTACACATTTGTTATCGTTTCTGCTTGAGAATAAAGAATGAGTTTGAACTCGAAAAGCGGAGCCTGCAGGAAGCCTCATCAGTCTCTCCACACTTCTGCTGTCAATCCTATTGTAGGGGAGACATTATTCAAACCACAGGCTCCAAACTCCCAGGTAACTGGAGCCAGCAGGGAGCTCTGTTTGATATCAAGTATGTTCTTTATCAACGTTTTTGTTGTGATGGGAAGAAGTGAACTCACTTTACTTTTATCTTGCCCTGTTTTAACATAACCCAGTAGGTGAATGCTTTATTGGTGTGCCTTGGCTAAACCCTTTGATACAGACTGACTTTGTGGTCATAAATTTTCCATATACAAAAAAAATTAATGGCTTTTTTTCACCTATCCATACCAACCAGAAAGTATTACGCGTTCATAGGTTTTTATTAAAAGCGTGTTTAAAGTTTTGCTAATAGGAATGGCCACACGGAAAACACAATTTGATTTTTCTTATTCGAATCTGGGAGACAGAAACCCCTTTGCCATCCGACAGAGAACCAGACATAACAATGCGATCCTGAACTTTGGGGTCAACGTTGTAGACTCTACTGAACATTTCGTCTCAGTGCTTTTTTGTATCAGAAAGACTTGGCTAAGATAAGAAAATGAAGTGTCTTTATTTTTTCCTCCTCAAGTGGCTGGTTTTCAAAGAGCAAACTAGCAGTGCTTGTGTTGTAGAGTTCATTAACAAATGTACTTCCAATGCTTGTTTTTGACACATCATTAAACCATATATTAAATCTACTCTGTTCTGTGTAGAATGTTGTTTGTGTAATCTTGTTTGGATTCAGTGTCTGTGATTTCTGGGGTAGAAGCCAAAAGAATAAAACATAGAAGCTTTAAGCGACACACAGATTTCGAGTGATCGTAAACTCATGACTTAATCCTTCCTGTACTGTTTTCTGGGAGGCTTGGTCTATTTTGGATGCTGGGTTTGTTACAGATCTCCAGATGCCAAATAATCTAAGGCAAGGAATTCAGATCCTAGCAGAAAGAAGAAAAATAGCATAAGGAAATGTTGCTACTTTATTTTAGCCCAACATTTAAGATTTTACAGTACTTTTCTCAATTTATAACTTGGAGGTAATTCCAATACCCATTATTCCAGGGCTGTCTTCATTCCAATATGAGAGTCATCATGTATATTTAAACTTTTAATGATCTCACCCAGAGCCATTGTAATCTCACAATTCAGAATGAATGTATAGAGCAAACCTTCGCCTGACATTATTGTCAGGATATTTACAGACTATTACTGAAAGAATCATTACAAAGAAAGAAGAATGTTTTTTCTTACTGTATTTTTCATTTTATTTTTAAATTTTTCTAAAATGCTTACTTATTTTGAGAAAGACAGAGAGAGAGAGAGAGAGAGCACATGTGTGAGCCAGAGGGGCTGAGAGAGAGGGAGAGAGAGAATCCCAAGTGGTTTCTGCAGTGTCAGCACAGAGCCCAACATGGGGCTCCGTCCCATGAACGGTGAGATCACGACCTGAGCTGAAATCAAGAGCTGAATGCTCAACCGACTGAACCACCCAGGCACCCCCTGGATTTGTCATTTTAAAGCAGAGCGTCTCATTCTCGGTGCTATTGGCATTTGGGGACTGAGTAATTCTTTTTCATAAGGGCCAGTCCTGTGTATTGTAGAATGTTTAGCAGCATTCCTGGCCTCTGTCCCCAGATGCCAGTCATGCCTCTTGTTCTTTGTTACAACCAAAAATGTCTTTCGATATTGCCCAGTTGCCCCCCTACCCAAGGGACTGAATCCGTGCTCCCCTCTGGCAGAACCATGGTTCTAAACCAATAAACCGTGCTCCCCATTACTCTTCTGCCAACATCTCCAGTCAGGACATTGCCATTTTGCATGACTTCCAAGACCAGATGTAAGATATATAGTCACAAGCTATGTGTCTCCTTATTTTTCCACTTCTTTTCCATTCCTCACCTCTACCTGTAACATACTTCCCTGTAAATTCACACACGTTGTAGCTAAATCTTCATCTTATTATGGTGGCTCTCGGGGGAGGAACAAGGACTGAATGGGACCATGGAAAGCATATAGCTGGAGGTACCAACAGACCTTTGTTTGCTTTCTGATTACTCTCTGTAAGCCTAAATTAGCTGTCTTTGAAAGAATGGCCCCTAGCTTCATTGGTGTTACAGAACGGTGGAAGGAACTGACCTAAAAGGAAATAAATCTGTAGGTCATTTTCTTTTGGACAGGCATTAAGTAGGGGCTGTATTTAGATGAGCTCACTATCTCTTTCCAATACTGAGGTCCCCCTTTTACCTGTAAAGAAACCGAGGTCCTGGAAGACAAAATAACTTTCAGAAGGTCACGCAGGTGTTGAGCAGTCAGCTGCGCTTTCAAGATAACTAACACCCTTCACATGGCTCCTGAAGAAAGGCAAGTTCTCAGATATATTTATTCACTTGTCGTAAGGAGGGTCAACACACAGTCTGTTGAAGTTTTACTCCATCAAAAGACAAATCTAACCAGGTATTAATCCTGCCCGTAATAATCCAGAATGTTCTGGTAAATTTAGAATTATCGTCAGAGTCCTGGTCCTTCTTATCTTGGTAAGTTTTGTATAAACCTTAATTCAATCAGCTAGAACGTCTATGTGGATGGGAGTTAGTTAAGCATATTTGCCAGAACGAGTGTCTGTTTCTGTGGCTCCTGGTTATTCCTTCTGTTTTGGTTGCTTTCACATTTGTGTTCTATTTGTAAACGCTAGGAGCCATGTTGCAAACAGATGCAAAATTAGATCTGTGAGAGAATCCTTGAGGTGTTGGAAGTGGACTTTTGATACCTGTTTTTGAAGGAAACGGGTGAAAGCAAATTATGTTTCTCAGATAAAAAAATACATTTTCAAGTAGAAAGGAACTCTGAGCAGGAGTGAGGTCAAAAGAAAAAAATTAAGCTGGCTGAATTTTTCTCAGCGCATTTTTTATTTTGATTGTTTCTATTGGAACGTGATATGAAAATGTCTCGGTATTGGGGGCCAAGCACAGAGCAGACAGGAAAGTTCTGTGGCTTTCCGGAGAGCGGGAATCCATGTTGGAACCATGCCCTACTGCGTGCGTCTTCACCTTCCTACTGGAGTACTTCCGGTCAGGAACCTTCAGGAGATCTCAGCACATGTGTCCGCAGCCAGAGGAAGCAGGGGAATGGTTTCCCAGCAGCAAATGGCAGAACCTGTTGGAAAGATGGGGCAGCGATCCAAAGGGCATCATGGAGGCCAGGCTTTCCACCTGGGTCTTCCCCCTCACCTGTTCCACTTTGTCTCTTTGCACTCTTCCAGCTGTAAAAACACAATTTTACTCTTAGATTTCTGTCATCCCAGAGCTGGAAGTCTTCTACATTCAAAGCTTAAAATAATTCTTTTAAAACTCTTTAAAGTCCATGTAATCTTTTGTCCGGGAGAAAAAATTTTCTGTGGAAAAGAACCAAAAGAAGTGGATCCCCTGTGGTCAAAGCTGGCTGTGCACGGCTGCAGCTCACCCCGTCGTACACCCACTCGGATGTGCGCCCCCTGAACAACACTGGGTCTCCTGGGAACACTGCATCTAAACCTCAGGCAGTAGAAAGCCCTCGCTGGTGAGGGAACCATTGCGGGCATATCTGTGTGGGACGTGCCACATCTGGACCCCTTGCCTCTCTGCACAGGATCAGGGAGAAGGTCGTTGGTCACCAGACCACCTCCGCTGGGACTTCAGGCCTCCTCTGAGGAAACAAGCGTTCAGGATTGTGGGGTGTGCAAGACGACATTCTGGTGGCTTTCATACTGGTCACAGGGGCTTCTGTAAATGCTCCCCTGTGTTTCAGTTACAATCATAGCCATGAAAGGTCCTACCAAGTAGCTTTTAGAAATATGTAGAGGTTTTCGTTTTGAAATGCTGCCTGTAGTTTATCCAACTCTTATGATACAGTTTCTGTGTGGCAACATTTATAATCATATACCCATTTCAGAGAAAGGGAGGCAAGGCACAGAAGGATAAAAGTCACCAGCAAATGGTGGCCGCGTCAGATCATGAATTCCTGACTGATTTTCTAATATTAGGTTCAAATGGCACTTATGAATATTTTTAATTTGTGAAAACAATTATGCTGTCAGTTGACATTGGTAACCTTGGAGACCAAAATTTAATAAGATGGAGAACATACCAAACAAGAGAGAAAAATGTGTGAAAAATTAAAATGACGTACCGAGGAGGACAGGGTGTTGTAAAGTCCGTTTATGCAGACTGTGCTGGGGCCAAATGAAATATGGCCTCAACTCACCAGAAAAGAATTTCAAATTTTTATAGAAACTCACTTCATAAATATAAAATTATACTTTTATATTTATATGTGCCGTTTTTCTATAAACTTTAATATTTGTGGCCTGTGTTTTCAGCTGTCATTTCTTTTATTTATGCTTGAATTTGAACGGCTATGAATGTAGAATTGTCAGATTTCAAAAGTCCTGAATGAATTTCCTTAACTTCAAATCCAACTTATCACTTAGCCTGTTTTTGGCAAGGCATAAAAGACAGACATCAGTCTGCTTTCCAAGAGAACAATGATTCATCGGATGCATTAGTGGGCCTTAGAGATCAACCACGATAGGAAGCAGTTCAGTGTTTATAATATTATTTCTCATTTCACGTCCGTGATTCTGAAATCCCTCCTCTTTCTACATAAAGTGAGAAAATATATTTTCAATCACAACAGTAACCATATACTTACCAGGACATTGCTGGAATTGAAGTGTGTGTGTGTGCGTGTGTGTGCGCGTATGTGTGTGTGTTTTCTTTACTCTAATATTATTCCGAAACTATGACAGAATTTGGAGAGCCTGATAGAACGAAACCCCATGAATATCTTGCTGTGATGCACAGAGCACACACTCTGAGAACCTGATTAACAGCTTGACCGGTCAGCCTCTGGCTCCCATAGCCAGTGGCTCTGGCCGCAGCTCTCAGGCATGAGAAGTGGGTTCTTCCAAAAGCAAACAACCTTCGACCCACGGTCTTCATTTGGGCCCATCAGGTCAACAGTTGTTTCACAGAACATCGGCAATTGTCTTTCTCCTCGTTGTCAGGAGCCTCTTGAAACCTTATACGAGGATAATTAAGTGGTGAATAAGGGTCAATGTGGACAAATAAATCAAACTGATAGTTTGAACACAGACTGATTGAGCAAAAACAAGGAATTCTGCCATGGCTGTTATTGCAGTGCTTGATGTTAACGGACTTTGTTAACATCACATCCAAAGGCAGCAAGTGGGAAAGCTTTGTGTGGAATCAAAGGCTGAGCAAAGAGACATGGGATTTAATTGTTCAGCTTTATTTTTGAAATAAAGACATACAGCGCATCCATTTAGTTGACTTTAATGGAGCACAAAACCAAACCCATTCTTTAGCATGCTAATTGCGTTAGAAGATGCTTTCCTCTTGTATCACAGAGATGCAAGAAATACCAGGGGAATCAGCAGACTTTTGGAAGTTCAGAGTTAAAAAATATGATGACAAGTTCAGTCCCCATATCTGATGAGACAGATGAACTCTACCAGTAAATACAATGCAGTCCTATAAATATTTTAAGTCATGTATTACAAATCTACTAGTGGTAAATGTTTATATGGTAATAAAACCATTGAAATCAAATATATTAACTTATGGAAGAGATTTTGCTGGCAAAGGGCAGCCCAGCATCAGGAAAAGAGCAGGAGAAAATGGACGAGAAGGACAGAGAGAAGCCTTCAAAAGGCTGCTCTGGGTCTACAGGGTTGTTCAAAGGGGAAAGAATGATTAGAAAATAAACACAACACGGAATCTTGTAGTGAGAAAGAAGGGTGTTTTCCTGGTGTTCACGTTTTAACTTCACTACCCACCAAGCATGTTGCAGAAATAAATATGGAGTTGAAACTATTATTTTATGTTATGTTAATTATCTCAATTTTTCTCCAGCTCTTGTCCCAGCTTACCAGGTGGGGTTTCTGTCACGTGGTGCAGGACATGGGGTTTAATAACACAGAGTTCCACACACGTGAATTGCATGGACCTCTCACATGGTAGCACTTGATGGTCTCATCCAGAAAGCAAAGGGAGTTAAGTTTGAGACATCGACTGGTTAAAATGCAGACGTTGTTATCATTATTATCTCATATACTTATCAAGCAATTAATGAGTTTTTTCATAAAGAAAACCACTGTTTCACTTCATTCAATGAACACATCTACAGAGAAAAGTGAGAAATTAGCTACTTGTACTCTTCCGTGCATTTTCTATCTTGTGTTTAGATCACTCGAAGAAGTTGGCGATATGGTAAACAGCCATTGCCAACAGTAATTAATGAATTTCAAGACATTTAAATGGCATTTGTTTGAAAGCATTGAGTCCACGCCCATTCCCATGTGTAGGCATCTATCTTCATTTGTTTAATTTAAGACCAGTCATAAATACCCATATGCTTAGATTAATGAAAATAACACTATCTGTCATTAATGTTAATATAAAGTAGCTATCAAAAGCAAATTGTGAGCGGGGGGGAGGTGCCTAGTTATTTCAGTGCTCCTGAGTTTTTTCCCCCATAAAGAATTTCCCATAAAGAATCTAAGAGAAGCTCGCCTGTGAGCCGCCTACCCTGAGAAAGTGGGCTGAGAAAGGTGTAATGCATTATGGAGAGAGATGAAGGCAAGCTCACACCATATCCAATCAGGCTTTTTCTTAAAGGTCAGGACATTCTGTCTGGGTCCATTTGTGTTTTTTGATTCTGCCGTTTCACTATTCAGGAACACAATGTAACTGTCAGTCTCAACAACAGTTCCGAGCTCCGCTGGCTCCGCTGCTCTCGGGGTAACATACAATATTTCACATCCACAAAACAATTCGGCGTCTGCGTGGGCAAACCATATGATGACCGCGGGGAGCAATATGGTCACACCCTACTGAGCACTCTTAAGGAGACTCTGTAAAGAACTACATCTAAAAAAGAATAAGGCTCTGCTCTTCTGGGCTTTTGCGTACTTGCCAAGTAGCATTTTAATGTTAAGTTTCCGTCAGCAGAAGTCAAATGCAAATGTCCCTCCCTCTCCTACATCTCAGTAGATAAAGACAGCTTTACTGCTCTGCAAAGCATTTGCAGTCATGGAGTTCGGAAGGGGATAGATATTAGAAATAATTTAGCGCGTTAATGATGGCCTTGTTGAATTTCCCCCGTGTGTGTTTTGTTATATTATTTATTTTTCTCCCCAAACAAAATCAGACACCAGCTCAAATTTATAAGGGCAAAGGATGGGTTCTGGGAGTCTAGGGAGAGCAGAGAACCAACATCCTGTCTAACATAATTTTTAACCAGTGAGATCTGAACGGAGCTCTGGAGAATTAATGCATATGGTACATTTTCAAAGGATTTGGCCTAGAATGCTACTTGTTTGACCAGCTGATTGATTTAAGTTACAGTCTGGTCTGTTGCTTCACTCAGAGGAAGATTAAATGAAGCTATTATTTACATAAATGACAACGAAGAAACCATAAAGAAAAGAAAAAGCTTATCTTCTTAGGCACACAGATCAGCCCATTTCCCTCCTATCCAATATTTATTCTTATTGCTGGATCTCCAATTTCTATTCTTTCTTTACCCAGGTCTCATCATGAATTCATTTTTTCAGTGAATTTATTTTTTAGGAATTTAAAAACGAATTTCTAGTTCTATGCTCATAACACACACAGTGATTGTCTACGTGTCTACACCTATTCTTGTGAGAACATGTGCGAGATTATGATTATGTGGTTTTTCTTTCTGGTTGATTGCAATCTGTGATAAAAGCCAGTGAGACTTAACCACAAATGATGTACCTTTGGCTTAAGAGTGCATTTTTGTGTTTTTCTCAAGTAGTGTTCTGTCGCCTGATGTTATGGGATTTTGTCGCGCAAATTTGAATTTTAGTGAATCCGTGAAACCATGATGTGAGAACTGATTCTGGAGAAACTGGAAAACCGTACTCTTTTCTCAATTTGTCTCTTGTCCTGAAATTCTACTCCATGTTACCTTACAGTAGATACATCCGTTACCTTGAATATTGATGGAAAGTACCAGTCTCAGTGAATCTTTTCTTGTCTAAATTGACAGCTCAGTACTTAGTAGAGATTATAATAAAGAGTATTTAAAAAGTGTAGTAAGAATTAGTTGGAAAAAGTGAACGAAGGAGAAATCCACAGTTGATTGTGAAGAGGCCGCAAACCCATTGACAGGCCGAATCCTGTTGAAGATAACCGTCCCATTTCCCTGCAACGGGGTTTCCTGCCATGACAACTGAAGTTAAATACTAGGTTTGAGTGTGTTGGTTGCAGTGTGTATAACCCAGGTCTTGAAAGCTGAAAAAAGTGGTTGGGGGCCCGGCCAGAGTAGTAGAGGTGCAAGATAGGAAGTTGTGCTAAAGACTGTAGTGAGCTGGCACCTGCCCCCCGCAAATGCCAGTCTGTTGCCAAGTGCAAGTGACAATTGTAGGACTTTTGTCAGAATTCCCTTTCTCCCCCCACCCCCAAAGACACTATTTGTGGTGAAATACTAATGAACTATATCTGGGGCTTCTTTCAACCTCCTGGATGCCAGTATGTGATCCAGGGGCATACAAGATAAGACTCTCCCTAGTTCTTAATGACATCATTTATTTATGCGAAGTCTTGCGTTGGGCTGCAAGTTATATGGCAAAATGGTGAATTATTTTAACATAGGCCTGGACCTTCTTCTAAATTTAGAGGAATTGAATGTCTTCTCCAGGAGGCAATAAGGAAACTAGGCTATTCAACAGCTTCTTTGAGACAGTCACCATATAGCTTCCTAAGTCATTTAAAGGACACACATTGAATTATGAATTCCTATAATATCAACATGGTGCAGACTGTTGGTTGTCTCCTAAGATCCCTTTCCCTTTCTCCCTGGGTACATAACTGTGAGCTAGAGTCTGCATTTCCCGCTCTCCCTTACGGTTCGATGTGATCCGGTTCTCCCCGAAAGAAGGCGAAAGGGATGTGATGAGTGCCGTCTCAAGGCCTGGAGCTTTACGCACGGGGCTGCCTTGTCCATATCCTCTTTTTCTTTTCTACTGGCTGAATCTAGACATGGTGGTGACCCAGTTCCAACCGTGATAACTGTTCTCCCGGGGGGTGTGATGAAGCAACATGAAACATTCTGGGTGTCTTAAACTTGTTCAGAGCCGAACTGTCCCTCAGACCTGGACCTCTCACTGCAGGAGTGTTAGCTTCTACCTTTTTAATTTTTTTAAAATATTTATTTATTTTTGACAGAGAGAGAGAGAGAGAGAGAGACGGAGCATGAGTGGGGGGGGAGGGGTGGTAGAGAGAGAGGGAGACACAGAATCCGAAGCAGGCCCCAGGCTCTGAGCTGTCAGCACAGAGCCCGACGCGGGGCTCGAACTCACGGACCGCGAGATCGTGACCTGAGCCGAAGTCGGCTGTTCAACTGAATGAGCCACCCAGGCGCCCTGCTTCCACCTTTTTAGAATCACAGTACTTTGGGGTCGCTGTGTTACAGCAGCTTAGCGTTGTTCCAAGGAATACATTCAAGCACATCTCTTTTAAAGGAAGTTACAAAAATATATTTTAACCCCAAACAGAAATAATTTGTGGTCAATGTATATCACTGTGTTCCTCTATTATCATGTATTATTGAAAACGGATTATGGTCTTTTAGGGAGGCAAAAGTCCTTAAGTGAGCAACTCTGTTTTGCAAAATACAGAGCGTGTCAACAAATAACTGTCAAATATGACTCATGCTTGTTTTCTTACATAGGTCTTATAATGTGATCATATCTATCCTTTTATTTTTAACAAAAATGAGCAATTAAGATATTTCTCTGAAGGATCCGTCAAATAGAAATTTAGCATAAATTTACTCAGTTGTTCTTAGTGACCAGCTTTACGTCTGGCAAAAATTTGAAGGAATGACCCACAATGTCTTTCTGGCCAGATCAGAGGCCATTCTCATTTGCCATCAAGAAACTCAGGAATCAAGAGGAATGGAGCCAGTCATTTTAAACACAATTTTATTTCTTTTTGCTCTCCCTATGCCCTTGGCTCCCACCAGTTCACTACCTTTCCTAAGATTAATTTCAGATGCTAAAGGGCAAGCACGGCAGAGTCAAAATGAGTGTTCGCCAATTAAAATGGCCAGGCCTTTCACATCTAATTCATGTTAGAACAACTGGAGACCTATCATTGTAATCATGACTAAACATCTCCTCAGAATGAAGAGCCATGAGGTGATACCCTATCAATCTTCTCTCTACAAACTTCCTGCCCCCACCCCACCTGGTGCATGAGCAGTGAATGTATTTATTACATTGAAGAGACTCAACAAACGATGTGCGGTAGGTGGTTGATGTGGACAAACAGTGATAGCATTCAACCGCTGTATTAGTTGACTGTGTTCTGTATATTATGTGTGTCAGTCTGACAAACACACACACACACACACACACACACACACACACAAAACAAACAACGACAAAAAAACGCCATCCTGATTCTATGCGACTGGCCCTGATGGCTTGGCACGGGTTGCTACTTCTTTTCTAACCCCTTGCCTTCAACTTTGTTTCCCGGAATAAAATATTTTTCATGCCTCTGCTCTGTCATTGATAGAAGGAGCAGACGGTTTATTTCCACCAGTCTTCAACAAAGACATCAATTAGAGCATCTTTTCCCAGGTCAGAATGGTTCGATGACTACGGGACATGATGAGTTTTGGTTTTGTTTTCTGTATTGGAAACCGGAGGTAAGGAAACTCATCCCATCTAGAATTTTTTGAAACTCCTTTTCAAACTGTTTTCTTCAAGTCCATGCTTAGTCTCTCTAGTCCCTCCTCGTTCTATCAGAACCAGACCATTTTTTATTTTTTTTTTTAATTTTTTTTTAACGTTTATTTATTTTCAAGACAGAGAGAGACAGAGTTTTTTTTAAAATTTTTTTTTAACGTTTATTTATTTTTGAGACAGAGACAGAGTTTTTTTTTTTAATTTTTTTTAACGTTTATTTATTTTTGAGACAGAGACAGAGTGTTTTTTTTAAATTTTTTTTTAATGTTTATTTATTTTTGAGACAAGAACCAGACCATTGTTTAGAGCTTTTATCATAAAAAGGGTTGTATTTTTGTCAAATGTTTTTTTTGCATCTATTGAGACGATCATATTTTTTATCCTTTGTTTTGTTAATATGGTGTATCGCATTGAATGATTTGTAGATGTTAAACCATGCTTGTATCCCTGGAATAAATATCACTTGGTCATAGTGTATGATCCTTTTAATGTATTGTTGAATTCAGTTTGCTAATTTTTAAATTTTTTTAATGTTTATTTATTTTTGAGAGAGAGAGAGAGAGTGGGGGAGAGGCAGAGAGAGAGGGAGACACAGACTCTGAAGCAGGATCCAGACTCCGAGCTGTCAGCACAGAGTCCTACCTGGGGGTCGAACCCATGAACCATGAGATCACGATTTGAGCCAAAGTTGCACGCTTAACTGACTGAGCCACCCAGGCACCCCTACTTTACTTTTTTTTTTAATTAAGTAAGTTCTACACTCAACATGGGACTTGAACTCACAACCCCGAGATCAAGAGTCCCATGCTCTACTAACTGAGCCAGCCAGGCACCCTCAGTTTGCTGATATTTTGTTGAGAATTTTTGCATCTATGTTCATCAGAGATAATGGCCTATAATTTTTTTTTTCCTGTGACATCTTTGTCTCGATCTGGCATCAGGGTAATGTGGGCTTTGTAAAATGAATGTGGAAGAATTCCCACCTCTTCTATTTTTGGGGGAGAAATTGAGAAGTATTAGTACTAATTCTTCTTTGAATGTTTGGTGCAATTCACCAGTGAAGCTGTCTGCTCCTCAACTTTTGTTTGTTGGGAGGTTTTTGATTACTCATTCAATAACCATACTAGCAATCAACTTGTTTAGATTTCTTATTGCATCATGATTCAGTCTTGGTAAATTGTATGCATCCAGGAATTTATCCATTTCTTCTATGCTATTTAATTTGTTGGCATATAATTGTTCACAGTAGTCTCTTATGATCCTTTGTATTTCTGTGGTATCAGTTGTAACATCTCTTCTTTCAGTTTTGATTTTATTTTTGAGTCTGCTCTCTTTTTTTCTTGGTAATTCTAACTAAAGGTTCATCAATTTTATCTTTTAAAAGAACCAACTCTTAGTTTCATTGATCTTTCCTATTGTACTTTTAGTCTATTTCATTTATTTCTGCTCTGATCTTTATTATTTCCGTCCATCTACTAACATTGGCCTTCATTTGTTCTTTTTCTAGTTTCTTGAGGTGTAAAGTTAGATTGTTTTTCTGAGACTTTTCGTGTTTCCCGAGGTAGGCATTTATTGCTATAAACTTTCCTCTTAGAACTGCTTTTGCTACATCCTGTAAATTATGGTAAGTCACATTTCCATTTTTGTTTGTCTCAAGGTGTTTTCTGATCTCTCTTTTAATTTTTTCTTTGACCCACTGGATGCCCGGTAGCATGTTGTTTAATCTTCACATATTTGTGAATTTTCCAATTTTTTTCATGTAATTAATTTCCAGTTTCATATTGTTGTGGTCAGAAAATTCCAATGATGTGTTTTACAGAAAATGATAGACACATACCATATAATTTCCTTTATATGTGGAATCTATAAACAAACGAACAAATAAATAAATACCAAGTTCGCAGATACAATGAACAGATTGGTGGTTCCCAGAGGTGGGGGATGTGGGGTGGAGAAAATAGGTGAATTTGGGCTTTTTAAAATTTAAATAAATTGAATAATAATAATAAAGAACCAGATCGTTTACTAAATCCTCAACACTTTTTATTGATATAAAGTCCCCCAGTCTATATGTAAAATTATGAAAAAATACTGTAAACTACTATTTTGATAAAAGTCAAAAGAAATAGATATTTTCTCCACTTAAGTGACATTAAAATATCTATTCAGAGCAATAACTATATACCAGTTAAACAAATTCTATCAACTTTGGATGTTGTAACAAAAGATTACTTTTAGGTTCAAAAGGTCCTTCTTCTAGTTAACCTTCACCAGAGTTGCACACACAGATCCTTGCTGGGCCCTGTGCAAAAACTTAAGAGCCAGAGGTGGCTTGAGAGATGGGTAGCTCTAAATTCAAGCCTCTGGTATGAAACCTACCAGGTGGGTGTTCTTGGAGAGTGCCATAAACCCTTTCTACTCTCAGCTTCCTTCTTTCCAGTGAAAGACTGAGCAGCAATCATTTTTAGCTCATGAGGTTGCCATGAATCATCGATGAGATCCCCTAAGTCAGGAGCCCTGCACAGGGACAGGCAATTACTACAACAGCAATGTGTGTTGTTTCCCACCTCCTGCCAGATTAATTAATGATCCTTACTCAGTAGAGTCTTGGTGAGATTGATTATCTTTGGCCTTCTCATTTCATTGTTGGAAGCACCAGGTACTAGATGTTTCCATTTCTTCTACGTTATAGAGCAGATAACAATAAAGAGCAAAGGCTCAGATTCATAGCCTAGCCTCTCCTGGTTTCTAACCTATGTTATTCTGCTTGTGGTTGCCCTTTGGAGGCTGCAGGTAAGAATACTTGTAGTCTGCCCTCATATAATGTTTCTTTCTTTCTTTTTTAAAGGTTACTTATTTAGAGAGACAGAATGAAACAGGGGAGGGGCAGAGAGAGAGGGGGCAGACAGGGGATCTGAGGCAGGCTCTGTGCTGATAGAAGAGAGCCCTACGTGGGGCTCAAACTCATGAACTGTGAGACCATGACCTGAGCCAAAGTTGATGCTTAACTAACTAACTGAGCCACCCAGGTGCCCCTCAAATAATCTTCTGGATAGGAATTTTTCACTGATGTGAACTCTTTCCTCTACCCCAACTGGCCTCTTTATCTGCCATGAGACTTTGAATTTTTATTTTCTACATGCTCTTTGTTCATATACCCCATTCGTCTTGAATGACTTTAGTTCTCTTTCTGCCTAGATGATCTTACTAAGCTGTCTTCCACACTGCAGGTCACCTGCTTCCTTGATGAAGTTCTTCCTAATATTGCATCTGGAGTGATCTCAAGTTCTTATATGTTCCCAGAATGCTTCTGGCACTTTATTACTCAACTGACATTCAACATTTGCTGTCTTCTATTAAACTAGTAGAGTGTGGCAGAAAAACCCTGGCCAAGGTGTCAGCAGGCCTGAGTCCTGGGCCTGACACAAAATATCACACACTCATTGTAACCTTGGTTTCCTTGTCTGTAAAGCTGAGGTAATAATACTCAAGTGAATTGCTTTGACAACCAAAAGAAATGTTAAAACATTTTACAAGTAATAAAATGCTATGCAAGAGAAGGCATTATTACTGTTACAAGCATGTATGTTTTATTGTTTTCCCCCCAAATACTCTGCGCAGTGCCTTGAATATCATATATAATGTCAATAAAATAAATGAATGAATCAATTTCTGGAGAATTGAACTAGCATTTCTGGAGCCACTTCTGCCAGCTTCAGGAACTTCAGCCTGACATTTGAATTCTGTTCATTCTTTTATAAAATGAGAAGGTTTGTCTAGAGTTGAAACTTATGGCTCTCCACCCAACGTGTATACTGGAGACCCAGGGGAGCTTTTAAAAAATACATATGCCTGGGTCCCGCCTTAAACCAATCCAGATTCTCTGGAAGTAAGGCTCATGCATAGGCATGAAAATCTTTTGTTTTTAATTAAAAAAAAATACAAACTTACAGAAAAGTTGGAAATACAGAATGAAGGACTTTTCTCCCCCCGAGTCATTTAGAGCCAGTTGCCCACCTAATTCATCACTCCTGAGTACTTTATTTTTTTATTTAAAAAAAAAAAATTTTTTTTAACGTTTATTTTTATTTTTGAGACAGAGAGAGACAGAGCATGAACAGGGGAGGGGCAGAGAGAGAGGGAGACACAGAATCTGAAACAGGCTCCAGGCTCTGAGCTGTCAGCGCAGAGCCCGACGCGGGGCTCGAACTCACGGACCGTGAGATCATGACCTGAGCCGAAGTCGGACACTTAACCGACCAAGCCACCCAGGCGCCCCACTGCTGAATACTTTAGCGCGAATTTCCTCTAAACAAGGACATTCTTCAATACAGGTGCAACATAACCATCAGACTCAAACAATTAACATGCGTGCATTCAAGATCCTGTTCAAGTTTCACCCATGGCTTCAAAAATGTCTACCTGTTCAGAAGCACGCCTTGCATGCAGCTGTCATATCTCTTTAGTCTCCGTTAGACCAGAACAGTTCTTCAGTATTTCCTATACTTTCCCGACCTTGACACTTTTGAAGATTACAAGCCATTTATTTCGTAGAATGTCCTTCTGTTCGGGTTTGTCTGATCCTTCCTCATGATTACATTCAAGTAACACATGTTGGACAGGCATATCACAGGGATGATGCTGGTTCTTCCTGTTGAGGAGAATGATTTCCGTTTGTGCCACTGTTGATGAGGTTCACTAGATGGTGTGATTAGGGTGAAGTCAGCCAGCTTTCCCACTGGGAAGTTAATCTTTCTCCCCTTTGTAATGAAAACATATTTCGTGGGAAGATCCTCCAAAATTGTGTAAGTCTCTTGTACCTTAGCAAACTTCATGTATTCATGTATTCACATCTATATGTTTTCACGATTTCCTATTTTATTCAATGAGTTTTAATACATTAATATCATTGTTTATTCTGATGCTCAGTCGTCCCCAGTTTGGCCAATGGCAGCTCCATGAAGTTGGCCCCTGTGCCTTTTTCATATGTCACCAAAGTTCTTTGAGCGCTTCCTGCTTTCTGGCACAGTAAGTTGTCCCAGGCATCTGGAACATCGTCTGATACTTTCCCTGCCCCGGCCCTGGATCAGCCATCTCTCCAAGGATCACTGGCTCCTTTCAGCAGAGAAGAGTATTTGAAGGCAAGCTCGGGGTGCCAAGTATGATCATTGGCGTTGCACTATTGGGGCTCCTACGACCTTCCAGGATACAGGTCAGGAATGTGAGAATCTATGAATATGTGCAAACCCGCACTCTTATATCTCTCTCTTCTAGCTATACATTTTGAAGCCAAGAGTTTTACACTAATTCCAACTCTAATCCAAGGCAACAGGTTTATCCGAGTTTTTTCCCTTTCAACTCATTCTCATGTTCAGGAGTTTAGGAATTTAAAACCAATAGCAACAATCTAGAGATTTCCTTCACTTTCATTGACTGCCAAACTGAAGATTAAAATCACAAAATTGTTGAACACGATACATTTCTTTTTTGTAGCTCTATTCCATTAGGGTTCTTTAAAAATACACACACACATACACACACCTGCACATTTTTCAGCTAAGAAAAAGCACATTCTACCAGATATTTTAGTATTGTTTTTATACAAGTATATGGATCCGTGCCATCTTTTACAACCGTTTTATTGTAATTAAAGCATTGCCTTCAAAGAGTAACTTTTTCAAAAGATCATAGGAAAAGTGATCTTTCTCATTTCACAACCAGAGGCAGCATACATAAATAGATTTGTCTTTTGTCAAGAGCAGTGGAGTGGAAGTCCCTCTACAAGATGGGAAACGTTGGGCACTCAGCAATCCATGACGAGCACACATTGAGGCCAACACCATGCTGGAACTCTGCTTGCCTGATGGACACCCAGAGATAGGCTGTTTGTGTTGGTAAATCTTGCATCAGTCACAATGGAGAGGCAGTGGCTACTCTGGATGGAGATAGCCATTGGGGAATGTTCATATCATGTTAGGTTCATTTGGTTTCACATGCAATATTCCCTTTGCTTGAGAGACCATATTTCCATTCAGAGATATCACACGTTTCTTTCACAATATACTCATGATCCATACAGTTGTAAGGAGGGCCTGGGATGACCTAATTATTGCAGTGTTCTGTTGGAGTAAATACATATCTTTGGGATATTGAACTGCCAGAGAGAAATTTAATCATGGTTGAAAAATAAAAGAAAAATTTAAATTGTCCTTTTGTGAACTTGAAACTGCTATGATCATGCATATTTTACTGGATTGCCTCTTCGGGTTCATTCATTGTTACCCAAACACTCTTTACATTTTACTAATTTCATACTTCTTATCAGTATAACTCTAAGTATCCTGAGTGGTTCATTTCCTTCTCACCACCCACCTTCTTTTTTTTTTTTTTTTTTAATTTTCTTTAAATCCAAGTTAGTTAACATATAGTGTAATAATGGTTTCAGGAGTAGAATTTAGTGATTTCATCACTTACACATAACACCCAGTGCTCATCCCAACAAGTGCCCTCTTTAATGCGCATCACCCATTAGCCCATCGCCCCACCCACTTGCTGTCCAACAACCCTCAGTTTGTTCTTTGTATTTAAGAGTCTCTTACGGTTTGCCTCCCTCTCTGTTTTTATCTTATTTCTACTCCCTTCCCCTATGTTCATCTGTTTTGTTTCTTAAATTCCACATATGATGAAATCATATGGTATTTATCTTTCTCTGACTTATTTCACTTAGCACAATACACTCTAATTCCATCCAAGTTGTTGCAAATAGCAAAATTTCATTCTTTTTGATCGCCGAGTAACATTCCATTATATATATATGCCACATCTTCCTTATCTATTCATCTGCCAATGGACATTTGACCACCCACCCTCTTTCTTTATAGATGGTTGAGTCTCTAGCGTATGTGCCACATGTGTGCATTCATAGTGGATACTATCTTATATAAACAATTGCTTTAGCTACTACGTCTTGGCTGGGTATTCAGTCACACATTAATTACTAACCCACCATATCAGCCAATAATCCATCAATTACTAAGAGTATTTTTAATCTCCTAGCTTTTCATTAGGTGGAAATCAGCTACCGTAGAACTTCTTAGGCAGTTATAGTCAAACGTTTCTTTTTAAAGATTGAGGCAAATAGCATAAACACAATTTTGCTTTTAGATTTTAAAGTAGCTGATTATTCAATGAAAACATTCTAAAGTATGTATGAATTACATGATTAAGTTAGCATAGCCCAGTTGGTAGCTGGTTGTATTGGCTCCCTTGCTTAAAATACCCCTTGGGGGTGAGAGGAGATAGAAATAGATGTCAAGAGATTGTCCTAGAAAAGGACTCACCAGTAGTATGAGGATATAAATGCACCATTTTTTCCATATAGAGTATCATGTCATCTGTGAAGAGTGAAAGTTTGACTTTCTCCTTGCCGAGTTGGATGCCTGTTATTTCTTTGTGTTGTCTAATTGCTGGGGATTATAAATGAATCATTTTTGAAGAGATGGGACCATTGAACACCAAATAAATTTTAAAGTGAATAATCGGAAAATATGCGGAAAAGTATTTTACAAAATGAAAGAATGAGAGTGGATTTTCTCTAAAGAGAAAAGAGAAAAAAATGAAACTAGAATGCTACCCCAAAAGAGTATTTTTATATAAAAAACCATTTCTTGTTCCTATTTGAAATGTGTGTAAAACAGTTTATCTTCCTAATAAGTCGGTCGAATGATCCGAACTACACAAAATTACACTGTTTTATTTACCAGAAGAGTAATACTGCAATTAAGAGAAGTCTAGGAGCTTTGTATATTTTAGAAATTTCTAACCATGCATTTGAACGAACCCAATCTCCCCCAAATATGACAATGTTCCATTTGAGATCTGAAAAAAAATTAGACGTTTCTACCAAATTTTTAGATATCCTAGGAATTGCCCCATCTCTGCGGGTCTTTTCTGACCTATTTAGAAAAGGAAGTGCGGAGAGAGTGGGTCTGTTTATAACAAAACCTCTGTTTTTTGTATAAAAACAGTTAAGTAGAGAACATTGCATCATGCATGAGAGAACCTTCCCCTGGGTGCGTCTATAACCGACTACAGAGTGCCATCCACAAACTCTAACAGATGCCCAGTAGAGGAGTTCCAGGCCCTAACCTCCCTCTAGTCTCTTGTGTTAATGAGGACTCTTGATGCAGTTTAAGGCACACTAGTGAGCAGCTCTAAATCAGAGCTCGCCCCGTGGAAGGAAACTTTACAATGGGCACCGAGGCCAGTTGGTTAGAATTCCAGATGTGGGGCCTGTACCCTGCCTCTGACCAGCATCCATTTCTGCGCTCCACAGCTGGTCCATGTAAATGTGCCATATTGCCGCCCATCTGCTCAGAGAGCGCACAGTGGCACATCTCTCTCTGACAGTGGACCGTTTTATTGAATGCTATAAATATTGAAATTCATAGGCATGAAGCAGCAGATTTTTAATGTTACTTAGAGAGACATTTGAGCCCCAACCTTTGGCAGAAGCATGCACTGTTAGTATCTCAGTACACTGTGCACCATTTGGTTCAGAATCATGAACAACTTTTCCAGGGATTTCATGGCTCTCCAATCCCAGGTAAAATGAAGTACAGACCCTGAGGGATGATATTTAGTGTGAATGTCACCCTGCATACAATGTGCATTTGGGATATGGACTTTCCAGCCCTGTGCTGTGTTAAACCATATGTTAATGTTTTTATACTCAGAAAAGATTAGATTGGGGACCAATAAAGTTTCAAAACTACAAATAATAGGCTAACCATGGCGAAACGTGAAGCGTTCCTTCAGCTGATTTTTTTCCAAAGTCTCTGCAATTTTCATTTTTGAAATGGCAGGGCTAGATTTTGTTATAGGAAACCAGCTTATCCATATTTTATAAGCTAATATGTGCAAATTTTGTACCAGAGAGTAAACATCCCCATTAATTTGAAATCACTGGCGTGTGATATGGGTACCAAATAGAAAATGACTTTGTGGTATTTTCCTCCTCTTGACCAAAGAATCCCAAGCAAATTTTGAGACAAAAAGGAAGTAAATCAAAGCACAGGAACGGAAAGGGTGTCAGCTACCTGGTGTGGTTTTGACTTCCGAGGTAATGTTCTTTGTCCTTAATGAAGTGTGAGGCGAGGCAAAGCTGTTAACAGACATGGTTTTTATATCAAGGCCCCTTCACTCTTCCTTGAGTTCTCCTGCGAAAACCCGAAAGAAACGGAACATGCCTTTCTAGCAATTGTCAGGGTTTTAACTACAGAAGCGACTCGCTCATTTAGAACAGTAAGTGGTTGGAAAAGGACACAGTGGTGTTCCCAGCTTGGCATTTGTTTACCCCAGAGCCGCTAACAAAGCTAATGTGACAACTATTAAAAAAGAAAATACTTTTCCTGCCTCATTGGTGCAAAGAATTGAAAATGATCAAAATCCAAACCGGATTTCAATTATTCTGCTGGCACGTACGTTTCTCAAGACTGTGATGCTTTTTAACTTTGCTTCATTATCATTTTCCAATTGCTCTGTGGTCTTTGTATTTTTTTAATGGCAACTTGCGTCTTTATTACTGCAGATGTAGCATTCCAACGATAAGCTGTGTCATTGCGCAAGCATTTCCCTGAGTTCCCAATCAGCGGAGTTATGTAAGGTGGCAGGTTAATAAATGCGACACACTGAAATCATTTGTACCAGACTACCTCTCCTTCCAAGCTCTGACAGATGCTAAGTCCAGCTGGTAAAAAAAGTTTATAGGCGAGTTGGATCTGGGGTCTTCACACACTCCACAATGTTGGCTACCAATGCTTGTTTTAATGAGTCACGGATTGCCTGTTTATCTTCTGCTCCCTGCTGTTTCTGCATTTTCTCTTCCAGAACAATCCTAGAAACACATGCTGCTACAGACGCTGGAGCAATGTGTGTAGACATTTGAGCCAAATTGTTATAAAGAACTCTTTCTTCTCTGATATGAAAAAAGGAGCGAGAATTGCACATTGCCTAGCAAATCGTTATCTCAGATGTTCTCTGTGACACGCTCAATATGGCCTACCAGAAAAAGTTGGAGACATTTGCAACCTTAACAACTACACGAAATGACACTGTAATTGGCGGGTTTTGTTGTTCATGTTCTGGCTCAGCTAAAACCGCTCTAAACACTTTGTTTAATGATGTTACATTATGACAACACATGGCTTCTATACAGCCAGTCATCGTGTTTAACATGCGACTGCACAGGAAGAGTAGCGAGGGGCCAGGACATGGTACCGGGAGTCACCCTTCAAAGTTCTCGCCGCGAACCGAAAATGATTAGTATGAAGGCTCCAGATAATGCTTCTGTTCACTAAAGGCTCATTTAAGTTGGGTTCCCATTCCTAACGGTTTAAGGTGACTTTTCTAGCAAAGCCCTTGGTTTGAACGTGCGTGTGTTGGGAGAGGAAGCATTGCCATCATGACATTTACCTTTAACCGAGACTTGGGAAAACAGCTTAAAAGAAAAGGAAAGAGAGAAACATATGAGTAAGGTCATGCCTTAAGCAAATGGCTCTCTGAGATTCAGGTACTTTTGTTTGAACTTCAAAACAAACATTATATATACACATATATATATAATATTTGTAAATTGTGTAATATTGTGTATATATATAGGTACACCCTAATTCTAACCCTCGTTGTATGTATGTGTGTGTGTGAGTGTGTGTATAAAACAAGAAAGTGCACATTCTTTTCCAGACAGATTTGTGAGTATTGTGCTTGCCCCGTTTTCATAAAGTTTCTGGTCATCTCTTGCATGTCTAGCTTTTGCTCTCTTAGAAAAATACAGTGAAATTTAGATGCAACCTCTCTCTGTAGATGTTTTGACTTATAATAGCATGGGGAGATGAGAGAGGAAAACAAATGTCATGTAGATGCACACAGTAAACATGCAGATGTAAAATAATTTTGATGGAAGAGTTCAGCTAAAAATTATGATGGCAAGTTGGAAAATGTTTGGTGTGACCCTTGTGGGAGAATTTTGTATTGGGAAGAATTTAGGAAAGGAGAGGTTGGACAAAGAAATATAAAATTGTATTCCGATGTTTGGGATCTTCAGGGGGAAGCCTGGTGAGAATGAATCCCGGGTCTGTGATGAAGCAGGACATTCTGGCAAGTTGATCTGGAGCTTCTGGGAAAGGCTTGGATGTCCTTGTTAAAAATAATCATTTTCCGGGGTACCTGGCTGGCTCTGTTGGTAGAGGATTCCACTCTTTATCTCGGGATCGTGAGTTCAAGCCCCACGTTGGGCGTAGAGATTACTTAAAATAAATAAAATTAGATGGTGATAATTCCACATATATGCACAAAAACCCACTGAATTGTACAGTTTAAAAAATGAATTTTTTAAAAAAACCATTCCGTCCAGAAGAGATTGGGAAACTGGTGGTTGGCATGAGACAAAGACGTCATGTGAAACATTTTAGAGGAGACAGAAGTAAAAGGCCAGGAAATGTGAAGTCATCCAGAATTTGTGCTATGCTTGAACATCATTTCATTACTTCCAAAAATCTGATGGGACATCTTTCCCACATACCACTCAGTGTACTTTATAGAAGATCCCTTCTGAGAAATTATCGTTTATGTTGAGTTTTAGAAAATATGTCATTTCGGGGGTGCCTGGGTGGCTCAGTCGGTTGAACGTCTGACTTGGGCTCAGGTCATGATCTCGTGGTCCATGAGTTTGAGCCCGCGTGGGGCTCAGTGCTGACAGCTCAGAGCCTGGAGCCTCCTTTGAATTCTGTATCTCTCTCTCTCTCTGCCCTTCCCCTACTCATGTTCTATCTCTCTCTCTTTCAAAAATAAACATTACAAAAATTTAAAAAAAGAAAATATTTCATTTTTCTAGATAAATCTATATTTTTATTTTAAATAACCAAAGATGTAACACGATGTGCTATATTGCCATTTTAGATGTCAAATAATTGATCACGCAATTATTAAGATGATTAAGCAGGAGTTTGGGACATTCTCTTCCTTCTGTCTCTACCAGGATGTTTCTGCTGCGTTTCATCTTTAAGTCACCTCAGTGACTTTCAGAAGTAGAGAAGAGTGCAAAGTGGAAGTTCACTGATTTCCTCACACTGCAGGACACTGTGCAGTGAAAACGTAGCATCTTTATTTTTGAAAATAATTGAGCTAATGGTCATTCCTGTGACCCAAGGGGGAAACAGGGAAACGTAAACTGTGTTTTAGCAACCTTCAGTATGTTTCAATAATGTAAACACTTCTTTAAGGGACTCAGTCTCCTTAGGTAAACATTTGAGATTTTGGAATCTCTTGGTGCTCCTCTCCAACACAGCACCTGTGTTTTTAAGGAAGAGGGGCTTCCACGGCCTCGCATTGGATTGGAAGATGTCTGGTTATTCTCTGCTTGTCCTCACCCCTGCCTTCGTCTGCTCTCCGGTGTGTCCCAGAAGGCTCACCCCTGCAGGCTCTCTCTCCCAGGCTTCCTTGCTGGTTGGCTTCTGTTGTGTGGGTAATGGAAGAAGAGGGGGAGAGGAGAGTTTGGAAGGGGAAAGAAACGGGGGGCATTTCTTCCCTGCTTCCTCTTGCTTTGGCACCCTGTCTCTGGTCGTGTGCCTCCGTGATTAGAGACTGGCACGTTTCCAGCTCTCCGTGGGTGTGGCTTTGTCCTCCCTGCTTTCTTTAGCCCGAGGGGGAGGAAGAGCATCCTGAAGTTGATAGTCTCTGGGCCGTCCACTGATGCTCTGCCCTGGGTGTCTTTACTGAAAAGCACATATTTGTGCCATCGTTTCTACCTGCCCAGGCCTTGGCGAACTCAGTGGTCTCTTTATACCTCCTTTCTCTCCTTTGTGGGAGCCACTGTTCCTCGGCTGTTGCTTCCCCTACTCGATTTGTAATTAAAACCTGGCGAACACAGACATTGTTCTCTCTCAACTTAACTGGGGGCCCAGTGGTCCACCCTGGCCAACAGGGCTACTTTGGCTCTTGTTGTCACTTAAGACTCCCACTAACCACTAACCGTCTACTTCCTTCATCCCAGCTTTGGGTTTAGACTGTAAATTTGCATAGTGTCTCTTCCTAACCCCCTGGCATCTCCGGAATGCATTGACCTCTGCCTGTAGAAACCTTTCTTCAATCTCTTCAACACACTCCTTTTTCTAAACTCCCGCTTTAAGAGGGGAACTTGGACTATATGTGTCTCCCTATCTGCTTTCCTCCTTTTCCCCCATAATTCTACCAGGCAGGTTGGGTTTCCCCTTTCCAAATCTTATTGGAATTCTCCCTGATGTTGCCTTTTTTTTTTTTTTTTACAGTAACTATTGTCTTTCCATTTTTATGGGGTTACAATGATGGAATTTGGGGGAGGAGGGTTTACAAATACATCAATTTAATATTTTCAAAGTATTAGGCTATCTGGAAGATTCTATGCGGAGAAAAGAATTTAGTCAATGGACAAGAGGGGAAGACCCTAGCACATACCTGTAGCAAAGAAATACAGGGATTTCTGCTCATACGCAATGCACAGGTTCCCGAAAAGCCACATGCTCTGCAAAGTTGCAAGACATATGCTAAAAATAAGGGCTTTGGGGGAAAACAGGTTTGGGGCAATTTTTCACAACCCACAGAACCTGTAAGCAGAGTGTGAGCAACAACAACAGTCATCCCCATGAGAATTCTGGTACAATAATCCTGCCATGTCAGGGTCTGCTAAACCCCTGTAACCTCAAACCCTGGGCTGCTGCTTCTTGCTTTGACATATCTCATCAAAATTAATAATCTGAGCCAAGACAGAGATTTCTATACCAGTCAAAAGGTATTGGGTTTTTTTTCCATCACAGATGGAGTTTGTTCATTGTTTCTTCCTCTGTACTGTCGGCTTCCCAGATAGTTCTTTTTAAATATAAATTTGGGTGTTTTAAAACATTTTTATCATACATTTTCATTAACTTAAGTTGATAGCTTACATTAGCACTTACTGTTGGTGTTGTGCATTCTATGGGTTTTGGCAAATATGTAATGACACGTATCCACCATTACAGTATTGTACAGAAAGATCGTTTCACTGCTTTAGAAATCTAGTTGTTCACCCCTTCCCTTCCTCCCCCTGCACCATAGCAACCGCTAATCTTCTTACTGTTTCCATAGTTTTGTCTTTTCCAGAAGGTCATACAGCTCGAATCCTATAGTACGGAGCCTTCTCAAAGTGGCTTCTCTCACTTAGCCATATGCATGCAAGTTTCTTGCATGTCTTTTTAAGGCTTGATAGCTCATTTCTTTTTGGCACTAAAGAGCATTTCACTGTATAGACATACCACCCTTTATTTATCCCTGTACCCACTGCAGGACATCTTAGTTGCTTCCAAGTTTTGGCAGTTGCAAATAAAGCTCCTATAAGCGTTCATGTGTGGTTTAACATAACGGGTAACCGTAGGGACAGAACCAGCCACTTCTGTCACTAAAGAAAATGGCTTCTGTCAAATTTTCAGCTTCTTTCTTATGAGTTTCAAGGGCTGAGAGGACATGAATCGTGAGGCGGTTTTTGTCCTTGACTGTATTCAAAACATTAAAATTTGGGGAAAATTGCATATAAACTGCATGTTTTCTGCATTTTACTCTTCTCCTGCCATACGTTAGATCTAAGGTGTTCTTGTATATCTGGGAAACTTGTGTTGGAAAGTTCCACCTTCCTGTAGCTGTCCCTGTCTTTCCGCACGTAAGCATTTCTTACACCCCAAAGAGTACATTGACTACGCCTAAGAATATTGGTGATCTTTCCGTCATTCAGAAGAGGAATTTTTGTTACCTTTTATCTTCTCTGACTAAACCCAGTGAAGACAGAGTAACAATCCTGATCCCTTCAGTGGTTTGATAGCATTTATGCGCTCAGGGCCCTTCTGTGTTTAATTTTCTAAAGTGAGAATTTCCCTTGTTCCACTCTTTGGCCCAGACATCATTATCTTAGCTGTTGATGTATGTATGTATGTATGTATGTATTTTTTGCTACTATTTATTTATTTATTTATTTTTGAGAGAGAGACAGAGAGAGAGCAGAGGAGGGAAAGAGAGGGAGACAGAGAATCCCTGCACTCTCAGTGCAGAGCCCGATGTGGGGCTTGAACTCACAAACCGTGAGATCATGACCTGAGCTGAGACCAAGAGTCGGACACTTAAGCGACTGGGCCACCCAGGTTTCCCTTAGCCGCTGCTTTTTTTTTTTTTTTTTTTTTTTTTTTAATATAACCTATTGTCAAGTTAGCTAACATACAGGTTGTGCAGTGTGCTCTTGGCTTCGGAAGTACATTCCCATGATTTACCACTTACATGCAACATCCAGTGCTCATCCCAACAAGTGTCCTCCTCAATGCCCATCACCCATTTTCCCCTCCTCCCCCATCAACCCTCAGTTTGTTATCTGTATTTAAGAGTCTTTTATGGCTTGCCTCCCCCGCCTCTCTGTTTGAAACTATTTTTCCCCCTCCCTTCCTCCATGGTCTTCTGTAAGTTTCTCACGTTCCACATATGGGTGAAAACATATGATATCCGTCTTTCTCTGACTGACTTATTTCACTCAGCCTAACACTCTCCAGTTCCATCCACGTTGCTGCAAATGGCAGGATTTCATTCTTTCTCATTGCCAAGTAGTATTCCATTGTATATATAAACCACATCTTCTTTATCCATTCATCAGTTGTTGGACATTTAGGCTCTTTCCATAATTTGGCTATTGCTGAAAGTGCTGCTATAAACATTGGGGTACATGTGCCCCTATGAATCAGCACTTTGGATAAATTCTTAGTAGTGCTATTGATGGGTCATAGGGTAGTTCTATTTTGAATTTTTTGAGGAACCTCCACACTGTTTTCCAGAGTTTAGCTGCTACATAAAAAAAAATTGGGGCACCTGAGGAGTGGCTCAGTGGTTAAGCATCTGATTTTGGCTCAAGTCATGATCTTACGTTTTGTGAGTTCGAGTCCCATATTAGGTGAGCTTGGGTCCCGCTTGGGGTGACCATGAGCTGCCCCACTTCGGATGAGCCCTGCTTCTCTCTCTCTCTCTTTCTCTCTTTCTCTCTCTCTCTCCCTCCTGGGATTCTCTCTCGCCCGCTCTCTCTGCCTCTCACTCACTTGCACCCTCTCCGTCTCTCTCTCTCTCTCTCAAAAAATGATATTTTAATACTTCATTTGTCATTTGATTATCTCTTCAGATTTGAATTACTTGCCAACTGGAAGCACCTACAGTGGAAATAAGATGTTTTGCCCCTAAGCGTCGAGATGGCACTGTCCTCCACAGCCATGGGTCCCCATGGTCATCTGAAAAGTAGGTGAAAGCAGGGACCTCCCGTGTGCAGCACCTGGAATAGTGCAGGAGGCTCTCAAAGCGTGTGTGAGAAGTGATTATTACAAACTATTACGACTGATTGCTACCTATGGAGCATTTTCTCTGTAACCAGCTCTGCGTCAGGCATTTCATGCACTTTTTAAAAATCTTCACAACCAGCCCTGAAAGATAGAAATGTTTCCAAATTTTTGAAGAGAACACCGGCTCAGACAGGAAAGTCACATGACAGCTGGACAATGGCAGAGCTGGAGTCTGTCCCTGGGTCTGCCTGGTTCCAACCACTGGCTTCCTTCCTCCGTCCAGCTCCTCTAAGCAGCCCGTTGCCAGGATAACGTGTGAGCACTGCATCCAGGTGGGGCCAGGGCCTGGCCGGGCTGACTCTCCCTTGCCATGTGCCGTGGGCTCCACAATGTCACCCCAGGACTGCGGGTGGAAAGAAGGAGTCAGTGCACCACGTGGACCAGTGTCATGCCAGAGTGAGCCAGGTTTTGTCTTAAACCGCTAGGAAGCGCCAGTATGCTTCAGGATGGTTCCATGGCAGCCTCATCATTGGATTACATCTTCCCCCTGCGGGGCTGTATAAATATGGCCAAGCTACAAATGGCCAAGCTACAAAAGGATGTTTGTGTTGTACACGAAGGGTGCAGGCTGCACCCTACTTCATACGTATATAGAAGACAATTTATCAAAATGTCCCAGAGTGCCGCTCAATGAAGACAGACTTCTGAGTGTTTTACTTCCTGCTCTTTCATATTTTCACCATCAAACAGTGCTGATGTTTACTTGGGAAGCCATAAGACATGGAATAATATAGACTTTGGAGGCAGGCAAATTGGGTTAAAATCTAAGCTCTGCCACAATAGAACAATTCAGTAGGTCCTATAAACTTTAACTTTCTCAGCTTTACAATGGACCGATCTAGTCCTAGTCCGGTAGAATTTCGGTGAAGAGTCTGGGTAATATTGTATGTAAAACATTCAGCAATGTTGGCACATTGTAATCGTAGTTACCAACATTTACAGAGTGATTCGTATGTGTCAGCCACTTAACTTCCTTAAAGCTCACAGCAGTCCCTGTAGGATAGATGTATTATCAGCCTCCTCTTTCAGGCTTGAAAACTGAAGAACAGATTACATATCTCGTCCAAGGCTACGCCCCGAGAAGTGGGAAACAGGAACATGACTTGAGACAGTTTAGCTCCTGAAGCATCTCTCTTTACCATGAAACAACAATACTGCTAATACTACTTGGATCAGTAACATTCCTTGCAATCATAAACACCTAGTAAGTGTGGGTGATCACCTCTCCCTTTTCTGATCATTAAGATGCTCTGTTTTTACGAGTCACTTATTTTAGTATAGTTGGTATTTAAAAGTCAAAGGAGGGGCACCTGGGTGGCTCAGTCGGTTAGGTGGCCGACTTCGGCTCAGGACATGATCTCATGGCTCATGAGTTCGAGGCCCGCATCGGCTCTGTGCTGACAGCTTGGAGCCTGGAGGCTGCTTCGGCATCTGAGACTCCCCGCCTCTCTCTGTCCTCTCCCCCCCCCCCCTCTCTGTCCCCTCCCCAGCTCATGCTCTGTCTCTGTCTCTCAAAAAAATAAACATTAAAAAAAAATTAAAAGTCAAAGGAAAACACAGGCTCTCCATTAAATAAATATTGACTTGAGTGTGACTTCTCCTGTGATCAACTATATCATTATTCCTCCTTCTGTTTTTAACTATTTTCTTCAATTCCTTTGGCCACTGGTCTCCCATCCAAACAAGTAGCATCTGGCCTCTACAGGAAGACACTTATCTTAACACAGGTTTCAGGGTAATTAGGCCCAGAATCATATTGTTTTGAAAAACATCATGCTTCTTGGCAAGAAATAATGAATCATTTGCTACTACTGAAAAAAATAAAGAGAGAGAGAGAGAGAGAGAAAGAAAAAAAGAAACAAACCCGCCTTTAACATGGTCAGAGTTTTAAAAGACCCATTTCTAGCCTATTGACTAATTCAGTGGGCTGGGGTTTCATATAAGAAATACAAAGGACAAGTATTTTCAACAACCTTGCAGTTATTTACAGAAAATTTAATATTTTCTTTCCGCATGGAAAAGTGTGTGCCATCTTGACAGATGTCCAAACAGCAAATTGATGTTCATCCATTTCGACAATGGATGTCATATATTATTTAACAAATGTCTGAGAGAGGAGCTAGTCCATCATCCTTACTATGTGTTTAGCGAAGAGAAATTTTGATCTCCATATTCCACATATTCTTTTAAAGGAACCGTCATTAATCTAGATGTTGACTTTTTTCTCAACTACTTCCCTTGTGAAGAAGCCTGCAGGTTTTACAGTAACACAAAAATAATTATTTAGAGCAATTCCTGGGGGCTGTGTTCTCATTGCATTTAGCTGTTTTAATGGTATGCTAATGACAGGAAGAAAACATACATATAAAATATTGTAGGCATCAGGACTTGGTAGGAGAGACCAAGTTTGGCTTTTGACCATGAAATCTTATTCTGTGGTTGTCTTCTTAATGGCATCTCTTGAGGCCAGTGGCTTTGAATTCTCCCAATTGTATGGGTCACTCTGGCAGCATTGACCAAGTAGAAAATATTCAGCCAGAGAAAACAATAGCAGAAGTCACCCTGTAAGTGCCCTGCCTTCTATATCACGCAATTGACTCCAGGGCTCCCCACAAAGATGTCACTGTTTGACCAGTTTGCTTTAAAACAGCTTAATTAGCTGAAAGGAAAGCTATGTCTGAGCATGCTTGTGAGAAAAAAAAACAAAAACAAAAACAAAAAAGATCTCCCTTGTCAGAAAGCTCGTGCTCTATCTTGTCGGAAATCTTCGGTTCTGAAACAAAACAACATTCCTTTCATACGCAATCAAGTCCCTGACAACAACTTTTCCTGGGTCGAGAAATCACCAGTTTGGAGTTGGGTCCAGGTAGGCATTTGGGCTCAGGTTCTGTGCATCCAGACGCAGACACAACGGCCTATGGCAGTGCTAGAGGGATTCTTGCCAATTACACGTATTTATTTCCTTTAGCCAGCAAGAGTTGAAACCGACATTACTGCAGAAAGACTATGTAGACTTTCTGATCAAACTCGACTGAACTCTGCTGTAATGTCAGTGATTTCAAAGTAATTCAAGGGCTGACGTTGCAAACCACCTCATACCTCTTGGTTCATTTGCTTCTGATAAAATGATTTTACAATTGTTCAGGAGAAGCAACTCAGCTTTCATTCTGGGCATGGTATGGCAAGAAAACCTTTGTCGTAAGACTTGAAAATATTCCTGATTCCACATGGCCCTTCTGCCAATGTGTGCGTACCATCCGCTGTCTCTGGACTTGCAGACTTGCAGTGAACATCCAGAAGTTACACTTAGGACCCACCTTAGATTCCGTCCTGCAAGAGGAAATTCGCTGGTTAAGAGTAAGTTACTGGCTGTCTTTTTTTTTTTTTTTTGCATGGATGTATGTGGTTAAACCCATCTGAGAGACACAGGGAAACTGTGTTTTCATTTATCATAAGGCAAATTGACAGGGACTGTTTTCATTCTTCTGGGGCTGGTGGAAGCAGCTCCAGAAAACCTGAACCCATGCAAAGCATTTCTGCAGGGAAACCCTCTACACATCCCATTTCCTCCACAGGCTCCCCTCTCCACAGTAATTATCTTAGGAGGGCATAAATTTCCTGGCAACTCGCGTTTATTCTCACAACTTCAAAGTTATAATGAACACCAAATTTCAACCAAGGTATATTTGTTTGTTTGTGCTGTTTGTTTTTGTTTGTTTCATTGCTCTGAGCTCCAAAACTTGGTGTAACTTCCTAAATCGCAGTGTGTGTGTGTGTGTGTGTGTGTGACCAGGCTAACTGGAGAGAATCTAAACTGTGTTTTGCAAAAGCCACGAAAAAGATGCTGACACCCTTCCTAAAGTAACATTGGATTTTAACCTGGAATCGTATCTCCATTTTATTTTTTCCTAACGAAGAGGATGACTAAATTGAGGGGGGGGGGGGGAGTAGTCTAAATTAGCAGTATAAATCTTTCACCGATTTCGGAGGTCACCAGATGAACCGATGCAGGCTTCAGGCACATCTGCTCTTTTGGCAACCGCTGCCCTCTCTGAGCCTTCTCATTGGCTCGCGCTAATCATATGCGCGGCCTCCTGGAAGCGATTTGAGCCTCCCAGGGCTGACGGGCACAGCCACGCTGCAGTGCTCAACTCGCGCAACCAGGCCGGCGCCGGCGAGCTGCGGGCCACCTTTAAGAGGCCACTAGTCCTGGAGGTGCCTGGGGGCGGGCGGCTAGGAATAACCTTTCGAGGCGCGGCTGGCTGCGGGAGCACGGTTCCCAGGCCTGGGAAAGCTGGCGGGCAGCTCGCTGTAACCACCTGATCTTTTCAGAAAAGGGGTTAGTGCCCACAAGGTGGCATCAGTGGCGCCGATTTCAGGAGGGAGCCCTTAGCTAGGTAATCTTTGGAGGGGGTGGGAGTGCTGGTGGGCAGCGCAGGGCAAGGACAGAAAGACCAATCTTACGAAATAACTGGAACCTTAATGAAGCTGTTTCTTTCACCATGCGTCAACAACAGTGAGGAGAAGGGGCAAATAGTGTTGTTTCAAATCACTGGCTGTCGTCTGTCAGGCAAGAGGCCAAAGGCCAAGTGCCTTGGACAGAACTAGCTATAAATTAATAATAGACGCGGGACACCATACTGCCATCCAATGCACTGTTGTAAAAATGATCTCCATTGTAAACTATTGGCTTTCTTAATGGTTCACCATTATGACACTCGCCCTCCGTTCCAGGCTGGGCTTAAACTGCATCTGCAAAATTCTGAATTGGGCATGCAATAATGAACTGCTTCCTGTTCTTAAAAAGCTGCAAAAATACTGTCTGTATGTACAGAAATACTGTCTGTATGTACAGAAACCTAGAGGAGTAAGACACTTGCCCTTGAACCTGTTTTTTCTTTTTGCATCAATTCAGGGGTGAGAGGCAGAATACAGTCCCAGTTCTTCACATTCATGGCCGGTTTCTTTCTTCTCATATTCAAATAAATTTCCTTTCTGTTAAATAGTGATAGTTCTACCTTTTCTGTGAACCTTTCTTCTGAAGGCAAGATCAGCAGCCTCCTTGAATATGCAGATAGAGAATAGGATACAGTATGGTCTTCTAGAAAACAATCCATGGTGTTTAAACATAAACCCTTCCCTATATTATTTTCATTTTGGTAACTGATTAGTGGGAATTTATGCTTATCCTTTTATTCCATCTTGCATGTAAAGATACATTTGTCTAATTTATGGAGCTGCTTGGTCTTTTTTTTTTTTTTTTAATGTTTATTTATTTTTGAGAGAGAGACAGAGTGTGAGTCGGGTAGGAGCAGAGAGAGAGAGGGAGACACAGAATCCGAAGCAGGCTCCAGGCTCTGAGCTGTCAGCACAGAGCCTGATGAGGGACTTGAACTCACGAACCATGAGATCATGACCTGAGCTAAAGTCGGCCGCTTACCGACTGAGCCACTCAGGCGCCCTGAACTGCTTGGTCTTAACTAAAGTTGACCACTTACCAGGCTAGTCCAGCTCCGAAGGTTAGGGCCACACTTGATGGACCTTGCATTTGGGAATGAGACTGGGGCACGGGTGCTAAGATGAGGGCAGAGGGCAGTGGAGAAAGTCTGGAGCCCTCCAGGCAGTAAAGGTCCCAGAGCAGGGGGTGATCCCTGACTGAGCATCTCCTGAGGGAAAACCATGGAGCCTTTGTGCCTTGGCAGCATTCTAGGAGAGAAAAAGGATCTATTGTGCTTGAAAGTTCCTCCCATATTTAACTATGGTATTTACTCCTCTCTCACCTTCTCTTATGCTCTTCTCTCCATAAGCATAAAGAGTTGGTGAAGACAACTTGGCTGTAATATGCTTCCAGTGTATGTCTGTGTGTTATTGTGTTATACTTTATTCCTTAAAGTCAAGAAAATGATTAAGACACCTATGTGAACCAGGTAGTTCATGAAGAAGTACATTTATGGCACAACAGATGCTCTCTTAGGATCTTTAATGTACCAATAAAATGTTCTCTATGCTACTGTAGAACTGTATAATTACTTTCTGATGGATCATCAAATACCAAAGTTAAATCAATCTTTCTTTCTTTCTTTCTCTCTCTCTCTTCCTTCCTTCCTTTCTTTCTTTCTTTCTTTCTTTCTTTCTTTCTTTCTTTCTCAATAGGCACTACATCCAACATGGGGCTTGAACCCACGACCTTGCGATCAAGAGTCAGATGCTTGACTGACTGAGACAGCCAGGCATCCCCGAAGTTAAACATTTCTAAAGTTAATATGTTATTTGTTTCTGTTAAAGGTACCTCATTATATATCCTGATCTCTGACTTATAATGTGACCAAAATATGATCTTTATTTTTTTTAAGTTTATTTATTTATTTTGAGAGAGAGAGAGAGAGAGAGGGAGAGGGAGAGGGAGAATCCCAAGCAGGCTCGGCACTGACAGCTCACCAGTCATGAGATCATGACCTGAGCCCAAATCAGAGGTCAGATGCTTAACTGACTGAGCCACCCAGGCACCCCAAAATGTGACCTTTAACTCTCTACTTTAGTAAGCTTATAAATTGTGTCCTCACTGAGAATAGATCTTCTCTTCATCACCTTTACCTGGGTTTCTTGTACGTAATTACAAAGAAAAATTTAAGAAAATTATGGTGGTGGGGTAGGGGAGGAGAAAAGTGTGCAGAATTTTTTATTGGCATTACTTGGATGTTATTTTGCTAAAATTTTATTAATATGATTCTGTATGCAGAGCTGTTTATGATCTTTGACTGTCTGCTCTAATAGAAACCTAGAAAAACTTCTTTTCTCAGTTTTACTGAGATATAATTGACACAGCACTGCACAAGTTGAAGGTGTGGGGCACAGTGACTTGACCTTCAACTGTTGTGAATGACTGAGAAACCTCAATCTTTACCCACGAACGCAAAAGTGTCACATTTTAAAATTAAGTAATTTGGGGCGGGGGTGGTTATATTTTTAAGGCTATTTTATTTATTTTTTAAAGGTTTATTTTATTTTTGAAAGAGAGAGAGACAGAGAGACAGAGAGACAGAGCATGAGTGGGGGAGGGGCAGAGAGAGAGGGAGACACAGAATCCGAGGCAGGCTCCAGGCCCCGAGCTGTCAGCCCAGAGCCCACCTGACATGGGGCTTGAACTCCCGAACCTCGAGATCATGACCTGAGCCGAAGTCGGACGCTTAACCCACTGAGCCACCCAGGCACCCCCTTTTAAGGCTATTTTTAAAAAGTAGTTTTAACCGGCAGTTAGTTAACTTGTTAAGTTGGGGTCGTTGTTAAATGCGTTCATGCCCATCTTTTCACTGGTGAGGTTTTAGTTATAAAAATATATATATAATAACATGCAGTGGTGGCTACATTCCACAGTTTTGAAACATCTGTATGCAGAATAATGTAATAGAACCTCAAATACTACTGTTTTAGCTTGCTGAGAAACAATATGAAAATATTTGCACTTTTTGGTATGTCTGGCCTGGTAACCATTTGTATAAGGTATGTATGAGAAGGTGAATTAAAAAGTTCTAAACGTGCAGGGCAACCTATTTATGGTCTATAAATATATTTTTCTTTTTTTTTTATTTCTTCTTTATTAGCAGTAAGCCACTTATGTGAGTACATGTTCGTTTAATCTTAATGAAAGGAATCAGATTCTTATTTTATTGCCTTTGTTGCTTATTTTTACCCCAACTTGGATTCTTCAAATTATTTAAGATTTCTCAAAGCTCTGACAAAGTCCAGTCATTTAGGGCAAGGACAGAATCTTCTTTCTGTCGAGCAAGCTAAGCATAGAAGAGACATCAAAAATGTGGTTGGGGTCAGCTGAGCAAGTGAATCAGAGTTAGGGGTAGCAGGACCGTGCACTGTGTGGGGTCCCTTGTATGCAGCCTCCAGTGATCTGTGTGGAGTCCTCAGACCCCGGGAGGCTGGCATTCTCCTCCCTAGGGGCCCCTGGGATCCCTGTCTCAAGATAAAATGAAGGCAGCTCAGGGGCACCTGGGTGGCTCAGTCGGTTAAGCGTCCAACTTCAGCTCAGGTCATGATCTCGCAGTCTGTGAGTTCGAGCCCCGCATCAGGCTCTGTGCTGACAGCTCAGAGCCTGGAGCCTGCTTCGGATTCTGTGTCTCCCTTTCTCTCTGCCCCTCCCCTGCTCATGCTCTGTCTCTCTCTGTCTCAAAAATAAATAAAAACATTAAAAAATATTTTTTTTTAATGAAGGCAGCTCAGGGCCTACAATAAGAGCCTTTGCCTTTTTTTTTTTTTTAAATTACGTTTTTAATTTGAATTTCCAATAGAGTTAACATACGGTGTTATATTAGCTTCAGGTGTGCAATATAATAATTCAACAGTTCTGTACATCACCCCGTGTTCATCACAAGTGCACTCCTTAATCCCCATCACCTATTTCATCCATCCCCCAGCCCTCCTCCTCTCTGCAGTTTGTTTTCTATAGTCTATTTCTTGGTTTCTCCCCCTATCTCGTTTTCCTTTGCTTATTTGTTTTGTTTCTTCGTTCCACATGTTAGTGAGATAATATGGTATTTGTCTTTCTCTGGCTGACTTATTTCACTTAGCATTATACTCTCTAGCTCCATGCATTTTGTTGCAAATGGCAAGATGTCATTTTTTATGGCCGAATAATATTCCACTGTATATATACACCACATCTTCTTTATCTACACATCAATTGATGGACACTTGGGACGCTTGCACAATTTGGCTACTGTAAAAAATGCTGCTATAAACATAGGGGTGCAGGGGCACCTGGGTGGCTCAGTCGGTTGAACGTCCCACTTTGGCTCAGGTCATGGTTTCCTGGTTCATGAGCTCAAGCCCTGCATTGGACTCTGTGCTGACAGCTGAGAGCCTGGAGCCTGCTTCGGATTCCGTGTCTCCCTCTCTCTCTGCCCCTCCCCGACTCATGCTCTGTCTCTCTCAAAAATAGATAAATAAATCTTGAAAAAATAGGGGTGCATATATCCCTTTGAATTCATGTTTTTGTATTTTGGGGTAAATACCCCATAGTGCAACTACTGAAGTGTAGAATCGTTCTATTTTTAAACTTTTTGAGACACATCCATACTGCCTTCTATGGTGAAGAACATTTGCTTTTCATAATCAATCTTTCCTAAGGCACTCCAACCCCCCCACCCCCACCCCTCCAGTGCCCCAGATAGCAGATGGGCTCTTCCTGCAGCGTACAATAGGGAATCTCACTTTCCTGAGATCTTTCTTGTAGTTTAAACAGAGGAGGAAATCTATATCTAAATTCCTATGCATTCTCTGCTAGGACGGCAGAGGGGATGGCTCAGGTGATGAATAACTGGTTTGCCAACCTAAGAATGGGACGGGAAACCAAGCAGGTGTCAGAGGACGCCTCTCCATCCTTTGGGGCACATGCCCTTTGTCTCCTGAACTGCCAGGGAAGGATGGAAATCACACTTTGATGATGCCCACACTTGCAATGCTAGATAAATCAAAAGGAAATAGATAAGGGAGCCAGGTAAAGGAGAAAAGAAAGGCACCAAAGGAACTTCCAAGGTATTGATTTTTCCCCCCTCTGATACGTCACTCTTCAGCATACATAGGCTTACAGCATAATGTCTGGTACAAATGCAAAGGAAGCAATTTCTCTTTTGTGGCGTGGACATGCTGAAATGACCTTGAAGGTACCGTCTGTGTTTCATATGGAGGGAAGAGTGAGAGATGAATCACCTGTGATGTCCCTTGTTTACAGGAGAAAGGGAATCCGGCAGCATATAAATCCGTCATTTCCCAAGCAGATCCCCCGAATGGATCTTTTTTATGAAAGTGCTCCTTTCATACCGGTGCAACCTCTCACAATAAGGCAGGATTTCAGGTCAAAATGTGTCCGCTGTGATGCTGACAGCTGCCCAGTGGGATGGGGTCATATAACAGCACTGCAGGCATCCAAGGGACATCGGTTCTCGACCCCTGTGTCAACCTCTAGAGTTCCCAGGGTCAGGTCAGCATCCTAAGGACGCCTGTGGTCTCATTCTGGGACACCTCTGGGGCATCCCACAGAACGGGGCCATTCTTTGCCCAAAGCGTTCCCAGCCCCATTTTGTGGCTCGCTTTGTAGAAGGACACCGTGAAGCATGAGAACAAACGTGACTGGGAGTGGAGGTTGGGGCAGAGATCGCCAAATCATTGAGAAGCCCTGGAAGAGACAGGGCTCCTCTCTGGTACAGCTTTGATGGGAATTATGGATTCGTACTAGAAGAATTTGAGATAAAGGTGCCTTCTTTCGGCATCCCATAAAATACAGGAGCCACACATATTGCATATTCATGATGGAGGTTTTAATTTTTCAACCACTTGGCCGACAGTGGATTGTAATCTGTAAGGGATATGGCCAACTATTACATTACCACTCCACTCTTCTAGGGTCAGATTCCAGGAAACCCTGGGCTTCGGAGCAGTACCAAAGCAAGGGAACGATGCCACTGGTCCCCAAAGTCTCTGTCACAGATCCCTGGCCCCAGAGCTACGTACTTGTGTGGCTTGTGCAGAGCGTGCTAATCTTTAAAGATGGAGACTAAAACACTGCACTTGGGCACACATAGTTGGACATTTTTTAAGAGCTTATTATGCTTCGAATGCTCTTTTCAGAATACGTTAATATATATAATCACTGAAATGATAGTAATCACCCTAGAAAGTGGTGGACAGATAACTCTGCCCTTTCAAGGCTTATTTATGCAAGGTGAAAACTGGAATATGTCCTTTTCTATAAGAAGAAATGCTTTTCTTCTGGAAGTGGCAGTGAGCTTTTCTTTCTTACTCACTGGAAGGCCTGTGGGAACCCATGTACCAATCCTTCCTTCAAACGAATGCTTCCAGGATGAAAAGCACCTGCCCCCAAGTTAATTCCAATGTCTAGTTTAGAAAATGTGGGAGAGAGCATTTAGACACACTAGTTAAAAAATCAGATAGAGACAAAATTGCTCTCTTGAAAAGATATGTGCGTCCCCATGTTCATAGCAGCATTGTTTATACCAGCCAAGACGTGGAAACAACATAAATGTCTGTCAAAAGATAAATGGATAGAGAGAACATGGAGTATGTATATACAATGGAATATTATTTGGCCATGAAGAAGGACATCCTGCCATGTTGTGACAGCACAGGTGAAACTTGAGGGCATTAGGCTAAGTGAAATAAATCAGACAGAGAAAGACACAAACTATTTGGTCTCTATATACTGTATGTATATAGAATTTAAGAAGAAAAATAACCAGACTCAGATAATGCAGAACAGATTGGTGGTTGCCTGAGACAGGGGGAGGGGGTGTGCAGGGTGGGCGAAATGGGTGAAGGGGACCAAAAGATGGAAACTTCTAGTTACAAGTGAGTCCTGGGGTATAATGTACAGCACGGTGACTACGGTCAACAATCCTGTATTATAGGTTTGAAAGTTGCTAAGAGAGGAAATCTTAGCAGTTGTAACCATGTGAGGCGACAATGTTAACTAAACTTATCCCGGTAATCATTTCACAACATATATGCCTGTCGCATCATTATGTTGTACACCTAAACGCTAACGTTATATGTCAGATATCAATTAAAAATTTTTAAAAAAGGTAAAAAGTTACAAAGATGTAACAAATAAAAGAGTAATAAACGTTGATATAAATTCCTATTCTGTTACTTCCTCTTGTCATCAGCAATGGCTGCTATATATGAAAGGAAGACAGAAACAAAATTTCCTCATACATCTCTCCAGCTGTGTTTTGCAGGGATTTTAGGAATGTGGCGCTATTTTTTTTTTTTTAATGCCAGTGTTTACATTGCAGAGCATGACAGGGAATTTTTCCATCTAGATCTCTTGAACCACACAAATGCTACTGAACCTACCTACTTACCTATGTTGGCTCACCTAACACACCCTCACTCCCTTAATTCTGATGATTGCCGTGGGACTTTGGGAATCCGTTTCCCAGACTCAGGACAAGGTGCATATTTATTTATGCAAAATAAAAACACATTTGTCCTGGCGATGTGCTACATCTGCTAACACCAGTTGGCTGCATGGCTGCAGCTTTCAGCTTGAAATGTGAAGTCTCGTTGTCATGCACGATCCCAGGTAACTGATGGGCGTAAGGCGGGGGGAGGAGTTACCTTTTGTGCGAACTGTCAAAAACTCTAACCCCAAACTCTAAACGTCATTAGAAAATGTTTTATGATCTTGAAAAGAGTAGTAGCATGAATGTGATAAGCTAGCATGTAAACAAGCAGGCAAAATGAAGGGATAAACTGAAATATGTATCTACGTGACATTGAACGCAGAGACTTCATAACACGGTCTTGGGTTTGTTTCAAATCCACGTAAGGTATCTTGTTGGTTTGCATCTTTGTCATACCTTTCCTCATTCTCCCCAGCCTCCTACCAATCATCAGAGGCAGGTGCTAAGACAAGATCATGTCCTGAGCTGAAGTCAGACGCTTAACCAACTGAGCCCCTATTAATGCTCCTTCTTAATGGAAGCTTTTCCTAACCTTAATTACCAACCCCTGTAGTCCCAACTAGAGGAGATTAGGTAAGCATGGGCATGTATTTTAGACCTGGAGATAATCTGAAGAGCACATCTGCTCTGGGTCTCTGCTTTGGAGACGTGAGAAGTACCCATTTCGCAGAGATAGCTGAGACTTGGGGGGACAGGAAAAGACAGCAAAGTGGCCACCTATGGTATTTTAGACCTCTCTGTGCTAGTGTCTCTACTGATCTGTTAAAGACCTCATTATTTTAAAGACATTATAAAATCTACCCATGGGGGCGATTTTTCTAAATTCGGAATAGTAACTGTCCCCATCTGCCAGAGCTGTTGAGAGCCTTTGAAAGAAGGATATATGTAAAGCTTGGTGCCTGTCATTCTAGTGTTATTTTGTGGCCATAAGCCATGCTTGTAGGGCAGAGAGAATGTCATTTAGCTATTTTAAAAAATACAGGACTTTTGGGGTGCCTGGGTGGCTCAGTCGGTTGAGCGTCCGACTTCGGCTTGGGTCATGATCTCACAGTTTGTGAGTTCTAGCCCCGCATCGGGCTCTGTGCTGACAGCTCAGAGCCTGGAGCCTGCGTTAGATTCTGTGTCTCCCTCTCTCTCTCTGCCCCAACCCACTCGCATTCTGTCTCTGTCTCTCTCAAAAATAAATAAACATTAAAAAATTTTAAAAAAAAACCAGGACTTTTGAATTAGAAGTCCTCTGAAAAATAAAACCTCCCACCTTATCGTTTCCTAAATGAATAAAAGTAAGGCCAAGAGGGGTAAAGTGACTTGCCAAGGTCACCCAGCTAGTTAGGGATGGGAAGGAGATGGGTGCCCAGATCCCCTCATTCCTGGTTTAAGCCTTCTTTCCACCATGTTGCAATATGCTTGTGTTCAAGTCCAGCATATGTAGCTGCGAAGGCATCCTCCAAGACTCCCCCCCCTTGGGGAATAAATTGCATTGTTTAGAAAAAGCGTTTGCTTTCTGGGACCCACCAGTACTTCATTTCACAAGGTGGTTCCACAAGAGAGTTACACGCAGCCGCTGTTCTTTGTCATTATTTGATTGGGTGGGCCAGTGCGCCTCGGAGAACCTGGAGTGCACATTCTCAGCGTCAGAGACCGCAGCTCCTGGCTAGACACAGCCACCCTCCCTCCAAACACCCTCCCTCCAAAAAAAGGGAGGGAAACACCCTCCCTCCAAAAAAAAAAAAAAAAAGCCCTCAACCACGAATGACATGTGTTTCAGAGCAAAGACTGAACATCGACTTGCATCGACTAGCAATGGTATCTCTTCAACATCGCACAGAGAGTCAAGTATCTGGGTTCTAGAGCGGAAGGAAGTTTGCCTGCATGTAGGCCTAAGATGAAGGTGGGAGTAGATACACTGGGGAAAGAGGAAAATAGGCCAAACGGAAGAGTGTGAGAAAATTAGCTCAGCTGATTTGATGTGAACATCTGCAGAAATTGTTAACGGGCACTGTGTCTAATTAAATCCACCAGACATATGCATGCCTGTTATCTGTGGAACGGTGTTCTTCCCCATGCTGCACCTGTTGCTGGCAGGGCTAGACTTGCACTCTATCAAGCAATGTCACGAGGGTTCGAGGGAGAGAAATTTGAGGCTCCCGTCTGATTCACTTAAAGGCAAGCATATCACCAGTAGAAGACAGCCAGACTCAGGACTCAAATGCACACTAAGAGGCAGACGCACTGGGACCTCACTACTGTTCAAACCACCCGTCTGGAGCGCCTCACAACTCCTGCAGAGAGAACAGACCCCTGGGCAGTGTAGATTTCAGAGTCGAATTCACGTGGTGAACCTGATTTCAAAGAAAACGTTCAACCTGTTTTGCCGGAGGACAAAATGATCAAGTTCAAATCAGTCTCCGTTTCTGTGCACATGACTATGATGCAAATACCAAATGATCTTTGCGCATCCACACTGGCTTGTTTTTGACAGATGTGTCCTTGGTTATTCTGCATTTGGTCAGACATTGCTTTGTGTCTACTCATGTCCCAGCCTTTCCTTGGAAAAATGGTCTCCACTAATTCAGACAGAGCATCTCCCCGATGCACTGGGTGTGGGCTTTCACTCATTCCAGTGGATTGCCAGCGGGGGTACATCGCTTTGAGGAGGCAGCAAGGCGTAGGGATTAATAATGCAGGCTCTGGAGTCATCCCAGCTCCCTGCTTGCTAGTTAGATAACTCCCTCCAAGCTACTTCAGCTCCTTACCCTTGGTATCCTCATCTGTAAGGTGGAGAAAACAGCAGCACCCACCCCGCAGGGTACTTGTGAGGGTTAAATGAAGCAACCTGTCAAGTGCTTAGGGTTATCCGGGCACACGGTGGACATGCCCATCAAAGTCAACTGTTTTCATTAGCTTTTCCTGAGCAAGCTATCTCCAGCAGGTGCCAGTTGTAGCTCAGCGTTCAGATTTAAAGAGGAGAGACACGTAAATTAGAAACCAAGCCCGAGGTTGAATAGAGCTATTCTGAGACCTGTGATATTACGTAGACCCCATATGTTATTTATCCCACTTCCGTGTACCAATGGTGATTTTATCACATACATACCCTGCCTCGCCCAGCCTCCACCAGCCTCCACTCAGGTACATGTTCATGGGCTGATGTGATCTGGTGAGTTAAAATTTAGTCTGACAAGCAGGAGAGTTGAGTTCTTGGTTAGATTTTACTTGTAATTCTGTAATAATGTGTATAGTCACTACCGCTTAAATTTGTAGCTGAAGTTAGGATCACGAGGGAGTATTTTAAATCTAGTATCTCTCACTCATGACCTAATGAGGACGTTCTAGGAAATAGATCCTCGGGGAGAAGGGAGGGTGTGGAGAATAGGTGGTGAGTAAGAGTTGGATGTCCAGGCCCGCGTTGTATCTGTAACTAGTTAGGTGCCCCTCCCCCTTTCCTCATGCCCACACGTGCCACCCCAGAGTGATAGAACCCAGAAGAATGAGGTCGTGGTGTGAAGTATTTTGTGGTCTTACTAGGAGGTTTGGAATGCAAGTGGGAAAGATGCTGTGTGCACGGAAGTATCCTTGCCAATGACTACGATAACTTCTGCAATAACAAAACTCCAAGGGCAGGGGTATCGTCTACAGCAGAAGATGCATGAGATTACTGTAGTTCATACTGGACTCTCCATGAGGCCTCTTAAAGGATACTTTGCCATTCTTATCTCTTCATCTGCTCTTCTTTCAGCTACGTTGAGATCTAAAAGTTGATTAAGGGGCGACTAAGGGTGGCTCAGTCGGTAAAGCATCCGACTTCAGCTCAGGTCATGATGTCACAATTCGTGAGTTCGAGCCCCGCGTCGGGCTCGGCGCTGACAGATCAGAGCCTGGAGCCTGCTTCAGTTTCTGTGTCTCCCTCTCTCTCTGCCCCTCCCCTGCTTGTGCTCTCTCTCTCTCTCTCTCAAAAATAAATAAGCATTAAAAAAATTTTTTTAAAGGCGATTAAAACACAGTGCACTATTCCTGTCACAATGAAATCGAATCCTTATTTTCAATCTATATTTAAAATTGTATCCTCCATATAAAAAGAATTTCTTCAGTTAGACTTGTAAAGAACATTCTGTGATGCTTTAAATGACTATGTTGGTCTACTTTTATAGGCATTTGGGACATTTACAAAATATAATGTCAGACAGAAAAAAAACGGTACCAAATAACCGCTACCGTTTATACTCACATCTCCTCCCTAGCCTGTCTGAGAAATTTCTTCTCAAATTAACCCCCATGGAGTAAAAGTCTGTGTAAACAGATGGACTTTGCACCTTGCTCCAAAGGTCAGCTGGCTGGAGCACTGTGATTTTGGCAGCAAATCTCTTAGTCAAGGACCTTCCCATAAGAAAGGCTTCATCGTCATCTCCATTCAAGTGACACGAACGGGACTCGGCTTCCATCATAGACACGGCATTTAACGACGCTTCCAAAGGGTTCTGTTAGCACTGACGATGATGGCTGGGAGGCTGTGAAGAATGTTATATCATCCCAGGCGCGTTCACATGCAATCTCACAATGGAAAGTTACAACCCCATAGAGTAAGAAATGCAGATGCAATTTTTTTTTTTTTTTCCAGGTTAAAAAAAAAAAAGGTATATAATTCAGTTTGGATTGTGGAATTTCTCACATCAAAAGAACTTCAAAATGTGCTTGACTCTATCTCAAACGAATCCAATTTTAACATTTTTCAGTGCGTCATCTAGATTGGTCAACATACTGGCCACCCTGGGTTAGAGCCACGGGACTTCCGCGTCCTTCAGACACAGCCTACTGGGTACCCCTTGACTGGCCCTGCCGTAAGAAGAACTAACTGACTGGGAGGCAGTGGTGGATGCTGCAGCTGCATTATCCTGAGGGAATCCGATTTTCCCCCATAAGAAAATTCAGGCATGTGATTATTTCCTGTCCGTCTCTTCATGGAATCGTTGGACAGTACCCATTTTCTGTTCTCAAGTGGAAACGTTCGCGTAACTGTGTGTTTGACAGAGTCCAAAGTATGTTTCTGAACAGAAGTGCCTACTGGATCTTCTCTAGGACCACAGAACAGTTCAAAACAACTTTGTTCAGGATCGGCTAATTTTCTTTCTTTCTTTCTTTCTCTCCCCCCCCGCCCCCGCCCCAACCATTGTTGGAGTGTCGCACGGGCATCTCTCTCATCTCTCAGATTGATGGCATCGTCTAGGACTTCCCACATAGACAAGATAAACGAAAGGCTTCCATGGACAGGTATGTAACTGTGGAGACGGCAGTGCTGCAGAAGAGGCCTCCTGACCAGAAAGAATGTCTGTCCCACAGTCAACTCTCTGGCTCTGCAGTCACCTTTGACATGACTTGTTGAATAGGAGTTTGTTTTCCAATTTCCATGGTTCAGCCATAGGCCATGCAAAGTAAATACTAGTAAATGAGCAACAGTAGATTCAAAGGAACATAAGACCAGAAACCCTCCTCCTTTGGAAGACAGTTTGGGTAGCATTCACATGTGAATCAATCTGTTTGGGGTCTTTGAAGTGACTTTGATTAAGAGTTGTAGCCCAAGAGTGGTGAAATGGGCAGGGTCATCAAAAGAATTGGCAGCTCCAATCTGGACGCCCAGCCTGTGCACCACATCCAGAAAGAGCCCAGGTAAATGGCCTTCTGGGCAGAATGCTTTAGGCCTCAGAAAAACGAACCAGGAACTCACTATCCATGGAGATTTGCATACAAGTGGGTTTTGTTGGAAGTAAGCAAAATATTCCACGAGACTTCATGTTTCTACAGATCTGCATTGAATTAAATGAATTCATAGTCCAGGAAAACTTTTTTCAGTGCTCTTTAAGAAGCAAAAAGCAATAATTTTCCTTTGAAAAGCAAGCAATTTATATATTTCCAATAGACACAATTTATCGGTTTATGAATAAAACCAAAAAGTAACAATTAATGCCCCCAATTTCAGGAACCACATAAAATCAAACACAATGCATTAAACTCTCCTTAATTATATTAGAAATGCTAAAATTAATGAATATTGAAATTTTGCAAGCTTACCAGAATTTGACAATCTTTTGGTATAAGAAGAAAAATAGCAATTTGTTGAATGACTAAAATTTCTATCCGCTTCACCTCAAAAGAAGAATCTTGAAAACAATTTAAGATTATTTTATATTCCTTTGCCTTTTGTCTTTAATTCAAGCCACTATAAAATTTGCATCTGTCTCATTCACGTTTTCCAATCTAACTCAATATTATCTTCACTTTGAAATGCTTTCTACTACTTCAACAAACTGTGGAATTATCTTTTGATTTGCAAAAATAGATTAATTTTGGAAGTGAAACAAAAAGGAAATAGCTGAGACCAGTGGTGAAGTTGTCATAGTGGAATGAGCCTAGGCTTTGGGGTTGGAGAGAAATTAATCACCAAGTGACCTCAGTCAGCTTCTCCTCCTTTCAGGCCTTAGTTTCACTATATGAAAAATAGGACCATGATCCCTCTTGCTGAGTTGCTCTGAAGATTAGAGATTTAAAAAATGTGAACCATTCACTACACAGTTATTTGTTCAGCAATGGTATCTGTTATTGTTAAATTTCTTAGGCCTATTTTCTGATTTTCATCAGCTCTGTTACCAGGTTCCTTTTAGGTTTATGTTATTTTGTCTTGGGGCAGGACTATATTTCATGCAAAGATTTCCAGTTTTCATGGGATTTGAACCATAAATATAGAATTGATTTTTTTTTTAGGGGTGCCTGGGTGGCTCAGTTGGTTAAGCATCTGACTCTTGATTTCGGCTCAGGTCATGATGTCACAGTTCATGAGATAGAGTCCCACATCAGACTCCATGCTTGATGTGTGGAATCTGCTTAAGTTTCTCCCTCTCCCTCTGTCTCCCTCTGCCCCTCTCCCCAGCTCCCTCTCTTATGCTATTAATAACTGTGATAAATGTATTCTAGAACAGTAGTTTTAAGTGGACATGAAAAACAGAGCTACATAATTATTGACTCAAAGTATAATGAGGACAAACACTCCCTTCTAACAAGTGTATCATTACCCAGTTGATTCAGAAGGAGTAAGAATTCTCTAACTAGAGGGGGAACTCACAGTCTCATTTTCTGTGCTGCAGACAGCTGAAATTCATTGCACACTCCATCCTCCTGGTAAGACTCTGGTTCTTTTCATCTAGGATCAAAAAGGAGCAAATGCTACTGTTCTTAGCAAATTTTATTTTCTCAAAAGCTGAAAGATCTGTCCACATTGTAAGAAAACAGACTGACCGATTCTGTATTATTCTTTACGAGATACTGAGGGCCCCGAGGAAACGGTACTCTGAATAACCGTATGGATACTGAGCAGCTCTTACCTTGCAAGCCAAAGCTTTTCCTCTGAGTCTACCGAGATGAGACCCAGTGGAGCTGACGGCTAAGGTTCCCCTGTGCACCTGGTATGAAGGAAACCTGGATCAAAGGGTTAGCAGGTGCATGTTTACATCGAATTCATGAAGGGTGAGAAAAGTTAGGATACTGGAGGCTTTTCAGAGAATAATATGCCCGTGAAGTATGATGACACACATAGGCAATGAGTGCTGTTAGAATATCTTCCCCTGTTTGAGATCATCAGTTTGTCCTTCTCAGTCTCAACTAACACATGCCATCAAGACTGTGAGTGCAGTTTATGTCAAAGACTAACTATCCTGGGCCCTAACACCACTCTCCCTTCCCCCCAAATAAGTCTTTCCTCCAAGAAATTAAAAATACCTTCTGTAATTCACAAAACACTCCTGTTAGTAGCATTTTGACTTACTAAAAGAAACAAAGCCCTTATTTTCCTCTTATATCTCTATCCTTCCCCATGTTAAAAAAAAGATCCACTTTTTTCCTTTATCCCCACACTTCTTTAAAGAGCAAAATAATTCCAAACTGCCATCAAAAGTTCAGAAGGCAAGGAGGAATCATTCTTTACACACTTGACCGGTGAGGTAAGAAATAAGGGGGAACATCTCTTGATGTGGCAGAGACCAGAGTCGGGGGAAGGTTCGTGAAAGCAGAGCCTTTGGAGATAAAAGCTAGTAAAGCTAGAATCAGAAGAAAAAAAAAGACGCCCCCTTCCCTACACAAAGTAATCAATCCTCAAGAGGAAAAGAAAGGAGAATAAGAAAAGAGATTTTATGGATGAATGCGGCATGCTGTCATCTCCTAAAGCCAAGAGAATGGAGAAAGTTCCCACATGAAAGGAGAAAAGAGGAGACAGGTAGGGCTATGTCACAGCAATGACTTGTTCCAGCCATTACCTATAAAAAAGAAAGCCATACTGAGGAGGGCACTTGTTGGGATGAGTACTGGGTGTTGTATGGAAACCAGTTTGATGATAAATTATATCTAAAAAAATATATATATATATATATTCCAAAAAAAAAGCAAACCATGTTTTGTGTTTACTTGTTCATGTGCTTTGCTAGCTCAAGGAATATTTCTATTTATTTATTTTAATGTTTATTTATTTTTTATTTTTTTGTTAGTGTTTATTTATTTTTGAGACAGACAGACAGACAGAATGAGCAAGGTAGGGGCAGAGAGAGAGAGGCAGAATCTGAAGCAGGCTTCAGGCTCTGGGCTGTCAGCACAGAGCCTGACGTGGGGCTCCATCTCATGAACTGTGAGATCATGACCTGAGCTGAAGACAGACACTTAACTGACTGAGCCACCCAGGCACCTCATGTTTATTTTTGAGAGAGAGAGAGAGAATGAGAGAGAAAGAGAGAGAGAAAGAGCATGAGCAGGGACAGAGAGAGAGGCAGACACAGAATCTGAAGCAGGCTCCAGATTCCCGAATGCAGGGCTCGAACTCATGAACTATGAGATCATAACCTGAGCCAAAGTCGGACGCTTAACTGAATGAGCCACCCAGGCGCACCTCAAAGAATATTTGTATTAGAGTTGTATTTGACCATTACAGTTATCATTTCTAACTGGTGACCATTCATACCTAGTGGAAACCTAATTAATGTTTGCGGCTAGGACCAACATTACTGTCAAGTAACCCTTGACTCTAATGATCCTTGATAGTTGGAGCCTTTTTAGATAATGTTTGAATTTGAGATGTCTTGATTGTGACCTACCTCCTATAACATGAAGTACTGATTACATTGGATTTGACCTGTGGTTCAGATGTGGCTCCTTCTTACTTCGTACAATACCTCCTCATAGTTCACAAAATTATCTCACATGAGTTGCTTTTACAATGAGATATGTAACATGCTGATGTCGTAGGTAAGCACACTAAAAGGCACAGAAGCGGCAAAGCCAGGCCTTCGGCCGCAATTCTAATATTCCTTCCACCAACTGGTATACAAATTAAATGCACTGGGCATGACACATGCCTTCTATAAGTCTGCAAAAACACACAATGGTGACTGTTAGTGGTATCGAGTGGGCAGAACTGCATAACACTGCCCCAGATGTCTTACTAAAATTATCCTAAAAACGACTTCAAGGATTGGCAGGACCACCATCCTTCAAGGCATGAATGATGTGACACCACTGATTGACACAGACCCAGCTCAGACCTCAGGAAGAGTGGGGGGAAGACAAGCCAAGTCACAATCCAAATTAGTGCAGCGGCTCCTGCAGCTAGAGGAACACAATGTGTTCTTTGACTAACCTTTCAAAGCCTCGTGTAGCTTGAGCTCTGAGGTTGCTTGTTAAAGAAGGGCAGGGCGGGGCCGAGCTGACAGCCTGGAACATTGACCACCATGCTCCGACTGACGTGTAAATCACCCTCTGACTTGGGGTCTCGAACTTAGACAAGGAAATGTCATCTCCAGACTTTGCCCATCATGGCTTTATGCAGAAATGGCCCCTCTAGGTGCCTCTCTCTACCTTTGCAGACATGTGACCCAGGGCTGGTTGAGATAACATTTTTGGACTTTATTTCCAAGACTGGTTATAGTTTTTAAAAACATCCCTCTTATCTGAAATTGACCCATATATATATATATATATATATATATTTTTTTTTTTTTTTTTTTTTTTTTTTTTTTTTTCTGAAAATACCACATCTTTCTATATCCAGAGGATAGGAAGTAGAGAGCCTATCTTGTCTCTGTAGCGGACGCATTCACCAGGTTGAAATTCCTCTCTGGTACCTTTGCGGCTGCTACCTTCAGGACCGTCCTTCTCCCTTCTCCCTCGACGTTGGCCTCTTTTCCATACAGGTGATTTGGTCAAGATATCACCGCATCCTGAGATGGTCGATCTACCCACGTGATTTATACGGTGTCCATCTCTTTTTTTCAGAAATCTCACTGCTTGTTACTCGTGACTGAGCGAAATGAAACTAAACGCCAGCCACAACGGATAGCAACTTAGCAATTCTTGAAAATACTGACATAGAGGAAGCGAGGACATATGTCTACATACCTGCTCAAAAGGTATAAACTTCCTGGGGTGTCTGGCTGGCTCAGTCAGTAGAGTATGCAAGTCTTGATCTCAGGATCCTGAGTTCAAGTGTCACATTTGGCATGGATCCTACTTAAAAAAGAAAAAAAAAGAGATACAAATTTCCAGTTATACAATAAATGAATCATGGAGATGTAATGTACAACGTGGCACTATTATTAATAATACTGTATTGTATATTTGAAAGCTGCTGAGAGAGTAGAACTTAAAAGTTCTTACCACAAGAAAAAAATTATAACAGGTTAAGTACACTTATTGTGGTGACCATTTTGCAATATATACAAATATTGAATCATGCTGTATACCTGAAACTAATGTCATATGTCAATTGCATCTCAATAAAAAAGGTGTGTATAAAATTAAGCATTTTGTCTCCCCTATGTTCATCCCTGTTAACATTGCCAATCAAGAGTTGTTTACATCAGTGACCCTTACATTTGTACATGAATTTCCTGGGGGCTTTTGATTCAGAAGGTTAGGGGTGGGGTTTGAGATTCTGAATTTCTAAGGCATTGCCTGATGATGCTGATGCTGTCGGTCCATGGGCCACACTTTGGGTAACAAAGGCCTTAATATTACTTCATAGAGATTGGCACAGCTGAGAGTGAGAGGGGGTGAATATGATCAAGGTAATACAATTCAGATTCTTCTAATAATTTATAAATATCTGATAAAATAGAGATTATACTATTGGAGGTCTGATTATGCTTTAGAACGCCTATTGGTTTATAATCAAGAGAATATCAAAATAAATCGTGACCCAAATTTCCCAATATTTACGTTCTTTAGTTTGCAAGGCACAGACAATTCCCAATTCTCTTTGTTTGTGAATTAAGTACTAGGACGTTCTTTTAAAACTGTTTCCGGGAGTGCCTCGGTGGCTGAGTCGGTTAAGCGTCCGACATCAGGTCAGGTCATGCTCTCGCGGATGGTGAGTTAGAGCCCCATGTCAGGCTCTGCGCTGACAGCTCAGAGCCTGGATCCTGCTTCAGATTCTGTGTGTGTCTCTCTCTCTGCCCCTCCCCCGCTTGTGCTTGGTCCCCCTCTCTCTCTCTCTCTCTCTCTCAAAAAAATAAATAAATATTAAAAAAAAAAACAAACCCTGATTGTTTACTTAGCAGAATTCAGAAGGGAATTATGGAAGAGTAGGAGCTCTACTGAGGCTTACAGCATCAGGAAACTGGATAAAGTCTGGAACTTCCATCATACCTTGAAGGGCTCCCCCAAGACCACTCACGCCAAGTCAGCTTGCTGCAACCCCCCAAAAGTAGAAAGCAATGTTTTTGGGTAAATGAAGTCATCATATCACATCACTTCTTAATATTATATTTAGTTTTCAGGGATATATATATATATATATAGAGAGAGAGAGAGAGAGAGAGAGAGAGAATGCTTTGGAATTCAGATTGTTGCACAAATATTATACACCAGGCCATTTAGCTACGGACTGGGGATACAGGATGGACAAGACAAACAAAATCGTCTCCTTCATTGAGATGTCAGTCTGTATTTTCTTTCTGTTTTTCAATGACATCTGTCTTCTTACAACTCTGGAACTTCCTCTTCCAAACATTCTTTATTTTTAAGCACAAAATTGAATTTTGCTTCCTAATTGAAACGTTCTGTTTTTAATAGGGGCAATGGGAACATTTGTAAATATCGCTATAGTTGGAAAGATCATGAATCTGGCAACTATTTTCTGGTGGATGTTTATCCAAATGCGTATGTATAAGCTTCTTTCTGGCTGCATAGTGCCTTGCATCTATATCTAATTTGGGGGCATAATATTGCATTATAATCTTGTCTACAAGTCTTTCACCTTAACTGGGCTAGTCAGTTCCTGGTGGAACCACCACTAGCCATTGAGTTGCCAAGCCAGATAAGGGACCCATCTGGGCTCACTAAATCATGTCGATGGAACTTTGTAAACAACTCTCAAATCGTCGTTCTCAGGTCCTCAAAATCTCATTCAGGCAAATAGAATAGCCTCCTCACTTGCCTCTCACTTTGGACCTCCCCCTGACCCATCAGACTTCTGGTCTGATGTCTACAGCGTCCAGAGGAAAGCTCTCTGAAATGTTAATGGCTCACAACACTCCTGGTTTCAGTGCATTCTCATTGCTATCAGAATAAATCCAACACAGTATACAAGTTCCATGAACAAACACATGTGAAAAACGTTGCACTCTATCTACCTCCTTTGATTCGCAGTACATTTTACTACATTCAAGGTTCTGAGAAGTGCAGTTAAACAGACTTCTCTAGTTTCATTGAACCCAGAACGTCTCAGACTTATTTTACTGTGAAATTTCTTTCCCCCAGCAATTCCTGCCCACATCCCTCCAGTCAGCATTCTCTAGGACACGATTTAAGGAGCTCACTTGGTGATGTGCAGAGCTCTGACCTCACACTGGAAACTGTGTGCCATTCTGAGGGACCCTAAGCTGGTCTTCCTCAGAGTGGCTATATTCCCTTGCTGTGCTTGATTAAACACAGCTAATTCAATCATATTTTAGAGGTATATTCTAGATTTTACACTTTTGAAATCATTGAGCACAACTCATTGATTTGACACTCGAAGCAAGGGTTCAAGATGGAGAGACTTCTTCAGGGTCACATAGATAATAAACTAGACATTGAAATGCAAAAAACAAAATCTGAGTATAGAAAACGGCAACTATGGTGCTTTGGGGTAGCAAGTGAGAAGAATGTCTGAAAGAAGAAAATAAATTGGGAAAAGAACAAAAAGCAAGCAATGACTGTCTAGAGCAGGGCTTTCCAAAAGGAATATAATACAAACTACAAATGCAAGCCACAGAAGTAATTATAATTTTTTTCATCAGCCAAACAAGTAAACAGAAACTGATGAAGTTAATTTGAATAATGTATTATATTTAACTTAATATATGCAAATTATCATTTCAACATGTAATCAATATTAAGAACTATTAATGTTATATCTTGCGTTCTTTTTTTTTTTTAAGTGGAATCATCAAAATCTGGCATGAAATGGGGCGCCTGGGTGGGGTTGAGCTTCCAGCTTCGGCTCAGGTCATGATTCGTGGTTCATGGGTTCAAGCCCCGTGTTGGGCTCTGTGCTGACAGCTCAGAGCCTGGAGCCTGGAGCCGGTTTCAGATTCTGTGTCTCCCTCTCTCTCTGCCCCTCCCATGCTCGTCCTCTCTCTCTCTCTCTCAAAATTAAATAAACATTTTTTAAAAGCTTGGTGTGAATGACATATTTTTAAATTTATTTATTTATTTTGAGAGCGAGATCATGTGCACGAGCAGGGGAGGGGTGGAGAGAGAGAGAATCCCAAGCAGGCTCCGTGCTGTCAGCCCAGAGCCTGATGCCTGGCTCCATCTTGTGGACAGTGAGATCACTCAGTACCTGAGCCAAAATCAAGAGTCGGGACGCTCAACCAACTGAGCCACCCGGGCACCCCTCCCCTCTCCCGGTGCGAATTTTGTACACGCAGCATATCTCCGTTCAAACTACCCACATTTTCACGTGCTCAGTAGCCATATGTAGCTAATGGCTACCATACTAGACAGTAAAAACATAGCGGTGATCTAGAGTGGTGGTTCTTAACTGAGGGATAATTTTGCTCCCTGGGAAACATCTGGCAATGTCTGGAGGTATTCTGAGTTGTCAGAGTTGGGTGGGGAGGAACTACTGGCATCTAGTGGGTAGAATCCAGGGATGTTGCTAAACATTCTACCATGCACAAAATGCTCCCCTGCCCCCACAACAAAAAAATTACCCGGTCTCAGATGTCAATAGGAGTGAGGTGAGAAACCCTACTCTAGAGAATTGGTGAACTAATGAGAAATGATCTATTTTGTATAAAAGCTCTAATTCTCTCACTCACTCATTCCAAAAATACTAACAAAGCTGCAAATACCACTGGGAACTCTGTTAGTAATTTAGACATCAAGACACATCAAACATCATCAAATAGGGTCAATGAATGGCATAAGGGTTATACCATATGAGATGCAGAAATGGGGCAAAGGGAGGAGCAACCAACATGTTTGTTTTTATCCATCACAGGCTCAACCAAAGGTCTTACGTGCAGATGCCTGAAAAGGGAAGATAAAGAAAGGAAAACAAACAAAACAAAACAAAAAAAGAAAGAAAGAAAGAGAAAGAAAGAGGAAGAAAGAAAAAGAAAGAAAGTCAAAAATAGTGTAATCAGAAGGAAAATGATTTTTGGAAGAAACTAAAGATAAATGATACACTAAGGTAGGTGACTGAGAAGGAAATGGAAAGATAAAGCAGAGTGAAATGGAATCTAAGGAGTGGAGTCAAACAGAGAAAGGCCAGTGACATTAACCACGACTGTCCATATTCTAATATTGTAATATCTGTTTCCCCTCTCCACCTCTCCATTCTCCATGGTCTTTCCTAAAGGATCTTCTCTGTGGCTACTTCGGACAATGATTTTTTTTTTTTTCCTCTGAAAGTAAAAAGAGCTTATTTTCTGGAAGGATGTCAACTTGCTGTATGTTGGGATTAGAAGGCGGGCCGATTGGAGACACACGGGGTCAGTGTCTGGACAGCGATCTGTCATGAACCAAAGCCTGTCATAGATGGCCCTAGAGATGCAGACAAAGACCCACGATCATTATTTTCCAGAGAGAGCCTTTAAAGCACCTTGGGGCCGCCGTTCAGCACGGGGCCCTGAGCTCCCGTGTTGGACCACCTGCCAGGAGCTGTGCGTCAGGCTGACCTCTCCCAACCCAGTGTGAATAACTTCCGAGAGGTAGCCCCACATAAGGGCAGGGGCTGCAAGCAGGCAAAGAAAGCGAGGAGATTTATAGCTCTAGGATATCTCTCTCTTTTGAAAATAAAATGGCACATTAGGGGGAAAAGGGGGCTTGTCTGAAAGGACCTAACCCCAGGCATGACCAGTTCAATGTTCATTACCCAGCGCAAAAGCTTGGGTCAGTCCAGGCAAGTCTGTGGAGAAAAGAAAGGATTGGTGTGCTTAGTAAGAGACAAGCAGAGGCTCTCTCAAAACTTTTCTGATCCATTTTTAAAAAGTCTTACCCCAAATGCTATTTTTCCCGGAAGGCAATGTTCGCCTGAAAGCGTTGGAGGGACCATCCCCACGACAAAGGAAGACTCATGTCAGCATCTAGAAACATGTTAGGTTCTACTGTAAAATTTATCGATATCTGGGAAAGAACCCTGTATGCCATTAAAAAGCTCTTCAAGATAAAAAGAGAACTAGGTTTTGTATCTTTTGCCGTCATTTTGATTTTTTTAACCTCTAAGAAATTGCTTAGACTCTTAAAAACCCTGCTCGTTCTCTTAAGCCCTGATGATTCTTTTAACCACTGAAAAGACCAAACTCTTTCTAACAATAAGATGATGGCAGATTCCCTGATACTGTTCCCACAAGGACAGAGAATGAAACCCCGAGGTCATCTCTGCTTCTCAATAAGAAGCAGGATAGCGAGCGAGTTTCACCATCAGAAAATATCGCCTTCTTGGAGGATGGTGTCCTTTCTAGAGTTCTGAGGGACAAAGAGGAGCTCTGGGCAGGAGAATCTGAGGTTCAATTTCAGAGTCCCACCATGGGCATGTCTGAGGCTGTACCAGGGAAATCCATACACAATGAAAACACAGACAAGGGAGATTTGCACAGCTTTTAGCTTAGGTCAAAAAAACATGTAATTGGTTAAGTAAGAGGGCACTAACACGTGCCATGTCACGCTGGATTTTCTCGAAAAATAAAAAAAAATAACAAAGTTAAACTTTCAGTCAACCTGAAAATATTAGCTTTTTATGGGGGCAGGGCGGAACGAATGGAACAGCAGCGTTTTTTTTTTTTTTTCTTTTCTTTCTTTCTTTTCTTTTCTTTCTTTCTCTTTTTTTTTTTTTTTTTTTTTTTTTTTTTTTTTGATTGCCCATTTTCAAAGTCTTCTCAGAGCAAGAATGATAGGGGAGTGAGGCAGACAGGAAATAGGTGTGGGGGGAAAATATTTAGGAAAGGGTTAAAGATACAGCACAAGTAGAAAAGATAGGCCTCTATGACTTGTGGCCAAAATATATGTCCGGACACCGTGATAAATGTTTTTCTGGGTTTGAAATTTGAAATTTTCTAATTGGAGGGGTCAGTGACATATGGAATCAGTAGCATATGGGATGTTGTGGATAATGGAGACCGAAGCAATATTTTACCACTTCTAACTCTCAGGTGGCAAACACTTTTTATGTAGTATAGGTTGCACAGGCTCAGGAAAGAAGAGATTTTAATTGTAGAGAATTTTCTTCTTTAAACCATAAAACAACATTTTGGAGGAAAAAAAAAAAAAGAGAGAAAGGCTTGCCCTCAATCATAAGATCAAAGATCAGGATTTGTGGGCCAGAATCATTTTTATTAACCGAACTCTTGGTAGAATGCAGGGCATAGAAGACATATGTGAGATTTAAGAATGAGTTTCACATCCGGATTTAAACCCTCATGTTTATAAAATGCTCTTCATTGAAAATTTTTCTTCGTTTTAGTGAATAAAAATTATATCATCAGACTTTAACATTTCCCCCCCATCTGCTTTTAAATTATCTTGACTTCTTCTTTATCAATAATTATGATCATTTTGACCTAGTAAGAAAGCCCCATCTCCTGTGTGTATCTCCCCTCTGACCTTTAGTCAACAATCACGTGATTTTTAAGATCAGTTTTTAAATGAGGAGGAGGACAATGATGGTGAATAAAATGATAAGAAGATACTTAATGTCTTCTTTTCTGAGGTCAGTGGCGGCTAGTTTTTTTTTTTTTTAATTTTTGTTTAAATTCGAAACAAACTTTACTTCTCTATCATTAATTCCTTCTGCAATTTCAAATGTTCTATCTGGTCTCCAAGTAGAAAAACTTGTATTGAAAAATAACGGTTGTATTGATGTCCCGGGTTTTATGTTGGGACATAAAACGGTGGGCAAATGGTAAATCCACGAATAAATACGTGTTTTCACCCAAATGAAAATCCAGGGAGAGTTTACTGTCCTTACACTCTCTCTCCTCCTCGCTCATGGAATAGGCACGAATGTGGAGGGAACGCTGACCCCCAGCATCCACACAAAGAGCACTGGACAATAAGGAAGGTCGACTCTTTCTACACAAACCTGCCTTTGTGCTCCGCGTGGGGCTTGATCCTTGCGGCCCGAGAGCTCAGTGGATGCCAGGGAGATAGATGTGATGTGTTTGCCTCATCCAGGGTAGCAGCTGAGCCACTTTCACACAGGCAGGCAGGTACAGCCGAGCCTGGTAACAGATGAGAACCCCTAGGGAGCCCTTGACTATGGAGAATGAAAAATCAAAAGAAACCATATTGGACACAGATACAAAGGGAGTCCCCTGCTCCTTTTCTCTCCTCCCTTGTTCCCTTTCTCCCCTTCCTTAGGAAACGTCAATGAATGTGGAAAGCTGTCTTTCCCCTGGAAGCATTTGTGAGCACTGGGACTCCAGATGCTATTCTATGCAAATGGTTTCCATCCTTTCCTGCCCGGGGAGATGCTTTTTTAACCCATCTGCATATCCATTTTCTGTCTTTTCTGGGAGAGAGAGGCAAACGAAGAGATGAAAATACTTTCCAGACAACTGTTTCCACTGCTTCACTCTGGTTGAATGGAAATGTGGCCCCGTGGAAGTGGAGTCGGGTCGCTGTGGCTGTCCACTGCACGGTGTCAGTGCCACTGGCGTGGATGCGGGGAGGGGAGATGTTCGGCAGCAAGGCCCGGAAGGGAGTCAGCGAAGTACTAGTTGAAAACTTTAAAGACACTAGGTGTTTTCCTCACATTTGGAAGTGGGGGGGTGAAGGTATTTGAAAAGAGTTGGCATCCAAAATTATGGAAGTACTTCAATGTCATGGGACCAAATTTTCTATTTCACTGTAAAAGATGACCCACTTCTACTTCCCTGTTTACTTGCAAAGTACTACAGTATGAGTGAAAGTCGTTTTTGCTGTCATTGTTTTTCATTTTATAGTACCTCTCTATGAGGTCAAGCCGATTCGATCATTCCAGTTGTATGACTGAAATTTTTTAAAAAATACAAAGAAGGGTAGAGAACTCAATACCAGGATTGTGGGGTAATAAATTATAATTGTGAGGTCCAACCACTCTTCAAAGCTGGATGTCAAAGAGGATTCCAGGCATTTCAGAGTTTGACACCTCGGCGTTCCTTATCCCTTCAACCCCTATTGATATTGAGTCAGACATAGAACGAAAGCTCAGATAACGTACAAATAAACTTGACATACACTAGGATGTTGAAGGGATATTTGAAATTATTATGTTACATATTCTTTATTAAATATGAATCTAACTAATATCCTGAGAAAATGGGTCTCATTGATGTTATATTTTAAAATATGACACAGTTTAGGATAATTATACTGGGCTTTGACATTTCTGGTAGCATTATTGGTCTGCAATTCTATGCTGGTGTTACTTACAAGGAGTAAATCATTCACCATCAAAAAATAAAATTAATCCTTTAAAGGGGATCCAGAGTTTGCTTTGCCACATTTATCTCCAAGGACATGTGCACACACGCACAAGGCAACCTACACCTTAAAAACAAGATTCCTGCGGGGAGCTTGTGATACGTGAAAGTCCCTTGTGCTAAAATTAAAACACAGATAATGCTTTTACTGTGAACCAACCTATACTCCCAACCACACGTATATAAGATTCTGATATTAACACAGGAGTGTGGTGGCTTTTGTGTTTTTTTTTTTTTCTTTAGAGAACACACAACTACAGTTAAGAAGAGAGCATTTACAATGGCGGTAAAGAAATCTCAATTCAGGTCCTGAATCAAATTAAATAATAATAGACTAATCTAAAGATACAAAGTATGGAACACATGTGCTCCCTCACACTCATGGCAGACATCAATAATCAATCATGACCCTTTACACCCTACAGCGCCTCAGAATCCTTCTCAACAATGCTACAAGGAATCACTACTATTAATCAAGCTGGCATATAGGTTAGGATAACTCTCTATTTGCCCATCCCTGCACTAGTCCTTTCATCTGTTTGTGCCTCAGTTTCTCCATTTCAGGGAAATGACCACAAAGATTAGAGTCTTGTATGGATATAGGGTTGTGGATTTCTGGACTTGAGCATCAAGGGATGATATATCTTTTTTTTTTTTGAAAGTAAAAGTAAGTCAGGTGATGTTAATATAGGAGAGTTTGGGTTAATTCTGTTTATAATAAGAAGTTGCATTATGCATAATGTAACTGTATTCATGTTTAGAATTCTGTCACGGCTGCGTCACCTCAAGAAACTGTTACTCATGATATCATTGGTAATCAGATGTACAATAAATCAGAAATTTAATACAATTCATAGCCAAAGAATGCTTCTCTAAATACATTGATTGCATAAAGGTACTGCTGAGTCTGTTACTGGAGGTCAGTATCTTTCCTAAATATATTTCTCTATAAATTAAAAAAAGACTATTCTTTCTGGCATCTGAGATACTCTTCCTCCTCTTTACGTCATTAGCCCCTGTCTTACTTCATCTTGACTGAAATGCCAACACTCCAGAAAGGCCTTTCCTTCTAAGTGCCAATCCAAAGTAAATTACCAACACTCCTATTATTTTATCTCATGCATTCTGTTCTTTTCCTCTATGGCATCTACCACAATTAGAAAAAAAGCAAACCATCCATTATCTATCTATCTATCTATCTATCTATCGTCTATCTAATTTTTCATCTATCTATATCTATCTAAACTTATTTAGTAGCTGTCTTCTTCAAAAGGAAAGGTACTGTGTTTGTTGTTTTTGGTGTCTGCTTATCACCTAAGACCCTTACTTACTCTAGAAACCTTGACTGCACATTAGCATCACCTATGAGGCTTTTTAAAGATCCTTATGTTCGCGCCAAACCCTGGAAGAATTCTATCAAAGGGAGGGAAACCCAGACATCAGTGTGTTTTAAAGCTCTATCCCTGAGAACAGCTAAGACTGAGAGACTACAATGATGTTGGGGGAAGCATTAATGTAAGTTGCCACGGCAAACCCAAGTTTTTTCATGTTAAAATACCCTAAATAATTTTAATAGTGCATTGCATAACGACACCATACGTAGCTGTGGAAGTTATGAAAGCCATGGAAAATATTAGGATCTAATCCAGCACCATCATAAAGGGGTAGGGGGTGTGGAGACAGATATATTGACAGTGCAAGACAATGTTTTTGCTCTATGTGCCACATTCTTGTACTGGCCTATGAATGGACTGAATTCAGAAACAAAGTGCTCCCTTTTTCAATGAGCCTAGCAGTTTGCCAGTGATGAGTACAAAAGCAGGGGAGAGGTTTTATGCTCATTCACAATCGGAGCTAAGCTGGTGGGATCATATCTCCCGAAAGTGTGGCTAGAGGCGATTAGAAACAAGAGGAAGATTTAAAGCTTGATGCTTCCTAGACATTAATTGGGAGTGGGTGACTCAATTCAAATGCAGCCACCTGCCTGTAAGACATGTACTTAAAGAAAGGATTTATGCAAAGCGTCTGATTGTCTTTGGCTGTGGATACCCGCTGAGTCTCCAAAGCACGGAATTGGTGAGCTTTGGGTGGGCAGCCCAGGGCCTGGCCAAAGTACTCCACGCAGGAAGCAACTGTTGGGGGTGGGGGACACAGAACTGGGGTCAGAAGAGCTGATTAGCTGCATTGCTGTGTCACTTACCCTTTTGGTAGCTCTGTGCAAGTTGCCTATCCTCTGGGTCTCAGTTTTCCCAATTTTATGTCTAATAATAAATTACCCAGAAGGACTGTGAGGGTCAGCTATAAGGCCCTTTGTAAATGCCAATCATTACCATCACTCTGCACCTCCTTACTGGAATATTACATAGGTTACTAGATAACATCATTTATTTTTGTTAAAAAAAAAAAAACCCTTGGAAACACTACATTTTGTCAAATTATTCAGTCATTTGTGGTTGGATCAAAATCATAAACTAAGCACAAGTCCCAGCCTTCTTTTCCCTTTGTGAAGCCCTAAAATTAATAGAAAATTTGTTAAACATGTAACAAGTCTGGGAAATAAGAAATAATGTCTCAAGTGGATCAGAAATTCTGGAAATTCCACAAAAATTGGGAAAATAGGAAATAAAATTGGATTTAAGGAGAAAAGCAAAGACCAGAAAATATACGTGGAGAGATCAGTCCACAATGTAAGAGCAGCCCTGAGGGTGTTCCAAGCTCAGACTTGGCACATACGGGGAGATGAATGGGCCCCTCGGGTGGCTGGTTGGGTATTACAATAAAGGCAGCTGGGCACACTGGTCCTTCATTCTCTCCCTGCTTGTTTCAAGAAGGAAGCAAGGGAGACACCTTCCACAAGTGGGATCGATGATTTTGGATACCTGTGCTAGAGGGATGAAGTGGGGACAAAGCCCAGGGTGGTTGGTAAAACTCAAGATGGGTTAGAAGACTTACTGTTGGGGCAGCCCAAACAGTAGCATATTCAACCCCTCCACCGAAATCACTGGAGGCTGGCCAAGTGATACTGGCATTTGTAGGCACAGTATTTATAGAAGGACTACCAGATCCCGAGATGAATATCCAGCCACGATTCACCAAGTGCTTGAATACAACCTACACCAGGTAAAAGAAGTACCAAGCTCAGGAAATCATTCATAAGTAGAAGGCAAACCAAATAAGATATTAGAGTAAGTATGATCACAACACCCAAAGTAGATGTGAGTGTATTTAGTCATGTAACAAATCAGCTAGATATTTCAGAAATTAAGTATTTGATTATTGAAATTAATAGCTAAAGAGTAGAATGGAAATAGCTGAATTAGTGAGTCAGAACAGAGAGGAACTAGGTCAAAGAAATGGATCAAGTGGAAGAAATATTGAATGATGAGTAAAAATGAGTACAATGGACCCAGAAATGCTACCTGGTGTGGATTTTAAAAAAAGAGAACAGAGAAAAGTATATAAAATAAATAGTAGAATGATCCCTGTAGTTTAGGAAAGAACTCTTTGAGTGGAGGCTGGGGGCTTTGGAGACACAGGTATATCCCTTATAGCTATAACTTATGGAATATATACACACACATAATGAAAAGTAAACATAAAGAAAAAGCTCAATCATTTTAGAGGTCTAGGTTAGGCGAGGAGGGAAGGTGCATGTCAGGATTTTCTGTCTTTATGGTTTTACTCTCAGGAGAGGAAGACATCATTTGTACAGAAGTAACCCCTGGTATTATCTTATCCTGGAATGAGTCTCAGACTTTCTAACTTTCAACTGCTAGTACCTTACTTCCGTTAGAGAAAAACTATGGTTTTTGGTCCAGGGGACTCAGTTTTGTAAAAGAGACTTCTTAAAAATTAATGAAATTGATTCATCCTTTTATCTAGAACACAGTATGACAATGTGAATCAAGAACCTTATATTTCATTTCACTTGGTCAATTGACTCTACTCTAATGAATCTAATTGAAGGCATTCATCATAAATTTCAGAAATTCTGCGTGTACACAATCACAAAAATTAACTCAAAATGGATTAAAGACTTAAATGCAAGACCTGAAATTGTAAAACTCCTAGAAGAAAACGTAGGGAAAAATCTCCTTGACAGTGGCATTGGCAATGATTGTTTTGAAAAATACAAGCAACAAAAGCAAAAATAAACAAGTAGAACTACATTAAACTTGAAAGTTTCTGCCCAGCCAAAGAAACAATCAATAAAATGGAAAGGCAACCTATGGAATGGGAAAAAAACATTTGTAAACAACACATCTGATTAGGGGTTTATATCTAAAGTATAAGAGATTTGTACAACTCAATAGCAAAAAAGAAAAAAAAAAGCAAATAATCTGATTTTATTTATTTATTTATTTATTTATTTATTTATTTATTTATTTTTTACGGTTTATTTATTTATTTATTTTGAGAGAGACAGAGAGAAGTGCAGGCAGGGAGGGGCAGAGAGAGAGGGGGACGGAGAATCCAAAGCAGACTCTGCGCTGATAGCACAGAGCCCGATGTGGGGCTCGAACCCACGAACTGTGAGATCATGACCTGAGCTGAAGTCAGACTCTTAAATGACTGAGCCACCCAGGTGCCCCTATTTTTTATTTAAAAAAAACATTTTTTTTCATTTATTTATTTTTGAGAGAGAGAGAGACAGAGCACAAGTGGGGGAGGGCAGAGAGAGAAGGAGACACAGAATCGGAAGCAAGGTCTGAGCTGTCAGCACAGAGCCCAACGCGGGGCTCCAACTCACAAACCACGAGATCATGGCCTGAGCCAAAGTCGGTTGCTCAACCGACTGAGCCACCCAGGCGCCCAAATAATCTGATTTTAAAATGGGCAAAGGAACTGAATAGTTTTCAGAGAAGATGTATAAATAGCCAACAGGTACATGAAAAGGTGCCTGATATCACTAATCATCCAGAAAATGCAAATCAAAATTATAATGAGATGTCTACATCGGGTAGGATGTCTATTACAAAAAGCCCAGAGATAACATATATTGGTGAGGATGTGGAAAAAAGGGAGCCCTTGTGCACTGTTGGTGGGAACATAAATTGGTGCAGCGTCTATGGAAAGCAGTATGGAGTTTTCTCGAAAAATAGAACTGCCATATGATATAGCAATGACACTTCTGGGTATATATCTGAAGGAAATGATATCAGTATCTTGAAGAAATATTGCACTCCCGTATCATTACAGCAGTATTCACAATAGCCAAGGTATGGAAACAACCTGAGTGTCCATCAACAGATGAATAAACAGAGAAAATGCTAGATATTTTATATATTTATATATTATATTATATAGATACATTATATATATTTATATATGAAATATAATATATATAGTGGAATATTATTCAGCCTTATGAAGAAGGAAACCCTGCCATTTGTAATTATGTGAATGAAACCGGAAGGCATTATGCTAAGTGAAATAAGCCCAGCAGAAAAAGGCAAATATTGTATGGCATCAATTATACATGGAATGTTAAAAAAGAAAAATCGACCGAGGGTTGATGGGGGGTGGGAGGGAGGGAAGAGTGGGTGATGGGCATTGAGGAGGGCACCTGTTGGGATGAGCACTGGGTGTTGTATGGAAACCAATTTAACAATAAATTGCATATTAAAAAAAAAAAGAAAGAAAAATCGAGGGGCCCCTGGGTGGCTCAGTCGATTAAGCAGCTGACTTCGGCTCAGGCCCTGAGCTCTCAGTTTGTGAGTTCGAGCCCCTGGTTGGGCTCTGAGCCTACAGCTAGGAGCCTGGAGCCTGCTTCGGATTCTGTGTCTCCCTCGCTCCATGCCCCTCCCCTGCTCGCGCTCTCTCTCTCTCTCTCTCTCTCTCTCTCTCAAAAATAAACAAACATTAAAAGAAAGAAAAGAAAAGTCGAATGTATACAAAGAGTAGATGGTGGTTACCAGGTGCTGGTGAGTGGGAGAAATGGGGAGATGTAGGTCAGTGGCTACAAAGTTACATTCATGAGATGAGTAAGTTCCGGGGACCTATTATACAGCATGGTGACTATAGATAATAATACTGCATTATATACTTGAAGGAGTAGATCTTAGGCATTCTCACCAAAAAAAAAAAAAAAAAAAGGTTAAAGAAAAAAAGAAAAGAAAACGTGTATGTAAGCTATATTCGCTGAGGTATTATTCATATAGTGAAAAATGGGAAACATTTTATGATTAAATAAATTGTGGCATATTCACATGGCAAAATAGTATGTAGTCAACAAAATATTTCTGGGGAAGTTTAAATGGTGTAGAAAATTGCTTTTACAGGGTGCTTGGATGGCTGAGTCGGTTAAGCGTCCTACTTCGGCTTAGGTCACGATCTGGTGGTCCGTGAGTTCGAGCCCCGCGTCGGGCTCTGTGCTGACAGCTCAGAGTCTGGAGCCTGCTTCTGATTCTGTGTCTCCCTCTCTCTGTCCCTCCCCTGCTAGAGCTCTGTCTTTGTCTCTCTCAAAAATAAATAAACATTAAAAAATAAAATAGAATAATGTTTCAATTAGTATGTGTCAGATTTATATTTAAAAACTTTCCACCCAAGCCCTAGAGATAAGAGATGTATGTTTCCTTTGGAAAAAGAAAACAGCACCCTACTCGAGTCACCACAGACCGTGTCACCAGATTCAATGTGGCTGCTCCAACTCATGAGCTGCGAGATCATGACCTGAGCTGAAGTCAGATGGTTAACTGACTGAGCCACCCAGGCACCCCGAGGAAAGTTCTAGCATTTTAACTGCTCTCAGTCACTTAACTTTATGTGCAAATAAGAATTTTCTGAGATATCTCTCTCTCTATATATATATATAGATATATATATCTATATATAAATAGATAGATAGATATTTACATATCAGATAGGCTTTGGCCCACGCACTCCTCGCCTATAAAATTAGCAAACCCACAATACCTGAAATGATGGCCTCCTGCTCTGTTACAGTGTTTTCCCACTTCCCTCAGCCTCTGTAATCTCGAGCACTGCAAGGGAGGAATGTGGTGTAGTTAATCTGGGTGAGGGATTGTTTCCGAAGATGGCTCATTTCTTTCTTGCGTGGACTGTTCAAAACCACGAAGAACATGGGACTTCTGAAGGGCAGCACTTTGACTCCTAAAGCTTTCCTAGGACGTCCTTTAGGATTGGGTCCCCAGCATGCTCTTCCCATTTGGAGTGCCTGCTTAGATGGCTTATACCGCACCTGGTATCCGCACCCTAGGTCTCCCTCACCCAGCACACGCAATCGTGATCAAACCCAGGACGAGTCGGAGCAGATGCTCCTGGGGTCCCCACGATCCTGCTCCGGTAAGGATGTCTTTCCCCTCCTACCTTTGAGAGAATTGGCACGTAATAACATGTCCACAACCCAACCAAAAGCCAGCCTCTTCTATACTGTTTGCCATTTTTTCCCAGCATAATTCCTTTATAAGGATCTGCTTGTCAGTTCTGCTCATCAACACAGTTCATGTGCTCCAGCATCTCAAGAAGGGTGGCTACAAAGACGACGAGCACGTCACCTGTCCTTGTCCCAGCCCAGCTGAGAAGCCAGCTCTAGCAGCTGCACAGAAGCTGATGAAATTCTGCTTTGTATAATAATCTTATCCTTGGTTTATCTTATTTTTCTGCATCTATTTTCCTTTCACCTTGATGTATATACCCACTTACTTTTGCCACATTTTGTAATTATTTATACAATACCTCCAACTTGGAGGGCGGGGAAGGAAAGTGTATGAACACTTATTTATTAGCATAAAGATTTCTTCCACGTTACAGGACAGAAGCCAAGGCTTCGTGGTACCTTTTGTAATCATCGGCAGCAATCCAAGAGATTGGACTGCTGTCCTCTGGTGGAAAGAAAATAGATCTTATTTTATTTTATTTATTTTTTGAAGTGTATTTATTTTTGAGAGAGAGAGCAACAGTGAGGGAGGGACGGACAGAGAGGGGGACGGAAGATCCGAAGCAGACTCCATGCTGGCAGCAGAAAGCCAGATGTGGGGCTCAAATCCAAGAACCGTGAGACTGTGACGTGAGCTGAAGTCGGACGCTCAACTGACTGAGCCACCCAGGTGCCCCTCCCCCCCAAATAGATTTTAGTTTCAGAGAGAAATGGCTTTGACTGTTTTCCCCTCCATATACGAGTCTGGAAGCTCTTATCCTCTTTGAGGGTTAGTAAATAGACACAATGTAAAGCATGGGTAAAATAATGCATCCGTGATTAAAAATAAAATTTGAGATATTCATCTGTTGATTTGCTCAGAATTTCCTTACTAATCTTTCCCTCCCCATTTCCTCCTCCTACTACCATGGAAGGTTTCTTTACTCTCTTCTCTTGGGGTAATATTGTGGCAAAACGGAAAGAGGAGGTAAAGCATCACCCACTGTCAGCTTTTGAGTTTCCAGGTGAACTTTTGTAATTCATGGCAGAGAAAGAAGTATGAGAGAAAAGAATCTGGAGACACAAATCCAAGGCCATAAAGGGCCAGGGCGTAAAATTTTTGCCACAAATAATAGGGCAAGAAAATGCAAATGAATTGATCATGAGTCTTCTCATTTCAGAAGAGATGGAGATCCTTAGGATTGGAGGAGAGAGAGAGAGAGAGGCAGAGTGAGAAAGCAAGATTGAGACCGGGGTGAGCATATTTAATAGGAAACCATGAACTCTCTTCTAGACACGTCACGTACCATGGTGAGGGGAAGACAGAGCCTCTGTTTCTGAGATCGGAAGAGCCCAGGATGGGCTCTTTCCACCCAAGCCCTAGAGATCCGTGCACACGGTCATGGTAATATAGCAGAAGAAACACTGTGTCTAGGCAGAGCGAGCCTGAGACAGCCCTTCTGACGGCCTCTAAAAGATTCCCACACACTCTTGAGAGGAGTTCGAAGTGGCAGATGAGGGACGGCAGACCTGGAAAGCTTGGTTGATCATTTTTCTCCCTATGCAAACTGCCTTACGGCTCTTTTTGACTCCCAAGAAATACCCATAATAATAATAATGAGGTTGTGTAGTGTAGTGATTAGAATGGGTGTCTTTGGACCAGTCTGCCTGGGACTAGCCGGGATACATTATAAACTATTCTTCACTTCTCAGTGCCTTGTTTTTCTCATCTATATAATGGGAAAGGTGGTAACATTTAGCTCGCATAGCTGTGAGAGGATTAAATAATTTAACCTGTTTAAAACCTCAGAGCGGTGCCTGAACCGGAATAAGAAACTGATATGTTAACAAAAAGGGTAATGATTAGCGTTACTATCATGACGACTATTATTTTGTATTCTCTCTTATACCTCCCTTTCTTTCCTGCCTTCTTTATTTGATGAACGTTAATGTGTCCTTCCAAACGATAACTGTGTCTGCCTCCAATTGGGAGCCGGCCAGAGCCAAATGACTGGGAGAAAACCAAGTATCTGAAAGAAGAGAGAGGCTGCTGTTCGGGACAGACACAGTTTATAGCTGTGGTCCAAGGATGGGCATGTGGCTTAGGTTGGGCCAGTCGGAGAACTTGCTCAGATATGAAATGTTCGTGGATTAGAAACAGGGAGGGGCACGTAGGTGGCTCAGTCAGTTAAGTGTCGCTCTTGATTCCGGCTCAGGTCATGATCTCACGGTTCACGGAGCCCCGTGTCGGGCTCTGCACCGAAGCACGGAGCCCGCTTGGGATTCTCTCTCTTTCTCTCTCTGTCTGCCTCTCCCCCCTCAAAATAAATACATAAACTTGAGAAGAAAAAAGAAATGGGGAGGGGTTGGGAGAAAGGGTGATGGAGTACAAACCAGGTTGTTTGTCTTCAGAACTGAAGCGGAGGGAAGTGTGTGGAAACGGCACAAACGAATTCCTCATTCAAAACGTGTAGCTGTGAAGGGAGGGACGGAGGAGTCCTTGCCGTGGTGAAGATAGAGAATTGGGGAACTGGTTTTAGATGGTTGTATACAGGGCTGTTGAATTCACCCTGGACAATGGAAAGAGTCTAGTCCGTGACGAATATGTGAGAATGGCCAGAACATCAGTGGTTCAACCAGACGAGAAAATTTGTAAAAGGGAAGGAATGTGTTTTTTTGCATAAAAATAAAGCAAGAGGGTTGTGGGAGTAAAGTCACATTCGAAGGCTGTCTCAGGAGGCAGAGCTGCAGAGCTCCAGCCACCCAGCATAGTAAAGGCAGGAGTACAGTCAGTCCACGTGAGCAAACATGGTGTCCTGGGGTGAATCGTGTTTCCCTCACATTCATATGCTGGCATCCTAATCCCCAGCACTCCAGAATGTGACTGTATTTGGTGACAGGGCATTGAATGAGGTAATTAAGTTAAAGTGGGTTCATTAGGGTGGGCCCTAAGACGACTACTGTCTTTACAAGGAGAGAAGATTAAGACACCCAACAACACAGAAGGAGAGGCGACCACGTAAGGACCCAGCAAAAGGGGGACACCTAGGGAGAGAGGCCTCAGGAGAAACCACACTTGCTTATACCTTGATTTTGGTCTTCTAGCATCCAGAATTGTGAGAAAATAAATTTCTGTTGTTTAAACCACCCAGTCTGTGGGATTTCGTTATGAATACACATGCACAGAGTTAACCGGGATAGGGAGTTTTACCAGGGCAGAAGGAATCAGGGGCTGTGATAATCCTCTCACTGGGGAGTAGGGCCCTCCACCAAAAAGCATGCAGACTGTTGGTCCCAGGCCAGACTTGTCTATGTGCTCCTGTGAAAGGAACATTCCATACGGGAGGAGGAGGCCGAGGAGGAATGGGCTGCTCCTCTGGAGATGGGGTGGGGGTGGGGAGGCGGGCAATAGAAGGCTGGGTCCCTATGTGGCACTTCTGAGTATTTAGGAAAGCATCTTAATTTCCAGAAGACACAGAATTGTGTGCTTAGCAAAACTTCTTGAGGCTCAGAATAGGACACTGGATCCAAGTGGGGAGACAAAACTAGTGAGGATAAGAGCCAGGAGACCCACTGTGTCAGCTCCCGAAGTTCCTGCCCACCTGACATCTTGCTACCACTGCACCATCACTGGATGGTTCACTTTGAGCTCTAAACCATGACCAAAAATTCCCAGATACCCTATAGACATGAGCACCCATGCCCACCCAAACCTAAAGGTGCCTAGCCAGGTCTAGCACCCTGACCGGTGCTGACCTGTATCCCAATAAGAGTGGGTAACACTTACTTCAGGAAACTTCCATTAGGACCTAACCCTGATGGCTTGCTTTGGGCCATCATCATCACTTGGCGTTTCGTCTCCCAGCACTCCTAGAAATAAATCTTATGTTAAGCAGAAGCTCGTTGGATTTTCGCCCTTACAATCTCTCTGATGTAAGAGTACAGAGCAGGAAATGAACATATTAAATTACTTAATTCTGGATACATAAGTACCAATGCTGATAGGATCTTAAAAGTCCTCATGACCCTCAGGGTATCTGTATCGTTATAAAACCGCCATCCCGGGATAGCAAAGGGAGGGACATGAGAGATTTTCCGGTGTTAGGAGCCTCTAGAGCTCTCTGTCATTCTCTGTTGATCTATGACTTCTTCCATGCAGGTGTTTTAAGTAGTTTTTTTCCCGACAGTTGCCAACGCATTCATTCCCATTCGCTTTTGGCTCCTTGTTGGAAAATCTCGGATTCTTTCCCCCATTGCCAACTTTTCGTGTTCTTAATTTGATTAAATCATTTGCTTTCTCCACCAGTGTACAACATCTAAGTGTTTATATACTGATTAATGTGCTTGCAGTCTTTTAAATATTTCCATCCATCAACTCGATGAATGTTCAAAAAGAGAGTCAGATTTTGTCTCTGTTTTTTAGAGACTATGTCCTTTTCAGTAAGGCTAAAGGTAAGCCACGACTCAACTTAAAAAATGTTTAGTGAAAAATAGAACAGTTCTTCTTGGAACTTCACGTCTCCTTCTTCACTGTTGCGGATACCCCTTTATTTTACAATTTTGCAGAAGGAGTTGGGAGGACAGGTGAATCAGAGCTTCGGCTTGTGGCCTCACTGCCTTGTTCATCTCCTCAACTTGCTGAGACAGAGGAAGGTCAGGGAAGGGATAGAGTGGAGAAGACAGAAGAGGTAAGAAGAGACAGAGACAGAAGCAGAGATAGAGAAGCACAAAGAGAAAGAAAGAGAGATAAGACAGATGCAAAGGGAATAAATGAATAAGGGAGTAACATATGGAAGCCAAAAGAGGCAGAAACCAGGCATTAGAACTTTTAATTCATCTTACATCTACTTGCTCGAATATAAGCACAGAAATTAGGTGCTTTTAATGGGGATGTGTGCACGCTATTTTCAGCCAGGATAGATAAGTCCTTGGAGCGCTTACCAGCAGGCTAAACAAATTGTCTTAACTGCCTTCAATGCTCTGAGCAAACTTGCCATTTTTATTCATGGGCCTCTGATCCATGGCTCCCAACGGATCCATGAAGATTAAATAAATTATGTCTCCAATCATTAGTGAGCCCCACTCTCTTTTTCATGGCAAAGGTGGGGCTGGCAGTAATGTCGTGGACAAAGTCTCAGCTTTATATTGGGCAAGGAAAGGTTTTTGTCTTCCCCTTTATTTTCATGCAAGGGGGCCACGCGGAGGATTGAAGACGGTGCCTGGGCCCAGCTCGGCCCATCCTGCTGATGGGGGATGGTCAGCGGGCAGAGAGGGGCTGAGGGACCATCTTGCCAGCTGGGGCCCCATAGCTGAAAGGATGACTTCAGGCAGTCCTGCCCGTTCTCCTCCAGCAGCGAGGCTCTGCCTCAACTGCAGAGGGAGAGAGAGGTGGGGGTGGGGGGTGGGAGGGGAGGTCTTCTGTGTCCCTCAGGAGCATGCCTTCCTACAAGATAAGAAGAACAAAGGCTCGCCTGGCTATCAGGAAAAATGTCCCCTCCGCCCCTGCAAGGACCCCAAGTGCCTTCCCTTGCAGTGACATGCCCCTTCATCATATCACCCAGACGAAGGCCCTCCGTGTGTCTGCCTCATGCCTTCACTCTGGCGATGACTTCAAACTGGACCAACAATCCTGGGCAGCGGGGACATGGGAAATCTATTCTGAAAACTGCCACTTTCCTCTGCCCTCTCCCCCCCACCTCCATCCTCCTCCCCAAAGGTTGGTTCTCCTGTGAGATGTCAAGCTGATGATTCTAAATCCCAGATGTGTCATGCTCAGTTAGTGAATAACGGACTGTCAAATAGAGCAATAAATCTTCCTGTGCGGTGACTGCTGTGCCGGGCCACCATGCCATCGCACTCACAGACCCACTAATTCTGTGTGATGAGCGAGGCTGGCGGCAGCCCCTTGCTCTCCTGGGACTGGCCTCAAGGTGCAAACATATTGAGAGGGGATGATTATTGCTGGATCGGTCCGGCTTTCCCGGCCCCTCGGTTCACGACTGGAAATCCAAAGGCAATCTGCCATGTGAACACTCCGAATCATGTTGGCTCCACACCTCTTGGGAACCTCTCTCCTTCCTGAGATCTGACAACTTTTACAGAGGATGCCAGATGATCAGGCTTTCAGTATTTAATGTTCATTGTCGCTCTTATTTATTTATTTATTTATTTATTTATTTATTTTACCTTTGGCAATCATTTACTCCCTCGGTGTGTGTGTGTGTGTGTTGTGTTATGTTTATAAAACCAGCGTTTCTATCAAAATCATGAGGTGGGAAACTGGGATTTGACTCTGCTCGCTTTTGGAGAACTTCAATGACCTTAACATTCTGCGTGTCTAGGCATTACTTAGCTGGAGGCAAGCTTGGGGAAGTCCTCCTAGTCTCTTTGTCATTTTATTTGTTCTCCAACTCCTGGGATAAGAGACTCTATCATGGGAAGGATGGGGAGGTAGAGATATTTAGGAGTAACATTGACATCTGTCTCCTCTGGCAAGGTAAAAATGTTGGTGTAGATAGAGAAAGTAACACCCAACTACAGGCTTTTCTAAATATTGATTTCATAATTTGCTTGGGTTCCACAGAGGCTACTACAGATGAAGCAAAATACAGATGAAGTTTTAACCTTCCTGGAAAATCCTCAGTGAGTCACTATGTAACTGGATCTGGAACGTGTCCTCTTCAGGTAAAAATCCTTCCATTCTCACACAAGAGCTCTCTCACATAAGAGCTACATATGCCCATGTATCCCCATCTCCAGCTCGAGTATTATGTGTGTTGCTTTTAAAACCACAGGCTAGGGGCGCCTGGGTGGCGCAGTCGGTTAAGCGTCCGACTTCAGCCAGGTCACGATCTCGCGGTCCGTGAGTTCGAGCCCCGCGTCGGGCTCTGGGCTGACAGCTCAGAGCCTGGAGCCTGCTTCAGATTCTGTGTCTCCCTCTCTCTCTGCCCCTCCCCCGTTCATGCTCTGTCTCTCTCTGTCCCAAAAATAAATAAATAAATAAAAAAAAACAAAACCACAGGCTATTTGCCCCATGTAAAATTTTATTTGTGCCCATTAATTCTTGCATAGTTAATCATCTGGAATATCCCTTCTGAAGATTCCATGATGAACTGATTACTGGAAGGAATCAGTTAATATGAAACATCAAAGATGTCATCTATTTCGTGTTTTTTCTTGAAAGCCTAAATTCTTCCTAGCTTTTGATTTTCTATCATGACAGTTTATGGAAAAGCAATTTTTAAAAAACATGTGTTATCTAGGGCCCCACTATCTCAATCTGCCAAAAGGAATTCAATGTTGGTGCTTGTGCATGGGTGGCTTACGATCACAGAATTAAATAATTCTTACACCAGAAGAGCTATCAGTGTGGCTTCATTCAGAGGAAGCCTGAAGTAGTGAAAGAAAGAAATTCTGACTCTTTCCCTCTCTGACCCTGGGAAGTCACTTATATTCTCTGAATCTCAGTTTCTTGAGCTAATGTGTATAACTTCTGGGCACATAGTAGTAACTCAACGTATAATTGCTATTAAAAGGCTATTACGCGGGCGCCGGGGTGGCTCAGTCAGTTGAGCGTCTGACTTTGGCTTGGGTCATGATCTTGAGGTCCATAAGTTCGAGCCCTACATCAGGCTCTGTGCTGACAGCTCAGAGCCTGGAGCCTGCTTCAGATTCTGTGTCTCCCTTTCTCTCTGCCCCTCCCTCCCCTCTTCTCTCCCTCCCTCCCTCTCTCTCCCAAAAATATTCAAAAATATGTTAAAAGGCTATTATTCAGTGAACAAGTTGTTTCAGAGACAGAGAAAGAGTTATGTCAAGACAATGACCTAGGAACAAATGAAACAATGTATTCAGTCAATTAATTATTCAGTGTTCAAATAAGCATGCATATAGACTGCTTATTTAATGAGCTTGCAAGGTCTATATTGAATACAGATCCTGACTTGAACATAGTTGATCAGGATGAAAAGGCATTAAAAAATGTTTCAGTTTGCAACATACCTTTTCCAAGACCAAAATCCCCCAATTTCTAGAAGCTGCTTAAATGATGGATGTCTTAATACTTGATGAGTAAATGATTCCTTGCCCTTCTCCTCCAGCAACCACAGTAGATGAATTCCCTTCTTGTCTCAAAACCAAGGTCTTAACATAACAACAAAAAAGTTGAAGAAACACAAATGTTCCTCAGGAAGAAAATGAATAAATAAATTGTTTTTTTTAAGATAGAGATATAGTGTAAAACAGTTAAAAATTAATGGACTAGATCTACATGTATCACTCAAAGATATGTTGGGTGAATAAAACACGTTGTAGAATAGTAGGTAAAGAAAATACAATTTGCATATGGACTAAAAAAGAAAAGGCTCTACATTGTTTACAGATCATTAATTATGTAGTAAAGAGAAAAAAACATGCCTTGAGAAGGATATAGTGAAAACATGAAAACGTGTCAAGGAAGGGTAATCACCAACTTCAGGAGACCATACCTCTGGGGAGAGACAACGGAGTGTCATAGGCAATGTTACAAACTGGGCCTTAATCACATTTCCAGTATTTAGTTTCTTTAAAGGAAAGATTTGATGTGCAAATGAACATATCAGCCAGGGACTTGACATAAAAGAAATAACTTCATTATGGTCTTTAGATCATTTTTGAAGATTTATTTTATAGGAAGAAACAATACTCTCAGCCAAAAGCTGTTGTGTTCTGTTTACAAGTGTCGTAGACATTTAAAGGCTGGTTTCAGCTCAGTTGTGCACCTTCCAGTCCCTGATAAGGAAACAGATATGGAAGAAGCACCTGTTCCTTCTTCACATCACGTGACAAATAGTCTCTTTCACAGCAATTGGATGCGAGCGTTCTGTCTGCTTTATCCTTATTCTTTCCTCCTGTCTTGATTCTGGCAGTTTGCCAGTCTCGGCAAAGACCGATTTAGGTTTTGTTTTTGACGCTCATAGACACGGCTTGAGCCCTTACTCGCCGTTGGGGACTTTCCTCCTCCTTGTCCCCCCACCCACCCCCCAGGTCAGTGCTCCTGGCTGCGGTCTCCAGGGTCACAGAAATCAAAGATTCCCTAGGCTTCCCCATTGCCCATGCCTGTAGATCTCTGCTAGACCAGCAGCAATCTGTGTCAGAGCACTTTGTGAGTGGGATCCTTCCTGGAGAATAATTCCAAGGAAAGAAGCTACAGATAGGAGAGGGGACACTTAGACCAATTCACAAGTTACTTGTACAGAACGCAAATTAGAAAGAAAAGAAAACAAAGTAATTGTTACATTTCCTCACAGATCGGACTGCCTAACTTCCAACCTTCTGCTTAGGAGACAAATGGGGATGGGAAGACAGAAGTGACATAGGAAATCTTTGAATCAGAGAGACAATCAAAGGCTAGAGGAAAAGTCCATTTGCCAGCCATTTCGTGCTGAGTTAACTAGAGCTCTGAGGCCAAATATGAGTCCTGAATATAAAATAAAAGTTTTACAGTGAATTATTATTATGTATTATATTCAAGAAGGGATTTTTTTTTAAATCAAGATAAAATGGTACCTAAGAATCTCTACACACAATAAATTTTATTCCCCACTGTGTGTCATCTTTTAGAATACCTTGATTGGTCATTAATACATCTTTATACACAGATGCTTAAGTAAGGATTTCTATTGACCAGAATCAACTTCCCAACTCTATGCCTGACAGTTAAGTGCCACATTAATGAATAATTTAGCTGTTCAGTCCAGAAGGACATAATCAAGGTGCAATGTCTGCCTGGTAGTAACATGCCTCAATTGTAGACCAGCCTCATCAGCACAGCGACTCTTAGAAACTAAAACCAACAGAGAAATCGACAGAAACCTTCAGTGACTCTCCTTAGAACTGAGGTTCAGGAGCAAATGCCAGCCATTGGGAGTCACTAAACCAACTCGACCGTCACTGGCATCCTGAGCTACAGTCAGTTTAAAATTGTCCACTCTAGGGGCGCCTGGGTGGCTCAGTCGGTTAAGCGTCCGACTTCGGCTCAGGTCACGATCTCGCGGTCCGTGAGTTCGAGCCCCGCGTCGGCTCTGGACTGATGGCTCGGAGCCTGGAGCCTGCTTCCGATTCTGTGTCTCCCTCTCTCTCTGTCCCTCCCCCATTCATGCTCTGTCTCTCTCTGTCTCAAAAATAAATAAACTTAAAAAAAAAAAATTAAAATTGTCCGCTCTTGACTAAGACAGTGTCTGCTCTATTTGGGTATTTCCAGAAGATACAGCAAATGGTTAGCATATAGATTTTGAAATAAACGAAGCTACCTACTTTTAGCTTGGTGTTTTCTCTTGGGCTCTGCCTTGACTTTTCCTCTTTTCACTAGCCACAGCCCCCACGAGGTCTCACCACACCCTCCCAGTCTGCACTCACACCTTCCCTGGGAGCCCCCCAGAAGGTGCTGGCAATTCTTTGCAGCCTCGCTTTTTCGTTCCACTTTTTAAAACGTTAATTGTTTATGTGTCCGTATCTTCCTCTAACCCTGGAAGCTGGGACAAGGTAAAAACTCAGGGGGGTGATGGAGGAACCCAGACCCGGGTGAGCGTGAGCCGTCATCATCATCTCAACGATTTTGTTTAATTTCAAAAGTGAGACCCAGTCAAAGGGCAGCAACCTCTCCTCCCTTTATGGAGGTGAGATTCTTTGTGCTTTTTTCTCTTCCTCACCCCCACAGCACTCAACGACTTCATGGCATGGACTGCCAAGCTGTCCCAACGTTGTGGCAGGGTTAATTCCCACCCATCAGTGATATATGTTTGCACACAAGTCAACAGGAATTGCTCAAAACACAACAAAACACACACAACACACAACTCACACACACACACACACACACACACACACACACACACCACACCCCTAAGGATCAGCTTTTGGGTTGGTATATAGACTTTTAGATTTAGATTTAATTCAGCAAATTTGTAGAGCCCAGAACCCTGTTGGTCTAATTCCATCTAATAATCTCAGGGGCAAGTTGATAAGATTAAATTAAGAAAAGATTTTAGGAGCCTGGAAATCCACAAAGAATAATATAGATTTGTGCTATTGAATTTTTTTTTACTACATTGTACTTCTTTTTTTTTTAATTAAAATTTTGTTTTAATGTTTGTTTCTTTTTTCTTTTTTTTTGTTATTTAAAATTTTAAACTGTGGGAATTTTAGAATTATTTTTTTCTTCTGCATGTTTGTTTCTTAAGAGTGTGGTATGGAAATAAAGGGTGGAAATCTTTATATATTCAATGGCATTCCCATGGAAATTTAACCTGGAACTATGTAACAATCCACAAATCGCTCCATTTCAAATTCTGGTTCCGTTTCAGCCTTGCTGACCTGCCTGGATTCATACAATTTCTACTCTATAGACTCTAGTTTATTCAGTAGTGCGGCTGCTTCTTTTCTTTAGAAAAAAATCAAAAGTAAAAGGAAGATGTGGTCTCAAGAAGCAGTAAATTTAGATGGAGCAAGCCAAAGCAATTATCTTCCCAGATTCTGATTACAACCAATGCATATGACCATCCCTACGTCCAAGTCTTTTACTAAATCCAAATATTGCAAAAAACTAGCTTGCTGAAGTTTAATCTTCTCTTAGTTCCCTTGACCTTATAAGAAAACTGAAATAAGAGAAATCATTTAAGAATTGTGAGACTAAGTAATTGGAGGGGAAAAAAACTTCCATTAAGAGGAAACTCATCAAAGCAATCCCTATTATTCAATGCCATTAAAAAATATGACCTATGTCTGTAGGTTTCAACATGCAGGTTGACTGCAATATATCTTCTACCTGACTTCATGTTCCACTACACTTTCCATCGCTCACAGTGCTTTAGTCAGACTCTTCTTCTTTCTGTCCCTTAAACATAGTCTGCTTGTTGCTACCTCAGGGCCTTTGCATCTGCTTTCCCCACTGTTTGAGGTACTTTTCCCTGATTTGTCACATAACTGCCTTTTCCTCATTATTTTGATATTTATGGAAAGAGCCTCCTTAAAGAGGCCTCTCCTGACCACCAAGAGTGTTCACATCCCTTCCCCCACAAGCCTAGCCACCTCATTAGCGTTCAACATTTTCTTCACAGCACTTTCCATTCTGAAGTTCTTTATACGTCTGTTTATTTATAAGCTGTGTCATCTGTCTCCTGCCTCTAGAACATGTTCCCTGGGCCCAGGACCTTCGTTGACTTTGTTCACTGTTCTACCCCCAGTGCTTGGAAAAACTGCGTGGCAGATGGTAGGCACTTGATTGATACTCTGAAATCAATTAATAACGGAATCAAGGAATATGACCTTGGGAAGTTTGCTTGTGCTTCCTCAGTTTCCCCATTAGTAGAACAAGAAGAAAATAGCACCCATTTCACGATGATGTTTCGGAAATTAAATAAGAAACTGGCTGTGATGTCTAGCCCAGCTCCTCCTGATCTCTCAGCCAGACCCTGTCACTTCGCATGGAATGCAAGCATTCTTCCCTCCCCGCGGCCCAAAGTTTCTTCTGCAGTAAACATAAACCTCATTCCACAAGTTTAGGTATGCGAGGATGAAAGGTATTTTTGTACTCCATTTAACTTTTATTATGAGCCAGCATTTTTGCCGGGTGGCATGGATTGAGAGCCACAGGTCAGTCTCTGAGCTCTCTTTTTGGTTCCATTGGTCTATTAGTCTCTTCTTGAGCCATCAATACCATGATGGGTGTTTTCATTTATTTTTTTATTTTTATTTTTATTTTTATGTATTTTTCTTAATATGAAATTTATTGGCCAATTGGTTTCCATACAACACCCAGTGCTCATCCCAACAGGTGCCCTCCTCAATGCCCATCGCCACCTTCCCCTTCTTCCCATCCCCCATCAACCCTCAGTTTATTCTCTTTAAGAGTCTCTTATGGTTTGGCTCCTTTCCTCTCTTTTTTTTTTTCCTTCCCCTCCCCCTTGGTCTTCTGTTAAGTTTCTCAGGATCCACATAAGAGTGAAAACGTATGGTATCTGTCTTTCTCTGTATGACTTATTTCACTTAGCACAACACTCTCCAGTTCATCCACGTGGCTACAAAAGGCCATATTTCATTCTTTCTCATTGCCAAGTAGTACTTCATTGTGTATATAAACCACAGTTTCTTTATCTAGTCATCCGTTGATGGGCATTTAGGCTCTTTCCATAATTTGGCTATTGTTGAAAGTGCTGCTATAAACATTGGGGTACAAGTGCCCCTATGCATCAGCACTCCTGTATCCCTTGGTTAAATTCCTAGCAGTGCTATTGCTGGGTCATAGGGTAGATCTATTTTTAATTTTTTGAGGAACCTCCACCCTGTTTTCCAGAGTGGCTGCACCAATTTGCATTCTGATGTGTGTTTTTAAATTTTATTTGGGTGTGGGCGTCTGGGTGTCTCAGTTGGTTAAGCATCCAACTCTTGATTTTGGCTCAGGTCATGATCTTGTGATATGTGAATTCAAGCCCCACGTTGGGCTCTGGGCTGGTGGCATGGAACCTGCTTGGGATTCTCTCTCTCCCTCTCTCTGCCCATCTCTCTCTCTCTCCCTCAAAATTAAGAAATAAACTACAGTGTACCTTAATATTTGGCAGGACAAGTCTCTCTTCTTTATCCTTCTTTATAAAAAGCCGTTTCATCATTTCTGAACCTTCATTTTTTCATATGTCTCAGAATGAGTTATTTAAAGCCCACTTGAGGTTTTAAGTACTCCTTTTCCCCTGGGCTGTGGATGAACTTCAAGGAACTTACAGGGTGCTAAAATTGATGGGGAGCAATTGATCCCCAATGTTATCATTATTCACTAAGGCATCCTTCTTTTCACTTGCTGCAAAGGAATGGAGGGATTTCAGGGGCATTTAGAGAGGGGAATGGACAGGCTTGCCAATAGATTTATAGGAAGGGTTAAGAGGAGGAAGCGTACAGGATGATTCCTAGTTATATAGCATAAGCAAATGGTCGTATGATGCTGTCATTGCCTGTGACCGGGAAGAAAGAAGAAAAAAAATCAGGAATTTAATTCCGGAGCAATTAAATTACAAATGCTTACGGGACAGCCAAGTAGCACTATGTAATAGGTGGTCAGAGCTGTGCAAGTAGAGCCTGGAGCACAGAGAAGACATGCAAGCTGGATGAGGACCACTAGAAGGAAGTGTGCACGTGCAAGAATGAACAGCTAAGTCAACAGTGACCAGCGCAGCGGTATTTAAAAAATTTTTAAAGTAACTATTGGTGTGGTTTTTCAAATCATCCAAAGCAAGAGACCATATTAATGGGTCACTCTAATTTGCCTTATGCCACTAACTGGCAACACTCTGCCCAGCCCCTGATTCAGGCCTATCGTTGCTTCCCCCCGAACACAAGGAGTGGCTGGCCATCGCTGAGCCGGGCAGCACGCCCCACCTCCACACACGTGGTACATGCCTCTCAACCCACCTGAGTCCTCACGTCAACGATATGCGTTGCCGACACGTGCTGTGACACCAAAATCCAACAACAGTATACGCTGATATAATTTCTGAGAGCCGGATTACTGCCGTCTGTTTTGCTAGACTCATCTCAAAGTGGTAAGCCAGGAAACATCCTTCGTGCATATCCTCTGAAGGTCAAGGGAAGAAGAAAACGAAAGAATCTCTAATCCTCCAGGGCCAGGGTCCCCTAGAAAGTGAAACTCAGAGGAGACTTTCTGAGAGCCTCCAGAGGAAGGCAGAGAATTTTTCCACCCTCTGACTTCTATCGCTCTGAGAGATGGGCTGGTTGTGCACAAGCTAAGGAATGTGGGCATATTAGGGGTTGCCGAAGATTCTCTGGATTATGATGAAATGATACTCAAAGTCTCCTGCCCTTTCCCTGGCCATGTGCCCCCCCAGCCTTGTTCTAAAAGAAGGGTTTTAACGGACATACCGGGGACGGGAGAATAACCAAGAATTTGGGTCCTGGAAAAGTATTCTTACGAATGGAATCCTGGTGCCGAGGGTACACAAAGAGACATTTGTCTTCTATTTTTCTCCTGCTAGATCAACCTAGGGTGGGAATTATAATAGCTAGAAGACAGAATACATCAGTTTACAGTCAGTTCAGATGCAATCTGTTCGTACAAATAATGACTCAAATGTGGTGGGAAAGCCATCTGTCACTTGAAGGCAGACATACCGTTACGTCTAAGAAAGGAAGCTCTGGAAGAATAGATAAAGCCCAAGGATCTTAAGCTTGGGATGCATTTGAAGAAAAGTGGCTGAGTTTTTCTCTCCCAGAGGATACATCGTGTCACGATTACGGCCTTTTGGTCTTGGGTAGTTTTTCTATTACTCAGGATTATTCAGTTCAGGTCTCGGACCCCTTGTGATTCTTCTGGCTCCACTAAGATACGTGAGAAAGTATCCCGTTTAGTGAGGCAGCCTACGGCCAGGTACTTTGTTAGCTATTGTGTGCCTATGCATACGTGTGTTTGCCGTATGCAATACACGTGCGCGCACGCCCATCTCTGTGGTTCTAAATCCAAACCCCCTTTGTAAGTTAAGTGAGCCTAGAGAGTTGGAAACACCACGGCAGCAAAAGGCTGAAGCTTGCGGCGAGGGCGGAAAGCTGCCTATGACATAAAACTGGATTATAATGTCATTCACTAACTGACAGATCATTTAGTGTCTCGGAAGAGGCTGTTTTCACACTGCCGAAGCTCTCACAGGGGAATTCCGCGTGGGCTCCTCATTGTCAGAGCTATTTCTCACCCAATTTGTTTCCAAATGATGTCTAACCTGAGGTCTCCCCACTGAGAGAGGTTTAAGCCATGATTAATGAGGAGTGTTTGGCCAGGCCCACCTGGGAGAAGGCCCATCTGCAAACTCAGGTAGCACGGCGAGGCCTACAAGGCATCAGCTCGCGAGTGGCAGGAAGCTTCCCGAGGCTGGAGGCTTTCTCGCAGCAGGGCCAAGGTGTTGGGTATTAGCCACATAACGTTTCAGCAGGCGCCGGAGAGAAGTGTCACTTTTTTTTTTTTTATGTTTATTTATTTTTCGAGAGCGAGAGAGAAAGAGAGACCGTGAGCGGGGAAGGGGCAGAGAGAGGGGGAGGCACAGAATCCGAAGCAGGCTCCGGGCTCTGAGCGGTCAGCACAGAGCCCGTCGCGGGGCTCGAACTCACGGACCCGTGAGATCATGACCCGAGCCGAGGTCGGAGGCTCAACCGAATGAACCACTCAGGCGCCCCGAGAAGTGTCACGCTTGCTATTTTTTTGGTTCCTGAGATATTCATGGGGGAAGGGCTCTCGGTCTCGATATTAAAAGAAAAAACATCCTGTCCCTCAGGTTCATTTATTCTCCTCAAAGCTCTCACACATACACATGACAACAGCACCGAAGGGACACGCACCCAGAGACATGGCTTTGTCTCCAAGGATGAGATCATTGAGCAAACAAGAGTCGGACGTATCATATGGTGGTCTATCTGGATGTGGAACGTGGACTTGTGTGATCATTTTTGTATGTCCTGTACCCAAAATAATCTGCTTTCTGTTATATCCAATGTGCCGTGCGTTTCTTCATAAAAGAGTCATTTTCTCGGTGAAATAAATCCTGAAACAGACTTGTTTTTCACCAAGTCACTGGGTAATATCAATCCCCTAATAATTTGAACAATTTAGACTCTTTGGAGAGGGACATCTTTTCACTAAAGAAATAGAATAATAAAAATTTGCAGAATACAAAGCCATGTTTGTTCGAAGACGAAATGATACCAGTCCACACTGCTAAGGAATTCCAGATCCTTTAAAAACAACCACCCGAAAAAACGCGGGAGTGAGGGGAACATAGTCATACTTCGTAACCAGGCTCACCCTTTCTGTCATTTAACACACAACATTCTAGGCTCTCTCTCCAGACTGTCATTAAATATGACATCCCACAATTCTGTCTGTCAGGACTAAAATCTAACAGATCCAACTGTCTCCAAATAAAACAGATTGTTTGCTAGGAACATTTATGACCCATAAAGAGTGAGAGTTTATCCTGGCAAAACATTCCTTCTTGTAAACAACCAACATTCCCCGCATCTCCTCACTTGGCGTTTGGTTTCATCCACAGCTTCTTTGATGGCATTCTGTCCCCAACTGTTGTGCAAAAGCCACTTTCCATTGAACGGCTGGGCTCTATGTTCAGACACCAAAACAATCCCGCACTTTCTTTAACGACTTCTGTTGCCAGCAACACGTTTACCATGATTTAGATGTCTATTATACGCACGAATGACTTGTCTACTTAATTTCATCAAAAAAATGAACCCTCATAAGTGGCACAGATGCTGATATGATGGTAATCAAATTAGTTTTTGGACAGGTTTATGGCCACTTGCTGTCAGTTAAGCTCTCTTTGGCTATCTTCACTCCTAATACAGTTTTGATGGTGATTAATGGCTCCATTAATACACAGTTTGTGTTATGATAGACCTAACATTCTGGTCTCATTTGCTGACCACAGATGACAATACATTTGGTAAGATTCAGGTCCACAACGCATTAGCTCCACATCTAGGGCCAGAGTCTTCTTTCTTGGGCCTCGTGTATATGTATTCGGGCCCAACCCGTTTATGTCACGCTCTATCTGCGTCAAAATTTTTTAAGTTAATATTCCTTTTAATGATCTTTCTCTCTCCCCGTCTTTGTTACAGGGGTATTGTCCCCCCCCCAATTAATCTCATGAACCCCATGTTCCATCCACATCCTTTTCACTTCTTATCTTGATTCTACTTTTAAATTCTTGAATCTTTCTGTGTACCGTCTTTTAATATTTTCATTTAAAATTTTTCATTTTGTGACTGCTCGAAGACTTTTCAAAAAAAACCTCTAATGATATCTTCTGATAATCATCGTCTGTACATTTTTTCCCCCCAGATAGCACACATTATCCCATTCACGGCTTCTCCATCTTATTTCTTATATTTTTCTAAGAGTAAATTTTAAATGGAAGTCTCTTGTGAGCAGCCCAAGTTTATTTGCATTTGTTCAACTGGGCCGCTAATAGGATGAGAAGAAAATGGGAGCCTTGTAGGCTAAACTACAGTAAACACATTAGGATTGTTTACACAGCTTTTTTATGTTTAACCAAACATGGTTTTTTTATAATGAAATTGAGTTTCCTCCTGCCCATATTTGATTTTTATGTTCATCTGTGCACTTGCCTAAACTCCACCCACTTGCTGCTATGCAAATACAGATTATGCAAATTTTTGTTTTGAATTGGGTGAGCCGAGCAGATGCCCATTTTAGCATAAACAGGCTTCAGAAGAACGGCTTGAATAGACAAGTATCATTGTAAAACTACCTAAACGGACATAAAGATTAATGTTTCTTTTCACACGGACAAAAATGTTAAAGATGTCTCCTTTATTCGTATGTGGAAAATGTGAGGTCGTTTTATAATAAGGTTAAATGCTGAAATTCAATTCCTCCTCCAATAGCAAGACTCCGGACTAGGCCTCGTATACTGTGGAGGATCTTTGAACCTATTAATTTATTGTAATCCCCCCTTCACTTAAGTAAATATGATCCCAGCTGTCTAGTAAATTGCCTTTATCACCGGCATCTCTGGGGCCGCGTGTTTGTTTGGTTGGTTTTTTTTTTTTAGTTGTCACCATATAAATTTACCGATGCAAAATGCTTTCCTCTGTGTTTATTGACTTATTTATCTGTATACGTTTTAAACCACTTTATTGAGGTGTGATTGACAAACGAAAAGCTGTGCATAGTTAATATAGACAATATACACAAGTTGATAGATTCGGAAGTAAGTGAACACCCATGAAACTGTCACCTCAATCTAAGTCATAAACTTCTCCATCATCCCCAAAAGTTTCCTCCTGCCCTCCTATTTATGTTTTGTCTCGAATTACAGGGATTGTTAACTGTAGACAGTATGCTACGCGACGTGCCTCGAGGACTTATCCATCCTGTATAACTGTAACTTTGTCCCCTTGACTAATACCTCCCTATACTCTGTATTTATTGAATATAAACCCTTAAAAAGGCTTTAAAAGATAAAATGTCTTGTTTATTCTGTTTCAGACTAGAATTGATAAAAAGGGTTGTTGTGTGTTCATTTATATTCACCTGGCTGGAAACAACACCGAGACTAATTTTGTTTTTAATTTTTTTAAATGTTTATTTATTTGGAGGAGAGAAGGGTGGGGAGGGGCAAAGAGAGAAGGACACACAGAATCCGCAGTGGGCTTCAGGCTCCTAGCTGTCAGCACAGAGCCTAATACGGGACTCAAACTCATGAACTGTGACACCACGACCTGAGCCGAAGTTGGACACTTAACCAACTGAGCCACTCAGGTGCCCCCCGAGACTAATTTTTTTAAGCAGAAGAAAATGGATAAAGGAATAATTGGGTAAAGGGAAGTTTTGCAAAAAGTTTGGGAGACCTAAGAAACACATAAGTGAGAAATATTCTCACATGGAAATGAGTTTATTTTTATTATTATTTTTAATGTTTATTTATTTTTGAGAGAGACAGAGACAGAGAAACGGGGGGGGGGGGGGGAGGGGTAAAGAGAAAATGACACACAATCCGAAGCAGGCTCCAGACTCTGAGCTGTCCAACCATCAGCACAGAGCCTGACACGGGGCTCGAACTCACGAACCACGAGATCATGACCCGAGCCTAAGTCAGACACTTTAACTGACTGAGCCACCCAGGCAGCCCTAGAAATGCGTTGTTTCTTTTTTTCTTTCCTTCATTTTTTTTTAATGTTTATTTATTTCTGAGAAAGAGAGACAGAGCGTGAGCTGGGGAGGAGCAGAAAGAAAGGGATTCACAGAATCAGGAGCAGGTTCCAGGCTCTGAGCCGTCAGCGCAGAGCCTGATGGCCCAATGTGGGGCTTGAACTCATGAATCCTGAGATTATGACCTGACCTGAAGTTGGGCGCTTAACTGACTGAGCCACCCAGGTGCCCCTGGAAATGAGTTTTAAAATGGATTCCTACATAGAGTTACCATTTGCTCCAAATTTTGAGGAAAGCATCTGACTAAGGTTAAGTCTTTGCAGACTACTGAACCATATACGTGAGAAGCCGACTCAGTATTGTCAGCTTCTTGGCTGCAAAAGGATCAATACTGACAGAGCTCAGCCAGAGTGCATCAGAGAGAAACAAATTCAGCATATGTTGCTCACTGCGTTATGCCACATATAGCAATCAGGACTTTTCTTTGCTTTTCCATTTACTAAAGTCACTAACAAATTTTTGAAAAACCCTAGAACAATGATGCTTTTGGAAACTCCCTGATATGTGTCCGTTTGGAGGGCTCTGTCATGATGAACCTGTTTGTCTTGAATTCCCATCCATAGTAATGGGCCCCAGTAGATACTCAATGAATGTGTGTTGGGGGTAGTTCTCTAAAAGGACATTTCAGAAAACACATTTGGTATACGAGGTGGAGTCTTCAGTGGGTGTGGCCAGGAGTCCACACCACTGGCAACAAAAAAATGTTGGCAGGCCAAAGATCCCTTAGGTTGTCACTGTCACAAATGGGATGTGGTATCAGTCTTTGCTTACCGTCAGTCAGGAGCCACTGAGATTTTCATGGCTGCTTCGGGGTCAGTCAGTCAGCCGGACACACTTTCTCATGCCCCTTTGGTTTGGAACAAATCTCTAAAAGTTCTTCTCCAGGGTGACCTGGGCCTTGTTCAAGAACTTAATCGTTCACTAAATGAATTCTCTTCTCGTTCCCGGAGGATCCCTATAAACACAGCTTCAGTCTCATTATTCATTCTTTCAATCAGTCATCCATGTAACTAATAACCAAGCATCAGGGACTGTGTTATGGTCTGGGAATTTTAAAACAAAGGGAAAACAGTCCCTGCCCTACCAAGATTGGGTGTTGGGACAAGCAGGAAAACCATCCCAGTAGGGTCAATGTTGTACTGGAGTTGTGTGCCAAGTGCTGGGGCTGAAGGAGGGAGGAATAGACCGAACACTTCCTAGAGAATCAAGGTACTTTTCCTGAGAACAGTACCTTTGAGAGCACGTAGGAGTTTCTAGGTAAGAAAGCCAAGGATGTACCCATTCCTTATCACCCCTTCCCACCCGAACACCCTTGAAGTTTCCAGTTCATTCAGTTAATAGTTGGAGATCATGGGTAAGTGAAGTTCTTGATCCAGTATTATCATGCATTATTCATGTTATATAAAAGGGCCCAAACCAACTTCTTATAGACTGCTCTAGTCTGGGTTGTCTCTATGCCCTCTCTTTGGGGTATAAGCTGAGGTTTCACAACCCGATAGCAATGCAGGAAAATGGTCCAGAGAGGTGCTTGTCTTACTGGCTTACTGTCCTCCCAGGAGCCAGGTAACAGCTTAAGGGCGGGACTGCAGCCTATAGGTCTCATTTGCTTTACAATGCCTTAATAGGGACTGTTGATTTGACCCAGAATTTCTGGTGCTCCAAGGTTATAATAAGCCTATCGTTATAGGCTGAACAGCAGTTCAGTTGATGTTTTAGTAGCCTAAAATTGATAATGCATTTTCCCAACTTTTTTCTTTTAAATTGCACAGGGGGGCGGGTGGGTGGCTCAGTCGGTTGAGCCTCCGACTTCGGTTCAGGTCATGATCTCACAGCTCGTGAGTTTGAGCCCCGCGACGGGTTCTGTGCTGCCAGCTCAGAGCCTGGAGCCTGCTTCCGATTCTGTGTCTCCCTCTCTCTCTCTCTGCCCCTAACCCACTCACATTCTGTCTCTGTCTCTCTCAAAAATAAACATTAAAAAAAAAAATCAAATTGCACAGAAGGCAGAAGTAAATTAAGCTTAGTAAGAATAAATGGAAAAGTGAAGTGACAAACTTGTTTCCAGTTTAAAGGTCTTTGTGCTTAAAGTGCTACTGTTACAAAAAAGAGTTAGTAGGTCGTGAATCAGAAGGTTACGAAGAAAACCGCTGCTTCCTTTGTGAATAAAGGGAGAAATGTAACTGACAATTTATGTGTATTAATGCAACATGTTTCATCAAGAACTACCATCTTGAGGATTAGAATGATACACTACATTTCCTTCACTACCTCACTTCGCACCCACATAGCAGGGACAGGATGATACATATCTTCATTTCTACACTTTGTGCCCATCTAAAAATAAAGTATTTGTCCGGAAGTCTCATTAGTGTTTGCTTCATTTGTGTGCCCTCAGGGCAACAAAAAGGCGTTTTGCGATGCTGGTAATTATTGGCCATTTATTCGATTGGTAGCTACATCTCAACCTACTCTACTTTTATTATGCCGGTTCTGCCTTTCATTGTCCTCTTGGGAGAATGATGTATATGTGCAGTAGTTTGGGCTTTAGCCTGGGTATCATGTTGAGTTCTTCTTGTTAGAATCTGCCCTGCAGGGGGAGAACCTATCGATATGCCATAATGGTCTTGAGGTCAACTCTTCTGAGCGAGAGTGAGAAAACCTTGCCAGCATATGATAGATACAGTCGCTGATTCCTCGAGCTCTATTGAGATAGCTTCACTATGTAGTATTGAGGAGCTTCCACTGTTGGGGAGCAGTCTAATGTCTGCCTTTATAGCTAAAAGGCAATGGGAAATGGCGGACTGATCACCGGAGGCACAGCGCACAGGATTCTAGTGTCTGGCTGGCCGTGTCTATAGGTGCTGGGCAAATGTGATGAAACTGACCTAACGGCGACTTGAAAAATAAACCACCCCAGTGAGACTTCCAGGACTTCTTGAGACAATAATCAGCAACCATGTAAAGATCAGTGTCTAGCTTACAGGTAGACAAAAATTATAAAGAAGTCCTCTGGCCTCTAAGAGGAACAAACAGCATCTAAATATCGCTCAAGTCCATGTGAAAGGCAGAGCATGTGTGATGACAGAGCATGTGTGACACCATTATGGCCTAAGATCGTAGGACATTGAGGAGGGAATTTGCTTCATCGAGGAGGAAAACATGGAGAGTGCATAAGAAGATGAAGCCCCTAAGAGGTACAGAAGTTCCCTTGAACTCTTCATACTTGTGTTATTTCACCCATGTTTTAGGCCCCTCAGTAAGGAAATCTAAGTCAAGGTAACTGGAATCAGTTAAAAGTTTAATTCATTATACTCTTTGTAAGTTACATCAATGCTCCCTCCTTAACTATGGAACATGCTTACAACTACTCGATTTTTTTACATTTTTTTTTTACATTTATTTATTTCTGAGAGACAGAGCACAGGTGGGAGGCAAGGGCAGAGAGAGAAGGAGTCACAGAATCCAAAGCCGTCTCCAGTCTCCAGGCTCCAGGCTCCAAGCTCCAGGCTCCAGGCTCTGAGCTCTGAGCCGTCAGCACAGAGCCCGGACGTGGGGCTCGAACCCACAAACCATGAGATCATGACCTGAGCCGAAGTCGGATGCTTAACCGACTGAGCCACCCCGGCACCCCTACAGCTACTCGATTTTAAAGAGATCAGAATCATTATCTTTCCTAGAAGAGTAATAGAGGACTGGACACGGACACGCCAAGATGGGCATATTCCTGTACGCTGGGTGGCAGTTCAGCTCCGCTGGGAGTTTGCTCCTAGGTCACAAAACAAGGAACAACGAGCAGGCACGGGACTTATTGTGCAGGGCCACCTGGGACATTGCAGAGAAAGAACACTAATATGTTGACAGTTGAGAAGGATTTAGAATAAACACACACAAAAGCTCCTCGACTAAAAGATTCCTTGAGTCTAATTCACAGTGTGCTCAGAAACTAGGGCATTTCTGCCACCTGACACCCCACGTAGGCTGGGAGCAACGGATCCGCTTCAGTGTGCGTCCTACGGCTTGATCCTTGGTCCTCTGCCCCTCTCTCGGCATCCTATCACCATTTTCCAAACAGTCCTCTCCTTCCATCCTTCTTCTTGCCAGCAGGGCCCTCCACATTCCCCTGTCTATCAAACATCCCTCCATTCAAGACCAAATCAAAATCCCATCTATTCTGTAAGGACTCCCTTGGCCTCTCTCACCTGACCACTCATTTTTCAGAAATCCGGTCGCAGGTTTTTTCCATGCCTTCATCTGGCATGTATCACACATTCCTCGACCATTTTTTTTATAATTTCTTGTTCTATAATTTTTATGTTTAATCTCCCCCGTGATCCAGGAAATTATTTGAAGTCAAGATTAAATCGTCTTGGGCACCTTTCCTCCCCTGAACAATAATTAGCCCCCACCGAACTTCCATCCCTGGCAAAGTCCAAACTACGTGTTGATTGGCATATACTGTGGCCACATGTGTATAGTTGAACTTCCAAAAGCATTTAATACCATTAGTATGTGGGTCTCTGGCAGCTTTAAGGAAAGTTGGCTACCCAAAGAGATTGACTCAGATCCTAAACCTGTTCCTCCGTTATGTGCCAAGAGTGTCAGAACTGATGTTCTATTTAATTCATGCTCTGTCACCAAAAAAATTACTTCTGGGCTATAGATTAGGTTTAGTTTTATTAAATCTGCCTTATGAAGCCAGGCTCTGGGATGCAACGAGGGATCTAGAAGCCATTGTTGAATTCCTCCAAGAAAGTATTCTAGTGTGACACTCTATGAAGGTCATTCAAGTCCCTGAAATTGATTGATTCTTGGACTCTCTAAAGGTGTAGTCAGGAAATCACGTTAGAGCTTCTAAGCTGGTGATCAACCTTAAGGAGTCAGTCTGCAATCAGAGAAACCATTATTCAGTAAAAGCCTTCCCCTTGGAATACAAAAGTAAAACCTGTTACTTTGATAGTACCCTACTAAACAATGCCAATATTGACCAAGAAGTAAAAGACAAAATTCACAGTCAGGCCATTCTGTTTGGTCAACTGTTGTAGCAATAATGGAGACACTAGCAACAAACTGAACCAAAGACGTATCAAACACTGGCTTCTTTCCTTTTTAGAAACCATGTCTTAGACCTACCCAATGTCATGGATGACTGAAATTTACAATGTGAAGGTCCTACGATACAGTTAACTTGTCAACTCGTGATGGCTACTGCTGTTCTCTGCTAATTTAAATGTGTCTAAGTAATATCAGGGGACCCAACGAATATCTGGGCACTTAAATGTCAAGAGGACAGGTAGGGACAGTCCCTAAACAAACACTATTCTACCATCCTTACTGCGAATGATAAAATTTGTAAGATTTTGATGATTATAAAAGATCTGAGTTCCCCTGGGCAAACAGGCTCCAGCCAAGCTTGAGTGTTAGTTGGAAGGATCATTTTAAAAAGGGAAGCCCGAGGTCAAGCAGCCAACAATCAAGGCAGAGCTTCTTTCTGGAAGAGTCTTACAGAGAAAGACTAGGAATGAGGCAATGGTATACCAACCAGAGATATCAAGGAAAACAAGCACTAATGAGCGGATAGCCCGAGTCTATAGAACGTAGACACGGTGTATTTTTTTACGGGAACCCAGTGATCACTTATGGACGAGAAGGAAATTATTAAAGGTGCTGAGTCAACGTGGACAATTTTTGCCTTCTGATCTATTTTTAATTCTGTCCTCATAATCCCTTAATTTTCTTCTTCGAAAACTTGAGTTCAAACAGTTTTTTCTGTTGCCTTACAAAAAGTAAATATTCCTTTATCTTCTTCTAGATACTTGCAAGAAAAGTCACTCCTGGGGCACCTGGGTGGCTCAGTTGGTTCAGCAACCGACTCTTGGTTTTGCCTCATGCCATGATCTCACCGTTCGTCGGATTGAGCCTCGTGACAGGTTCTAAGCAGATAGCACAGAGCCTGCTTGGGATTCTCTCTCTCTCTCCCTCTCTCCCTGCCCCTCCCCACTTCTCTCTCAAAATAAGTAAACTTAAACAAATTCACTTATTATTTAATCTTTCAAAAAAAGATGTTTGTCTTCAAACTTACCAAATTTTATTTATTTAAAATATGTGACTATTACTTCATTCATCCACTCTTTTCAAAGCACCTGTTAAGTATCCCCTCACACCTGCATTTGCATAGTACAGCATTTTAGCAAGATCTGAAATGGCCCTTTGACTATTGTTAGTCTTAATCCAGAAATTTCTTCCTATAAAATTAAATTTTAATTTAAAAATCAAATTTATGGTACATGCCACATAGAAATTATCCACTAATTTATTCTATTACAGTTTTTTTCATTATTGCCAAAATCTGTTCTTGATCATACAATTTAAACACGGGGCCCAGTTGTCATTGCATTTAAATAACTCCTTAAAAACTTAAACACACACACACACACACACACACACACACACACACACACACACTTTGTTTTTTTTCCAGAACATGAATTATCTGAGTTGTCATAATCTAATCCATTATTCATTTCGCTTTTTTAAAATTATCTTTTGCTTTTAAATTCCTTTTTTTTAATTATTTCTTCAAGTTAGAAATGATATCTAATTCTGTGATCTGTCCCTGATAATTTGCCTTAAGATCATTAGTAATAATATTCATTTGATGTATATGTACAGGATTACACTTAAAATGAGGAATTTATTTAAAATGTGCTATTCTTCCAGATTTGCTTTTAATCAGATATTAAACACTTTGCTAACATTATGCTTATTGAGCTTTAAAGACTTGCCCATTTTTCTTTACATTCATTAGGCAAAATTGTGTTTATTTTAAACACGACTTGCTTAAAACATCTTTTTTCAACTTTTCTAGGCTTCATTTTTCTTGAGTTACTTGCTTTAACTTGAAGACACGTAGAGTGCCATTTTTTTTTTTTTTTTTTTTTTTTTTTCTAAATGATCTGCAAAGATCTCACTGGAACACCTATGGTCCTCAGAGAGCCTATGGAAGTGCCTGCTGGTCTTTTAAATACGTTTTTATTTTCTATAGAATACTTTAATCATCATCTGATTATTATTTGGGAATCTGAGTTCTTTCCAGGGTCAAAACGAGTCATTGTGCACTATTTTGAAATTCTGAGTAAATGCATGTTCTGTCAAAGTGAACCTATTAGCAGTATAAATGATCCCCAGATCTTGGTGTTGGTTCAGGAGCGGGGAGCTGCTGGTGGTGAATTCCTGAGCCAGGTATGATGGAAACAGGGGCAGCTGCATTGTTCAGACCTGTCTCCCGCTGGACTAGCCGGGCTCCAGGCTGGTCGGGGCTACTGACTCAGAACAGGAGGGGAAGAAATGAGGAGCATGGCAGGAGAAGAAAAGTCTTCCAAGACTTTTGGTGCCTCTTTGTTTAAACGTTGGGGAGATCTGTAAAGGGCATTTTCATTCACCGTTGGCAAGGTTTGATGTGTCCTTCGATCTCCATATTTGGATTGTAGGTTTTAGGTTTTTCCCTTTAAAAAAAGCATTCCTTCTAACACATTTATTTACTTTCCCTATGCCTGTAAGTGTACTTGAATAATTATGATGCTAAAATTAAAAAAACAAAACTTTTCTGCATCCTCTACTTGTTTTCTTCGTATTTTTTAAATATGTGTCAAATAGTAAAGAAAACTACTCTTCACCTGGCTGACACGGGTCTCATGTCTGTTACTATCCTTTATTTTTCTTTTCTTGAACATGCAGCTTAATATTGTGGAAGTCACGAGTGGCAACAGAAACTCTCCATTCATATTTGAAGAGGTTAGTGATGAGAGAAATTCGTGTGTTTAGGCTTGGTCCTTACTGGCCCCTGGAGTTGTCTCTTTGTCCTAAGATGATGATTGCTGAGGAACTAGATTTTAAAGTATATTTTGATGTCCCGTTCACGTCCAGATCTGTTTATAACCATATGAAACAATTAAGACATTTAGGAAAGTCCAGGAAAAGCCCTCTCAAATTGCATTTGACAACCAAAGCTTTAACTTTTGGCACCCCAAAGATTACTTTTTGCCTCTTCCATTGTTGGCCTTAGTGATTTCATCTGTAATATGTATAGTGATTGTTTGCAGCCTGGCAACAGCTCGAAGGAGTGAGGGGGGGCTGGAAAACTATAGCCCCTTGTTAGTTGCAGTCCCAACTTCAAAGGCTTTGGGAACATTGAACAGACAGGTTTCAGCAGCCGATAAAGCAGCCAGGCAAACAAAAGGCAGCTTCCCTCTCACCGAGGTGTCTCCAGATCCAGGGTGATTTTCAACCCACTTTTTTCTTTTATTTGTGATGAAACTCCTGGCAATAAGAAAGACTCATTCTGCCCACGGTTGTGTGCCCCCTTGATTCAGCATCAGAGGGAGAGATGGGCATTTATGGCACCATAAATCAAGGGATAAACCATACATGAGCAGCTGGCACATGTGCTAATAACTATAATTATTAATCATGTCAATTTCACACCCTTCAAATTTATGCTATGTGCTTTCTGTAGGAAAGCCATCGCTGGCGCCTTGAGCTGTTTATGGTATGAAAATATGATGTGCTGATGGTCTTTGATAATTGTCTTATGACAGTATTGATCTGCCTACAATTGGGTTTGTGGGGCATCGAAGCCCCGCAAAGTGGTTGTCCTTGTCTCCTGGTATATATCATTGTCACACATCCCCCATTGTTAGTGAGTGGCGTGAATTACTTTCAGCATTTGGCCAAGTCTCTAGCTGCTGGGTCACCATTATTCTATCCTTATGTCACTGTGAGGACATTTACTTTGATGTTTCCTTTGTACCTCTTCGAAGGCAAAATCCTTTAACTCCAGAATGGTAGCCTGCAGCAGGGTTTCAAAGAGAAAACACACTACAGGTTTGGGGCGATCGGAGGCCAAAAATTAGAGAAAAATGTGTTCCCCCCACGAAAGACAATTTTTGCTTTCCTTTTCTTGCCCCTGTCAAGGCTCGTCTGCAACCGAGGAGGCGCAATGAACGGGGAACTGGAGACTCCAATCGATTGCCAAGGCTTGTGCTCATTAAACAGCTCCTTTCAGGACACCCCAAAGTTGCTGCCACCCACCAAATCATGAATCTCTGCTTGTGGCACAGATGGTCAGGCTAAGAAACCGGGCTGGCCCTGAGTGAGCAGCTACCTGGGGCCAAAGTGGCCAGTCAACTCCAAGTGATTCATCCCCCGTGAAACCATGATGTCTCCTAAAAACAAACCCCTCCAAGACCAAGAGCAAAGCAGCACCTTGCTGGTTGGTCTGCATATTAATTTGACCTTGCAGCCAATCATCTCTGAGAGGCCGCCAAGGGTGCAGAGTGCATGGGACTCTGCCCACTTGTTTGGAACTCTCCCCAGCCCTCATCGGGCAGTGTCAAAATCACTCCTGCTGTCTCTACAGCTGCTCTGTTCCAATGACCCCCGGAAGGTTCTGGGGATTGTTAGAAGAGATTTCTATTAATCAACTACAAACCGACTGTTACAATTTCACACTTTTTTTCCCATCATTTCACACATTTAATGAATTTGGGTGTCTTTTAAATTCAAAACATTTACAATCGGGCCAAAAAAAAAAAAAAAAAGCCCACAGCCCTCTTCCCCCCCACCCCCCCACCCCCCCACCCCCTCCAAAAAACCTCTTTAACACAATAGGCAGCAGCAAGACAGCAAAGGCCCCTTCAAGACCGAGTTGCTGGAACCGGCCATTTAACTAAGAGTGACTGCCATTCTGCAGACGGCTTTGGAAAATTGTTACTAGGCCGGAGCGGGCTGTGCAGCCTTTGATTAAATCATCAACGAGAAAATAGAGGAGTCCTCTGACGTTTCAATTTGTTGTTCTTGGGATTCTTTCAGGGAGTCCTTTTCTAGGCCAGACGAGTTCAAAACTAAATCTTGCCTTTTCCAACAACAGGCTCAAAGAAAACGTGAAATTCACCCCTTCTGGGCAGTCCGAGACTCAGCATTTCATGCAGAGAAGGACTTTAGGCTCTCTTAGGAGTCTGGCGTAGGCCATCATCCCCTGGTTCTTCTCACTCGGGCATCCCCAGTCCCGGATTCCTGGGACTCTACAAACTAAAGGCCATGGGTGACTCACGAAGATCCAGAACCTTCAAAACAAGAAATACCACTTACAATCTGTTTGCTGTTTAATCTCTAAGCCCGGCATGGCTCATTTCTCCACAGTACGTGAAACTTCTTGTGTTGTGTGGGGCCTCGGGCCCCTGACTGCCAACCAAAGCTTTTAGTTTTCTCAAGGGCTTACCTCACTCCAGCTTGTTCATAACTTGTGCACAGAGACACAGGGGCCTGGATTGTTCTCTAGCAACCCCTGCTGGCTGACATTGAATGCCAGACACTAATCCATAGGCATTTGTATATTGCCCTCTCCAAAAGGGAAATAAAGAATTCCAGGGTTGCTGGAGAACTGGGAAGACAGGAGAAGGTGGATGATGTGAGGGGGTAAGTACTTAGTGTTCACTTATTCTAAAAAAACAAACAAAAAGTCATGGTGAGCATTGAGTAATAGAATTGTTGAATCAGTCTGTTGCACATCTAAAACCAATGTAACATTGTAGGTCAGTTACATCTCAATAAAAAAGAATCAAATCTGATTAACGTTAATATTTGGTGTGATGGAAATTCGTAGTCTACCAATCTGTGGAAATCTAAATGGTTTTTTTCCATGAAAGTTCATGAGATTTCATTGTTGATGGCAAATCACTAAATACAATCCTTCATTTAAAAGTCGGGGCGCCTGGGTGGCTCACTCGGTTAAGTGACCAACTTCGGCTCAGGTCATGATCTCACGGTTCGTGGGTTCGAGCCCCCCGTCGGGCTCTGTGCTGACAGCTCAGAGCCCGGAGCCTGTTTCAGATTCTGTGCCTCCCTCTCTCTGCCCCTCCCCCCACTCTGTCTCTGTCTCTCTCCTTCAAAAAGAAGTATTAAAAGAAATTTTAAAAAATAATATCAATATGTTACTCCATAAACTTAAAAGACGTCAACTTTTTTTTTTTCTCTCTGAGAAATGCAGTCGATTTTTGTAGGTCCCTAAAAGTGTTGTAGATTCTGTCAATGGAGAAGACAGTTCTGCCTCTCTCGCAAACATCCCCCCCCAAGGGCACCGGAGCATTTTTCTTCAAATGGCCTTCGTGTCTAAAGACATTTTGGCATCACCTTACTCGTTAGCAAGAGCATCTGATTCTTACTTATGTCTTTATAACCATTTCCTCCTCTACCGTAGTGTATAGGTTTAAGCAAACACTGGTTACTGGTCAGGAAGCCACGGTAAGGGAGGAAAAAGTTTTCCTCGACCCTCTTGGGGCTCCTGAATGAGTCTGAAAATTCAACTGGCAAAGGCAGAATGACAGGAGCAAAGCATCCACATTGGTTAAATGTGAGTTTTGGGGGACACTGGAGCTTTCGCCAGGAAATGAAGAAGCGAAGGAGCAGGCCTGTTTCTGCTTCTGTATGTTTATGCTTGGCCTGAAAAGGGAACAGTCATGGAACACTCTGATTGGTTAGAAAGTATGAGGTAAGTGTGGTGAACAGGCAAAGACTTACCTGTTAGGATTCTTCCTTGTCTTGAAAGATAAGGATGCTCTTCTCCTCTGGGTCCTCGGAGGGCATCTCTCACATGAGAGTTGTATGACGTGCTTCAGGTGGGAAGGGAGGCAGCAGGTCAAAGGGACCTCCTGCTTCTGCTATTTTCTCAAACTCTGTCAGTCTGAGACGTCCTCAACAGGCCGGGTGCCCCAATTCTGGGGGTGGCGTGCCCTGAACCCCGTAACCACCCAAGCAGCTACGTTCACAGGCCCTGGAGTTTGTCCTGCCTCTGCATTGAAAATCTAGCCTTGACTTCCTGCAGGCATTTCACGTTTGGACAAAGCTGCCCGTGAGCATACTTGCACGTACGCGCACACACACACCCATTTACGCCAATTAATCTGTTTTGAAACAAGACAAAACGAAACGAAACAAAAAGAACACCACCGCCCAGTTTCTCTTCTTTTCATTAAATTGCCACTTCAGGACTTAAGGAATGCACCCAGGGATTTGCTTTCTTAGGAAATTGTTCCAGAGGCAAGTGAAACAACAACAACAACAACAACAACAACAACAACAACACATCATGTCTAGTGATCTGAGCTGCTGATGTTCCATGCTGAGGACAAGCCCATTTGAGAGAAATGCTGGGAAGTAGCTGCTTTCCCGGAGTCTGGCCTAGGTGTCCACACCGCCGTTCAGCAGAAGGCAGGCTGAAGCGATGCGAGGGCGGAACCATTTGGCCACTAGAAAGGAGACATCCAAATTCCACAGGGACTTTTTTCTTCTTCTTTTTTTTTTTTTCGCCCTTCCTTTTGAGGATGGCTCTCCCTGACAAGGAATATCAGAGAAAAGCACAGCTTCCTTCAGCTGTCTCTTTCTGTGGGTTTTCCCACACGAAACTCCTCCCAGGCTGCCGCTTTGCACTTTGTTATTATGACAGGAAAAAATGAATTTCTAATGTGCTACCTCTACCAGCTGCAAGAAGCTTGTGGATCTTGTCACCAGGCACCGGGGGTAATGAGTCTGGGTCGGGGTGGAGGGCCAGTGCACGTAACACGAGGTCTAGGTTAAAAAATGTACGGGTATTTTGCAATCAGCATGGAGACGTTCTGAAGAACAAAGGCAAATTTACACACACACATTGGAGGGGAAGGCCTTTGCACCGATGTCCCTTTATTGAGCACCTGACTGTCATACAGGTTACATCATTAATTCTCAGAACACTTTCAGATCACGTTAGCCTCCTATTTACATACCAAGAAACTGCAGGGCAGAGAGCACAGGCATACTGGCTGAGGCTGCGCGGTTAGTGGCTGGGCTCCGGCATTTCCCACACCGACACCCTATATTTTAATCGTGCGTTGCATTGTAATACACAGGAATTGGTTGCTCGCCACCCTGTCGTGTTGCAGGAGCGAGTCTGTCCATGCTTCTGACAGCATTTGGTGTTTTATTAACCCCCACTGAGTGCACGTATGTGAGCAGGCACGGTTTTTACATTTGCTTAGTCCTCTCCAGAACTTTCAAGCCATGCAAGTGAGCACGAGTCACAGGAGACTGAAATGATACAAGGAGCAGAAAAACGTCTGGCAGGTCATACGAGTCCACTCTGATTCTTATCTCAAGGAAAACTTAGTGGCCTTCAACATTTCACATTTGAATGATTGCAACAGCTTCTCAGCTGGTGATTTGCTCTCACTCCTGGCCTCCTTTTACACTCCGGTGAAAAATTTTAATCTTGATTCTGATCATCTCACGCTACCTATTCACAAATAATTCTACCAGAGTTGTTAGCATCTGTGGCAACTTGCTCTTTGCCTCTCAAATCCATTCTTTCCTTCTTCCTTGGAGACACGTCTCCGGCAGAGACCGCGTTTCCTAGTCTCCCTTGTGACTAAGCGGTCATGTGACTACATTCATACCAATGGAATAAGCTGAACTAATTAAGTGATAAGTACACTTAAGTAAAAGAAAATTCCTACTCTGGCTTTTCTCTCTTTCTCTGCCCCACGAGCTAAAACACGGATATGACCATGACCCAGTTTCAATAGTGCATGCAAAGTCAATGCCCCCGGGGAGGCAGAGCACTGAGAAGAAAGGAACACAATCTCTGAACAACTGCAAGGAGCAAAAGCCGCCATTTTCCTCAAGGCTGTTACTTGAATTTGAAATAATTTCTGCCTTATTTAAGCCACCACAGCTTTGGGGTTCTTTGTTCCAGCAGTTTAGTGTTACCTAAATTAATGCAGCGTTACCCTTCTCAATAGGATTCTTGCTTCCCTTTCAATGTCATCAGTGGCCATACCTTCAAATGACTTCTATGCTCTGAATATAAGTTATAAATCTTCCAGTTACATGTTAAGATCATACATAAAAACACTTTTCAGCCCTTTTACAGAGGTCGTTGTTAACTGCCTACCCATCGTAAATCGCCCTTTCCGGGCAACCATACTTTGATGTCTTTTTGAAGAACCTGACTCTCTGCCGTTCTTAGCCATGTGATTAGAATGGGATTGGCCCACCTCCAATTTTAAGGATCGTTCTTAATTGGCTAAAGCCATAGCTCTTTTCCATCAGCTACATGATAAATTAAGAGATGAGTACATAACCCAATCAGGTCTAATGAGCAAAAATGAATGCCAAGACTTTTGCCACATTCCTCTAGATAATGGAGGGTGTAATTATGAGGTCTGGAACTGTTTTGCCATTTTGCTTCCATGAGTAGACCCACCCGATGATGAAGAAATGCAGAGCTGAGAGAGTCACAGAAAGACGGAGCCCAAATCCTGATAATAGTTCTTGATTGAGCCCTAGATCAGACTATAACTGAAGACAGACCTACACATCTTCTGATTCAAGCCAATTTGAGTTGAGTAGTCTGTGAGCTTTAACATTAAGGATTCTAACACACTTTGGTAATGATCTTTCTTTAGACCAGTTTGTTCTGAATATCCTTCCTCGTTGGCAAAACTCCTATTCATTCTTTAAGACTTAGGCTATCTTTCACCTTCTCTGTGAAAACTTCTTTGACTCTCCATCAATGCTACATTCTTCAGCCAGAGTTAATTGCTTCTCCTAAAACTCTTGAAAGGTTTCGTGTTGATTTTATCATTTCCTCATATGTTGCTTAAGAGTACATCTCCCACAAAATACCTAATGACTGTGAGGTCATGTCATTAGACTTTGAAGCTGAAGATCACGTCTTTTTTCTTTCTTTCTTTTTTTTTTTTATCATGAGGCTGAAGATCATGGTCTTTTTTCTTTAATCTTTTTTTAAATTTTACTTATTTGAGAGAGAGAGAGAGAGAGAGAGAGAGAGCCTGCACAAGTGGGGGAGGGGCACAGAGAAGGAAAGACAGAATCCCAAACAGGCTCCACACTGTCAGCACAGAGATCAATGCAGGCCTCGAACTCACAAACCATGAAATCATAACCTATGCTGAGACCAAGAGTTGTATGCTTAACTGACTGCGCCACCCAGGCATCCCAGATCATGGCTATTTTTTTTGCCATAAATTCTAGTCTTGCAGAATACTTGGAATGTAAGCACTCAACACATTTATTATTCTTTATTATGGGGTGAAGGAGACAACAAAGTTTATTTCACTTAGTAGCAAGAAAACAATGACTTACCATTAGATTTTTTTTCACAGTTATAATTTGTTGCTTTGTGAGGTAGTGAGCAGCCCGTCACTGGAGGGGAAGAACAGAACCTGAGTATCCTGTTTACCCCATAGTAAATTCAAGGTAGGGACAGACATTCTTTCAGTTCTAAGATTTTCTGAGTGATGTCTCATTTCAATCCACTTGATTCTGTATGATGATTGAAGGAAAACCAAAGTGACGACAAAATTGGAAACCCAAAAGGCTAGATGGAACTTTGGTTAAAGCCATTGCATGTTGAAAATGATGCACATCACTTAGGTCTAACCATAAAAGCCATGTTTCTTCCCACTCAGTCTTTCTTTATGTGGGAATATCTAGCTCTCTGCTTAAACTTTGAAATTTGTACAGATTTCCAAATAATTAATACCTCTTGTCTAGGATTATTTAAGAACAGTGCATCTTGAAGACAAACTTGGGTGCCTCAGTCTGTTGAGAGTCCAACTTCAGCTCAGGTCATGATCTCATGGTCCGTGGGTTCGAGCCCTGCGTCAGACTCTGTGCTGACAGCTCAGAGCCTGGAGCCTGCTTCAGATTTTGTATGTTCCCCTGTCTCTGCCCTTCCCCTGCTCACGCTCTGTCTCTGTCTCTCTCTCAAAAATAAATAAACATTAAAAAAAAAAGGCAAATTTGGTTCATGCATGGACCATGAGCTGAGCACAATGACCTCTGAGGTTTCATTTCTTCAGTCCTGGGTTTCATGATTAAGTCGCCATAAAGTGTGGGATGTTGTGAGACTTTGGTGCAATCAGTCTCAAAGCAGGCTGGGACTTTGATAGTCTCAAGCCCAGGGAGCAGGTAGAGACAGATCAAAGCCTAGTCCAGGGGAGAACAATTGGGCATGTCTAGGTGCAGTTGTTCAATATAATTCAGTCTCTACTGGTTGGTCCAATGCCTAGCCCAGTATAGCAGAGAAAAACTAAGACAGGTAATTCATTCACAAGCTGAATTGCTCCCACAGTGCTGATGGGAGGTAATGCAGCTTCAGTGAGAAGACGGGATGCTGACATAGGAAAGATGGAGACAAGAGCTGGAACTTGACCAGATACATTGGGGTTTAGGCCAGGGCAGTCAGACCTGCAGAGAGACTGGGGAGGCCATGGAATGAGACCCCCACAGAGAAGCCTAGGCTTCTGGGTTGGACCAACCCAAAAATTTGCAGTGATGAAACCTGGGGACAATTGGGCCTCACCTCTAGGAAACTGGATTGCCCAGTTGGTGCTGAAGGAGTCTCCGACCTAGACAGATCTGTAGAATTGGGTCTAGTGAGTTTAACTTCAGATTCCTGTGGACTCTGGAATGAAGGCTGCTATATGTGTTTCAGTCTTTCAGGACTGACTTAAAAAATAGGGTGGCTTGATTCCGCACGAGGGGTATAACAGTAAATACAAATTTAAGAAGCTAAGTTAAGATCAAGGCAAAAGAAATAAAAGCAGATGCTGCTAGAACCCCTCAATCAATAAGGACAATAATTAATAGAGACATCAAGAGTCAGCTGATTTCCCCTTATGGGTACCATGATCACAATTCACCCTTATACTAGCAATGGTTTTAAAATTAATGGTAAGTCTGTATTCTGGGACTAAGTTTCAATATGCCATGTCCAAAGGGTTCATAGATTGAATTGAAATAAATACACAGATTTCTCCCATTTGCTTTCCCTTCAGTGTTGAGCTAGCAGGACATTTTGCACTGACCTCTCTATAGAATGAAAGAGCTATGATGAATCAGATTCCCTTTAAATGTTGCTAAAACAATTCAGACACGTTTAGAATCTTTTGCTTTCTTGTAAGAATCTGTCATATAAACCCTTGCAGTCTTTTCTTTCTAAGACTGGATAGTCACTTCCCCATCAGAATACAAACTCAACAAGGGTAGAAGTTTGTTCACCAGTTATTCCAAGAATTTAGAACTTGGTGCCTGGCACATAGTACATGTTCAAAAAAATATTTGTTGAATGAATCTCAGTGTTGGCAATTGGGAAGTGGATGAGATTTTTTTTTTCTTTTCATTGTCTTCTATTTTCTTCTATCCTTGATCTCTTGTTCGTTAAGGCCCCTGTAACGTAGATGGAATTTTGAAGAATTATTCTGTCTTAACAATTACTTAGAGAATCTACCATTAATTTAAAAAAAAGAGAAAGAAAGAAAGAAATGAAGCCCGGGCTGTGGACAAGATAGTAGTCATTGTGAGAAGTGCAGGTATGAAAAAGACAAGGACCCTGTCTTTTAAGTTTATTGTCCAATAAAGGAGATAAAAATATTCATAAGGTACTGTAATGTGGGATATTATGAGATACGTCATTGATAAAGAGGCATATAATCCATATTGTGATCTATATGTGGTTATAGTGATGTGTACAAATGCCAAAAGTCATGGCTCTGTATACTTAAGATTGTAAAATTTGTGTCACGTTGAGGTATGATTGATGTCCCTCAATTTAAAAAGGGGTTCAGAGAAAGAGAGTTTATGACAAAGAGATAAGTTTAACTTATACCTCATCTAATTAGCTACTTGACATTATTTAGGCTGGATTTGCTTGATATTAAAATGTCAACACTAAAATAAACACACATTAAAAAAAAGAGTGTGTTTTGCCATGTATAAAAATCCCTCCTATGTTTGCCTGAACTGCCCAATATTTGATTTTAAATAATGACCCACCATTTTTCGGTAAATACAGAGCAAACCTCACCTTTATTGATCTGACCCTGACCAGTTGTCATGAAGGTGAGCGAAATCACGAATGTGTTGGTAATTCTAAAGGTGGAGAGCTTCCTAGAACTTATAGGTCGGAGCAAATAAGAGTCCCAGGCTAATACCTTCGGAACCCAGGGCATAGATAGCCCCACGGGGGACTGATGGCCAGCTGTCAGGCCTGAGTGACTGACTGACCATTGGCTGGGTCCCCGCAGGTGGTGGTGACATTGATGGAGGATGATGGATGACTCTTACACAGCCCCACCCCTCCCACTTACCCATATGCATGACAGAAGGGTTCCAGCCTCTGTACCCTGGCCGACAAAGCCTCCGAGAGGGCATTCAGATGTGTAAAAACAACGCATTCAGATCCAGCAGGGCTTTGGCTACAAACCTGGAGGCATTTAATGAGTTGCTAATGTGAAAATAATTTTCTTTTCTGACTCCTGAATTGTAGGAGTAAAGATAGATAGAGGGAAGCCATACAACTGGTAATGACTCTGTTGAAGAAAACAAAGTTGCTTTCAGGAAATGTAAAAAAGGTGGACCCGTCTTGTCAGAGGCTGACGGGAGCTTATTGAAAGACATCTCTGCTCTACTTGTCTTCTGCTTCCTCTCCCTGCCCATCCCAACCTGCCCTGCATTGTGCACGTGTGTATTCACTCTCCCCTCCTTTTCCCTGCCCTCTGAGCTGAATTCTCTCCACCTCTCTACCTCTTGATCCCTCCTTCCATCCCTCAGTCCTTCTCTTGCTTTTCCACTACGCTCTACTCTTCTCTGTCCTCTCCTTACCCCTTAATCCCTCTCACCAGCCCCTCTCTCGCACAGATTGTTTTCCTTCCTGTTTTTGTCTTTGTCTCTAATCATCGTTTTGGAAAGGATGTCAGGGCACGTGTGTCTTTAGAAACAAAACCCGGGAACATTGTAGAATAAAAAGAACAAGGAAATTAAGAAAGGATTTGTCAAATTTAAAAGCCACCTTGGGACACGAGAGGGGGAGAGGATTAGTCATCCAGGATTGTCTTGTCTGTCTAGGAGGACTGATGGGGGGAAGCCTCTGCAGACAGATCAGCTATTGGGGCAGCATGGATGATGGGGCACTGTTTGCACTGACCCTTATTCGGTTCAGGCGGAGAAACTAAATATCACAGCCGGCCTCACTAATAACTCATTTTCTGGAAAGTTCTGGAACATTAGGGAACAGTGAATTATAAAGCACTTCTACAGAAACAAACTTTTGAAGCACCTGGGTGGTTCAGTCAGTTGAGCATCTGACTCTTAATTTCAGCTCAGGTCACGATACTAGGATCATGGGATCTAGCCCCTCATCGGGCTCTGGGCTGAGTGTGGAACCTGCTTGAGATTCTCTCTCTCTCTCTCTCTCTCTCTCTCTCTCTCTCTCCCCCCCCCCGCCCCCTCCTCCACTCGCACTCTTTCTCTCTAAAATAAAATTTAAAAAATATTAAAAAAAAAAAAAGAAACAAACCACACAGAAGTAGCATCTTCAGCTTCTGGGAGGTTAGTTTTTTGACTAGAGAACAATATGTTAGCAACAGATAAATCTAATTATGACACATCAAGTGTACGTAAATAAACATTTCTGCTAAGGTTGTTTGAGAACGGTTTACCTCCAACATTAACTGAAAAATGCGCCCTTCAGTTTTGCTTACACTATTAATGCATATGGCAAACACACCTTTTAGAGAAAATACTGGTTAAACTTCGTCCCAGGCACTATTTCGAACAATCACAAGCCCTAACTGTGTGAGGCCCGTATCAGATATTTATTATCTTTAAATAACCTTGGCTGCAAACAGTTATGGACCAGAAATATTGGTTGAAAACGTCTGTGACTTCTTTCTAGCTAAGTTACTGAGAAGTAAATGGAAACACATGTTACAAATATTATGTGAGAGCCAGCACCACACCGTTGAACTTCCTGATTATGATCTACCTAACAGCCATATTTGAATGTTTGCTCTGCATAACACAAGACCTGGGCAACACTTTCAGAATAACTCACGAAGCACTACCAACTCGTTGTGTCTTCAGGGACACCCAGGGATTTGGGGTTTTGTCCGAGTGTTAGACATCCACTCTTGTACTGGACCCCAGAGATTTAGGTCCCCAGCCCTCACCTCCAGCTCACTCCAGCAAGTCATTGAGCATCTGAAAGAACCAGAACACATGGGCAAAAAGTCACTGCCTAATTACGCCATCAGACAGTGAAGATGTTGACAACTTGAGAGAGACTTCTCAGGGCCCTTGTGGGCTAGTTTCGAAACCGTGGCCTATTGGTAGAAGATAAGGAGAGAAGGCCACAGGATGTGGCATGAATGAGAAGAACCTCAGGACCGTTCTTGTGTCATAACCTCCAAAAGCTCTAGAATGGAAATCATTCTTCATTTCAGGGGCTCTTGGCAGCTGGCAGTCTCCTTGGCTTGGTCCACATGGATCTACAGCGTATAGAGGCCATTGGTGCAATCTGATCTATTGAAGGATTGCCAAATGGGGCATCAGCATCAAAGTATAATTTCAGAAGCCTGCCAGTAGCAGACCCTAGGTTTGAATCTGAGCTCTGAGGCTGACTTGCTATGTTACCTTGGACAAGTTACTGAACCCACATGTGCCTTAGTTGCCTTGTCTTTAAAATAGAACAAGATTATGGGGCGCCTAGGTAGCTCAGCTGGTTAAGTATCTGACTTTGGCTCAGATCCTGGTTCACAGTTCGTGGGTTTTAGCCCCGCGTCGGGCTCTGCGTCGACGGCTCAGAGCCTGGAGCCTGCTTCTGAGTCTATGTCTCCTTCTCTCTCTTCCCCTCCCTGGCTCATGCTCTGACTCTCTCAAAAACAAACATTAAAAAAATATTTTTTTAAGTAAAATAGAGCAAGAATAGACAAAATGACATGATACCTGAGATTTGATTCAGAAATCGGGGAGGGGGACACAACAGCAGTAAATAGGTAAGCCAGAATAGGCCACAAATGGGCACTTGTTGAGTTGGGCTATAGCTATATGAAAGTTTATAATACTATTCTCATTGCTTTCAGTTCTCCATGATGAAAAGCTTGAAAATTCCCATGAGAAAAATGCTTTTGAAAGTAGCGGTAATCACTGTACCCCCCTCATAAGGTTGTGCTAAGGATTAAACGAGAGAATGTGTGAAGGCCCTCAAGCAGAGTTTCGCCACAGGAAACACCACCGACGTGTCAGGTGCAAGCATTATTAATATTGCTGCTGTCGTCGTCTGACACAGCAGAGAGGCGGCGACGTGAGTGATATTAGAACTGGCTCATCTCCGCAATCCCATTCTTTTCCCTTCGACTACCAATATTTTAGTTCAGGGCCTGTCTTTCTCTTTCCCGAAGATTTCCAAAGGCCTCTCAACTGCTTCCCCGCCTCCTGTCTTGCCCTCCGCCTCTTTCAACGCAGCCAAATGCAGGACAGAGCTTGGAAGGGTGCCACGAGGTGGGAACCTCGGGGAAGAAGCACGGCTGGCCCTTAGGGAGCACGCACGTGGGGACGCAAAGCTGCTGAGGTCAGATCATGAGCTAGACGGGGAGGGCAGATGAAGCCGTTCTGGAGGTTACCATAGTACTCTACGCGTGCGATCGTGCGGCGCTGAGCCAGGCCAGCGGCAGTGAGAAGGAAAAGAAGGTAACAGGAGAGACAGAGACAGAGAAGAAGTGGTAAAACCAAGACAACTATACTCCTGGAGATAGGCTGAATGTAAAGTCTGAGAAAGAGACAGAGGTGCCAGATGACCTCCCAGCCTTCTGTCTGGGTAAGGAGGAGAATGGTCATGGCCACAAGCAGGGCCGCAAGTGTCCTACCCCGAACTAGGAGGGCCTGGGGGAAAAGGGTGGGCTCCGTTCCAGAGGGGAAGAAAGAACACTTCGTTTGAGTATCTTAGGGCCTGTGGCTGGGTCTGAAAATTAAATTGACACAGACAGATTAGCAGGAGAAAGGCATAGAAACTCATTTAATATGTTTTACAAGACGTGGGAGCCTTCGTCAGGAAAGGAAGACCCAGGGCAACTGTTAAACCTGAGTGTTTTATTTGGTATAGTGAAGCGCGGACAGTCGTGGAGGAACGTGACAGGTCAAGGAGCATAAGGGAAGTGTAGTGAGTGAGGAAGCTTAGCAAGGCCTGGGTTGTTTGGACATTTCTCCATGGCCCTTTGTCTTGGAGATAAGGATGCTCATTTCCTACCGGTGTAGGGAAGGTACCTCTCTTAGGAAGATCTTATGACCTGCTTCAGGGATAAGAGTGGGGGAAGGGCAGAGGGAGAGCTCCTGCTTCTGTCGTGTCATCCATTATGCCAAGGTGCCACATTTTGGGGTAGCGTGTCCTGAATCCCAGCAGCTCGAATCAGCTTGTTGTACGTCAGAGTATCTACAGAGAATTGTCAAGAAAAGCCGATAGAAATGAGAACCTGGTTCATCACTGAGGTTCCCTCTTCTCCCCTTTAACACATAGATGTGTTCAAAATACACAATCTTCTTAAAGTTGAGGGTAATCAGAATAAATAAAACGGGAGAAAAATAAAAGACCTAATTAAGAAAGTTCTTCCTGACATGTCAATGCTGAGTACAACTGAATCAAGAAATAAATCAGATTCTAGGAAATATGCTTAAAGATTAAATTGAATTGCGTCTGGTGTGCACGTGATAGACACATCCAGATTCTCTCCTTCGCCTCCTGTCTCTGACTCTGTAGTCCACCCCCTCCCCTCCCAACACACAGAAACTGTTTTCCCCATTCATCAATGTAGCAAAAAGAAACCATGGTGCTGAGGAAGGAGTAGATGATCACACCCAGCCTCCCGGTTTGATTAATAAGTGACAGAATCGTGTTCCTGTTTTCAGGGAGCTTTCCTATCATGGCTATAGTCTCTGGAGAGCTCAAGTCTACAAAGCGATAACATCTGGTGCCCATTATTTCCCCAGATCTGTTGTGATTAGTCCATATGATAAGCCTGGCCAATTGCTATGGGCAAGGGATTGCTACATTCCCCCCACCAGGGTACTGGAACTGTCACTTCTGGTTTGTGGCCCCTGCTAATTTGCCACCATAATTTCCAATATCTGCTAGAATCCCACAAGGAAATCTCAATGCCTTGCAGGGGCGATAGGCTGTGAGGCTGTAGACAGAAGGCTAGCGCTGATAATAAAAAGGAGAGGCTTATCAATTAACTCAAGCAGCGCTGGGGAGACAGTGACTGGCTGCCCACTCCCACTTGCGTTGTGCTTTGCTGGGGAAACGGTCCTGGATGACTTCAGATTTGCTGATGACAGAAACAATGAAGCACCCACAAGTTAGAAGGAAAAAAAAAAAGGTCAGAATAAATTTAAAATGTTATTTTATCGATCCTTCTTGCTTTTTAAGAAAGAGAATTTGCTGGCTTTCCAAGCGTCTTTCATTCTCCCTTCTTCAGTCTCCCTCACAAGCAGTGATGCAGAAGAATAATAGTTGGAGGCCATCCAGGTGGCAGAATGGCTTGTCACTTCAGATGGTGGAAGAAGGTTCAAGACCCTAGGAAGAGCAGTTACACTATTGGATAGAACTCGCTGGTATCAGAGCTGACTGCTGAATTATGTGTTCCCTTAAAAACTTTTACACAAGTTTGGCAAATTTATTAGGAACAATTATGTTCTGAGTGCATAAACTGAAAAAAAAAAAAAAAACAAAAACCAAAGGCAGTCAAATAATTGTAATTTTTACCAAATCCTAATGATAACTGGATAATTTTTTTCTCTGAAATGAATGCTAATTTTGTCTTTAAATGAGTTCTAAAGATGCAGTTTGGGACATGTCACCAAAAGGACGTATGAAGGTACAGAGAGTAAATTAGCGCTTCCTGTATATATTTTTTTGTGATCTTAGTAATCATTTAAATATTATTTGGTTCAAAAACATTTTTAGAAGCACATGCTTGTTTTGATGCCTTTGATAGTAGTATCAGTTAATAACTCAGAATTCAAAATTAAATAGTAAAATATAACAACTTGCTATCACTTATTCAATAGAGTCCGTAGTTCCTAACTACTGACATACCAAGTGTTGTGGCTATTGTCACCAATGACTTAAGTCCATATGTCAGAGAAAAGTGAAAGTGTCAATTAATCAGGTAGGACAGGTGCTTGAATTTCTGTTCTGCCATCTAGGTGTTTTGCCATCAGGCAAACACGGACCTGAGGTCTAGGGAGGAAGAAGGTAGTCTTGGAATTAACATCAAAGATGTTAGGAGCAACTAATTGTCGGATACTTAATGTGGTAAACACAGGTCAGATTTACATAGCCAGACTCATTCCAGTGAAGTGGGTCGGTGGGTGGTGAAAAGACAGAGGGAAAAGTTTGGCTTGTCTTAGCAAATAATTACATTGTTGCCATCAGCATCAGTGTCCCGAAAGAAAAAAAAGGAAATGTTGACTTAAGGCAGCATTAGCAACAGTCCTCCCATCTTACTTTGAGTCCTGGAAGCCTTTTCCCCTTTTCCTTTTGTATTAATCCAATCCTAGTCTTGCTCTTGTTGTCCAGAGCACCTTTAACCACGGACTGCTGGCCTGACCTTGGTGATCATTCATTGTTCTATCCCTACTTCTCGTTACTTTCCCTTTTCCCCTCCCAACCCCTGGCCTCTCTTCCGGGCTCAGAGATCCCCTCCCCTCCAATAGCCAGGTCTACCTAGAAGGTCAAGTAACTGCAGGGGTAAAGCAGTTATTCTCAGAATGGTGGAGCCTAACCATCTAGACCCTAACTGGATTTGGAGAGGCCTGAATGTTACTGACTGGTTACGTGCAAACCACATTTCCCCAGTATTTAACTCTTCTCCACTTCACTTTGAATGCTGTTGATTTAACCAAGAGGTACCCTGCAGGCAGATAACTAAACGGAAAGGAATGAAAACTCGGTCATTACCGAAGCTGCCTCCACAGGTAGATCTATGAAGATAGATCCTGGCTAATCAAAGTCAAAGCTGAAGGAAGTATGTGGTCCTGGGCCGTTCATTAGTATGGACAGTTTAGGCTCCAAAGTCTTGCTCAATTATTAACCTCTTTCCATTGTCTCTGAATGACATATTAATGTATTGTTTCCTTCAAAGGAGAACTATCTAAAAAAAAAAAAGTTGTTGCTGTTAATATGAGGAAATCAAAATGCAAAACTGATCTGCAGTACTATGTAAATGATATAAAAATATTGTAATCGAAGTGTAAAATTTTATTCCCTTTGTGTTTCTTTAAAATTTAAAACTACTGCTTCAACATTTTGGTTTTTCTCTGCAGGAATAGTTATATTTACGTCTTTTTAGAACGGTGTCCATCCATCGTATAAAATTGACGATCCCAGTACAAAGTTGAAATCCTGGGACTCAGAATATTTTGCAAGTTTTCATATACATGAACAGATTCTGGTCATGGTCCATTTACCCAAAGTAGAAGGCAATGCTAATTTTTGGACATATGATCGGTTATTTTTTTTTTTTATTTTTTTTTTGCTTTACAGCATCCTTTCTTTTTTCTTTAACGAATTTCTTTCATTACCCAATTTTTCGTCCTGTTAAAAGTAAACAATTATTTCAGTAAAACGAAACATAGTAAAAAATAAAGAAGACCCAGGAGTTGTTTTCATGGTGACTCCAAATCACATTACCCATTTTTCCAGCAAAGGTGTTTTGCCAAATTGTCAATTGCTGCCACTGACCCATTGCTCAAGATAACCAAAGCCAGAATTCAGAGTAAAGAACAAATCCAATTTCTGTTAGCAGCAACACAGTTTTGAGTGTCTGTGTAGCTTTGGTGTGACGAAAACAGTCATTCTGCCGGTTTAAGATATTTTACATTAATAAATAAACTACTTGCCACAATTATTTTTTTTTAAATCATGTGTATTTGGGTGTGTTCAAGGACTTCCTTACCCAACTTCGCTACAATTACATTTTGCAAACCGAAAGTGGAATTACTCTTGCTTTTTTGCCTGTAGTGCACACAAATGTAGAGTAGAATCTCCTGGGGTGGAGACATCATCTTCCAGTCCTTGCACAACCCGCTAGTTCCACTTGACTAGGCTTACAGAGGAGCCGAAGGAGGTCAGACCCTCTCCATTGACACTAATGGACCGTTTTATGCAAAACTGTTCATTTTCCGGAAGGAACCATGTCTGACTGGTGGAGTGATTCACAAAAATCACTTCATTAAACCAATACTCTTCATGCGTGGCCTTATTCCCTTTAGTGGGGTGGAAACTGAGCCACGCATGGGTACCCAAAGAGGGGGAGCTCATCCCCACAATGTGAATCCAACCTCAAGTGTTCAGACAATGACATCCTGGGGCCGGCGCACAGACTAAGGCAAGCCTTGTGACTCTATTTGTCCCCTTAATGTCTACTTCCGTGGGACTCAGCACCGCGCACAGAAATTGGGAAGCCAGTCTCACAGGACAGTCCCTGAAAGTCTCCAGTCTCCACACCAACCCTAGTTTTATTCTTCGCCCTGATTCTCCACGGAGCAGCAAATAATGCTGTTCACCATGGGTGTAGCCAGTGGGGACTCCAGCTTGACTCCTTCCGGAAAGGCCCTGGAAAGCTCTATTTGCTGTACGCCTGGGAAAGCAGCACACAAGCTGGAGATGCTCTCTACTTCTGACACAACACTTGCGAATTCCCTCACAGTCTCCAACAGCGTGGAGAGTCCAGAGACATGAAGAGATCCCTGGAGGAAGGTGCTTAATTTGGAAAAGCAATAGGAACAGGACCGATTGAGGTTTGGAAGGCGAAATGGAAGTAAAAAGATGAGAAGCCGAGAGGTTGGTTAGAGCTTGATGAAAATGCTCGGAGATTCTGGTACAACTTTATCCGAACCTTTACACCTTCAGAAGACCAAATCATTTCTACCCTCGGGTCACTCTGTTCTCCCCAAATCGCCTTGCTCGGCCGAAGTCAGTGCTCCCAGCTGCAAAATGCCACAGCTTCTCATTTCTCCGGATGGCGATTCTGCTTCTCTGATTCAGAAGTCCCTCGTGCTACTTTTCAGCTTCTGCACTGAGTCTGGTGATACTAGGTTTCATTTAGTGTTCAGACACCAAACGCTTTGACCTTTCAAAATACTAAAAATGAGTGCTTTGCCTTTAAGAGCGCTGTGGCCAGCGGTCTGTGAAAGGTCCGTTTTGCTGTGATTTGCACAGCCCAGGACCGCTGGAGCTCAGCTGCACCAGGCTAATTTCCATAAGCATCATGTGGTGTTACAGAAACCACATTTTGCCAAGCTGTCAACTATACAGCCTTCTCTTTGCTAAACAGACTCCCATTAAAACTGTCTGCACAATTTGTCAGTTAAATGAGGTACAAGAGGGACGCTCTATTTGCCCCTAATTAGCTGCGCAGACTACCTTTGTCTGTTTGATTAAGCATTCACATTATCAATTTTGTTTAATCTGATTCATTTCACACACCTCCCCTGGGACAAAGCCCATACGGTTAACTAATCTCTGATATCATCTCTCATATCAGGCAGCTCTCATCTCCCCCAGAATACATTCTACCCACAGGCACCGTGATCATCAGGCTCCACAGAGGGGAGCTGGTCTGATGAGGGGCAGAAATTTAGCTTAGGAACTGGAGCTGAACGCCGACGTGCGTCACTTAAAGTTTAAAGCAGATTCTCCCTCAGTGCCCTCTGTCCGCCATCATCCACCCATTCATGTGTTCATATTCACTAATTCATTCATTCCGGCAGTAAACATACTGTCTGCCTACTATGCACCAGGGCCTGTGCTGGGAGCCGGGAGGGAAGCAAAGACGTGTAAGAGAAGGTTCTTGCTCTCAGATCGCTTATCTTCTCAACCCTAGAGAGCACTGTGAAAACAGTCAACCAGCCAGGAAAATACACTTGCTCCCCGAGGCCAGTTCTCCTAATGCCTGTCACGCGTGGCCTGTTCAGCTTGGCTACCAAGCAGCTCTCCAAAGAAAGATTTCAGAGAAACACATAAAAGCAAGTGGTCACAGCTTCCTGAAATAGTCTCCCTTCCCACTCCCCTTTGGAAAAAGAGTCGGCAACGGAGGAGTTTTTGGAATTTAGAATGCACGAATCACTTGATCATAAACAGCTCTGAAATGTCATTGCATCTGATACCTTCACTGACGTTATCGCTTAGTGAATTCAAACTGAGTTGCATTCAACTGACGTCATCGGTAGGTTGACGGAAAGAACGCCTACTAAGCACTAGGAGAGCACAAGTGAAAGTTTCAAGGGAAAAAGCGATTGGCTTAATTTAGTGGGAAGTACACAAGTGTTCTGGCAACCGGATTAATGGAAAAAGATGCACGTATTGGTGACCTGTGAAACACTCGTATTCCTGAAGAACTCGTATTCCTGAAGAACCTTACACCGCCAAGTGTGGTCCAGAACTGAGAACCGTCCCCAAGAACATCTGGCATCTGCAGTTGGAGTGGGGCCCTACCCTGACTCCAGACCACATGGGGTCCAGTTCTGCCCAGGTACTCTGAGCTCCTGTCGGCTCTTTCAAGGGCCCCGTGGCTCTATGGATTCGTACTGGCCCCAAATGCTTAGGGTTTGTTAACCCCTCGCCTGTATTCACTTCTCACCCCTCTGGATTTACCTTGTTCCTCAATTTTATGCTAATCCTTGTTACCTATTATGTACATATAATCCTTGTTACGGATATATACACCTATACATATGTGCACACATATTATCTTGTCAACACCAGTTCATTTTAGTTTCTGGGTTGAGATCTGATTGTGCCCTCTCAACTTTGTGTGGGCTCTCAATTGGACCGGGATGGCATGACTGTGTCATCTAAGTGATTGATTCAAATTTAAAAAGAATAAGAATAAAAGTGAGTGAACAGAAAGCCACTGAGGTTTCTGGAACAGTTAAAACAACCTCTACCAGGTATTGAGTGATTAGACATGCCAAACATTAAGTACTTTATATGTCTTCCCCCATCTAGTGTTCAGAAAATGGTGTTTTTAGTGTTTAGTATCTTTAGCAGGAGGTTGGTTAGAAGACAAGAAAATTGAGACTGGGAGCCTAATACAATAACTTGCCCTAAAGAATGTAGTTAAAATTATGTGGCGCTAGAATTTCCACCCAGAACTGATGCGGGAGCCTGACTCATTAAGCACTTTATGGTATTGACTTCTTCATATCTAAGAGAAAGGAACAAGACATAGGCAAAGACAATGACAGCAATAAGAAAGTAGAATTCCAGAAACGCTTGCCATTTACCCCATTTGTTCGTTTACCATGCACCCCCCTCAGGTGTAAAGACTTAAATTCATGTACTCCTCTGTTCAAGCCAGAGGGCTCCTTATGTTTCACTTATTTGTTCTTTTAATCCCATTTTCCACTTCCATGTATCTCCCCGCACTGGAAACCTCACAAAAGTGTTTGATCTGAAATCTTGAATTTGTATATGTCCTTGTAAAACATGTAGCGTTATTGTTTTAGCTGTGTTTATTTATATCATGGGCACGCCCTACATTTCATTTGTTTCATGGCCTCTAACCCCTGCATAGTATTACACAATGTATATCCACCACATTTCATTTGTCTATTCCTCCAGTGACAGATACCTAGACGGCCTCCAACTCTCTGCTGTCCCAAGCAAGGCCAAGGAACATCTTGGTACATGAACCTTATCGTGATGAGTGAGAATCTCTCTGGATTATAAACCAGGAATGGATGTTGTAGGACATAGACAGGTGAGTGCTAAACAGGCCCATTAGCAGAGTAAAGGATTTCTGTTTTCCTCCATAAATTTGGTATTTAAAAACTTTTGACTTTTGCCAATCCGATAGGTATGAAGTAATTTCTCATTACAGCTTAACGTGGATTTATTAGTGGGTTTGAGTGTCTGTCCATGTACTTGTTAGCCATTTGGATTTCCCCTTCTGCAAACTGCCTTTTCACATCTCAGCCCATTTTTTCACGTGGTTTGTTATTTCTAGGTGAGTTGTAAGAATTCTTTGCATAAAAACATACTCGTTACATCTTCTTATTTTCTTGTTTATTTTTCAGTTCATGTCTGTTTCCATATAGTGAATAATGATAAAATTTGTCAAAAGATTTCAACCACCAATTCTGTGGTAACGATCTTTAAATCTATGACCATCCCTTAGCTTTCTGCCTGGATGGACTTTGGGCCCCAGAAATGCAGTGCACCCCTTATTTCTACCCTATCATCCATCCTTCTGCATTCTGGGTATGCGACTTAATGACATTGCTATCTACCCAGTTGTCCAGTTGTCCAAACGAGAAACATGATAGATTTCCTTGGCCAGTGTTTTTTCTTTATACACCATAGTCACAGCATCATGTCAATTCTACCTCAGATATACATCTCATATCTCTCACTTCATCTCACTTTCTGTTACCTTATACGAGTCTGCACTGTCCCTGACCTCCAATAGGTCTCCAGATTGTTCTGTCTCCACAATGTCTCTGCTTCTCACAACCCTACCCTACCATCGAGGTGCATTACAAACAACAAATGTGGGAGTTTCATGTTATGCATATTTTACCACAATTTTATTTTTTTAAATTTTTTAAATGTTCTTATTTATTCTTGAGAGAGAGAGACACACAGACAGAGCGCGAACGGGGTGGGGCAGAGTGAGAGAGGGAGACAGAATCCGAAGCAGGCTCCAGGCTGTGAGCCATCAGCGCAGAGCCCGACGCGGGGTCGAACTCACAAGCCGTGAGATCATGAGCTGAGCTGGAGTCAGACACTCAACCGACTGAGCCACGCAGGGGCCCCTACCACAATTTTATAAAATACATGTGGTCTTGTCATTCCCAAGCTTACAAGTCTCCTTTGTAACTATTATTGCAATCTGACCCTAACCATACTCAACAGACCATCCTAGCCATTGAACTCAAACACACTCTCTAGTCCCCAAATAGGCTTAAATGTTATACATTTTCCCCAATAGTTTATTCTGCCTGTAATGTCTTCTCTTTACTTACATACAGGAAAACTTACCTTAAAGTATAACTTTAAGTTTGTACTTCAGTCTCTTTTAACAAATAGCCTTTCCATCCCCCCAAGTATTTTCTCCTGTCCCTTTGCCCTCTACCACATCTTCCCCCACCCCCACCCCCTGCCCCACCTCCTGGTAATGCCTGATCTCTTTTCTGTTCCTGTAGTTTGTCTATAGAAATTCCTATAGATGCATCATAAGGTATGTAACCTTTGTGTCTGGCTTCTTTCACTTAACACAATGCTCTTCAGATTTTTTTTTTTTATTGCTGTGTAGTGTTTCACTTCATGGATAGACATAATTTGTTTATATAGTTGCCACTTAATAAACACTTTTTTCTGTTTCTGGGGCGCCTGGGTGGCTCAATCGGTTAAGCGTCCAACTTCGGCTCAGGTCATGATCTCACAGTTTGTGAGTTCGAGCTCCGCTTTAGATCCTCTGTCCCGCTCCCTGCCCCTCTCCAGCTCACACCCTCTCTGTCTCTCAAAAACAAACATTAAAAAAATAATAATAATAACATTGTTTGTTTCCAGTGTAATGATATTATGGGTAAAACTATTATTAACATTTGCATACTAATCTTTTACAGATATAGTTTTTATTTAGATTGGGTAAATATCTAGGAAGGAAACTGCTAAATCATAGAGCAAATATATATTTACATTATAAGAAAATACCAAACTGCTTTCCAGAGGCTGTACTATTTTGGATTTCTACAATCAATATATGAGAATTCCAGTTGCTTCACATCTTCACCAAAGATTTAAGTGTCGTTAGAGTTTTAAATTTTAGCCACTCTGAAAGGCGTGTAGTGCTATCTCCTGACGGTTTGAATCTGCCTCAAGACTAATTACATTGAATATTTTTTCATGTAGTCAATCATATTCTTTGGTGAAATGTCTGTTCAAACACTTGTCCATTTAAAAATTCAGTTGTTTAGGGGCTCATGGGTGGCTCAGGTTGGGTGGCCAACTCTTGATTTTGGCTCAGGTCATGATCCCAGGGTTGTGGGACTGAGCCCCATGTCAGGCTCTGAGCTGAGCATGGAACCTGCTTAAGTTTCTCTTTCAATCTCTCTCTCTTTCTCTTTCTCTCTCTCTCTCCCTCTGTCTCTCCTCTCCTGCTTGTGCTATCTCCAAAAACAAATTCAGTTGTTTGTCTTCTTTAATAGGTTAGTAACAATTCTTTATATATTATGGAAACTAGTCCTTTATCAGATAAGCATTTTGTAAACATTTTTTCCCCAGTATTGGTTTATCTTTTCATTTTCTTAATTGCATCTTCAGAAGTTTATAATATTTATCTACAAAACAGTCATAGTTGTAGAAATGTTGATTCTTATGTCTGGGATGGACTCAACTCATTATACTCATTATATTGTAAATTTTATTTTTTTGATGCCTGGATGTCTGAAAACCGGAAAACACAGTTCTTATATATCATCACATTTCAGCTGTTCATCTTCCTGAGGAAAACCAGAGACATTTACGATATAAAATTAAAAGTTTTGGGGCGCCTGGGTGGCTCAGTTAGGCATCCGACTTCAGCTCAGGTCATCATCTCATGGCTTGTGAGTTCGAGCCCCGCGTGGGGCTCTGTGCTGACAGCTCAGAGCCTGGAGCCTGCTTCAGATTCTGTGTCTTCCTCTCTCTCTGCCCCTCCCCCCATGTGTGCTCTGTCTCTCTCTGTCTCTCAAAAATCAATAAAAATGTAAAAAATAAAATTAAATAAAATTAAATAAAATAAAATAAAATTAAATTAAATTAAAAGTTTGGATGGCTGTAGTGTTCTGGAAATTAGTATTTTATACCAAATAATGAAGTAATATGGGAGATCTTAAGTAAGGATGAGTTGAAAAGTTTTCAACATTGTATTTGGCCCTTATTTTTTCCTAGATACTTCTTTTTTTTTTTTTTTTTTTTTTTTCAACGTTTTTAATTTATTTTTGGGACACAGAGAGACAGAGCATGAACGGGGGAGGGGCAGAGAGAGAGGGAGACACAGAATCGGAAACAGGCTCCAGGCTCCGAGCCATCAGCCCAGAGCCCGACGCGGGGCTCGAACTCACGGACCGCGAGATCGTGACCTGGCTGAAGTCGGACGCTTAACCGACTGCGCCACCCAGGCGCCCCTCCTAGATACTTCTTGATCACAAAAGGTTGAAGCATCGTCTTCCTGTTAAACTTGTTTCTTCCAACTCACATTCTCATGAGCAAGCACATTCTTTTTTTTTTTTTTTTTTGAAGTAAATAGATAGGTCACTTTCTCATGGACTGTTGGCTATAATCAGAGCCCATTTGTGTCAATAGAATTTTAAAGCAAGATTTAACATCGATAAACCAAATTAAGTCAGATAATCTAGTCTGTCATACACATTTTATAGGCAACCGTCTGGTCTGTTATATACATTTTATTTCAGGGTAAAAAAATAATTATAACACAGATAGCAGTTCATAATTTTAGGAACGTATACTGAGAGCATACACACTGTATGCTCAGTATACAGCTTGAAAAGGAGGGTGATATAACTGTAGTATCTGTCACTTTATTGGTTCACCGTGTTTGTTTCAGATTATCTGCCTAGATATATTCGTATCCTTAAGCTCTGTACTTAGTTTAAAAAGTTAATTTTCCCAGGGGCGCCTGGGAGGCTGGGTCAATTAAGTGTGTGACTCCTGATTTGGGCTCAGGTCATGACCTCATGGTTGTGAGATCCAGCCCCACGTGAGGCTCCGAGCTGGGCGGAACCTTCTTAAGATTGTCTTTCTGCCCCTCCCCCGCTTGTACTGGCGCTCTCTCTCTTTCGGCCTCTCTCTCTCAAAAAAAGAAAAAACGTTAATTTTCCCAAATGGGGAATAAGGGATAGGGGTTTTAGTTCTAGAATATACCGTTCTCAATTTTCCTCACTCAGAAAAACTCTCTTTAGTATTTCTTTTCTTTTTTTTTTTTAACGTTTTATTTATTTTTGAGACAGGGAGAGACAGAGCATGAACAGGGGAGGGTCAGAGAGAGGGAGACACAGAATCGGAAACAGGCTCCAGGCTCTGAGCTGTCAGCACAGAGGCCTATGCGGGGCTCGAACTCACGGACCGAGAGATCATGACCTGAGCCGAAGTCGGCCGCTTAACCAACTGAGCCACCCAGGCACCCCTCTCTTTAGTATTTCTTAAGGTACAGGTCTACAAATGACCAATGTCCTCATTTTTTTCCTGAAGAATGTTTATTTCTCTTCTTCTGTGTGTGAGTGTGTGTGTGTGGGGGGGGGGGGGGGTGTTTTTATTTTATTTTACTTGTGTGTTTGTTTGTCTTGCTTAAAACAACTAACATTATCTTATCCTGATTCTTCTGTGCATCAGAAATACAAGAGCGGATAGTCTGGCTCACAGGTGGCAGGGAAGAGTGCAGTCATCAGAAGCCTTGACCGGAGTTAGAGGGTCCTCTTCCACCGCACTTACACGAATGTCAGAAAAAGCCCTCAGTTCCTTACAGCTGTTGGCCAGAGGCTTCTATCCTTTTCTACATGGGCCTCTTCATAAGAAGGTGGAGCGTTCTCGCAACATAGCAGCTAGCTTGTTCCTTAGCAAGTGATCAAAATTGCTATTAGCCCCCTTTCTTGAAAGATATTTTTGTTTGAATAAAATCCTAGGATGGTAGGGGTTTTTTCTGTCAGTACTTTAAAGAAGCCTTGCCACCCACCGTTCCCTAGCTTCCAGAGTTCTGGATGAAGAGTTCTGCGTCTTTGAAGACAGTGTCTTGATTCTCTGGCTGCGTTCAAGATTTTGTCGTTGACCGCAATATGCCTGTGTGTGGTTTTCTTTGAATTCTTCGTGCTTGGTGGTAAGCTTTTTTGACTCTGTCCGTTCAAGTCTTTCATTAATTTTGGAAACTTCTCAGTCATTTTTCTTCAACTGTTGCTTTGGTTCCATTTTCTCTCTTTTTCTCTATTGGGACTCCAAATGCACATTAGATAGTTTTAACATCTCTAATAGTTCTCACACTCTATTTTGTTTTGCTTTGTTAATTCTTTTTTCTCCCTTGCTGCACTTGAGTTGAAAATTTTCTGTTAACTCTCTTTTAATTCTTTCTGTCCTTTGCTTTCTCCAGTCTACTGTTAAACTCAAAAAATGAGGTCTTAGTTATAGATATTGTATTTTAAATTCTGGAATAGTTATTAGATTTTTAATATATTTGAATTTTTGTTGAAAGCCTTCAATTTTTATTTATTTTGTCTATATTTAGCTCTATTTAAAAAAAAACACATCAATCATAGTTATTTTGCTGTCTTTTTCTGCTAATGTCAATATTTTGATCATCTCTATGTCTCCTTCTATTGGTTGTTTCATGTGTTCAGTAATGGTAAAATTTTCTGTTTCATTGCATTCTTGTATTTTTTAAATTGTATGCCAGGAAATTTGGATGATACATTGTAGACACTGTAGATTATTTTATCTTCCTCTAAGGAGTATTCATTTTGTTGTTGTTGTTGGTGGTGGTGGTGGTGGTGGTGGTGGTGTTCTGCTGGGTTTTTTTCCTGACAAGTAATTAAATAATTGTTTATTTGACCTGTCAGATCTTATGGTTAGACTTTATGAGGTTAAGTCTATTTTATTTTTCTCTCATTCCTAGGGTGTAGTCCTGACTCTTATAAAGAGTGTTCACCTAGTTCTCTCTCTTCTGAGTCCAAACTCTATCTCCCTGCGACTCAGAAGTCCCCAAAATTTCTGCAAAGCACTCTAGCCTCCCATTGTTATGCTCTGCTAGGTCTCCTAGAATCTTACTCTAGGCATGTGTATTGAGAAGTGAGCCAAAGAAAACTTTTAATGCATAGTCTGGGACTTTTTTTTTTTTAATGTTTTTTATTTATTTTTGAGACAGAGAGAGACAGAGCACAAGCAGGGGAGGGGCAGAGAGAGAGGGAGACACAGAATCTGAAACAGTTCCAGACTCCAAGCAGTCAGCACAGAGCCTGACGTGGGGCTCGAACTCACAAACCGTGAGATCACGACCTGAGCCGAAATCAGATGCTTAACCGAGCCACCCAGGTGCCTCTAGTCTGTGGCTTTTTATCTGTAGCTTCCCTCCTTTAAGGTACTCTGCCCCTGAATTCTAACAGCCTTACAACCCTGAATTCTGCTCACTGTTTCCTCCACTGAGTGGGGTTTTCACTCTCTGCTTGGCCTCTGTATGCTGCACCACAGTTTAGAAAATACTCTCAGGGAGAAGCCCAGAGTAAATGCTGTGCTACTCTCAATGGTTTTCTTTCTCAAAACTTAAAGCCCTGAGTTGGTTGCTGCTCAGTCCTTGCAAACAATCTATACCAAAAGAATTTTGAACTAATGTGTGTTATGTTTGAGAAAACCTGACTTTACAATGATAACTGACTATGATCAAGTAGTGAACATTACCAAAATGCAAATATATTTAACATTAGAGCATCTATAATGTACTATTTACAAGAAAAGATTAAGGAAGAAAAATAGCATGATTATTTCCATAGGTGCAGGGAAAATAATTTGATGAAATTCAACATCTATGTATAATTTTTTTTTTAAAGCAAGCATTTTTCTAGATGGTGAAATATTTAAACCATTTACAATCAGCAATAAGACAATAATGTCTGGTATCACCATTTCCATTCAACGTTGAACCTAAGGTCATAGATAACGTAAGAAAAAAAAATATGAAAGCATAAAGTTAGTGAATAAAAGGTGAGATTATCTTAATTCACAGAATTCTATATGAATAAAACAATGTAATCTATATACATATATAATTATAAAAATCAACATGTTAGTTTAACATGGGAACTATAAAATCAATATACAAAAATCAATTGCATTTTTATAATCAGCAAAAAAATTAGAAAATAAATTTTACAAATGGCAATAAAGCACATTATGAAATGGTACATATAAAATGACCCTGTTGAAACATTTTATATACATTTTGTGCATTGAAGGTTGGAAAGATACCCGTCACAATGTTAATCACTGTTTCCTGCAGAATCTTGCCTTATCTTTTTGCTTTCTTTAAACAAGATTTCTGTATAGCTTCATTTTCTAAATAAATAGATTAACTTCATACTAAGTGCATCAAGAATATTATACATGGTCAATATTAAAAATCACACTTTTACTTCAGCTATGTAGAGCTGAAGAGTGAAAGGTAAGCGTGTACCTAGAGGTTAATGTCAAAGTCCACTACATTGCTGAAGCTTCTAGTTGGTGAAAAAAAAAAAAAAGGGTCAGAATAATTACTGTTGTAAACTCAACCTGTTGGTTCATTGATTTAATATTTAGTTCCAAACAGCCTTTTGAACCTCTCAGAACATTAGAGAATCATCTAGTTATCCAATAAATGCTGAAAATCTCAAAAACTTAAACAATAGACTTGTCATTCCTTGATTGAAATGACTAAAAGAGAAGACAGGTTCAGTTAGAGGACTTAAGCCAGGAGTTGTTTAGAAAGTGTGTTTTGAGATCACTTAAAGGTACTAAGTGGAGTTTTATTCCCATATTTACTTTCTTCTCAGTGGGTCCCTAACAGCTACTTGGATGTTTTAATTTTTAATGTAAATATTCTAAGATCTCTTATTTCCCAATAAACAAACTGACTGATTTACGTTGAAGACTAGCACTAATTCAAAACTCCAACCTCAAGAATAACTAGATTGTTCTTCCTGGTATTAAACTTCTGTGAATAAACATAACTTGAAATGTTTATAAGTGGCCAAGAACATCTGGCTTACATTCCTAATAAAAAACATTAAGTTAAGAAAAAAAAATTTTTTGTGGGTCCCCAGAAAAATTTAACTTCATACGAAAGAAAATGTAACTTTTCACCTGCTTATGGAAAGATACAATAACTACAGGTAGAAAAACTAAACTATTTTTTCAATTAATTACAGAAATATAGTTATTGCCAAAAATATGAGAAGTCAGATTAATGTAAATGGATCGTTCAAAATTTCATAGCAATGGCTTAAACTATTCAGTCCCTCATTTACACAAATAAGTTTTTTAATAGCTCTATATGCTCTGCTCTGGGAATCATTCTGATTCATTAGTTTCTTTCCTTGATACTATTAAGTATAAATACTTATGCTCTTTGGCATTGCCATCAGTTTTATATCAATCTAATTAGTATCCCTACATGTACTTATGTTAATTAAAAAGGATATCAAGTCTCAAAGATGGAAGTTTTATTCTCCTTCACAGTATTTGGTCAAAGAATTGCAAATAATTATGGACAAGTATAAGAATATAAATCCATTCTGCAAAGAGAAGCAAATATTGGGAGACAGTTTCCCTCTCCTTTTGTAAAGAAGTTTATCTTGTGAAGGAGGCTTTACTGTGTTCTATGAGACACACAAAATGAGGGAAATTGTGGTTGTTTATTTAGTTTATTCCATTTTTAAAATTTTAAGCCAATCCAATATTAAACCATAATAGTCCCAGCCCTAATGTAAAAAGCCCTATGCTTTTTAATTCCAAGTAATTTATCATGCATATTTTTTGCTGAAATCAACTAAATGAATATTACCATTTGTTTTTTGTTGTGCGTTCATTATTTCATTCATTCATTCATTAACAGATTATTATTTGATTCATTGAGTCATTCATTTGATGAGTAAATATATAATCAATACTTACCAGAGAGAATGTATTTTGAAGTGGTTAAAAAACATTCCTTTAGGGTGCCTGGGTGGCTCAGCTGGTTTAGCATCTGACTCTTGATTTCAGCTTGGTCATGATCCCCAGGTCATGGGATTGAACTCTGCGTCAGGCTCTGCAGTGAGTGTGGAACCTGTTTAAGATTCTTTTTCTCTCCCTCTGCCCCTCTCCCCACCTTGCATGTGTTCTCTCTCTCTCAAATAAAAAATTAAAAAATTAAAATGAAAAGAACATGCTCCTTTGAGCCAGATGGCTTTGGGCCTTGATATCCTCATCCATAAAATGAGGAAAACAATGGGAAAAATAATCATAGCATTAGCAATGAATTAATATGTTATGTGCTTGGGCAGCCCTAGTCTATCATTGTCATCTTGTCATCTTGTAATTTTATAAATATTAGCTATTGTTACATGTACTAAATACTATGGGCTGAGATACTACTTAGTACTCAGTATAATATAAATTTCAAACTTCAAAAGCTATTTTTAAGTCTCCTTGCACATGGTAAGCTCTATAAATATTTGACTGTCACTATTAATCATTCTCATGCTGTATTTTCCACATGAATTTCTCTGTATGCACCAATATGCATAGATTTATTTTACATGACATTTTTGTTCATCATTCTTTTCTACTAGATTGTAAATTTCTTGAGAATAAATTTTTTTTTTTAAATTTTTGAGTTAATGAGATAAGTCTCTCAATATCCTCTGTGATTTAAATGAGTAAACCAAAAACAGTTTGCCAGGCCACAAGTTTAGACTGCTGAAAGTTTGGATTTCCTGAGAGAGGGGAGCTTCTTTATCACAACAAAGGTATGAAGAAGGTGGAGGGAGGTCCCTTGCCTCAAGGGTAAGCAAGGTTGCTATTGCTATATTGTGTGCAATTCATTAACTTCCAGGCCATGGCAAAATATATAAGCGGTGTTCTGAAATGTTAATTGAGAGACTGCTTAGACAGCTGTTTCAAGAGGGGAGCAACCACAATCCAATAGACTATTTAAAAACATCACCCAAGAAATTTATCAGCACACTCCAAATTTGTCCTCTCATTTCCTATTTTCTTTTACCATGGCGTTCAAACTTCTAGATCATATTTTAGTATATTTAGCATCAAGCATATTTCATTTTTTAAAACATTTCCTAACTTAAGGATAAAATTAAGGAAATTTATGTCACTCAGTTGGACACCCAGGGGCATGCTGTGAATCACAGAGCAAACCAGCCACAATTATGTGAGGACATTCTGAGCGGCCAAATAAAACTAGACTGGTAACCATATTAGTTTGTTCCACTTATGTTACATATCTAAAATGTAGTCATATTTGTCCAAAGTTCTGTAAGTTGGTGAGTTATACTTTAGAGGGAATCCATGTGAACCTTTCCCATCTTCTTATTAAAATATTGGTAGAGAAACCTTGAGTAATAATGAACATCCTGTTGAGATACTCATTACTATATTTATGGAGTCACTCCATGATTCTGTCATGGAAATTCAGTAACCCAGCTAAATATAGTGTTAATTTTGGCTAACTAAAGACTTACACTTTTTGAAGAATTGTTTAAGAATAGTAGATGCAATAGTGCCTAAGCATTAGCAAATATATATACATATATATTTTAGTTTAAATTCAAGTTAGTTAACAAGAGGGTAGTCTTGGTTCAGAGTAGAACCCAGTGATTCATCTCTTACATATGACACCCAGTGCTCATCCCAAAAAATGTCCTCCTTAATGCTCATCATCCCTTTAGCCCAACCCCCCCCCCCCCCCCCCCCGCATCTCTCCTCCAGCAATCCTCAGGTTTTTTTCTGTATTTAAGAGTCTCTTACGGTTTACCTCCTTCTGCATTGGCAAATATTTAAGCTTTCTGGTAAAGAGCCATTTACTAGGACCTCAGATACCAAGTAAAAGTTTATTTTTTTCATAATACCCTGATGGGCAAGATAGGCTAAAGTGATCATTTATTTCGATAAGTTCATACATAGATAATGATCGAAGAATTAAAAAAACAAAAAACAAAACACGAGGGAATGGTCTCTCCAAATACAAGCCTTAAGAAGATAATTCTTGCAGTCGGGAGGTGAATCAATGAGGGAACCGATTCTAGAGACAAAGAAACTAATTAGAAGACTTGAAGATTACTCAGGCAAGACAGGTTTGGATCATCATTTAAGACAGGGGTTGGCAAGTTTTCTGTAAAGGGCCAGATAGTAAATAGTCTTTGTAGGCTATATAGTCTCTGTTGCAACTACTCAACTCTGCCATTTTAATGTGAAACAGCCATAGAAATGCATGAATATGAGTATGAGTGTGGCTGCATTTCCACATATTTGTATTTTATGGGCCTTTAGATTTAAATTTCATATAATTTTCATGCGTCATAAAATGTGATTCCAGAATAATATGGAATTATTTGGAATCATATGAAAAAATGAGTTTTTCAACCACTTAAAATATAAAAACCATTCTTAGCTTTCAGACCACGTAAAAATAAACAATGGGCCAGATCTGGCTCATGACTACGTTTCCCCTGATCTAAGATAATAGCAGTGGTACTAAAGAAGAGAGGAAGGGTTTGGTGATATTTAGAGGATAGAATTTATAGAATTAATGACTAATTTAATGTTGGAGGCAGAGGGAGAAGGAATGGCCTTCGATGAGTCCCAGCATTCTGGCTTGGTTAAATGGTCTGATTCATTAAAGGAGAGATCTAGAAATAAGCTGAACAGGAAGGAGCCAGAAATTGACATTTAAAGGTGCTACATTAACATGTCAATGGGATACACAAAGGAAAACAAGAAATTCTTCACTTGTTGGGCACTGGTAGTGAAGTAAAAGAGAAGTGAGATCTCAGGAAAGAGACCTTAAATTGTGCATCATTTTATTAGAATGAGTCACAGGTATGTACATATAATCAATATATTTTTTAAAATGTTTTAACATTTATTCATTTTTGAGAAACAGACCACGAGTCGGGGAGTGGCAGAAAGAGAGGGAGACACAGAATCTGAAGCAGGCTCCAGGCTCTGAGCTGTCAGCACAGAGCCCAATGTGGAGCTCGAACCCACGAACCATGAGGAGACATCATCGAGATTAAAAAAAAAAAACACGCTAATTATCACAAATTAAACATATTTTTATTTGAGCTGAATAAAGTGTTTATAACTAAATCATGGTATTTGAAGGCAAAGCAAGCAATACTAAATAGCAAATAATACATCAACCCATCAGGAAAGAATGAGAGGACAGAAAAAAAGAGGATGAAAATAATGGCGCCCAAAGGAGAGAAATAAGACTGGCTCTCTGTGGTTGCCCAATGAGCCCTTGCTGAGTAGCCAAGAGAACCAGGCAGAGGTATGTCATCAAAAAATACCCAAAGCATCCCAGCTTAGAATAACCACATCCGTTTCCTAACCCACTGGTTGATAGGGCAAGGACTACGAATAGCTGGCTTCTCATTCATTCCAAGGGAGGGGTAGATCTGCTGTCAGTTAACTGACTACTTTTGAGGTTCAACCATCCTTGTATTCCTGGAAAGAATCCAACTTTTTTATTTATATAAAATAAATGAACACCATACTTACATCTAAATGATTATTTATAAAATGTATTATAAACAAATATTCCTATATAACCACCATTTAAATATCTGTGATTAAGTTGGAAAAATATATATTTTATAAATTATACTGTATATTTTAAATAAAATCGATATAAATTATAGATTATATTTTAATATATATTATATTTTATATATATCGGTAACTTTGTCTTGCTGGTGTTTCATTTAGGATTTTGTGTTCAAATTTATAAGTGGAAAAACCCGCAATTTTTCTTTCTAAGACTGTTCTTGTCTGGTTTGGGTTTCGAGGTTCATCTCTCTGGTAGAATAGGTTGGGGAGCCTTGCCTTTGACTCCGTTCTATGGCAGAATTTATATAAAATGGGAATTATATGTTACATGAATATTTGGAACAATTCACCAGTAAAAGTATTCTGCTTGGACTATTTTTGGGAGTATATTTAAATTATTGATTTCAGGGGCACCTGGGTGGCTCAGTCGGTTAAGCGTCCGACTTCGGCTCAGGTCATGATCTCACAGTCCGTGAGTTCGAGCCCCGCGTCGGGCTCTGTGCTGACAGCTCAGAGCCTGGAGCCTGTTTCAGATTCTGTGTCTCCCTGTCTCTCTGACCCTCCCCCATTCATGCTCTGTCTCTCTCTGTCCCAAAAATAAATAAACATTAAAAAAAAAAATTTTTTTTTAAATAAAATAAAATAAAAAAATAAATTATTGATTTCAGTTGTTTAAAAATTGTGAGGCTACTTATTTATACTTCTTGAGTAAGTTTTGGTAATTTATATTTTCTACAAAATTATCCATTCTATCAGTTTTCAAGTTTATTGTAATAGATTATTCCACATTATTCTCATATTATATTTTAATCTCGTACTCTGTTGGATTCTCTCTTATAAATTCCTAATATTAAGAATTTTCCCAATTTTTTTGGAAATTACTTTTTGCCAATTCCTAATATTAGGAATTCTTTCCATTTTGGTGGGAAATTCTTTCCAAATTTTTTCCAAATTTTGTCTATCTCCAAATTTCTCCCTTTTAAAAGGATAGCAATTTTATTGGATTAGGGTCCCACCTTACTCCAGTATGGCCTCAACTGATTACATACGTGATGTCCTTATTTCAAAATAAAATCACATTCTGAGGCACTGGTTAGGATTCCAACATATGAATCTTGGGAGGATGCAGTTCAGCTTGTGACAGTACCTCAATCCTATGGCTGGTATTTTTTTCTCAGTACACTTGCTGAGTACTGAAGCTGCATTAAGAAAGGTGCTTAAAGTCTACACCTCTTAAAATCAGGTAAAGTTTTTCTGTATCTTGTGAAACAAAGGTTAGAATTGGGTTCTCACTGAAATGTGGGGCCACATAGAATACACTAGCCTCCTAACTGAAATTTAGGAAAGCTAAGGGTTAACCAGATAAAGACTATGCCTTTCTAGAGCTGAAATCCAGTCTTGAATCAGTAAAATCCCTGATTAAATTAAAGTGGCCAGCAAGCAATCTCTCTATCTGCCCAGTGGAAAGAAAGGGAAACCTTCTCTAGAGGAAAATTTCATCATATGAAGACTCTGCAATTATTTTATATACAAAAATTCCTAGAATCCTCCAAGATAAAGCCATATGACCAAAATCAAAAGGGAAGTAAAATAAATGATAGGAATAGCCTACAAATACTCCAAGTTTAAAGTTTAGATGACAGGGACCTTAACATAATTATGATAAACACATTCAAAAAGATAAATCAAAAGATGGGAAAATAAACAAAAAGAGATTAAGAGTCTCACCAGAGAATTGGAGTCTATAAAATCTGAAAAGCTGAAAAACTGAAAATCAACAACTCTTTTTAGATCCATCAGAGGAATGAAGTCACAGGGTAAACTGTCACTTGGAAAACTAGAACGACAGTAAATACAGAGAATCATAGCTTACCTGGAGCAGAAGATCCTGGAGCCAGTAATTGGTAAATACACTAAAAGAATAATTGACGAATTGGTGGAGGCTGAGTGCAGATAAGCTTGAGAGTTAAAACTCCTGATGTCTCTGTCTTAGATGGAATCCACATTTTCATGAGTTTTATCTCCAGGAGTCCCAATAGGTTCTTACAGTAAAGAGCAGAGAAAGCTTTTCCATATGCAACATTCAAGGGGGAAAAATAAATAATCATTTTGAAATATTCCCAAAGGGACACCCTCAAGGGAAACTGCCTTACCAGACTGTTATCTGACCCAGGGGGAATGGCAATTAGCAAATCCAGGCTCCTATAGCCTTCCTGTCTCCAAGGCTAAGCAGGCTCTTTTGAAGGTCATATCCCAGTACAACACTGGACCAATTTAAAAACATGGAGATTTAATAATAAGGTTATGGAATGCTTCCCCTTCTTAATACTTTACTATTCCATCGGCAAGACTCCAGTATAAAACAGTGTATTACACCTGATAGCTCTAAGATACAGACTTTATTTAAGATTTTAGGGAAATGTTAGAAACAATGTAGGGTAGAAAACAGTGGAGCAACATTTATAAAATAAAGAATTGGAGAGAACCTATCATCCTAGAGTCTAAACAATTGAAAAGAAGATAGAAAGAAGAAAAAAAAAATGAACAAAAAAACAAATGAGCAAAAAAAACAAATAGCAAGGTGTTAAATATAAATAAAACCGTATAAAAAATCACATTAAATATGAATGGCCTATACACTCCAATTAGAAGTCAGAGATTGTCAGGTGGAATTTTTAAAAAAATAATACCTAATTTGGGGTGCCTGGGTGGCTCAGTCAGTTAGGTGTCCAATTTCGGCTCAGGTCATGATCTCACAGTTTGTGGGTACGAGCCCTGCATCGGGCTTTGTGCTGACAACTCAGAGCCTGGAACCTGCTTCAGATTCTGTGTCTCCCTCTCTCTCTCTGCCCCTCCCCGACTCATGCTCTGTTTGTCTCTCAAAAATAAATAAACATTTAAAAAAAAAAAAAACTAAGACCTAATTCTTCACTACCTATTAGAAACTCACTTTTAATAATAGGACACAAGTAGGTTAATAATAAAAAAATGGAAAACCATATAGATACCTACTAATCATAATTATAATGATACATACATAATATTAATTAAAGGAAAGAGAGAATGGTTATGTTAATATCAAGCAAAGTGTATTTCAGAGTAGAGAATATTCCCAGGGTTAAAAAGAGTTATTTCCTAACGACAATGGGACTAATTAATCAAGAAGACGGAACAATTTTAAATGTTTATGCTTCAATATACCAGAAACAAATAGGACTACCAGGGAAAAAAAGACATTTACAATTATAGTTGGAGGTTTCAACAGCTCTCTTGTAATTACCAAACAAATATAAAATGGTAAAATATATATTTGGACTACACAATCAACCAACTTATCCTAATTGACATTTATAGAACTTTCCACCCAACAACAGCAAAATCCATGTGTACTCAGAACATTAACCATAGATCTGGACCACACAAAACAGACACATGGCTTTATAAAATTGCTTTCTATAGACCCACTTACTAAGGAAGAAAGGTTTTTAGACCTGAGATTACAAAGGGGTCTGCACCATTTACTAACCTCCACTGGAAGTGTACTGCTAGAACATGACAATTTCCATCAGAGTTGCTCTTTAAGGATAATAGGGAAGGGAACTCTTCTGGCTGGGAAGAATCAAACTTATTTTATCTGGATGTCGCTGAAAAATTAACTATAATACTTTTTCTTTTTTCTTTTTTAGTGTTTATTTTTGAGAGAGAGAGAGCATGATCAGGGGAGGGACCGAAAGAGGGAGACACAGAATCCCAAGCAGGCTCCAGGCTCTGAGCCATCAGCACAGAGCCCAACGCGGGGCTCGAACCCAAGAACCATGAGATCTTTTGATCTCGGATGCTTAACTGAGTGAGCCACCCAGGTGCCCCAACAATAATACTTTTTCTTAACTATTGCCTTATGATTTTACCAATCACTTGGAATTTGGAAAGAGAAGACTGAACCATTCATGATAACATTTGAGGAAGAGGTAAAGGAACAGACCTCTCAGAATCAGACTGGTGTGTAAATATGTTTGTGTGCCTTTTTAATGCTCACCCAAACCACCAAAGAAGGCCCTCAACGATAAAAGACAGGTTGTTCTATGCATGCCACTCTGTCTCTTCTCCAGCCACTTCAAGAGCATGCTAAGTGGGCTCATGAACAAAATTGTCGTTGTAGCAGGGATGCAGACTCTGCCTCTACTCAACACAAATGCTTTGCCTTCCCAAGGCTGATCTGGATGAGAACCTGCTATGCTCTCACCTGGTCACTAGAAGTCAGCACTGAGTCCCACACACAATTCCATGTTCCAGATGTTTTAACCTCAATCTGAAGACAGACTGAATACATTGGACCCCTTCCATCATGGAAGAGCCAGTGATTTTCCTCCCTGGAATAGATACTTGGTGTGAATATCTATTTTCCTGTCCTTCCACCAAGGATTCTTCCACTGACCCTATATGCAAGACTTATTAAATAGTCTTTTCTTCTAATACCATAACTGTGTCTCTTTCAAAATTGCATCTAACTAAGAAAATGACCTTACTAAAACGACGTGGGGAAATGTGCTAATACCCACGGGACTTATTAAAAATGACATGCACATCATTACTCAGAAGCAGCTGGCTTTATGGAACAACGTATTGTCCTATTGAAGATTCGGTATTAGTACCATCTGAGACAGCATTTAGCAACGTTGGAGTACTATTTGCTTACAAGATGCAGTATATGCTCTGAATGAATAAGCGATATACAGTGTTGTTTTCCACATAGCTGTACATCACTGATTGTGGGGGGCAAAATTCCACCAAAGGGTAAAAATGGGAGTGATTTTCTAACTATTACACCCAATGACTCACTCCCATTTTTAGAACTTATTCCCCTATCTTTGGGCACTGCATATACTAAGTCCTAGATCCCGAGGAAGTATTTTCACTCAGAATGTTTCCACTAAATTAGAAGCTGGGTATTTAAAATATTCACGCTGTTGGACATATGGTTTGGGGGGCGCTAAATTCTGAGTTGGCTACGGTAATTAGGTTCTCAAGATTAAACAGAATTGCTGCTCAATGGTACGTCCAAAAGGAGAATGTCTGGAACTCAGAGATGCTTTAAATGATAAAAATTAACAGAAAACTCTAGCACCGTTCAGGAAAAACCATTCTGAGTTAAGATGTCTCAGGAATGAAGGCTTGCATCACCACACCAGGTACAGAGTTTTTCCTAGGTAAGGTGTTTGCTGTGTCAAAATATCACAGAATGGGGATTTCCTGCCAGTAAGTGGAAACAAGTATGCAAAATAATGTAAGGCGTCGTGGATAAAATAGTATCCACCCACAAGGAGCCAAGGGGGTAAAGCTGAGCAGCATTCTTCAAAGTGTGTTTTTCAGGCCCATGCAGATCCATGACCTGGTGTTACTAGTCTACACTAAGAAAAGTATAGAAATTAAGAGTTAATGTGTAGGGGCGCCTGGGTGGTTCAGTCAGTTAAGCGTCCGACTTCAGCTCAAGTCATGATCTCATGGTTTGTGAGCTCGAGCCCCGCGTCGGGCTCTGTGCTGACAGCTCAGAGCCCGGAGCCTGCTTCAGATTCTGTGTCTCCCTCTCTCTCTGCCCTTCCCCCACTCACACTCTGTCTCTCTCTCCTTCAAAACTAAATAAACATTAAAAAAATTTTTTTTAAATAAGAAAAATTAAAAAAAAGAGTTAATGTGTAGAAAATTTTATAGCAACTTAGAGTAACTTTACTGTTGAACTTTAAAATAAGCAAGAAACAATGGGGGGAAAACATAATCTGGGTAGGTGAAGAAGGAAATTACATATATCAACCATGTCCTTTGATCTTTTGCAGAAATGAGGACTGTGATATCCAACTCTTTTCCTTGCTGTGTCATGTATATATATCTATCCATTAATATGTATACACGTTCATTAATTTGCCTTTCCCCAACTTTTTACTCTATTTTATTTCTTCATAGGTTAACATTCATGAAATGTGTGCATGTACATTTTTGCACGTGTGCACCACTGAGACACTGGAATGCATCTTACAACAATAGCATGTTATGGTTGAATGACCGCGTTTCTTATTTTTAAAATTGTAAGTGGAATAGCACTGATGACGATAAACCTTGCAAATGGTAAGTGTCTTAGATTCGTTCAAATTCAATAAATACGATACGCTGGCACTGGTTAACTTTAAAATGTGGTATTAAAAATTACAGAAAATCAAGACGGGATTGTAACCGTAGTGGAGGAGGAATAACCATCAACCCAACACGCTGAAATCAGTCAGTAGGTAATGAGACTGACTCTTGCTCTTTTGGGGACAACGTGAAGGTGTGTTCATTTTCGAGGGATAGTTGTGTTGTGTTAGATCAGAGGGTGCAGTTGACGCTATAACTGTTTAGAAGGCTAAATATAAAGGAAGGATGCACGTTGGGCAATCAACAAGTAGACTGTACTGGCCATCAGCTGTACGTAACCCTCTAAAGTCACTTGCCATTCTGCCATTGTAAATCCTGTATTCTTCAATGAAACCCCGAAACTACATCTTCCAATCACCTGTGAGCGTGCAGGTACTGGTTTTCACTGAGAAAAAGCACCCCACACACGCAGAGGGCAGACGAGAGAAAAGAAAATTTAAACAACTCATGTGCTAAGGGAGAAATGTTGTAAGTTATAAGCAGTGAGATTCATGTGATTGCCAAAGCCATGCTAAAGAATGTAAATCCCGTTTCTTCAAACGTAGGATCATCTCAATGGTCCCCTGTTTGGTATTCACACTCTGAGATATATGGAGAAGATTGTTCCACACTGGGGATTAATAAAATAGAGATGGCAGAAAGTCAGGGAGACAATAAGCCTAAAACTCCAGGAAAGAAATTTGAATTATTTATTTGTAGGGACTAAGGTAAAGCAATGGACTTAAAAGTTAGAAAGAAATGTAATAGTGATAATAAGCACATAATATATAAAAAAGGGGAAAAAGAAATATATATATTATAATATATATGAATATATGATATATATATATATATATCACATATATGGTGTGTATATATGTGTGTATATATATGTGTATATATATGTGTGTGTATATATGTGTGTGTGTGTATATATATATATATATATATTGAGAGAGAGAGAACAAAAGAGATACACACAGAAACACAAATACTGTACAAACAGCTTGTTTTAATGACAATATTGTCATTACGAATGACAATTAGGAATGACCTTTCACTTGTCCACCTCTTTATTGCTATTGCCAGTGGGCCCTGAGAGCCATGCCCTCAGGGATAGTTCAGCCCTAGGACTGAAGAGAACTCCAGTGGCAACATTTTCCCCTCCCACTCTCATTTTGGAGCTATGTTATTGTTCCTGCAGAAAAGTTGTACTCATTGTTCTCCCTTCTTTTTACACATTGAAATTTAAATAGAACACAGTCTCCAGAGGGCATACCCCTTGTAGTAGCTGACTTCAGCTAATAGATTCCCAAAGAAGCCTCTGGGAATCTATGCTCCCAGGTTTTGTGGTGCTGACACTGAATTTGGCATTGTATAACTGTTGAACCAAGTTAACAGTACAGAGTTAACAGAAGGCCTTTCTAGAATAAGATCAGAACGAAGCACAAAGACCCATCCTTTAATTAATTTCTGCCCCAGACTGCTTTTATTCAGCTAAAGTGTGGTCAGTTAAAAACAAACGAACAAACAAACAAAGGCACAGAATCTTTAACACTCCTGTCGAGAGCTGAGGTCTATGTCTTATTCTCTCATATCCAAGTGGGTTGTACCCCTGCACTGACCAATAGAATAAAGTGGAAATGGCAGTTCTGGGCCCTGGCCTTAAGAGACTGACAGTTTTCATTCCTCTCTCTCAGAACACTTGCTCTTGCCCCCTCTTGGCCATATGAGCCCCTAGATAAGAAGTTCTAGTATTTACTGGAGAAAACCACGTGGCAAGGTACTGATACCACATAGAGAGAGACCCAGATGAACCCAGTATCTCAGCCTTTCCGGCCAAGACTAGGTATGATAGTGAACCTGTCTTTGACCCTCCTAAGTGAGCCTAAGCCTAAGCTACCAGCCAAGTACCCCTGAGAGATCCCCAGTCGTCATCATGTGGAACAGAAGTGCCCAACCATGTTCTGCCCAAATGCCCGATACACAAAATCATGGGATATAATTAAATGGTTGTTATTTCAGGCCACCAGGATTTGGGATAGTTTGTTACACAGGAATAGATAACGTAAAAATGAAGTATGCCTGAAAAGCTGCAGGTAAAGATGATTTTTATAAATCTGCCATAAATTTCTCCTGAATTGACCTCGTGATTTAGAGCTGCCTTCTGTTGTTTTCGGTGGGTACTTTAAGAAGTCTTGTCTCTTAAGTCCCTCTGTTAAGGAACTCCTGACCTGTAAACATAAGCTTATATTCATCTGGGAGTTCCATACTTGAAGTGACAAAATGAATAATTTTTTATTAAAATAACACAAAGCACAAATCTCTCTGGTTTTCACTCTTATTTTAGCTTCTAAGTAAAGCAGGTAAGAAAAGCATTTACATGCTTATGTTTTATAACTGCTCAATCACATATTATTTTGCACATTTTTTTTTAAACAGTAGGGTACTGCTCCCTGCAGTGGTTTGGCTTGACCTAACGCCTAAAGGCAGAATGGGTGAAGCTATTTGCCAATCCAAAAAGCATTTGGGACCCTCCTGGGTAAAATGTGGGGTTGGCATTAGAAGACCATTATCATTAACAATTGGCAGGAGGCACCACTCATTTCTCCTGGAGAGATTACAGGGGTTGAAGGATGTTTCCCTTAATCACCAAGCTGACCTCACCTGACAGAGGCTAGTGCTCATTGAAGGCGAGCCCACTGCCCGGCTCCCTGAGGTCCCAGCGTCCCCTGGCTCTGAGCAGAAGGGACACAGTCCAGGGGAGGGAAATGAAATTCCCATGCCAGACAAAACGGTTATGTCAGTCGCTGGTCATTACTCAGAATATTGCTTCAGGGGGAATTAGATGGGAGGAATGTCACAGAAGGAAGAAGAGACACATTTAGGACAGCTTCCGTCCTAATTCAGCTTCATCAATCTTCACGCCTAACCCAGACACTCTGGTACAACGTCTCCGGCCCACATTTGAGATGGCTGCACGTGGCTACATGATCTAAACCCGTGTGTAGCTACTGAGTAAAAGGATAGTAACTGTAATGACAGGATACCTACTGGGTGCTACGTATTCTACGTTTTCTCATTTGCCACAAGAGTAGTTCTATAAATCAGAAGTATTTGTCATCAGGTAGATGAGCCAGCTGAGGCTGTGAGAAGCTTAGTAACTTGCCCAGGATTACACAGCTAAGAGATGCCATAAATAGGATTTAGCCACTTTCTGATACAAAATTGCTGACTTTTCCACTTCTATACACTGAACCGAGAGCACAGCCTTAGGATTCAGATTCACCTGCTAAACGGACGAACAGACAAACAAGAAAACAAGCAATAACTAGAAATGCAAGAGCATCAGAAAAGAAACATTTTGCCATGGTGGGGATTCTAGAAGGGTTATCTACCAATAAGGAAATTGTGATCAAACAGTGAAATAAATATTTGACAAAAACACAAAAGCAGTAAAGAAGAGAGAGCTTGCTATTGTCTAAGTATTGCTCAAAATACTTACGTATTAACTTGTTTCATCCTCCACAATCACCCTATGAGGATCGATATTATTAATAGTCTCATCTTACAGATGAGGAAACTGAGGCATTGAAAGATTACGTCATTTGCTCAAGTTCACATAGCCAGTGGGTAGCAAGGCCAGGTTTGGAGTTTGGATCCTCACGCTGGAGTCTAGTCTCTTAGTCCCCAGTTCATTAGCCGGAATGGGAATGCTAATTCTGCCTCTTTCTAGATTTGTTACTTAACCCCCCGGAGTTAGGCTTCCTTCATCTCTAAAATGGGGATTTTTACCCATTTACCATCTCTAGGATGGTACCCAAGCGAGGAAATCGCTGGGACATTACCCAATTTGGTGGTCACAGCATTATCAGCCAGCACAATGCTTGGCTCCTAATCCTTCCATCCAAATTCTTGACTAGTTCGCTGCTTGTTTCTCCCTTCCTTTTTCTCTCCTTCTTGCTCTTTCCTGCCCGTCCTCTCCCACATCCGTTCATTAGCGCCTGCCTCGTGTGGGCAGCCACCAAGGCATTAGAATAGGCCTCCTGCCTTCCAGCAGGGAGTGGTGCTCGGACCCTCTACCACACTCTGTTCTTCCTCCCCCTGCATCCAAGCTCATGCCCCGGAAGGTCATTTCTGTATGAAGTCTGACCGAAGCCCTGGGGCGAGAAAATATCTGTTGCTCTGAAGATCAAAACTACCCCAGTGGAGAGTTCCAGAAAGTCACTGCAGGAAACGCTGGTACCAGAACTGGGGTTGCTCCAACAGCGTTTATTTGGTGACAACAGCATTGTCACGGAGTCGGCTTTTGGATTCGTCCGCATCAGGCCCAGAGAACCAGAGCTGAGGAAACATCAGCTGGGCTGGCACAGTCCTTATTTCTTTCATGTCCCCCTTGTCAACAGTTTGAAAGTGAGATGGCTAATTTTGTGCCTGACAAGAAAGGACGGATCATTTTCTCAGATGCTGTTATCAGCAGAGTCAGAGCTGGTACATTCTCTGAGGGAGTCCCTGAACCACAGGTTACTGGCAGGCAGACAAACACTCGCTGACAGCCATTTGTGACCAACTATGAAACACCATCTGCTGTGGTTGGGGGAGGAACAGCTTCAGCAAGAGAGAGCCACCATAGAGCCTTTCCCTGTGTTAACTCAGGGTGGCCTTTGGGTAGCCCTAGAGGAAAACCCGTTGTGCATTCCCGGGTGGTACGACTCATCCAGATTCGTCCGTATATAAATGATAGAACGCGGACATTTTTTTCTAGGAGTGAAAACATTTGAACCTATCTTTATCTTAAAATGCAAACATTAAACAGCTGAATAGAGCAAGACAATGCTGTGCAATAGATACAGTCCAGGACTGAGGAAACTTCCTTGGGAGAGCTGAGCCAACTTATGTAGGGACGCCATCAAAAAGACAGCAATGACTGGACAGATGTGTCTGGGGCGTTTTGGTGCGGGATTGTTTTTGAAAAATCTTATTTTGCCTGCCCTTTGAGGGGGAGGAGAGGAGCCTGACAATTTCGGAAAGGAGTTTGACTTTACGGCTCAAGATGTAATTCAAGAAAAGTAGTTATTTGTAATGAGCGGCAGAAACATTATTCAGGAGAGAAAGATACTTGACTGAGAGGAAAGATTTCAGGTCTTTAAGATACTCAGGAAAAGGAAGTCTTTTTTGCTCGTTAACTTTAATAAGGCACACAGCCAGTGGCATGTGCCAACCCTCTCCCTCTCTGGTTGGAAGTCTGGGTTTTCATTTTCAGGAGCCTTAATAGTCTTGTGTCTCATGATTAAGTAATGAGAGCTGGTTCCAAAGTACCTAAAGTTTAGCTGATCTTGCATTTGTCCTCATAAGCCAGGGAAGATTGTAAAACAAAAATGTTTTAAAGCCAAATGTACAAGGAAAGATAGGTAGAGAGAGAGAGAGACACACACACACACAATTTAAAAAAAAGAAAAAAAAAAGAGTTCTTTCTGACTCTCGACTTGAACTCAGGGGCCTCGGCAGGAGTTACCACGTTTGCTGGTAGAAAATAGTTTTTACAGATGAAAATAACTGAGTTCTGCATTCTCGCTTCCAACTGAAAAGCCAATCCATTACTAAATCACTCTGATTACACCTATCAGAATGTGGGGGCGACTGGATGGCTCAGTCGGCTAAGTGCCCAAGTCTTAATTTTGGCTCAGGTCACGATCTCATGGTTTGTTGGATGGAGCCCCGAGTCGGGCTCTGTGCTGACAGCTAGGAGCCTGCTTGGGATTCTCTCTCTCCCTCTCTCTCTCTCTCTCTCTTTCTCTGTCCCTCCCCCATTTGTGCTCGCTCGCGCCCGCCCGCACGCACTCTCTCAAAATAAATAAATAAAATGTTTTAAAAAAGCCTATCAGAACGTCCACGCTTACGTCCTTTCGAAGTTTTTAGGATGGAAAGAGATCCGGGATGTGTGCCCTGGCATTTTAATCTTCTAGAACAGGCAGCTTCTGTTCCAAAGCTGAAATCCAATAACCTCAAGAGAAGAATCCAGTTCATCCCTGAAATCTGTGCCTCAGAGGGAGAGGAGGGTGGGGGTGGCAGTCCAGACCTTTATGAATCCCATTACACCAAAGCGTGGGTAGGACCCGCTCATGGGAACAGAACACCGTGGTGATGGAGGATAGGGAAAAAAGATTTAAATGTGCCCTCACTTATGGCCGTGCAATATGAAAAACAAATCTAAACATTTGTCTGTAGAATCAGGTGATGATTGGCTGTCTGCTGTCTCAAGGGGGGCAGGAAAATGGTCCATGCACCTGCCACCTAATTCAGTTTAAAACCTGACACATTTACCAAGAGTGGGCTGGCATAATGAAGTTCATTCAGGCTGTCAGTGGAGTCAATAACTTATCCCCAACTGCTTTTGTTTCAGAAGCGGCAGTGCCTCTGATCGGCTGAGGTACTTATTCAAGTAAAATTTATTTTCAATTGCCGGCCATAATGCCACGGGCACAAGCCTGGCTTTGACAGAACCTTTTGCTCGAGGCTAAGCTATTGTTAAAGTTTGTGTCCATTGTCTGGGGTCTTTGATCTGTCAAAGCTGCTTAACAAGCTGGTTAAAAACTGTTTCAGATAACAGGTGTGTCCTTTGAGGGCACAGGGACATTTTTCAGCTCCTTTAAAAGACTGGTTTGAGGATTGACTAAAATTTACAAGCTGGTTGGTGGTGATATATGTAAAGCGCTTTTAAAACAAGAAACTGAGATTTAATGTCTTTACTTCCTTGGATTTCTGCAAAAAGGAATCTTTTTAAATGAGAGATTTAAGAGACATGTTGTTGTTTATGAATCAAATCAAGTGTTAAATTGTTTGTATGGAGTTTGTATGGAGATTTGTATGGAGTTAGGGCCAGAGTTCAAATGTGCACTAGAGGTGTGAGAGACACGCAAAGGCCCAGTGGTCACTGATGGCCAACTAAGTGCTTCCTGAGACACCAAGTCTTCTAGCTTCCACAAAGGCCAGTCTGACAGCAAAGGGGGACAGGCATGCCCTAGACAGTGATAAAAATTGTCTCCTTTTCCTAACTCTTGTACCATAAAGAACAAAATTAGATATTACAAAGGTCCTCTCTGGGAGCCAAGTGATTTCTTCCTACTAGTTTCAGAAACCGCCTCATATTTTTCTGTGGGCAAATCCGCCATCAGCTTTCTCTTTTCAAGTCTATCATAAATGCTCTTACTCCCTCCTATTTTATGGCAGTAATTTTGTTTTGGCTGAAGATTAATGGGGCTAAAAAGATGTGGAGGCTGAACCAGGGGCACAATTGGGTCATTTACACTCTTCATTTGCATAAAGCTGCCTCAAGTTCACCCAACCTTCTTGGGAAAGAGTAAAAATTGGAGTGAGTTTTAACTCTGCGTGGAAACTTTGGCAAAATACCCTCCACCACACCCCTAAATTTTCTAGATATTTCTAAAGTGGGTCATAAACAGGACATTTAAAATTCAAGAAGCCGACTATATCCTTTTAGTCCAAAAATCATCCCTAAAGAAGCACATCCACAAAAACCTGACTAAAATAATTACGTGCATTAGTTTTCTTTCTAAAGTAGTATGCAGCTATTATACCTGAAAGAAGTTTCTTTAAAGGTCTCCATGAAAGGAGGTTAAAAAAGGAAACAGGTAGAAAATTGTTATTAAAAAAATATCTTCGTAAACTTGTTTCTTATTCCCCAAAACAAAGCAAAAGAAAATAAAACGCAGAAGGAGCACAGTTAATGTGCTTACTACGTATAAAAAGCCCTTACCATATGCAAGAAAGACTCTACTACATAGAAATGTTTCATGTGCAGTGGAGACATCCTCAGTAATGGGAAAGAGGAGGGAGAATTAATAAATCACTCGAGGAAGTGTGGTTGGTTACAAAGGGAGAAAAATCAACTCTGGTTCTCACCCTGCATCATGCTCTGAAATATTTCCCAGGTGGAGACACTGTAGTTCACGTGTGAGTGGAAACGGGAGTTTGAACTTGGCCAAGATATTCGCTTCTCTGAACCTTATCTGTAAACTGCTGCTCATTCATAAAATGAGGACAATTATGGTAGCTACTTCAAGAGAGTGTTTGGGGATGAACTATGATAACTTTTAAATAGTAAGTTTGGCCCCCTAGGTATTACTAGCTGTTACTATTGATTCACATCATGTAATTGCTAATATACAGATCAATGATGACCAATTTTTGGGTATGGAAGGCTTTGCTAAAGCATAAAAGGAATAAGAAAAAAATGGATTCTTGGCTATAATGACATGTATCTATAAATTCTCAGTGAATTGGAGAAAAGTAGCCGACAGTTTCAAGAACAAAGATGAAAAGGAAAACAACAACAAAAAAAGAATTAAAAAATAGACAACAACAAAGTCACCAAAATTAAAAGGCAGAGGATAATCCAGAAAAGGCATGTTTAAGAAAAGATTTACCACCTTCTACATAACTTAGTGAAATACTAGTTTGTCAACAGATAATTTGGTAAAAATGCATAAACTGACAATTTCCATGGAAGAAATACTATTTTTTGATGACCATAACATCAGATTACGAGCTCTGGAAGGCCCAGAAACTTTATCAACATTGTTTACTGCAGTATCTCCAGACCTACCACACAGCCTATGCACACCCCATCTTCATTATTTAATGGAAACATGTTCTTTGTCTTCAAAGAAATGCAATTTTAAGCGAGTATGTAAGAAGAGATAACCCTGGGTACAAAGAAAGCAATATACACCCAGCTGTTTATTCCAACTGATTAATGATAATGAAACACCAGCGAAAAACTCAGTATACAAATATAGAGAAAGGGCAAGTTTTTATCTTATAAAAGGAAAAAAAAATAATCTTAATTCTTCTCCTTTCAATGCTCATTTTTAAAGAGAAATAAAAAATTGTTCTGACACACTGCATACGAACTTCTATAAACCTCAACTTTTATAAAACATTCTGCACAGGCTGCTTTGCTGTTTTCGTAAAAACTGGATTCTGGGTATAACTCATGAGTTATCAGTCAGGCATTCGATAGCAACCTGTTTTCCTAATCCTTTCATATTCCAAGGGCAGGTTGGAAAGGTCACTCACATGTGCTCCTATCTGGGGAGTATTAAAGTGTCTTCCTCCCTGTCCATCCCCCTCCCCATACCCTACTTGAGTTCTACTCCTCCCACCCCCACCTGCCTAAGGCACCCCCACCAAAATTACATACATACTTACAAACATCCGTGCATATGTAAGCTTTTATTTGGATCACACAGGGTATATATAATCAGTCCACAGAAATACAAAAGGGTTTCTGCTTAGAACAGAACAACGTAGCATTCTGAGCTCTCAGGCAGCCGTGACCTCCTCAAGTTCTCCTGATCTTCCCTCCTGAATTGCATGGTCCATAGAGCAAGTCTGGGAGGTTAAATGAAGGCAGGGTAGTTCTCCCGGCTGGAATAATTCCCCTTCCAAGATTCATGTCTTCCCAGAACCCGTGAATATGATCATACTTGGAAATAAGGTCTTTGTAGATGCAATCAAGTTAACATGGAGGTCATACTGGAGTAGAGTGGGGCCCCAGTCTAATGATGAGTGTCCAGAAACACAGAGATGCACAGAAGACAGAAGAAGAGATTGGAGTTATGCAGCCACAAGCCAAGGAACAGTTGGGGCCACTGGAAGCTTGAACTGATGAGGAAGGTTCTTCCTTAGCCCCCTTGTAGGGAGCGTGGTCCTTCCAACACCTTGGTTTCGGACTTCTTGCCTAAGAGCATGAGAGAATACATTTCCATTGTTTTAAGCCAGCCAGTTTGTGGTGCTACATTATGGCAGCCCCAGGAAACAAATACAAGAAGTCTCAAAGGAGATATTGAGCAAAACTGCTTAAAATCTGGGTCTTCCACCAAAGGAGCTTGCACATGGTTGGGAGATCTGGTGGAGACCTGGCCAAAATCCTGGCTGTGGAAAATTCACTGGTCTCGATGCTCTCTGTCCATAGCCCTCAGAACCCGGCTGAGCGTGCCAGCAGCCGAAGGTCAGGATGAGGCTTTGCGGATTCTAGCAATCCTTTACGAATTACACGGCTGGCAACAACTGCTTTCTAGGACTGGATTTCTGAAGTTTGCTGCTCTTGGCAGTGGCTCAGTAGCTCTCCATTCATCCTCATCTGCCTTCCACTTGCTCTCAGAGAATCACAGACGATTAGAGAAGGCAAGAGCCTTAAGAACATTCATTTTCATTCATCTCTTCACAGAGAAGAAAACAGGCTCAGAAGAGTTCAGTGTGTGAAGTCAGGTCACACAGCTCTGCTGGAGCAGAACTGACACCAGAATCCGTTCTCCTGACTCCAGATACCATTCCCTCAGATAGTGAATATTTGCCAGTGTCTCTATTGTTCAAGGCCCTGATGCCAGTGCTTAAGGAGATCTAAAGAAGAATGAAGAGACAGCCTGTGCTCTTAGAATTACCTTCTTAATTATGTAATCCATTGTTTTATGTCTCTCTCCCCCTCTGTAATGAGGCTTTTTGAGGGCAGAAGTTGAGTCTTTCTTTAGTGATCATCAGATATCAGTCTCTATATAGAGAACGCCAGACATGTATTTTAAGGAGTTGGCTCATGTGATTGTGGAGGCTCCTAAGTTTGAAATTTCTAGCGCAAACCAACAGGCTGGAAACTCAGGCAGGATTTCTATGAGAAACCTTGTGGTTTGTTTGTAAGTCCTTCAACTGATTGGATGGGGCCCACCTTCTCTGGAGGGTAATCTCCTGCACAGAAAGTCAAATGATTGTAAATGTTAATCACATCACGACTGGACACTGTAGCCTAATCATCACACATCTCCACCATCTAACCCATCCATATATGCCAGTTCCCACCACCTGGGTTTCTCTAGCCTCAGTTTGTCCTTCAGGTTCCAGCTCATGTGTCCCCCATCAGCAGAGCTCTCCCTGACTTGCAAGTCAAACTCAAGACGTTCTGCTATTTGGATTCCTTCATACCTCTCCTTTCTACCTTGTTAATCTATGTGTTGTTTGCCTGCTTATTTTCTGTCTCCTCCCTAGAACGGGAATAGGGAGCCTTATCAGCCTTGTTTCCCACTTTATCCCAAGAAACAGTTTGCGATATGGTTAAGATCATGGACATTGGAGATGGGCTGCCTGAGTTTGAATTTCACCCCTGTCACTTAATGATGATGTGTCTTTGGGGAAGTGACCCAATCTTTCTGGGCCTTGGTTTTCTCACCCTTGGATCTGGAATAATAATAGCATTTAACTCCTAGGGTTACTGTAATTGTTAATTGAGTTAATAGATGTGAAGCAAGGAGGAGAATACATGGCACATAGCAAACACTGTGTGTGCGATCTATTTACTATTGTAGTAGAAACTTAGTTAATATATAAATTGAAAAAGATGAGTGAATGGATTGAAGGGCTCCTTGGCGACTGGCCCCTCTTACCTGGACAGCACAGCATCTTGCTTTGCTCTGCTCTAACCACATTCACAAAGAGGAATTCTGTACTCCAACTGCACCAAAACTTCCTTCAAACCCCCTCTTCTGCTTCTGGATGTTTTTCTGTTGTTGCCCGTTGTCCTACTTGTATGCTTGACTAGGAGTTCAGCTTGATACACCCCCAGATGTGGTGAAATGCCCATGGGAACTACTGTTGTGCCCTCTAGCATAGCATTTAGCACACTGTTTTGTCATTTGCTTGATTATTTTCCCCACTGGCTTGTAAGCTTCCTGACTGCCAACATCACATCTTTCTTATTCCATGCTGTTCCCCCAGAACCCAGCACGGTACCCAGAGCAGGGCAAAGCTCACTGAATGAGTGAATGACTAGAGCAAAAAAAAAAAAAAAAAAAAAAAAAAAAAAAAAAAAAAATGCCAGGACACCTGATGATTCTCTAGAAACAAGGCCTCATTACGAAGGCAGTGGAAGCCACTGGAAAGGATGGAAAACTTATGTAAGTTACCATCAACATGGCTACCAGGAAGGAGAGGGAGAAGCCAAAGAAATAGAGCAAGAGGATATTTACAAAAATATAAGAGAGCTTTTAAGTAGCACCAACTTGGAAGTAAGACAGCACAGGGTTCAAAATGCAGTTGTACAATTTATGGTCTGGGCACCCTTTCCAGGTTACTTAACCTAACTCTTACTCTCCTCATCTGTAGAAAGCAGCTACCGATACTATCTTGACAGATTATTGAGGAATAAATGGAATAGCACTGCATGTGATTCATTAAAAGGCAGCGACTATTAATAAAACACACAGAAAATGAAGCAGTGAGGGTAATAAGGTGGATCTTTCCTCTTAATTTTATCTATAATTAAACAACTTTAAGTTATAAAGTTGTTTTCTAGCCCAAAAGGTACCTAGAAGCATATGTGATAAGAGCCCCTATTCCAATGTAGCTATCTTTTTAAAATAGAAATAAATGTATCTGGACTTAAAAATCTGATTTGGACTTTGTGATTTGGTATCATATGGTTAGCACATCTCATAGTGTGAAGGGAAACCGATACAGTTACCCATCCAAAGTGTGGACTGCCTCTATAATATTTCTCATTCAATGGATTTGCAAAATGTTCCCTACGCACCTAAGATGTTCCAGACACTTTTCTGGGTCCTGACTTATAGAGTTCACATTCCAGTGGGAGAGAAAGACAAGCAAATGATTCCACGTGGTGAGCTCTGTGAAGGGAAAGTACATTGGGCTCAAGGAACACATGGGAGGGTTAAGTACTCTCCAGAGAAGTAAGAGTAAGCTGGGAAGCAAAGATTGGATTAGGCTAGGTAATAGGGAGTAAGGTGGAAATAAGTGTGCCAGGCAATAGGGTTTGAGAGGCTTCCATTTAGATTTGAATCCATCTGCAAAGTATTCTTTCAGAATGAGCAGAAAGTTCCTTCTTAAGAAAAATCTTTACTACTTACTGTAAAAGACACAGTATAATAGGTATATAATAATGTAGAATATAAAATATAGTAGAATATAATAATGAGCATTATCTCTGCACCTTTATAATTAAGGGGAAACTTGCTTCTAAGCCCAGACTAATAAGGCACTGATCTGTCTCAAATAGGAGGCCAGGAAGCTTGAGAATTCCTGCCCATGATTACTAGCTTTGAGGTTGAGAAAAGAGAATGAAAAAATAAAATTATTATAATAACTCCAAGAGGCCTGCATATACATGTATCTCATCTCCCACCAACACTCTACCACCTGAAGAAACAGGTGATAAAAATCTTGTAATAATATCAGCATCGAATCTAAAAGAAAAAAATCATTATTCCAGTTGACCTAGAATGTATTCAGTTTGGAATCAAATAAGACCATCCTCTGAAAAATTTATTCTCCCTGGATTCACTTTACTATATATTAAGAGATATGGGGGGCCTGGCTGGCTCAGTCAGTAGAGCATGAGACCCTAGATCTCGGGGTGGTGAGTTCAAGCTCCGCATTGGGTATAGAGATTACTTAAAAATAAAATCTTTAAAAAAAAGAGAGAGAAAATACGAAGCCATAAGAATAACAATACGCTGGTAATGGCATAGAAACAGACTAATATATCAATGGCATAGAATAGAGGGTTCAGAAAAAGACCCATGAATATATCAAAACTTGATATAAGAGAAGGTACTACCAGAAATCAATAGGGAAAGAACAGGTGTGCAGCATACAATGTTGAGAAAATTGGGGTATCATGTATAGAAAAAAACAAAACACAAAATTAAGGTATTAGTGTGGGAGAAGATCATTGTTATATTTAAAACTTTTAATATCTAAGTTACACAAGAAATTCTTGAAAAACAAAAAAGCTTTTTTTATGGAAAAATGAGCAAAGGATATTGGTTATATATCTTGAGAATATATATATATATATATACACACACATATACACACACACTCACACACACATAAATATAGATAATTCTTGAACAGATGCTAGACTATATACAGTCTACTGCAGTATATGTGATACAGCGAGGGACACAGTATGGGAGTACTTAGCAGAAGCCAAAAGTAAAAAATGCTACGTATTTGTAACTAGTAGATAAATAAGTCCTAGAGACCCAACACATAGTACAATGATTACAGACAACAAAACTATATGATAAACATTAAACTTGCTAAGTGATTGATCTAAATCGTTTTCAACATTAGAAGAAAATCATAATTATGTAAAGCAATAGAGGTGATAGTTAATGCTACAAGGGCAATCATATGGCCAAATAACTGTATCAAATCAATCCATTGTACACCTTAAACTTACACATGATGATGTATGTCAAATATATCTCAATTTAAAAAGTGGGGAGCAAGGGGCACCTTGGTGGCTCAGTGAGCTGAGCGTCCAACTTCAGCTCAGGTCATGATCTCGTGGTCCGTGAGTTCGAGCCCTGTGTCAGGCTCTGTGCTGACAGCTCAGAGCCTGGAGCCTGCTTCTGATTCTGTGTCTCCCTCTCTCTTTGCCCCTCCCCAGCTCACATTCTGTCTCTCTCTCTCTCTCTCTCTCTCTCTCTCAAAAATAAATAAACATTAAAAAGTGGGGAGCAAGATGGATAGATCTGAAAACATAAAGTTGAGTGGGGAAAGAAGAAACAGAAGGAGGGCTACACTACAATCCATATGTAAATTACAAATAGGTCCACACAAAAGCAACACTGCTTATTTTACAAGGATTTTTACATTTCATACATATCCAAGACACAACCGTGTCTGTATGGGAGAAAGGAATAGACAGTGGCTTTGTCTCAAACGATAGTGTGCCATTCGCTGTTTGCTATCACTGCTAATATAAATATTTCCTTTAAGTTAAAACATACCCCGTCACCTAGAAGGGCATGCTCGTGATAATGCTGCTTTTGAAAACTAAGATCTTTGGAAATCCTTTGGTTCTGGAACAACCTTCCCCGGAGCTCAGTTTTCTGTAACATAATACAGACTGCGAGTAAAGATATTCTAAGAGCACTGGGGCTTCCTAGAAGCCAAAACTTGCTGGCAGAGCAGGCAGATTTCATGTGTGCAAGGCTAAGGGACCGCAAACCTCATGCTCCCCTAAAGCAATGAAGTGGCAAGAGGAAACGGACAAATAGAGTGGAGTGATAAACTGGAAGGGAGAATAGAGACTGGAAGCAGAGAGGAAGAAGAAAGCAGGAAGATGAGATCACTGAAAAGCAAGATAGTGGAATAGAGGAAGAAAAGAAAATTAAAGAGGAAGACAGAGGAGAGAGAGAAAATCACACATAAAGCTTTCATCTCTTGGAAGTAAACCAACAAGTTCCTTTTTCTAGAGTAGCGTCGTAATGACCTAAAGCCTATATATGTGAGGGTCAAAGCGTAAAAGTCATTCTTGGTACTATGCTACCAGCAGAACTGTCTTGCATTTTTAATTTTTTCTAATGTTTATTTATTTTTGACAGAGAGAGAGAGAGACAGAGCTCCAGTGGGGGTGGGGCAGAAAGAGAGCGAGACACAGAATCCGAAGCAGGCTCCAGGCTCTGAGCTGTCATCACAGACCCTGACCCGGGGCTTGAATCCACAAACCTTGAGATCATGACCTGAGCCCAAGCCAGACACCCAACCGACTGAGCTACCCAGGTGTCCTGAGAAACGTCTTGCATTTTTTAAAAGGTGGCCACCGTGCTTCCTGCCTTACCTGCCCCACTGAATAAATCCATTTCATCCCTTCTTGGCTGATTCTATGTCCCCATCTCTCACGAATGATTTTTTTCTTTCAAGCCTAAAGGATGGAGAAACACTGGATTTCAGGGAACGAATTTTAGTTTCAACAAACTCTAGAACATCCTTTTATACCATGATGGCATATATTTTATATAAGTAAACTCCACAAAAAATTTCAAAGACAGTTAATTCTAGAAGAAGAAAAGAGTGGTCAAGTGAATAACTATAAGGAAAGCATCTCACCTGTCACTGTCCCCTTTGATGAGGTTTAGGGTCTATAGAGTGAGAGTTCACGGAGCCACAATTAGAAGAGTGTTCTCCTATCCATTTTTACCTCCCTCCTCTCTGGTCATTCTTCAGTTCAATCAGCATCAGCCAGTTTAAGGACATGTTCACATTCGATGGAATTGTAAATAAAACTATTGTCCCCCCCCCCCCAAAAAAAATAGTTCTCTCCATTTTTAATATGTTCCCAAAAGATTTTACTCTTAGTGTTTTCCTCAAATTACAGTTCCCTAGTAAATTCTTTGTATTGAGACCTAATATTTACTATGAACACTACAGTGCACGTTTCTTCATATTTTCTACTTTAAAACTTGTCCATACCAATCATGATGAAAGTTACTTGTCCTAAGTCAATGTACTCTGTGGCCCCAAAGAGAGCAAAGGTCTCAGTGAAGAGCCTTGGAAAGAACACTCCACAGGTTAAGGAAATGCTAGAAAATCAAGTACCTAAGGGTTAAAAAACAACAACACAACAACAAAAAACATCTGCAAGTCAAAATGCTCTTTGGGGAGGAGCGTTAATAACTGACTGCATTAATCTCTGCAAAGCAGGAAAAAGGAAATGAACCCTTCTCTCCCTTGCACTGTCACTATAATTTCGAAAACTGTACTTTATTCAATCTTGGAGTCTGACTTATTCATCTTATAATCCTAGTAAAAATTGCAAACAAATTGCCTCCTCTACTTCTAGTATGCCTTCTCGCTTTCGTAGTTGTCTGTTGGTTATAGGGTACCGCGGGGAAAAGTCCGGATCCTGAGAACACCGTGGAGTACACACGCAAAGATGGACTTTTGTATGGGTTTTACTGAAAGGAAGAACACTACTGGGGCTACAGAGATCACAGTCTGTCCCCTGTATCTCGATCCCCTTTCTCACATAAGTGGGATGAACAGCTAACCATCTGGAAAACCAAAACATAAGGTCAACGTTGACTGGAAGTCAAGCTGAGTTTAAGTGATTAATCTGTTCTTGAGTCACTCGATCTTTACACTTTTCCAACGACAGAAAAGCGTATGTTTGCCACAAGTCTCAGTGAAACACAATTATAGGCATAAATCTGATGCCAATCACCTTTGAGCTAACCTGCCTCATGTCCATGCCTTCTATTGATTAGCTCACATACCACACTGGGTCCAGTCGTCTGTAGCTTCCATCAACAAATGATCCTTAAGTGATGGTGGATACAGCAAACCCGATGGCTTGACACTCTTTCTGCTATTGTCTACTTCAGACAAAGAACTGATTTTCAAAGCGGGTCATGCCCACATCTTGATCACTTCCATAGTCCACCTCTAGAGTTGCCCCATTTCATTTTTCTGCTATGTGTTATTTAAACGGGCCCCTATGGGGTGCCTGGGTGGCTCGGTGGGCTCAGCAATCCACATAGGCTCAGGTCATGATCTCACAGTTTGGGAGTCAGCATCGGGCTCTGTGCTGACAGCTCAGAGCCTGGAGCCTGCTTCAGATTCTGTGTCTCCCACTCTCTCTGCCCCTCCCCTGTTCACACTCTGTCTCTCAAAAATAAATAATATTAAAAAAAATTTTTTAGATGAGTCCACAAAGGCCAAATGGATAGCAAATTGAAACTGATACTTTGTCAATTAGTGTAGAAAATAAATGTTTTATGTGTATTGACTTCCTTAAAGAGGCGCTTTAAAAATCGAATTTTTCTGCTTAACTATCTCTAATGCCAAATCAACTAAATGATTGCTCAGTTTTGCTTGGGCTTAAGTAGAGTTTATAACTTTTTTATTTTAGAAACATATGTACTTGCATGACTAACATATTCACCTTACAGATGTGAAAAGTCATGGAGAATATTAACCCAAATCTACCTCCTAAATTTTGATTCTCTACTTTATTCCGTATTTACTATGACACTCAAATTTTTCTTCTTAGGTTTAAATTATTAATAGAGAGAAGATGGAAAAGATGACCAAAGTAAAATGTGTTCACTGATGAAATAAACTGTAATTAGTATTTTTTAAAAAAAGATTGGATCAAAGAATAGTCAGAGTCTCAAAAAAGATAAAGAAATGCGACAAGCGAGGATACGGGGACAGGAAAGTCCTACAAGATCTTCTTTAACTTCCGTGGAGGAACCCCTGGCCTCAAGCTTTAAAGACTGCTGAAAGCCCCAAAGTGCTCCCTGGGATCTTCTCTGAGGATCCAGCAAAGATTCAACAATTGTTATGCTGAATCTTTGTGTGCTAGGTGGGATTATTTATCAGGGATTTTGTTTTGTCTGGGATTTCAATGGCTCAGCCCCAGCTGTACATTTGGGGACAGACCCCGGCTTCAATCAACGGAGGGTTTGTAGCCATCCTTTCGGAAGCTTCCCTCCCCCTGCAGGGATGGAGTAATTAACAGACCATTAAGTCAATTCTGCTTTATTGAGGGGGACACTGTGCAGGTCATTTCTTGGAAAACTTTTGTTCTTGAAGGAAATTACAGGATTGTTTTATGTTTGGAACACAGCCTGGTGAACTCCGGAGTCGAGAGGCTGGCTTCTGTAGCTCGGGGACCCACGGAGACAGGAAGATAATGACTCTAATCCCATTAAAAAAAGATGTCTCCCAACCTCCCCCTCCTTTTACTTTTTCTTTTAAAAACCAGTGAAAAGAAAAACGATTTGCTCATTTGGTAATAACTAATGGAGACATGAATTACGGAGATGCCCCAGACTGAAGTTTATCTCAGTGTCAATAAATCTCTAAACAACTGCTAAGAAAGTAAGTACTGCCACCATTGCTTCTTTTTATTTCCATATTAATCAAAGGCATCTGCTCCTGTCCTTTCTATCTGGGAGAGGGAATGCGCAGCGAGCATTCTAGCATCTGAAAAGGCCTCTAGGAGAACGTGGTTCGCAGCGCTCGTGTTTTGTGCGGCCAGGGGACTTTTCACCGCCGGGCTTGGGTGACCTGTCTTTTCTCGCAAGGCTCTGAGGGCCTTGAAGCGGGGGGGGGGGGGGGGGGGGGGGGGGGGGCATTGCTTCCGCATTTGAATGCGTACTTTTCTTGCTTTTGTGCTCATCATTTTTCTCCGGCGCCCCTGATGCTTCTGGCACAGCCAAAGCACCCAGAAAGTGTTCACTGCTGAAGCGGAGGAAACTCCCCAGGACCCAGCGCCAAGGCTCACTCTGCTGGGGTGCGCTCGAGCGCTCTATGTTTACATGGGTTGGAACTGATGTGAATTTCCTCGTCCTTTCCCGGAACAGACAAGCGGGGTGAGGGTGGGGGCAGTTGAATAACCAGGAGGAAAGAAGAGTCTCCATTAAATGTGCTTGCTCCAACCTCTATCTCCTCGCGTGCGGTTCAGAATTCTGCCTTTGGCAAAGATGCTTTCCCGGGCACCGCAGCCCTGCAGAAAGCGGAGGGGGTCCCTCTCAGAACGGGGCTTCTGGAGTTTTCCAGGCCCCAGGGGAGATGAAGCGTGCTTGAGAGGTTTAAGCACTTGCATCTAAATTGCGGCGCCCCGGATCAGATCAGACCCCGGCTCCTGCACTCTCTGAGTTGTCTATAGCAGACTGCGAGGGAAAGACGGCCGGGGATCAAGCCAGGGCCAGACGAAACCCCAAAAACTTTCGGGAGCAGCTACTCCAGAGCTACCTCACAGAGCCTTAGGCCCTGTCTCCTCCCTGTCCTCCTGGGGAATGAGAACCCCAGCCACTCTGCTGCCACTTGAACCCCAGGACACCGCAGCAACGTCCAGGCCCCAGCTTTGAGTGCCCAGGTCTGCGTCTCCCCACCCGCTTCTCTGGGGCTTCAGCCCAGCAGCCCCGGCTCCCCCGGACCTATCCCCTAGGGCCCACTCCCCGGACGTATTGAACTTTCTCTCCCCAGCGCTGGCTGTGCGGATAGAGTCCACACTTGGGTGCAGAAGCCCGGGCAAGGCCGGAGTTTGGATCAGAAGCAGGGACTCGATGCCGGGGGCTGTGGCCCGGGTCCGCCGCGGAGAGCGGGGAGGCTGCTCCTCGGTGAGGTCCCCAGCGAGGAAAGGCGGCTGGTGTAGGCGCTACAGCCGGGGCCACCCGGGCAGACCCGGACCGCATCTCCTTAGCAAAGTTCACAAACCGTCAGCGCGGGGCTGGGCTTGGGGGGCTCAGGGAACAGAAAGGGAAAAGCGCTCCTGCAGCTCTCGGTCCGAGTTTAGATTTGTTTGTTGTCACTGCCTGCTGGTTTTTCTCCCTCCCAGTTTCCATAAATGCTTAGATATTTCGAGACACTTGCAAGTGTTGGCGCCGTCTGGGTTGGGCCTAGTTCGGCGACGTCCCTCCCTCGTTTATCTGCCTTTTGTTACCTGTGCCCCCCGGCTCCCTCAGCCTGCCAGAGTCGGAGGTCAGGGCGCGGGGACTGTCACTTCCCACGAGACGAGGCCCCAACCTGAACAAGCTGTAGTCTCGGCGCCGACCCCTTCTGCGTGAGGCCCCAGAACCTGATGCAAAGTTCCGGGACAGTTTCTGCAGCGCGGGGCCCTGACGCCGGCTGGGCTCGTGGCTCATCGCCACCCGGTGCAGGAGCGCGGAGGGAGGGGCCACGCGCCCAGCGGGTGGGTGGCACCGCGGGAGTCTGGCCCCGAGCGGGTCCCGAGGTCGCCACTGCTCTCGCCCTCTTCCCCGCGCCCTTCCCCGCACCCACCCTCGCTGGCCCCCTCGCAGCCCGGCGACCTCGCCTCCCCGGGAAGGGTTCACTGAAAACGGACACGCCACTAAAAAGCGATCCCGTAGACCTGAACCTTCGGGTTTGGGCTCCTCCCAAACCCTGCTTGTCAGGGAAGTGGGTACAGGAGAGGCTCAGAAACTGCGAGGTGGAGAGGTAGGGACGCCCATTCTCCTGCGGGTTTGCGGAGAAGCAGGCGGAAGAAGAGGGTGCGTCTAGTTCACCTGCCGCCCCACCTCGGCCCACTTCTCTCCGAGGACACTTCCAGCGCCCTTCTGCCGCGCCTCCTGCTCTAGCTGAGCTCCCCAAGCCTGGGCGTAGCGGGGCGAGCAAACCAGGAGCCGCCCACATCCCCGGCGGCCTAGGTCGGCGCCTGGCCCCGACGTCCCCTCCTCACTACTCCCCTTTCCTGCTCCCGCCGAGAGCCACGGGCGTGGGGTGGCCTCGGGCCTCGGGACGACAAGGGTCCGAGGGAGAGATGCAGGGACTGGAACCCTGCGAGCCAGGGACTAACTCCTGCAGCTCTGGGTACCTCCAGAGCCGGGGAGGAGTGAGGCTGAGCTTCTGCTGGGGCGCCCACGGGGTCGCCGAGGTTCCACCGGTGCCCAGGCCCCAAGGCCTGTCCCCAGCGCCCAAGGGCGGCAGAGAGGCAGGAGCGAGTGGGGGGGGCGGGGGCAGGTTGGGAGTCCACCCTTCAGACGGAAGGTGGGAGGACGAGAGTGGGGCCCAGAGTTCCCAGAAGAGACCTGGAGAGGCAGTTAAATCTTGTTGGCTGAGCGAGACGCTCAGAGAATCCGGGCTTTTGCAATTTCTGCTAAGGGTGTCAGTGGAGGCTATGAAACTTCGCTTGACCCAGCTACTTAGGGGGAAAAAAAAAGTTTGAAGACACCCAAGTCCTCTTCCTGTAGGAGTTAGGAAACCTTAGGCCGCCTCCCCCAGCCCTTCCTGGAGATATAAACCCAAGGTCCCAGAACCTTGGGGAGGGAGCTGTGCTCCTTAGAAATAAAGTTCTACTGTACCCAGCTAAAGCCGGCATGCTTTCCCTTTCTAAATGTGACTTTCTCCCGCCCTTAAAGTTCGGCCACCTGCTTAAAGCCCCGCGAGGCTTTTATAGAGTGCAGGACTCCTCAAGCTATCACCGCCCACGAGGATTTCATTTGGCTGTTCTTTTAAATGCGAAGCAACGTTTATTCTGGAATGAAGGAATCCTCGTCGCGTTTCTAGATTGAATTAAAAACCGCCTTAGACTTCAGAACTTTCGAGAAAGCAGCAAATTTACAAGGGGGGTGGGGAATCGGGTCAAGAACCTTTTTTCACCTTGGCGGACATATATTTTTGCTGTTGGCGTCAGTAATTCGAGAATTTAACGGGAATTGCAGGCAAGAGTCGCCTGCAAAGTCACATCCCCAAGCGGACCAGCTTGCTTGGGGACAAGACCTTTCCCTGGAGGCCGGTGGCTAATGTTTCTTCCCAAAGAATCAAGAAAATCCAAACAATCTGGCTCTCAAATCATTTTTCTCCGTGAGTTCCTGTCCTGTTCTTAAAGGAATCCTTCCTCCCAGTCTCTAGCCCAAAGGAGTTTTTGTAACAGAGGAGTTCAGCCTGGCTAGGGGAACTTCCCAACGTTGGAAGCAGTGTCTCCTTCCTGCTTCGGTTGGATAATTCAAGATAGGATTCCCTCGCCTGGTGGTTCCTTTGAGTGTAGTTTCCCACGAAAATGGACCTTAACGGCTCTTTAAATTGACCACCGGATGTATCTAAAGGGATTGGACAGGCAGCACCAACTCAAAATTCACCATTCCCTGGTGTAAGGAGTGTGGCTTTTCTCCTTTAAGCTTCAGCTCTAGAGAAGGGGTGAAGCTCAGCTCGAAGCCAGTGGTCAGCACTGCTGTGGTCTTCCCCCAAGACCAGGCCTTTGGAAACGGGACTCCAAAGAAGCAAGTAGCTCAGGGGAAAGTCATTTTCCTGATTGATGAAACTTCTCCCTCCCTCCCCTTTTTAAATAATAAGCTCACCCGGAAAGGCTGGAGGGCTGCCTTGTGTTGGTTTCAGATAAATCCTCAACAGCTCTGTCCTCACCCAGAGAAATGAATCACACTTGGGAAACAGACGATTATTCCCCCATTTGTCTGCGAAAACCAGGGGAAATAAGCACCCTCCACTGGAGACCCTCACTTTGGTCTTTCTCCCTGGCAGTGGGGGAGCTTGAGGGGATGGGGGAGTTGGAGGAGACTGAGTTCAATAGAACCTGGACCCACAGAGATGCCCTCCCAGGGGCAGGCAGTGGGGAGCCTAGGGAGGAAAGGGCAGATAATTCCTAGATGTGCTCTCCCTGCTGGATCCTGGGGAGAGACAGCTCTGTTGCTCTGCGGTGAAAACCATCAGCTTCCCCTCTTGAAGAGGAGTTTAAGCCTCAACCAGCTGCCGGTGATGTTACATCTAACCCAGAGACCAATTCCGAGGTGGTATATTTCAGTCAGGTTTCCATTTTCCTTAGTGAGAAATACAGGCTTGTGCCATGGGAGTCATCATCACTAGGACTTGATTCCTTGTCCTGCACAGACAAACAAATAAAACCCTCTTGCTGGATTACTTTTGCTTATACAAACTATTTGGAAGTGTTATGGAATTGGTGAGGGATGAAGAGAGAAAAGGAATTGGTTAGAATAACCCCTGTTTTAGCCATCATTTATGTAGAAGATGCCCAATGTTTTCATCTAATCAGACCTGCAATCTAACGGAGGAAAGAAGGGAGAATTACTGCTATAAATCTTCCAGATGCTAGGACTTAAGAAGTGGTTGGCCTCATCCTGAGCTCACCTTACAAAGCGGCGTGGCCTTCCCTTTCTCTCTGGGGCCCACTGCCCAAAGGAGTTGGGAGAACTTCAGGGAGAAGTGTGGGTACTTGATTATTTTCTAGGACGCCCTCTTTGTTGACTTTTCAAACATATAGTGGATTTTAACCTGCTCATTTTTTTTAAAGGCCACACGGCCAATATAAAGTGAAAAGAACCTAACTTACGGCTTCGTTCCTGCCAGTTGTCAACACAGCGGTGCAGCCACTGCCTCTCATTTCCTGTCACTCTGGGTTTTCAGATTACTTTTTTAAAATCTCAATTGCTGACTTTATGAGCGCCTGATTACTGCAGAGAAATAAGGAGCTCAAATATCACAAGGCTACCAGTGTGGACAATGCTCCTATTTGAAAGACATCTGGTTGTAATAATTAACACCAATTTATCTGACCTTTTTACCTGTGAAAGACCAGAGAAAAGTCTTTGTATCTGCCCACCCACTCAAAATCTCTCACCCACTGCCAGGTACACCTTACTGGGTCCATGTATTCCTTACCCACTATCCCCATCTTCAAAAATCTTAGGCAAAGGCAAAGCCAGGATTTAAAGGTTCTTTTTTATTTGAAATCTCATCCAGAAACACTGGTTATTAATAAATATATCATAGTTATCAAGAATATATAAAAAATAAAGACAGGTATTGTCTTTGAGGCCCTAACAAAATATTTCAAGCAAATGTTCAGGAAAATAAAAACGGCACCCCTCCCCAAACCATGATAACTTTTCAAAGCTGATGATAGAGAGAGCCAACCCCGCATGCAGAATCGCTGAGCAAGGGGGGAGGGGGGGGGATGGGGCAAGCTAGTAGAGGGAGCCCAGGCTCTGGCAATAGCTGGCCCCTAGAACAGCCTTGGGATGGAGTTTGGGAACGGAGTTCAGAGGGGGTGGGGTGGGGGAAGAAGCGCTTGTGCGTGAGTTTGGGTCTTTGCACTCTGCCCCCTTTTTTTTTCATTTCATACAACCACAGACAGATATATGGATACTTCGGAGAATTCACTAATAAATCCTTGTTACAAGGAAAATGGCATCATGGCCTGCACAACATGTTTCGAGAAGATTCATTTAGAAGCTTGCATGCATTCTTTTGACCTACACTGCGTCTTAAGGAAAACCCACATAAGAGATGTCATGCCCTGGACCGGGGTTGAGATTCAAAACTTGGGTCTTGATCTCTCTCTCTCTCTCTCTCTCTCTCTCTCTCGATCTCTCTCTCTCAACGTCTCTAGAAAAACAACTGCGGAGAGATAGTGACAATCGTAATTGCATCCATCTCCAGGAAATATTTACATCTGTTTTTGCACAAAAGGGATGTTGTCTTTTCCAAGGTGAGAACACAGAGCCAGAGAAAGCCAACTCTAAAGTCCCTTCGCAAGTTTTTGACCACACCGATCCCGTCTTTACACAACAAATGCAGTTTTGACAAGAGCCTATGTAAGTGAGAAGCACCGGCGCGGCATGGGGAAAAGAAGCATGCATGCAAAACACACGAAGTCTGGTTCGAGTCCCCCTTCGTTACCACCTAGAAATTGCAGTTTGGTTTTGGTCCTTTCCCTCCGGGAGGTCAAGCGGAGTCTGAGGTCTCCGACGGAGTGGGAGGCCGCGGGACCCCGCGCTCACGCTCCCGCCGGCCGAGCGAGTGCTCAGCCTCCCTCTCCCCTCCCGGCCCGACACCGCAGTCCCTCCCGCCTCTCTCCCCTCATCCTGGGCAGCTGCCGGGCCGTCCTCTGCTCACTTGAGCAAGTCCTTGGACTCGGCCGACAGCCGAGCCATGTTGGCGGTGGAGAGAGCGGAAAGGTGCGGCGGCGGCGGCATCTGGCAGATGGTGCAGGGGCAGGGCAGCCCGGCCCAGTGCTGGAAGCCGCTGCCCAGCTGCAGCGCGGGCGGCGTGGAGGGCGCCTTGAGCAGCGAGTGGGGAGGTCGGATAGTGCCGATGGCCGGCAGCGAGGCGGCGGACAGCGGCGACGAGCCGTTGCCGGACGAGAGCGCGCCGCCCAGGATGGGGTGCACGGGGTGCACCGCGTTGGCGGCGTGCGCGGGGTGGCCGGCCGAGTGGCCCACGGTCCCGCAGTGGAAGGCAGAGTGGTGGCCCCCGTAGATCTCGCCAACCAACCTCTTCATCTCCTCCAGGGAGCTGGTGAGCATGAGGATGTAGTTTCTGGCCAGCAGGAGAGTGGCGATCTTGGAGAGCTTGCGCACCGAGGGCCCGTGCGCGTAGGGCATGACCTCTCGCAGCCCGTCCATGGCGAGGTTTAGGTCGTGCATCCGCTTGCGCTCCCGACCGTTGATCTTCAGCCTCAACTGCTGTAGGTCCTGCTCCGACAGCTGCTTCTTGATTTTGTACTTGCTGCTCTCGCCGGTGGCCTTGGCGCCGGCCCGCGAGAGGCTTTCCCCGGGCATCTTCTGCACCATGTCGCCCTGCGTGGAGGAGACCGAGTTGAGACGGCTCTCCTGGTGGTGGTGGTGGCGGTGGTGGTGTTCCCTCAGATACATCTCATCCATGTCCGGCGATGAAGCTCTGCTGGAGACAGAGCTCGAATCAGAATTCATTTTATTACGGGGGATGCGGCCCTACCGCGGGGAGGCTTTAGGTGGGAAATTAAGGAAAATCTTGAAATTAAAAAAAAAAAAAATCTGT